>NC_071497.1:56881207-58133707 GCF_028500815.1 Rissa tridactyla | reverse complement strand
GCACCAAAGGGTGTTTCCGATGGGGCGATCATCCTCCCTCGCACGGCCCTGGGGGGAAAGATCTCCCCCAGTCCCTCTTCCCCTAAAAGTAGAAAAGTAATTAGGAAAGAGCCAAGTTATGAATATGTCGCGCAAATACCTTCATAGCACACGCTGTGGTTTTTATTCTCTCCGGCGAAATACTTCCCGAGTTCTAAATCTGATTTTCTAATTACATCCCCTCGTTAAATGGTTTATTTCGTGTAGCGGTTACCGTGAAGAGGTGCCTGAGAAGGGACCGTGGGGCAGCGAAACGAGTTCAAGTGCAAGCAGCAGCCCCTGCGGACTCTGCTCCGCTAAGTACCGGTGCGCGGGCAGATAAAAGCTTGCAGTGAATTTGTTTCCCTTCAGACGATATTCCTACACCTTCTTTCATTAATATATTACATTTGGATTTAAACTTCTCGCTGCCGTATGGGAAATACCTCTGTTTCAGCGAGAAACCTCTCGGCAGCCGGAGATACATAAAATTACAAACACATCAAATAGGTTGCAAGCAATTCGGCTTGCCCTGAATTGCACGTGCCTTTCGATGGCCACCGTTTGCATTTAAGTAGCTGCCTTGGCGAGGGAGGCGTGAGAGGCCGCGGATAGCCCGGGAAAGGATTGGGGGGAGGGCGGAGAGCGGGCAGCCGCCCCCGGCTCCGCGGCGGAATCCCGCGGGGACGCGGGCACATCTGCTCCCGGGCAGCTTCTCGCGGCTTCAAAACTTTGGTAAAAAAGTTTGGTCTCAGAACCCCACCCCCCACCCACCCCGCAGTGCTGGGCCACCGGCGGTTTTGCAGAGCAGCCACACGCCGTGCCGCCGCTCGCAGTGTCCCGTGGGGCTTACGAGGGGCTCCTGCGAGGGGTCCAAACGCCCCCTCCGGACTTTGAGATCCCGACCCCGCGGTCCGGAACCTGGGAAAAACCCCCAGAGGCCGCTCACCCCAAGCCCCGGGTGCTTCCGCGGGGCGAGCCGTGCGGGGGGGCGTGGGTGGGTGGCATCAGCCCTAGTCCCGGCCCGCTGTGGGACGCACCCTTCGGCACGGCGCGGGTAGCCCCGCCGCTCCCGACGGCGGGTCAGAGGGCCCCCCCCAACCTCCTTCCCTCCTCCCTCTCTCCCTCCCTCCTTCTCTCCCTCCATCCCCCCGGCGGCGGCGGGGACGGTGGGTGGCGGAGGGGGGCGGGCGGGGGGCGGGGGCGGACGGAAGGGCGCTGGGCTCGGCGGGGCGGCGCGGGCGGCGGCAGTGTCGCTCCGGCCGGCGGCAGCGCTCTGCCCGCCCGTGCCACGGCGGCGACCTGCGGCTACCCCCGCCGGCCTGGGTCCAGGGCCGCTCCCCCCGCCCGCGTGCCGTCCTCTTCTCCGCCGCCCCGGCCTCCGCCCACCCCCGCTGCCCCCGTCTCCGCTCCGGAGCCGGCCGGGCTCCTCCCGCGGGCATGAACGGCTACGGCTCCCCGTACCTCTACATGGGCGGCCCGGTGTCGCAGCCGCCGCGGGCTCCGCTGCAGCGGACGCCCAAGTGCGCCCGGTGCCGCAACCACGGCGTCCTGTCCTGGCTGAAGGGCCACAAGCGCTACTGCCGCTTCAAGGACTGCACCTGCGAGAAGTGCATCCTCATCATCGAGCGGCAGCGGGTGATGGCCGCGCAGGTGGCGCTGCGACGGCAGCAGGCCAACGAGAGCCTGGAGAGCCTCCTCCCGGACTCCCTGCGCGCCCTCCCGGGCCCGCCGGGCAGCGCCGAGCCACCCGCCCCGCCGCCGGGGCCGCCGCCCTGCGCCGCGCCGCCGCGGGCCCCCGCCGAGCTGGCCGCCGCCGCCGCCCTGCGATGGGCCGCCGAGCCGCCCCCCGCGCTGTCGGGGTCGCTCCCCAAAGCAGGTGAGGCCGGGCCGGGCCGGGTGCCGCTGGGGATGCGGTGGGGAGGGGGGGTCTCCTCGCGGAGGAGGAGGAGGAGGAGGAGGAGGGAGGGCAGCCCCCGCGCCCGGACCCCGACGGGCGGGTCTCGGGGGGTGGAAGGCGAGGGCTTTCCCTTCCTCCTGACGGGCGCCATGGGAAGGGGAAGGAGGGAAAGCCCGGCGGGTGCTCTTCCTGGCTATTAAAAAGCGAGGAGCCGCAAAGCGCCGGGCCCGCTCCTCAGCCGGGCTCGCAGCGAAGGGGACAGGCAAACGCCGCCGCCGCTGCAAACCGGCTCCCCGACGTGCCGCTCCTGGGCCCGCTCCCCTCGGCCGGCGGGGAAGCGGCCGCATTCAGCCTTGATCGCACCCACGCGTCCCGCTGCCGCTCCCGGTCCCGCTGAGCCGGCTGGAGCCGCTCCCCGCACCCAGGGAAATCATCAGGCTGCGGGACATCGTCCGGGACAAAACTTCCACGGGCAGCTTCGGGGCTACAGCGGCGCCGGAGGGTTTCTGCGGAGCAAAGACGGCCGGGGGCGGGGGGGGGTGGTGGGCGGGCGCGGGACGACGAGCGGGGCCAGACGGTTGTTTGGGCTTCCCTCCCGCGCCGGCGCGTCCCGCCGGGCCGCCTCCGGGGCGGCTTTCGGCAGGTGGGGGATCCTGACCCAGAAACCGCCGCCCGCAACCGGCGCCTTGTGAGGGCGACCTACCGGTAGCACACATTTCTGGACGCACAACCAACACCCCGGAGCCGCCGTCCCCTTCCCCGCCCCGTGCCTCGGGGGGACCCGACAGCCTTCCCCGACGGGGATGCCCGGCAGCCCGCTGGCAGCCCGCTCCGCTGACAAGCCGCGACTGCGACGAAATTTTAGCCGGTGCCCCGGGCGGGCGATGGCAAACCCTGGGGGTTCTCGCACGTCTCGGCTCCTTACGGCTCGCTGCCGGCCGGCCGAAGCCCCACGGGGCGTTGTGCGGCAGCGGGACAGCGGGTCTCCCTCCGAGGGCAGGGGTATGGAGCCAGCCCGGCCCTGCAGGCGTCCGCCGGGGGCCCGGCACGGTGCTCTGCTTCTCCCGCTCTGGGGAAGACACACCGCCGTGCCCGAGGTGGCGGCCCGGCCGGGTCCGTCTGTGTATCGAGTTTGCCGGTGGCCCGGGACCCGCTTCCCCTTGGCCGGCCCTCGGCACCGCCCGCTGTCCCTCCCCGTCCGCCGCATCTCCGCCCGTTCCGGCGGCCGTTCCCCAGGGCCGGAGCTTTGAGATCCCACCCCCCCTCCCGCCAAATTTCCGCATCCCGGCGGCGCGGAGGCTTTCCGCGCCCCGCACCGCCGCGGCGCTTGGCCGGGGCAGGGACCCCGTGGGATGGGGGTTTGGGCGGAGGTAAGGCCGAGAGAAAAGCAAAAGAGGGGAAAAAAAAAAAAAAGCCGCCTTGGCTCCTTCCAGAAAGTGAAACAAATAAACTTCGCCAGCAGAATATAAATCTGGCGGATAGGAACGGTATTGACTTGTACGCCCAACTTTTCTTCCCCCTGATATATGAACTTCCCAGTTTAAAAGATTACAGTAATCACGGGAGGACAGTGTAAATCGAATCTGATAGCAATAACTTTTGGGGAAGGTCAGGCTCAAGTGAAATGTTACCAAGCAACAGGCATTTTGTTTGCAAAATACAATCAAAGTGTATTGATGAGAAATTCTTCCTTGCCAGCCAGTCAGCACTTTCTGCTAACAGCTTTACGGGGTGGGGGGGAAAGAACGGAGGAGATCTTCATAAATCAAGGCCCGCGGCTCTTCTCCCGCCCCTCCGCCCGCCGTGAGTCCGGGCTGGGGGAGGGCCGGGGGACCCGGGGACCGGGACTGGGGGTGCCGGGAAGCAGCGCCGGTTGCAGAGACCTCACCCGCGCTGTTCCCGATTTCCGATTGTTACAGAAGGCTGGTGTCCCGTTCCCCCCGCGCCCCCTCCTCCCCAGCCCCGGCTTTTTGTGAACATGGGAATGCGTGAGAGCAAAGCGGAAAATTATCTCCTCGGGGGGTCCGCTTGTCACCTGCCACCAGACACCGTTTAAACAGATAACCTGTTTATTTCCAACCTTCCTGCGTGCTCCGAACGGCACGGCTTTCTCTTTCTCTTCCCTCTGTCCCCGATACCTGCATTAAAACCGCCATCAGAGCAGATGATGCAATTATCTGCTCCCCCAGCCCGCCCGTTTCTAACCTTCCCCCCCGGACATTAATCTCCTGGAAGGTTTTTTCAGTACGGAGCAGGTATTTCCCAATGCACGGTAGAATCGTATCTCTTTGATTTTATCCCTGACAGTACTGGTCATTTGGGTGGGACAGTTGCAAAGTTCTGTTCCTGTGAAAATAACGCGCCGAGAAACTACCCCTGTTGCTTTTGCCCGTGGTAACCCGGAATAATTCCTGCTCCTGATACTTTGCTTATGAATTTCCTCTCCCACATGAGTGTGTGTTACATTTCTGTGTCTTACTGTTAGTTACCGAGGCTTGTAAACAACTAATATAACGTTATATGGAGACTTCCGTTAATTTCAGAGTCAGCTTGTTGATGCAACGCAGCAGTTTCTCTGTTAGGTTGGTAACAGCGACTAGTCTCCCACAAAGTACCTTAGACCTTTGAAGATAGGGAAGAAAGTCTGCAGTAAAAGTAATTTAAAAAACCAAACAAACAGCAAAACAAAACAAAAAAACCCACCAACCAACCAACCAACCAACCAAAAAAACACCAAACACCCCAAAACAAACAAACAAAAAAACCCCACCACAAAGAAACCCGTAAGTTTTACACGACCTTAGCTTTATGTGGTTTTATGCTAGTTCTGGTATCGGTCCATTCTAATAATAGAAATAGGGAAAACAGCAGATGTTTTTGGGATCCAAGAAAATCTGTGTTGCAGAAAGAGCTGTCCTAACAATCAAAGTGCAAGCTGTTTTAACAGAGAGTCAGCGGTGGGAATATCAAGGAAGCAAATTTGGTTCCAAAGTATTAGAACAAGTTTTCCAGACGAGTTATTAACTTGAGGAAAACAGCTTCTCTGTCTCACCCATTTACGTTTATTTGGCCCCTTTACAATATTTGACTCATGATCCTTAATGTATAAATAGGCAAGGAAAAATTCGGGTATGCATCGATCTAAATTCATAGCAGCTTTAATTATTAATGTAGATTTTGCCGTGAATGCACACACGGTTCTCCTACTGTACCATGTTTCACGTGTATCTGTATTTGCACTGCATCTCTGTAGATCTGGGTATGTACCTGTTTCTGCATGCATATTATTTGATGAATGCACCCCATCGTTTATATCAGTAAGAAAACAATTTCCCTAGTTTCCTCAGGGCTGGCAAAGAGAATACGTGAATGCAGGTAATTTGAAATAGAAGGTGTGGGGGAAAAAAAAGCCACTACAAAACACAACACCCAAATAAAAAATGTCATAAAAATGTCTGAGGACAAGATTTCTTTCTTAAAGCCTGGAACATCCTCATACAAAGCTTACGAGTGGTGCAAAAAATACATTTGCCTAAGAGCAGCGGGTTGTATATTCTGAACACAAAATTAATATTTTTGTACCTGAAAATATAGATATTTCGGATTAATACATGAATGCAATATTCCTACAATTCGGTGCCCACAAAAGAACATTTATAATGTATCTTCCCAACTCTTCGTTTATTTAAAGGCTGCTGCTTTGTGCCCGCTCCAAACAAACGAACCCCCCCGATCTCGGCCGTTCCCCCGGCGAGGCGGGGGCAGCACCGCAGGACGCTTCCCCCCTGGCCCTCCCCGCGCCGTGAGCACGGCGGGGAAGCGGTGTTCCGAGAAGGAAATAGGATAGCGGAGACAAGACCTGCCAGGCAGGGAAGCACCGGGAAAGCGGGTTCCTGCGCCCGAAGCCCCGTCCTGGGGCACCCGGGGTGTGTGACACCGAGCACCGGGGCTGAGACACGCCGGCAGACACCGCCCGGCACCCTCATGGATAAGCGCCCTCAAAAAGGCAGAGAAAAAAATAATAAATTAATTGTAATAGCACCCAAAGTCAGTATTTACCAAGGGAGGATAATCCTCCCTGTGTTAATAGCAGCTCTTGATTTAAATCGCCGAAATGTCGTTTTGCGGGTCTGACCCTGTGAGCCCAGCAGTCCGGTGAGATGATGCACCGCTGCGATCTGCGCCGCGCCAGGAGGCTGTCCCTGTGCGAGGCTAAGAGTCCGGATCTGTGCAGTCTGATGGCGGTAAAGGTGCAAACTTCAGGGGGACGAGTTTTCAGAATTTGAAGAAAATCTGTAGCCCAGCCTCACAAGGATGCTTTTAAGGGTGCTGGAAACAAAATAAACCTTAAATACCTTGAAAATAATAATGTGTAAGGATCCGGGAGTCTATTAGGAAGATCTAATCTGATTTTTTTTTTTAACATATATTTGCTCCCCAGCGGTACTTGTTATCAGCCCATAAAGATATACTAGAAAAACGCAGTAGAAACGAAGAAATACGCTCTACCTGCATGTGGTCCACTTGGTAATATCGGGTACCACAGTGGAATCTATTTATGTGGAAATTAGGACCATCGTCTCTCTTAAAAGCCCCTCTCATTTCTGGTAAGACAGGGACAGAGGTAATTAGCTGATCTCAGGCTGCCCGGTATACGCTTGCCCATTCACCCAGATGTGAATTATTCTTAACATCCTGTCCTTTGCAATAAATGCATCATTTTGAGCGTGTGAAGGGATTAGGAGGGAACGGTAGTGTGAGCCTCACGTTTTTATCAAATAATGGATGAACTATTCTGAGGTTTTACCACCTCCTCAAAAGGATACACGTTTCCAGCGTGCTACCGGCAAACATTTCCTGCATTCCCCTTTGGCTGCTGAGGCAAGACTGGTGCACTGAGCGTATAAAGAAGAGCATAAATACATTGCCTTCTCTGTAGTATGCCTACATGAAAAGTTACTGCTTCTCCAATATAAAAATGTGTACTCAAAACAGGTTATCCTGCTAAAAGAGTGAGATCTTCAGAAGCTCATCCGTACTGCTCAGCTCCACTGCCATGCTTGCCATCCGCAGCCCAAACTAGCAGCGTTCCCCAGCTCTGTAGGGTGGTCCATCACTTCTGCCTGGCACAGACTCCCTCATGAGGAGAACCTCCCTTTGCCACGCCGACTGTCAGGCCATGCTCTGCCAGGGTCTCGTGTTTCTTTGTGGCTCCTATTCTGGCGAATGTAGTGGCTTCTCATTCAGCACGGGATTGCTCAAAACCTGGCTCCTTTCTCAAGGTGGGTAAATTGCATTAATAGAGTTTGTCTCGAGCGGATCTGTTCAACGCTAAACTTAGCCTGCTGCATGGGAAAATGCCCTGCCCGTTCATTCCTGGGGTGAGGGGGACGCAGACGGTCCATGGTGGGCAGCGAGGCTCAGGCGCTTGCACACCTTTAACTTTTTCCATCCTGACTGGGCAGGGGTGGTCATCAGCAGATTTTGGGAGCCTTTGCTTGCTTCTTACAGCTTTTTTTATCTAATGGGGCTGATCACCAGGGGCTTGGGAAACCAGGCAAATTGTTGTATTGGTTTCTGCAGGTACTCTTTCACACATGCATGTTCAAAAGCACTGCCCTGTGCGGTTAAAGCAGGCTCTGTCAGCCGCAGCTCGGACAATGAGACTTTCCCAGACATTGATGCTTCCCAGGAAGATCATCATTGTGCTGTATGAGGGAGACCAGCAAAACAGTATCCTTGGGAAATGACTGAACAATCTCAAGCAAATACATTGCCTCCTTTGTGCGCAAACTGTGAAAGCTGTCAACCTTTCTTCTTCTCTTCTTTCTGACAAGCAGTCTTATTTCAGAGGTTTCCGGACTCTTGCAGGTGTTACCAAAGTTACTTGGAGTATCCCCATCTTTGAGTGTCCATCTGGAGACAGTGTGGTCAAAGGGCTCTTTTTCAGCCCTATACCAGCTTTTGCCCTTCTTAGTTTAATGCACAAAAACCAAGGTACCTAGAACAAATGCTGAGAGAGGTTGTGGAGTCTTCATCGATGGAATTATTTAAAACTCAGCTGAGCAGGGTCATGAGCAAACTGCTCTATATTTTAGGTTACTCCTGCTTTGAAAAGGAGGTTGGACCAGATGCCTTCCAGAGGTCCTCTCTAAACCAGATTTTTCTAGATTCTGTGCTCTAATAGGCCAAGGCATCAGCTATGCTCCAGGTTTTGGAGGAAAATCCTTTGATTCTTGCTGGGGAAGGAACCAGTTTCTGCAGAGCCAGAACTGGAACACACTGGTTTACTTGAAGATTTCTTTAACCTTCAGCCAGTAGTCATGGTGGAGTGGTTCCACCAATGCTGTTGGACTTGCAGAGGGAATTTTTGTCTCCCAAGTGCCCTCTGGATATCTTCAGCTCACAGTCAGTGAGACGGTGCTAGAGAGGAGTTATGATGTGGAAGTACTGAACTTCCTCTGGGAAAGCTTGCACTCAGGTGGTGTGTTGCTGCCTTGTAACCAGTGAGAGAGGATTGATACAGCATATTTGACACAGCAGAAAAATGACCACTGCTTCTTTTCTTGTATATGTGAGAATGAGATAGATATCTGTAAGGCAGCCTAGACCAGGTCACATTGTTCTTTTGCGGTTTTGATCTCATGACATGTTGCAAACAGACCTTAATTTTAGCAGGATCTCTGTGAAAAATGCTTTTTTCCCCCTAGGATTTTGCTCTGTTCACTTTAAGAAGACTGTATACTCAAACATCTGTAAAAGCTTTTGGCCACAGTTTTTTGTTAACTTCTCTGCCTTCTCTTTGCAGACATGAATGAGGAGCGGTTGGGTGATGCCAGTGGAGCAGACAATGCTGAGACATACAGTGACAAAGACACAGACCAAAGGAGTTCCCCAGACATGACTAAAGCCAAAAGTTGCTTCACCCCTGAAAGCCCTGAAATTGTTTCGGTGGATGAGGTCGGTTATGCGGTTCAGAAAAATGGTGGGAGCACAGAGAGCCGTCCAGACAGCCCAAAGTACCACCCAGAGCAGAACCACCTCCTGATAGAAGGTCCTTCTGGCACAGTTTCTTTACCTTTCAGTTTGAAAGCCAACAGACCTCCACTTGAAGTCTTGAAAAAGATCTTCCCTAACCAAAAGCCAACTGTGCTGGAGTTGATCCTGAAGGGGTGCGGCGGTGATCTGGTGAGTGCTGTAGAGGTTCTCCTGTCCAGTCGGTCTTCGGTGGCCAGTGGGGAGAGAACTTCTGCAGAATCTGATGGTCTTGTTTTGCCTTCCAATGGGCACATTTTTGAACACACACTGAGTTCGTACCCTATTTCCTCTTCCAAGTGGTCTGTGGGCTCAGCATTTAGGGTTCCTGACACACTGAGGTTCTCTGCCGACTCCAGTAATGTCGTGCCAAATCCTCTGGCCGTACCTTTGCAGCACCCTTTCCCTCAGCCACCACGCTACCCACTGATGTTGAGGAACACTTTGGCAAGAAACCAGTCCAGCCCGTTCCTGCCCAATGACGTCACCCTGTGGAACACCATGACGCTGCAGCAGCAGTACCAGCTGCGGTCCCAGTATGTCAGCCCGTTCTCTAGCAACTCGGCCAGCGTTTTCCGAAGCTCACCTGTCCTTCCTTCCCGCTCGTCAGAAGATCCTAGGATCTCAATCCCTGATGACGGGTGTCCTATTGTGTCTAAGCAACCGATTTATACAGAAGATGAGTATGACGAGAGGTCTGATTCTTCAGACTCAAGAATACTCAACACATCTTCTTAGACAGACGTTCAACATGTGATAGCCAAGTGATACTTGCAGTGCAGCTGAACTACTGGGCCCTAAGAGGAGGGACATGTGCTCTACAAAACCCTAGCAATTGTATTAAAAAGTGACTCTGCTTGGTATTGTACTATAGCAATAAAGACATAACTTATTTAATTTCTTGCACTTCACTGGATAATGCCAAATAGCAATACTTTGGCTTTAGTGCTGAGTATGTGTTACAAAGGAAGACTTTACGGCTACCAGTTATGGGACTCTGGAAGACTCGTAATGGAAAAGAAGCCCAAGGTCTACTTTGTACCTTAACTCAGAAAAAATGGGGATGTTAAACTAGAATACTTGAATGCTGTTTTATAAGAGAGAACTCCTCAGGACATAAGAAATCAAGCAAATGTAGTTCAATTGCAAATGGACTAAAACAAGGACCTTACAATCTTATGCCAGTGATCATCCTTGCAGTGAAAGAAAAGGCAGAAGAAAGAAATATGCACATGAAACTAGCATGAGCTGCTTCTGTGCCATTTGAGCTTGGACGCTTTTCAGAGAAATAATATTAAGAGTTATTCTTTTCCCATGGCTAGGTTGAAACTTGTAATGTCAGTGTAAAACCAATTACAGCTGTGAATTGCATGAAGTGTATTGTGAAATGAACACAAGATTAAACATTGTCAGGTTAATGTAGCATGCTAAGGACTCTAGAAAAATAAACTAAGATGATGATCTTGGTTTATGTCATTTATACTGGCCAAATAACATTTCTGAAGATAGAGAGCTGATTAATCCTCAGCTGGGGTTAAAATGTCCAGCTCCAGTAACTGCAGTCAAGGGAAGCCTCTTTTTTTCCGAGTCCAGGTTCTGCTTCCCTGCCTTGGAGCTTGCAACTGAGATTAGGCAAATGTTTTCATCAGGGAAGCTGAGGTCTCTTGACTATGTACTGCAGACACTTCCAAGCTCAGCTGAGTAAAGCAGAGCTTGTTACAGTCATAGTAACCAGAAAAAAAAAAAAGTCTGTCCCGATGCTTCAGAAGCGTCTTTTTTCCTATACTGTAGATGTAGAAAAAAGGAGGTAGGATGTAATAGCAGGCATTTCTTTAAAATAATGGTTAGCCAAATGGCAACTTCCCCAAATCTAGAAAAGTAATGGCTTGAACAATTTATTGCATGTTTGCATGCATTGATTACACTGCATATCTTACGTGTGTCAGAGTAACATTAGGAATTGCTTCTGATGAGGAATGCCACTAAAGTAATTGTCCACTTAGAAGTTTGTTAAGGTTTTTGTGCCATTTTTTCAACTGTTCACAAGTGACTGCATCTGCTTGACAGTCGGCTTTTCTGAAACACACCTCTCAATGCAGATGAAATGGCTGTCAGGCCTGTCAGGCGTATGGATTAGTCCCACACCTCAAAAGCAATTGAGGCTGCCCTGAAGTTGGACTCTAAAGCAGACGGGCTTTAAAAGTGTAATTAAGTCAGGCATGTTATCTGGTGTCACTGCTGATATGAGTGCCTGTGTTCTCGTTTGGCATTTCATATTTTGTAAAGTTTGTGCACCCAGTGAATCTTGCATTTCATAAGGTTACTGAACATGCACAAAAAGGAGAATAAAATAAATAATGATTTTATTTTCCTGAGGGGATAAATGAACAGAAATATACTTTTTCTTGCATAATTTTCCAACCTGTTCCAAAAATGGATTTGTTGATAATGCTACAGAGCAAAGACATAAAGGCAGGGGGAGGGAGGAAAGAAAATAAATAGCTTCCCTTATGGAAGTGTAAATGTGAAAACATCTGGAATTTTCATAAATGCAGAATTACAGTTTTGTACTGACAGATTTGCCTGCGCTCACATGGTACTTGGAAACAAATTCATCTTCCAGCCACTTCAGAGAGAAAAGTAATAGGCAAAATAAACTTGATCTTGCAAAAAGAAAGGGATGAGTTAGTGAAATGCTGTGCTCCAACATCATGAAGAGATTAAGTGTCAAAGGATAGGTAAGAGCAGATAGGTCTAAGAGCTCTGATTTTGAGCTTATGCACCAAGCATATTTCCCTCCAGCAGTATAGGCATCCCTATACATTGAACGAATTATTTTTGGTTTGCTTGTTTGTTTGCTACAGAGGGCAAATCATCTGCAGCAGAAAGACCAGACAGTGACACCTGCAACAGCTCACAGTAACCTTACACACTATGGACGGGGGGTTTTCAGAGAACAGAGTTTTGGCACCTTGGAATTGGGATGCATGTTTCAAAGAAAGGTGACCCTTGGCTAAACTGGAGCGAATGATTACCACTCTAAATAGTTGTGGTGAAAAATGCAGATTGAGCATTATGATTTTTTAATAAACAGTGTGATAAACTGCTTTCTGAAAAAGTAAGCAAGTTCAAATAATCCTTGCCTGATGTTATAAAATACCTTTTGACCCAATTAACAATTCTCTTTTTTTTTTTTAAATAAAGTAAATCTAAATGTGTTCAAAATAAAAAATGCAGATTTTGATGTTGAACAACGTTTTTTGTTCGACCACACAATATTTTGACTATCCAGAACATTAATTTTTTTACAAATATGGGTTGGCCTGCCACGGTATCATTGAGAAACTACTTTATTCACCCAGTTGTGTTTTCCGGGCTAGCGCTACAGTCAAATACAATTTTTAACTTCCAGCCGCCACACAGCAAGGACCCCTTGGCGTGTTGGCCTGCACAGTGCTGGGACCTGTTCCTCCGACCCTCGCCGTGCTGGTGGCAGATGCCCACCCACTCCCACCCTCGCTGCGTGGGCAACCGCAGCCCCTTTTCTGCAGAACCCCTGGGTGCCCCGTCCACCGGGGCCCGCAGCGGCCACCCCAAGGCTGGTGGGCCCCGTTCTGCCTCAGACCGTGGTTTCACCGCAGGTGGCAGCAGCAGGGCTGTGTCCCGATCCCGTGGAGCGCCCGTCGCCCGGCAGCATCCTTCACCGCGCCGCCGGGGTCCGGCGGAAGGGCCGCGCAGACGCCACCCCAACCCTGCGTTTTCCGGCTCCATCTTGTGGTGAAAAAGGGTATTTCCACGTCGGAGCAACTACTTGCTGCGGAAGGCAGCAGGCGGGCTGGCTGGAGGCATCGGTGCGCAGAAACCCCCAGCGGAAAAAAACCCGAATTTAAGAATCAAGAAAGATGGCTGGAGCCTGGCGAGGTCTCTGCTGAAGCCCAGAAACCAAGGAAGGGGTCCTTTTTTTTTTTTTTGTGTGTGGGTGGTTTTTTTTTGGTTAGTTGGGGTTTTTGTGTGGTTTTGTTGTTGTTTTTTTTTTTAATTTATTTTTTTTTTATTTCTATTTTGGGTGGTAGAGCAGCTGTGGCTTTGTTGAAGCAAGAGAGCTTCATCCCTTGCCCTCTGGAGAGTTCCTGCTCCTGGCTGAGCAGCTGCCTGGGTGCCTGTCTGGGGTGCCCCAGGGATGCTTTTTCTCCTGTCAGGCTGGTGATTTCACTGTCAACTCTCCGTGGGTGCACACAAAACCAAAGGGCAATGCCAGGGGAAGCTGTATCTGCCCACGGCTCTGCTTGCCATCAGCCGACCAGAGACCAGAGCAGTGCACTCTGCAAAGGCTGGCTGCTGCCCCAGAGGCACGCTGCTTAATCTCTGCTTCGTTAACCTCTAGCTGTGACAAGGTGGGTAAGGCAAACAATGACGTAAACATTAACAATAATAATTTCTCCCTCAGAGCAGTGCTGTGGAGACCCCTAATGGGACGCTCACATCCTTCAGCGGCTCACATACCTGTAGAAAGGGAAGAGTTAGGATGTGGGGTAAGCACAGTGCAATGAGTCTGTCCTGCCCCAAATTCCTCCCTGCCTTGCCTTTGCCGGTGGTTGTGCTGCTCCCCCCGAGGGTCCCCGACTTGTCCTCCTTATGGGGCTGAAGGGCCACCCCTACAACATTTGTTGGATGTTCGGTGAACAGGCTCACCTCACATTTGTGCTGACACCTTTGAAAAATGACTTTGATTCTCTCAGTATACTGTTTCAGTGATTCATTCTTTATGTGCATTTACTCAGTGGACATGAGTGGGGAAATAAGATTGATGCTATATTTATATGTTAATTTTAATATTGAAGCTATCCTGTATTTGAAGAATAAGATCAATTCTTCAATTTCATTTCTTACGTGATATTGCATATTGTCATTACTGGAAAATAAAATTATTTCTGAATGCACACTATCCAAACTTCAATTTTAGTGGACATATAACTCTGAAGCATCATTCTTCTCCCTTCCCTATAACAACTAACTTAATACAGTATTTCAACATTCTCTCACTAGTCTGCCACTGGAAGATAACAAAGACAAGTCTTTTCTCCCTAAATGGTGTTTCGTTAATGTGCTCCCTGCAGCATTCTGCACAGTCACAGGCAGATTTGGTGCATGACTCAGCAAAGCCCTGAAGGCTGTTGCACATATGATACAACAGGAATCTTGGTTAAGAGTTGCGTCCCTCACTAGAGACTAATTCCATTCACTTCCACAGTAACAGCAGTGCTCGAGAGCCACAGCTATACGCCAAGCATGCCTGTACACAGGACAAATCCTGACCTTAAGCAGAGGATCAAACCCTTAGAGCACCACCAGGAAGCAGATACTGTGAAGGATGGATACAGAGCATCACATGCACAGAAAAATTTGGCAGCTAAAGAGGAAGATGTACTTTAAGGAGGTCGGCTGCCAGAGACCAGGCTGTCCTGAAGCTGCAAAGGAAAGATAATATTTATAGCATCTTTGGGAGTGTGGTTTGCAGGATGGACAGCAGGAACCTTTGCAAGGTTACATCCCTGCTCTGCCCAGTTATCTATGGAAGATTACATTTGCCAGTTCAAATTCCAGTTCTCTCTTTTCCTGTTCCATGAGATAAAGCTAACTGCTACAAGAATTTAGTGGTTATTATCTGAAAGTTCATAAACAACTTAAGTGTTCTGTAAATATGAGAGCAGAGCATGGTATTTACCTGAGCATGTATTATAAGATTTTTTTCTGTTTTTTTCTCTCCCAGAGAGAGAGGCTACAGCTTTTCAATAGTTGAACAGTGCCTGCCTTCAGCAGGAGAGTTCTCCTGAAAAGCTAAGGTCAGGATAATCCCGAGATAATCCTCAGTCGGCCACTGCCATACAACGGCTAAAAGGTGCGAGACCTGAGGTAAACACTGCTTGGGTTCTTTCCATCTGTCATAGGCAAATAAACACTGCTTAGGTTCTTTCCATCTGTCATATTTCTGAGCCCATAGTCTTCATACATTCCAACTTTCTCCTCTGCGACACCCAGGTAAAACCAGAAATCTTGGGATAAAATTGTACTAACTGCCCTTCTTTTCCCCAAAAGGAGTGAACACCCCCAAAAATGTTGAGGAAAAGTGAGAAAGCAGAACTTGAGGCACAAGAAAGCCTATTCTTTCTTCTAAGCACCTACGTCGTGGCTCGTGTGGCTCAGGCAGGGAGGGTGGCAGGCTCAGGAGGAGCTGGTCTCCTCCTGGTCTCTCCGGAGGAGGTGGGCATGCACCAGCTCTTCTCCCAGCAGTCTCAACCTGGGGGCTGCAGCCCCCCCGGGAGTGAGCACCCGTGGCAGGAGAAAGGCAGCGCGAGAGTGAGTAACGTGGCAGCTGCGTGACTGCGAAGGTGCTTGTGGGCACTAATGGAAGAAGTTATTACTTCCCTGCTTTGTTGCATGGGGGGAAGCTCAAACCCCCTTTCAGAAACATCTTTCTTTGGAGCGTAGTCCCCCTGCCTTGCCTGCACATTGCTGAGATTCCTTCTTGCCACAGTGAATATAAACTGGGAAGAGTGAGATAAAACTCAACATATACACAGAAATAAAAAGAGACACTGAAATACACAGAAATACAGAGAGACATACTTCCTTGTTATGTGTCAAATCTTGACATTTTTGTCATTTATAAGGGCTATATTATTTATAATGACTGAGGTGACAAGGGGTGCAGAAGCAATCCCGATGGGACACTATACCTGAGGGAGCGCTGTACTAGAAATTTGGGTTCCTGTTCTGTTTCCTCTGCATGTTAATGACTCAGTCACTAGGAGCAGGCTCCTGGAGGGTGCTCCAGGCTGGTGACACAGCACAAGCAGCTCTGCCCTGGGAACAGAAATCGATGCATTCTCACCTTGAGCTTGCCTTGTTCCCCACTAAAATAAGGGCAATGCTTAATGTCTGGTACAGCTATGTATTATACATATTGTAAAACAACATTTTCTCAAGAACAGCAGTTCCTAAACTACAGAAAATTATTCTATTTGGCTCCATACTTACTGCAAAATCCTTTCCAGGAAACTTTAACACCCTGTATAGATTTGGCCCAACTCACAGCTATCTATTACATTTTAAACTACATGGCTTAGTCACTAGTATGCTTAAGGTCAGCTATGTGTAAGTTAAAAATTTTTTTCCTTGCTCATTCCTCTGTAATTTATTTTTCTCTAAGACTCTGCAGAGGTAGAAACAAGAGGAACATTCGGCCACGTGTATTTTGCTTCCTTTAACTCCATTGCCAAATAATTCATAAGGGACAGAGGGGTGGTGGGGCGAAGTGTATTCATCTTGAATTTTTGTTGCAAACATAAATACTTCAAAACATAGATGATAATATTTCTGGGGGTCCAAAGGGAAGAGGGGATTGGTTCCTCTTAACCAGGCATACCTCCTTCTGCTATTCTGATGGATGAACACGGAGCAGGCATCCACCACGGCAATCCTTGTGAGGGACTGGGGGTGGGGCTGGATTTGGGGTTGCTTTGCAGAACTTTGAAACAAGTAAGGAGCCAGGGAGGGGATAGTTTCTGACCTTCAGTGGCTTCTGGGGAGCGGTGCTTTCCCAGGCCCAAGGCTGCACTATCAGAGTCAATGTGCATGTTGCCGTTGCCTTGAAAAGGGAACGGAGCGATCTATAGCAGAAGTCAGGAGGTGAGAGGGGCTGGTCTTACTGTGCTCCTTCCTCCCCCCCCCCCCCCCCCAAAGTTCGCTGCATGAGGTTTTAGCAGACTTCCGTGATGTATGGATATGGAAAGCTATGACTAATTCCCCAGGTGATCCGTGTATATTTAACATCCAAAATCTCAAGCAAACATCCTGCTTGTTGAATTATTGTCTGGCGTTCACGTATTTCCTGATTTGGCCACCACTGCTGGCTGCTGTTTTAACAGATTTTCACTTTTTCTGCTGTCCCGTTGGTCTGGCAGTAGGAGAAATAGCTGTGGTTGTGGGTGTGCTGAGAGGCAATGGAATCACCGCCATCCTGCTCGTAGTGGCTGTACTCTGACTCCTCACCTCCTTCACTGCACCACTCCTCCAGTTTTTTACATACTTTCCGAGGCCTGAAAGCATGGGCCAACACCGAGTTATTGCGACCTGGTTTTAATTTATCTGTAACCAGTTAAAATTACTCCCCAAAGGAACTTTAATTGCTTTTTTGTTTCACGAGCACCCCAAAAAATCACTGGTGCTGAAGAACTCTAGTCCTTCAGTCCACGGGTCCCTCCTCCTCCTTATATTGGCAAAGTAAAAGTTCAGGCAAAAACATGAACTGTGTGTACAAGATATTCAAAAGCTCCTTGGGAAAGGGGCTATATTTTCCCCTGCCAAACGTCTGGATTTGCAACTGTCTTTGAATGCATCCCATAGCTGAGCTTCGAGGAGAACGACTCAGTCACAAATGACTGTAACATGTATTGTACAAACATATATTTAAAGTAAATGCTATCTTGACCTGTACATCAAAGGCATGGCCTTGCCTTCACACAGAAGGAGGCAGCCTGGCAGTGCTCCAGCCAAACACCGGGCAGGTTTGTAAGAGCTGCGGAGTGATGGTCGGGAACCAGAGAGAAAGCCCCCGCATGACCCTGGACCCCGCTCCCCTCGGGCTCCTCCCTTCTGGCTAGTGGGCCCACCTGGTGTCAGCCCACTCGCAGAGCAGATCCTGACCTGAATGACATTATAGTTGGATGACATTATAGCTGGGTGACGTTATAGGGTGACTTTATAAAGAAGCGGGATGGGTCTGGCCTTCCCTCCTTCTGCGTGGACCCGAAATCTTGGCCAGGGTTGGATTTGGGGTCTGCTTGGCGGGTGCGCTCGGGGCGGTGAGGAGCAGAGAAGCAGGACAGGGGTCCCCCAGGACTCCCCCTCTCCTGCCCTCAGCACCTGTTTTTTTGCAAACCTGATGGCAGCACCGCAGGCACCAACTTATCTGTAGTCGCTGCCCTTTCACGGGCAGCGCTGAGCTTCCACCACCCCGTGGGAAAGTCCACCACTCTGGTTCCTAGACCAGCAGTTTCCCCAAGGGAGACCCCTGTGGAGGCAGGTGTTTCCGGGAGGTCGGCATCAGTGGCTCCCCACAGCTGAGCTTCACTCCTCCCAGAGCTGGCTTGGCGGGGCAGCAAGGACTGCCATGTAATCATGGCACCTACACGAGGGCAAACACGCACAAAAACCTCCTGTGTGCCCAATGATGGCTGCTTTGCAGAGTCTCGAGGAAGCATCACTGCGGGCTGTGCAGGGAAAACCCACTTCTTTTCCTGGGTGCCAGCACTTACAGTGTGACCGTCTCTTGTTCACCAGCACGCGAGTGAGGAAAATAAATGGCTCTTGCAACACTCTCTGAAAATCAATAAACGAGGATGGCAGTGTCAGGTTTTGCTGATTGAAAATAGTGGGTGCTGTGAACTCCTGGAACAAGTACTCTGTAACACAGAGCTGCCAAATGTTGCTCCCAGTTTCGTTGCTGGACAGATTTCCTGTGTGGACTGATATAAAATGCATTGCAATAGTCAAAGATATGGGTTAAGGCAGTGAGGTCCTCTGTCAAGAAAGAGGCAAGTTTTTTGGCAGTACATTAAATAAACCAAGAAGTTCTCACTTGAGAGACCCTTACATTATGCACCTTCTTCATAATTTGTAGGCAAATTACAAAGCACAGGACAATATTTCCTTGTTGTTTGTGCTGGGAGTGATTTATTCTGTGTTATTCTCTGAGGATAGCAATCTGGTGGAGAAGATGTGGCCTTTATCCCTGACTTTCCTGTCATGCCTGAATGTAGTTCATATCTGTGCATGAGGTTTTATCCAGAAGTTACCTCAGTAGAGAAAGCCACTTTTCTGAGCAAGTGAATGGAGGTATCTGCAATCAGGCCATGCCACCTGCCTGCCCCAAGGAAGCTGGCTGGTTGGCTTCTTGAAGAGGAACACAGGCAGTTTGATGTGCTCCTTGTACAACAGTGATGAAGACCTTGTCATTTCAGTGTACTAATAAATAATTCTTCTGCTAAAACTTTTTCTTGTAGCAGTCTGGTTGCCTTCCTTCTTGCTTAACTCCATTGAAATTCCTATATAAGCTAATGTAACCATGAGGCTGGAACTGATAAAAAGGTTGTCAAGGAGGCCATTTCAACAGGTTTAGGTCAAGAAAGATGTTAGCATGTGCTACCACATCAAGCACTACAAGGAATTCTTCATTAGTGAAGAATTTAAGGGTTTGTGTTGCAACAGTGCCTTAATCCTGCCCAGGATCAACAACAACAGGGATGAAGATGAAGAAGAGGAAGAAGAAGAAGAAGAAGAAGAAGAAGAAGAAGAAGAAGAAGAAGAAGAAGAAGAAGAAGAAGAAGAAGAGGAAGAGGAGGAGGAAGAGGAAGAGGAGGAGGAAGAGGAAGAGGAAGAGGAAGAGGAAGAGGAAGAGGAAGGAGAAGGGAAGCCAAAGGTGAAAGCAGGGCTGAATGAGGGTAGGATTCTTCTTCCACAGTAAGGGGCCCCTGTACCTGCTGCTTCCATTGGTAAAAAGAATGGAGATGGGAGTAAATCAAGTCTTTGGGTTTGGTCCTTGGGTTCAGTTTTCATTGACGAAATATAAGCAAATCAAAGGACAGATCCAAACTGTCCTAATCTTGGTGATTCTGCATATGAATCAGTATTACCTGCTGTCTGGAGCTACTTGCAGGTTTTGGACTGAGTCAGAGGCACATTTGGTGTCATATATGACATGAGACCCAGACTGTCATACTGTATCTTGGTTCCACTCCATATAATGTTTTAAGTTCCTCAAGAAAAAAGCTGCATAATTATTATTTTCTAATGTCACCTTTTTCATTAATGTGTTAGTTCCTGCTTAGTAGCCTTTCTATGTATGTGACCTCAAAATACCACAGTAACTTTTGAACAGATCCTCAAGTACTTACACATTGCCTTCTTAGAGTATTGGGCCATTCTTGGCACATAGTTTCACTATAGTCAGGAAAACCAAATCATAAGTGAACACAACCAGATTATTAACATTACTATCTTGCACACAGATATGCAGACATTAACAATGGCATTGGAATACAGCTGCAGCAGGAATTACCAAAGTCACCAAACTCCATCTAGTGGGAGAAACCCAGAAACAAACAAAGAAAGGATGCAGTAGTGTCCACTTGCTGATGCATACACCTTGCATACATATGCAACGAACACACACAACTTCGCTTTGAACTCCTCTTTCACAAAAAGTCGAAGATGTCAAAGGTGTTTTTTTATCCTATTTGACTGTGGAAGGGGGCTCAACAAAATAAAGGCAGAATTCTTGAGGAAGCCATATGCCAAACCTTTGGCTCATCAAGTGTCTCAGGGTCTCAAGACACCTGATACTGCCTTTCTCCCTTATCAATTGAGAGACTTATTCTTTTTTCAGCTTCTGCAGCGTATGTTGCCAAAACTTTTTTGCCACTAAGCAGTAGAACGGTGGCAGTGGGGGAAGTTAACTAGTGTCCGATCAATCGAGAGATATCTGGCAAAGTCAGTACTCTGTGATACATGTGGGTGATGTTGGTGGATGAAAAGCTCAACATGAGCCAACAATGTGCACTTGCAGCCCAGAAGGCCAATCGCATCCTGGGCTGCATCAAAAGAAGCGTGGCACGCAGATCCAGAGAGGTGATTCTGCCCCTCTACTCTGCTCTCGTGAGACCCCACCTGGAGTACTGTGTCCAGCTCTGGAGCCATCACACAAGAAGGACACGGACCTGTTGGAGCAGGTGCAGAGAATGGCCATGAAGATGATCCAAGGGCTGGAGCACCTCTGCTATGAGGACAGGCTGCGAGAGTTGGAGTTGTTCAGCCTGGAGAAGAGAAGCCTCCAGGGAGACCTTATAGCGCCCTTCCAGTTCCTGAAGAGGGCCTACAGGGAAGATGGGGAGGGGCTGTTTGCAAGGGCTTGTAGCGACAGGATGAAGGGCAATGGTTTTAAACTAGAGCAAGGTAGGTTTAGATTAGACATTGGGAAGAAGTTCTTTACAACCTGGAACAGGTTGCTCAGAGAGGTGGTGGAGGCCCCATCCCTGGAGACATTCAAGGCCAGGCTTGATGAGGGTCTGAGCAACCTGATCTAGTTAAAGATATCCCTGCTTACTGCAGGGGTTTGGACTAGGTGACCTTTAAAGGTCCCTTCCAACCCAACACATTCTACGATTCTATGATGTGTGCACCCTTTTAACTGAGGTCCACTTGTGCTGGATTGCTATCTGCTAGCTGCTTTTCAATATGAAAAGGCAAACCTTTTTCCCAGTCTGGCACCTTGGAGGTATCAAGCCCTTCTTTTGACACTTCTTATCTTGAACTACTCTATCTGTAAGTGCACTCTATCAGAGGATGAACTGTAAATCTGCCTGGAGAGTGAAGTTAGTGCCCAATACAGCACTTTGTTTCACATTCTCAAATGACATACTTTTTGTAGTCAAAACAAAGTGTCTCTGTTAATACCTAGTATATCTACTGGAATTAATATTTTCCTAGGCTATCTTTCTCTTCATGCAGAAAGTCCATATTACACCCTGCCTGTGGAGCAGCCCTCTTGATGGGCTTGAAATTCACCCTCTGTGCCTTAAAAACATCCCAATTGCACTGTTATTTGGGAGATGCTAAAGTCTCTATTTTGAAGTGAGAGAGATGTAGCATGGGTTTGCTTTGCTGGTGGGATTGTTCACCACAGTTCACCCTCACCAGAGGGTTTGTGCAAAGCTGCCTTTTCTGTTTTCTTTACTACACGTAGGCAAGGTGCCTGCTTAAAAAAGCCTACCTCCCTGGTTGCTATTTCTAATAGTAGAGCTGAATGGATTAGCATGAAACAATAAGTCATCCCCCATGTCGAAATTAGCCTTTACGTTTAGAAATATATATATTAATATAAGTTGTAGAAATCCAGTTTAATCACTGCTGCTCTTGGTTGTGGACTTCTGATGCTAGCTGTGCTTGTGTTTAAATACTGTACCAAATGTCTTGGGTGCACAGGAACGAATGCAGTCATGTTACCCGACACATGTTAGAATACAATCATGAATGCAAGCTTTGACATAACTAGTGGATGCCAGTGTCAGTACCAGGAAGTTAGGAGGGGACTGAGAAACTCCTAGTGGAAGACAAGTAGTTACAGGGGTGGGCTAAAGCGGTCAGGATAGGAACAGCTAGGAGTTAGCCTGGACTCGCTGTGACCCTTCTTCCCCCCCCGCCCCCTGCCCACCGCCTCCGATAAATGATAGCATCTGGTGAAGTAGGATGTAAAGGAAATCTGTGGCATTTGTTTATATGTTGTACTTTTAACTGTCTGGAGCAAGTATAGTGATTGCCCTGTCCAGAGGCAGGGAGCCGTGGGAGCATTTGTTGTACATCTTTCTTCAGCTAAGCCCTTTTTTCAAAGAGCATAGGAAATTCCCCTTGCCACCTCTCTTCTGCTGATTCCTATTGCAACTCTAGATACTGGAAGGACAAGATTCAGACAGTTCAGCAACCTTCCTGTAATTATGGGAAGAATCATAGAATCATAGAATAGTTTGGGTTGGAAGGGACCTCAAAGATCATCTAGTTCCAACCCCCCTGCCATGGGCAGGGACATCTCCCACTAGATCAGGTTGCTCAGAGCCCCGTCCATGTTGGAGTGGGAGACGGACCCAGAGTAACAATGGAGTCTCAATATGAGTATGATCGTTCTCCCTTTATTCAAGTTTTCACAGAGTATATACAGACAGGCAATAAGAGCACGCACTAGCGGCAGCTATACGATTGGCTTACAGTCTCTGTTCACGCGCTGTCCATGCAGTTCATTCACAGATCAGGTTGGTTACAAGAATTCACATAGTAAATTGCTTAGTCATTAGCACAACATGTTTTCTACCTTCTCAGTCCCCGTTTTTCCCATGTACTAATTCCATCTTCTACCACCTGTTTTGCTCTTAATCTAATCTCTCATAGTAGGGAGGCTGGCTCATGTGACCATTTTCTCTCAGACACATTCCTACAATACCCCCTTTTTCTTCTTGAGCCAGCCAGACCTTATGCATGGCATTTTCTATCATGTCAGTCACTTTGCAGAGAACACTCGAGGCTACCATAATCAATAATAATATAACCAAGAACAGCATGAGCCCTTGCTTTAGGAAGTCTGATAACCATTCCGTTATACTCCATGAGCTTAACCAATCATCGAAACTGTTTTTTACCACTTTTAATTTGGACATGTTATCCTTCAGCTCCCGTAACTGCTTATGAATGGTTGATGAGTGGTCAGAAAGGTTCATCCAACACATACCTTCAAAATCTTCACATCCATGACCCTGAGCTAACAGCAAAAATTCAATAGCCGCTCGATTTTGCAACATAGCATGCCGAATGCTATCAGCATCAGTAAGCAAGCTAGATATGATTTCAGTTGTAAGGTTTATCTGTTTACTTGCCCAACACCCTATCTTATTCAATGTATTTAATGCCGTTGCTGTTCCTAGCGAAGGAAGAATACTTAGCCCTATTCTTTGTCCAAGATTTGAAAATGTTATATGGTCGTCACAGGATGGGGTGAAGGTATGAACTGTTCTCTTGGCTCTGTGGTTCCTGCGTGCTCTGCTCACTGTATCTTTGGCTGTACGCAGGCCTCTGCTTGTAGATCTGCCACATCTCCCCCTTTTTTGTTTAACACCAGACTATTTATTAACAAGGTCGCCATGACTTGTGCTTCTACTCGTTGTGACGCTCTTAGACGGTTATATACTAAGCACAATTAAAAACAGAATCAAAAAGAACCCTGCTAAGGCAATAAATACCCAGATTCCTAAATTTAGCCCAGAAAGCCAATTTCTTTGGATTTACCCATGAGAAATCTTTTTGTAATATTTCAAATACATTGTGGTTGCTGACAGCACAAGCGACCCTGGAAAAACAATCGTGGTAACATTTCAATCATCATAGTTACTGGTTTTGAAAAGGTATGTGGCAAAAATACCCACTCTAATGCAGTCAGGCTCTTTGTGAGTGCATCATCCCACTGTCCTATCAGGGCATAAAGTTGAAATTCTTGTAGGAAGGTGTTCAATGCGTCTTGCAGCAGTAGTAGACTATATCTTATCTTTCAACATGCTGTAATGCCTTCTGAGCTGTTGGGGTTAATGAACATAAAACTTATGGGGGGGGGAGGGGGCAGACACAGTGCTTCAGGGCATCCCCTGTACCTTCAAAGTGTGCTCATGTCTCTCTCCCCCTCTCTGACCCGAGACAGCCCCCTTATATCCTGCACTGGATTGAGTGGAGAAGTACAGGCTAGAGTCGCTGCATGCATGGCCAGTGCACGCAGCGAGTCCCACCAGACTCTCTTGCACTGGATCGAGTAGAAAAGTACAGGCCAGAGTCGCTGCATGCGTGGCCAGGGTATGCAGCGAGTCTCACCAAACTCATGATCCAGCTTTGCTAACAGCAGCTGTCTGATACGTGACTACATTGTTGTAATCCCTTCTTGTTATCTTCTTCTGTGAAGGTCAGGTTCTCATGGATACACACATAGTTTTTAGAGCAACATATTCTACAACTCGTACAAGGGTACGATGCAAAGCGGCATTTACAGCTGATCGTATAATGCTTATTAAACACAGCAAACAGCATACTAAACATAACAGACAAATTCCTTCCACACAGGCGATGAGTACAATTTGCTTCAACCAGCCCCACCCCCAAGTCCATCCAGCAAAGAGATTTCACCCAGTGGTCTCCACAAGTTGCTGGTTCGGTCGGTGCAGTTCCTGCAACTGGGCATGGATGGATTTGGAGTGGTCACTTAGATTCATACAATACAGTCCTTTAAAATCTTGACAACCGTGTCTGTGAGCTGAAAGCAAAAAATCAGTAGCAGTTCTGTTTTGCAATGTCGCATATCGAATACTATCTACATCTAGCAATAACTCAGACATAGCGGTACTAGTAGCATTGTTAAACTTATCCTCGGCAGCAAGAGAATCCTTGTTATCACAAATCCTTGGCAGCAAAAGAGTCCTTGTTAGCTAGAGCGCATGCGGACTCCCTGTTCTTGCTGGTGCTGTGCTTTGATCTTCCACAACAGGCCAAGATTCTCAAGCAGCTAGATAAGGTGTCTGTGAGTCCATTACAGGCTTATGTGATCCAAATATTTTTCTTGCCAGCACCCAAGACTGAATAACAATTGGTGTGATATCTGTGTTTTCCAGCACCCAGGTGCGAGTCCCTTGAGTGTATTTACAGTCCTCCTCGCTGATTTTCCGTTGCTTTCCCATATTCCACCCCCTTGCTCAAGAGACCGCTTCTGCTGGGTTCATTTTAGTCTTGCAGGGTATAACACAGAGCAATCTACTAAGGCATGCAATAACGTATACACATATAGGAAAAAAACAAAAACTTATCTCTATGGTACTGCTTTGAATCAGGTGTCCTATTTCTCTTTTTCTGATGCTTTCTCATAATGCTTATGGCATACTTTTGTGCTAATGTGGCACATTTCCCATCTAATTATTCCTGTTTGGTTTCTTTTTGTTTCTTTGTTTGTTTGTTTTTCTTTTTTTTCTCTTTTTTTTTTCTTTTTCCTTTTTTTCCGTTTTTTTTCTCTTTTTCATTTTTTCTTTCTTTTTTTTTTTCATCACTTACGACTGACATAAAAGTCTGCCTTTGCAACAAGAGCTCAGTTTCTCTTTTTTCCTTAAGTTTCTCATTTTCCTACAGAGCATCCTATAGACTTTGTCTCAACTCCTTTTCCCAATCAACCATGATCTTATAGACAAACAACAAACAAACAACCAGCGATACGCCCTGCACGGACGAGCCATTCCCGAGAGTGTAAACGTGTCGGCTCGTGAAAACTCCCCCAATATTTCAGGACTTCCATCGGTTCTACAGCCCATGCTGGTGTATCTGCCTGGGGCGTGCTCGCCGTACGTCTAAACATTGTGTATATACAAACTTCTTCACTTGATGGAGTGTCAGCCCTAGTTGCATACGAGAACAGTACCACACCAGGCAGAACACCTGCTCAAGTGGAGTCACCTAACGACACCACACACAACAAAAAGCAAACAGTAGCACACATGCTGATCAGCAGGTACAAGCGGGCGCCCACACACACTTACACAGCAGACATACAAAAACAGCACTTTTCTCTCAGGGAGACGACTGGGGAGGGGAGGGGGCGAGGTGGGCAATGGCAGGAACAAACAGCTCCGGCTCTGTCCTTCTCTGCTGACATTCTGCCTCCTCCATCGGCCTCAGGTGGAGCAGAGGGGATCAGCAGGGGATTGTCCCAGACCTTCGGACCTGGCCTGTTCGATCCCCCTCCCGTGGGTTGTAATGCTGCAAAAGCCCCAGCTGCCGTGGCTCGCTCCGCCTTCATATCTTGTAAGGTCGATAACACCAACCACCATGTCGTCGCTAACGGTGATGCCTCTTTGTCTCCTTTACTTATCACTTCCCACAGTTTTTTCCCAACAGCCTCCTGTATTTCTGGTTTAAAAGCTGTGTGGGGCTCTGGTGCAAATCCGTTCTCTCTGCACCAGGTTAACAACCTTCGGAGCATACGCTCATCCTATTTCACCCCTCTCTTAGAGAGGATATGCAGGAGAAGTCTTAATATAGCTCCTTCTTCTTTTGTTACTTGTTGCCTCATCTCCTGCCCAATTTAATCAGTTTGAGCAACAGTTTCGCTGGTGTTTCAATCCCTCTCTTAGAGAGGATCCCAGTGAGTAGTGTGGCCACAGCTTCAGTTTCCATAGCTGCGCCTGGGAGGTGAGGAGCGACCTCACGCCGTTGTCTGCTCCCGCTGATGCGCCCAAGCAGCACGTCTCCCAGCCGAAGTTTCCCACTCCCCTCCTCTAGCTGCTTACCGCAGTCTCGGAGAACTCAGTCGCGCTGAACCATCCTCTGCTACCAGATGTTGGAGTGGGAGACGGACCCGGAGTAACAATGGAGTCTTAATATGAGTATGATCGTTCTCCCTTTATTCAAGTTTTCACAGAGTATATACAGACAGGCAATAAGAGCACGCGCTAGCGGCAGCTATATGATTGGCTTACAGTCTCTGTTCACGCGCTGTCCATGCAGTTCATTCACAGATCAGGTTGGTTACAAGAATTCACATAGTAAATTGCTTAGTCATTAGCACAACATGTTTTCTACCTTCTCAGTCCCCGTTTTTCCCATGTACTAATTCCATCTTCTACCACCTGTTTTGCTCTTAATCTAATCTCTCATAGTAGGGAAGCTGGCTCATGTGACCATTTTCTCTCAGACACATTCCTACATGTCCAGCCTGGCCTTAAAAACTTCCAGGGATGGGGCTTCCACCACCTCCCTGGGCAACCTGTTCCAGTGTCTCACCACCCTCATGGTGAAGAACTTCTTCCTAATGTCCAGTCTGAATCGACCCATCTCTAGTTTTAATCCCTTCCCTCTAGTCCTACCATTACCCAGCATCCTAAAAAGTCCCTCACCAGCTTTCTTCTAGGCCCCCTTAAGATACTGGTAGGCCACTATAAGGTCTCCTCAGCCTTCTTTTCTCCCGGCTGAACAACCACAACTCTCGCAGCCTGTCCTCATAGATGTGCTCCAGCCCTCTGATCATCCTTGTGGCCCTTCTCTGAACACATTCCAGCACGTCCATATCTCTCTTGTAGTAGGGGCTCCAGAATTGGACACAGTACTCCAGGTGGGGTCTCACGAGAGTGGAGTAGAGGGGGAGAATCACCTCCCTCGACCTGCTGGCCACGCTTCTTTTGATGCAGCCCAGGATATGATTGGCTTTCTGGGCTGCTAGTGCACGCTCGCAGCTCATGTTGAGCCTCTTGTCCACCAGCACCCCCAAGTCCTTTTCTTCAGGGTTGCTCTCAAGCCAGTCACTGCCCAGCCTATATTGGTGCTTGGGATTGCCCCGACCCAGCTGGAGGACCTTGCACTTGGTCTTGTTGAACTTCATGAGGTTGGCATGGGCCCATCTCTCCAGCCTGTCCAGGTCCCTCTGGATGGCATCCCTTCCCTCCAGTGTGTCAGCTGCCCCGCACAGCTTGGTGTCATCGGCAAACTGGCTGAGGGTGCACCCTATGCCACTGTCCATGTTGCTGACGAAGATGTTAAACAAGACTGGTCCCAATACTGGTCCTTGAGGGACTCCACTTGCCACTGGCCTCCACTTGGACATGGACCTATTGACAGCCACTCTTTGGGTACGGCCGTCAAGCCAGTTCTTTATCCACTGACTTGTCAGTCCATCAATCCCATATTTTATCAGCTTGGAGACCAGGATGTCATGCGGGACAGCGTCAAAGGCTTTGCTCAGGTCCAGGTAAATGACATCGGTTGCTCTCCCCTTGTCTATTGATGTTGTGACCTTCTGATAGAAGGTCACCAGGTTTGTCAGGCACAATTTGCCCTTGGTGAAGCCGTGTTGATTGTACCCAGTCACCTCTTCGTTATTCTTCTGCCTCAGCAGTGCCTCCAGGAGGATCTGCTCCATAATCTGATCAGGCACGGAGGTGAGACTGACTGGCCTATAGTTCCCTGGTTCTTCCTTCGCTCCCTTTTTGAAAATGGGGATTATGTTTCCCATCTTCCAGTCAGTGGGGACTTCACCAGACTGCTATGACTTTTGGAATATAATAGAGAGCGGTTTAGCAACCTCATCCACCAGCTCCTTCAGTACCCGTGGGTGTATCCCATCAGGTCCCATGGACTTGTTCACTTTCAGGTTCATCAGATGGTCACGAACCTGATCTTCACTTATGATGGGCAGTTCTTTCCAACCCCTGCCATTGTCTTCTGTGACTCCGAGAGTGTGGCTGGAGCCCTTGCCAGTGAAGACTGAGGAAAAGAAGTTGTTGAGAATCTTGGCCTTCTCCATATCACTTGTCACCAGCTCCCCCATTTCCTTTCTGAGGGGACCCACACCCTCCCTAGTCGTCTTCTTACCATTAATGTTCCTATAGAAATTTTTGCTGTTACCCTCATTGAAATAATTTTGCTGTTTCCTTCATTGAAACAATTAATGTCACACAAATCATTAGTGTTGGGAGAGGCGGCATTAATGTCTAATATTTCTGGTCTAATTTGCTCTGGCTCATGTGCTTTATCTTTAGGAGATAAACATCACAGCGGTCTGTTCTGGCTTTGCTGACATATTCTAGAACCTTGATGAACCTCTTTTTGTGTAGATGCTCAGGAGACCATTGTTTTGGGAGAGAGTTTCTGTGGAGTGGCTGGCTGCCTGTCCCCAGCATGGAAGAATTTGGGGAGCAATAAGTCATGCCAATGGCTGTAGGTTGGTTTTCTAATCTCATATTCGTTTCCATCTCAGTAGGTCCAACCAGTGCTCTTTCTGCGTAGAGTTACCTTGCTCTGGTTTCTTTTGAGCTTGAGTAGGATCTTCATTTTACTGAATGACTGCTTTGCCTTATATTTGCCTCATTCTGAGGTCCCAGAACCATCAAAGGTATATTTAATAAAACAGCATTGCATTGCAGTGCAGTGAGTTCACCATGTAACACTTTTCAGTGGTGTACATAAAACGAACACTAAACCAGGGTCAGTAATACCTTGGATGTGGCCTCAAGTAAATTTCCTTATGGACTTCACTGCCAAGTGTGGTGTTTTCTGATTTTCCCATTAACAATAACATTTTTGGAACACATCCTCTTTCTTGTTCAGTATAGATATTATGCTAACGTACAACACAGAGTGAAGTTTATGTTACCAAAACTAATTCCTCGACGTGAGTGTCAATAGGTTAATATTGTTGTAGGGATTTTGTGGAGGACTCCAGTGCAGATTGTTTTACCACAAGAAGCTTTTCTCAAAGTTTTCCTTCATGCTGCTTAAAGTATTTACGTTCACACAAAATAAATCCCCTCACCTGTAAGTAAAATACGCAATATACTTTCTTCATAAAAGGTGGACTGTTCTCAAACTGTCTTTCCTGTTCCCTGATTTCTGACTCTCTGTCACTTCCCTATAATAAAGCTGTTGCTTTATAATGCTCAAGATACCTTAAAAGGATAGTGTTGTGTTTATGACTGAGCACGGTTTGCACTGGTAAAAGTTCTGATTCTTTGTCATGGGCAACTGAAAATAAAACACTGGAAAATGTAATAAACAGATGTTCTGCCTGCCACAGAAGTTCCCAATTTCTGCAGTATTTATATCCCAGAACTGTCCCTTTCTTCATATGATCAAGGTGTTTTTTTTTTTTTTATTAGAGATGTGCCAAGCCATAAAGACCATTTCAGCCTCTTTAGCTGTGTCTGTTACCTTTACATGTGAGAAGCAGGAAATGACTGCAGAGCCCAGCATCCTGCAAAGGATTATGATTGGACTTGCCTGCTTGTATTTTGGCATTGCTCAGACGCTGCTGTCAGGTTTTAGGGCTGCAGTGTGCAAGGTTGGATACAAAATGCAAGTTAGTAAGCTTTCACTCCTAATGTTACAGAGCCGAAGAAGGATCACTTGCCTGACTGTGCAAAAAATGGGCTTTGCCTGGGAGCAGACTGTAAGAAGTCATCATCATGCTCCTGATTTTGATCAGTCTTGTCTGATGTACCAAGAGGTGGCAAAGTAATCTGCGGTACTAAAGTGCCTTGCCACATGCTGATCTGGCTTCTCTGAAACAATAACCAATTGGTCATTCATACCAGCACATCTGGCTTGTCCGGGGTGTGTTATTTATGGCTGTTCATATGCTGACATGGCCTGACAGCTGAAACGTATACATGCTTTGACGGCATGCTGTACATTGTAGGACCTGATGCAGACCGGAAAAATATCCCTTCAGATGTTGTTGGTTTTTCAATTATCTCAGATTGCCTCTTAGCTTTGTAGTTGTGGATGGCAGCACTGTTAACACTGCTTTCATTCACTAAAAGCGTAAAGTTACAGCACTCTTTAAAGTATGATTGCAGTCAAAACGCAGTCCAATTAATATATTTTTCCTCTCAGCAAGATACAGAGTGGCCATCTTTAGCTTTCAAGTTAATGTAGCATTTATTTTTGACTGTCGGTATGGCAGGATCACCAAAACCATACCTGCTTCACATGGCGATTGAGAACATGCTGGGCTCACTCGACATACTAAGTTGAACACAAGGAGAAAATGGTTTTGTCCACAGATTAGATGATATGACCGGGAAGACTTGAAAACAAATCCAATAAATGGTTATGCATGTATAAACCATGTTACACATAGTCAGGTTACACATACATAACTCAGTATAAAAATATGGTCTGAGAATAATTCAATGACAATATGGAAGTGGTTTTGATGCTTCTTTTCTGATTGTAACCATCCATCTGAGTTTGTATTTCTGGGATTTGCAACACATATGCTTCAACACACAAGGCCAACTCAACTCATTCTAATTACATCAATTACAGGACACAAAATCATTGCAGGATATTTGCCAAAATCAGGACTATCGAATGGCTGCAGAATTGGTGTCTACTGAAGATGATCACAGCAAGCAACTGATTTGCTGGAAGGTGAAGATGGCATTTGTTTTTGCAATATTTACATTGTTGTGCTTGCAGATTTCTCTGGTGGAATTTTTAAGGCTAATAGAAAGAAGACAAACATTAGCCTAACAGGCCACGTTTGAGTTGAAGGGGACTGTTGGCTGAAGGAATTGAGAAGCTTATTCGAGCATGGAAAAAACTGAAAGAAATTACCCTGCAGGAAATCTAGTGAGATGGCAGTAATCTAACAGCAGTCCAGAAAAAAAAAGATGTGTGTGGGGGAGATTAGAAAAAAAAAACCACAACTTTGCCTCCTGCTGCCTCCTGTTGTATGAACCTGTTTGCTCGTTTTTTTTGTGTGGACCTCTTAGAGACACTCCACAGAATGACTGAACTCTTGCCTTCTTAACCCTTTCATTACTGTATTATGATTGTTTTTTATTTTCAAAAGGATATAAATCCTGAAGACTCCCGTCAACATATACATATGAGCAGCCACTGATGCTCATGGGAAGGACCATCGGATCCACAGTAGGTGGATTGCCCCATCTTTTTAATTATTTCCTGCTCTATATATGTTTTACAGGTTATAAACCACCATCCCATCGTGGGACTTACATTTTTGATTGTTAAGTGGGTTATTCCTTGCATGGCATTTATGATTTTTATTGTGCCTATTCTTGTAATTTACTAGGGAAAGGTGGTGTGGGAAAAGTTTGTATTCTTCTTAGTGTATGCCTAATCTTGTCTCAGTCAATTGTAAATTTGAATACCAGTTTTGGCATGGGAGTTGATACAAAGGTTTATGCATATTTGGAATCATACGGACTAGGGGATGTACATCACCCTCCCCGGTTCTGCACCAGAAGAGTCCAAATTTACAAGGATTATTCTAAATCTTACAAAAATATTGAAAATAAATTAAGTCCCCTTTTTCTTGACCAGAGAGAGGGCCAACCATTGAAAAGTAAGAGGGTGTGGATTTTAACACTCAAGGGCTTTTGCATCAACTTCCGAGCAATTCTACTTGAGAATATTTATGGAACCAAATTTGTTATCAGTCCTTGAACAATAGTTCTAGTAAATTGTGTTCCCAGTTAAATATGTCTTAAATATGCTTTTGGAGTTTTAAAAGCAAGGTCCAACAAGTCTCCAAGATGACGCTTCAAAACTGATTAGCATTGAACATGTTGTTGCTTAAAGAACAAGGAGTGTGTGGCATGTTAAATCTGACTGAAGGAGAACGCTGTATTACCATCCACAAGGCCACTACCTCCATAGAAGAAGCCTGTGCAAGGATGAAGGAAGCTGTGGATAAGACCAGAGAATTGTTCCAATTGCTCCCACCGAAGGATTGGTTCGATGGACTGAGTCCTGGATCATGGATCCCTTCTCTTTTGCAAACTTTGGAACTTACGGCGTGGGGAAAATGTCTGGCACAAATTGGAATTGTTTTGTTGATCGGATTTATGTTCTTAATGGCAGGAATTGCTATGACATGAGGTACAACTACCTGTTTGTTCCCTTTACTCCTGCCGTCCACTCTCGTGGTCATGTTCCATCATGAAATCCTTAGGAGTGATGGGGTGGAGAAAATGCCTTCTAAATATCACCCTTATGATACTGTGTGATTCAATGCTAGGCCTTACAGCAGCTATATGTATAATCTCTCTTTCTGTCATCTCTTTCCTCTGCACCTATACACTATGTTCAGATCACAATGGTTGAAGAAAATCTTGGAGTGTTTGAGCCACAGGGTGGTGTAAGAGATGGACCGTAAATTCCTTGATGAGGGGCAGAAGGCGCTCCAAGCCTTCAGTGGAAGGCCTGAAACACCCGCAAGGAAATAAACAATGCAGGCCTGGCCTTCAAAGAACTGAGAAGGCTAACACTTCTGGTGCCTGAAAATGTGGGAGAACTGCCTTGTGAAGACAGGATAGTTCTGCCACTCGTGTGGTAGGCTTGCTAGTTCTCAGTCCTCAAGGCCATTGTGTCTGATGAGTGACCTTTGCTTCATTATCTGTGAAATGCATAGGAAAGCGCACCCCCCCCGCATATGCTAATGAAGATTATAGAGATCATGCTAAACATGTATGACTATGGCACTTGTCTCTCCACCCAAATCATGCTACACGTCACCTGGGAGAAGGGAGAAACCTGAGATGAGGCTGTCCTCAGCAAGGGGTGTGGGCCATGCTAATTCAGCAAACATAAAAGGGGAAAACAAGTGCCTCTAGAGGGGGAACAAAGAAGAAAAAAAGGAAAAAAATAGTGCCTGGGAAGATTCTTCCCAAGAAAGAAGACCTTACCAGGGAAGATTTTTCCAAGAAAGAAGATTATGCCTGGGAAGATTCCCTGAAAAAGACGCTGGAACCAGGAACGGTGGTCTCTTTGTCTTTGTCTTTTTCTCTGTCTTTTCCTTTCTCTATCCCTCAGTTTCTCTTTTCTCTTAGAGTTGTTCAGAGTTGTTAAGTAACAACCTTAAGTACTGCTTGCCATAAATTGTCCTATACCTGTTGTTGAGTAACACGATGTGTACCTCACCATTTGCCATAATTTGTTATACACCTAACCAATTGTCATGGACTTGTGAAGACCTATACTAACCATTTCGGGAAGCTAATAAATGTTTCTATATGGACCTTGAGATTTGTCTCACCTTAGTCCGCACCTTTGGGAATTTACGAATCTGAAGTTACTTACCCCTCCTCTTTCCTGGGAGTGGGATGTGACACCATTTCTCCTTGGCTTTTTAAGAAGGGATGAGGCTCTTTCAGAAGTTTGCCCCCCATGCTGATTTGCACCTCCTGTTTGCAGAGAGGAGAGTTTCCTTCCTGGATGGTGTGACAACTTTGCTTGGGGAGAGGGGGCTGTCGGGCCCAGGGGCACAAAAAGCCCTATCAGTTCCTCTGCCCTTCGCTTCTGCAGAGGAATTTCACTGAGAGGTGTGTCATACTCACCTCTCACCAAACTCTTTGTCTTCTCTACCAGAGAAGCTGCGAAGAGAAATGCCCCTGCTTGTCCAGGCTGGTGCTTCTCCACCTCCTCCTCCCTCGAGAGCTGCTTCCCAGAGACTTTTGATGCGGGACTGCCAGTGTGACGGGGGGCTGGGCTGGAGTGCGGTCCGGCAGGGTCTGAATGTGGGGCGGGTGCCCCCACGGCCCCTATCAGGAATGAATTAGAATGTTTCATTCTTGTAAGTGATACTTTTTTGAGTAAACATCCCTGGGTTCCTGTGATGTGTAACTAATGGAGTGCTAAACTCTCAGGGCTGGTTTAAGACTCAGAAAGTACACGTGTTGCCAATCCATCATGTTCCTAATACTAATTAACATAGCAGGGACACAATAAAGCCCCAGAACCTGCACACATTACCCAGCTCACATTACCACTCTATAACAGTCTCTCTATTGACCTAACAAAAGCACACATTGGAAAAACGAGACGCGGTCTCTTCTGACTCAGCTAGACCTATGCAGCCAAGGAAGAGAGCCGAGAACTCTCATTTATTATTGTCTATTATTATTCTGGTAGATAATGGAACGGAGTTCTCAAATCATGTACAGCGACATTTCTACCTTGCCTGCATGTGTGTGTTGCACACCGCTGGGCAGGCAGCGCTAACGCAGGCAGAGCAGCCCCTGACTTGCGGAGAGATGGGATTGCCTTGGAGGGCATGTTCTGCTCCTGCACAAAATAAAGGAAGACCTTACTTGTTGATTTGCATCCCTATTATTTGCAATCCAGTTACAATGAAAATCTTACTGTTATTAAAACTTTACTAATATAATTGTCCTTTGTTCCCAGGCTTAAACTAGTTCCTGTGTAGACAAACTAAAAAGGTAACAATTCGGTTAAAATTCATTCTTGGCTAGGTGAATATTTCTTTTTAGGTCCCAGAAAACTTTCCTTGTATTGAAACACATTGACATCCCTGTAATACGCTCCTTTTATTGCATGGTAATTCCTCTGCTTTTAAGAGATTCATGATGTACAGCCAAAGGAATACTGGAAGGAATCCGAACAGCGAGAGATTAGCACATTCGTGTAGCAGTGATCCCTAACTGGACACAGTCCGGCTTTGTGGAAGTTGAGGGTGAGCCACCGTTTACTTCCACAATTTCATGGTTAGGATTTTATGGTGCCTCTGGATGAAATCAGTAGAGTTCACTCAACAGTGGCACTTGAGGCTGGGGTGTATCTCCTGTTGTTGCACATCCTCCAGTGGGCTGATTATAGAGAGCACTAGTTTAATCATTAAGGCATGAAATTCTGGTACCTTATTAAAGTGGTGGTAAGTTTGGTAAATCAGTACACCACTACAAACAGGCAAATTGAGCAAATTCTTGTGTTTCCTAACTTCCTGGTTAAAAATTATGATGCTTTTTTTTTTTTCCCTGGACCAGCTGTTAGGGTGTGCCTTGCAATCATAAATATATTTTGAAAGAGTTTTCTCATCACTATTTAGAAGAGGGAACTAGTAATTTATACCTATATATCCCCCAAATTGTGCATCCTCCAGGTCTCTAGTATGTGGTTAAACCAGATGGTATCAACTGGTTGGACATTCTGGCTGAGGTGTTGGTGTTTCTGTGCTGCAGTCCGGGATGGAAAATGTCCCCTGTAGGTCAGGAAAGTGGGCCCTAGAGGTAAAATCCTTCTGGTGGGAGTCACAAAGGAGACAGAGACATGCCAGACCGATGTCACCAAGGCGGCACTGCCCCAGCCCTGTGGCACAGCAGCTCCTCTCGCCTTTTCTCTGAGGAGAATCATCAAAAAAAGAACTGACAAGAAACTCTTCAAGCCCAGTGTTTTGTGGATCATACTGCCAGCGAACTGGACACGCAGGGCAGGACGAACCTCTGAACAGCATATTGTCTTCACTTTTAAGTCAAAACAAATTAAATATAGGCCTTACCCAATTTCCCCTACAGTTGACACAGGAGGTTTTCTGTTGACTTCAGCAGACCTGGTTACAGCCCTCTACTCCTAGAATTGGTTAATTTTATGCACTGAGTGGTTTGACACTTTGCATAGTTGATATCATGTTGGATGGCCAAAGACCACGAATTAGTGAAGTGTCACAGATGTTAAATCATAAAGTAGATGACAGTGTGCTCGCTATGTCATATGATCTTAGCACAGTTTGTGGAATAGTTTTTTTTATTATTGCAAATAATCATAAGTGCTGAAAAAATACCGTAAGTAAAATAGCATTTTTTAGTACAATGCATCCAGTGTTCTTAATGTATATACACATCTGCAATATGTTAAACTCAGACTTATGCCCATTTAATCTCAAGGATTTCAATGGGGTGTCTGTATGGAATGAAGGGAAGATTTTGATCCCAGAATACTGAGTGGCTGCACCTTTCAGGATGGCTTTATGCCTTAGATTTTTTACCTACATTTTTGTTTATAATAATAAACACAGCATTTATTAGATATGTAATTATAATAAATTCAGCACTAGTGATGCTTATCTAATGTAGGGATGATTTCAGGTACTGTTTGCTTTTTTCTTTGATGATTTTAGGGAACAGCCTATCCAGATAAATCTGACATGTGGCCATGTGTTGAGCCATAGTGCTAAATGTCTGGTCAGGATGGGCTCTGCCTACAGACATGGCCAGGATATCTCTTCCAAGAGTCAAATTCAAGCCAGTCAATGATCAGGCACTTGTGAGAGGAAAAGAGTTTGAAGCAGTTACAGCTCCCCTGTTCCCCTTTACAGATTTAAGTCACAACCAAAATGGATACTTTGGTCCTGCTCCCTTCTGCTATGGGACAAATTCACAAGATGGGGCAGAGGCACCTCTGGCCAACAAGAGTGTTTGCCAAATCACTGCTTAGCACTGCAACCAATAGTGAAGCAAGGGCAGGGCAAGAGAAGCAGCAAATGAGATGCTCCTAAATGTCCCTTAGCACACAGGTGCCGTGTCCAGCCAGGGCACCAGCTTCTCTCCTGTGGTGGCAAAGCCATCCCTTCAGAAGGTGATCCTGGTGTCATCCCACCATTTATGTTGACTCTGAGGGGAGTTGAAGGTCCCAGTGATGGCACCTGAGACAAAGAGACAGGCTGGCAGCAGCCATACTTATCTTCCGTCCAAAATACTTGGTAGGAACGATGTGTGGACCAAGTGTGGTGTACTGGAAAATTCCCCGGATGTGCAGGATTACTAGCCAAAAATGAAAAAAAGAAAAAATGAACTGCCTAAATAGGGTCAGATTTTATTTGTATAGCTGCAGAAATCTCTTCCACCTCAAACCTAAATCTTCTGGAAAGGGGCCCTGCACCCATAAATGCTTCCTGTTAAGTATGGAAGGAGTTTGAGATCAGCATCACACCTGCTGTATCGCATATTGTGAATGCACCCCCTGCTTTCCTGTTTCCGCAACTGATGTCCAAGAACCAAGTGAGCTGGGAGTTCACAGCACCTGCACATGTGCACGTACCAGGTGGACAGATGTCCTGCTCCATGGAGTTACAGCAAAGGCTCACCTGATTTTCAAGGTAAGTTCTCAGAAGGGTAGGTGGCAAAATCCTTCAGAGAGCTTCAGTGGAAATGTCAAAGGTGGGGATGCACTACGCTGTGTTCGCTGCAGTTTTCGGAGAGCCAAACTGTCTCACATTTACTCTGAATGCTGAGCAGATCCCACTCACTTCTACCACCTTGGACCTCTGCAGACTCCATAGTGGACCCACAGTGAGCCACAGTCTGATACTTGTATTTGCACGGTGCAATATCACACTCTATAAATGGTTCTGCAAACTTTCTTGCTCGTGGGAGTATAACAAGCAGCCTTTAGTACGGCATAGGTACATGTGTGCATCAATGTGGCCTGAGTCCGTCTGGCTTATTTTAACTGATACATTGCCAGATTCTGATGCTATTTTTCATGCTGGATAATACCTTAGGTCATCCTATTAATTTCAGAAAGGCTACTCAGAGACTGCAACGCTACCTAGTAAATGAGAACACAGTCTGTCTAGTTACAGTTATATGATAGAATTTTTATTGTTAAGCATAGAATAGACTACCCATCTTATTTGATTTAGCAGGTATCTTACTGGCATTTTAAATATTTTGCATATGATTGTAATGTATCCTGAAGGGAAAGAAAAAAATGCACCACAAAACAGTTTATTAGTAAGACTTCTTGCTGTTCTGCTAAAATATGGCAATCAAAAAGACAATTTACATTGCAGAGACTTGACCTTTACTTTCCAGGACTGTAAAATAAAACCCCAAACCCCACACTTTCTGCATCTGGTTGACATTTGAATAAAACTGCCAGAGTGCAAACAAGTTTTGAGACAACATCTCCAGCAAACTCTGCAGTGACTTTAAAAATATTCTTGGCTAAGTTACTTTCTAAGGCCATATGTTGAAAAAAAATAAAACCCAAAACTTCACTAGAATTTATTGCAACAAGAGATTTGCCAAACTACTTAAGACATTTGGGAAGATTATAGTGAGGTACGTTAGTTGCTGACTTGACAATTTGCTATGCTCACTGCTTGTATATTGGGTTCTTGATATTCATGCTGAGAGTTGATCCAACTTTCTAGTACATTTTAGCAAGGGATCTGCCAAATGTCTACTGGCTTATTAATGCTGGCAAACCAAAGGTCAGCCTTGTTTATAAGCCAGAGCAAAGCTGCTGCGGATGGCACACAAGTCCTTGTCATGGCATTTTCCTTGTTTAAATTCAAAATTCCAGCACAGTATTGGATAAGGACTGGCTTCAACTGGTTTTGGCTTGGAATCTTGCTAGGTCTGCCCCGATGTCCCCTGGCCATGAACATGGAGGCTGCAGAAGAAGAGTTGTAGTTCCACTGAGCCATGTTTCCTCCTTGCTCCATCTCATGACCACCACGCCTGCGTGGTCCTGTTTGCAGAGGCATGGGCCAGAACGTGCCTCCCTGGAGCAGCCCCAGTGGGTGGGCAGACCCCTCAGAGGGGCCTGCTGTGGAGGGCAAACCTGCCCTTCCTTCACAGCCCAACTCCTCTTCCTCTCGGGGAGCTCAACTCTGCCACCTGGTAGCCGCCAGGGTGAAAAGGCTTGTAGATGGGAAAATCTTCTGCACCCTGTACCTGATCCAAAACTGTCCATGTTTCTATAGGAAACTTTCTGTCGACGCCCCCGGACTTCCCATCAGACTTTCCCTAGCTGCACCCAAAGTGGCAATTCTGCTCTGCTCACTGTTACTGCTTTTGATATCAATCCAGTTTTACGTGACTGAAGATTATCCTGGTACGATATGCAAGCTTCCCTGTAAAGGCCAACCCTTGCCCTCCTTGCCAAAGCAAACATTCCTACAAAGGCCGTGGAATCACTCTCACAGTCAATAAAATTTCTTCCATATCGTGCTATACTGAACACATTGCCTCAACATTTCTTACATCTTTATTATATGTATTTATTATATTTATTTGATTGACATGCAGGACTAAGAAAATTCTTCTTCTGACTCTGTACATAAACCTGCTTACAAATATGTTAGGTAGTGAGGTGTGAAAAACTTAAATAGTTAAATGCTTGTTTAAAACACAAAAATAAAAAATTTAAACTTGCTTGTTTAAAACATTTTAAGGTACAACCAGTGTAGAAAGGTCCGTATCACTGGATAAAAATGTCATACACGTTTACCTTAGTGTAAGGGCTGTTTACAAGAGACAGAGGGAGTTTGATGTGGGAAAAAAAAATAAAAACTTCCACATTTTTGTGAAAGAAAACCGGAAAAGAAATCATGGTTTTTACTGGGTGGATAATACCGGAAAAGGTGATTCTTCTTTTTTTTTCTTCTTTTTTTCTTTTTTTTTTTTTTTTCCTACGCAGTTGAGATTACCTGGGAAATCCCGACGTTTTCGCCGGAGCAAAGACATGGTAGCTGTACGTTCCGCGGCGGAGAAGCCTATCTTGCAGGGCCCGGACCCCGGCCTGAAGCGTGCCGCTGCGGGTCCCCGACACCGTCGCCGCGGGGGTGTCAGCTCGCCGGTACGGCGGGAGCCCCTGGCCGGGCACCGGGACCCCGGGGCGGGGAAGGAGGAACGGGGGGCTGGCGAGTGGGGCGGGGGCAGAGCCAATTTGTTTCAGATTAACAGGTAACGTCTCTGACCAAACAAGCGACGGGGATCTCCTGCGTTTGGCGATGTAATCTTGCTGCCGACGGCGCGGGGAGAGGGCAAGATCAAAGCATTCCTCCCGGGGAAATCGCACCCGGGGTTGCCGTTTGGTTAGCCTTCCCTAACCTCGCTAATAAATTTCCCGGGAGGAAGGGAGGGCTGGGGAGGCGAGGAGCCGGAGGTGGCGTGGGGGGGGACGGCGGCACCTGCACCTGCACGCCCGTCGTGCCCGCCGCACGGGAAAGCCATGCAAAGCAAGGCCCAGCGCCGGCCGCCGGCCCCGCCGCCCCCGGACCTCAAGGGAAACCTGTTCGTGGTCTTCGCGATGCCCCGGGAAGAGCTGCTCTTCTTCCCCTCCGCTTTTCGCGGGCCGGGACGCTGCCGAGCCCGCACGGCCCGAGGAGCCACCCCAGGCCCCCGCCGGGCTCGGGCACATCGCCACCCCGCCTCAGGCAGCGCAGCTCCCGTCGGGAGGCCCCCGTGGCACCGCGCGGTGTGGGGGGAGGCAGGGGCGAGGGGCAGCGGGGGAGACTCTGAAGGAGCCCGGGGACATCCCAGCGGCCGCGGCAGACGGACCCGGAGGGATGGGGGCTAGCGGGATGGAGGGGGCATCCAGCCGGGAACGTTGTAGCGGGACAGGTGGATGCTCAGTTGCACCCTGCGGGCTTCCACGACTTCCTCCCGTGGAAATCGGTGCCTTTCCCGTCACGGCGCGGCATATGCCCGTGTCAGCAAACAAGCGGTCACGGCTGCCACCAGCTGCCCAAAGCGGGGGTGGTTGAGAGGGAGCGGAGGTCCCCGCGGCACACGAGTGGGAGCAGCGGTGCGGCAGACGGCACTCCGCCTTCCCTTCCCTTCCTTTCCCGGAGGACGGCGGCGGCACCTCTCCCTGCCGGCGGGAGAGGGGCTGGGGGGGAGCGCGAACGCGGCGCGGAGCCCAGAGCAAACAAGAGAAGAAGAAAGTTATACAAACATGCTTGAAAATCGTGGCCGGGTTTCACAGTTCCCTGTGGATAAAGTAAACAGGAGGCGAGCTGTTTTGTAATTTACTCCAGCGGCCCGCAGAATCGTACTTTGTAATTTGGTGTCGGTTTACAAGCAAAGGGGACTTCTGTTTCCTAACCTAGCAGGTCCTTTGTCATGCCTGCGCCTTTTAAGAGGGACCCCAAGGGGGAAAGTGGAATTCCTTGGGTATTTGCATTTTAGTCATGCTTGTAAGTCAAACAGTAGCCAGGATCTCTTTTTGGGATGAATAATACCTGCCGTCGGGGGATGCGCTTCCCGCTCCCCGCTCTCCCGGCGTGAGTACTCGGCGGCCGTGCGGCCCGAGGGGAACAAACGCTCCTTTCGGAACAAACGCTGTCTCCCTGCCCGCAGGTGCCCGCACCCCACGCCCGCCCCGCCGCCCGCCCGCCGCCCTCCGTCCCGCCGGGCTGCGGGAGCTGGGTTTTTCCGTGCCGAACCGGCGGCCGGCAGCCGCTCCGTGCGCTCGCCGTGAGTGTGGATGCCCGTGTTTATTATACACAGGAACATTAACAGTATTTATTATACACACGCGCTGCGCGGGGAAAGAGCAAAATATTTTCCCTTTCCGGAGAATAGTTTCGGCCGTGCGTTCCGCATGTCGTTAGTTTTTGATCAGCACACTGGCTGGGAACTGGTGGTCTCCCGCACGCCTTTTATTTTGTATTTTTTCTGGGGATACCCTTCTTAAATGCGCTAGCTCTTCCCCTGCCGGATGCTGAACGCGGCCGAGGTGTATTTTGGCCGCTTCTGTCCGGTGGCAATTCCCATTTCCACCGACGGACGCACCGAGCTCTAACACCTCGCTGGCACGGGCCAGACTTTGTGTGTTTACGACGTCGATCGCGCCCTGTTTTGGGACGCATCCCCCGACTTCCGAAGAGCAGCCTCCGTCAGAGAGCGGAGGGAGAGGGGACAAATTTACTCGACAGGCCGGCGCTCGGTGGAAAACGCCGCTGAAGGGGAGGGAAAGCTAAAAATTAAACGAATATTTTCCCGCGCCTTAATTCCCGGCAGGGCAGGAAGACAGCGCGGATTCCGTTGCATCGTCAGACTCGGGAGAAAAAAAAAAAAAAAAAAAAGCCATTGCCACGGGTCCCCTCCGCTCGCGGAGCAAAGCGACACCAACGATCGTAAACGAATAAAGGCGGCGGCCGCTTCAGCCTTCTAAAGCCGCGCCGCCTGCCCGCTCCTCGGTTCGTGGGACGCCGCTCACCCGCGTGGCTGGTTCCTTAGTGTCACCGTCACGCGTGTTACTGTCTTTTCTCCCTTTCTTTCCTCCCCCCCACCTCTTTTTTTTTTGCCCTGAAGTCAAAGACCGCCACTCACGCCCCCCCGCGCTCCGCGCCCCCCCGCACCCACGAGTGAGCGGCGGGCACACACGCGTGGGGGGTAGTGGGGGGGCGGGGGGGCGGGGCGGTGGCGGAATGGGCCAATCAGAGCCGCGGCCGCGCGGCGCGGGCCCAATGGGCGGTGCGGGCGGCGGCGGCGGCGGGCGCTGAAAACGCGGCGTGGCCGGCGCGGCGGGCACTGTGCCGTGGGGCGGGCGCGGCGTGGGCGAGGTGGGTGACAGCGCCGGGGCTGGTGCAGCCAGCGGGCTCCTACACCCACGCACGGCCCGTCGGCATCCCCCCCACAGCCCCTCGACGGCGCGGCGTCCCGGCTGTCGGGGAGCCTCGCACCCCCCTCGAGGTGCGTGGATCGCGAGTCGGCTGCCTCCGGGTGGGCTTGGGCAGCGGCGGCCCTGCGAGGCGCGGGGTGCGTGAGGGGGTCCGGGCTGCCTGCACCGCCCTGCCGGCCTACGGGCGCTGATCTTGGGTAAGTGCAAAGTGCGGGAGGAAGGATGGGGAGGTCGGGTGGGGAGGAGGCCGGGGTCGGAGGACACTGCAGTGCAGAGAGCTCCGGGAGCCCATACAGCCCCTGGTCGCTGGGGCGGAGAGCGGGGGTGTGTGCAGCCCAGGTGTTCCCTACCTGTCCCCTAAGTTTGCAGGCAGCTGGCAGGAGGGTTGTCGGGATGCTGAAATAAACAGGCCCCCGCGGGGAGCTGACAGCCCCGCAGCCCTGCGGCGCTCGGCGTCGCCCTGGGGCGGTTCCTGCCCCATCCTCCGCGGCTGGAGGCTAACTGTGTTAGTTCCCCGGGGCGCCGGGGCCGGGGAAGTGGCCGTCGAGGGGCACGGGCAAGAAACGGCAAGGGAGGGGAGATGACATCCCGTGCAGGCTCTGACACGGCTTCCCGACGGGGGCGCATCTCGGCGGGGCTGCCGGCGGGCCGGGCGGCGGCGGGCACTTCTGTAGCCGGGTGTGCCCGGGCTGCCGTCCCGCCGCGGGGGCGGGCGGCCTGACCCCTCTGTTGCAGCTGCGCCGACGAGGAGCCATGGCCGAAGAACGCGCCGCCGCCGACTGGGAGATCGACGTGGAGACCGTGGAGGGGGAGGCGGCCGAGGCCCCCGACGCGCCGCGCAGCAGCGCCGGCCCGGAGGAGGAAGAGGAGGAGGGGGAAGGCGAGGAGGCTGCGGCGGCCCCGCGGCGGGGCGAGCCGCGGAAGCTGAGCCGCACGCCCAAGTGTGCCCGGTGCCGCAACCACGGCGTGGTGTCCTGCCTGAAGGGGCACAAGCGTTTCTGCCGCTGGCGCGACTGCCAGTGCGCCAACTGCCTGCTGGTCGTGGAGCGGCAGCGAGTCATGGCCGCCCAGGTGGCTCTCCGACGGCAGCAGGCCACCGAGGTGAGAGGGGACGGGACGGGACGGGTCGGGATGGGACGGGACAGGTCGGGCGGCCCCCGCTCTTACGGTGCCGGCCGATCGCTCTCTTAGGACAAGAAGGGGCTGGCGGGGAAGCAGGCGAGCCTGGAGCGCAAAGCCGTCTACCAGAGGCACGTCCGGACGCCCAGCCTCCTGGCCAAGAGCATCCTGGAAGGTGAGCGCAACCCCTTCCGCGGGCACCCCCCCAGCCCCGGCCGCCAGCGGGGAAACCTCACTCTGCCCCGGGGAAACCCGCATCTCCCGGCCCAGGTGCTGCTGCTCACGGACACGCGTGAAATGCAGCGTTATTTCCCGAAATAAACGAGGAACGGCGTTAAAGCGCAGTCCGTTACCGGCACCGGGCGGCGGAGGCTCCGAGGGCACCCGGCACCCGCGCCCGCCCATTCGGGCGCGGGTGCCGGGTGCCCTCGGAGCCTCCGCCCGCGGCTTTCTGCCCTTCGTGGCTGGAATTTCAGTTGCTGACTATAGTGCCTGAAATGCTAGCGACCGTAATTTGAAATTTGAGAGTTACTGTTACAAGCTGACATTCTTTTTACATGACTACCCGGCGGCGTTTGGCAGCGCAGGGTAGTTTTTTCGCGGGTGTTTTTTATCAGCAAATGAGTAAATCAATTAGTTGTTTGTTTGGGGTTTTTTTTTTTTGTTTTTGTTTTTGTGGTTTTTATTTTCCTTCCTTTTGATCTGAACGCCTAGCACAGCAGCACCATTTGCTGCATTATCAGTAGAAAGATATGCATAATAGGCTGCTCGTCTTTCTCTCCCCCCCCATCTCACCCCGTCGAAAATATGAACGGTGAAAGAATAGCATTTTAAAGATGGATATCTTAGTGAAAGGGTGTATTTTTTGTTCCCGCTTCCTTCTTTGGATTGTGCCCGAATTTATTTCTATGTCTGCTTTAGGTGCTTTCCAAACTGTAGCCCCGTAAAGCATCGCAGTTCTGAAATCTAGCTTTTTTTTTTTATTTCCCTCCCCAAAATAGAACGGTCTTTTCTTTGCCTGTGCAAGCGCAATTAAGATTTTGTCCTGTTAGAAACCTCCGTTTTTCATCTATAGTTCACTCTTTTAAGAAAATCTCTTCTGTATTCTTTCCTCTAATTTAAATTTCTTTTTCTTTTCTCCTAGTTCTCCTTGGAGTTTTCTGCCATCTGTAGCAATGTGTACATAGAGATTCATCTTTAGAGAATAGAAAAGGCACCAGCTGTAGGTATAGGTATCTTCCTTGGCAATGGGGAAACCTGTGTGAGAGGAATGGGAGTGAAAACAGGTAAAACCCTGTTCTCCTTACTCATGTATGTAGTTCCATTAATTCAATGGGATTACTTATCTGGGTAGGACAAACAGGATTGGACCCTATCAGTTATATTAAATGAATCCAGTTAGCCTGGCAATTGAATATACTGGAGACTAGTTTTTTATGTTTTATTTCTTAAAGTTATTTTTTAGTTCAGAAGAAATAAAATATTTGAATACTTTCCATATTTATTAAAAATTGGTGATTATCTCCTTAAGGTGCATGATGCAATACCAGTCCTAACACACAGCAGGGTTTTGCCTTTTTTTTTCCTCCCCCTCTCCCTCACCCCCAGTCTTCTATTTTGGAGTTGCTTTTTAAAGTTACTAATCAGCCAGCTTTGAAGGAGACTAAACATGTCAGAGGAGTAGGGCTTGCTTATCTGTGTTGAGGAACTTGCACTGAATGTGCCTGATGGTGCAGGGAGCTAAGCCTCCGTGGCACAGTGAATTCAGTAGGAGCTGACGGTGTCCAGGGTTTGTGGCAAGTACTTGGCGCCTGTCGGGACTGGCTCCAAAGGGAACCCTTTTACAAACACAGCTTTAATATTTTTCTTACGCAGCTTCATTCCTAATGCTGCTTTGTTGTTTTAGGTTACCGTCCTCTTCCAACAGACCCTTACCTGGGAGGGAATTCACCTTTGCCACCCCCTGTAAGTGACAGGATGAGAAAGAGACGGGCTTTTGCTGATAAAGAGTTGGAGAACATTATGCTAGAGAGAGAGTATAAAGAGAGAGAGATGATGGAAGCTACACAAGCAGCTGCCCTCTTTCTCCCTAACCGCATGGTGCATGGAGCTGAATACAACTCATATAAAACAGCTTTCAACACAACACAAGTTGATACTCCCAGCAAGGAGTTTTGCAATTTTTTACCAACCTGCCTTGATCTAACCATGCAGTATTCAGGATCCAGCAACATGGAACTCATTTCTTCAAATGTCAGTGTAGCTACTACCTACAGGCAGTATCCCCTGTCCTCTAGGTTCTTAGTGTGGCCAAAATGTGGCCCCATTAGTGATGCTCTCCTCTACCAGCAATGCCTGTTAAATGCTACTGCTGTCCAAGCTCTCAAACCTGGGGCAGGTTGGGATGCCAAGATCTCACAAAGCCAGGACTGTCCAAACACTGAACATGATATCATCTCTCCAAAACTGGAAAATTCACTTGTTCTGACCCACACGCAAGACATTCAGCAGTCAGGTAATGAGTTACCGTGCCTTCCTCAGGAAGCTCGTGAGAGGTCAGCTTTCTCTCCTCCAAAAAGGATTTTCACTCAGATTTCTGATAAGGATTCTCTGGCTCCTCAGGAACAGATATTAAGCAAGACCAGCAAAGACAGTACCAAGCTCCCTCCACCACTCAAATACAATTCATTTCAGTCGCCGTTCCAGCAAACTTTTCCTGACAGATCAGGAGCAGAGTTGAGAACGTCATTTGTCAAAGAGGCTTTTGAAGACACGTCTAAGAAATACGGAGAGTGTGCCATTAAAGAGAACCAAAAATACAAGTTTACATTAGACAAATGTGCAAAAGACTTCTTTGGGGCCAAACAGACCACAGCAAAACCTTCAACAACTGAGCCACTGTCATTTTCAGTCGAATCCATCCTTAAATGACCTTATTCTGCAGTTTCTAATGTCTCTCAATGAATAAAGTGTACCTTCAGTATAGAGAGTTTGTATGCTTTGCCTTCTGCAGAGTTGCTACTGCCTGCCTTGTCTCTTATAAGATTTGTAAAGAGGAATGTCTGCTGTAAATGGTAATTTTTTGTTTTATCTCAAAATGATGTGCATAAGTATGCATGTTTTTTCTTCTGAAAAAATAAATACATTCAATTTTTTAAAATTGAAACTGCATGTACAGCCTGTACATGCATGTATACAAAAATAACAGTGTTATTTTAAGCAGCACTTCAAACTGTTCAATAAAATGAGATTACCCACAAGCGTAAATGTATTCCTGATCTCTGTTTTACCTCTAGTATCTCACAGGCAAGTTTTGCCCTTCTTTCAGAATATACTTATTCTTTTATTTGCTGTTATCAATGTGCTTACTAGTTATCTTGGTGGGGTAAGTGGTCATTTCTGCTTTGAACCTCCAGTAACTAAGAGAAGACGTACCTACAGTGAATTTGCAAGACTTTTTTTGTTAACTTAAGTGAGGATTAGATCAGATTCCAAATGCCTGCCTTATTTTGAAATGGGTTTGCATGCTAGCAAAAAATACTGGTTTATTCCACACCTCTCTACAAAAGGTTCTGCCCCTAAAGCAGAAGAGTTATTAGACTGGATTTGAGGATAATGGCTCTGGTGAACTTTTGGATAAAAAGTCAGCATTTTTTAAAATTCAATTTTTGAATAAAAAGTCTGCTTTTTTTTTTTTAATGTTCAGTTGACTTTATTCTGGATTTCCACCCGCTAGAACACTTTCCTTCTGAAAACAATTCGTCTTTGACAAGTGAGAGCTTGAGATTTCTTGTGGAAATAGAAATTACCTTTAGGCTGTAAAATGATGCACAGAATCATCACTAATGAGAAATCAAGTCATGATCTCTCGGTTTCATAATTCTACACCCTTTTGCAGGGACAGCAGAAATAAAGGAGATTAACTAGTAGAATTTACCTGGCAACTTGAAATGCCCTCAAGGTCATAGAAAAAGGCATTATCAGCTCTCACTATGCCTGAGCTTGAAGCTTTCTAAATTGGTGATTTTGTAAGTTTTTCCCTATAAGTTACTGTTAGCACATCTAGTGCTAACCGGTAATCCCTTGACTACCTTCCTTCCTTAACATTTTTATCCTGTGGACACTGCTCAGCCAGTTGAAAGGAGCTGTGTTGTTTTTTTTTTTCTTAATTTTTATTATTTTATAAGGACAATTTCTGTTTGGTACTTGTGAGCAGAATGTAATATTTTCTGCTTTTATTACACTCACTGCAGAGGTAAAAATGCTTACTTTGCTATGAATAAGTCTGAGCCATAAATGCCTGATTCTGTAAGTATCTCCAAAAGTGTTTAGTGTTTCTGTTGGGAGTGGTGTTGCTGAAGAGCAGGACCCTTTTCGTGGGTGGGAGGAGTCATTCGTTGTGGGTGCTTTTCTAAGCCACTCTGTTAAAGCAACAAAAGCGTTGGAGAAAACACGTTTTACATAACGTGTAAATTTTTACATAACACACATTACAAAGCACATAAAGATTTTATGTCAGGAATGTAAACAAATTTGTTGTAATTTAAAAGAACCTTGGGCACTGGCTAAAGTTTCACTTTTCAAAAGTGTTCAGGCTAACTAGATTTTGCCTAGCCAAAAATACGTTTCAAATGCAGCGAGACGCTTTTCATTTTTTCAAACTCTGTCCTTTATCCAGTTGCCATTAGAGGGAGTTTTAACTTACTTGAGAGCTGAATGTGCTTGTTAATCAGTTTAGCGGCCAGACCAAGCTAAGCAGCTTTTACCCAGAGTAAATGGAGTGAAATTCTTCACATTTCATATTTGTTTGCTTTCACCACAGCTTCCTTCTTTGGCTTAGATGAACATCAAATGTTAACAAGGGGGTTTAATTTAAGCAGTGTTTCCTTTGTTATTAAAAATATGATTTGTTTTGTTTTTCATGCTGCTGGCATAAACTAGGATGACAGATGAAAGAGAGTTCAGCAATCTATGTAGTGAACCAATATTGCATACTGGAATTAGTCCCGCATAAATATTTTTTTGCCTGACAACGTGTGCATCTAACAATGTCCAATTTCACATCTGAAATATTTTTTCCAGGAAGTCACTTGTCTTTATTTGTCTCTTAAAAAAAAGATCAGAGAAATCAAAACCCTCCAACAGACTGACATATTTTGACCTTTTAAGGAACCAGTTGAACTGAACAAATTAATACTCTGGAGATATGTCAAACACTAATATATACATACATATATGTACACACACACTTTCATGCATAATATATGTATGTTCCAGATAGATTTGTTCAAATTCCAATCATCAGAAGAGGGGTGACATTTCTATTACTATTTGAAAAAATGTGACCCTGGAGGTGACATTTGGGCAAATAATTTGCTTCTCTTAAAAAATTAGTCTCACTGGAGTCAGCATTTGGCCACCCTGTCTTGCTGCCACTTGCTCATGTCTTGCTTCAGTTCCATTAGCTATTTGGCCCATACTTAGTTTCCTTTTATTTCATAGACCCTGGACCTTACCTCTCATGCATCCCGAAAGCTTGTTGCACCCAAATTGTCTTTTTCTTTCCTTTGTTAAAAACTTGTATAAAGCCTATTGTTCATGGAGAGGATGATTAATAGCTTGAGCAAGACAGCGTATACACAGACAGCGTGTGATTTTCTGCACACATCTTTGTAGTGGATGTACAGCCCTCTTGCCTGTTTCAGCTGTCCGCTTCTCTAGAGTAGAAGTAGTGATTTGTCCGCTGTGGAAACTCATGGAGAAGAGGAGAAGTCATTGTTCTGAATCTGTCTAGAACTTACTGCTAGGCAGCATCTCCCTGGCAATGAGTGATCTGGTAAAATATCCTATGCTCATTTAGGCTCCCTGCTTCTTAAATACAATTTTCATAGCATTTGTTGGGTGTGTGAATGCTTGTACCTCCTGTACAGTGTGACAAGTTTTCTCTGAGTACAAGGCACACCTTTGTGCTGTGCTCTTGGACGTCAGGTTGCATTTCCCTCTGGTCCCCTTCTGACCTCAATTTTTCTTATGTGATGGTGGAACACACTTGTTGGGAAGCTCAGCTTTAGAGTTGGGACAGGGGGTCAAGAACCCATGCTGGCTGTGGATCACAAAACGGTTGTGGAAAGGACTACAAAGAACAGTTATTCTCTTGGTCTGCAAAATAGTAAGCCTGTCTGATGGCAATGTCAGAGACAACCAACTACTAGTTGGACGTCCAGGCCTTTCATGTGCGTTCTGAGGCAAAAAATTTTTACAGGTGTACAGAGGTGTATAAGCGTACAGAACTAGAGGAACTGGGAATTAACTGTACCCCAGAGAGCGCCCAGGTTTACTACCTGGCGTGGTGGCAAGGAATGGGCGGCAGTGGCCTCATTTGAAAAAGGGATAGGTTATTAGCAGCTGCTGCAGAGACAGCGCTTCTCCCTCCATGTAGCACAGGAGAATTGAGATGGGGACTGTGGTGGTGGTGGGAGAGTCCCTGCTCAAGAAGCATGGGTTGCTGACTTTCTCTCAGGTGGTGGCTTCCCAGAGGTGACTGCACCAGCACTGCTGGCTTGCCACAAAGCCTACCTTAAAACTGTCATTTGTCTTCGACATCTTTGAATCAGCATATCCAGCTGCTGGGCCTTAGGTCAAGGCACAGAGTTTGGTGAGATGGTTGGATAATCCAACACGAGTCATTCAGCTGATGTCAGGACTGAAATGCCTGTGAAATGTGTTCGCATTCTGAGCAAGACTTAGCCCTGTGCTGTCTGCTTGTCCTTCTGCTATGACAAAGACCTCTCTGAGTTTTGCAGTCTGAGCTCCTCATCTCTTTGGAATCATAAAAGCAAGTCACTTTGTGGCCAGCTGTGAAGGCACAAGTCCCTGCAGAGTCAATGGCTCCAAAGTGTGAACATTAATCAGCTCCCAGTTGTTATTGTTGTGGAATTAGACAATTTGACACTCTCTCCATTTCTTTATTTTAAGTGTAGAACAGGGAGGTATGTTCTCATTTTGATTTGGCAGCTCATTTGCACAATCAAGGCTTTCAGTTCCTGTACCCAACACTTTCCATTCTGCTGACCTTGATGTGAAAGCTGGCACCAGGAGTCATTGCCCGTGATGGATGAGATTCTCGCTGTATCACTAAGTCCCTTCTCTGAATTGTTGCCAGATGAAAAGCATAAAGTACACATAACTTTAACTCAGATAGTAGTGATCAGCCATTTTCTGTTTGCTTGCACTGAAACCAAGACAAAGTGTGGCTTATGCAAGAAGGGCTGCTGGGGAAGCATGTGTGGGCAGGTGGAAACCAGTGGCAGGAATGTCAGTGTGACTGGGGAAACAGGAACCAGTTGGTCTTTTATGAGAGGAAGCATCACTCTTCATAAATAATGAAAACATGCGAATTGGGAAAAAAATCAAATCATTCAATGTTGTCACTTCCCTCTCTTCCTGTCCCCAACACCAGCTCTTTGTGAACAAGCTACAATGATTTTTCTGTCCAGAAATGGGTCAGAAATCAGATAGATGGTCTGCAGCCATCCTTTTGTTGTAATTTGGAGTTGATAGCCCAAAGCCAGTGAGCCCTTCTGTTATTGTGACCCATCGCCTGCAGTATGGGGGCTGATGGTGCTGCTCCATGGCCACAAACTGAGGGTAGGAGTCTACCTCTCACCTCAAACTCAGAGCTCCAAACCACATGAATGTGTGGCTGTTTGGGTCTCCGGGATGAAAACTCAGCATCTAACCTGTCTGTTACTATAGAACATGCTACTGTGTCTAGTTTTTGTTGACAAATAAGATCTTCCACAGTGACCAACAGAAAAGAAAGGTGTGATGCATCATATTCAGTTATGTTGAGATACTACGCGGAAAAAATTGGAAGAATTAAAAATTATGTTGCAGGAGGGCAGTGGCCCTTTTCCCGACTTTTGTAAAAAATAATTACAGCTGAAATCCACCCAAGGGAAAAATGAAAAACTGCACAGGCAAGCCTTACTGGTGTGTACACCACTGGAGCCTACTAAGGTATGTACTTACCCTTGCAAGGTGGAGCCTAGAAGTAAATGTAGAAGAGGTTTTAGGAATGCCAGATTTCACAGTCACAGAATCTGTCTGACAGCCTCTATAACTCACTGTAGTTGGCCAAACCTGGGCTTACAGGAGTGACTATATTTTTCACTCATTCCTTGGCAATCCAGTTGGGGAGGAAACAGGTAGGTTGAACTAGTACCACGTATGATGTACAGTTTTTATATTTGTGTATTGAGAACCAATAGCGGCATCCATTACACCCTGCCTGGTTTTCATGCACCCATTTTATTTCTACACAAAGAGCCTCCTACATGAGCCATGGCCAGACTCCACTTTTCTAAGTCAGACAGAAAACGTGGGTGAACCGTCCACCTTCAGAGAAGGCTTGCCTCTGGGTCATGAAAAGCACACTGGGAGCTGTTCCTCAGTAGAAAGATGTTGTAAGTTGCCATAGAATTGTTGGATCATAGATTTAGAAATACTAGGGCTATGTATACAGACAGGAAAACAAAATCTAGGTGTAAAACACATATAGGTAAACCCAACTCCTTTTGGGCAATTTTAGACTTGCAGCAGCGTAAGCATGAATGAAGACCTGAAAAATAATAATCAGAAGATCTTAGTAAGTGACTTGGAGGTGACAAATGCACAGGAACCTTACACTTGAACCTGTGTGTAAAATAACATCTTATTTAATCTTTCATTTAATTTAGAAACTTTCTTTACACTTGTTACCATCTAAGCTGTCCTTACCTTGTAGAGCAGTACTACTTCCTCTACTATATCCTCAAACACGTTTATTAATTGGAACTTAGGGCTACGTGATAGAACCGTAGGGTAGAACCATGGTGGCACAGAGGCTGGATGGCAGTTCTGGAGAGCACGCACCCCCACCCCTGCTCATAGCAGCTGAGCCACAGCAGGTTTCTCAGGGTTGTGTTCAGTTAGGTTTGAATATCTCTAAGGATGGAGACTTCACAGCCTCTCTGGGCAACACGCTCCAGTGTTTGACCACCAGCACTGGAGAAAAAAATTATTCTGTTTAGAGGGAATTTCCTGTATTCTAGTGTATTTCTGTTGTCCCTTGTGTTCTGGACACCACAAGATCTGTTGTCTTTGCTCCCACTGTCTTTGCTCCCAATATCTATACACAGTGATAAGGACCCCCTAAGCCTTCTCTTCTCCAGGCTGGACACCCCGAGTTCTCTCAGCCTTTCCTGATAAGAAAGATGGTGCAGTCCCTTAATCATCTTCAAGGGGCCTTTCCTGGACTCAATCCAGCATGTCCTTTTGCACAGGGGACCCCAGCACTGGACACAGTACTCCAGATGGCTCTCACTGGGGCTGAGCAGGGAGGAGGGATCACCTCCCTCCACATGCTGGCAACACTCTGCCAAATCCAGACCAGGATACTGTTGGACATACTTGTTGAAGAGCACACTGCTGCCTTCTGGTCAACTCAGTGTCCACCAGGACAACCCTGACTCAGGACACGCCATGCAGGACTTACATTTTGCAATACTACTGTGATCTGCACAAGGATTAAATAGACTCTTCTCTGTTAAATCATTGCGTACCAGATTCACGATGAAGTAAGTGCAAAAAGAAATGATTCCCTATGACTTTAGGACTGCAGGGTCTGAAAAGAAAATGAAAAAGAATAGTTGTGAAATTCTGAAAGCATGACAACAACCATACTGCAAACCTATGCAAATCTGAGATTGAGGTGATGCTAAAATTTTAGCTCAGGGTCAAGAAGAAGTAGTTGTGCAGAGCATGACTAAAAAGATTTATGTGAGGAAGGGCTGAGTTCCCTCAGCTTCAGACATAATGTCCACTTCGTCACTCACAGTGCGATATTACCCATATCACAGAATCAGAGAATCACAGAATGGTAGGGTTGGAAGGAACCTCTGGAGATCATCTAGCCCAACCCCCCTGCCAGAGCAGGGTCACCTAGAGCAAGTTGCACAGGAATGTATCCAGGCATGTTTTGAATGTCTCCAGAGTTGGAGACTCCACCACCTCTCTGGGCAGCCTGTTCCAATGCTCTGCCACCCTCAAAGTAAAGAAGTTCCTCCTCATGTTTCAGTGGAACTTCCTATGTTCAAGTTTGTGCCTGTTACCTCTTGTTCTGTTGCCGGGCACCACTGAAAAGAGCCTGGCCCCATTCTCCTGACACCCACCCTTGAAGTATTTAGAAGTGTTGATAAGATACCCCCTCAGTCGTCTTTTTTCCAGACTGGAGACACCCAAATCCTTCAGTCTTTCCTCATAAGAGAGGTGCTCCAGTCCCCTAATCATCTTGGTAGCTCTCTGCTGCACCCTCTCCAGCAGCTCCCTGTCCCTCTTGAACCGGGGAGCCCAGAACTGGACGCAGTACTCCAGGTGCGGCCTCACCAAAGCAGAGTAGAGCGGGAGGATGACGTCCCTCCACCTGCTGGCCACACTCTTCTTGATGCAGCCCAGGATGCCATTGGCCTTCTTGGCCACAGGGGCACATTCTTGGCTCATGGTCATCCTCTTTCATAAATACACTGAGAAAACAGGAGTCTCATTATCATAGCTTAAAATGATTTCCATTCTGACTCTGGCAAATGGTCTAGGGTTCTAGTTCAGGAACAAAGGGCTTCATACTGAAATTGATTTGTCATTAATCTGCCTGTAGGATGTGCCTGGAGGGAGCTGGTAGCCTGCTTACTTTGGGAAACTATCTTGGTATGGCAGAAAGGTACAGAGAAAAACAAGACCAAAACTGACAAGGAGGCCTTTACCTGGCAGCTGGTGGGTCAGCCCCACTTGACTTCCACTTTCTTCTTGCCGGCCATTGAGAAGGTGGGGAATGGCAGGAGGACCCTGTACAGAGCCCAGCACTTGCCCACTTCCCACAATGCCTGCTGCTGCCGGGCAGGGAGAGCACAGACATGGCCTAAGGGACAGCCAGCTGTCCCCATGCTGGTGGATGGGTGGCAGCCAGCTTTGGAGCACTCTGACAGAGCTTTTCCAGCCAAGAAGATTTAGCTTTTTCAGACAGAGGAGTATCTCCTGATGCAAAACTGCTTGCTTACAAAGCTGCTGTGTCCTGCGTGAGTAGCAATTCTGGGATAACAGTTTGCAGATGTAGCAGTAAGGGGGCATGCTCTGCTGGGTACGGTGGCTTTAGGCAGAGGCTCTGCAATGCAAAGAAGTAAGAGGAAAAAAGTTTCTGGGATAAACCTCTTTTCTTCAGTCCATTAAATTCCTTGCTCAGAATTAGAGGAGAGTGACTCAGGGATTTTGAACTAAGAACAACTGAGAGTAAACCCACGAGGCCGTAAGCGTTATTTGTAATAATTTAACCTCAAAGCAATGATGGTGTAGTTAACCATAAAGGGGTTTGTGTCTAACAGAGGAGGATATGAGCAGAAGGTTATGCTGAGTGCATGATCTTCTGTAATTTATGGCATCCAGTAATAAGTCCAGGCTTACAGAAAGGAAAGCATACACATGTTAACAACAGGGTCCCTGTAGCAACGTCTTGATTCGGCTTCTGGTGTTACCCCTACACAGTGTGCTCAGAGTTGCCTTGTTTGTGGGAGCAGCATGGGAAGGGGCAGGGGGAACCTCTGCAATGCAGTAACAAAAGAGAACTTATCTTTGCATTCCCCTGCACCTTACTCACACTGCACAACAGCGCACACCTTGCTCCTCACAGTGGTGGGTACGGATTGATACTGTTCCAGCAGGTACAGGAGACGTAGAAGACTGGCATGAGTTTTCTTAGCTGGCTTTGCTTTAGCTTTTACTTGGCACTCACTTTGCCACTTGCACGTGCAAATCAAGCCCTTCGGCAAGTGACACATTGCTTGAAGCTGGAGTCCCAGCAGAAGGTTGTCTTTGAGTTAGATTCTCTGTAGCCCAACTAATAAAAGTAGGGCTCCTCCTACCACCTTTTTTTCCTGGCATGGAGACACCTGTACAGTATACTTTCTCTAGCCAACTGACTGTATCTGTGACACTTGTTGAATTTGCTATCTTTGAGACTGTGGCGTTCTGGAAATGTAGATGAAGTAGTTTCAAAAGTGGAGAGAAGTAGATGTAAAACGTTTTGGGTAACCAGGCTAAAAAAAACTCGTTCTCATTTGTTTTCCTTGTCATCCTCTCCCACACATTTTATCTCATATACCTTTCTAAGCTCCTGCCTTTCCTGTCACACGTAATATCCCCTTCTGTCTAGGACATACCCGTGACTCCTCCAACGTAAGTCCTGAGGTCCGTGCTTCACTTTACACATGGCAGCTGCTGAGTACCAGCACTATTCATTGTGCTCAGGATTGGGTTCTTGTGCTGCAAAACAGCATACCCTAGAGTGACTCGTAAAGGCTTTCCACAAAGTAACCAGCTCAGCGTGCTCGTGCGGAAGCTGCAAAATAAACAAGGAATAATAACATATCTCCCACAGCTGGGAAATGCCACATGTGGATGAGGATAATCCATTCATTAGGTTCTGAACACAAAGTCCCACCAGAGAGTATCATAAATCCATGTGATGTCCCTGAACGCTGGATTTTTCATTTGGGCATATGAAGGAACTGAAAAATGTGTAAAATGAAAATCACATGTACTCCAAAGCAGCTCCATAGCACTGGAAGCTGGTAACATCTGAAAGTGAGTAGGCAAAACTGACACATAAAGATGTGCTCTGAGCCAATTTACAGCAAAGGGTAAAGATCATACTGCATCTGAGTCAGAACAGGGCAGGCACTACTCCCTAGTGACTGCACATCCGAAGAGTCTCTTGTGTACTGATTATACCAGAAAATGTATGGAATACATTACAATTATGAATGTTCCTCTGACATGTTATTTCAGAAAAGACCATGAGAGTAGAATAAAATATAGGGCTCAGTCTTTCAACCTGCAGTCATAACTGGCCCAGTTTCCATTGCTGTCAAAGATGAAGCAGAGTTGTTTGTCTCTACACAGCCGCTTGCTAGAAGAGGCAAGTATTCTGACAGAATGAAGGTTTTCAGCAAGAGCAGTTGCAAGCTTTTCTAAACACCTTGCTTTCTGGTGCTTGTATGGACTTAACAGCTGAATCCAGAGGGCAGGTCTCCAAAACACTTGTATGGTGCATTCTGCAGTTGCATACTTGAGCGTGCTTAAATGGAAGTGTTTTATCTTCAAAGTGTAGTGCCATTGGTTTTCTCAAGAGCTTTCAAAATGTGGTCTGAATCTTCCAAAAAAAAAAAAAAAAAGAAAAAGATTAACTCAGTCTGATGTTTTATTATGCAGCTGATCTGATTAATTCCTTCTTACAGTAGTTTTGGACCATTCTGTCCTTGCTGTTGTTTTATATTGAGGAAACGCATTCTTGTGTTAAGCAAATATACTATGGTGTTTGGGAAATTAAAATGATGAGGCAAAAATCTGAGGTACAGGACTTGGAGTGCAATGAAAATGAAGGCCATCTGCTGTGCCATCCACTGTGCATCTTACTGCTAATAAAGTCTACTAAAAGAAGATACAGTGAGTGTTGGGTGGGACTGATGTTTGGACCAAAAGGAAGGCCAGAAATCCTGTGTTCAGCATATCCCGGGTGACAGTGCATGCCTGTAAAAGAAAGTCAGCTAACTTTTGCCAAGCCATCTTTAGAGAACATCAACATTGCAAATCTCTTTCTGCTTTTTAAAGTCTTCTTACGTTAAAGATTTTAAATGGACAAATGAGATGTGTTGATGGTGTAGAAACTTTCACCATTTCCAGCCCTGCTTGGCAGCTCCTTGCTTTGACAGGGGGATTGGCGACTGGTTAGACTGGGTGGGAAGTAAATACAGGCTCTCTGCTCCTAAGAAAGGGGCAGAGCAACTCTGAAGGAGACGGTGATGGTGTCCATCGGTCTCTGCCAGGTGAAGAGTTCAAACTCATGAAACCAGGAGACAGGGAGCATCTAGCATGATAATACGTGGGAGCATCTGGATGTTTTGGGTTTTTTTTTTAGGAAAAACTTTTACCCAAGAGAAGTGTTGCATCTCAGAAATTCAGCCGGGGCCAACCGTATCTGGTGAGCTTTTGCTAGTCGTTCCATATCTGAGTGGATTGTGTATAACTTGGTTTAGACAACTAAGAGATGGCTTCAATATTTCAGCTTGCTTTTTCCAGACTACAGGAGGACAACCTCCTGTGCAAGCAGGATTTCTCTCTCTGCTTCGGACAACTCAGTGGTGAGTTTGTGGGCAGGTCGTTTGGCCATTTGCCCTGGGGAGTTTGGGAAAAGAGGCAAGAACTCCCAAAGGTCTGGATCACTGTGTGAGGGTCTGCAGTGGCTTGGCCCTGGATGCACTGCAGGTGTGCCGTGTGACCCGAGGGCTCAGTTCTGCTCCCAACAAAGCTGTTGGTGAAACTCCTTTCTCCGTTCCTCACCTGCAAGGTGGGACAGGGGCACTTCACAAACAAGGACAGGTGTGATGGGGTAATGCCCTGGTGCCATGGAAGTTTTGTCAAAGGCCTGGTTAATGCATTGGCTTCTGGGTGTGGAGAGGAATTGGCTGATGCAGCTGTTGTAACAGTGTGTCTCCTTGCCAAGCTAGCAGCCTGATGTGCCACTTCTTCCTGCTGTGAAGAAGCATGTGCTGACTTACAAATTCTTAAAAATACGTATTTTCACCTCCATATATATAGATCACTGGATTAACAAAGTAATGCGAGACCTTCCCGGTCCACTCACAGCATATACAGGGTTCCAGAACGTGGACAATCTTCCTAGGCAGAGGGAGCATGGTGCGCTGTGTCTTGCCTAACAGGAGAGACTTCCCTGTGGTATGTACTTTGGGAAAGCTGGTTCAGCTTTTTGGTCTCTCTTCCACAGCCTCCTGCAGAGGGTAGAGACACCTTGCTAAGCTTGGCAAACTTCAGTAATAAACACTGTGTATGCTTTTTTGCTATGAAATCTTGAAGTACTTTGTAAGGACTCTAACAGGCCCCAGCCCCTGAGGAGGTACTGTGGCAGTTCAGGGGGAGAGTGGGGACCTTTGGCTGCTGTGATTTCGGGTGGCTTCTGGGGACAGCAGGGCAAAGCAGGCTGCAGGAGGGACCAGGACAGATCGCTTGCCTTGAGCTGTCCTCAAGTGGCCATCAGGGGCTGATGTGAGGTGTGGAGGCTGGTCTTGCAGGCTGCCCAGCACCATACCCCAAGGCAGAGCCACATCCAGACACCCAACACAGGCATTTTGACTCTCTTCTCTCACCGCTAACCCACACCCTCTGTGGTAAAGCAACCTTAACTAAAGATAATAAAAACAAGCTTCCACATGCTGTAATCGCTAGACATATTCCCTCTCAAATGGGACATGTAGATGAAAAGAGTGAAGGACAAGCCAGGGATAAGAAAGGAGCCATGTAAAATCACTTTAGCATGTGGCTGCTAACATCGAAATCCTCAACATTTATTGCATGGCGCTTGGTAATGTAGTTTGGCCTTCAAATGCTTTGCAGAGTTAGCAGAGGGACAAGCAGGCCCCTGGTAAGAAGCCTGGCTTGGAGCTGGCTGGAACATGCTGCAAAATGTGCAGTGCTCAGTGAAATTTCTTCAGGACTCACCTTAAAAGCAGCAAGCTGAATACTGAACCCTCACTGAACTTTGACTGAAGTGTTTACTTTAGTGCAATCAAGTGACTGGAATAATGATAATGATAATCATCATCATCATCTTTGCCACTGCATTTTCATTGCAACAAAAGCTAGCTAGATACTCTCAAAGCTTCTTGGAAGGACTTCCTTATAATTTACACTCCATAGCCAAAATACAGATTCTGATGCACTGGTACCATACATCTGTTCTCCTGACTTTTTAACCATAGAGTGCTAGTTTATTGCTGAGCTTAAGGATAAAAGAAGCAAGAAATGAAAGTAAAAAAAAAAAAAAAGAAAAAAAAAGAAGTTTCCTCTCCACTAAGTACATTCAGATGTCAGCCTCCAAAAGCCCTATACAGTGTTTCATTCACGGATTATTTTACCTTCCTGCTTATGAGGCAATGTTGTTATCAAATAGGTTTAATCACAAAAGGGCTGGGTTTTAGAATGGGGAAGTGTTATTTGCCAGTATTGTCAATAAAGTAAATTAAAAATAGCTGCTGTGTATCAGCACTAGCGTTTCTAAACTTCCAAAAGTACAGATTTGTGAAATAACCATTCTTGAGCGTACCTTCAGTCCTTTTTCGGGTAGAAGTTTTCAAGGATATCAAGGTTGGAGACAGAAGTCCAACAGTGATTCATGCTACACATGAATATACACCTGCTCTAAAGAAATACTGGTACTGTCAGCTGTTGTCTAGAGGGAAATGTAGCTGAGCACAGGACAGCCTTTCAAGTTTGTGCTATCTTCCAGAATGAAAGAGAATAAACCTTTCAAGAGCTCCCAAGAAAACAAATTATGTGTCAGTGTCTACCTTTGGCAGGTACCCACTGTGCATGTTCCCACCCCAGACGGTGTTCAAATGTGGCATTTACCCATACACATGACAGGTACTCACTACACAATAGCACAGAAGTGGGTATTGCTCTCTTGTTGGGCAACTCTTCATTGAAAGTGAGAGCATTAACCTCCCTTAAATGGTTTAATTTAGCCGACAGAGCGTATCTGAGCCACATTTCAGCTAAATCCAACCTACTTCTGCCAGCTTCAGAGACAGTCATGATTTTAATAGCATCTGTATTTTTACAACCCCGTGCTGCTTCTCGTGATTCTGCAGGTCATCTGGGACCATGGCATTTGGCTTCTTTTATGGAGAACTCAAACTTCTCAGCAGAAGCCTTATGGTCCCACAGAAGCCCTAGTGTGAGATCAGGGAGGGTGTATAGATGCTTAAGTTTAAAATTGAGTTTGAAAAGTCTAAATATCATTTTGTGGGCTGCTTTTTAGTGCACAGAGCGTCTTCTTTCTGCTTTACCCTACTTTCCTGTCATTTCTCACTTTCCTGTCATTTATCCTCCAATACAGGAATTGCTGTAGCTCCTGTAAGTCATCTGACCCAAATGCAGGACAATGCCTTTTCCCAAGCACGCTCCTCAGGTTTTAATTGCAATTTGGAGCAGAGATCATGGGAAAACAATCTTGTGCAGCTAAACAACATTTAGGTCAGGATGCAAGTCAACAAATTCTACCTTGTGCTTTGCTTTTCCATCTGTTTCCCTGGAAGCCACTTTCCTTCCTAGAGCCTCCTACACTTCTTGGGAGAGTCTGACAAGGCAAATCCCTCTTCTTTGCTCCTCTTCGTACAGCTGTGGTAGCCTTAACAGAGAGGGATGGACTTTGAGACCTGCCCTTTATTACAGAGTTACATTCAGAAATGTTAGTTGCTCAAAGCCTGATAACAACCGAAGTGAAGAGATGGGGCTAGAGACAGCTGTCTTTCACTCACAAGTGACTTTTAAGGGCTGTTGCAGGGAGGCAGTGCTGTCCCCTCCTGGGGGAGAGACTGTGAGGTGTACCAAAGCGCTTTTAAGGAACCTGCATGCACGCATCCTCTGGCAGGGCACAGAGGGTTCCCTCACACTTCCCTGTGTGAGCTGGACAGCAGTACACGAGTGGCAAATACTCTCTCTAAAAAGATTTAGAGAGGCACAAATGCAGTGTCTGTGGCAGGAATTCAGCTTTTTGATGCCTGTTTGCACAAGTATCAGGTTGTGGGCTGTGATTACTTGATTAATTTCTCCTGTGGTATATGCAAACTGTGCCTTAAGGGTACCACAGTATGTGACCAGATAGCCACAGCAAGTGAAAGTTAAACAGATCTGAAGTGCAGCTGCAAGACTTTAAGCTAAGCTGAAGAGATAATATAGCTAGGAGAGCATCCGTGCTGCTCCCACCCCACTACTGCTGAGATAAGGAGTAATATGTAAACCCCTCATGGTCTCTCCCTTGACAGCTTGCCGGTCTTCAGAGCCTCTCCTGCGTGCTGTCAGACACTTCCTAAGCCCACTGCCCCTCTCTCCTCTCTGAAGCATTCACTGCTCCCTTGGTAGAGACGTGCAACTTCTCAGGTCCCCCTGCCTGAATCAAACCATTTGGTGCTTCTCTTTAGAGTGATCACCAGCAAACTAGGCAATGGGGCTAACACATAAGCTATAGTCATTTGGGCTTGCGGTTGGCACCTGTGGATATGGCTCTGACAGCTAATAAATCACAGTAGGGCTGATGAGCCTCTGGCTCTTACTAGGTTCTGCAGGCATCCAACACAAGAGCAGGACCTGCCCCTCAGGTTCCCCCCTGCTCCTACTGCTCACGCTGCCTTGGCTGACAGAGGAGGGAAATGCCAAGCAGCCAGGGATGGGATATGTAGAGCCTTCAGGCAAACCTGAAATTTTTCTGTACCTTCCCTCAAAGAAGCAAAAGGTTTTCTCTGAACACAAAGCTAATGCTGCTGGTCAGTGTGAGGGAGAAAGCGGCACAACCAGCTTCCCAACAGTCTTCCTTCCTGATGGCTTTGATGTGCTTCATATTTTGCTTGAGGAATTGCTATGACAGCAGGTGACGATAAGGAGCTCGTTGCTGCTGAGCACTCTTTCTCCAGGTCAGTACGTGGTTGGGGCACCATGTATTCCCTCGGTGCTACTATCCTGAGATTCTTGTCCCCTATCTGGTCATGCAGACACTCCTTCCTGAGCTGTGTCCAACCCCAGGGCTAGTAGCTGGCCTCCTGCTGTGACTACTCCAACACAGGATCATGCCCTCACCCTGCTGTTTTCCAGCTCTCCTTGAGCACAGTTTATGCCATCCACATATTTCATGCATCAAGCTTCTTTATCACAGACCTCTTACAACTGTCTTTCATGGGGCGGTCCTAGTGCTAGGGCTTCTGTGCTGCAGCAAAAGCTGCTCCTCTACATCCGCCTCTATGCTGCTGCTTGACTAATGCTCTCCCTAGCCAGGTCTTTTTATTTCCCCCCAGTAGGATAGTTACTCACTCAAAGGCTGCTTCTACCTCTTCTCAGTTCAGCAAATCATGCTCAGATGAGCTGCAACTGAGTCTTAAGACCACTAAAAGGCCCACCTTATTCCACAACATATGCTTTTTTTTCTATTTGGTAGCATTGCTGTGATTTAAGTTTGATAATGCATGTCTTTTATAACTAAGGCTATAGGACTTGCATTCATTATAGCAGCATCCTACTGTAAGCTTTTCATGCTGGGTGTGAGTGAGCCTCCTTTATATGACAAGTAATCTGACTTTTGCAAATAAGCTGCTTCCATATGGGTGGGCACGGGGTTGTGAGGACACACGAAGGCGTGATTTGCAGGTTGGCAGTGCTATCCCTGTGTCCGTTGCACAGGTTCCTGCCCAGTGAATTTGCCTTTACCCTTTACAGCTGCTGTTGTGTTCCAGCGGGTCAGGCTCTGGATGGACTGATCTGTGTGAACACTGCAGACACATTCCCCAACTGGTGGCATTCACACGGCTGCTTAAAACTCATGTTTTATGCAAGGGCACAGTTATTACATGCTTAAAGCCAGCTTTCAGCCCACATCCCCTTCTCTACAGTGGCACGTTCTCATGGTGATTAATATCATGATCAGCTTTGCTTGCTGCTGTAATAAAGCTCAAAGTTGTGAACAGACAGGCTACTTCCCTCTGCTGATAAGTGAGAACTGAAGGCACAGCCATCTTAATCTTATCATGATCTTTGGCCAGGTCTTAAACTGTTTTCTGCTATTACCATCCAATATAAGTATTTTGAATAATGCCAACATGATGCTTGAGGTGCTCTTAATTAGGCAGCAGGGGACATACATTTGAAAGATTAAACAACTGCAAACAAAGTCATACAATCATAGAATCATTTAGATTGGAAAAGACCCTTGGGATCATTGAGTCCAATCATCAATCCCACTCTACAAAGTTCTCCTACACCATATCCCCTAACACCACATCTAAATGACTTTTAAACACTTTCAGGGATAGTGACTCAACCACTCCCCCGGGCAGCCTATTCCAGTGTCTGACCACTCTTCCTTTATTCTGCACAAATACAAACACTGAAAAAAATTGCAAATTGTCTTTCAAACACAAAGAGTTGGTTTATATGATGATCCACCCTCAAAAGCATTGCTTTGTCTGCATCCACTTACCATTTGTGAATTAATAAAGCAACAAAAAAACATAAATTCACAGTAACCACGGAGAGGCAGAAGAGTGATTTCCTCTCTTCAATGCCTTTTGAAGACACAATCTAATTTTTTTTTTTTTTTTTTTTTTGCAAGTTAGTGTGTTCTCAGTCTTATGGCAAGTGTGAATTACGGCTGCCTCCTGATCACCCGTGCAGTTTAAATTAGAAAGACGGGTCCGCTTTGCAGCAGCTCAGGGGTGTTTGGGATGAATATTCCCGGACTGCAGCCCAGCTGTGAGACCGGCATCTCCTCGCTGCTCTCCTCCGCTGGCTGCAGAGAGGTACTGCCTGCATCCCTCCTCCGACCCTCTGCTTATGCCGTCTTCAAGCATCCGCCAGCGGCGTGCTGGTGCTCCCGATTCCTCCCAGTGCCCACTAGATGACGCCTGTGATTTTAACAGGAGCTCGTAACCGTTAAGAGTGGAAGATTTCGTGGCTTTGCTCTTGATTTTCCACATTTTGTGTATATGTGTGTGTGTGTGTGGTGCAAAGAGGCCTCGAAAACAAGGAAGGCTGAAAAACATCTTCACGGCTGTACATTGGCAAGGACTGTGAGGATGCAGAGATGCATTTTGTGCTTTCACACCCTATCTCACCTGGCTCGTGGAATACCAGACTGTAAAGAGATGTAGTTAAATAACTTCACTTTTTCTTTGGAGGGGGAAAATGCTTCAACACTACAAACACAATGACGTGACATGTACAACCTGACACCAAACTGAGGAAGAAAATGGGTAGTGGAAACCGGCAACAGCATCAGCAAACAGGTACATTACTGGTGCTCTGTGTTACAGTGCATGCCTTGTAGGTGTATGCAGCAATAAACTGAGTGGAGGATGGACTCACCAGGCGGTGAAGTCCTCTAGCTGGTGATATGCCTCAGGAATGCATGCAGCAGAGCTAAGTCATTGCCTTAGGTACAGAACGGAAAAAGTCACTCTTTTTACCTTTGCTGAGTTAGCATATTTGAGTCTACAAAATAAAGACATGATTTTATTTCAGAAATGCACAGTGTAGTTAAGACCAATGGTAAATACAGATCATAAAACTAGATTGACTAGCCATTGTGCCTAGTTACAGCAAGTTCATTTATTTAAATTATCTTTATTGGTTTATAACAAGCAAATGCCATTTCTTCCTCTGGGAGCAGGTGCTCCTGCTTCATTTTGTTGTTTGTATTTTGAAAGCAACATTGTGAGTGTGGGTGGGGAAAATTAAAGACGTCATACAGCAACGTATTCCTAATGCCTGGGCAATACAGCCTTCAGTTTGTCAAAGGCTAAAGGTGAGATCCTGTCACTCGAAAGTTGAAGTGTGTGCTGGCTGTGGTAGGAGGCTGCAGTGAGAAACACCACAAATGACGTGTGGCTCTTTGCTCTGACAGACCTGGGCCAGCCCCCGGAGCACTTCAAAAAGAGCAGGCAGCGAGGAAAGGTGGGTTTGAAACAGGAGGAATTAAGCAATCATGATAATAAATACAATAATCAGTCATGTATACCATAACTTCAAAGATGTTTTCTGAAAGATATTTCTTTCCAATATATTAGGAGGAACTGAAACTGCTTTCAGACTGACCTTCCCTGGCTTTTGTTTTTCAGCCCTGGGACTGTTGAGACTGCTAAGTCTTTATTGCCCTGCCCTGGTTTCATTGGCCATCCTCCTGGGACCTTCAGAGACACCAGTTAGGACCACTATTGGCCATTAATTGAAGGAGCAACTGTGCTGTTTCATTACCTAGGATGTCTTTTCTTCTTGGTATGTGTGAATCATACTAAAAATGCCTAAAGAGTTTTAGACAGCCTCAATTAACCCAGTTTCACCCTCTTCGCTACCAGTTATTGCTACTAATCAGCACTTCTACTGGTGTTTATAGCCTCTTCTGTACTGTGCAAAACTCCTTAATGTGAAAACAGTAACAAGCGGGCAAATTGCCCTACATTTCTCCAAACACAAAAAGTGTTTAGGCCTTCCTAGTGCATTAAGAAGTGAGAATGGGCACACATCCAGCATTTTTTCCCTTCCATAAACGCATCTGAGCAGCTCAGGTCACCGCATCGTTTTATACATTCTGAGAACCATAAAACAACCACAATACCCTTGCATTCACAGCACAGACAGGCTCCGGCATGCTACTGCTCAGAACTGTCTGAAAATCTTCCCTTCTACCCAGTGGTACGTGCCTTTCTCTGCAGAAATGCCTCAGTGAATAGAGGATTCATGAAGGCGAGGAGATGTCTAATGCATGGCCTGAATTGCTTCTCTTTGTCCTTAGTTGGGGAGAAAATGGATAGAAATCAGTGTGATGTATTAACATCTTCTCCCTGTGCTCACCGTCCTGGAAGGTGACCTGGACAAAGTAATATTCCAGTCTGCAGTTGTTAAAACATGCTGGCTAGTATGTTGCCTGACACAGCAAGCTTTTTTTTTGGTTAAACAAGACCTATGAGCAAGCTTGTTAGACTTGATTTCCCCCAAAATTGTTTTTTTTTATCTTCTCCCGCAAAAGCATTTGAATGATTTTTGCCTCTGGCTAAACAGACAAGTTGAATTTCTTGATCTCAAGGTGGCATCTAAAATACAGCTGGACAACAATAAGCCTATTTGAAAAGCTTGAATTCAGTCATGCAAAGCAGGAAGCAAGTTGAGTAGTCTTTCCTTGGCTTCCAGTTCAGCACCAGAGCACCTCATGGCCACATGCAGCCTATGGGCGATGTGGGGAAACACTCCTCTTGCTGTGCCAGGCATGAAAGATTTGGGTGCTGGGTTGGGTTTGAGGTGGAACAAGAGCTGAATAGCAGCCCTACCTTGGGTTGGTTGTTTGTCTTCTCGTTGCCAAGCATAAGCTAGCCCAGGCATGAAAAGCCTGGTAAAGTTGCTGTACATATGCCACACATGGTGCATAAAGCCTCTTCCAGACAGCTCTTCGTAGGGCTGTGGTGTGACTCCAGAGTTGTTTTACTGCAGAAAATGGTGTTTTGTTTAACAGAACTTCTCTGAGAAAGGAACCAGGTCCAAGGTGAAAGGACGATGAGTTCTTGTCATCGATTTTGTGACAAGCCATTATGGAAAGGATTTCTGCTGTGGAGTCGCATGAGAATGACTTATTGCTTGTCTTCTTCCTCCTTTCTGGGGCAGTCATACTTTTACTGATGTGCTTGGTGGTTCAAGTTTACATAAGAAACATGCTATTCCTCTCCAGTAGGCCTGTTCATAGCACATAAGGTAAATCCCAAATCAGTGACTAGTGAATGCAAGAGGCCATCTTGGAAATACTGATTTGGAGACCTTGTATGTGGATGTTCCTCAGCCCATCTTTCAGATCATGCCCACAAAACCTCTCCCATAACAAGCTTGTTGCTCTCTTTCTAGTTTCACCACATTCATGTCCATTCTCTCATTGAAGGTAGAAAGAAGAATAGGAGGAACGTATTCACCAACTCTAATTCGTGCTGAATGTGTTGTTATATGCTTAAGCTCTTTGAAGTCAATGGAAGCATTTGTATATAAATGTGTTATTCAGCACTGATAAGAAACACAGAACAAGGCAAACAAGAGGGGTTGCAGTGTCTGTTGCGTATCAGCTGCCTTCTGCAATGCCATTCAATCAGAAACCATTTAAAGAGGCTTTAAAAAGATTAGTTTGGTCATAAATGTCAGACATGTCCCATACAATACTTTGAAATTAGTACTATTTATAAGAGAAATTTAAGAGTTACCCTCAAATGCACAGTAACTTGGAATGTGGCAGATCCCTTCCTCACCTGGTGCTGCAGAGAAAGTCTCTGTCCCCTTTTTTGCACATTATCAAACCACAAGACCCTACCTGTGCTTCATAAAGAGAAACTTTCCTAGTGTTTACACAGGTGGGCTAGGCAAGGGAGTGTGAAGGCTGTTGGCAGCTGTGCAAAAAGCTGATGTGAAACTGTGAGAACAAGTACATTTTCAGGGTTGAACTATTTAAAATACACATTTTTTAAAGTGCAGTGCATTGAATTCCAAGCTTGCAGAAGATAAGTATAATGCTAACACAACAGGTCAGAGACTGCAGTCTGGTATTCATTGCCTCAACACAGCTCAGGGTTGCTCTTTAAACCTTCCCACAGTGGCTGCAGCCAGCGTACCTCCACCCTGGTCTGGAAGGATTACTTGGGGAGGGCGATAGCTTAGCTCACTTCCTCTGCCCTTGCAGGCCTTGGTCTTTCTGCTGAGGCTGCTGCTTATGTGATAGTCTGAACAGCTGGTGTGCAATGGGAATATTCTGGAGGAATTCAAATCGAGAACTTAGATATGGAGGGACTGCATCCCCTGCAGGCATTATTGGCGTTGCAGTGGTAGGAACTGAGTTTTGGGGGGATCTCTCTGCAAAGAGAAGGGCGAACAGTGACTTGGAGGCAGTGGGGGAAGAATGGCACCTTACAGACACCTTGAGTGTCCCAGGCTGCAGGGCTGGTGTGGGCATGGAGAGCAGCAGCAGAGGCATGGTCATTGTGTCCCAGGTGGAGAAGAAGTGGAGGCAAGCTGCACCCAAAGCTGGGCATGAGGGCTGTGCTTGGCGAGCCCTCCTATCCTCCAAGGTCCGAGGTGGACACAGGAAGGGTTAATAATCACCATCACCTCCACTTAGGGCATTCTTGAGTTTTTGTGTGTTCCGCCATTCATGTATAAAGTACAGCTCAGAGAAGGAGGCAGGCAGAGAAAATACTGGCCAGGGAGAAATGGACTGAAATGGAAATTTGCTGCCAAGAGCGGGGAACTGAATTCCTGGAACTTCCTGGAGTGGTGTGTGGTCCAGGGTGGCATTTCACCCATGTGGTTGTTCTAGTGTGCATCATTCTTCAACAGAGACCGTCTTGCAGTGAGCATTGACTGTGATGGCAAGGCCCAAGGCTGATACTCTCTGTGCTTTGTACAGTAAGAGCTTCTCAGAGGTAACACGTGGCCTTTTTTCATGGATTGGGCCTCTAATGAAACACGGATTACTGCCATGTGAGAGCTACATCTAGACTGGGCTCAGATCCATCAGAACTTGCGTGGGCTCAGGAGAGAGACACTTTTCCTTTCTGCCCCGGTTGTGGGTCCCTGTAGTTTTTCATTCCTCTGCCCAGGATCAGTCCTGGGGATTGAGGGGAGGTGATCCCTGCTCCCTGCTCAGTGGTGATTAATGATGTCATTTGTCACCCTCTGCTGCCCTGCCTGGGCTGAATATATTCCTTCTGCACAAACTGTGCTCATCTCTGAGCTCCCTGGTTGAAACAAACACACTGTGCAAGGAAGTCTAAGTGAGGCGGCCAAAGCCACAAGAGCAATCTATCTCAGGGTCCTGGTTTAGGACTGAGGATTTCCTGGCTCCCAGTCCTGTGCTCGGGCTACAAAGATCCATTTCTCACATGGTTAGTCATATATTATCATCCTCCCTTCAAGGTGGGTGTGTGGAATGGCAGCAATTAGAGTCCCCCATTGCCTTTGCTGTTCATTTTCTGTACCCACTTGCGCTCAGGTTCACAAAACGTTGCAAACCTCCACCTTCCGCCTTTCCCCAAGCTGTTGCGATGCAAGGAGCATCCACCCCTGGGAGAGGATGCCGAGGTATTTTTGTTCGCGACCAGCACAAAAAAATTTACTTGCTGGCCAGGTCTTCCTGAGAGTATAACTCAAATCCTGGCCAGTCCCTCCGGGCATCGCCCTGGCCCGGGGATGTGTGGGCAGGGAAGCGAGAGGTGCCCGCAGCATCCCGGCGCCTGCACCCAGCCCAGTGGGGAAGCCGGGCCTGCCTGCGCCACCCCCTCTGCGGTGTTCGCAGCGTGCGCTCGTTAGCCGCGTTGGGGCTGCTTAGTGTCAGGGCCTTTTATTGTGCCAATTCTGCTACCTTTACGGGCCCTGCTACTTAAACTAACAAAAAGTTTGTAAGGGAATAGGATATGAAACACATAAATAAAAGTATCGGGTGTCCCTAAAACATGTGTGGATTAAGCTGGTGAAAAGGTGAAATTTCTCTTCCCCGTGAGTTAATGTCTATTTTTCTTGGAAACTATACTTCGAGGGCTGTCCCCCCCTTTTGCTAAAGTGATAAAAGATACGTTTTCTTATCTGAATGCAATGACATTTTAAAAGGCTCCCTTTGTTATTTCTAAACCTGCATGTCAACAGTTATACCTCTTATACAATTTTCTTCATATTTACTTAATATAACTCTACATTGTGTTGATATAAAACTAGACAGCATACTTTTAACTTCTCAGTACTTTTGTTGGATGAAAATCTTTACAATGCCAGACTAATCTTTCATGACTGACAGCATATTGGCATGGCATGACAATTTAAATCCACGTTGGAATATGTTAATCCATCACCTGGCATTATGATACTTTTTTTACTTCTGGCTTCTAGACGCTGTAATTTTTGTTTCAAGCTGAGTGTTTTTAAAGGTCAGGTGTCTCACTTCTAACTCTTCTTTACAAAAGAGTTTTGAAACTGTTTATTCCTAGATATCAGGAACACATTCTCAAATTAAAAAAGAAGAAAAACCCTTTGGACATAACTTTTCTTTTTCTAGCCCTTGTTAGGTAACTTAGTCTGTTAATAATTTACTCTGTGAGTTTGAACTAAAAAGGTTTATTCTATGGCCGTAAGGATGAAAAAAAATGGATTGTTACTTTCTGCTAAATATAAAAAGGGCAACTTTCTCAGAAAAAAACCCACACTGAGATCAGCTATATTTAGTGCAAAGTGAGGGAGACACTTTGCACACTGACATGGAAAGAGCAACTAAATTAAAATTAAAATTCCTTCAGAAACATTTTTTTCAGCAGTAACCATCAACAGAAATTATGTCTGGCATTCTGCAAAACTGTACCTGGGAATCTTGATCCTGATAGCAAGACCCTTTCCTCATTTGCTAGAAGACAACAAAGACGTCACCAGCTTTGTTTTATTTTTCACTTGCTTACAAAATATCACACTTTCTGCTCTTCTGTGGCCATCTGAATAGAGAGTTTGCTAGTTGGATCTATCCATCTCTTTAAATCTCCTGATGTTGCTTATGACGGTCCACTGGCTGGCACACCTTGTCATGAGCGGCACAGTGAATAAGCGGTGGTCACAATGGGACAATAGGTTTAGGCTGTGACTAAAACTGAGCAGAAAAAGCAGCCAGAAGTGGTAATGAATGTTACGTGGCAGAAGCAGAAGGAAAATCCTGTGACATGTGCATTGATGCCAGACTTCATTGAAGGGCTGACTCACCCGCTGTTCTCCAAGACCACTTGTCCTGGGTCCTGACTGAGCTCCTGGAAAAGGAGCAGCCATACCGAGACCCTGCTACATTACTATGAGAAAGAGCAATGCCAGGAATTTGCTCTCTCCTCTTTCTTCACCGTGAAGATTCCCAGTGCTGGGATACAGCACTAGTACTAGCTTTGAAGAAGAAAGTCAGCTAAAAATCACCACTAAGTAGGCTCTTTCTGATTGAAACATGGTCGCACAATTAGAGAAGAAGATGGACTGAAAACACTTAAAAGGGAAAATATTATGTAGCAATCAACAAAGGTGAATACAAAAAGAAAAATGAGAAGAATAGAGTTGTTCCTTTCCTCTACAACAGTAAAAAGGAAGAAAGGGGAAAAAAATACAGCTGTTCAGGGAAGGTTATTAGGTAAGTTTCCATGCTGTGAGCTGTCTAAAGATGAAGTCAGAGTGTTATCAGGGTTTGTTTTGACTATAGACAGTATGAACTTTACTCACCAATATAATCATGGAAAGCAATTTGTGCGTGTCACTTTTACTCACCCATTTTCAAGGATAATGAGTTCCTGCTGGATTAGTCTGCACTACAATTTCTGCTACCAGTGTTGACTGAAAACAAACCAAAGAGAAGTTAAAATCATGCTATCTTTAGCCAAACTGGAAAAACACTACCAAAAGCGGCTAATCCTGGCTTTGAGGGTCCAGTTAAAGCCTACATGTGAACTGAACCACAGCTGGGAAAACCTGCCTGCCTCTGTGCCACACTTCAGAGTGGTAGTCTTTGACCCTTAAATGGCTGGCCCTTATAGCTGGGTAATGAACTTGGTACAGTTCAATGGCTTTAATGCCTCAATGACAGACATTCTTGCTTCTGGTTTAAGATGTTCTAGGTACTAAGCTTGCAAATAGCCCAGGGAACTCAATTAGCCAGGCGAACACAAGCTGTGGTTGTTTGATGGCTGGTATTATAGAGGAAAATGAGTTCTAGTCAGGTGAACAGAGAACGAGTCAGAAGTTTCTATTTTCTCATTGGTAATGTACCTGGAAAGGAGCAGGAAGGGGTATGCATAGTCAGGCAGGAGGAGAAGGGCCAGAGAGGATGGGAAATGAGAGCAGAGATGACTTAATATGATTTCAGGTGTCATAAAATAAATTCTACGTCAATAAAATGTTCCAAAGCAGTGACATGCAAGCATCGGAGCTGGAGACTGGAAGGACCTCTCAGATGATGGAGGCCATCCCCCTGAAAAGTCACAGCCATGATTTAGGACATATCAGATGTGCAGCCAGAGGGTAATTAGCAGCGAATAGCTCTCTGCAGCCATACTAAGAAACCACTGTAGTCAATGTCTGTTGAACTTAACAGCACTCGATGCTGCAAGAGAGGCCTGAACAACCTCAGCTTTCCTGGCTTGTCAGCTTTGGAGGGTGTTTAACAGGTCATTCATTACAGCAGTGGATTAGTGGGGGATGAAAAATGTATCATTTCAATTCTTCTCTCCCAGCAGCAAGCAACTGATGCCATGGCATGTTAAACATGTTTATTCAAGCAAACTCCATTCCATTTACTTTTGCTGAATAAGAGCAAGTTCACTGTTGCAATATATAAATGTTGCCAACGTACTGACTGCTCAAAAAGAAATGGGTATTGTTGGCTGCGATTGAATGGCTGCTCAACACAGCAGTGAAAGCACACAGAGCTGTGGCAAAAGTCTTACCAGTAATGGGCTTTCAGAAGCCATTCTCGAGTTCTCCCTTCCAGCCGCCTCTGTTACAGAGGCAGTGGCATTTACAGTAGTAATCAGCAAAGTGATCACCCACCTAAAACCTGGTTCAGCTGGGAGCGTCCAAACAGGGAACCTAAGAGTCCAGTGGTAATTCAGCGAAGAGCCACGACTTGCTGTGAAGAGTTCTTCATTACTTATTTCAAAGGAGTTTTGAGGGTAGGCAATTATATGACTTCTGAGCATGCTGCACAAAAGCAGGCCAGTGGCTAAGTCGTTGCTCAGGGGGCAAACCTGAAACAACTCACTCCGTCAGCTCACTCAATAAAGCACAGGCTGTTCCAGCTCTGTTGAAGACAGCTTTTTTGCTGTCCTCCTCTTACTTTTGCCTCGTTTGGGCTGTGGTTGCAGTTGCAGCATGGTATAATGCTGGTTTTGAGCCAATACGACAATATTTATTCATAACTAGCACAGAATTTGCCCCAAGAAACACCTCAGAAATAAAATATGTTTTCTGTAAACAGAGGTAATATAATATTACAGACTCTTTAAAAAATCGGTTATACCAAAAGCTGCTCAGGTAATTTACAGATGACTTTTTGCAACCAACTCTATTCGTTCACACATTTCCAGTTCACTCTGTATTTCTCTTTTTCATCAGTGACTTTGCAAAATATTCCAGCTAACTCCATCCATGGTGCCCACCACACCTGGACCACTGGAAATGCACAATTTATAAATCTGTGCCAGTGTCCGTTGAATATGTCAAGTCCATGTGAATCTCCTGGAGATTAGCCCTCAGAAACCCTAGTTCTGTATGAAGCATCTGGATCACCAGTTATTTGCGTTTTGCTAGTGGAAAATACAATGATTATCTTTGTATCTTGGAAAACCTCCTCTAAGATATGTATATTAGTAATTATTTAAATTATGTTTTATAGCAAGGAACAAGTGAAGTGATAGGAAACGTGGAGATGGAGAGCATCTTCAAGATGGCTCCCATGATGGCATTGACACCTTGATCACTTCTGCTCAGATGGTGTTGATGAAGGTGTTGAGATGGTGAGACTGAACGCTTGGCTCTTCGTGGGCTGATGTCACCAGGACTGTATTGCTTCTCCTTTCATTGTAAAATGGGGGGAAAAAATCCCACCAAAAAAAAAAAATTATGCCTATGCTTGCTAATGAGAAGGAAAGGCCATGGCATTTAGGGCGCTTTTTGTGCATGCGAAAATTTGGACTCTCAAGTCCCTGTAAGAATGAAAAAACCCCTGAAACTGCAGACATGTACCTGGTATCAAATGAAGCGTGCTTATAATAAAAGTCATGACCTTCAGTGCAGGCAGGAAGAGCCTTGGTAATCCTTCACCAGAACTTTCAGGACTCCCTAGACTAATGAGGTCCATCAATACACTGCTTGGAGCTTTTGCCAAGCTTTGCCTGAGCTGTGTTTATAGGGCTGAAAGCCTCCTGGCAGAGGACGTGCAGGATGGCCGATGCCCTGAGCTCCGGCCCCACAGACATGTGAGGAGTCCTGCTGCCAGAGAAGGCCTACTGTCAGGAGATGTGGTGGGCACAATGGTCCCAATAGTCACTGCCCTTCTGCAGTCGCTGGGCCTGATGTTCATCACTTAAGGGGAAAAAATAGGAGGGAAGGCAGGGGTGACAGGCAGGAGCTGAAGAAGAGCATGAGACAGGAGTGACAGTGAGAAAGGAGGATGGAGCAAAGAGGAGGGAAGGACAGGAAGCCTGAGGAGCCATGTGGCTCTGACACCAAGAGCTGTAACAACCTGGTCCCAGGTTCAGGGCCGAGTCCTGCCAGGCATACTCTGGGTGAGTCATCCTCTTACCCTCAAGACATGCAACAGAAACCGGGCGACATCCAGCAGCGTCAGTCAGGAGCTCCACATCTTTTCAGCTGGTTTCCTGGTTGGAAAGAGAAGTAAATGGTCCTTTGAAGGAAATGAATGGCTTTCCCAACTTGGCATCCCTTCAGCCTCCCAGAGCTTCCATATGACATCTCTGGAAGCAGATGAAGAGGCACCACAGACTACACGGATGGAAAATGAACGCCATCCCTAAGCAAAGATTTTGCTCCCTAAAGGAAGAGGTGCCAGCAACTTCATGGAGTCCATAGTGACAACCTCATTGCTACTAGCTGGGTCTGGGCAGTGCACAGGCATAATAATGAAGACCATTGGCATTAACTACTGAGGCAAATTGCTATTTAAGTAGGTTACCTCTTTAAAGAAATATTATTTTAATTTTCGTTCATTTCTAATTTTTCCATAGCCTGAAACGACCCAGATTTCTTTTCAAGTAGATTCTCTTTCTGTCTGACCAAAGCCACCATTTCTCAATAAAAGATGGACGTGGTCAAACTTGCCTCTGTAGATGTCTGGCTCGCTTCTTCTGGGCTCTTTTCACTTTTTCAAGAGCCTTCACAGCATTTATGTACACTGGAGACATGAAAAGAGTGGGCGAGGTGTTTGGTATGGGAGAGAGTTCCCTTGCAGAGCAACTGGGATGTGAGGAGTCAGTGTGTTTAAGGAAGCCCAGAATGATGGAGCTCACACAGTGAAAGTGATACTTATGTGCTGCATTTCTTTCTAAACTAATGAGTTGGGTAACAGTTTCTGTTGTTACCATTTAAATATTTGGATTGTTCAAGGCTGTTTGATGTTCAGACATGGAGAAGGAACAATACAGGACAGGAAATAACATTATCAAATGTATTTCTCAGACTTTGATGCTGTGGCAGAAAAGCTTATAAATGATCTATGGTCCATTGAACCTTTTCCAATACTACTTGTAACTTTTAATGACTACGAAGTGTACTTCATGGGCTTCAAAATGAAAATTGCTGAAAAGGAAATTCCTTGTTTTGGAAGGGAAGGAAAGTCTTAGTTCCACAGGGAGTCTCATAAACTGAAGTGAGACAATACAGAGAGAAGATCGTACAATTGTTTGTATGGCTGAATGTGTATTATATTTCTCAGAAGTATTGGCTTCTTTCAGTCTGGAATAGCTTAACTTTTAGGACATTGGTGCAACAAACGTACAAAGTTATACACTCACTGAAAATCTCTTTCCCTATAAAATGCCTGAAAAAGAAATAGAGTGTTGAATATTTTATTATTCAATATTAATATTTAACATTTATCTTTCAGAAGTCACATTCAGATAAATAAGCTATATGTTACATATAGAGTCCCCATGGAAGAAAAGAAGATGTTTAAAGTCCTTATTGAGACAGAGTTTTCTGCTGACAAGTGATTAAGTCATTCCGTCAAAAAGATTTCTTGGTCTTGGCTCTAGACATGATACCATAAAAAGCCAGTCACCTTATCTTGAGGACTTTTTTTCCCCTCTCGACTTGCACTGGAGCACAACCTTGTCAACACATGAGTTTACATCATTAGCATGGGTGTTTGGTTTCCTGAAACATAACAGAAGAGAGTGCTGTCGACGGGAGAACAGGGAACGAGGGGTGAAGGCAAGGGATGGATTCTATGTGATGTGCTGAAACAGAAATGCAAACAAGAGGAGAGCCAGCTTACTCCACATGGCAAAACCATGTGTTTATGTTCCTGCCCAATCAGCTGGTGATCATGTCTCTTTATTTATCCATTTAGGTCAAAAGGTACTTGGCATGTCTCTGAAAGAGTGTACGGATGCAGGTTCTACTTGGTAGTATGTGTTTCGCATTTGTTTAGTTCGCTTTTCAGAATATTAGTATAAGAAAAAGGAATGTGCACTTTCAGAATATTAGTATAAGAAAAAAGAATGTTCTTAATCGACAAATTTCACTACCCAGTATAGTATGTGCTAGTTAAAAACTGTCCTAATTCTAAGCTGCTTTCTGGAGTCTCCCTCTCAAGGCTGACATCTCTTGCTTGCATAAGTCACCTTCACTTATCTAAAGGGACAACAATTTATTCCATTTGATCTCACTGCAAAATCTGGCCTTTAAGGCTGCTCCTCAGCCATTATTAGTAGCACTTAGTTATACGGGCAGCCAGATCACTAACTGCTGCTCTTTTTTTCTGCCAGGTCTGTATTTCAGTTTTGGTATTTCAGTTGTGAATTTGATATAACCTACACTTCCTTCATTGTTTCTTGCTTGTGATTGACATTCCACCACAGGCAACATCCTCCTGGGATCCTTCAACTCCTTTGACCACGTCTAGCAATACAGCAGGGTGAGTGAGAGAGCAAGCCCTTTCAATTCTCATTGATTTCTCCCCTTTCCCATTTGGTGATACACAGTTACAGTTTCAAGCATTAATTACCAGGACACATTTGTGAAACAGGCAGGCACAACCATGTATTACGTGTACCAGCTAGGTAAGTATATGACACACATTATGTAGTGGTATACATTGCTTCTTTTTATTGTAGCTGGACAAACACTGTGAAAAATCCCTTCTACAATGATGTACTCAACTGCTAAATTGATTCTGCTTTAGCCATGCCAAACTTGTTTCTTTTTGTGTGATTTTTTCTTTCCCAGGGATATTCTGTTCATTAGATTTTATTGGCACTTGTGTAGGTGTGGAGAAAACTGTATACATAAATATTTGCTGAAACTGAATTTTGAATACCCAGAAGTACTTGTGTGAGTTGTAAGTGCTGGATCATTCAACTCCTAAGTGCCAAAGCCTCAGGAGTGTCTGTCTGGCACCCTGTGTGGTTCAAGGGAAGGCAATGTTTGCAAAAGCAGCTCAAAGCCAATCTTTCATCGCCTTGGTACTTAGGCTACTGATTGCCAATATGATCCTGAAGAGGAAAATGATCATCGGGCTACTAGACCCTCCAGTCATCTAGTATCTGAAATCCTTTCTGCTCTTTCACATTGCAGTCAAATCAAAAGGCTAAGAAAAGGCACGAGAGAACTCCTTGAACTTGTGGCAACTCCTGTTAGGATCCAGCTACGCCACTTGGAAGTGTTTATTTTGCTGTGTGTGCTTTTCTCCCTGGAAGCTTGTCAAGTGGCAAAGTGGGATCCTTGTTTTCCAGGATAAATATTTTTGGGCTGATAAAATTAAATACTATCACTCACTTCCCTTCCAGAACATTAATAGCATGAACAGTTTTTCCAACACAGGATTTTGATGGGAAGATACTTTGTCCGTCACTTTAAAAAAAAAATAGAAGTTTGAGAAGCTGGCGATTATCTTTAAAAAATGTGTAATAATGACAGCCCTTCAAAATAATTAAAGTAAACCATAATGCAAGCATATGTTGTTTTGTTTGAAAAATGCTTTGCACTTTTTTACTTTCAAACCACAGCCTATTCCTTTTTCATGACCCATTTTTTTTTGTTATGATAAAGGTGCCATATTGCTTTGTGTGCAAAAGTTACTGATACTGTAACTAACATTTAGGGTATTGGCTTGGACTTGCTCTGCCATAATTGATTTACTGCCTTGGGTGAGAAACCACATGGAACAGCCTGAGTGTAATTATGACCAATTGCACCTGTACTCCTCAAAGAAAACGCTACCAAAATCTCAACTCAGCATAATCCTACTCTCAGTTGTACTTGAAAAGAATAAATCACTGAACGACTCCATGGAAAGAATTTTATTTTTTAGAGGAAATCAACATTTTTCATACACTGCTCCAGAGCTCAGAGAAATATGAGAGCCAAGAAACTAAAGAGCCCTTCTGAGGTGGTGGGCTTGAGGTATGCTATTTGATTTGTCTCACTGTGGTCACACCTCAGTTGCTCAGAGGAGCCTTTGGAAGTGTAACAGGACCCATCATTATGGTGTAAAATCTATTGTGTTGAAACAGCAAAGATATATTAAAAGGTAACTTTTTGTCTACCATGTTTTTTTTTTTTTTTAAAGAAATGGTTTGAATTACAAGGCAACTCATTTTGTTTCCTAGCCTAAGTGTGTATCTTCATGTGCCTTTTGGGACTCTGTCATGGGATAATAGCTGTAGTTAAAATTTTTAAGGAACTTTCGCTAGATTCAAAATGTAGCTTATTTTGAATTGCATACAATTGTAAAATTCACTGTATTGCTTTTTTAAGTTCATTTGAAAGTAAATAAGAAGCATAGATTATAGTTAAACAGTATTTATTAAAGATGTCATTGAAAAATTTTGTTGAACTATTTCCTGCGCAAAATGTCTTTCCAGTGAAACTGAAATCTTCCTCAAAATACTTGTTATCTCAGAAAAACTGAATGTCATCCCTTTCCAAAGCCATTTTTCTGCATTTTCGGTACCTAGACAAACATATTTTTGAAGAAGATGAAAATAATAATAAAAAAGAGGTAGATGTAATTTTCCTTTTTTTTTTTTTTTTTTTGACAGGGAAAAATACAATTTTCTGAACAGCTGTGTTTCTTACAGGCCTACCATAATATATCAGTATTTGTCAGTAATCAAAGAAAAGAATATATCAGATATCAAACATATTCTAGTTTCAGGCTTCCGAAGGATTATTATAAACAACAGCAAGGAAAAAGTATATGCCAAAAATGTATTAAAATGCCTGAGGGCCTTTCTCAGGTGAAAAGAAAACCCTACCCTTCCTTTTGCGGATTGCGTTTCTCCCTCAGCCAAGCCAAACTCATAAAAGTGCCGTTTGGCTGTTGCCACTTCAGGTGGTGTGCCTGGATCCGGGGCTCCTCAGACCAGGGAGAGCACTTGGGATGTTTTCGTGGAAATTGATGCAGAAGCACAGCGTAGGGGGTGGACTTGGCTGGCCCTGGCTTGCCCAAGCTTGGTCCAGCCTGTGTGCGGTGCTGTGCTCACCCGGGCTCGGGACAGCTGTGCCCCAGCACTCTGTATTCTCCTCACTTAACCTCTCCAGAGACCTGCATTGGCTTTTGCCTGCCCCTACACACCACAAGCCAGCTCCGCCTTGTGCAGCGCTTCACCTGCATTTTGCTCTGAAGGGTTGCCTATGTGTCCATAAAGCTGTCTGGGAACATTGTTCCAATTTTCTGGCTAGGTGTGTCGTTCAATTTTCACTTAGAAAAAAATCAAGAAGCTTTTGAGTTTTTCTGAAATCTTACGGCATCTTTCTGACCTAGTCCTACATTTCCTGTGGCGCATTAAGTACACAGGTGTATTACAGGGATTTTATGCTGGCTGCACATAGTAGAAGATACATATAAACCGGTGGCTCAGCTTTTCCAGCAGAAAATGTGGTAAAAAACCCAGCCTAAATGATGCAATTGTTCTTTCTCAGGTAGATGCCCAAAGCTGGAATCAATTCAGCCTTAAGTTTTTTTCTCTTTTCTAAATTAAAGTTTAATACCTGTTAACAGAAAGAAATAAATTTTTGGTCTGAAATCTCTCTTAATCTGTTCTAATCTCTTGGCTCTCTGTTCTGGAAAGTTTGGAAAGGAAGCAAATGGCAAATCACTTGATTTCAACATTCAGTTTTGGATGTGAGTGCCATATATTGCCATTGAAAGCCTGGGCAGTGGTTGACAAGGATAATGATGTGTATCTTTTGTTGTCTTCGCAGTGTGAGGACTGACTTTCTTCAGTGAGACCGCTCCAGGGAAAGAGTTTGGGTTTGTTTCCTAATAGTGCTTTCAAGTATGTACTTAATATTGGCTGTTTCTAATGCGAGGTCCCAGAAGTTGTTTTGCTGGAGTGTTTGCAGCATGTAGAAAGGAAAGTGGGAAAAGTTATTACATTTTTTGATCTGAGTGACAACTTGCATGCACCTAGGAGGTTGTCTTTCCTTTCATGTCTTGTTCCTCAAGGTGTATAGGACTTCACGCGCAAAGACTTACGCTCTTGTGATAAAGCACAGTGTTGTGGATTGCTGTATGAAAACCATTCAGCATCCCGGCATTATGCTTTCCTTCCCCAAGTAATCCCTGTCAGAAGTGTAATACCAGATTGTCATCCTTGTGAGGGAACCATTGCAGGACCCAGTCGGCAGTGGCCCGCTGCACAGCCCAGGAGAACAACCTCCGAGATCATTTCCCATAAACTCTAGCTGAACCTAGTAAAATATTGGCCACTCTGCATGCTGCAGTAGATGAATGTGACCTCCATTCATCTTTCATATTATAAATATTTTCTGTGATTTAAGGCATTCATTGCTTCCTTTTGCTGTCAAGGAAATGAAGGAAATACATTTCAGTAGCACTTTACAGAATGTACTTATCTTCAGTCATTGCTGTAAATATGCAGTGATCATATTCTCACTGTGCAAAATAAATCAGAGCGTTTTGCCAGTTAGCTCACTCAAGTCTCAACTTAAGTTATGACTAGTGTCAGTTTTTCCCTTGTTAATAAACTTCTTAGCTACATCCCGTTTTTAATCGATTTGACTGTTTCACGGTTATAGTTAACAAAGAAGCGTTGGAATAAAACCAAGGTCTGCTGAGTATCATTTTTGTGTTTTATTTAGAACAGCATGGATCCCATAAATAATAATAGTGGGATTTGTAAAGTGTCTCACCCCTGCAGTGCTTAAAGTCCTGAACAGAGGAATGAATGTGGGATTAGAGGTGTCAGTCATTGGCATATAATGACAAATAAACAAATGAAACGTGATCATATGGAACATAGGGAAAATGAAAAGAGAAATAGTAAAGAAAGACCACAGAACCGGCATGTGGGAAATAGCTTAAAGTCGGGTATAGCTAAAAGGAGGTCTTCAAAGGTGGAAAGGGATGAAAGGAGAAAAAAGAAAGGCAGGAGCGTACCAAAGAGTCTATTGCAGCCGAAGCAAGGCTAGCTGCAGGTTTCAGGCGCTGCAGAGGTACGTAGACAAAAACACACTCGCATGCTCCGGGGTGTGACTCCAGACCTTTGGTGCCCATAATTTGCTAGGACGACGTCAAGAAAGAAGTCATTACAATACCAGGGTCTCATTAGGACTACTTAGCAAATGTATTGGCATTAGTGGTATCTGTGACTTACTTTCAAAACTGAGGCTGATGTCAAAGGTGAATGCTAATATCTCTGGCCTGCTGGCCTTGAGGTTGCTTGCCCACTGTTGAAGAATAACCCTTTAATTACCCTATAGCGCAGCACGCCTGACTTGCTGGGGTTGCTTGCGAGCTTGGGTTTCAGGGAAAGCTCTGTGGGGGAGGATGCCAATGCACAGCCTTGCTGAGGCTCTGGCCTTAGCAGTCATGGTGCATTGTGTTCATACAAAAATGTACGGGAGCTCTATAGGAGACTGCTGGTTCAGCGTTTACTGGTAATTAAAACAGATCAAAATAGGAGGCAGCACCTGTGAGTTCTGGTGCTTGTGTGATGCCCCAAGAGTTTTCATGTGAGTGGATGGTGCTGTGGTGGGATGTGGGATGTGGAAAGAGGTGAATATTAGAGATGCCTGTGTATTTGAGGCATATTTGAGTGTGCTCATATAAACGGGGAGGGAAGGGAGGAGAAATGTGGAGAAGAAGTATCCCTCTACCTCTTCCAATTCCCTCAGCTCTTGCTTGTGGGCGCTGCATCTCCACTGAGGGCTTGGCCATGTCAGCTTTGCCAATGTGACCATATGGTAGTCCGCATAAGGCCTAAATTTCTGCTGTAATTTTTTTGCTTTGTACTTTGTCTGTTCACCGTTTTGTTCTTTCTCCTGCTTTTGAGTCTGTCATCATCCCTGACCCTTCTGGGAACACCATTTCTTCCCCCTCTCTCCCTCTTCATCCTTCAGCACTCTGCCTCCACCGGTCCTTTTTTCAAACCTTGCTTTCATTTTTCAACCACCAGAAAACGTCACCCAGCCAAAGCCTTTTCCCTTCCCCAGCCGAGATGTCCCTGGGTGAGGATGCGCAGTGTCTCCCTTGCACCCCTGCTCGCTCCCACAATCCCCGCAGGGCGCAGGTGGCACCTCTGTTCTGCCTTGTGCCGCCAGCATTGTTAGCTGTGCTGCAGAGAGACCAGAGAGGAGACCCTAACCTGTTCTGCCTCCTTGGCTCCTCTGCCGTGGTGAGCACTGCTGTGCAGAAGTACAGAGCACACGGTGCCAGTGACTGCTGTGGAGGCGGAGTGGCTGGAGAAAAATCACCTGGGAGCAAGCTGCTCCCTTACCACGTTTCTGCAGTGGAACCTTGAACCACAACACACGTGGTGAACAGACTAATTTGAATGTGACTGGTTTAAGTGGGTTTCGATTTCAACTAAAAATATTCACTCAGCCCTTGCCACAATCCTTCATATTGTGTCCATAGAGTTTATGGAAACACAAAGTTAATTGCTTGGGTGTTTCCAGAACTTCTCTGGTATTTAATTTAAGATAACACATGAGGAAGTGTGTTTGCAGTTGAACGTAAGTTCTTTTTTACATCGTCAGTTTATAGTACACAAATGTTATTTTTATAAAAATTTCTTCCTGGTCACTACAGTAACTGGCAGATCTCATTCAGACTGAATACAGAGGCTGTTTCCTCCCCATAGCAGTCACCCCCCTCTAGATGGCACACCGCTAGGACAGTATTTCTAACTGCAGTATAACTGTTCTAAGGAAAATCAGAAGACTGTATTGTCCAGGGTTGCTGGTCTGACAGCACTGTCAGTAACACATAGTTGCATACTAAAGAAAAATATGGTCATAAGTGATCGAAACAGAGAGACTTAGATGCTAGTGAATATCAGAAAAAGCACACAGAATGCTCTTTGATTTAAACATAATGAGTCTATGAAAGTGACATCCCTGATTCATCACTCTGTGCTTGCCAAGATGGTGGTATGTTTTTTGGCTGTTTTAAGAACCATATCAATGACGAAAGTAGATAGTCTGAAACGGAGTGACTGTGCCACTAACTTCTGTAGTAAAAATAACCTGAACCAAACCCCAAACTTGGAAACAGCAAAAAAAGAGAAGCAATTTCTCTGGCTGATCTGGCAAAAAAGGAGATAAAATGAGATGAACTTGGTTCAGTCCAATTACTTGCAGAAATCTGGTCTGAGACCCTGAGGCCATGACACTGCTTGGGAGGAATGAAAAGGCCCAACTTAGAGGTGGGGTATCTCTGAAAAGCAAACGCATATTTTCTAATATGGCCTAAGAGTTGCTTCTCTACCCGTCTGTACAAGCAACATCTAAGATATCAGGCAATATGCATTAGCTGGGCCTTTATCTGTATCTCTTGTCAAGAAGGATCAGGCTTTTTTAATCTATAGGTTGCCCAGGGAGTCGATGAAATCTCTGGCACTGGAGATATACAGAACTCAACTGAGCAGAGCCAAGAAACCTGACATCACTTCAAAATTGGTCCTGCTTTGAGAAGAGTATTGGACCACAAACATCCAGTGGTCCCATCCAGTCTAAATCATCCCATGTCTCTATATGTTGGCCCTATCTACTTTCTCATGTAGAGTTTCAACGATAAAAAAAACCCACAACACCTCCAGATTAAAAATAGTAAACAAAAACCAGCCAGAAGTTAATTTCTCTCTTTGTTGTTCAAGAAGACAGTACATCCCAGCTCCACATCTCCAGGCACCATAAAATGGTGCACTAAGAAACATCAGGTTCACACTTTCTGAATGGATGCGATGGGAGGAGGATGTACCACTGCCACAACCTTCTTCTTCCTCGCAGCAGAACAAAAGCTTCTGGGTGAGTTTTTCAGACTCCTACATAAGTCTGAGATAGAAGGAGAGTAGCACCTCAGTTCACTAATTTCAGATCAGTTACCTCTTCTTCCTCTCGCTTGGATACATAAAGATTTTATACCCTAGGAAGACCACCATGTTCACTACCAAGCAAAATCAGTAATTAATGAGAAATGCCTGGCCCCATTTGTATGAGGGATGATGGTACATGTGTACTTACAGGTGGCACTAGGATGGGGTGGTAGGAGTTATTTTTATCTTTAACGGAAGATGACAGAAAAATCTTTGTTATGGCTCAGCATTTTGTAGTGTGTTTAGCAACTAGGCAAATGCTAAGTATACTTGAGTATTATAATGAATGAGCATTAAGGAAAGGAGAGTTTCCAGTACTACAATGAAACGGTAAGTATCTGGTTGGCAAATAAATCCCTCATGTCAGTGTTGAAAACTAAGCAAGCTCTAGTACCCTAAAGAGATGTCAGACACTTAGACTTTGGCGTGTTTTGCCACTGCACAGTCTCAGGTGACAAAAATAACAGTAATCCCTGGATTTACATTTCAAGAGGAGGAAATGGCTTCCTGGGACAGGCCAGGGAGATTTCAGACTATGGAAGGAAATACTGAGTGAACACTAAATGACAGCCTGTTTTTCTCAGGGGTTTCAAGCATCATTCATTCATTCTTGGGTGCATACCAGCCTATGGTTGTTGACATAAAAAGCATTGGGCTTTTCTTGGGATTAGTTTTTTTAGTGTGTTTATTTATTTATTTATTTAAACTGCGGACAGTTATGTTTGACTTTTTTCAATAACTGAGACCTTGTATTAAAAAAATCAAGTATGAATTAGCAGTTTTGTAAATTATATAAGAATGCATACATAAAGATGAAATACACATTGGTTATTCATTATTGGTCCCTTTCTTTTAAAAGAGATACAGAGGCAAATAGTATGGGAATATAAAATTATCAGCTCTTCCTCATCCCCTTCCCACTGGTGCATGGAACAGAAAAGCACTGGCACAGTTTGTGGAAGTATTACCTCTATCCAAATAGTGCCTTCGAAAATCTTGAAGAAGAGTCTTCAACCAGGAGGGGAAAAGGAGGCATTAGTTCTGGTACTGTTACAACCCCCAGAGCCTACTTCACCAATAATTTCCTTGTCTGTGGGACAGAAGATGTTGAAGGCCAAGGATCCTTCTCACAGAGACCTGTAATGATGCTTAGCTAGTTTATGAATAGTTTTCCTGATCTGAATTGACTCTTGCTTTTTCAATCTCTGCTGTGAGTCCTCAAAAAGTAAATATTCTTCTATTTTCTCCCTGTATGTATGTTAAAGGAATCCACATGCCTCAAGCCATGTATTTTCCAACTTCCCTTAAACGTTGTCCCTGAGGAATAAGTAACCTTTGTGTGATGGAAACTTTAATGTGCCTTGAAACTTGGGAGGTTGCTCTTTAAATATTTCTTTCAGTCTCTTCATCTGCAGTTGCTTCCTAGCCTTTGATATGCCCGATCAACCTTATTTTGCAGTAATGCTGGTTAATCACTCTTTAAGGGACCAGACTCCCCACAATGACGATGGTGTAGCTTTAAAAATAGCCTATATAAACGTCCAGTTCTGTCTTGAATCTCTTCTGTTTTGTCAATCACCCCCTTCGTGCTACAGGTTGGATCAGAATGATACTGCTTGGGATAGGTGCAGCTCTCGTTACAGCCTTTTCACTCCTGGTTTCTCCATTTCCATGTCAAGCTTATGAACATGTGTATCTGCTGCCTGTGGGGTGTTATAAATCCCCTCAGAGCAGAACCAGAAAGTAGTTCAGCTCTATTGTTTCTTAGGAAATTACAAAGCTCACATTAAGAGTATGTACTTGTCTTAAAGGGGTCAATGGCAAGTCGTGACTGCTGATGGTAGTGGAAACACGGCGGGTAAAATGCATTTCATGTTATGAAGAAGACAAACAGCAAGCATAATGCAAGTGAAGACAGATAGCTTTTCCTTCACCAAAATATCTATTGCCTCTGGACAAACTACTTCACTTAAGAAAACTCTAAATCTAACCTATGGTCTCATATTACCTTTAAAAGGAAAAATAAACTCTGGAAAGTAACATAAAACATTCTCTAATCAAAACTATTTCATCACAGTCAAACAACTCAAACTGGTTAACAAAAGCTTTTCATTTCACTTAATGATGACAAGTAGTAGAGCTTCAGAAAGTCAGATTTGTTCTTGGAAGGGTAGAAGGTAGCTAACAAAAACCACAGGTGAGAAAGGAAGTTTGTCAAGCCCAAACTGGGAATTGTTTTATGAACTGTTCCGAGCAGAACCTTAATCATTTGACTCATTGGCTAGCCCTGAGGACTCTGTTTTGCCCAAGCATATTTCCAATATGTGTTTAATGTTAGAATTTGGTTTAACTTTTAACCTTACCACAAGCAATCTGCACTACAACTGTTCCAGTAAGTACCTGGAAAGATCTCTGGAGATTTGCTGCCCTCACTGGGAACAGCATTCTCCATTTGCTGTCATGTATAATAAGGAAAGAGAAGAAGCCAAGAAAATGCAACATTTTGCCTTTATTCTGTCTCCCACATAGTCTGTCTCGTTAAGCACTTCCTCTGAACAGAGTTTTCACGTTGCTACACATATTACCTTCTCCCTCCCCTTTCAGGAAGCTGTCCATCATAAAAACCTTTTGCCACATTCATTTGAGATAGTAAGATTTACTACAATACCCGTGGCCTTCTAACATGGTTAGCGTTCTGACTGTGCTTCTTACATCTGATAGCATCAGACAACTAATGCAAAATATTACAAAGTTGTGTTTCTCTCTGCACATTCCCCGCCCAGCCCCCCATCCCCTGCCTTATTTGTTTGTAAGTTAATTTATTTTCCCCGCAGCTCTACTTCCACCCTTTAAAAAATCTGATGGATTCTTTGCAGGAGGCGTGGTTGATGTAATGGGTGCTAGTCCTGCGATGACAACAGGTTGTCATCACAAAGTGTTTTTTCTGGGCCTGTGATTTTGTGAGAGCCTGTCCTAATGGATTCTGGTCGCTTATCAGCTTGGGTTCTGCTGATCGTGTTTCACAACAGTGCTCATCTCTCCATCCTACGTGTTCACGGTTAGGTTTTCTGAGTGGGGACAGGGAATGCGTCTGTAATGTCACATTAATACATAGTGATCCATCACTGCAGTGCAGTGATTTATGTATTTGCATAGATAGTCCGGTGTAATTTGCTCGTGAAAGTATCTCCAGGCTTTACTTCTGGGAAGTCTTTACCTCATTCTCATAACCTTCTTTGGCCATGCATATTTGTCTGCCTTTGTCTGATGCTTCTTCTTCTGCCATGGTTTAGCGCTTAAAATGTCTGCAGTATGGTAAAAATGGAATCTGAACAGGGTCCTTTCTCTGCTGAGCACAAACTGTCCTCAGGTAAAAGCTGTCAGCCTTGCCTCGGGTACCAGGCTGCTGAGTGCTTCCAGGCTTTCTGTCTGTGACCAGCATAGGCTGTTGCCACTGCCCGGCAGCCTGAGCAGCTAGTCTGTGCAAAGGAGGCAGCCTGGGATGGCAGGGGTCTTTCCAATGCTCAGCCGATGCCTGTCATTGCTGCTGTATATTTGCACTGTCTCCTTCTGTAGCTTAAATCGTCCTTCTCTACATTTCACCTCACAGTTCCAAAAGGTCCATTTTCAGTCCATATGGAGAACGTACAGTTTTCAAGTTTGTTGTGCTCTTGTGCATGTCTGAATATCGTAAGTCAAATGCTTTTTTCCAGTGTTATGCTTTTTATACACAGGATGCTGTTTTACATACTGTTTCCCATCTGTAGGTGTGGTGTACTTGTGAGACAGACAAGAAATCCTCTCGGGTCTGCCCATTCCAATAAAATGACAGAATTGCACATTTGCAAATCTCTGCCTCCTATGAGTTTGTCCTCTTCAGATTCTTTCCAGCCCTTCACATACCTCATTTGTCTTTTATTCATGCATTTCCTTCTGCAGAGTTATGGGGTTTTGTTCCCTCTGTGATTTCTGCTCTTCCCTGTACTGTTATCCTTGCTAACTAGTTGAGTGCCAGCTTTGCTTATGCTTGGCAGTTGGGTATAAGTGATATAAACTCTCTAGTCTCATCCAGAGTTCCTTGCTGCACGCAGGGAAGACTGCCGAAGCGCTATCCTTGGAGCAGCTGTATCCTTTGTTATTTCTCCAGAAGAGCTGGGTCCTGTGGAATTTACTTATTGCAGAAGTCAGTCATTTTTATGCAGTTTGGCAATGGACAGGCCTATTATTTTGTCAGGAACTTGATTATAACTGTTGAAAAGTAATGTCCTGAAAACAGCATTTTTCTGTGTTAAAAATTTGTCCAGGGCTCTTCTAGGAAATCATTGATTTCTTCTAGCTGGCTGCTGGTGAACGGTGTTGCTGTAGTGTATGTGGTGGCCTGTGTCCATTATGGTTAAGATTCAGACATTCAGACTGTTTGGATTTCCCTCTTACCCAAGCACACAGTGATTTTGCAGCTGTTTTGGTGCAACCTAAAGAACACGCAGCTGCTGGATACTTTATCTTTCGTGTCCAAGAGCTGGTGGGATTATTCTTTTTAATTTTAGATTTCTTTTCCTTCAATGCTCTCAGTTTCCTATTTCATGTACCAGCAAACATGAACCTGTTTCAAACTCCATGTCCAGTCCTGGGCGTAGACAGAGACAGCAAACTCAGCCATTTTACTCCTTTTCCTTATGTACACTGTCATTTCTAACCATGAAAACAGTGTTTCAGGATTCATGGCCATTACTACACATGTATTTTAAGATTGTAAGATTTTAAGGTGACGTAGCCATGACCACAAACGATCCCAACAAAACCAGGCAGAAGAACAACTGTAAAAGAGGCAGTTACGGAAAAGTAAGATTTTCAGGTCTTCATCAGCAGCACCAACATTTTTTTCACAATCTGGACAAAAGTGGGTTTGGTTACACCACCGTAGTTTCCAGGGAACAGGTGTCAGTGTCCATGCACAGTTAGCAGTAATTGGTATGTCCAAGGCAGCCCCAGGAGAGCCAGGATTAGACAGACAGCCACGGAGGCAGAGCTGTGCTCTTCCCCATGCAGCTGCTTCAGCCAGCTCCAGACGAAGGTCCAAGGTAGGGCCAATGCTAACAGATATGCGCCGTGTTTCCTGCTTTGGAAGTAGGTGCTTTCCAGCACTGTTAATCAGCCACTACAGCTAAATTCACAAGCCTGGTGAGAACTCTTCTGGCATAGCAGGGTATGCCACAAAACTTGAAGCTTCACTGCATTTCTGATAACACTTCCATCACTACCTTTGTCAAGGTTAAATTTAATTTCTGCTTAAGAATGAAAAACAATATGTATTTCTGCTGAATCTTATCCTGTGATAAGCTATAGGAATGAACATTTACATATTTTTTTTTCTGTAATTCTTCAGGATTTAATGAAGAAAAAGTGATTATTTTTCTCCTGAGTGGATTGTAGTTCTAACAGGATAGCTTTTTATGACAAAATCAGGTTAGAATGGGTCCTTATGATAGGAATTGGTCCTATATTTTAGAGATTATTGTTCATTTGCAAAAGTTTGCAATTTGCTTGCAAAGTTTTCTGAAGATTTAAATGCCAAAGCTACAATGACCCCTCAGGAGAGCTGCTTACCATCTCGGACAACTCTGCTCAGATGTTCTCACTGTTCACCCACAGAAGCATTAACTCTTTGCACGGGGAGGGAGCCCAAGAGGTGTGAAGGGGCTGCGACATGTGATGGGGATTATTTTCCTACTGACTTGTCTGGGGACGTACTTGGATCCAAAAGAATGGTAAGGGAGAAGGCAGCTAAACTTATTTAAAGGGCAGCTGACTTAGACTGAAGTATTCCACACTGACCCATCAGAAAATTATTTCAGCAACCAAGCTGCTGCCTGCTTCTGCCTCTGAAGCCCTTTGCTTCCGTCACACGCTAGGGGCTGAATTGTCACCTGTTGCCAGATTTTAGCCACTTCAGGGAAAAACATCAAGCTGAATCAGGGACCTGGTTATAATTCCCTGTATTGCATTTCTCAGTAGACAATCCTGATGCTGCAGTCAGTCTCTGGGTCTGCTTTGACATGTGTCAGTTAAGGAGAATAGTCTACAGTATCTCCTGACCCCACTCCTCCTATCACCTCATAGTCATTAATGCAGGGACATGGCAGAGGAATACCCTCCTGAGGTGCTCTCACGGAGGGTGAGAGGCTGACTCACCTTTCAGAAGCTGCTTCTCAGAACCCATTTCACCTAGAAATTCACTACATACATCACATGCTAACAAATAATTCAAGAACACTTCAATGGTTTCCACCTGTGGCTTGAAGGGAGTGACTGATGGCGGAGAGTAGTACAGAGAAGAAGAAGGGGATGTGGATTTTGTAAGTGTCCTGTCAGGGATGATGGATGCTGCAAGAACATTTCGCCTTTCATTGCACATACTTATCTGTTGGTTCTGCTTTTTGTTGCAGAATGCACTGAGAAGTGAAGTCTTACGTGTAACTTTAAAAGCTGCGTTTTTTCTTAATGCAGGCAAGGGTCTACTGCCCGGCAAAAGGGAGCTGACGATTGTTTTTCTTCAGAAGAAACTGCATGCAGTTTTAGCAGTTGTGACAGCAGGGGGACTAATTGCATTCACTAGAGTCAAACTGCAATAAACAGTCTAATGACTGATTCTAGGCTGCAAAGATTATCTGTGAAAGAAGTTATCTTTCCAGCCTCGACAGTGACATTGTCCCAGGAGAAGGAAGGCAAGCACCCCGGTAACCAAAAATCTGATTTATTTTTTGTCCCAGCAGAAGTGATATTTAAAAGTTGTGAGACATTTGTCTTAGACTCTGACTTCTTTTTCAGTTATTTGTGTGCATACACTAAAAAGCCAATAATCTTTGAAGGGCAGACACCTCCATCAGAGGTAGGAGAAAAGTATATGAGGCTATTATCTTGTCACAGTGTTAAACGGTACAGCTTCTTGGCATTCTGGAAAAGAGGAGTTGACAAAGAGCTATGGTGTGGCATATTGTTCTGTGGGACTGAATCTGATATTCTGCAATGTGAGGTTATGGTTTGGATGCTAATGGGAACCTGGATGAGGAAACCATTCATTCTTCAATGAGATCATATTCCCCTGTTCCTCATATACCTTACAGAGGAGACAGGTGAGCAAATAAATTGCTACTAGTAGATGTGCATTTTTTGTTCAAGGCTTCTGCGCTCCTGAGTCTGGACAGAGATTTTTTATTATAATTACAATTATATATAAAACATTGTGCAAAGAGGATTTAACACTGTTCCTACTCCTCTGTGGTGTCTCTCACAAAGCCTATGCTCTATATATAGAGGTACTACTTGAAAAGTTGAGAAATAGATTCGTAATTAAAAAAGTAAAATATTGCTTGGCTATGAATAAAGTATCAGGTCTGTTGTATTTCATCTGTGGCCAGGATAAGACTCCCTTGGGATTACTCCAGTCCTCAAAATACAGTTTTCTTATCCTATTCAAGACATCTTACTAGATTCCTTGTTAAATGGATAGATTGAATTTCATTGGGATTCTCAGTCTACCCTGACCTTTTTAAGTAAACCAAAATGAAAAGCACAAGAAGAATCTGATACCATAAGGGTATGCCATATTTGGGCCAGCAGGTGATATTCTTTGATATTTGTGGTGACCATCAATCTGTCATTTCTCTGCATTCTGTACGCCAATATCAGAGACATTAGACAAACTCTCTGAAATCTTTGTAAAATTTCATATCCCCTCCCCTTTTTTTTTCCCCAACAAAGAATAGTTCTTTTCCTTCAAAGATCAATGACTGATACCCTATGTGGGTCTGGCACAAAAACATACTTCTCCTCAGACTGTTAAATATTTATTTGCTGCTACTCAACTGCCAGACATAATCAGTTAGACCTTCTTACAGACTTTGATGGCTGTGGAAGATGTTTGTGACAATGACATCTCTTCTAGGTTATGACTAGGTTGCCATATGACATGACTTCATAGGATAGGTTTATTTTGGGTTTTGTCTTGCTTGTGCTGAAGTCTGTTACAGTTTTGGCACAGATTTTAATAAAAGCAAAACCGGTCATTCTTTGTATTTCATGACAAGACTAAAAAAAAAAAAAAAGCAAAAAAAAAAGCATTTCTGAAGGCAGAGACCAAAGCATTTAATGGTAAATGATAGCAGATTCATCACCAGGTTAGACACTTGAAATATGGCAGTCCACTTTGAAAAGTTACAAAACCCATTGCCTACCATCATTCTCTGCAGAGGATCTATTGCATCTGCCTGTCAGTTCATATGTAACTTGAATCTCTTGACACAAGGAAAAGGTAAAATAAAACGCTGTGTAAAAACCACTGCGGACTTGCAATGTACCCAAATATGATACTCCAGTTCAAAGAATGGTGTTTGAACCAGACTACAGTTACTGACAAACATGTTATTAATGATCAGCCATCAAATGCTTTTGATTAAAGAGAGAAATCCTGTAGCACTAGAGAAGGCCATTTCTCTTTTTTTCCTTATGCTATAGTGGAGGTACTTAGAGAAAGGTGAACTGCTTTAAAAAGATTAATTACACCTGCACTATATTTTTATCCTCTTTGGACATCAAGAAAAAAGAGAAACTGACTTGACTTGATAGTATTTTATCTATAAATGACACAGAAAGAAACTCCTTAGTTACAGAAGCTAAGTGAATAATATATAATGCTACATGAAGGATTGCACTGAGAATCCCAGCTATGTTGCAGCCGTTTTCAGGACAATTTAAGGGGGGAAAAAGGAAGAAGAGGATTTGCTCCTGTTTGTCTAAACTAAAGCATTTTGAATGCACCCAAATAAGTATGTAATGGCGCAACGTTCCATAGATCCCAGACACAAGTGCCAGCTTTTCAAAAGTATTTAGAAGTCTAAGGAGATAGATAGATAGATGGTTCTGAACTTTTCTGATACGCCAAGACAAATTAGAAGCTGAAGACCTAGCATAATTTGATGCCAGACATCTATCCTGCTTGGACTTGTTTGAAAATCCCAGTGAGTATGTAGTCACATGCTTAGATCCCCAGACACATTTATAAGTCTGTCCCAGAATTGCTGACCCTGCCCCAGAGCTCATGCAAAGTTGGATGTTCACAGAGGTATGGACCATTCTGTGTGCCCTTCAGCAAGGTGTCTGCTTTTATCCTGTGCCTGTTACTTTCAGCTCAGATTTTGTGTGTCGACAATGGTCTGACCCTTTTGCATGTCACCCAGCGTCCTCTGGCATTTTGGGTCCATGATGCTGGATCCAGTCCTTGCTAGCTCATATGTTCGGGGTTTCTGCCTTCAGTCCTCTAGCTGGATGTCTCTCCCAGCATATGCCTCGATCGATATATGAAATCCATTCTCCTCAGCCAGCAGGTAAGGCAGAGCTCGGTGGAGGACACCAGTTATGAGGAAAAGATTGAGGGGACAGGGTTCAACTTATGCAGATCTGCTGAAGGTATTGAACATACTGTGCATATGTGGTTGGTTTGTATGTGTTGGTGTGGCTGAGGTCCTCCAAGGGCACAAAGCTTTGATGCATGAACAGCTAAACTGTACATGTGCTGCAGCCTCTGGACAGAAACTTCCATTATTGTGGCTTGGAAAGTGGCTGGATTGCCAGTGATAAGACAGACCGTGGGCTGAAACTGCCCACATCGCTGGGGGTGGTAAGGTAGAGATGAAGGTCATGCCCCTGTTCTCCTTGCGCCTGTAATCAGGCAGATAAATATCAAACTGCATCATACACAATAAAGATGCCAGTCATGCATGCAGAGCCATAATTACAGACCTCTCTACCTGTACAAAATTCAGTCTTACTTTTACTCTTCCAAAATGATCCTGGCAGAGGATTGGCATGTCAGAGGGGAAATGAATGTCACCTTTTTTTGTAGCTGCTGGTTGCAGCGGCAGAATGCTAGAGACGAATATATTTGGTGAAGTTGTTTTTTCCATATGAAGTAGAGTGTTGTTTCTTGAGTTACACATCTTTGGCCGAGTCAAGCATTTCCTGCAAGGACTGGATGTATTCATGCTCGGGCCCTGATCCTGCAATCTGATCTAACCGGGGGAGTTACGTCTTGTGCAAAGATGAAAAGCCCTCACAGGATCTCTGCCTAGGTGAAAAGGTCTGCCAGAGTAGAACTGATTGCAGAACTGGAACCAGCAGCTGAAAACCAAAACTGCCTCATAATAAAATACATAGGTAGGAAAAAAACCCCAGTCTTCAGAGGACCTTGAAAACCTACTGCGCTCACAGGAAAATAATTTTTCAATGGTTTGTTCCAACAAACTATTTTCAGGGTTTTCTACCTATCCAGGCTGACTTACTGTTTTTTATTACAATTTTTTCAGTTTTACCTTGGGCAGTCTGCCCCAAACTGTAGACAAAGCAGCAATTTGAGAAGATATTTTCCCTCTGCAAAATGGTTTGCAATTTTTCATTATGTAAGGAGTTGTAGGCAATCCTGAGGTGGCTTGCAGAGAATATGATAAATTTGCAAGGCATACTGTACTTAGAGAAAAAAGATGGAAAAGTTCCTCCACGCTTATTTTCTCCCCCATTTATAATCATTAGGCTTTAAATGCCCCATACATCTCTGTCATTTAGATAAGAGGCATTGATTGCTTAACTGCTGCACAGACATTTCATACACCTGGTTTTAGATGACATTTCAGGGGGAGAAAGAGAAGGAAGTACTGTAAAAAGTGTTCACAGTTTGCAATGTCAAACTTTATTACATAAAGTCATAAACAACCCCAATTAGTAGTAAGTAGGTTCATAGCCAGGGTTTTAAGCCAACTCTGGCTTCATTAAATGTTTCCTGCAGTCGAGCAAGGCACTGGGATGTATAAACTGAGCCCTGATTTATAATAAAACACAGTAAAGTTTTAGAAAAGCTTTACTTTTCCTGCTGATTGATTTCTTGTCAAGGTCCAGCAAAGCCTGAGGAAGGGGTTAAGTAGAGGTCTTGAGGGACCACTTGACATCTGCTACACTTGTGACTTTTTGATCTTGGTTTTTTTTTTTCCTCGCTTTGAGGGATGCCCTACAGTAAAGGCCATGTGTGCCTGTGTGTGTTTCCCAGAGATGGCCGGGGCTGGGAGGGGCACAGCGGCCGGGGAGCAAAGAAAACAGCTCCTTGATGACAGATCAAATGAAGGCAAAAAAAAGGGGAGAAGGGGGATTACATGCTCTGTAATCACGATAATGGGAAGGAAAACACTGGGGGTCTCAAGTGTGAAAGCTTTTGTCCAGAGGAATGTAAGCGTCAAGGATGTTTTGATATTATAAACCAAAACTTCACCCAAGTGCCAGAGAGAGCAGCCTTCGCCTGCTTGTCCATGTGCTACTGGCCAGCCCTGGGCTTCATGGGGGCAGTTTCCCCCTCCTGGGAACCACAGGCAGCCAGGGGGAGGTGAGGCGTTCTGTCGTGGCCCTGGGGTCCCAGCACAGGTTTGATCACCCCACGAGGCAACCTGGGAGCTTGGGGCAAGCGATGGGAGCCCCCACATCTCATGAAGAAGGCCACTGAACTGGGCTCCTGTGCTCGTCACTTTGGATGGTGACATCTAACTTCTCTTGTACTTCTGCCTCACAGCCTGTATTTTTTTTTTTTTATTTCCACACCCCACCAACTTGTGGCTTCGTTAGTTAAAAAAATGTTTATCAGAAGCCAGTTCAGCTACTTGGTGGGTGGACATTGTCACAGGGGCTGCTGCTGGCAGCGTGGAGACATCCATCTTGGAAGGACCTGCTTTGCAGCACGGCACTGATGTCTCTGAGACCCATGAGGAGGCTTCAGTGCATGGGACAGCATCCTCCAGGCATGGCCTCTGGGCACCACAGCAGTAATCTTTCCCTTGGGAGTCTGCAGGTCCCGGGGTGCCACCAAAGGACACACCAGGAAGAAAGCTATGCTTCTTTGCTCACTGAGACTCCCACTTCTTCTCGTGTCACTTTTTCATTTTGTGAACTTACCTGGTGGAAGAGGAGTGCTAACTTGCTTCTTCAGGTGAATTTATTATTTATTGTGACATTTTGTGAATAAACAGCCTTCTTAACCCATAGTTTACCCATTTATCTTAAAGGCTTTTTTCTCCTTTTTCTTTCCCTTCCACCTCCATTCCCAAACCATATCTCAGTGATGAACTTGGGCAAGCACTGGCCTCCAGACTCCTGCAAATTGCACTCAGGTTTTAACCCAACAGCACAGCTGCGTCTCTAGGTCTGATATTAGGATTTACAGAATAAGGGGTAATAAGGCCACCTTCGTGTGAGTGGAATAGTCAATTTTCTTCTGGTGATCCTACTTCTTCTTTGAAACAGCTATTTCCCAGGAATGGGCGTATCACAGGTTCTTGTAACGTGGAATTTCTCCAGCCCTCGTTGCCGCAGCTGTGATAGATAGTCGTGCAAAAGCTGCTGGCCGATGTGTCGGCATCTGGAAGTTGCATGGGGACAAGCTTGAATGAGAAGTCAGCTTGCTTTCATGTGCCACGATTTCTGCAAAACTGGGGTCTCCAGTGAGGACTTAAAGTAATCTCACATAGTTTATGAGTGAAAATCCATTTACAATGAGAATGACCCCCACTGACCATAAGTTTAAACAAATGCCCTCCGTACGCGTTTCCTACAGTGGGGATCAAGTTCCATACGTATGATGTAAGCAGGCCTCAAACAAGCCTCTCACCTACACACGGAGCAGAAATTATTTGCAAAGAAAACCAAAATGACAGCCATATGCACGGGACATTTTATATGCTACGGCCAGGCTTGCAGACCCCAAGTAGGAGGATCTTCTGATCTGACGATGCAATTGAAAACAGGTGCCCGACACGCAGCACATAAAAAAGTATACAGGCAATTTGGGAGCTCTCTGGAGATTCTTTCAACTGCTGAAAATATGGAGACAACTTCCCAGCCCCTGATCCTGTGCTTCCCCTCTAATTCCCCTGCTCTCCCCCCTCTCAGAAATGGAGGAAACTGCCAGGCCATGGTGATGCTGCCCCGTTTAGTAAAAGAAAATGTGAAAAAGATTAAGGAGGATCCATCAAAACGTCAGCCTGATCTTGAACTGCTGGAAAAGAAGCTTTTTTTTTATTCAAGTGTCTGTCACAAAGACCTGGGTGACCTTGTTTTGCAAGTGAAAGCCTTTGATTGTGACCCAGGCATGCTTCCTGTGTCCAACTCCTATTTAGCAAATAAACTAAAAGTACTGCCCATGTTTATGGTAAACACCTGATTAGGTTCTACTAAAAAATAAAATTGCAGCTGGATAATACAGGACCAGATCAGGTTTCCTTTTTATTTGTTGTCACCAAATGCTCCCGATCTTTTTGAGCTCTAAGGCTCGTTAAGTGGATGTTTTAAAATGGTGCAACAGACAAGGCAGCTGTATTTCATTTGTAGATAATTGATGCAATACATGTAATAACCCAACTAGATACGTTGACTCATGAGCTAATTTAGGTGTAGATGTTACAGCACTTGTGCAGCTGGAAATGTTGCCATCACACAAATCAGTGGCAGATTAATGGAGTCAGGTCCCTCTCTGCACTAGGAAGAGATAAAAGGCCACAGTCAAACAGAAAAACAAGCTCTGAAGAGTTATTTTAAGTTTAAACTGTATTTGAAAATGTTTTCCTAACCACAATGTATGCTGTAATATGAACCTGGAATCGCTTAACTGTATGGTGATTTGGCAATTTTATATATTGTGGATTCATAAAGCTGAGAACATGGGTAAGGAGAAAGGAGCATGGCCTAATGTTTAGAAGGTGAGGCAGAGGTGAGCATTTCCACTCCTAATATTTGCGCTGATACTGAATGATATCAGTAAAACTCTCCTGGTCCCTGTTTCCTGGTGTGGGGTCTGAGGTGATGGTGTTTACTAGCTACTGCTCCAGGACCTGCTGTCATTTGATGGCATAACCAGATAGTTAGAATGTGGTGCTGGAGTCAGAGGGATCTGGGATCTCTTTTCACATCTATGCATTACTGGCACCCCATGCCCCTTTTGCCTCATCTTTGAAAAAGAAGTAAAAAAGTTTATGCATTTCCTGAATGCTTTTTGTAATCTGTGGTGGAAAACAAACAAATACGCAGTTCTGAAGTATTAATATGACTATTCTTATCACTAACATCATAGCAACATTTAAATATTGACTGTGTACAAGTGTATTCCCAACCATTAACTGGTCAGTCACTCTGTATATGCCTCTCTATGCGTTGTAGTGAACTTGATTCTAGGGCTCAGCACTCCTGATGATAATTAATGGATGGATCAATAACTAGTTCCAGGAGGAACAGGAAAAATAGGGATGGACTCCTGTGAATTTATGCCTCAAAGCTGGGTTGTCTGATGCCTTACGAAGTGTAAACACTGACTAAGGCTTTTCCTCTCTTTGGGATGTTCCTGATATCTTTCATCCATGTGGACTCCCTGAGGACAAATCGGGGTTGAGTGCAGCCTTTAGTCTTTGCCTCATTTCTTTCTCCCCTCTACTTGACCGTCTCTTTCCAGAAAATGCATGAAAGTATTATTTTGCACTGTCCTCGCACATTGTTTAAAACTGACAAGCAATGACAAGAGTATCAGGACTCAGAGGTACGAACAGGCAGATGAACAGATGCACATACAAGTACATTTCCTCAGGAAACAGGCTAAAATCTGTTTCCTTGAATTGTTTCTACTGATTCAACTGTACAGCAAACTGTATTTGCTTTCTGACCAATTCTACTTGTTTCAGTAATCATTTGGAAGGACTAAACTGGAAATAGAAGTGTGTTAGACAACAGTTCTCATTTTTTATTTTATTTTTATTTTTATGAGCCCACTATAGGAAATAATTTGGGATCTCTCTGAATGTTATTTGCCAGGAAACAAAGTCACAGCTTTGAAAGTATCAATTCAGGCTGAGTATTTCCAGACTGACAAGAAAATGCTAGCCAGACTCTTTTCTTGTGAAATGGAGACATTTCTATGGCTGGTATCTGATTCAGCAATTTCACAACAGTGGGTCCAATGCAATCTATTTATGGTTTTAGGGTATCCAATTTCAGTCACTCCTAAAGAATGCCATCACGAGTTTATTATGCAGTTGATAATATTTTCTCTGAGAACACAGGAAAAGAAAACTCTTTTGGCTGGAAAGGAAGTCTAGGAAATTAGAATTAGTATTAGAATCCACAGAATTACATATACAAATACATACACATAAACAGGTATTTGGACCACCTTGCTGACTTTGTTAATATTGACTTGAGTTTGGGTTATTAGAATGATTGCTGATTGAATATGTGTACTTAATTGCTGGTTGCTGGTAGAAAAATCAGAAAACCTTACTCAGGAACACGGAGTGGAGGTGGGACACCTTGGGTTTAAACACTTCTAAAGTGTAAAAGGCCATATATTAGGTATCATTTGAGGGTTATATAGTTTCTTTGACTATCACCAAAAGTGGTTTTATGAGAAGCAACATGTGGAAAGGAGACAGCAAAATCATCCCATTCTATCCTTAGGACTATTGTGGAATTGCTTCTCGCATTTCTTTGATGTCTGCAGAAACCACGCTTTTCCTTGGGTATCTCGTCTTGGTTTAAGATGGACATGAGTACAAATTCTTGTTGTTTTATAACCCCCTTTTTCTTCAGTCTTGTTCCTCCTGTTTAATACAAGCAACACTGACTGAAGCAAGTTGCCCAGTTTTTGTTGTATTTATTGATGTTTATATGGTCTGGGAGGAGAAAGTAGCATTTGCTGAAGTCCAGCAGTACTTACTGAGAATAGTTAGCCGACCAACCAGGTGAAGCATAAGAGTGGAGAGATTTGAAGGAGTACTCCAGAGAGGTCAAAAGGGTGGGTAAAACTGTGAGTTATAGATATGCAGCAACTGGCCTTAACCTGAAACCATGTTGGGATGAGTGGTGTGTGTAGAATCACATCAGTTCCAGAACATGGAGTTCAACTCCGTGATGCTTCAAAGCAATGGTTTCTATTTCAATGCAAATTTGACAATGATAGATGTTAATCACACTCCTTAACGAAGAACAAGAAGCATAAAAGTGAGTAGTGTGGCATATGAATCTCATAAAATAGAAAAGAACCACATGCAGTAGATATACTTAACTGCTCAGGAAACCAATCAACACCTCTAAAATGTGGCTACATGGTAGCATACAATACTTCAAAGTTTGCAGAGTTTGCACTGAAAACAAGAAGATTTCAGTTTTACGAAAATTCCAATAGGGAATTTTACAACTACAGGAAAAATAGAGCAGAATTAGTCTCTGAACTGAGATAGCCTTATTGACAGCAAAAGTGTCAAGAAAAGAAAATATTAGTTCTGAAAAGGAAATATTTTTTTTCGTTCACCACTGTTGAGGGAAAAAAATGTTTGCTTTAACCCTGATCCTGAAAGGGTTTAATTTACTTGCCCAATTTCAGACATGAGTAGTCTCACTGACTTCAGACAAAGGGTAGTCCTGCTGAGATCAATGGTGGTACTCACATATATAATGTTAAGTACATGCATGCGTCTTTTCAGCACCCAGCTCTCAAATGCCTACCAGAGAAACAAATACACCTGGAAATAAATATCAAAGTGCAAACAGAAATTTTTTTTTCCCCAGCCTGAGATGAGTATTCAGGAAATGGACACAATAGCTCATTTGTGATACATTTTATCACTTCTGAAATGTGTAAGTGGAATCACTTGTGGAAAATGCAGGAAGATTACAGTCCAAGGTGTAGGGAAATTACAGCCCATGAGTCTCCCTCTCTCACCAATCACACGTTGGCTGGGATCATCAAAGATTTCCCAAATGTCTTTGTGAGCGGGATTGTAGGTGAAGTTGAACATTTATAGGCTCAGAAATTTGTCCAAGGTTCTCATTTTATTTCAATAAGAACGCACGTTATGTCTGTTGAAAATTCTACTGACAGTCCCATACACGTAATTTATGACATTTCCTATCAAGATGTTTAGCTGAATTAGAAACACTTGTGAAGAAGCCCGTCTGCAGCCAGTTAAAAAGCATTTTTGTAGCAGAGGTGAGGGCTGTTGAGGCAACAAAGACGGGCTCATCTTACTTTTATTCCGATGGCTGTTGATCAAGCAATTGCACCATAAACTGTTTACAGCTGTGGCTTTTGTTACGGTGACAAAGAACGTGTTTAAGGATAGACAGAAAGCTATGCTGTATGTTAGTTCACAATGACCGTGCAGTTTACATGCCAAACAGCCCAAAACATATTTCTGCAACATCCAGGCTTCTCGATGAAGTGGCACTGATTTGTTCTCTCTTCTTTTTCATTTATTTTACTGAGTTGGTTACCTGTATGTCAGCCTTATTTTCCCAGCTTTACACCATGGGGACCATGGTGATGATGTGTGTCCTAGCTCACAAGCATCACTTTAGGCATGTGAGCTGTTCTATTTAAATGGATAAGATAAAGATTAAAGATGCCCATAGCTTGAAGGGCATTATTATTTACCGAGTGTGGGGAATCATACTTGTTCCTTCTGTCACAACAAAGGAGAGAATTTTAATTGCTAAAATTAATCTACCTGATCCTTATTTAGCTGTGTGGGCTAGAGGTTTAGCTCTCTGTTTTTTCACGGTTCCCTTATAGTTTTGCTCTGTACTTGTCTTCAGAGGCAGGATAATTCCACAAGAAAACAGTGAGAACTGGTTTCTCTGGAAGGCTGAATCATTGCCTGCCATCAAGCTGTCCTTGCCTGGGTGCAGAAGCCAGGGAGTGGACACTCACATGGAAACAGCCCTTTTGCCCCTTCTGTGTTACATGGATGCACAATGGGACACAGACAAAATTAATTTCATGTTTAGCTGTCTAAAGCGTAGCTATCTGTTGTGAGTCGGTAGTCCACTCTGCCTTCATGGTTAGTAGATAAGCAGCTCCAGAGATTGCCTGTCTTCAGATGAGATTTACTGCCCTCTTGAGGTATTTATCTTTCTCCTTCAAGAACAGAGGGAGCTTAGAAGACTTTGTGCCCTCATGTAGGAAGTTTGTATCAACAACAGCCAGCTGACATACCTTGTCACACTAAGGAATACAGGCTGCACTCCTCAGGGAAAAAAACCAGCGATTTCTCCACAGACATCTTTGAAGCTGTAGAGAAGACTGGAAAAATTAAGCCCAAACGAGCCTGGCTTCTCCTGCCGTGACGTGGCCCTATGGCATTCCCTTACCTCATAATGCGCCACCTCATGGTGGGACACTCTAACCCTGTTTCCAACAGATGATTCAGATTACACAAAATCCATGCTCATCCTTATCAGACCTGCACTGCCTCTGCAGACTTCAGGAGCCAGACCTTCTGGAAAACAGAGTCAAAAACAATGAGCTGGAATTAATGGGCTCCTGGCCAAATTTGCTTGTAATGTTACTAATTTCCATGTTCCTGGAGCTGATAAGACTTGCTTCAGCCTGGCTTTTGTCTCCTGCTCTGCTGGGTTATTACCTGAGAACATTGCTTTGATTACCTGCTGGTTGGTGCTACCTGGGTTTATTCCACCTGCGTTATAAAGCCAGCTGTTGGGCTGGATGATGCTTTCCCAGAACCCAGCTCTTTGAAGGCTCACAACGTTACAGCCAGAAGTCTCTAAAGTGTTTTGAAAATTGTACAGCCACTGGGATGGTAGTAACTTATTTGAGGGGAAGTAAGTTGTCACATCCTTCTGCAGAAGACTATTGTGTCTGAGACTTCTGCTTTTGGTTTTTTGTTGTTTCCAGAGTTCATTTCAAAGTTAATTTCCAGATTAAAAGCTTCAAACTTTGACTCATAAAAGCCTTTTATTCAGAGGGGTAGCTTAGTTTGCACTGTCTATATACAGTCATATGTGCCTGATCTTTCATATCTCTCTATGTCGGAAAGACACTTGTTGCTTATTTATTTTTTTTCTGTATTAGATACTAACATATTAAACTGGAGAGAGGAGATACTATTTTGGTGAACCAAAAGAAGAAGTAATTGTCTAAAAGAAACCCTGTTATGATCCCTAATTATTACCCCTTAGATAAAAAGAAGAAAAAAAATGCCTGCAGATAAATGTAGAGGAAAGATACTATGAGATAAAGATATCACGGGAACCTTACACTAATCAAAATCTTCTGTGACCGCCTTATTAAGATACTTGCTTTAAGAACAAAACATATGGTAGAAGCCTCAAGGAGATAGGCCCTTTAACAGAAGTGTAAAATACTCCCAATTCCTTCAAGGATTTTAAGTAATGCTTGCTTAGGGTGTTTCATTCACTAGCAAACATGGTGATTTGTGAAGCACAACTAATGTGTCCCTGGAAAGTTCCAGCATGAAATAAGACTAGGTGTGAAAGCCTGTCAGGGTCCAAAGAGGTATGATTTAAGGGGAAGCACTCCCTGAAAATGTGAGGATGAGTGTTACTAACTTAATCCATATGATATCTTCTCCGCCCTAAATGTATGGTAGAATGTAGGGCAGAAATGCGTGAAGCAGACATTAGTCATTGTCTACAGGTGATATTTCTTCCATGAATTTATCAGCAAGGGTTGCCATGCTGTGTTTAAACATTTGTACAATCAATTAGAGTGCAAAGATGAAAAGTAAATGTTTACTTGCAGATGTACACAAGCTTGGAAAATTTGAAGAGAGCAGTTGTTATATTACAAATGTAGCTCTGCAGTCTTACACAGTAATGGAAATAATTGAAAGCCAGATGTTTGAGCAGATATGGAGGAACAGGAAAGTAGCTTTCTGACACTGATGCTACTACATGAATGAATAGATGTATGATATGATTTTCTATTGTTTTTAACTTCTTTTGAAGTCTGAAGATTGCCAGAAGCAGGGTGGCAGTCTGCTCTGATTTTGCTTGGATGATGCTAGGTTTTCTACTACCAGCAGAAAAAAGTAACATCTGTAAGACTTACAATTTAATCTAATATTAAACTGTACAAGATATAGCTGTACAAACACAGAAAAAAAAGATATCTTTCCTTCAGTGTGCAGCCTCGGGAGATAGCTAGAACTGGGAAGAGCTTTGAAATCATCCAGTTAATTCCTCTAACATGGCACAGGATCACCCTGAAGGCAACCTGCAATGCCTAATTTTGGTACTGAAAGGCACGTGGCATGTTAGTTCATGGGACAACTGAAAGAATATATCCTGTTTTTCTGGGCATAGTATGGGATGTGCTAGGGAAGCTTCTGGCTTGTGAGGCTGCCACTACACCTTGGACAGAAGTATATGAAAAAGGGATAGAGAAGAGCAAGTCTTAACGCTGCTGCCTAGGTCCTTGTCCATTCCCAGCTACCCTTTGTCTGTCCGACACGAAAAGAGGTGTCTGAGGAACAAGTCTGACATAGCTCTGTGAAGGCAAGTATGATCAGAGAAGGTGGGTAAGGAGCAGCCATTTACTGCACTGACCCAGTGTCCCCGTGATGAGACACATGAAGTGCTATTACTGTCCAGGTGAAGGAAATGTGCTTCTGTCACCTGTTACTCCAGCTAATGTGTCTTAACCAAGGCAAAGGCACAGATCAGTTCCTCTCCAGAAACACAGGCAGGTACTAGGAAATCTTTATGGAAAGGGTGAAGCAATTTGTTCCTGTGTTCTAGCTAATACAAAAAGCTCGAATCCCCCAAAAAACCACTAAATAAGTCACAAATGCAAAATACAAATGGCTCCTGGTTATAACAAGCCAATGGGTTACAGTTTGTAAAGCTAAAGCAAGTTTGGATTGGAGTAGATGAACCTGCTTAAGGTACGAACTGCAAGGATTTCAAAGTAAATCTAACACCTTTCAATCACTTCTCTTGCTCTTCCAATCTGCAAAAATAAAACTCACTGCAGACTTCTTAAAAATAGCAAAATCCAACTCAAACATCTACAGCATGTCAAGTCCTAGACCTTGCTGGTGGCTCCCTGCCTGGAACTGGATATCTTTCCAGTCCAAGAGTATAAAGACCTTCCTGGGGATAGTGGAAGAGGGAATAGCACCTTGGGAGCCCTATTGTTGTCTGTCCTCTGTGTCCTGTTTTCTTTGGTATTGTCATTTTATTTGTTTTAAAGTAAGGAACAACTGAAACAAGCTATGCAGCACTGTCTCAGCAATTTGCAGCCTCACAGATCTCAGTGCAAAAGACAGTGGCTGTATGGAGTCAGCTATATTTAGGAATACACCACGCTGATAGTATTTTCTTGCTGTCTCTACAGCGAAACAGGAACAAATATAATGTCTGCTTCCTCATTCACTGATGTTTCCTTGTTTTATGTAGCTGGAATAATTTCATCTAAAACAATGAAATGAGCTGCTATGTTGAGTCAAGCTGTAACTAAAATTTTTTACAATTCTGTGATTCAGTTTGGGCACAAGGATTCTGGCATAATGTGAAGGAAAAGATGTAATATTTTTATTGCAGAAAACAAAACTTTGTAACTTAAGAGAATATTAATAATATATTGACAAGGGAAAAAGAATGGTACACGTTATCACGTTACCTTGACATCTGATTTCCCTTGAAAGTAACACATCTTGAAATTTTCTTCTGAATTGAAGATCTGCAACATTAAATACACTGCTTCTCTCAGGCAATCACAGTCTATTTACGTTCCAGTGTGATACGGCAAACACACTGAAAATAATGTAAAATATTTTATAAAAGCAAGAAGCTGTAATGAGCTGCACCAGAAAAGGGACTGTAATGACCATGATATTTTGGAAATGTTAAATACAGTGGAAACATATCTTAGGGACTTGAAAGTGAAATTTTTCCCTGTGGGTCATACTTGAACTGATGCCTCTGCAAGTCATTAAGAAGCAGTGTACAGGCGAAGGTGTCAGCTGTGAGCTTTGAGATTTATTCTTTGCGACCATGATGGCCTGACAGCACTCCCCCAAATTAAAAGAGCCTGCTACTGGTTCACTGATGTACGAATGCACAGGCACGTTGTTAATGCAGCTTTCTTCTGCTTTTTGAATGCACTTCTATTCCTCATCTTTACTATGTCTGGTGACAGTGAGATCTCCAGCATAATTATGTGATGGCTGAAAAAATACTTGACTTTGTTTGCTTTAAACCCGGTAGCTTACTCCTGTGCTACGCAAAAACCCAGTGAATAACTGTTCCCCAATCATTTCTTCCAACCATTCATGATATTTATTATCGGACCTGGGCCATCTCCTCCCTTCAGCATTCCCTGCTTTCCACCAAGGAGTCTGACCATGTTTAGTTTTTCCTCATATGGAAGCTGTCCCATGTCTTTGATCATACGTGCTGGTGTTTTCAGGCTCAACATCTTGAGGCACGAACAGCCGTTAAAAAAAGAGGACATCTTCCATCAGGGGCTTCTCTTCTCTCCCGCAGCAGGTGAATAACGTCAAGTCACAACAAACTGCTAATAGGTTCCACCTTGGCTCTGACCAAGCACTGATGGGTTTCGATTTCCTCCCATCTACATGCTGGACCAAACGAACAGTGTTTCTTGTGTGTGGTTAGTGTTTAAGGCCTCATTGTGTACATGGCCTTGAAAGATATATTTTTATAGGTAAGCACCTCATAAAATATTTTTCTGAAGACATTTATCAAGAGAGACTTTGAAAAACCGTAAGGAGAGGGGAAGGAGAAGGAGGGGGAAGCACAACATGTGCTTTTCAGCTGCCACAAAGCCCTGCAGCAGCAGCCTTCATGTGAGAGGCGACACTTTGCACATTACAACAGGGAATCAAAAGATTTATACTCAACACTCCATATATATGACTCTCTACGGCATCATTTTGAAAGGGTGATTATTGGTTTGACATGAGGGAATATTTTACATTAAATGCTGAAAGTTCTCTATGTACATAGCAATAATCACCTGATGCTGCTTTTTCTTACCTCATGGCTTTCAATAATAAATAATCATAATAACGATAGTTAGGTTCTCCAAAATTATCCCATTTGTTTTTCAAGCACCCCCAGGGGCTGGTATTTATCACTTGATGTGAATGCTTCCTGCTCCTCTCCCTCTGCTTACACATGCATATAAAAGAAGTGCAGACATATGGGAAGTGCCTCACTTAATTTGATGGCAGCTCTGTTTATTATTATCTCCCAGAACTGTGGTAATTGTAGTTCAGTTGTTGAACAATTATTAAACCAGAAGCTGTAGGTCCCCTGTTAGGCTTCTCCCTGGGATCTCCCATTTTCTACCCCCAAAGGTACAATACTTGTAAAAGCAATGCACTGACGGCAGAAAAGATGACAGGCAACACCCTCTTAAATTCTTGTATAAGCCAAGAGTTGGAGCACCCATTGAGTTTAGACAGAACCAGTTTGTAAATATGTTCTTATACTTGTGTTTACGTGGCATCTTGGACTAATAAGGGTCTTTCAGCACTTGCAGCATGGGAGGAAGGGGAAAAAGATGGCCACAAAAAGACTAGACATGGACTTAGTACAAAGAATGAGAAAGCTCTGATTTTGGGAAATATTACAGCATCGCACCTGCAAAGTGTATTCTTTGTTCATGTCTGTTTTCTGCAGAAAAGTTGCCTTATTCTGCTAATTTGAGGTACACACACTAGAATAGTTTCCCCTCTCACTCTTCTCTCCCCGTTCTACTGATTTGGGATAAGACATCTGATTTAGGATAAAAAAAGGACCGGGGTCAACTAGAGATATTTTGTAAATTAATCATGTCAGTAGTCATTTTTGCTAAACATTTACATTTTCTGCTTTTTTTTTTAAATTTTATTTTGTCTTACTGTTCAAAAGAAAAGAAGTTAGCAGTTCTGAAATACCACCTGAAAGATGAAGTGCAGAAGTACATGTAAGCAAGCATCTAAGTTTGACAGAAACCGGCAATATTAGATGAAAACCTATCCAGTTCCCTGCAGCTGCTTCCGCAAAAGACCTGGCTGGTGAAGCCCAGACTTACAGAAGAAAAGACATGTGTCCCAACTGTGACCAGATTTTCACTGAGTGAAGTTCTGGTTGTGCATGACTCTTGCTGCCGTAGCTGCCATGCCCTCCCCCATCCATGCAGCCTGCAGTACGTGTTATTTCCTGACCCCAGCAAGCAGAAAGCAATGGCAAGTCATTTGACTTGCTCTCTTCCTATCCCATGCTCTTCTTATTCTAGTTCTTACAGGCTTTTGGCCTTGCCTTGATGCAGCCTAGCTCACTGAAGAAGCTGCTATCACTTGATAGCAGCTGTCAAAGCATTTTTCTTCTCCCTGGTTTCTTTGGCAAAAATAATCTACACTGTAAATCACCGTATCCTCTTGTTCAAAACCCAGAGACAGCTTTTCTGGAAGCTCACTGGAACAAGCATGAAGTACAAGGGAGTTACGACCTGTTACTGGGGATTTCCTCAGGTCAACAATCAATATTAGGAAAAGAAATAATGATAACATCAAATATGAAGTGCCATTTACTGTATTCCAGATACAAATACAATACAAGTTCTTCTTTCGCATGTCCTTTTCCTTCAATGTATCTTTCTGTTCTTGGATGATTTTTCACTATTCGTATTTCCTTTCTTCTTTTTTGTCTTTTTCCTCTTGCATCTCTATTTTTTTCATGCCTTTTACAGTTTTCTACACACCTTGTGCCTTTCTTGTAAAGTTACTCTGCTCTCCTCTTTTACAATCCCTTCAATCTCTTGTCCTCCATTTGAGAGTTCCCACCACTCACGTAGTCTTCTTGTTCACTTGCTTCCTGGCAGGTATGTCCTGCACCTCCAGGGATGACAAGCCTTCTGGTGCAGCTATTCTGAATTTGATCTGCTATACCAGCTGGTTGGTGTTGGCACCAATCTACACTTTGGTTTCAGGATGTTTCTTCTGCCTGCCACATCTGAGGAGGGAGCTAATGAGACAAGCAGTGGGGGCAACTCTAGTTAAGGCTGTAGTAGTCCTGTGGTCCTCCAGGTTTTGTTGATTATCCTGTGATCCCACAGGCAAAACTGACCCTGAGGGTAGAGGCCAGCAGCATTCTTCACACGAGCCATTACGCATTTGACTGGCCAGCTAGTGTGTGAGTTACGAGCAGTGCTGGCCACAGCAAGTGCTTTCCAAGGCAAGATGCTGAACGCAGCAGTCTCAGCAGATCATTTTGGATATATGCTGACATAGCTGAGCTCAGATGATCCAGGAGTCAGTGCTGTATGAGACTTTTTACACAAGGCTGTAACCCAACAGCATACGCTTTGGAAGCAAATTTGAACCAAAGCGTTGAGCCTTGCTGTGTTCCCCTGCTGACTAATTTATGTAGCAGCTTGCAGGTAACAGAGAAACAGTTTCTTTTTTCCAGCTGGATCAGGGGTAACCCTGCTCAGAAATGGCAATGAATCTCTCCAGCCATATGCACGTGTCCTTCCAGACTACTGACTTGGTTCAATATTTTGTTCCCCGAAAGAACAAAGTGGCTGGAGCAGAAACCTTTCACTGACACCAAAGCACCTTTAATCCCTTGAATCACATACAGACCCGTTTTGCGCTCAAGATCACAATAATAAGTGCGTTCCTGAATCCATTGCCTCACTCCCATAGCATTGACTCTCCTGCACTTATGAAAATGTACTATGTTAGGCCAACAAACATGACCTTTACAAACAAGTGTTCTTTTTGCCTTGAATTCTGGGCAATTCATAGAAGTTATGAAGCAGAACCTTCTGTCAATGCAGGTGCCTCTGAATATAAAGTCCCATTTGCATTTCTCTTTACTGAAGTAGTGCTCTTGCTTTCAATGCCGTCACCCATAGCACAGATGCAGTTTTCCAAGACTGTTTTCCAAGAACAGCATCATAATAGAAAAGGCCAAAATATAGGTGGTGGTACTTCATTTCTGTTCCTATCTCATAACTATGTTAAGGCCAGGTGGTAAGGATGTTATCTATAGGAAAGAAGGTACTTTCACCTCTCCAGTCGGATCACTTTCAGTTACTCTATCATGACAATAGCCTTTCCAATGATCAGGAAAATAACCGTTTGCAATGAAAAACCACCTGTTTTGGCCTGTCTGACAGGGATGAAGTGTGTGCCCTTCGTGAGGACTTACCTGTGATAGCCCTGAGCTTTGCAGAATGCACCCACTGAACTTAAAACTCAAAGATTTGTTGATGTGATTCTCTAGGAAGGCATGTATGCTGCTGTGACTTGCATTCCCATCAACTGTATTGATTTTAGTTGCATGGAGACATGCCCAAATAAAGAATGGACACTAGGCTAAAATTATAATTTCCTATTTAAGAGAAGTTTCACACTGAAAATCATCTGAAAGCTTTTCCTGAGTAGACCCAAGTGCAGCCACTCAATGTCCCATGCTCCTGCTCCAGCAGAAGACACCATGAGCACACTTTACACTTGAGTACGTTTGACTGAAATTGCCAACAACAAGTGGCAAAGACTTAATTCAAGTCTTGGCTAGTAAAGAAAAGGGGGCGTGAATTCCCAATGGTTTGCTGTATTTTCTGAATTGACATGTATACTCTGATAACCAAACAGTTTCAGACCACCTTTTAAGACCAAAGCTTTTGCTTCTGCTGGAGAAAGACCTCTTGAACTTCACCAGATCTGTTGCTAGGCTGGAATCCACCACGCAACAGCTCCTTCGTTTTAACCACATTATGTTGCAGAAGGCAGGTTGCACTTGAATGTATTCAAATGCATTTTTCTACTGTTAAACAGGGCTCTGGGTGTAACACAGTAACCCCATTTACATTATATGTATTCTGGCTCTTTTCTACTTCTATATTACCCTCACAAAATTTTTTCCTTTTGCAAATTAGAGGCTCAGGTTAATGTATTTTATAAGCTGTTTTTTTTTTCTCCCTGAAGTTTTAGCTTTTTTCTTAAAAAAAACCACATTTTGGCATTTAACTATATTTCTTTTGTAAAGTGTTAGACCAGCAGCTGTGCTTTCTACCAGCATGACATGATAAAAAAACATATTGTTCCTTACAAAAAAGAGAGAAAGAATGAAAAAGGGTGAGAAGGAAAGAGAGAGGCCAGGACCTCTTTTCTCTGGTCAGGCACAGACCATCCTAGGACTCCTCCTGAGCCCTGTGGGGGGCTGGCAGGAAAGAATTTGTAGCCACAGGGACATGTTATCCAGAACCAAGGGTTGAACCTAATTGTAAGCAGATTTTGCCCGCCTTTTTTGGATGAATGATGGACCACTGGCATGTGACCTGGCTTGGCAATTTCCCTACAGTGTCCAGGCTGCCATAAGGAGATACGTAATGTCTAGAGTGATAGGAAACTCTTTAGTGCAGATGGTACAGAGCTGCCTCATAAAATGACTCACTGTGAATCCTCACAGAAATCTCAGCTATAAAAATGATAATGGAAAAAGCACAAGAAATGCAAAATGTCTTAAGATCAATTTGTTCCATTTCATGACGTCCATTTTAGATACAAAAAAAAAGTGTATTCTACAACACAAACATCAACTGCTTCCCCTTCATTTTTTTTTGACTGGCCAGACAAGATCAACAGGACAATGTACTGGAGTTGTGGAGGTGGAGGAGCTCTTGGAGAAGGCAAAATGACAGCTTGCAATGCTCTGGGCACTCCTTAGGGAAAAGAACAAACTTCTTGGGAAACGCTGTGTGCACACAGGCTCTTCTCTCCTTTTTCCACTCCCTGTGTCCCTCCAATATTAGGAGGAAACATCTAGTTAGTAAAATTGGTACCTGTGGTTTTTCCAAGACAATCACTGAATTTTAGTTCGGAAATGGATTCTGAACCCCTGTGGGTGGAATTTTTCCTGTAATCCCTTACGAGCATGTATTTTAGCAGATAATGTGCCATCAAAGTAACTTTTTCAATTCTTTCCTTCTTTCCTTTGAATTCTCACACATTTTCACTTGTTTTCAGTATAATTTGTTGAGATTTTTGCAGTGTTTATCGCTTATTTAATGCAACATCTCTGTAGCATTCCAGATTGCCCGTGACTTTTATTCAATATATTGTGTTCTGTAGGGACAGGCAGTAACACAAGACCACGAGTAACAAAAGAGTCAGAGAAGAGAGGAGCATTGAATGTGGTTTTACCCTTTCCCCTCTTTCCACTATGGGAGATGATATTGGAACACTAAGTAACAACATATGAACCATTTTTAAAGACAAAGTGCTATCTCCTGGCAGGTTACATGTGCTATTGTGATTGTGATACAGGACACCTTCTATTCTTGCTCCATAGTTGCTATGTCAGCATTTTAATGTCATTTAGCAGCAAATCCTCTAATTTCACCCACTTACCTCACTTACTTAGGCTACATTTGCAGAGCAGCTTCTGCGAGAACAAATCAGGAATCAGTCCCAAAGTTCAGCTCCATGGACTCAAAAAGCTCTCCTCAATCCCATGTCGGGGAAGAAGGGTCAGACCAAACATGTGGTCCTCCAGGCAGCTGCAAACCGTACAAGTACTTGGGACACTTGGTCCAGGGAATCGCAACAAATGTAGTTCAAACCAGGACTGCATAAAGCATGGGTGGAGGGGCTGCAACACAAATTCTTCTCTTCACAGGTGTGCAGACTGGCTGCACTGCTTTTCTTGCTCAGCCTTACCTCACTTACCCTCTCTCTTGGTGGTCTTTATGCAAGACCATGTAACACCCCAGAGGTCCCTTTCAAGGACCACCCAACGACACTCCCCTCCCACCTAGCAAACTCACACTGAAAACGCTGTGGATGTTAACGCCAAGACAAAGAAGTTAACTCCTCAAAGCAACGAATCATTCTGAAGATTCTTCAGCTAATCCATCTCCATCTCTACTGTCTGTGACTTTGTAACTGTGCACACATCCTCCTAAACCAAGCAGATGTTCCCAGCCACTTCATTCTGGGTTTCTGTCAGGGCCGCTGTGAAGAGCTTCCTGTAGAGATATCTCCAGCTGGCCATTTGGTAAGGCACTGTCCTCACTCCATGCAGATAGACAGAAATGGAGAGGAAGAACCTGTACGTGTGACTTTTCTTGACGGCTGATGGCACTGAGCTATCTGCTTGCCATCTGATGCATACATTGAATTTGTGCCAACTCAAGTGTCCTTTTGAGGATCAGGATCATGTTGGGATGAGACTGTGAAAATGCTGAGATCTGTGCAAAGAGATAATGACCCTCTTCGCTCCGTGAGACTCCTACTGTGGTAAGCAGTGACAGGTTTCAGACTGAGACCTGCCTGCCTGCAGTGAAGCAAATGAGGCAGGGGGCAGGTCCTTTTTGGGAGAGGGAACCCAAACATAGTAATCTGTGGGGAAAGCACGTGATGTACGCAGAGTTCAGCTGTAATAGCAGGAATTCAAACAGAATTATCTCTCAGTGGTAATATTATGGTCACTTTTTGAACCTTTTGGAGCAATACTTGTCTGATACATCCAGAATTAGACTTCATATTGACTTCAAAGCTGTGATCTGTGCAGGGTAGGGTGGTCCTCCTGATGGAGCGGAACAGTTGCAGAGGAGCACACAGAGACAGCAAAGAGTTTCTGTTCTGAAGATGAATGTTTTTTTGACACCACAGCACTGATTTGTAAGCATGGCTAGGGCTTACCATTTGACATTTCCCCCTGAAATTCAGATGAGGTTCCCCCGAAATTTCATACTGAGACTCTTTGTAGTCATAAGTTCCACACTATACAAGACATCAGTTATTCGTAAAAAGGAAATTAATTCTGTGCTCGTATGTGATATGCAATGCATGGGCTGCTCTACATTTGCACCATACTGTATAACACATTATATACAGGCTGTAAAAGGTTGACTCAGGGCAGCTATGGGGAGAAAAGTCTGAAACACAATCCTGAATCTTTCCCTGCCATGTTATAGAATCAACTATTTTTTGTCTGTATAAACAATTCCATTTTAGAACCAAGCCCCAGGAATGTGGACCTGTGATGAAAATATATAATTCAATTTGAAGCTGAATATTTGGTGATAAAAGTACTCCCAGGAATAATATTTAAAGAAGGATTACATTCTTCCATACTTCAGTTGCTTGCTTTCTTCTGGCAAAGTAAACAAAGGCACTTGTACATTTAACTCACTGCATAAGAAATGATGACTAATGAAGTTTCCTAAGTATTTCTTCATACACATACATATACTCGCACAATTTAAAATGGCCATAAGGTTATTTGTATTTTTCTTTCAGATTTGTGAAATCCCATGTTTACTAACTTTCAGTGTGAAAAAAGTCACAGAAGGTGTGACATCATCATTAGATTTGTTAATTAGCTGACACTTTTGCAGAATCTCAGTCAGCATTCAAAACTCATTTATATATATGGCTTTATATGATATTAGAATACGTTGGCAATAGTAAGTTTGCAACCGAATTATGCAATAGTCTCTTTATACTGTGTCTTGTAAACATTTTCATTTTTTTTAATACTCTGCATACCAATGAACACTCTGTGTTCCGTACTTCTCCTGACACTGTTTAAAACTGATCTTAGAAGGATTTAATGGAAGAAAAGCTCTTTCTTTTTTCCCTTTTCAGTGAATCAACATATCCAGAAAAGAAGCTAGTCTTTTTTTTTTCTACAAAAATGTCTCATAAGCTGCATTTTGCTGGGTGGACAAAAATCACTGAACAAATTACAGTGAATTTCCTGCATTGCAATCCTACAAACTGTCTAAGGAAATCAGTGTGAATAATGGTGCTGCGCTGTGCTCTTTAATGTGCTTCATTTCAAGCCCAGACTTTGTCTCATTAGACAGGGATGCAAGCTGCAAAGTTTGGAATCAGATTTTTTAATGAGTATTTTGAAAGTTCAGAAGTGTGTATAACTAAGTTGTTGGTTTTTTTTCCCCCCAGACTGTCACATGGAAAGGCTCCTGCTGTGAGGTTTGGATCAAATCTAGAGTTTTGGTTCAGTTCTATTTTTGTTTCTAATGTACTCAAGTTCACACCGTTCACAGCCTGCCATAAACCCCCCCTGTTAAACATGCGCATTGTTAAAACATGCCGAAGACTTGGCTCAAATCGAGCGTCGCCTAATGGAAGCCAGCAGAACTGTGGGCTGGAACCAACCCCTAGCTGCAGTATATGACCACAGTGAACACCTGGACTTTCTGGAAACGGCAAGATAAACGGCATTTTCATTGGAGCCATGTCTGAGAAGTGCCTAAACACTCGGCGCCCTAGCTCAGGTAAGAACAATTCCTCTGAAATGCTTCTGGTGCTCCAAGAGGGGCTGTCTCAGGCACCAGCTTTGGAAAGAAATGAGGTTTCTGGCCATGTTGCTTATGAAGCAACTGTACTTTTATAGCTAGAATCAAGGCTCTCTCCTGAACTATCAATAAAATATGGCTGGCTTTTCCAACTGCTTTGTGCGCTCCGTCCGCTGGCACTACGGCTGGAGTCAGAAGGGGCTGTTTGCCACAGCTGCTGCCCAGCACAGCTGAAGAAGTGTCTTTTCTGACCTCTCACATGTGGACCCTCAAGCTCCTTGGCCCCCAACAGACCACTCCACGCAAGCATCCAGGCGCCATTTTGCAAGGAACTGCTTTCCTTTTATCCCCTGTAACACCTTCATTCCACTACTCTCCTTTTGCACACGAGGAGACGAGGGCAGAGAGAGATAAACAAGACAGCGAACGTTTTGGGGGGTTTGTGGCCCAGCTGGGACTCCTCTCCCTCATGCGCTGCTGGTTATTTTTTGGAATCTGGAATGGCTGTAACAATGGTGGTGTAAACCAGTGTATACCTCAAGCCAACCATGACTAGTTTATTTCAATGTCTTGGGAGAGGCTACGTTGTATGCCATGCCTTCCTTATTGGTGTTGTGCTGATAAGGCATTGCATGGGCCACCCTTAACGTACCACGCTGAGAAGGGCTTTATGTGCCCGCTATGGGAGGCTGGATTAGGGGAGGTTGTGTTGAGAAAAGTCAGAAACAAAATCTCAATTTTTTTCCCTGCCATGCCATAGAAATCAACTATTTTTTGTCTGTATAAACAAGTTCATTTTAGAACCAAGCCCCAGGAATGTGGACCTGTGATGAAAATATATAATTCAATTTGAAGCCGAATATTTGGTGATAAAAGTATTCCCAGGAATAATATTTAAAGAAGGATTACATTCTTCTATACCTTAGTTGCTTTCTTCCTCTGGCATAATAAATTAAGGGTCTGTGTACATTTCACCCCAAACACCTCAGCTGATACTTGAGGAAGTTCGCTTGAGATTTTTGTACATGTTTCTAAAATGGCTACCACATTATTTGTCTTTACATAAAATAAATGCAAAGCTTTAAGATTTGTAGCCTCCTCTGTCACGCAGCATCCAGAAGATTGTGGGCTTTGACAGGGCGGTAGGTCTAAACCAATTCTGGAGACAGCTGTTGACAACTGTGAAGTCTATTTCGTCTGAATAGCAATGCTTAGAAATATCTTTGATTTCCGTTGTGGAAATAAGAAAAGAATCTCGCCCATGCCATAAATACCTTTAAACCACTAAGATTCATGTGAACAACAGTTGGAGACGACTGTGTCTGAACTGTGTGTGGTTGAGGACACTACTGAGGGTATCAGTAGCCTGTGTGTTGTGCAGGTCATTTGGTGGGAGGAATGGAAAGGACTCTGCTTTTGCCCCCACCATAAGTCAGTGGTCCTCTGGGCTGGTGGTCGACATAGAAAAGGGACCTTGATCATGCGCCTTCGTGCTCACAGTGTCAGCCTGCACTCACCAGCACCCCAGCAGGAGAAAGGAGACCCTGTGCCTCCAGTATGGGGGCAGCCTGGGAAAGACTTGCATCTCCATCTCTTCTGAACTGCACACAGGCCATCTTGACAAAGGCTGGAAACTGGGCAAGCATACTCAGCAAAATCCCTCCATGGAGTATGTGATTACACGCGATTATAAATCTATCAAGAGCTTATGGAAAAGTCATTCTGACCTGTGCATCTCTTATGCCTCCTCGTTGTGACGACTGAGAAAAATAACTCTAAGAATTCGATATTCTTACTTTTAGTAAAAGGCATATTTCTACAGTACTATCAGAATGCTAAACTGTGACTCTTATGAAATTTGGAGATTCCTGGCATGGAGTCTTTTTTGACATAAAATGTACTCATCGCAAAGCTTAAGTGAACCTCTGAGATTTTGAAGAGGTAACCATAGCAAACATAACTTAAAGAGGGGAAAAAGTGTTTTGTCAGAGTCGTTTCAGCTCTAAATGGTGCAATTTCTATTTCTCTGAGATACGCTGTTCTTTTTGGTCTCATAACAGAGTTGGTAATATCAAAGAATTCCAGTGGACTATTTCAGTTATAAAAGAAAATTAAGTTTGATACATGACTACTCAAAGGGCTTTTGAAAATATCGTGGCAGAATGACCTTCAAAGAAAGTGACAGTCTCAATAAACTCCCAGCACAGCTGTGATATCAACCCCCTTTCCTGGGATCCCGAGGTACTGCAAAAGCTTTCAGGAGTGGGAGGTATTTGCTTTTTAGCCCAGCTTGAATTATTTCTATATTAGGTTTTATTGAATCTATATGTGGCTATTTTATGGCTCTTTAATGTTTATGATGTATTTATTATCATTCCTATATTTTCCCTGCAGCTCTACTGAAAAGAGACTGTCTAAAGATTGTGAAGCTATTTGTTATTGTACCTTTAATTTACAGCTGCTTCATATTTTTCATTTGAAGAGTTTGGCAGTGTGAATGACATTAATTAAGTCTTACTACGACCATCTGAATTCATAGTCCCACATAAAATGCATTTTAAATAGAGGTAAACTGAGTCCAGGAGCAGTCTGGGCAGCAAAGCAAGTTTACAACAGGGCCTGGGGAGGAACCTGCAGGTGGGAGATCCCTGTTGGAAATGCCAAGCTACAAATTATGTCACTAAGCAGATCAAAAGCTTTGCTCCATTGCCTCTCAAAATTAGAGGAGTAATAGTAAAACCCAGCCCGTTTCCCGGTGAGGAGTGTCAGCTGGCAGCAAAGGGAGATGGAGTTTGGCTTGGCCCCGGAAGCAGATCCATGCCCAGCCTAAGTAACAAGGCTGGGAGGAAGGTGTGCATTGTGCCCAGCAGCTCTAGTGTTCCCTTGGCTGCACTGTATATCTCAGCATAGGCTTGGCATCCATATGTGCTCATGTGAAGATATCCATGCCATGAGTCCTGCCCTGCAGAGTCCTCGTGGCCAGAGTCCTTCACATACTTGTCACTTGCCGTCTTCCTTTCTGTTTGCCAACTCTGACTTCCTCTGAAAGTCCTGTTTACCTCTAATGTCAGTTCAAACCTTTTTGTTGCTGAATCCAATATCAACAACAATTTGATCCTTTCCTTCTGTCCTACTAAGTCCCCAACTCATTTTAATAGAAATAACTTATACTAAGACGACAGGATCAGAGGAAAACCCAGATGGGAAGTGATCTCAGGAAGTCAACTAGTTTAACCTCTGCTTACAGTCTTCTCAAGCCTCTTGTGTTCAATTAATAATGGTAAACCATGACTCAGTTTGCAGGTGCTAAAATAGCTAAAGATCACGGAAGAAGCAAAGGTGACTAGGCACCACCCTCAGCTTCCTTATTCACCAGAACAGTTTGCTTAGATTCACATTCAATTGATTGATTGATTGGTTACTTTTTCTGCCAGTGCTTGGGAACAAGTTTGGTCAGAACCTGTCTGTGCCATCTTGAGAAACTTACACACCAACAAATTCTCAGCCTTTATGATCCTCTGTGAACTGGATCTCAAACTCATAAAAGACTTGCTTTCCTCCGTGGCAGTCAGATTGTAACACGGGGACTTGCTGGCTTTCAGTGACCCATCCATAGAGACTGGGAAAATTGGCAAAGGCCACGAACGCTATGTGAAGCCTGAAGCTGACATGGTGTGGGGAAAAGACTTTCCTAGCATAGCTATACTACTTGCATGGTGGCAGCTTTCTCAGGTGACTCTGGATACTCCAGTGTGCTGGGTAGAGGGACCATTATTCCTCTTTCTTTCCTGTCCTGGGTTTTTCTATGGCGATGTTCCCCGACGTTAAAGAACTGTTTTTTTCTTGCAGTGGTTATGCTACACAGATGAATGATTCTCTGTTGCATTTATAGGTCGCAATGTCACATACCTGGTGCTAGGATGGTATTTTCACATCTGAGGGAGAATTTGCCTCCTTGTTTGATAAACCGAACTGGGACGCTTTATGATTAAAGGTGATCATAATATTTCTTTGTGAAACTAATAACTGCATTTGGACTATGTTCTTTCTACCTCTTCTCCTTGCTTCCAACCTGCCCCAAGCCTTACTAACACACAGGTCCTAAATGAAACTGTGTTACAAGTTCAGACTCCTCTGGTTTGCCAGTTTTCAGCCTGTCAGTAATTTGTAGGCTAAAGCACTGTAAACAGAGCTGTTCTTAGAAATATTTACTTGATAAAAGCATATAGTTTCAAAACTACTTGACAAAATATTAATCAGAAGGGATCTCATGCTATTGCTCCCCACATGTAGTCAATATATCACTTTAACTACAGTGCATTTACCCTCTGTTTATCATCCCTTCTGAAGCCATGTGGAATACTCATCTTCTCTAATCCTTGTCTATAGTATTTCCAAAGTACTTTACAAGCTTGGAGTAATGGACTTTAATGCCTTGCAGCAGCTGAGCTAGTAGCATATATGATACCTTAAATGTAACAATCAAAGGAGCATGCAAGATTTTGGTATTTCCGCTGGCTTGCAGATGTGCAGTATCCAGGTCCAAAAACTGTAATGTCAAGTTTAGACTGAAAGTGTTTAAAACAAAATAATGTCTCACTGCTCTGTGTCAACACCCCTATAATGTGAGAGGGTATTCTCTGATAGAGAGAGCACCAGTATTAAATATCGGTTATCTGAACCCTACAGTAATTTCTTTTTTGTATGTGTGTCCATGAATAACCTTGCTCAAGATTTATGTAACAGAGCGTATTGTTTTATTAATCCAGAGCATGTGGTATTCTCCAGGTGCTAAGCTTTGATCTCCTTGCCCTTCTATGTATTAAGTTTTCTGGTTCTCATTGACACTGATGCTCTTGATTTAAGGTAATCCCCTTATTGTTGGGGACAGGAAAAAATGCAAGTGAACTCTGCAGTGAACCTGGAATTTTTTTCCTTTGTTTCGTCTCAGTTCTGATTGAATCTCCACTAAATTCAGTTCAGCAGAATCCAGCCACTGCTTTTAGGAGTAAAAGTATATCTTTCTGCAACATTTTATGGCATGGAATGTCGTTTATGGCACATTATATTACAGCTTGAAATGCTAGCATTCACTAACTAGAGGAGCTGTGGGTTTATATTAAAACAACTGAGCAACAAAAAAAAACCAACCCGAAGAAGGCAGGTTTCCATGTCCCTTGGCTAGTAACAGAGGGAAAGAGTAAGAGTGTGAGTATGGGTGGAGTGGAAGGCATGGGGCAGGGAAAGGAGAACAGGACAGTGAGAAAAACCGCGGGAGCAAGGCTCCTTCCGAACGGGTCAGCCGGCACTTAGGCTGCTGATGAGGGAACTGGCTGAAGGTGCCACTCAGACAACTTCTGAGGTACCACCTGATGAGCAGCTGCTTCTCCTCATGGTTTCTCTTGCAGCTGGCACTGTCTCCTCATCTCTCGCCTCTGCTCCAGCATTTTTCTCACCTACTTTGACAATTTATTTCACAGGCGTCTGCTGACTTGAGGCGGCTTGGTTCTGGGAACGGGAGCTGCTGGGCTGAGGTTGGTGGGACGGGCTGGCACAGGTCACAGCAGGTGTGGAGCCAGCTCCCCACTCCTGCTCAGCCTGCAGCATGCCTGACAAGACTCCAGGGGTATCTGCAGCACTCTGCAAACACGGGCTCACCTTCAGGGCCAGCAGGGTGACTGGGGAGGAATACACTGTGCTCCGAAATCAGGGATTGCGGGATGGGTGGGGACACCCACTGCAACATCTGCATCACTTGAGCTGCACTGGGAATGAGACATTGATTCCATGCGGAACTGCAAAGACAACAGAGCTCAAAGGGATCATCTAGTCCATGCTGGATGCTGTGCCAGCATCTTGTTTTGGCAGGCAGGTGTCCAGTCTGTCCTTAGTGAGCTCCCCTGTGGGAGGTAACACATTCTCCTTAGGCAAGCCCTCCTGCCGTTTCTCTGCCTTTGCCATTAAAAGGGTTTTTCTAAAATTCAACCTCTGCTCTTTCTTGCTGATAAATAAATTCATTAACTTTTTTTCTTATCTTCATTGGACACTGTGAAGCATTTATTTCCTTCCTGTTTGCTGGCACCATCAGCATAGCTGAAGACTTCTTACTACTGTCTCGCCTTGATCTTCCCTTCTCCAATCTAAGTAATAAAGTACTTCAGTCTTCCCCTGAAGATCATTTTTTCTAGTCATTCTCATGACTCCTTGAAGCAGATCCAAACCTTTTGTTGATCTGAAGACTTACCAGAGCCAAGTGGAATAGAAGAATTAATTTATGTTTCCAGCAGATTGGGTTGTGGCTTAGCCATTTTGGTAGGGCAATTGGATTTTCTTTTTTTTTTTTCCAGCAGCTAGCTCTTTTTGACTTCTGCACAGCTTGTGTGCTGGTACAACCTTCAGACCTTGTTCTGTAGTACTGCATCTCTGCCAGGGCCTCCGCATCATCTTTTGGTGCAGATGATTATTATTCCCCGAGAGCCTTGCATGTCTCCTGGTTGAACTGTGTCTTATTTATTTCACACCTGTCCCCCAACTTCTCAAGATCACTTTGAATTCTCATCTTGACCTCTGATGAACCATCTTGCTCAGCTTTTCATTGTTTATGGATTTAGTGGAATGCTATCTGCTCTATACTTAGTGAAAATATTGAGTAGTGCCAGACAACCAGACAGTTGCTATGGGTGTGCTACAGCCAAGAGAAGGAGAACCGCTGATACCTCACTTACTCAGTGAAAATGTTTCTAAGCAGTCACACATCTTCTTCATTGATTTCTGTGTTCAGAAGGTTTAGTTGGTTTCGATTCTCCAAGTAGAATTGAAAACACCAAAATTGGAGGAAAGAAGACAGAAATACCTTTATGCTGCACTCCAAACTTTCAAATAATGATTGCCCTGAACAATGCAAATCTCATAAACTTCTGATTTTGATTTCCTGGAACATAAAAGGAATTGAACAAATACCAGAGAGCAGGTCAGACATCTGTATATTTACCTGAATCTGTGTTCTGAAATACTTGATGTTTATGGATCAATAACAAAGATTGATGAACCTTAAAATGGAACCTGTATGGACCACCGAAGTACTTGGGAGCTGTTGCATAGCTGTCCTTGCTCAATATATACTGGTCTGATACACTTGCCAAAGAAAATCAAATCTTGCAGAAAAATTCATTGATGAGGTAAATGTCATAGCAAATAATGGAGAAGAGAGTGAAATTCTACTTCTGCATATTATTTTCAGAAGAAATGTATTAAAAATGAGGAAAAGGCTATGTTGCTTTTTTTATTTGCTTGCTTTTTTTATACTGAAAGTAACAGGATTTTCTCCACTCAGATTTCTTTTTCAACTTTTTCTATTTTTCACTTTAAAAAGCATAATAAAGCTGACACTTTTATTTGCATTTTTGTTGAAAAGAAATTCTTACTTGCTTCTTACTGGAGGTGTGTGAAAATGAAGTTTTAGGGGTGACAATGACTCAGGTGGAACTCTGATATGTGGAGAAGAGCGAATCTTTCATCTTATAGTGAAATACCTGATGCTGGCCACCTCCAGAGAGAGGACATGGGGTTAGGTGGCCAGTGGCTTTGAGCCAGGTGAGCAGTTCCTTATTACCAGCCTAATATCAAGAGTTCGGAGGGGTATTTATCACAGGCATTGCTCTGAAACAGACAGTCAAGTTTAGCAGTATCTAGTTTTGATTCGGCGCAATACTTCTAACATAATTCTTACTATTCTCTGGTCCTGTACCTTTTTTGTGGGATGCACCATCCGAATAGTGGTTTCTTTCCACTGATGCAAAAATACTAAGGGGTTGTGAACAAATACATGGATGGCCCGATTGCCACAGCAACTGGGAGCATCACAGTGTGCAGGATATTGATGATCGCTGCATTTGCTTAAATCAAGGATGAGGAGGGACTTTGTGCCCATGCTGCATGCAGGCACCATGGGTAGGGTAAAGGGGGGACTTGTCTAGTCCTTGCTAGGGCATCTGCTGCTGTCACTGGTTTGAGGCAGGCACCCCTGAGTTGATTCACTGCCTTCCAAAACAGGCACTGAAAGCACTTGGGGTAATTCATCCTGAAGAGGTGTCTGTTTTTTCATTGATTACCAAAGAAGCTCAGGTGACTGGGCCAGACCTTTGAGACACATACTGATCTGTTAGCTCAAACACGCCTTACATGCCTTTTTGAATTGAAAAAAGTTCCTGCGGCAGGGCTGGCAGTTGCATGGAGGTGCCTCCTGCCCCAGGACACATCTCATGCCCTGGTGCTTTACCAGCTATCAGCCCCATGCTGTAAAAGTGCAACCGAAAATCACTGGGAGCAGAAAGCTGTGAGCACTTCCCAGTGCTTGCGAAGGTCAGTTTCTTTGTGTCTCCCATGTCCCAACACTTTTATTCATGCAGTGAGTGCTGGCCTAAACAGAGAGGTTTTAGCTGCGCTCTGAAATGTAGCTGCTGCCAGAGGGAGCTGGGAGTAAAGAATTTAATCTGAAGAGTCTGCAAGCAGCTGAGATAATTTATGGAAAGAGCAGACAGGAGGATACATAGCTTCAAAAATGTTGTTAGTTTGTGTAATATGCAAGGAGGGCAGTGTAATGGAGTGTGTATACATGGAAATAGTACAAATATTTTGCCAGCATCCTTAGGGTATTGGGAAAAGATTTCCGTTCTACTAGTTGAATTGTCATGAGGGATTTTCAAGGGTCAAGTTCCATATTGCAAGGAGGATATGAAACTTTTAGGCCACTTATTGCATGGACATGTGAAGCAAAGATTGTGCATGCTTGGAGGTTGTAAAAACAATTGGCTCTTTTATGTTTGAAAAGAGGCTTTGTGTCATGGGCTGTATTGCATCACTGAATCTTAATCTCTTGAAAGGCATGATTGAGAAGACGGTGCTGTGCATGCTGAAGTAGTATGGCAGGCTCATTAGAGGGTCTACAATGAACCCTCACAACAAGTGGCATAGTAGAAGCTGCACATCACGTGATTCGTGCAGATTGCAAAATATGAAACTCAGCAGCGAATATGATATACCTTTTTAAAGGGGCCCAGCAAACTGAAAAAAAAAAATAAAATTCCTGGGGAGGCTTCCCTTGTGCTATGACCACAGAGAGTTTTGAATAGAAAAAGTTTTGTCCCCATGATATATTCTTGCAATACTTTTCCAATATTCTCTAAACTTTTGAGTCAGTTCAGCTTTGTTGTGAGGAAGTAGAATGGAATATGATCTTCTTCTTCAGATGCAGGTTGGGAGGGATCCTCTGGAGACTTAGGAGCATCTAGGCAGGCTTTCAGGCACTGGAAAATAAGCATTTCTTGTGTGTGGACTGTTGATCCAGACATTTGAATGGGACATTGACACACATAGAAATGAGAAAAAAGACAGTAAAAGCAGTGATGGGTCACTGAAGTGTTTTATAGGTCTTCTGGTATTACCAGCATGCAGAAAATCACAACCCAGATTTTTTGTGCTTTTTAACAGGTCCAGCTTTCCATAAGCTGCTGCCAAGATCCTATCTTTTATCACTATTTTATCACTAAATCCTTATGAATGTCTCAAAGGAGATTTAATTTTAGAACATTTTGTAGGTCATCTTTAAGTAGAAGTCTCAAGTGCAGTTTTGCTTTTCCCTCTGCCTAGGCTATTGTTACGTTTTCTACCCATTACGGCATAGTAATATAATATTGTATATGACCTTAAGCTTCCTTGAACACATAAACCAGCAAATTATTGTTTTATTTTACAGCCACCCCAACTACATACTAAAATCATCTGGGAAAGTGTTTTCTAGTGGTTGATATGATAGACAAAAATAAATTGCGTTGTATTTTATACTTAATAGAAAGACATGTCTATAAGAAAAACAGTAGCAATCAGCAATCTGTATGGTACTGTACATGATTAAAAAAATATGAACTAATAATATCCAGATGAGAAACCACATACAATGCTTCAACATTTTCCTCTAATTTTATGTTCTACAGCAACAATGAAGGAAACTTCATCTTTTCTTTCATTCTTTTCATGGCAGATCCTAATATTTCTTTAAAACTGCACATGACACAGGGCAAGCCAGCAAGTAATAATGCTCCATGAAGCAGGTGGCCTGTCTGTTGTTCTGCTCAATGGTTGCCAGCGCATTTTTCAGTTAAGAAAGGAGCTGTTTCATTGAGCAGTTTTAGAGACATATAGTGAGATTCCTCAGGCTGATAAAGAGTGTTAATGGAATGAGGAGAAAAGTGCCTAAATACAAATGTTTAACTCGTCTGCCCTGTCCTTCTGTTAGTGGATAGTGTACTATTAGTCTTCTTGGATTTCCTTCATTACTCAGTCTGCAGCTTAAGCTACACTGACATCTCTTTTTTTTCTGCCACAGCAAGACCTTTTCCAGTGTTTATACTTTTCTTGTCCTCGCCTGTGTATGAGCTGCCCTGTATCAAAGATTCAGCTAATCCAGGTACATTTTATTTTGTGAAGCATTTTACTGCTTCTTCTTTCCAGACCATAGCAGAGATTGAGATGCTTTATTGTGATCAGTAATAACCTGAACTAGTAGGCGTGTTCCCAGAGTTTGTAAGAAGGGGAAATCACATGGGGAAGAGAAAAAGTAGCAAATCTTACCTTTGGCCAGCTTACCTTGGCGTAGAATGTTTCTTTAGACTCTGGACAGTTAATTTGCATTATGTATAATGCCTAATGCTACTGGGTCTATTATAAAATTCTTAGGTGTTCCCCAAAGGCTGACAGGGTAAAGAAAAAACAAGATCAAGCAACAAAAAACTAAGAATAATTTCATGTTAAAGTGCGGTTCTGCTCAGAAAAACGGACTGTAAAACTAGGACATTTTAACTCAACAGACTCTACTCATATTAAGTTGTATGAACTTCTTTTATTGACAAAAATAAGCTTTTCCTGTTTTTTAGCACCTGGTCAGCACAGTGATGCTTGAGTGAATTGAATTGTATTCAGTCTTGGACTTCGTCAACAGAGTCATGTACTTGTTAACCTCTGCATAATTATTCGGAGCAATGAAACTCCACTGGTTTTACTACAGGGATATTTGATTCCAATGTAGTATTGCTTTGGTAGCTGACGACCTGACTGGGTCTACAACACACTCAGAAGTTGTTGGGTGAGCCTCAGGTAGAAAGGACACAGTTTAACTCCCAAAGCCCAGGATGAAAGTGTGGATTAGTGAAAACTCAGCCTGAAAATTAAGAGTGTTTGGAACAGAAATCAATGATGAGAAATGACAGTAATTGAGCCTTGGCCTTCAGAAAGCCACTGAAGGAGCAAAGCTGTAGTTAATGTGTAGTACAAACCTGGCCCATGATTTGGTAAAGCAATCTCCAGGCTACTTGCAGGTTTCAATGTTGCAGATTTCAACATAAGCAGTCATATAATTTCCAATACAGGTATTTTAAGCAGTCCCGTAGGAAATTCAGACCTTCTGAAAGCCTTTCTAGTCTGACCTAAAATGAAAACTTCTTGTTTTGAAATTCCTTATGGAAGGAAAAAAAAAAAAAAAGGAAATATATAGGATCAAAGAGAGCACTCAATTTCAGAGTCTCCTGAAGTGTCCTGAAACAGAGGAACCACTCACTCAAGATGGGGCACAGACCACAGACAAACTCCGGAGCATGTAATATTTGCTGCTGCTTCTTTGGTTTCTATTTGGTTAATGGACACAGACGACAGCTTTTCCAGGCTTTCTCACCTGGTGTTAGTAGTCTAAGTTTCAGGTGTTCCTGTTAGAATTTGTTTGCCAGAGGCTCTCATCCTCCTGGGTTAGTGCAGAAGGTTTGGGAGCCCCAAGCCTGGTGGTTGAAGGACAGTAAGATGATGAGGAGATCCCAGTCAGTGGGTCTCAGGAGCCCTAGCATCACTGCATTCAATGCTTATCAGATACCTAGGTACCATCTCCCATATACCTCTTCCCTTATTCAAGATCCAGGTTGCTCCTCCCCACTGCCATCCCGTTGGTTCTGCTAGTGAAAGGGATTTCTCTTCAGCCCTTCCTCTCTTTTCTGAGATGGGGAATGAAGGCATCAGTTGCTTCATGGTTCTCTGTGGTGAAGCTATGTACTGCAAGCTAACTGTCTGGACACTGTGCAATGGGATAAAAAACCTGGTCCACATGAAAGAATAAGTAACGGCTTCCACCATCAAATAAGACTGAGCTAATGACTTGATGATCTCCTTCAACAGTGCACTGGATTATCTATTCTTCTAGAGTATCAAATATTTCTGTCCTACTTTACTTCAGTGCATCAGTAGAAATGGAAGAAATGAGGGTGAGTGCTTTCCTGGCACTGAGACCCTTGCTATGGTCTCTGCCACATCTGGGCTTTGTGTTTCTTCACCTTTTGTTTTGCATAAGGAAAGGAGAGTCACATTCCTAGTCTGTTGTAAACTAACTCTGCCATAAAGTAACCAAGTACACGTCAGCCAGTGGCATCTTGTTTCGTCTGTAAATTGAACGCTGGCCTCTGCAGCGGGCTAAGTCCTTTCACAAGAGGCCAGAGGGGTGGGAAAATAAGAAACTCCTTCAGGTTTGTCCTCTTTATTAAAATAAATGGATCACCATATGAATAGACAGTTCACAATTCTTCAGGGAAAAATCAATACAGAGGAGGTTTTTCACTACAGTTTATTGTACAGAAAACCTTATATGCTTAAATACCATGAGGACATGGGAAGCCAGGTACACCTCCAAATATTTCAAATAAAAGCAGAATTTTCTAAACACTGGCAGTGATTTTCTTTGTAAATAGGTTTAACCTTGGACCTTCTGTCATCTTGTATTTTTACACAGGAAATTAATTTTCTACATCCTCTGTGTGCATAGAGAAGACAGAAAGTCGAAAAACTCCAAGGGATTTCCAAAAAAGCCTCCATATAAATTTTAAAATTAAACAGATGTTATATGATTACCATTAACTCTGAGCCATGGGTTCCTAGGTTATAAACTATACATGATGTTCTGAAGCAAGAGATGAAATAGACTTTTTTCAATTACTGAAGGTTTTCCAGATCAAAAAGATCAGGATTTAGATGAATCCATATAGGCCTTGTGTTCCAACAAGAGTTTATAAACATCCAAAATAAGTAAATGCTCTCACAATATCTAGTAAATGGCTATGGCTGGAGATGCTCTGCAACTGTCCAGTTCTGCTGGGAATGCAGTTATGCACTGCCAAGAGCCAGTCCATTGAGATCGCTGTCCTCCGCGGGCATTGGAGTGGAACCCAGGTGAGCTAAGGGTAAACCCATCTTCTTGCCGGGTCACTTGCTGCAATCCTTGTTCCATCTCTCTAATTCCAGAAGAAATCCCCCCATCTTGTATTTTCTAGTTCAAAATTACTACATTATGAAATTTTGTGCTGGAAGAAGGAAGTCTTTGAGAGAGGAAAGAACTACTCCTACCTGCTATTTCCATGGAGCTGGCGTCCTGCCTCGCTCTTCTCATCACCCACTGCCACCATCTGCTGCTGCAGAGCCACCCTGAGTATAGAGGACGGAATTTCAAAGGAGCAAGAAGCCCATCTCCTCTCCTGCCATCCCAGCCTGCCCTCAGTGGCACTCAATCACTCCCTGACAGAGCTCTCCCTTTCCCACACCCATCTGTGGTTGCAGAGTCAGCATCTTGCACTCCTTGTGTTTAGTCATGTACTGGCCTCTTCTTTGCTTGAACTGGTTTGAAGTTTTTAACCACATCCAATCACTATTATTGTTGCTATGTTTGTTTTCTTCAGCTCCTGCCTGCTGAGGAAGTTTCCTGAAACTAAGATAGAGCAATTACCCATTACGGTCCCTTGAACATTTTATGTGAACATCATTATGATTTCTGTGATGACTTTTCTTAAAGGTTGGTGTCTGCCCTGGAGTGTAGATTCACATCACATAGTATTGATCATGTAAAAGCTAGACATCTAGTCTCAACTGGTCACCAACACCCTTTTATGCTGTATAGAGAACGAGAGGATCTTTCATCATGCCCTAAGACAGGCTTCTTATGCTAGTGTAGACCGGATGGATAACTGTAGATGAGACAAAACCAGTCTAGCCCACACATGTAACCTGTAAATTACATATCTTTCTACTACATGACTAACTTTACCTCATTTACAACTCTGGTTGTGGAATTACCCCAGCAATTAATATTAAACATTGTTTGCAATTCTCCTTTCAGTAACTCTCGGGAGTCAGTCGTGAAATCATGGAAGGTATCTGACAATGAACATCAAGTCCCACAGAGACAGGAGCCATGTCGAGGAGAAGGGTGCTGGGATGGTGCTTTTGCAGAAGAGTGTGTGTTTTGGAGTCTGAGAATAGAGGGGGGAGCTTCTATGTACATGTGGCTTCCGTGTTACACTTCACCTTGATTTCACTTTTGGAGACACATTACTGGTCTAGAGGCATGACAGGGAAGTAGCTGAAGAGAGAGAGAAAGAGAAAGCCCAAAGACAGGTATAAAAAAACTTAGAGCGTGCAACAAGAAGTGGCAGTTTTAGCCTTGTTTGGAAAATGAATTGGAGTGGTGATGACAGACATTCCCCTGTAGGAGAAGACCTCCAATGTGCAAGGGAAAGAGGAGATAAAAGCCAGTTCACACCAACTTTTCCTTGCAATTGGAAAATTAAGCAATGCAAAGATTATTAATGAACTGCCTAAGCATCACAGAAATAACAAGAGCCTTCCCACTATCACCTGATTTTCTACACCAGGCACACATTTCTATTCACCACAGCGGCATCCCAAAGTGTTGACTCCACTCTCCTTCATGGAGCAAAGGCTCAGTGGATGTAAAAATGTATTCTTTTCATCCTGTTGGCATTAGATTGTATCTCCAAGTCATGTAGTATTTTGTCACTTCAGTGCTGTAGACTTTCTGTACTCCAATGAAGGGTGACTTTCCGTACTACCTTTTATCCTTCCAAATATGTCCTTGTTCAGCCTTATTTTCCTCTTGATTTCCTCCATCTGGTTTTCATCTGACCCTGAGCAGCTGTCCAAGGTGTGTATGTATATATATCCTTTTGCTTGTTTCATCTTTGCTGAGATGCCTTTCTGCTGAATATCGGCTTAACATGATTTTTATTTGGATCCATTTCATTTTTAGTCTCACTTCTGGCCTTCAAGACAGAGCGCCTCTGTCAACTTCCTGTTGTTTAGGAGCTTCAAGTGTGCACAGAGCAATTCAGTCACTCTTAAAAATTAAAAAAAAGTAACTCCGTATGGTGTACAGTATTGAGTAATTAATCCCATTAATGTTATGGCTTTCCCTCCCAAATGCTGTTTGGCTAAAGAGCTTGCCTCACCCAGTGTGGAGAAGTCTGGGAAAGTAGGAGGGCTGTTTCTGTTGCATATTTCTTTTCCCTTGGAAACATCAGGTGATGCATTGTGGGATTTCTGCTTTGTGGCCTGGAAAGGGAAAATACCAGGAAAGTTTAAGGGGCTATGAAAATATGCTACATTGCCCAAAAGTTCGTATGAAAGAACACAAGATTCCACATAAACCTGTAAAGCTGCCCTCTGAATGCTCTAAAAACCATGGAGTGCTTCCCTTTTTGGAGGGACTGCAGAAGCACTAATGGGAGAGCCAAAGCTGGCCTCCAAGCCAGGCTCATGGCTCCCACGAATTGTTGCATGGACTCTGCTTGTACTCCCTAACTCTGCCTCATGTCTCCCCCGGCTTGTCTTCTTGATCTCTACCATATCAGCACACAAGGATCAAATCTGTATTATTTGTTTTGATTGTTGTATCATTTTTTTTTTCTCCTGGAAACCCAAGGTTTTCTAAGGATTCATTATTGTAATTGTGGGGAAAAGGGAAGTCCATAATGTTGTTTTGAAATATCCTACACACAGTGTATCTTTTCTGCCTTTTAGCGCAAACCTATTAATTTATTGCTGTTTTCCTCACCCACAGAGCACTAGCTTTCAGGATAAATCCCAGCTCTTGGCACATGGTTGATTGCAACTTGCTAGACTGACTACTGCATTGGACACGGTACAGATGGATATTGAGAGCCTCTTTGGGCAAGTCCATCACAGAAAGAATCAGTGGTTTAAGGATAAAATTGGCTCTACAGAGGTGCTGAGACATTAGGAATATATTGCTCTAATACGACTGAATTTTTTTGAAAGAACAATAAAATACATGGATAAGAAGGAGGCAGAACAGCAGCACAAGCTTGCATAGTTAGTGGGGTGGAAAAATGGAAACAACATGGACAAAGAAAAAAAAAATACCAGGGAAAGGATTCTCTGTACTTAGTTAGACATCTAGAGGTATCTTTTATCGTGGTTTTGAGCTCATACATATACTTTGATGTGTACTGTGCATACTTTTATCTGATTAGTCTTTCAAAAAGATAAATCAGATACATTCTGGACACATCTGATTTTTTTTTAAGAGCTTCAGGAGAATTTATCTTCATTTGAAAGGATATAAGTTTACTTTTTCCCTATTTTTAAAAAAAATCACCTGATACCAATTAGAATTCCTTTACTGCTGGGCTGATTTATAGTACTGTAATACAGCACTGAAAATATGAAAGCAGAGAAGCAATATTTCAAAATGCAGCATAAAATCAACAATAAAAATGTATATTTATAACCTGAAAAGTATGATTTCATCTTGGAGAATTACCAAGCTAATAGCAGTAATAAGCATGATTTTACTTGTACCATATTGTACTTATTAAACACTTCAGGGGACTTGTGAATAAATCAAATCACAAGATCATTTCTGGATATTTGAACATATTTTTAGATATTATAAAAATGTGGAAAACTATCACAACTGGTTATCATTTGTTCATGTTTTCCAAAAAAGGTTTCAATCATAAACCTCATTGTTACATCTTTCAAGATACTGGGCTGATGCCTGCAGGCTGGAAAAGTAACTCCATTTAATAAATGTAGATTTAATATCTTTTGGAGATAAAATTAAAGCAGAAGAAGTATGTGCAATAATGTGAATTATACTCACTATCCCAGGAAATCTTGTTTGGTGTAGAGAGGATGTTTCAGAGGAAGGCAGAGAAATGTTTTAGTAATAAAGATGGGCCATAACCAAAACCCTGGAGCCAAGCTCATGAGCTACAATATGGAAAGTTTGGATTCAAACTCATACTTTGTGGATTTATCATGGGCAGAACTCCAGCCCAGAGGGATGAGATTTTTCTCATGGAAGTGAATGAGTGAAGGAATGGAGCTTTTTATTATTCCTTACTACTATTGTTACCTGTAGTACAGCAAAGTCCAGAGGACTCGGGTAAAACTGGTGCTCCATTGTGCTAGGTGCTGTACAAACAGACAGCAAAAGAAAGGTCCTGCTTTGAGAAAGGTACAGGATAGACAACTAAGATGAATAGTTGGAAGGGAAGCAGATACAGGGAAGTGAGAACACACTATTAAGTTGCAAAGAAGCTAATGGAAATTGAAGTTTGTGGATGATGAGTGTTTAGACATACAGTCAAACAACATTTCCTAGTGCTCCAGCTGTGTCTGCAGGACAACAAATTAATAGCTGATTCCTTTAGGAGCTAGACAGCTTAAGTAATCTGGTGTTGGTTGAGCTCCATGGAAACTATTTTTTATACCAGTTTACAATTAGCAATTCACACCACCTAAGAACTTGGGCCTATGTCTTCTGCTTTGCTATTTGGGGGACAGTGTAACCTATTGGAAGTTCACAGATGCAGAAGATGTAAGTCTGAAGTCCAGAAGGTAGGAAGGCTTCTTCCATGTTGACCTGTTATGGGATGGGGGTTTTACTTTGTAAAAGTCATTTTGGAAGCTGTGGTAGTTCCTTCATATTTTTCCTCATGCCTGATCTTTGCTTAGAAACAAAAGAAAGTATTCCTTTGGTTTTGTCCTCAATAGGTTAAACAATAGGATTGTAGGAAACCACTGCTTTCCACCAGCCTTCTTTCCAGCTTCAAAATAGCTTGTGCTATTATTTTTCAGAGTTTATGGTGAAACAAATTCCTTCATGGTGTGAACACCATGAAATGACAACTTTCAGCCCATAGTGAATTGTTCTGGCTGAGTTAAAAACCCTTGAAAATAAAGATTGTAATAGAAATGCTGGTGGAAGCCTTTATGATAGTAGCATGAACAAAGCTCTGCTGTAATGTTTTCTGGAAACAGAGCCATAATGATTTGTTCAGGAATCTGTTCTGATCTCATCATAAAGGGAAAAGTGTTCCTGTCAAGTTTAATCCCAGATCTCCCATAACCCGGTGAATATTTCCAACAGGCACTATCAATAGACAAGGAGCATTTAGAAAATATTTTTTGTTCTACAGTACCCGGAGTGAGGAATAAAAAAACAGGGATCTTAATGGCAATCTTCAGAATTAGCAGTACAAGTAAAGTAAAGTACAATCAATTGCTGCACTGTGAATTGCAGAAGGAAATAAAGCCATTATTTTTACTACTGCTAGGGCTTGCACTGTAGTGACAGCTTGCTTTGAGGTGTTCTTCTTGGGTAAAAGAACAGACTGGCGTGGTGGACCCCCAGTATGTCTTCACTAGAGGTGCAGATACATTTATATGTGCTGCTCTGTAGAATATATGAGCTTGCTGTCCTCAGCTACCTACCACGGACAACAAGTAGTCTGGGAAACAACAGACTGAAATCAACTAACCTAAGACGTAAGTACATTGCACAGCAGTCTGTGGTGCAGAAACATAGCAGGTAGCACCGGATCTCAAATGAGTCAATGAAGTGAAAGGGATGCACTGTAAAGTGTGAAAATAACAACTTACTTGGAGTTAACTTCTGTATCTATCTCTTCACAGTCTGAACTACACAATGCAGACAGTGCCCTCACAGACCAAGTTAAGATAATATGAACCAAAGGGAGCCTCATAGGAGGGTGAGTTAAAAACCAAAAGTAAGTTTTTAATCCATGCTTAAAAATATGGGTGTGGGAGAGTGTTTTGTTGACAAGAGAGGCTTGCAAACCATGTGTCTCCCCGGCAAGCTTGGGAAAAAGAAAGGAGAGTCCTCGGGGCATCTAAACCCCGGTCACACTCCATGGCAGGAAAGGGGCATACAAAAACCACAGGCTATGAATTCATGCAAAACAATATGATGTAACCTTATGCAGGGACTGAGTTTATAAAATAAATGTAAAAATTTATCTCACTTTCAGGTTTGTCACATTTCTTAATGCCATTGCTTCTCTCTCTCTTTCTCTCTCTTTCTCTCTACCTATCTACCTACCTCTTTATCTCCTGCACCCAATTTTAAAATATATTTTGATGGCAGCCAACGATGTACTACAGAGGAGCCCTACTCCAAGAGAGTGAACTGTTATGGTCTTTTAACCTGGGACTGGCCAGGACTGCTACAATGCACATATGATATAGGTTGGAGACGTCCATTTTGTTCCTCCGCAATCTAAGACAGTTGCCAGTGCTCATATTCATGAATATGCAGTTCAGCATGTCTCCGCAGACTTCCCCTGCTGGCAGGAGCAACATAGGAAGATGATGAGGGCAAAATTGACACCTTTTGTTTGTCTGTTGAACATTGACCTTTATGACTCATGATAAGGCAGGCTTACAAAAGGAGTTATGTGTATTATCTTTCCATAAAAAAGTTCTGATGTATATATGTATTTTTACAATGGACTTGAGCAAAACCAAATGTTAAAACATGCTGGCCAATAAAAATGGGAACACTGATTTTTGGAAGAACACATAGTACAGTATTCTGATACAGTCCACAACATACTATGCAAAGAGGTTAGGCTCTTCTGGAAAGTCTTAGCTAAGCAGCTAGCTGGACCAAACATTTATTTCCACAGCCACTGCAGGATTGTACAAGGATCAACTCAATTAGGTTTTTTTAAAAATGCAAATTGCGTTCAGTTTTATGGCAGGAATAGTATTTCATTGAATGTTACTTGGCTTCTCTCATCTTTCCCTCCAAGAAATTGAATGAAAGTAAAGCCCTGGGATCCACCCCCAAGGGAAGGCACAGTGCATTTATCCCAGAAGCCTCTTCTGTAGTGCATTGTTCTGACCAATAAATAAGAAAGAAACCCTGAAGAGGTGCATCTGTGCTGAGGAATGTGTGCCTACCTCAGCTCCTGATTTTGTTTAGTGTTAATCTGGAGACAAACATCTCTTTCATGAAATATCCTTAGGGATAGTGAATTCCCTGCATGCACATGTTTGTGCTTGCCTTTTTGGAAAGCATAAGTAGAAAACATGAAGTCTGAAGCTTAGCAAATGTAAGCTTCTTTTGTACAAAGAGAATTCTTTATCTGCTCGCCCCGAAAGCTCTACTTATTTTCTGGCTAAAATGGATAGGCCCTTAAAATATTCACTAAACCTGACTGAGGTGTTCAAGGCCTCAAAAATGTCAGTTATACCTTTTGTACTTTTATGGATGTTGATGTGGCAAAGAGAGGAGGAAGAAGAAAAGAGAGAAATCAACATCCAGGTAACATGGCTCACGATGCGGCTTATGCTCAAAGGAGAGACCAGCAGTGAACCAAGGCTACTACTTGCTCATGTGAAATATTTTCCTCCTCTTCCTCCTACATAGCTACGTGACTACTGACGTTCAGACTACTTACAGTGCCTCTTCATGTATGTGTTGGTTTGCCATTAAATAGCTCCCAAGTGTGTTTAGAGACAGATAAAGGAGGAGTAAGACTAGCCAGGAAGGAGAAGGAAGAGAAGACCACAGCCACCAGCAGGAGAGAATATTAAACCTGTTAGAGAAAGAAAGAGCAAGCCAGTATATTGAGGTTCCTCAGAAAGACACAAAACCAAGAAATTATGAAGTACTGGGGTAAACCAGAGCCAAGTGTCGTGGTTGGACAGGGATCATGCAAGAAGAAATACGTTGGATATTGGTGTTTACTCCTCTGACAGGGGCTTGATGTTATAATAAGTTGTGACTATGCCTGTGGGATTTAACAAATGTGGGACTATAAACAGTGGTCACGCTAAAGGAGACGGTAAACTACTCGATCCTTGAAATTATGCCTCCTGCTTTTTCTTTGTCACTCTGAATTTCTGTACTGCATTGGAAGAACTATAAAACCCTGTCTTTTAGGTAATGATGTGGAAGGTAACTCCATTTGGGGGAGGCCTTGGGTAGATTCTAGGACTTGGCTTTTGTCACATTTTTATGGATATCTCTAGTTTTCTTTCTACTTGCCTGTTCCCCTTTGTGATGAAAACTGTTCACTGTCTGCCGCCAAGGTTTTGTACTTTTGCAAAGGAAGGTATTAAAAGCACAAGTCTACACCTGCCTGTCTGGTAGACAGGCACTGAAATTTACTGGCTTGGTATGTCAGAAATCCCTCCTCCACTGCTTTCGTTTCTGTTACACTTTTTTTGAAAATTGTAACCAGTCCTACACTCCTGTGTTCTCCCCTAACACTGACGTCACCTGTCAAAGACTCCTCTACACAACTAAGGAATACTACTTTGTTGATTTTATAATATCAGTGGTCTGATTTCTTCCCTCAGTATCACTTTTGGTTAAGACCTCAGGTGTCTATTACTCCAGAAAATAATCTGGTTCATTCTATTATTATATAGTATTTTAAGCTAGCACCCACCTCTCTAAATGCTAAACCCTTTCCTGCTCACTGCCCTAGTATACAACAACCTATGCAGACACATCCCTCTATTTATAATGTGAGTTATTTAACAAAAAAATACTTAACTTCTGTAGCTGAAAATCTGAGGAACAACTTGATGAAGTGACTTGACTGAGGTTATGTGGAAATTTCAATAACCAGACAGGTACATCAGGATAGGAGTTTTTGGATTTCCTATGGGGAGGTGAAGTTGGCCATGCCGCTACCTGTCCAGAGCACAGCATTGTCTAGCCCCAGGAACTGAATGCAATCCCTCCAAGTCACAATCCAGTATTCTTCTCTCTAAGGGTTTTATTGTCACTCATGTAGCACTGGACGTTTTCCTAAAACCTCGGTCCTTGGATCTATGTGATTATGCTAGACTCTGAGCTTTCCCATAAAGTGGTAAGTTTCTAGCTTTTGTGAGTGCTGAGGGAAGTAGGAAAACCTCAAGTGTGTTAGTTTAACAAAACAGATTACTTTTTAGGTCTCGTAACTTTTGGCGCCCCAATGCATTCGGTGTTCAGGGTTGACAGTACCTTGACTGTCTATTCCCTGACCCTCTTCTACATTACACCTCAGAACAGATAAAATTTTTGGTTTCAGGGAGTTTAAAGAAGGAAACAGTATGCATTCTCAGATGTCTTCTTGTGTAATCCTTTTTTGGAGGTATTCCCCTTACACCATTTCAGTGAAGGTTTTTCCTTGGGAAGGACATCCGTAGCATGTTTATGCCTCCTGTTGTTTGCCCTCGCTACTACTACCTCTCTTTAGACGTTTTCTGGTATGGACTGAAACATAGTGGGGTTTATACCATAAACAGCATGAAGTGTTTGCTCTGTGTATGCTAGCAGGCTCCCATTAACCTTTAATCCTCCCAAATCTTTCTCAAAACAACGTGAAACAATCTATTTTTACATTCTTCCCTCCTGTTTGACTCTGGTTAATATCATAAACAAATTTTGCACAACTTGAGAAGCAATTATAGCCTCTTGGGTCAGGGAGCGTGTTAAGGGCTCTGTCTCCACCTGCCTGTACCTTTTCCAGCATCTGAAAAGGGTGAAACTGAATGAGGTGTGTGACTTCTGAGGTGGAGCGGGCACATGTCTCGTTTTGGTGAGAGCCACAGGTTTCCCCAGATGCGGTCCGGGGCGATGTCCCTCTCCAGCCTGGGAGCACTTCAGGAGGTGAAGGGACGCAAACCCTCCGTGTGCCCCTCCGCTGCCGACCCTGACCCCATTAGGGGCTGACAGCTGTGAAAGACATAGGAAGCAATTAAAGCACACTGTATTAGTCACAAAGGCCGATGGGCCCTGCTCTCCAAAAAAGGCGCAGGTCTGCAAAAGAGATAACACCGGGGACCTCGAGTGCTGTAACACGCCGCTCGGAGACTTTGTGCAAGTCTATCCTCCTGGATCCACTTGGGGTTATTTATTTACTTAAAGTTCGTTTGAAAACTGGAAGCTTCAGGCTACTTACCCAATTAACCTTAGCACCTGTTTGGCTGGAAATGCTTGGGAGCAGTGTGAACAAGCTGCGGCAAGGCTTTTTTTTGTCTTTTTTTTTTTTAAGTGAAGGGAGCAGACAAAATATATTCCCGACACAAATGTTATTCCAGCCTGCTCTCAGGTCTGTGGTGCTGGGGTTTGCTCCTGATAATGATTTAAATGGAAGCTCCTGCTAACATCCACAACTGTAGCAGGGACAATTATGATATCTAAATCAATAGATTGTAGTGAATGGCTGTTGTTTTAACTTTTGCCTGCTTCTGTTTTATTGCCCGATGGATTTTGGCTCTCAGTTTTCCTCTTCAGAGGCCTACAATCCGCACCAAATGTTTCACATTACTCAGTGTGAAAAACCTCCTATTCTTTCAGATTTTTTACAAGTTCATACATCCGTGGAAACCTGATATTTCATATTTCATTCTGCTTTGTGAATGTCATTGTGAGGGATGCTGGTTCACATGCAACAGGCCTCTTCTGTCTTTGATCAGCTTGACCGCAACTAATTGTAAATGGAGAACAAATGAAAGAAATATTTATAAATTTCATGGGAATTCAGGCAGGGCCTAAGCCTTTCCTAATGCCTCCATTCACAGTAAATGTTTATTGAATACTTTTAGTCTACTGTGTACTTCAGTATTTACATAGTGTTAGGTTTTAGCTTGTTCTGAGTAGATCCAGTAAAAGACCTTTCCTGCATCTTTCTTTCTTTCTTTCTTCTTTCCTTTCTTGTCTTGCTTTTCTTTCTCTCCCAAATGCCCTCCTTTCTTTTGTCTTTACCTTGTAAAACAGGCTGCTGGCAGAGGAGAGGAACACCACAGTTGCTGGGTTCCAGAGCCTACAGCTGTAAGAAGGGTAAGAAAGAGGAAAAAAAATGACCGTAAAATTTAAAACAAATTTTGAGGCACGAAGCTGAGTTGGGAAAAATCAAATGAAAATGTTAAAGATTTGTCCAAAATAAAGTCATAAATGCCCTGAGCCAAGTGAAACAGCTGCTAGGTCACGCAGGCTAAATCTGAAAAGGCAACACAACAAAAAATTTAATATTATGAAGCTAATCAGAAGTTGCCAGGATAAAAAAACCCCAAGCATTCCTGTTTTCACTTCTCAGTCTCTTATTCTTTTTACAGAGTTGTGCTCTTACAACTTTTCCCGGCTTTAGCACAAGTCGCTTTTACAACGCGAAACTTAAAGCATCCAAAATCTTTTGGGGTGCTCCCCCCATGTCCAGTCCCACAGGCATTTGGCTGTATCAAGGATACCGCAGGCAATCTCCTTGGCCCGGGGGCTGGGAAACATGCAGCTCAGGGAGCCTCAGGCCTTATTTGTCACAGATGCCATGCGTGCTGCGGGTCCCACCGGCGTGTGCTGCCGGCGGGCACGCACGGTGGCTGCAGGCACGAAGCAGGACAGGTGTTGCGCTCCGTCGAGGTTCATGGAAGCTGCGGAGTGAAATGCGAGATGCGCCAAGCAGACGTGAGAGCCAAGCTGCCCATCGCAGCCTGAAGGCCCACATCTTCCACTTGCCTATCAACACCTTTTTCAATTGCTTCATTCACATGGAAAGCAAGGAAGGAGCAGAAAGCCCTGGCAAGACCGGGCAAGGAAGTGGATGTGTGCAAGGGTGAAGTTTGACACTGGTGTGAGGCAAGGAGGAGGGCTGACTTTTGTGGGGAGTGTAGGAAGGTGAGGATGTAATTTGTCCCCTTTAAATAAGACAAGAAAAAAAAGAAATTAAAAAAAACCACCTCAGGCCGACTGTGAGGCTAAGGATTCATTACCACTGCCTCACTTCACTCCTGGAGTGCATTCCTTCTCATCTCCCACAGTTTTTTAATTTTTTGTTTGTTTGTTTGTTTATATTTCTCATCTGTAAGCTCACTGGGGCCAGGAAAATACCTCTTTTGTCTGTGGAGAGTGCCTAACACTTGTGGGGAGATGGTGAAGAGGTTTGGAGCTTCTACAGTACTAAAGTCTTGAACCTAAAATAATCAAAGGAGCAATGCATTTCTGAGAAAAAGATTCTTTAGGGTCGTTCCTTTCCAGTACCCCTATGGTACTAATGTTTGAGAAGGAAAATAGGGTGAGAACTTGGGAGGACAGGAAACCCAGATACTGTGGTACTGTATTTTCCCTGAATTTAAAGCCTTCCAACATTTTTTTTTCCTCTTTGAGAAGGCAGTAACATCTTAAAAACAGCTTTATGCTGTGATATGCAACCCAGAATGCTAGGTTAGCCTAATTCTTGAGTCCCTAGCAATGAATACACATTTCTGGCAGCCAAACACCAGGTGAATTGTTAAAAATAAAACACTTGATAATCGGTATTAAATTTAATCACGGAGCAGAGATGGATGATGATTATGATCAGGGCTTTAAGTATTATTTACCTTCCTACAAAGAGCTTGTCTGGTCTTTCACAAACAGGGTATATAAAACACCTACTTAGCATGTAACTTGAGCTATGAAAATTGTATTACAGTTAAGTGTTCTTAAAGCCACAGGCTTTTTATCACAATTAAGGGAGCAGGGAAGAAGAAGGGGGAGGAAAATGGAAATAGCTTAGGGAGCACGCTGCCTCCAGGTCTCTGACTGCATGGACAGCATTGCGACGCAGAGGCGAGCAGAAGCTCCATCAAGACGGAGTTGGCAGAGCCATGGTGGGCAATGCTCAGCAGGCATCCTGCTGGGGCACTGCCTCAACGTCAGCTACCGCTCTGCTGCAACACGCACCCCTGCTCGGCTTACTCAGAGGTCCAGGTTAGATAAATGTACCAGCTCTGTTGCTTTTCTGATTGGAAGATGATATGCAGATCTACAGGAGGAGAAAGGAGAGGATGTCTTTTACAAGACAGGCACTTTTGTCTTTCCCACATTATTATCATGACTTTTCCTGAACCACTTCATTAAGTGGCTTAGAAAAACAAGCACATATAAGTAAGTCTGTTGTTGTAGATTTTACTTGACAGTGCATTCCCCACCTGGTCTTCTAGACGTCAAGGCTGGGAAAAAAACCTCAGTACTTATGCAAAGGCAGGGAAGAAACTTGGACTTAAGATAAACTAAATTAAGTACTTGAAAGATACCCATACTCCCTCGAATGCTTGTGCTGGTCTCAGTAAACTCATTTTATATGTGCTTTGAATAGATTAGGAGTGTGTGCATGCATGATCAGCATGTATCTCACCAGAAGGATGGTAGACCCCACTTACAGAGAGACAACTGCTTAAGCCATCCTCACTTGATTGCTTGAGATTGTCGGTCCACATCCTTCAGGGCTGCAAAATTTTTCCTGAGCACACACTTCCTATTCCTAAGTCTTTGGACTTCAAAAGCTTTAGAATATCTTGTGCAAGAAAAACAAAAAAAAATAACATCTCTAACATTTCTGCAGAGCAAAACCCAGCCAACTTCAAAGTTGTCTAAGGGGGATCACACAGCAGGCAGCATCTGAAATGGGCTGACACCCAGGTGGACATATTTTTGGTGGAGAATTTTTGTTTAGAATTGATCTGTACTGAGGGAGGTTTGAAATTCTGGAGCACTTGGGAGACAACTTGCTCCTTTCTTCCCATGTGTGTTTTAAATATAGCTTACATTTTTCTAACCTGTTGCAAAACTGGATAGTGGTAATACAGTGCAACTATTGTAACTTCTCAAGGGTATGTGATGACTTGATCAGGAATGAAAAATACGTAAGACTTGTTATTTAGCAGTGGATAAAACAGTAATCTTATTTCCCTCCCAGCTCTGAAGTTGTGTTCTGCATATTCTTTGTCTCTCTCCAGATTGGATGCTCATTTTTCCAACAAAACCTTATCTGTCTTTTGGTGCAGTGAACATCTTTCTTCATATTAAACAATGCAGGGTGAACCAAACCTCATGCAGCAACACATCATCTGTGAGTGATGGAAATAGCTGTAGTAAGCTGAAATCTAGCAACTGACAACTGACAGACTGGCACGAACAAGATCAGCACCGGGATTTCTTACCAGGCCAGCAGCTTACTGACTTCTCTCAGCCTGCTTGACCACAAGTTTCTATAACAAACACAATAGCTGGCGTGCACTTGATATTGAGCAAGTGCCGTTTTCTGTTGATATTCTCATTTAATTTCCATATGTTGGCAGAAACAGATGGAACCGGATTTTCTTGCAATTACTATGAGTCTAGAATAACAACTCTTAAATCTGCCCCAGAGTGGAAAGGTACGATACAAACATGAAAACACAGGGCGACAGCCTGGATACTAAAATGTAGAAATATGACTTAACATACAGCATAACTAAAACTCATGATTTATTGATTAGGCTGCATCATATAAAGGGATCTTGGGAAGCTTAAAATAATTTGTATAGAATGTGAAATTAGGTAGGGATAGAACTGCAGTGCCCTAATGTCTCATTGCTAAGACTTTTAAATGAAAACTATTAGTTGAGTAAAGTCTGTGGGGCTTTAAGGTTAAAAAAAAAAGCTATTTTGTTTTCCAAGAAAGCTCTTTTATGGAAATTGCAACATCTGCTCCCATCTCTTTGGTTCTAACCCCAACATGTTCTTTTGAGATCACAACACTGAAAACATCCACAAAGTAGAAAATGTGTTTTGAGTGGTTTGTTTGTGTTTTTTTTTTTTTTTTTTTTAAGATTCTTGACTCTCTGGCTCAGACTTTTAAAAGAGACTTATGTAGACTTAAGCCTAAAAGCCTTATTTATTGGAATGGGAATTTAAACAGAAAATAAAGGGTTTTGTATCCAATTGATCAGCCAAAATGTTACTAATCTGAAGCTTAAGGGACTAGAAAACCCAGCAAGGGAACCTGGGATGATTATCAGTTTTTAGCTACAAAAGGGTTAGTACAGAAACTGGAAAATTATATTATTTTGAGACTACATGAAAGCAGATAGGGAACACATGTCAAGACTTTAAGGCCCTGATCCAGCAAATTCTTTTGTACCTCCTTAAGAACCACAAAAACTATCAATTTAATGCATTAAGGGGATAAAGAGATGTGCTTTCAGGTCTAGCTGTGGCAGTGTAAGAAGTTCCTGGCTTTCCTTGTATTGCTGTCTGTTGCTCACCCTGAACAGTGAACTGCCCACACTGTTCACCTGCATGAGCAGGCAGCGGACCTGCTTCTAGATTGTGTCAGCACTAAGTCAGCTTAATACAAGTCACCTCCAGTGTTTCCAGAGGAGGTGCTTAAGAGGTAACCATAAGGAATAAGGAAGGACTTTGGAAAGACTAAACAGAGCCTCGGCTCATACCAGCTTCCTCAGAAGAAACATTAATTTTCATCACAGAAGAATTATTAGTTCCTAAAATAACAGTTTGGAAGATTTATTTACTATCTGGTTTAAAAAAACATAGACTAAATATTAAAAAATAAGATGTAAATAACAAAGCACATGTACAAGACTTTTTAGCCATACTTGTTGAATTTTTCCCAGTTTGCATGGTCATTTCTGAAAATGGATTCTTTGTTTAAATAGAGAATCATTCAAATCTAAAATACAATAGTTTTTTCTTTAAATAAATTGATGTAAAATTATAGCTGAGGTTTTGTCATCCTTTATGATTTAAAGAAGTGAAAACCAAATACTTTTCTTGCATGTAAAGGAATTTCATGTGTGGTAAGTAAAATGCTATTGTGCTTTATTAAACAGAAAAGAGGGAGAAGGAAGGCAGCAGGCATTTGGCACAAACATTTGCAGCTACATTTCAGTAATGATAGACCAAAGCCACAAAACTCGGAACCAGAATTAAGACAGAAAGTCTTTAGATGGGATGTTGTTTTAGTCTGCTATAGCAGTGATGGCCAGGAACATAATTCGAGTCTGCATGGTTATATATGGGATCCTAAACTTCTTCTAGGTTTGAGGCTGTTCTTAGGCAGAATCTTGGATATAAGTTCCTCCACAATATGGTAAAGAGTTTAGTTTGAATTTGAGCAATTTTTTTCTGCAAAGAAAGCTGAAACTTCTTGAGAGAAGCAGTCAAAAACTGGGAACCACCAGATTTCACCAGCTGTTCGGGTTTGGCATACACGTATTGGATCTGCTCTTCCTGGGATTCCAGGTGGGTTGGATTATTTGGTTGCTGCCAGGTAACTGTATTTTTTTCCTCCCAGACTCTCTTTAATCACAACCCTGTTTTTATCAGCTTTTTTTTTTTATTATTATCTGTTCTGGTTGCTCAGTAGCTGACAAATGTACTGTTGACTCTATGATATGTGGTTCTTGAAAGAATACAAGCCGATGTACACACCCTACCAATCAGAGGAACTGAGATGTAATGAAATTTATATTTACACTAAACAAACTTTTAGACCAATACTAAGAGACACATAATACTGTAATCAAAGCCTCTCCCAATACTTTTCAGGTGAAGAAAATAACTGAGCCTTATTCCTGTAAATAAAGAAAACATCAATAACCTTGACAAAGTCAAAGCTTCTTCTTTCCAACCTTGTCTAGTGTTAAAAATCCTAATCACCCATAATATTGTTGTATCCCCTTTTAGAATTTTGCAGTGCTTCAGTTTTGTAAGAACGTAACGCGCCCTGTCCATTAGTGGAAAGTCTGCCTCTGGAGAAACTGCTCCTGCTCTTTGTGAAACTCTGTCATGCAAATGCCTTCACATTAACAGAGTGCACTACATGCGCGAGGGCATTCTTGAATGGAAATCAGGGAAGCAAGAAATTTTACTTAACGGGAAGAGTAATCATTATGAATACATTTTCTTGGATTCCGTGGTTGGGGAAAAGTAAAATTGCATTTAGGCACTTCATGGTTTCTCTCAGCCAGTCCTCTCTGCTTCTGAACAGGATTATTTTCAGGACAAATTTCTTGCAGTGTGAGATCTCTGTTTTGGAAAGCATTCCTATTAAAGAAACATTCCTATTCAAATTTATGCTTCTGCTTAAATTCTGATCAAGCCAATGGTATTGGGGTACATGCTTAAAGAAGCCTTTTTTGATTATTATTTTTTTTAAACTGGTTCTCAGAAAGAAAATCCTATCTCTCCAGGAAAAGCGTAAATGTATTCTCCCTAGTAAACTTGCAGTTAGTCTGAAAAAAGGTTGATCAGGATTTTATGAATGTATGGCTAGTGCTAGGATACTTAAATTGATACTATTCCTAAGTAATTGTGCTTTTAGAAATGCTGCAAATCTGAGTGGTTGAAGTTCAAAATTAAGAACTTTAACATAATGTTAAAAAATTTTACATTCAATGGAAAGCTGTTGACTTTTTCAATAATTCTTACATTTTGAATTCTTAAAGCAGTATAAAAGGTAATAATATGATTGTAAATAATTGAAGATTGACTCGTCAGGCTCCTGTACACGTCCACATTTTCACGTAGCAAAAGAACAAAGAAGGATAAAAATAATGAAACATAAGAGCTAAAAACAATTTCAAGGGAGTGGAGACTATCAGTTTTCATTTAAAATTCTTGATGATGTTTTGGTTCTACAATGGGAAAGAAAAGTTGTATTTGAATGCACACGGGCTATCTTGAAAGTTTGTGTTTTCGATGTCTCCTTGTATTCGTCCACAAAATTGCATGCTTAAAAGCACACTTCCATATTCATGAGCCAGGGCATCACTTGCTCGTGTGGATGCAGATAGAGGAGTGAACAAAAAAGGGTTTCTAAAACTGGAAATGAGATTGAGAGATGCTGCTAAGTGTTTTGTCTCACTATTAAAGAAACCACAAGGTTTTCTTTGGAGACAGTAATAGCATAAAGCTCTCAGCTGATTTCTGTAAGCATGCAAAAATATCTAAAAACCATCAGAGTTTTACCAACCTCAGCGATAACATATTTTGGTAGCCCTTCTGAAGAGAAAAAATTCATAAGTTGGTGGCTAAGTGAAAGACAGTAAATATAGAAAAGAGTGCTTATTATCGCAACAGTTTGCTGTAAAGTCTGGTAATAGAATATTCTATTACAGCATAGTTTATACAACTCAGCATAGTTTATACAACTAAGCGTAAAAGTGTTCTGAAGTATACAAAACATTTTATGCATTATTTTTCTTAAAAATTACAGTAACTTTATTGCTTTTGCATCAAGGGATAAATCACTGGTGTGTTTTTAGCTCACAGCCCATTGCCTTTATTTAGCAGTCTACCCTTTTTTCCTTTTTAGCAGTCATTAGAATAAGAGAAGGGTCAGAGAGGAATTTCCAGCCTTCCAAATTCTCTATCACTCTTGACTTTTGGACTCTGAAGACCTGAAATCCTGGATGCCTGGGTCTCCCAATTTGATCAGTTGGTCTCATAGAGGACATTAACCACTGGCACATCTTGCCCTGCAACGACAGCTACAGCAGCGCTCCTGCTAGACTCATAACACACGTCACACCCGCAGCTGGCTTGAATCCCCCTTCTGAAGGATTCCTCCCTATTATTGCCACCCTTATTTATCCCCTGTGCTTCCTGCTTTTGCTGTGTGATCTCTAAGAAGAAAACCAGGCACCCTGCCAGCTACTGAGCACAGATCCCTAGCGTGCATGAGCCAGCAGTGCCAAGTTGACTTACAGCATGCACAAAATGCAAAGGCAGACAGTACCTTCCAGCATCAGGCATATATGCTGAATTTTGTCCCCTGTATGACAAGATTATAGGGGTTTTAATTACTGATGCACAGGGTAATGCTGGTATTTAAGGTGCATCCACACAGTTCTGGTATACAGCCTCCCAGCTGTCCTCATCCCTTGTGCGATGGTTTGTCCAGAGCTGTGGAAAGCCCATGGGGACTCAGTGTCTTCCTGAACAAGAGGAGGAGAAAACAGTACCACTTAAAGCCCTGGCCACCAGTGCTCTCTTTAATGAACCTTCATCTACATTAGCAATCCTCTTGCTCAGGCCTTCTGTGTAATAGATATATATGTATATTAACACTACAGATGAAGAATCCTGCTGCATGTACCCCTTTTACAGCACTCTAACTAGGATTTAAAAATGCCTGTGCTTCAGAAAGTGAACTTAAACTGCAAAATGGCAATTCATTATCTTAAGAAGTTACTCTTGAAGTAGGCAACATTTATTCAGATTTGTGAACAGATTTAAATGTTTACAGACGTAGGCAGCCCAGAGATAAAGCCTGGATTTTGTCTTTATTCAAAAATGTTTGTGTTGGAGGTATGAAAAAGTTCCTTTAGAAAGCAACTCTGCTGGTGCACTAGCAATGCAGGCAAATGTGAAAGTCATTTGCAATCAGAAGCTATAGTTGTGTGTAACTACGACAAGCCAGAACCTGCTTGACTTAGAGGACAAATTATATATATTACACTTACATATTTATAAATATATACATCTCCCGTGATCTTTAACTTCTACGCAGATGCACCCCACTTCCCTGGGGAGCTTGTTCCAGTGCCTGCACACCCTTTCAGTGAAGAACTTTTTTCTAATATCTCATCTGAACTTCTCTGATACAGCTTTAAGCCATTCCTTCGTGTCCTATCACCGGACACTGGAAAGAAGAGATCAACACCTCCTTTTCTTCTCCCCTTCATGAGGAAGGTGTAGACAGCAATGAGGTCACCACTTTCCGCAAAGGTCTACTCTTTTCTAAGCTGAACAAATCAAGCATCCTCAGCCACTCTTCATAAGTCATGCCTTCTAGTCATTTCACACTCTTTGTTGCTCTTCTTTGGACATATTTCAATATTTTTATATCCTTTTTGTATTGCAGAGCCCAAAACTGCACACAGTACCTGAAGTGAGGCCACACCAATGCTGTGGCAAGCACTTTCAAACAGCTACACTGTGCTTAATGCACCCCAGGATACAGTTGGCTCTTTTGGCTGCCAGGGCACGTTATTGACTCATATTGAGCTTACCGTCAACCAAAACCCCCACATCCCTTTCTACAGGGGGCACTCCAGCTTCTTGTTCCCCAATCTATACATACATCCAGGATTACACTGTCCCAGGTGCACAATCTGGCATTTGCTCTTGTTAAATGTCATACGGTTGATGATTACCCAGTGCTCTGACCTATTGAGATCTCTCTGCAGGTCTTAGTGTCAGTGGCAAACTTAGTTCATGTGAATTCCTGTGTCCAGGCAACTGATAAAAACATTGAAAAGAAAGTGATCCTTGGGGAACACCACTAGTGAGTGACCACCAGCCGGATGTTACCCCATTTACTATGTATCTTCGAGCCGAACCCATCAGCCAATTGTTCACCTGTCGTATTGGGCAGATGAATGTAGAACTGTGCTGATAATGCCTGTAAAAGCCCCTCTCTCATTGGGTAATAAAAGAAGAGGAGAAAAGGAAATTAAAGAGGATTCTGGATTCACCCTGGATTTTGGCTAATCTCTGAAAGGTTTATGGGGACTGCCATTTTCAGCAAATGAACTGCCTACTAATTCTGCTTATGTTAATGAAGGAATGTCCCTTTCCTGTGTCAGCTGCAGCTTACACAGGGGATAGTAGGAAAATTAAAGTTTGATCACAGTGATGAGAATTTTGTTCCTTAGTGTTTCCAAAGACACAGCATGGAATCAGACTGTTAGCAAGTTGCCCTGACAACAGATAAGCCTAAATTTTGTGTGCCTACTGGGTTTGTTTTGATAGATCAGAACAGCTACTACTGAATAACTCTTGGACTACATCTACCTCAAATGACTCCTTGTGTGGACATTAAGATCCAATACAGAGTGATTTTTCTGTGTGTCTGAACTTACATGGCCCAGCAGACCAGTGTAGATAAGACATGCCAATTTCTGAAGCAAACATCACACAGGGGAGTGTTGTGGCCCTATTCAAATCTTTGATTTTTTAGGCCAAATAACCCAGCAGTCCTTTACGCATGAGTCAGCCGTGATTAGCCTTTGACACAGGACAAAACGAAGGCTCAACACCTTGCTTCTGGATCTGTAGTGGAGAACTTACCCATGACAGCATTCTGCTCTCCCTGTCTTCTACAGAATAAGTTAATTCCAGAATAATTACTCTGGTCAGAAAGAAGCGTCATTATTCTGGGATAACTGACAGGGTATCCACATCAGGAAAATATTCCAGAAGAGCCAAATTAGACTGGAAAAGTTATAGTGAAATGAACATTCCACAGTAGGCTTGGTTGCATTCTTTCACGGGCAAGGCTACAGAAATACATTTCTCATTTAAAAGAACTTTCCTAACATAACATTTAATAATGACATGCTTTTGCATGCAAGTGTTGTCCTGTTACTGAATGGGCTGAATGTTTTTGGTGGACTTGTTTTATATTACAATGATGAAGCATAAAAGAAGTAAATCTGTATTCTACGTGCTCATTCCTACCTTCCATTTCTGCCCGTGACATATACTATAGTTTTACAAATTCTGGATTAAGCTTTCATCAGGTATCGCCAATGATCTGAACCATGAGATGTCATAGATTATGGTTTCAAAAAAGCTGAATGGAGTAAATATGTTCTGGGACCTCCTGCTGTTCCTAGCTAGGCTATTCTTTATCCTGCTGCATTGATAAATGCCAAGCAAATAAATCCCTCTCTTTCACAGAGGAATAATAATGGAATCATTTATAATAGCCTTATACGTTAGCATTAGACAGGAACAAGGAAGACGGTTGTCTGCAGAATGACTTGACCTGGAAGCGTTATCCTTCAGTCAAACAGGTTAACCAGAAGACCCTGAGCATTTACTTAAACTGGCAGAGAAAAAGTTATGTTTAATCCATGTTGCACTTTTCACATTGATTCCACTGCCTGGACATGCCTCCTAAATGCTCTCTAGCACTGTAGTCCATGACATACCACACTTAACAAGGCTCTAACAGAATTTCCACTGTAACAGAACTAAAACACATGGCTTGTAACATAACTTTGACACTTACAGCACTCGTGAGCTTGGACATGGTGCAATGGGTAAGCAACATGTGGTAACCACTCATCATGAGCAAATGAGCAGAAAAGCCCTATCTTGACATGGCTTATTATGTCTAGAAGCTGTAAATGCAATTGTTAGGCAGAATTCAATCAATTATTATTACGTACTTTTTTTAACATAAGGTTTATATATATATATACACACATACATACATACATATATATAAATATATATATACATACCATGCACTTCTCCCACTTTTTCTCTCAGGGTTACTCGGAGCAAGGTCAGATGATTTGGTAATGTATTAGCATCCAACAATAGTTCTACTAATAGTAGCAGAATAGCAAATGGTGGGTTAGAAAATGTATAACTAATGCAGCGGCTATTCAAATGGATGCAGAGTTGCAACTATGTTATAAAACAACTTGATGGCTGTGCAATGTAGCACACTTTTCTTGGCCAGGATTAATGATTTAGTAATCAGTTATCCTAATTTTAGTTGTTTCTTGCTGACTGCTTCCTCTCATTTATAATAGCCTTAGTACTATGGAGTGCATGATGTTTTCCTCACAGAAAAATTAACTGAGATAGGACCTGATCCTTCTCCAGCTAACATCACAGGGAAGAAGAAAACCCCCAAACCTGCCCTAAGCCTGGGAACGCTGGGAACATGAGAGTCCAAGTACCTGCTTCCCACTACCTGTAAAAATTCCCTGGTGGAATGAACATTCCTATTCAAATGGCTAACATGTAGAGGTATTTAGCACTCATAAAATAACCCACTTTAATAAGTGGCTGTGATTTACATATGAAATGTATCTGTAATAAATTTCCACATAAATTTTTTCCAGCAGCATGCAAAACTTTTTAGTTCCACACAGTGCGCTCCTATCCTGATCCTCCACCTGGCTGTGGTCCTTTTCATGTGGGAACATTAAACTAATTTTACTTGGAATGTACGATGTTTTCTCAAGATGATGCACCTGATACTAAAAAGCAGTTCACAAGGCTTCTTAGGAAGACCGATTGTTCCCCAGAGGCTCCTTCTGCTTTGTATTACAGCTCATAGTCTTGCTTTTAGCCCCAGCTCATCTTTGACAGCCTTCTGCTTCACATTTGGCATCCTTGTGACATCTACAAAATGACTTGGGGGTCAAGAAGTCAACTGGCTTCCTCATATGCTTCTGCCATTACTAGTGGCTGTGCTCAGACCATAAGGCAGGGGAGCTGAGGGATGTGTGTGTGTGTGTGAGAGAGAGAGAGAGAGAGAGAGAGAGAGAGAGAGAAAGAAAGAGAAGGAGAGACAGGGAGAGAGAGGGAGACGTGATGATGGCACGGGGGAAGACCGGTTTAAGCTTTTCTTTCTACCCAGGTTTGTGATGATTCCCACCCAGGCACAACCCTCCTTTGTTTGAGCACAGCTTAGCATTGCTGCAGGTTGCTTGTTAGCCCATTCAATGCTTGTAACTTGATGATGTTCCCCGCACTGGAAACATGTTGTTTCTTGGCACGGGTAGGTTGGAGCCTCATTCAGATACATGTTGTTGTGCAGCAGTGCAAGGCCAGTTCCTGGGGTGCAGCTACAGATGAAGTGCATTAAGGTATTTCATTTGTTAGCCACCGAGTGCCTTTCTGTACAGAAGCTTGAAATGGGATGTCTGAAATGTGAGCCTGGAGGAAGCTTGGCATGAAACATTTTACTTAATGAAAAGGATTTAAAGAAATATGAAAGTATTATGTTTGCTATTAAAATATAGGTAAAATACTGCTTTTCAGTGTATTGCATGTAAGCTGTAACTGCAACTGGGTCCCGAATGTTTAGAAACCAAACTGATTCTAAATCTCCAGCTTATGCTGTGCTGAGTGTCTCAGATTAATGTAAATCCACGTTATCCTGCTTGCTATAGCTGTGATGATTTGGGTTATGAATGCAGTCATACAAACAGGGTTTGAAAGAGATTTAAAACAAGCTGATGAATAGAATAATCAGAAAGCCATGTTATCAGATACAAACTGATTAGAAATTTATACACTGCTGACATATAGAAAACAGCATGTGCTCTATGGCATAACAGAGCCAACAAGTCCTGAGGTTCTTCCGGATGAGGCAAATCAAACATCATGTAAAGCCAAAAGTCGTACAAGTTAGCGTGGGCTCCTGACAAATTCACACCACAAATGTTTGCCCTGACACTTTGCATTATTTTTTTCTTTGTTTGTAGAAGTCCTGTTGCTCAGCCTGTGGACTCAAAGGGTGACTGCTGTGGGTGTAAGGTAACAAGGCGTCGTACTGTAATTTAGTATGAATTAATGTTCTGTTGCAGAGCATGAAATTAAAGCGTTTTCTTATCTCATGTGACAGAAACAAACGCTGTGAACAAATGTGTTTATCGAACAATTTATTTTGGGGGGTTTCTTTGGTTTTTCCTTCAGGCAGGCTTGACTTTAATCCCATGCACACTGGAAATTCAACCAAACTTGTATTATCCCTCAGTGTCCCTGTTACACCAGTACTAGATCTTTGATCAAAACAGAGGTTAAATTGTACTGCATGTAGTAAAGATCGGTATAAAGACATGAATCCTGCATCCAAGAACTTTTAAACTTCTGCAGGCTCTATTATTGAGCGATTGGGAGGTTCTTCCATGGCTGTGAAGATTTCCCAACAAAATGTTTATACAAGCGCTGCCTGTGTTTCAGATTCAAATTCGGTACAAGCATGCAAGTAAAAAAAGGACAGTCACCTAAAAAAGGAGAAGGTGATTGGGAAGTCAGCATAGATTTACCAAGGGGAGAATCATGCCTAATCAACAACATTCCCTTCTAGGATAATTTGGCTGGATTTGTGGACAAAAAAAAAAGGGCAATGGATGTAATTTGCCTTCCTTTAATAAAGCTTACAATACTGTCTTCCACAACATTCATGTGTCCAAATTCGGAAATTACATCCTGAAAGGGAGGACAACTAGATGGGTAAAACTGTCTGGATAGTTGAGCTTTCAGGGTTGTGGTTAATGGGTTGTGCTCTACCTGGATGTGGGTAACAAGTGGGGTACCACAGGGTCTATCCGGGGACAAGTCCTGCTCAACATTGCTACCAGTGATGCTAAGGAAAGGATGAAGGGCATGCACGTCAGGTTTGCATAGGATACCAAACTGAGTGCAGTGGGAGGAAGACAGCTGGGAGGAAGGGCCTGATAGGAACCCGTGAAATCCAGCACAGGCAGGAACCAAACCCTACCCTTGTAAGGCAGAGACTCTCAGGGATGCAGGTTGGGGCTGGCAGGGCCAGGGATTCCCTCTGAGGGATGTCCTTGTGTGCTGGTAGGCAGTGAGCTGAGCTGGGGCCAGCTGTGCCCCTGGGCAGGAACGAGGACCAGCAGCACTTAAGGTGGTGTGAGCAGTACATGGCTCCAAAAGCCAGAGAAGGGCAGGGACTGTCCCTTCTGCTCACGATGTGTCAGACCTCATCTGGGTACTGCATTTGGTTTTGGGCCTCCATCAGACGAAGAATATCAATAAACACGGCCAAGTTCAGCAAACAGCCAGCAAGACAGTCCCAGGCCGGAGCCCTTGCCCTTGAGGAGAGGTTGCGGGAACAGGGCTGGTTCAGCTGGGAGGAGGGATGACTTCAAGGGTACCCAAGAGCATCATCATCACTGATGGGAGGGGATGAAGAAGATGCAGTCAGCCTCTTCGCAGTGGTATGTGGTGGGAGGGTGAGAGGCAGCAGCACAAGCTGAAATATGGGAGGCTCAGGCTGGAGACAGGGAGAAGCCCAGCAGTGGAGCCCAGGAAGTCTGGGCTCTTTCCAACCTTGGAGATTTCAAGCGCCAACTGAGTGAAGCCCTGAGCAGCCTGGTCTAAGCCAAGAACTGGCTCTTCTCTGGAGACCATTTTCACAGGCATCCCCTTGAAAAGATTCATTTCTCCTAAGTCCAATAGGTCATCCTTAAGGAGGAGGAGGAGGAGAAGTTGTCAGCCTCCTTGACTGGAGCAAAGAGTGGTTGTATACAGCTTTGCTGCAGCCATTGGAAATGTCAAAGTCCTTATGATTTCTTAAGAGGTCACTTGATATTTTCTGGGTCATGTCCTGTAGTCCACACTGAGGGATGCTTTCAGCAGTTATCTGAGCTTGTATGGCACAATGCCTTCTCTCATAAAATGACTGAGCATCAAGAGAGAGTTAAAGGCCTGGTGCAACATTTGTCCTATCACACAGGCTTGTGCTACTGTTCTTCATGAGGCCAACAGAGGCACAAAAACTGAGGAACACTAAAAAGGGATAGGGATAGAGATTTGGTACATACTCTGCCTACCACAGCAATGGTGAATGGTGGATACCAGCAGTTAATTTATTATCAATGAAGAGTCTGGGTGCCATCAAGAACAAATGGTCTTCAATGCTTCTTTATGTGTGTTTGACACTGGACAACAGGAAGACCATGAATGGCCTGAGTTATGAGTTATTCTTCCTAGTAGAATAATAATCTGTGCATTAATGTTTATGCCACAACAGTAGAGATTCACTTGTTGGCTGACTTCATGACTTTGCTTACAACCACAGGAAAATCTTCAAATTGAACTTGAGGCTATCAGGAGAGTAAAGTATGATATGGTTCAAGAGCACTTACTTGCCCAGGATTGTTACCAGTGAGCTAGCAAAGGATGAAGACACCGAAGCAGGTATTTCCAGACAGTGACAGTCCAGTGAGAATACAAAACCTATAGAGGGAAATTATATCTAGAGGTGTGGATAAAAGCTAGGGGTCCTTAGGTCTGGAGTCTAGATTTTGTCCAAAATTAGTCCAAATCTGGTAGATCTGTATTTCATGTTACATACAATGCTTTACTACTTTACAGTGTTAAAAACATAGTAATATTATATAGTAATATAATATTATTCCGGGACATAAAAAGATATATAAGTAAAATTAAAATATATGAAAAATGATTGTGGAGACAATGAATGATAAGGGCATATTTCACAGAAAAATGCAAAGAAATGTCTCAGTTGGGGTTTGACTTTGTGGTTTATGGGCATAAATTTCTTTTATTTTTTTTTAATTTAAGGCAGTAGCGTTGGGGCTTTTTTTGGTTGGTGTTTTTTGTTTTTGTTTTTGTTTTTGTTTTTTTCCCTGGTAAAGAGACCCAGACTCTTATTGGAACAGATGCTGTTTAAAGTCCAGTACAGCTGAAGTAAGCAGAAATTACATTAGATCAAGAAAGGGCTGGAAATTTGCTCCATTCAGGTGTAGCAGAAGTGTCCTGATCTTCAGAAAAAAACCCAGAGACTCAAGCACACTCTATATAAAAAGTGAGAGGTTGTTTTTTTTTTTTTAAATGACAATGCAATGATATTAATAGAAATTTGAGTCGATAATAGTGACAACTGCTAAAAGGCAATGGGTCTGTTCTTTTGTTAGGGAGGGGGATTTACTGATCTTTGCCATTAAACCCATAACTGGAAGTTTAACAGGATAAATAAGACTTCAAAAAAAAAAGGGAGGTTCTTGTTGGTGAATCACTTGCACAACAGGTGGGAATGCTGTTTCTTGTAATGAATTTATTCATAGCCACTTGATGACAGACCTGATCACCATGTACAGACAATTTCAGAAGGAAAGCAGCAAGCCACAGTACTTCTGTAATCTCACAACTTGCGTGTGAATTGGGGAGGGAAAATTAAAAAATAGCTGAATGTTGGAGCTCAGTATAAGCATCTCAGCGTTGTAGAAGTCAGAATTACTTTGTAAGAAAAAGTACTCATTGCAAAAGTTGAATTTGTGCAGTTATGACTAAAATGGCTGTGGGAAACATTTCACATAAAATCCGTGCCGTTGGAGAATACAAACCTTACAAAAATATTTTACACATCCAACCAAATGAGTTTTTAGTGGGTAGGTTCTGTGTAATGTAAATTGTATGTCAACAGGCAGATGTCTGAAGTAATGAAAACACTATGGATATATGTGTGTTGTAGTTATAATAAATAAGAGTGATAAAGTTTTGTTGTTACATGCCAAACCCCTATTCTAGTATAAGTTTCCAACAAAAAGTGTGTGGAAATAATCAAACCATAAGAACATTTAATTTTTACAATAACTTTAGTTCAATAAAACAGCTTACAAGTGCTCTCCAGAAGAACAGATATTTACTACATATTGGTGCTGAATAAATATTTTATACAGATCTCCTCACACGTTCATGAAAATGGCTTCCATCCTTGCCTAGTCCTTTTGTCATTATTTAATTAGGTCATGTTGCTTTGCAGTCTTCACAAGAAAACTCCTTTGTTACTTTTTTTTAAAGTTGTGTATCAGAGCAGGTGAGTGTGACTGAGATTTAGATCTCTGTTCCAGTAAAGGTTTCCACTGGTTTTTGTTAGAATTACAGCCACATGCACTTATGATGGGAAAAACTGGAATCCTGTTGTCCAGCCCTGGCCGTGCACGAGCACGAAGAAGAGGAGACAGAGTTGGTTCCTCCAAGATGTTGAGCACATAGGCTGTGGGGGTAAAACGTGTCATCCTAGACCCTGTATTATACAATTTTTGCCTTTTACCTCTCTACTTAATTGTAGAGATTGGAGAATGACCTTGGGGTCAATCTCTCATCCTCTTGGGGACCAGCCACGCTATGGGCTCACCCCTCTGGTCACCACGCAGCTGGCTCTGATTTCAATTCTGAGAGAGTGCACAGCAAACGCTCTTCACCGGAGATTCACCCCAGGAGTGGCACCATCCCCTTGGTCCACAAGTATCACCCAGTCTTATAACTTCATCAGAATAAGATCATAAAGCTGTTTCTTTCCACACAGGGTGACAGATTTCTTCTGAGATTCAGACTCATGAAGAAGAAATTATGAACAATGTCTTCATGTCATTCAAAGCACTTACAATGACAGCACTTACGACACACTTCAAATCTTAAGCTCAGCTGTTCATCTTTATTGCAGCAATTTCTGTGAGCATATATCTCAGACACAACAAATATTCACTATACAGTGGGTGGTATCTAAAAGGGGGGTAAAGCATGGGGCAGAAAAATGCAGGTGTCACGAGCAGCCCTCGTCATAAAAACAACCCACAGGGGCTGTATTCTTGCAAAGGATGCTGAATCTCTGTAATGCTGCTAATGTCTCTTCTGTATTTTGTAGAAAAAGAGACAGAGCTGTGTTACAGAAAAAATAAATGCTGGGCTTCCTTTTGAAAACTGTTCCAGAAATGCCTCCCCCCTGTTCATGTGCAGCATTGCCATCTCATCCATCGCCTCTCCTGGAACGGCTGAAGAAGAGATTGCAGCCAGTCCTCTCTTCTGAGGGTCAGCCGGTAAATAATGAAGTCAGATTTTGGCTTGCTAACTAACTGAATCACCCCAAGGGGAAAGGTTTAGTTACATTTTAAAAAGAAAGCAAATATTTCTTTGGTGAGGCAGGTTTGGATCTCCTGACTCTTTAAAATTGCTTCCTCCCTGGACTGCCACATTTGTAACTCACTGTATCCCCTTCCATTCTTAATCTAAACATAATAACCCGTCTTTCAGCCACAAATAATAACCCAAAAAACACACCAGCCTCCCCTCACCCCTTAGCCTGGAATGGGAAGCAGCAAGCTAATACAACAAACAGTGACTTTCTCTTCTCCTACCCCTCCCATGCAAGTAAATTCTGACTATAATGATAAACTTCACACAATTCAAATCTTAGAGCTGTCAGCTAAACCCCCAAATTAATAATCCTCTGAAGTGTGCTCACACTCCAAATCTTATGCGCAACCCAGTCTTCTTACTGGATTTAGCGCAAGACTTTAACCTACTCCCGGGGATATCATTCGATTGCCATCGTCGGGGGCTATAATTTCACAAGGGTGTCTCAAAATTTCAGCACAGTAACCCAAAACTCTTAACCTCAACTCAGCCTTGAACCTGATCCCCAACCTAAACCTAATCCAGAGCAGCAATTCAGCATAGCCTCTTTGACCTACCACTCATACAGGCATTTCTGACGGGAGTCTCTCTGCTCTCTCTCCTGCTCTTTAACACTTCCACAGGCGCACTCTCACTCCCCCTCTCACCCTTTACCACTAACAAAAAAAGATAAAGGCAGTTGGGGAAGGGATTCGACTCTGTCAAAGTTCCCCTGAACCAGGATTAAAGAAGGGGATTTTATTCTTTCTCTGGAAAGAGAACATGTTATAGGGAAAAACATGTTGCAATGAAAGAATATGTTATAGGGGAAAAAAAATGTTGGACTTCATTGGTTTCCTTCGATTTTTTGGAGTACTTTAAACTGCTGGTTTTGGAGGACTTTAAACTGGTGGTTTTGGAGTGTCTTTAAACTGCATTTTTTCCTGAATGCCCGTAGAAATGTCCCTTAGCTTATATACACTCCTGACTTTATCCTTCTGTATGTTAATAAGGTTGGGTTAGCACCCTGAAAACAAATCAATAAATCAGGTCTTTTTCTTTTACAAAATTCCCAGAGGTTGCTAATGGGAGCTTGATGTGTCAGACAACTTCTGAACCTGACCGTAAAGTATTTGTCAATTTAGATCTGGATCCTGAGAGGTGCTTTGTACCTCAGTCCTGCTGAATTTTAAATAGAGTGTGTATAATAGTTTTGGAACCACATCCCAAAATGTGAGGTAAAATTTATGGAAGGAAATGAAAGTAGAAAGTACTCACTCTCTCTGTCTATCCTGTACTATTATTGAAAAATATCTGAATCCAATGAGGTTCTTTCATAATTTAAAGTCTTAATATCTAATTTCTGGAAAAAAGATCTTAATTTAAAAATACCATGGCTTTTAAGAAAAATGATACACATATGTAAATATAGGGTGGTTTACCATTTAAAGAATTGCAATGACAATGCAAAGAAGAAAAATGCATTGAAAATATGGTAAAATGATGCACCAGAAAGAAAAATTTGCAAACCTGAAGGTAGTAGGTGTTTATATAAGACTGATACAGTAGGTGTAGTAATAACCCTTGTATATCAGCATGCAGCATTGCCTTGGCAGTTGGTGTTAGCTTAAATAACTTGACTCAAGGAAGATCAAAGCTGTTTCTTTACTGAATGTTTCCTTTAAAAATAAACAAAACTGAAACCCCTTCAGCCCCTGTTACAGGTATGAGAGGTACACCATGTAGGAAAGCAGGGGATCATTAATCCACACTCTTTTCCAGATAAGCCATCCTGAATTCAGGGTAGGGTGGCTGCCTGCCTGACAAGGCACACAGTTGCCAGCCTGCAGACCTGACTCCCCCAGATCTGCTGTGAGTGGAGGCGATTCATATGATCTAGTTTTCAAAGATCAATGTTCCTGACCCCTTTTTAAAGTCACACACACCTCTGTTTTAATCAAATAGAAATTAGCACTCCCACATCCCAGTTTCTGTATGAATAAGCTTCCCCTCTTCCATAAGTCCCGGCTCTTTATGAAGTGCTGCATTTGGCTCCTCACTGCTGCTGTAAAGATACCTTGAGCTGAGGTTTAATTTAGTGCACAATGACTCTCACTAAAGGAAGCTGGCTTACGCTTGGCGTTGCTACAGTACAAGAACTCATAAACACAGGGCCAGTTGTACCTTGCCAGTTATGTTTTCTGCGTATCCCTGCTAGGGTATTAAGTGCGGGGAGCAGAATTAAGGGTTTTTTGTTACAGTAAAAAAAGTTTAAAAATTAACAATTAGAAAACAAGTTTAACTATTAGAAACCAGTTTTAAAACTATGTTAATCCTTTGGATATTGAATAATCATTGCACTAAGCAGTAGGAGAGCTATGTGACAACATGCTCAGCATGTGATAAAATCTGGAATCTGTGCTACTGTATTTTGAATGAGTAGCTATCATAGTTAAAATGATATCACATTGCATCCACTGTGATGCAGAGAACTCTCCACTAGGAATTAGTGGAGAGCTCCATTCCTGTCAGGTTACCAAACAGTTATAAGGTGGTAACAACTCTCAGCTTCACTAACTCAAAAACCTCATGGAAATCTAGCGGGTTTGGTGGATTCCCCCGGAATCATGATAAGAATGATGAGGAATGTAGTATTTCAGCTGTCCCAAGGAAAAAAAAATAAATAATCTCTGCCTGGACTCAGGTAGATCCAAACCATGTGAAGCCAATGCAAAGCATTGTCTCAGCTGGTCCTGCTTGCCAAGAAATTCAGCCCTGGGATCGAAGACCTGCAGCACTGTGGGGAGTGAGCACAGGATCCCTGCCTCTTCGATTGCTGTCATATTCCCTCTGGCTTTCTTTCTCCTGTCTCTGGTCTCCTGCCTTCCTCTTCACATAGACGCCGAGCTCCCCAGTGAAAGAGGACTGGTACAGGAATCCTGCAACCCTCCAGATCACTCAAGGAGAACCAGCTCAGCCACACTACACCTGTTCCCAAAGCATGTGGTCTGAAGATTGGGCCAGCAGCTACCACCACAGCTACATCTTGTTAAGGAAGAGGAGCGTGACTCAGTCGCTGTGCTACCAGTGAGCTTCAGAGGTGCTCTGAGCCTGTCTGCCAGGCCAGGTCTCCCTCAAAGACAGTGGCCAGGGGCCACTCTGGCTTGCCTAGGACACAGAGTGAGCAAAATGGTACTAAGCACACACCGGCCCAGGGGAAGCAGGTTTGCAGAGGCTAGTTTTCATTTTTCTGTAGGCTTTTCAGCCCAGAGTGAAGACACTGAAGTAGAGGCGTTCTGCAGCTGAAGGAGCAGGTGTGTTCTGTGTTGGCATTTTGAACTCCAGCAGTTAATGTCACTTAATTAGCATTTTTTTGTACACCAGCTCGTTCTCTGTGGATGTCAGCCTGATCACAGAATCACGGAATTGTAGGGGTTGGAAGGGACCTTTGGAGTTCATCTATTCCAACCCCCCTGACAAAGCAGGGTCACCTAGAGCAGGCTGGACAGGAACACATCCAGGTGGGTTTTGAATACCTCCAGAGGAGGATACTCTAAAACGTCTCTGGGCAGCCTGTTCCAGCGATCTGTCACCCTCAAAATACAGAAGTTTTCCTCATGTTGAGATGGAATTTAGTGTGTTCTCACTTGTGTCCGTTGCCCCTTGTCCTGTCACCAGGCACCACTGAAAAGAGTTTGACTCCATCCTCTTGACACCCACCCTTTAGATATTGATAAACATTGATAAGATTCCCTCTCATTCTTCTTTTCTCCAGGGTCAACAGAGCCAGGTCTCTCAGCTTTTCCTCATAAGAGAGGTGCTCCGTTCATGCTTGATCATATTCATAGCCCTCCACTGGACTCTCTCCACTAGTTCCTTGTCTTTCTTGAACTGGGGGACCCAGAACTGGACACAGTACTCCAGTTATGGCCTCACCAGGGCAGAGTATAGGGGGACGATGACCTCCCTCCACCTGCTGGCCACACTCTTCTTGATGCACCCCAGGAAACCATTGGCCTTCTTGGCCACAAGGGCACATTGTTGGACTTCCAGGTCTCTCTCTACAGAGCTGCTCTCCAGCAGGTCAGCCCTAACCTGTACAGGTGTATGGGGTTATTCCTCCTCAGGTCCTGGACCCTCCACTTGCCCTTGTTGAATTTCATTAGGTTCAAACTCTCCAGCCTCTCCAGGTCTCTCTGTATGGTGGCACAGCCTTCTGGTGTGTCAGCCACTTGTCCCAGTTTTGTGCCATCAACAGACTTGCTGAGGGTACACTCTGTCCCCTCATCCAGGTCATTGATGAGTATGTTGAACAAGACTGGACGCAGTAGTGACCCCTGGGGAACACCACTAGTTACAGGACATTGTGATGTTTCTTCTCTATTCTTGCTTTTTCTGCTTTGCTAGTGCATTTATACATCTCCCCCCTTCCTTTTTTTATTTAACATGTATACAATTTGGGTAAAAATTAAGCTTGATGGTTACTTGCACTGCAGTAAGCGCACACGGAAGCCCTGAGAGTCGTAAAACTCAAAGCACAGCAAAAAAATAAAGTAAAATAAAAACGCACAAGAGATGTTAAAAAAAGCAAGCTATTTCTGGACTTGGTGAGCTCTTGTGTTGAAGCCAGTTGCAAAGCCATCAGAGCACAGGTGCACGCCACATGACCAGGTGATAATAAAACAATCCTAGAACGCGATCTTGGGGAGCCTGATGATGGTTTGTCTCTGTAATACATCCATCCCAAGGTGCTCTTGTACATCTGTTTCATATTTAGAGTTCTTTTTTTTTATTTTATTTTTACTAGTAGCTTTAAAGAAAGTCAAGCAGATGAATATCTACATTTAGAAGACCATATGTTAACAAGGGGCTGTGAGGTGATATGACAAGTTTGGTGAAGCACGCTCACCGTACACAAAAGTGCTGAGCAGAGTAAGAGGTTTATAAATGGATGGGGACCCTTGAGACGTTGCAAGAAGAAAAGCTCTCTCACAGGTTACCCTATGGCCAGTCCTGAGGGTTTGGCAGACTGATTTGTGAGGTAACTTTGCCAGTCACGGAAGTACCTGGGTTAGGTAAACTCACTGCAACACTAGTAAAAACCAGCAACATATTTTTCACTGTGGAGGAGAGGACTGAGCAAAAGGGACACCTGTTTACTGCTGTCTTACTGCTCCCAACTGACAGAAGTCATGCTGGAAGGAACAGGAGTCAGGAGTGCAATAATTTCCCTTGCTAGGAAATCTTCAGTAACTGAGTAAAAAGTCAAGTACTGGACAAGAACTGAGCAGTTGGGCAGCCTCAGTTGTCAAATAAGTCAGACGTAGGAATGTCTGATTTCTCATGGAAACTAAATCTCTCCTGGGAGTATTGGTTTGAACTCAACTCTACAGTCTAATATGTGGTAGACCATTTGAAATGTGAAAACCCAAGCTATGTCCATAAGCTTTCCAGAATCCATGTGTTCCAAAAAGCAATTTCTGTCCTTGCTCTGAACAACAAAAATGTGCGTAACATCTTTCATTTGGCAGACCATCTTGATTTGACATAAATTGCTTCTCCATCAAGTTGATGTGCACCCTGTTTCATGTACGTCTCACTTAACTCATTGCAGGGTCACCCAAAATGCAAAACACTAACTTTGCTTAACGTTACATTGCGTATTAGGTTGTGCACAGCCCATTACAGAATAATCCTGGTAGTGTGATCTACTGCATGAAGAAGACAGCAGAGACATTTCCACAACAGTGACTTGTTAATTGCATAACTTCACTGAGCTATTAGTCTGTTTAAGGTTTTTTGTTTCTATTTTATTTTCTTTTACTCGATTTTTTGCAGGTGGTGTGAAAAGGTTTTAAAGACAGCTCCGGTGTTATCTTAGATGTTTGGCTGGGAAAATACTTATTCCTTTTGCATATTAGTCAGATGACATATTTCTACAAATGATATCTCAGGTCTTCTGAAAGGCATGCAAGAGTTTCATACTGACATTCATGAGTCTCCCGGTGGGACTCAGGAATTCTCAACCCTTCATCTTTTGCCCCACGTTAGGGAAAGCTGGGCTGCTGAGTTAAAAGATCCTTCAAGTTACAATGAAAATAATCCAGTTTGAAGATTTGGCTATAATCTGATGCCAAAGAAAAATTTAAAGCATATTACAATAATAATGAAATTACATTTTTGATGGCACTAGAAATAAACAAGGAACTAACAAAGAACTGACTGCTCATAGATGGTTGAAGGAAGTAATTATGATTCGAGTCCTTTATAAAAAACATTAGAATTATCAAAATTGTATCATCTTTTTGAAAAAGAAAACCTCACCAACAAGTGTGTAGATGGCAAGATCTGTTCATTTCTTGCATTCCGTTTTCAGAAGGAAATAAAACAAAAATATCAAGCACAGAGGAAAATATATGAAATCTGTGTTAATTAGATACCCAGATGGAGTGAAAATATTTCACCTAGCTATTGTGAAAGATAGATCAGCCTCACAACCCTGTCTCAAGTGGTTTGCAATCAATGGCTACCTCTGTACACCCAGATTCTAAACCATTTCTCCAGTAAACTTTGACTGAACAAATCTTGCTTTACTTCTGAGCCTCTTATTGTGATTATGCACTGGTAGACCACAATGGTGATTCTGTAATTTTGCATGGAAAACACGAGAAGGGATTGCGAATTCTGCAGTAAAATAATTTCAAAAATTTAATGGTAAAATACTGTGACTCTGAGCTGAGACTTTTCACTGGAATTTATGTTTTTGGTAAAACTTTTGTGAGAAAGTGTTTCTTGGGCACAGGAAAGAATCTCTAATGAAGACCCCCCAATAAGAATCACGGAATCACGGAATCTTCAGAGTTGGAAGGGACCTCTAGAGATCATCTAGTCCAACTCCCCTGCTAGAGCAGGATTGCCTAAAGCACATCCCTCAGGGCTGCATCCAGGCGGGTCTTGAAAATCTCCAGAGAAGGGGACTCCACAACCTCCCTGGGCAGCCTGTTCCAGTGCTCTGTCACCCTCACTGTAAAGAAGTTTTTCCGTGTATTTGAACGGAACTTCCTATGTTCTAGCTTGTGCCCATTGCCCCTTGTCCTGTCGCTGGGAACCATTGAAAAGAGCCTGGCTCCGTCCTCCTTAAACCCACCCTTTAGATACTTGTAAACATTAATCAGGTCCCCCCTCAACCTTCTCTTCTCCAGGCTAAAGAGTCCCAGCTCTTTCAGCCTTTCCTCATAAGGGAGGTGCTCCAGTCCCATAATCATCTTGGTTGCCCTTCGCTGGACTCGCTCCAGTAGTTCCCTGTCCCTCTTGAACTGGGGAGCCCAAAACTGGACACAGTACTCCAGTTGTGACCTCACCAGTGCAGAGTAGAGGGGGAGAATGACCTCCCTCGACCTACTGGCCACAGTCTTCCCTATGCAGCCCAGGATGCCATTGGCCTTCTTGGCGACAAGGGCACACTGCTGGCTCATGGATAATTTGCTGTCTACCAGGACCCCCAGGTCCTTCTCCTCGGAGCTGCTTCCCAGCACGTCCCCCCCTAACATATACTGGTGTTTGGCATTCTTCCTTCCCAGGTGCAGGACCCTACACTTGCTTTTGTTGAACCTCATTAGGTTCTTCTCTGCCCAGCTCTCCAGCCTGTCCAGGTCACGCTGGATGGCAGCACGGCCCTCTGGAGTGTCAGCCACCCCTCCCAGCTTGGTATCATCAGCAAACTTGCTGAGGATACACTCTGTCCCCTCATCTAGGTCATTAATGAATATATTGAACAAAATTGGTCCAAGTATTGACCCCTGAGGGACACCACTCGTTACGGGCCTCCAACTGGACTCTGTGCCGCTGATCACAACCCTCTGAGTTCTGTCACTCAGCCAGCTCTTGATCCACCTCACTGTCACCTCGTCTAGCCCATACTTCCTCAGCTTCCTAATGAGGATGTTATGGGAGACAGTGTCAAAAGCCTTGCTAAGGTCAAGGTAGATGACACCTACGGCTCTCCCCTCATCCAGCCAACCCGTTATAACATCATAGAAAGCTATCAGATTGGTCAGGCATGATTTGCCCTTGGTAAATGATCCATCTTAGAGTCTTGCAGGAGTATGACAAGAGTTATTTCCCATGATCCATCTTAGAGTCTTGCAGGAGTATGACAAGAGTTATTTTCCCTCCCATCCATGCACTGTACTAACCATCAGGCTATAGGTTAATTTAGGATAAGTATAAGGATATTGATATGACCAACTATAACATCAGATCTAGTCCTCCACAGTGATACACAGCTTCACACTATAAATCAGGTTTAGAAAATCCAATGTCTCATTCACAATGCTATTACCTACCATGATCCATAATACTCTTTTTAATACACAGCAATAAAATGAAAATTTGTACTAGCTGATGAAAGCCACAACTACAATGATCCACAGAAAGAAAGCAGGAAAGACCCCAAAATGAAGTCATAATTCTCTTGTTGGATCCATTCCATTTTTCATAAATAAGTAAACATTCCTTGGGTCAAAGGAAGCTTGGCCTCAGTTTTACATATATTTAGCATTCAGATCTAGAAATTTTGCACCTTTTTTCAAGGTTCAGAAGGAACCTGAATGTCAAATCCAGTCTCAGATATGTTTAACATGGTTCTGCAACACTATTAAAAAATACTTAATTTGTTGCTATGGGTTATGGTGTAAACATGGTGACATGTGACTTTGCATTTTTAAGTGTGCCCACACTCTGTTTATTTCTCTTTTCTACACCTTAGCAAAAAGGTGTAAATTTTTATGCTTTTTATCTGGATGTGTCTCTATCTCAAGGAAGTGGACTTTTTTTTAAAAATAACTAAACTACTACTTTTTAACACAAAAAGCAAAATTTCCAGTTGGTGATAACACCCTGTCTGAAAAACTTACTTGACAGCAGCACCATGCAATCAAGCCAGATTTCACCTTTTCTTTAGCCTTGGAGCTCGATGCCAATCTTTGGGGCAGAATTTACAGCACTGATTAAGCTAGTTTTGATAATGGGTCTTCTAAGTCACTGTGATCCATCTAAAAAATGCCACCTTAACTCTAGCTCATTTTCTTGCACTTTTTTTTTTCTTAAATGCCTGTTTCAATATGAGACCATAAATCTGCAAAGTTGAGCCATAAGTGTACCCAGTTTATTTCAAAGACTTTGAGAAACTTAGCAAACCTTTAGACAAAATTGGGCTGAGTTTTGAATTTGTAATGAAACTCAAAACCAGCCGAGTTTCTCTTGGTTTTGTGTTTCATTGCAAGAAAATCTAATTCTTAGATGAGTACAGCCCAGAGTGCGTACATTCATGATCAGCAGTAAATGTGCAGAGAAAGAAACAGTAGAACAGACATCAAATTTTTCTCTGCAGTCGGTAATGCCTGGAAAGCCGCCGTGCTTCATTGCAATGCAGATTTGCAGACTTTGGCCCAAAAAAGACCTGTTGGCGAAGTTTGATACTGAAAAGTAATCTTCTTCAGGAAATGAGTACCAAAGAATTGTTATACCATGTAATAAGAAAGAAACAATAAAGATCCCTGGCGAGAAAGTAGTTCTGGGTTGATGGACAACAGTCATTATAAACTGAGCTTTCAAATAAAAATACCTTCAACCTTTTAAAAGGGTTTCTGTATTTTAAATATGGACGTTCACATTTCAGACTGGAGAGCTTCCAAGTGACCTCCTGACTTTAAAGGTTAAGCACTATGAGAGAACAATTGCAGACACTCAGAACGAGAAGGAAAATATGATTTTATAGCTGGAACAGACTATAGAGTATCTCTTCTAACATTTCAAATTTGAATTAAAGAGGGAACTATTGGGAATGGTTCAAAAACAGCTGAGGTTGAAGAAATGAATGAATTTACTCTTTCTATTGCTCCACAGACACTACTGCCCCAGTCACTGCCATTTAAAGACAATGGGTAAGAGCTTCTCTGTACTAAGTGCCTGAAGTCACCTGATGTTGGTGACAAAGCTGCAAATATATAAACGGCTGTGGCAATAGATCCAGTGGTGAAGTAATCCGTTACCCAGTCAGCTACGACAAGATAGGTGCGCAAATTAATCGAGGCAGAAAAGCAAGAATCCCAAGAAAAATAGCCCATGCAGTCATTACTTCTCCCTTGTTGGGCCACTGAATGCTGTCCCTCATTTAAACTTTGTTAAGGCCTTGTATTCTCCATTGCTGTTGCACTGGTTTAAAGTAGGAAAGTGCTCACTGTCTCCAGGCTAGTGGTTGTCACATTTGCAAGAGATGTGGAGAAGAATAGTACAATTAGTACCCTGGTGCAAAGGGCCTGAACAGAGCCGAAAATGGTGATCTCCTATGGTCCATCAAAATTCAACAAAACACAGGAAACGGTAGAAGAATGTTACTGTCTGGTCTTTTCTTATCTCACAAATACATCAAAACACATCCCTTTTGCTGCTGATATTACTAGGTGATCATCTGCTCTGCGGTGTGCATATAGGAAAAAAATCAGCCTTTTTTTCCTCATGGGCCTTATGCCTGAAACTACAGTAATCAAAATATGAATGACTATATTTTTTTTCACTAGTTCACACATATTTTTAAAATATTCAGTGTTACTAAGTAAAAAAAAATGGGCTGCACTTAAAACACATAGTGGAAATCCTTCTTGGCACCACAGCTTCAGAAAAGGAAATAAACTCATCTCATTTGAAATTCATAATGGAAGGCTCTACCAGTAACATAGGTGGACCAAAAGCAAAGTTCAAAGTCCCACCATCCTAGCTGAGGCAGTTTTGAGCATCTGGAAATTGCTGTCAATCTGATTTTAAAACCCAAACTGAAGTAACAAATGAGGGCTGCCTTACTCTAGGAATTTCATGCTATAAACACACGCACACCGGGTAGCTTTGTCCCCTCAGACAGAGTTGACAGTCTGTGGCATGCATGTGTGCAGGGGGAAAAAGTAGTGCAACCTTCCCTGCATCCTGAGGAGCACCAGCTGGGAAGGGAGTTTAGTCTCTCACCTTCGGAAAGCTGGAGGCAGCTGGTCTGGATATAGGGCAGCTCGTTCCCTTAACGACCAGGCCTGTACTCCTGGTGGAAGATCATGATAGCTTCCTGCATTGTCCCTGCTTTCACACTTACACCACTCTTCAGATCCACCGCCAATATCCCCTGCTTGGGTAGATACACATGGATCAGAGCACTTACTGGGAATACTCGAGAAATTAACTCTGTGTGCCTTATATCGGCACATACTTCAATGTTGAAGATATAATATAGGGTTAGAAGATCCCTGGAGGCCTTGGTCCTTGCTTCTTTAAGAGGAACAGACCTTCAAGGCAGATGGGTCCAGCTACAGTGCGTGGAAAAATGATGTGGGGCACAGTAGGATAAGCGAAAGGGAACAAGATTGTTACAGGCTCTGCCTCTTCTCTAACCAGCTGAAATGCACTGTCCTGTTGCTGTTTTGTTCTGTGTCATGAGTTGTCTTCAGCTTTCTGTAGCTTTTCTTAAAAAATAGAAATAGTGTCATGACTTCAAGCTGGTATTTCTTACTGATGTCAGAGTTCTTCGCTTAGCCTGGATGGTTATTCCACATGTGTTTTCCCGTACAGAAAAAGGTCTTTCTGCAGAATGAATATCTCACCAGTCAAACTCCACTGTGCAAGTACAGTAAATAAAAAATTTACACCTCATGTGTGGCTGGGAAACAAATGAAGTAGAATCCTGTTGCCTTGACATGGAAATACAGGAGACACAACTTCTTGTTCCTGTGCAGGCTTTTAGACTGCAGATGAATTACTTTTACTTGGAGCTGTGATTACATTTATATTACATTTTCTGTTTCAATGCTTTTTATAAAACTCTTGCTTGAAAGGGTACTATATTCTACCTTAATTTGAAATTTATTTGGTATTTACTTTAATCAGCAAAGAGATGGTATCTCCTACAAGGTGAAGCACTACACTGAACTCTCATTGAAGAACCACAATCCCAATTTGCTAAAATTTGTTCTGAACTACAAAACAAGCCTACAAAACAAAGACAAGCAGTAAGGATACTAGACTTCAAGGGGGGATGAATACGTCAGATCCTCATGGCGTAAAGCAGTACCTTGTGTTGGTGTAATTGTGTAAGTCGGAAGTTGGGAATCTCAGGCGAGACTCCCAGTAGCAGTCCCAGTTTTCCTTTGCTTTTTCGGTGTATTTTTCTTTAAAGTGAAATTTAGACCCATCAACTGATGGCTCTGTGAGTCAAAGCAGTATAAAAACTAACATTCTAATGGTCACTGAAAGCTAGAAAAAAAAGTGACTGGACATGATTACATCAAATTAGTAGAAAAGACCATCTCATTTTATAGCACAAATACACATATTTTCCGCCGTATTTGCCAGACCTTTTTTTTGTCACATGAGAAACATAGTCTAAGTGGTCTTCCTTGCCATAGCATAATTAGGGTGTTTATAAAACTCATATAACTTGTTGGTAAGTTATTAATCATCATGTAACAAGAGCTGAAATCTATCCAGATAAATTACTGATTACTTAAGTTTTGCAAGCATTTTTCAAATAAAGACTCCACATTTTGTTTATTATGGTACGGAATGAGTGGAAAGGATCCATAGCACATAAAGATTAGAAACATAACTGAATGTTGATAGAAATGGACACAAATACTGTAACTGAGAAAATGTGTTAGGAAGCGCTTTTTCATACGTGTGCTGTCCTAAAAATTGTTCGGTCACCAAAGTAGCCAAACCACACCCAGTGTATGAGATTATCCGGTGAATAACAAACATTTGAAGAGAAATATTTAGACCTGCCATTTGCTGTTTTAGGAGAGTTGAACATACTACAAAGGACACAACCCGAGTGTCTATCCCAGAGAGCCCAACCTCCCTTTTGAGTGTCTGTGCTCTTGCGGACAACAGAATTCTGTATGGTCTGACAGAGAAGTACAGAGAAGTAGGGACTTACTAGTCATATAATATACTCACAGTTTCTGTCTTTCCATTGCCTGATCCATCTGAAATGACCAAAGGACATAAACCAGTTTACTGAGTGTAACTTGAACTCAAGTCTCCAAAAAAAGGCTTTCATTTGGATATATTCAGGCATTATCTATACCTCTTATTTGTCTTACACCTCTTCTAAAGACTTATTTTCTGTGATTAGTGACATATAGTGCAAGAGAAGCAAAGAAAGATATTTTCTGTGAAGAATCAGTTGATCAGGACTATGACTTTAACTGATTAGAGAAACTGGCATTATAAAAATGTGATCCTTGGAAATATTTAATTATTCATTAAGGGGTTATTAATCATTGGAACAGGCTGCCCAGGGAAGTGGTTGAGGCACCATTCCTGGAGGTATTTAAAAGATGGGTAGACATAGTGCTTAGAGATATGGTTTAGTGATGGTTTTTGTCAGAGTTAAGTTGATGGTTGGACTAGATGATCTGAAAGGTCCCTTCCAACCTAGGCAATTCTATGATTCCATGAGAGAAACTATTCAGCAGAAAATAGGGTAGAATGACAGCAGTTTCAGAAACAGTCCCATTGCAGTGTGGGCAGAATGGTGTCAGTGGTGAACGGTTTGGTTAGTATGATTGGCAGTGCTCTCAACCCTGGCTCAAGTGACAGTCAGTTACACACAGTGTGCAAGAAACACACTCAGTGTGGCTTTGCACTGATGAGAAAGTCAAAGCAAGAAGCAGAGCACTTTGAACAAGAAGACCGCAATGCCTGTGAAAGCTGTTCTAAAGAGCAAATTGCTTGCAGTATATGCTCATTTTCCCCACCTACCTAAATCGTGCCTCTAACTAACGGGTGTTACAGACACAGATCTGGTAGTTTGTGCGTAGCTGAACACGTCAGTGCCCAAGAGCACACTAAATGGACATTCTTTCAGTTCACACCCAGCTGCACAGGATCTCATGAACCCTGGTGCTCACACATTATTTCTGCTCATTGGCAGACCTCTTAAGCAATCACAGCAAATCCTAGTGCACCCTGAGTGCAAGCAGAAGAAAACCTCAGTCCTGAACTCTGACGTGTGAAAACCATTACATCCTGAATACTGTGTCCACCGTAGTTCAAATACAGACATCAGAACATTACCTACACATCTGCCAAAGGTATGAATGAAGCATGCTAAGACACCTGAGATGACAGCTTTCCATTAGCCGATCTTGGTACTGATCTCCCATCGGACCAGCTTGTATCTCAGTGCAAACTGTAAAAATTACAGAAAAGCCTGGGATGGCTGGTCTATTTTCAACATTGTCATAACAACACTGTCTTGAGCTAATTTAAACACATCCCTGAGCTAGCTCTGGTTGCCATGCCTTTGACAGCAAGGAGGTAAGCAGAAGGACAGCAGGTCTAACTGCATCGCTCACATGAAAAAATGTAAAAAATTATAAGAAACAGAAAGGTTTTCTCAGTTCTGCTAGCTGAGCCCTACTTTCCACCTGGTGCAGTGGGGGATGGCAGGAGACTGTCAGAGAAACGTGCAGATGGCATAAGAAATGCATATTTAAAATTCTGTCCAGCTGCACCGTATTGTCTGGTTATCAAGGGAATTGAGAAGAAATAAGAGAATATGGGGGAATTCTGAGTGTAGCTTGCTCTTGCTTGCAAAGCATGAACTGCTGCAAACATCCAAATGTAAATAAACCACGACTTTAAGGCATGGATAAGAAATTAAATATTTCTGGAGGTGTAAAGAAGTGGCTCGGTATGTTCCAAGGACCGCTGCTGGACAGCTGTAGTGCAATTAGCCGCAAGATCATCCGAAGTTTGAGCTGGGTCTTATGGGTTTTGTTGTTTCTCCTCCACCTGCCAAGTAATTCTTCAGTAAGCTGACATCACATGTATCATCTTTCCTAGCAAGAGCACATTGTATGTTCTGTGTCTTGCAGGTTTTTTTCTTGACTCTTCTGTTAAAATAAGAAACGTGGGCCTTTACAGGTAGTTTTTCTGATTAAGCCAGTATTTTTGAGAAAGACATGTGACATCAGACTGCGTAACAAGGTTTCTGGATGTGAAATCATGATCTAAAATACACAGTCAGATGTAAATCCTGTTATTTATACAACTTCATCAAGTCATCAATTATAAAATGCAACAACTTGATTACCCCTGCTATTTGCCAAATTCTCTTTGACACTGTTATCAGTGAGAGTTTTGCCATTTATATGACCTACTCTGGGACTTATACTTTTACACTTCTAACTTCTTATTCAATTATTGCGATTGCATTTGGTAGAGTACCTCTTGTGCATCCCACTGTATGAAAGCAGAAGAAATAGGCACCTTGGAAGTATAAAAGGAGGTAGTGCAAAGACCCTCCCTTTTCTTTTCATCCTGTGACTGCTTTTGTAAAGGAGTAAAATGAGTGAACTACATAGCGATGTTTCAAGCTGAAAAAAGCAATCCTCATGTCTTACTCAGCAGCAGACTGCAGTCATAGTCCTTCTCCACTTGTTTCATATAAACGCAAAGAAGATATAGATAAAGATATAGACATTAGAATATTTTTTTTTTTTTTTGCTAAAAGGAGCATTCTGAGACTGACTGAAGGTAACATTTTAAATAGTGGAGAGGAATTACAATGAGAATTGCATAGGCAGTGGCACAACCCAAAATGTTTGTGATTATTTCAGCCTCATAAAAGTTACCAAAGTCTATGAAAACAGCCTTTGTCGTCCTGGTATGGTGTGGTGGAGAGGTCCCAGATTTCCTACGAATCTGAGCAATTGGAGCAACGCAGTGGACTGTGTTAGGTAACACATACCAGGACTTTGAACTACCTATAAAAAAATAGGTCTCATTTAGCATGTAGTATTAGGCATTTGACATGCAAAGACGCATGGCTTCCCATTGGTTTCAGCCGGTCGTCGGGAACAGGCAGAGCGCTCCTGCACGGAGGGGAGGGCTGTGCTGCCAGCTGGAGGGAAGGCTGGGAGGGAGGCACCAACACGCTGTAGGGAGAACTGCAGCCCACTTGAACCTCTCTCATAAACCTGTCATGGGAGGAGGGATCAAACAGTGCAGCGTGAACAAATGTGTGGTATAACAATTATAGACTCGGGAGCCCGGGGCTCAGCCCCGAGACCATTGCCCTCTAAAGACAGAAAGTTTTTATTTTCCCTGCAGGGCAGCTTCTTTGCGGAGATTGTCCCTTGTGCTGTGTTTCAATGACTCCCTAGAATTTAGCCACCTTTGGACAGTGCCCTCCAGGACCATCTTAAAACAAGATTTGCATCCTTAAGGAATCCATGTTGGGCCACTGTCCTGCAACTGATGTGCAATGTGTGCTTTTCCCCCTTTTTAATATGTTGCACTATTCTCAGCCTTATGGAGCTCTTCTGACACTTCTCAGAGTAGCTTTTGGGACCAATCGCCAATTTTAATTAAGAACATCTCTGCAATGTATGTTTCTTGGTTGCAATTAAGACCAGCAGAAAGGAAAAGGCCAAATCCTCCTCTTTATAAATGAACTGTATTCCCTTTGCCAGCATTTCATTTATGCACAGGTTTTGGCCCAGATTCCTCCTTAGCCCTTCACTGAGCGGTTATATAGGATAAGGAGGCTTGAGAAAGACTTTCAGTAACTGTCCTTCCTTAGATAACTTTGAAGTTAAAAAATGCAGTTCCAGCCCTTCAGAAATGTTTAAAACATTTTGGATGCAGGCACAGATTCTCCGTATTGTACATGGCTTTTTGGCTGACATTTTGTCATAATCTAACAGCTGAGTATTAGCTAGCATACCAGCCTGAAAATATGTTCATCAGCATCCCCCATGTGAAGCCATGGCCTAATTCCACCTTGCTGATGGTCCTCAATCCGTAGTTGTTTCAAGAACGTGGAAAGGTTCTTACTGAAGTTTTTCTCCCCTCCCTCAATGGCATAAAGTCTGTTCCCCACTGCAGGCATGTTGGTAAAAGGGGTCCCAAGCCCCTTTGCTTGTTTCCAAAACAGTGACCCAGGAAAGCACAGGTTAAACCTTTTTCGTTTTTCTTGGGGGCTTTTAGACACAGGAAGAATGTAACAGCTTTCCTGCTGCTGCAGATGGTACCTCAGCCTCACCTCTCATGTTCCATCACAGGTGTGGCGTTTATTTTTGCAACTGTACAGGCAAGGGGAGGGAGATACATTTATACAGTACATCTGCATTCTTGTAAGTTTTGTCAGTCATTTTTTTAAAAACCTCATTTCTGAAGGTCACTGAAGTGTAGCTTGAGGACCACATATGTGGTAAGCGGGTCATTTCTACCTCAGTAAGTAGCTGTCAACATCATTAAGATTTGTCTCCAACATTTTCAGAACTGGTTTTCTGTTTAGTGTTTATGAACAAGTTACAAGAGACAACTGAAGTTGTACATTTCAAGTATGGTACAACAGTGAGACAGTATTTAGAGTCATTTGAGCAATAAGGTTGTGAGAAGAAATTGTGCCCTACAAAACCAGTTTAAAATATGTCCTTGGTAGTTCTGTCCAGTTAAAGTTTAGTAATAACTGTGTATAGTAAACAGCGCATACCTTCCGTACAGGCTGATATCTGATGTACCGGAAGAAAATTTTGCCTCCTGTATCAGGAAAGTGGTTGCATTTGCAGGGAATGCCATACCCACTCCTTCTGCTGGAATAATGTTGCCCTTCTGCTCCAGACAAAGAGGATGCTTTTAAGTGGTTCATCACTGTCTGTAAAATCACTGTAAATAGAACAATTTCTACTGTCTCCCAAGTGCTATCATTTGCATGTGAGTAAGGCAAATTGGATAAAAGGTAGTCTTCTGAAACATCTTCTGAAACTTGGCCCCAGACCAACTCTGAAACAATTCTACACATAACAGAGCTACATTGACTAACGTCTCTAGCTCTTTCCTGCAAGGTAGAAGAGCTATCCTGTTCTAGTTCTCCTGGTGGGACCGGTATTAGTTTTACCACAATTTGTTAAAAGGATCCACCTTTTATATCTTATCTGTAAATGTAAGTATGTAAATATAATATATACAAAAGCTATTTACATGTCTTATAAAACCACACAAATCTTGGCACTTCAGTCTTACCAGCACTCTTCTCCTCTGCCTGAAAATAAAAGTGGTTAGCATGGGGAGGAGCGCTTAGCCAGGGAGACAAAACAGAATTACAATAGCAACACCAGCTTTGCTTGGTCATTCCTGAAAGAAGAATGGTAAAATTTTTCTTGGGTAGACCTGCTTCTGCCTGGCACTGTCCAACCTCATCAGTATCCAATTCAACATTAATTTTTGAAACCCCTCAGCAACTAACCAAATACACAGGGAATACTATGGGGATCTGGAATTGAGTGCCTTCCTGTCCTTGCCTAGTTTATTTATTTCCTTCACCCCTATATACTCATTATGATCTTATTAGCACTGGTTTTTTTTGCAAACACACTTTATTGGACTCCCCAGTGAGGCACCAAGGTTGCACGCACAGCAGGATCTTGACCTACCCAGAGTCAGGCAGTGGAAGTACCCATACCTTTTCTTTGGAGTCAGCACGTGAAAAATCTCAGAAGAGCTCGTTTCCCACATGAATTATTGCCAGACCCCAAAATAGAGCAACAAGTATTTTAAAACCCAAGTTACAGCAACCTTCTTTTAAAAATAGATCAACTTTGATCCGCTAGATAGAGCACAAGTTTTTATGAACAATTTTCTCCCTACTATGTCCTTGCAAAGGCAGGTCTTTTTCCAGAGATTGTCCCTCAACCCATGTTTTTAATGACTCCCTACAATTTAACCACCTCTGCACATTGCCCACCAGGTCCATCAGAAACAGTTCTCTCCTCCCTTTGACTCTGAAGCTCGTCATTGTGCCTGCTTTCAGGGCTCTCCTAGTCTCTGCTTGCCCTCTGGACAGTGCTTGTCCTACTGTGTCTTGTACTGTGCTGTGCTCTGAGGCTTACTGCAGATATAAAGTTGCATTTTGGGTACAGTCCAGTCTCCTACTTTCTTCTCTCTCCTATTCGCCCGGAGTGTGCATTTCAGGAGAAGGCAACTATGACCAGGCAGCTTTCCTCCTTCTGCCCTACCCCACCCCTTTCTAAGAAGCCAGACCTTATGAAGCTTACAACATAAACTGTGAATAAACAAATTAAATTGTACAATCTGCCACATGGAACTCCAGTACTTCCATTTCTGCTCGGCAGGTCTCGGAGAGCTTGCAGCACAGTGTGATCCATGTGCAGGAAAGGACTTTGTGCAGGCAGTGCCTCTGGCTGGTCTTTCTGCAAGCTGCCTCTCTCCAGTCCTTCAGCTGCAGCCTTTTCCAGTGGCCTTGGGTGACAGGCACTTTCACAATCAAAACAAACAAGGGCATTTGGTTTGAGTCTTCCACCAAGCACATGGCTTGCTGAGGAAAAACACCTGTTTCTTAGGTTGGGACCGTGCACACTGGTACATGCTTGGCATTTTGCATTCAAGTATGCTAGCCATGTGAAATGAGTGTTGGCTAGTGAGGTCGATCTATGTGGCTAAATGGAAAAAGCAACACACAAGCAACTATGAAAATTTATTGGTGTTCTTTTTCCCAGATGTTGCTGTCTGTTTGCATGTGTTACTAAGAAGCTTACTAAATCTCTTTCTCGATTTCTGCACTTGGACACCTGAATGTGAAGATGCAGTGCTTCTAAGTCAGGCAGTGGGTGAGCTTAGAGACATCTGTAGAAATACTTCTGAAAGGTGAAGAGCAGGCACAGCTCACCCTGTGTTTTCTGAAATAAAAGAATATACCACCTCCCAGCACCTGGTAAATGAAATTAGCTTTATATACATAGGGTCCTTCTGTTCAGCAGCAGTATGAAATTTCCTTGTTATTAGCTGGACAAGGCTTTGAATACAATAATAACAACAACAACAACAACAACAACAACAATAATAATAATAACAATAACAAAAAGAAACTGGAAAAGAATAATCGGTTTATATCCACTTTGAACCCTCCTGCAAAATTCCTGTTCTCAGCTCACAGACTTCACTAAATCATCCCTCTTTTATCTCCCTCCACTGTGTCCCCTTCCTCTATGGTGTTTAACATAAAATACTTTATTTTATTTTCAGAGCCCTTCACAACCTCTGCACACCAGTTTTTCATCTCTCATTCTCTTATATGTCAGCTCTCTCCTCCACACCCATCACCCGCTTGTTAGATTTTCAAACGTCTTTGTGTTCTTTTTCATGCTGCCTCTCATAACTGAGACTTGCATCCTGCCAATATTAAGAAATTTAGAACATGTCATCCTCTTTCAAATCTCTCCTTAAAACTCTCTTTTCTCTACAAGACCTTGCCTGTGTGCTGGCCTGTCGTATTGTTATGGGTTAACCCCAGCAGGCAGCTAAGCACCACACAGCCTCTTGCTCACTATCTCCTCTCACCCCAGTGGGATGGGGAAAGAAGAAAGGAAGAGTAAAAGCAAGAAAACTTGTGGGTAAAGAAAAAAAATATTTAGTAAGTGAAGGAGAAGTGGAAAAAGAGAAAAAGGAAAGAAAGCAAAACAAGTGATGCAAAGGCAATCTCTCAGCACATACCATGGGTAGACAGATGCCCTGAGAGCTTCTGAGCAAAAGATGGCTAACTCTCCCCAAACCCCGCCTTTTCCCTTTGTATTGCTGAGCATGATGTTGCATGGCATGGAGTACGACTTTGATTAGTTCGGGTCATCTGCCTGGTTGTGTTCCCTCCCAACTTCTTGCACACTCACAATGTATTCTGGGAAGGCAGAGTGAGAAACAGAGAAGGCTTTGACGCCTTGAAAATGCTGTTCAGCAACACCTAAAATATTAGTGTTGTTATCAGCATTGTCTTGGTCAAAAATCTAAACCACAGCACTACAGGAGCCGCTCTGAAAAGCTCTGTCCCAGCCAGAACCAGTACACATACTGACCATTGCTGTCCATTTCTGCCTTTATGTTACCCATCTGTTGTAGTTTACTTTATACTTAGCAATAGAGCCTTTCGATCTACAACCTGGCAGCGTGGTATCCTGTTCCTCAGGACTCATTGATACTTCAAGGAATACCGATAATCATCATAAAAACAGAAACATGACTAGCAGATACTGACATTATACAAAGAAACTAATTTCTGTAAGTTTACAAACCCGCTTCCAAAAATAATAACCTTCAAAACCATAAAATGGCAAAAGTAGGCTCAAGGCATCCATTTATAATAATAATACCAGATCTTTTCTTCCAGTTATGCTGGCAGCTTTTGACTATTTTGACCATTTCTTAAACACCTGCTTCTTCCTTAAATCTTTTGGCCATGATCTACCAACTATCCTCCTGCCTGATTCTCCTGTTCCCTGAGGGACAAACTTATTTACCTTTTTCCTGCTGCTGAGTTCAGTATCTGACCACAGCAGCCAGTGGGAAAACTTCTACCTGGCTAGCTCAAAGGCATCAAGGACAGCACCAAGTAAATATTTTGTGATCCAGTTGGATTAAGGGTCTGTGGGTTGTTGGTTCTAGCAAGCACCACAAACCTCAGGAATCTGTACAAATTCAGCTTGTGGTCCAGATTTTCTGCTCCTCAAGTGTCCTCATGGCACAGAGGTATTTGCCAGCCCTCCTCATGGGTTAACCAGCTCTCTGATTCCCCACCTCTCTCTTATGGTCATATTCTCTTTACTCTTCCATTCTCAGAATACCAACCCCCATGGTTTTCTTCCCATGAAGAAGGAAACATTTCCCTGAAAGGGAAGGAACAAGGAAACTTTCCCTGAGAAGAAAACATTCACAAACACATTGATTGCTCTCCTGTGGTTGGACAAAATAAGAAAGAACCTTACGAGAAGGAATAAAGAGAAGTCCTTTGCATGTGGCAGCAAACACTTGACAGCCAGGCTGCCCAGTTGCCTGCAGAGAGTCCCTGGATGACTGCTCCTAGGGAAGCAATACCAGCCACCCCACCTATCCTTAACCTCTGCCTTCAGCTGTAGTTTTCTTCCATGCCAAGAGCTTAACTGCTCCAGTGCCCTACGGACCACACAGTCTTGCTCTTCCTGTGTTTCTCTGCTTCTAAATCCAGAAGAAACTCAGGTTTTCTCCCCCGCCTTTTCTTTTTTTTGGTAATAAGAATATACAGCACAGAAGAAAAGTCCAATGCTGGTACTGATATGTGAGGAGTTAATTTTTCACTAACTCTAAGGAAAAGCATAGACAGCAGAACTAAAATTTAGAAAGAAATCACTATCTTAACAGAGTTGCAAAAGGGTGTAGACAGCATATCTGATTTTTGCCTACAGGTTTTTGGCATATCATCTTTGAGACAGGTACTGTATCACAAAGAAGGGTCTGAAAAAACTACTGAAGACATGAATAAGATTGTCTATATTTTCCTCCTGAAAAACAACCTCCTCTGAAAGATGGAGCTCGTGTATCCAGTCATTACGAGAAATTAAGTTTCTGGTAATATTAGACTGGAAAATAACTTGTCAACGGCACTTCAAGCAAAATAGTCATTTATGACCATGTGGTCAGTTTGTTGTTCAAGACCTCACCTGGAGAGGTCTGAGAAATCAGATTTAAGGTAAAAATAGCAGTTTTAAAGTCTGTATTTCCTTCTACTGGCTTATTGTATACTTATGCATGTGAGACTAACACCCCATTGAGGCTTATAGGTGCAGAAGCCAGTGTTTAGACTCTGTCCAGTGCTGTCTGTAATCTGCTTTTTGTTAAGAATTCTCTCTTGTGGTTTTGTTGTAACCCGAACATTAGAAGAGCTTTAGTTACCTTTTGTAGTTGTTTTCTGCTGGAAAAGCTGGAAAAGCAGGTATTTTTGCGTGTCATTTAATTTGAAACTTTTAAAACCATTCAGTGAACTAAGCTGTAAACCCCTCATTAATTTCTTTTCATTATATTCCATTTAATTTGAATTTATCAAGCCCTGATTTCCTGGCAAAAGGGTTATCCTGTGTATTGTATTTGCACAGTAAAATAGAAATGCAGTTTATGAAAACACATATGCTACTGATACATTTTAAAAACTTATTTCTGAGTTTCTAGTCTAAAAAGAGAAGAACATAAAAAAATCTAACAACCTCAAACACGACAGAAAAATAAAAGTAGCTATAAATATCCATACTACTTTACCTCGTACCGGCTTTATCTAAATTGCATAGATGGCATACAAAACCACTATTTCAGCTTTAGTCAGTCTGAAAACAATGTTCCTGTCATTTCATTAATAAAAAAATAACTGAAACAATTCAGGACTAGGTGTTGTAGTGTAGCACTAAAAAGAGTATATCAGCATAACCTTGAACATTCACTCCCATGGTTCCTAACTGCACTGAGAGGGCAGTAGTTTTTATTTTTCCACCCAAACATCCTCCACCACAAATGATTCTAACTAGAAATAGAAAAAACTGGGCATTTAAGTTAAAGACAGACACAAACTTCACCCTAAAATTCAAACGGAAAATAACTTCTATGTACGTTTGTAAAAATTTGGTAACGTGTTTTCGTATAGGCTGATTTTTTTAGCATTTCTTTACTTTGTCTAAGAATAACAATACCACAAAAAGGGTGGCCCAGTGCACCTCTCTTCAGCCAAATATAAAATAATGATGGTAACAGTGTAAAAATATAATGGATTACAAATTTAGTGTAAAAATATAATGGATTACATATTTAGTGTTATCTCTAGGTAGAAGACACCGAATGAACTCTATTTCCAAACTGTGAGCTGATGAAACTTAGGTGACATTCACCTTTGTCAACAGATGGAATGACCAAGGTCTGATCAGACTCTTCTTTCTTTAGGTAGAAGAAATCTAGAAAGACCTATACTAAGAGTTAAAACTATAGGTTTATTTAGCTTTTCATTTCTCTCTAGAAGGAAATCAGGCTTCATCGGATTTCCTATTAACAATGTTGAAAAAAAAGAAAAATCATTGCCAGCTAGTGCCTGTACAGAGTTTTAATGCTTTACCAGGCAAAAACCTTGGTGTATAGCCATGTATCTGTACAGCCATACAAACACACACACTTTTGGGAATAATTGATTATACAATAAGTGAAAGAATATCTGTTTTCAGACACCCTTTTACAAAGGACAGATGAAATTTAAAAAGCACACAACACAAATATTTTCTTAAGAGGACATGGAGTCCAATAATAACTGAAAAAATAAATGGTTTTCCTGTAAGTAGGATTTCTTTCATATTAAGAAAAACTCACGTGCTTACCCTTTTTTCTCCTTTCTTTATTTATCTTTCCTGTGGTTGTTCTTGCTGCTTGTTAAAGCAAATGTAAGTTCAAATTAATTTTCAACTCTCAGTGCTCCCTTCAGAGCTGAATTTGTAACATCTTTTGTTTCAGTGGCAAGAGAATATGATATCAAGAGGAGTACATAACCGCAAATTCATTGCAACTATAAACCTACCAAACCCCTCAGCTTAAACTGAACTGTAAGGATGAATAACCTTGGTCAGAAGAATAAGAAGAGAAGGGAGGCCCGGAGGATGATAATTTCTATATAAACCCAGAACCTGTGCCTCAAATACATCTTTGGAAAAGAAGCTGTGTGGCAAGAAACAAATGGCAGATCTGAATAGCAGTGAGGACATATCTTTTCTCTCCCAGAACTATGCCTCAGTGTGAAAATGCAGCTCGCAACAACGCTTAATTTTCATGATTCTCTATTGCTGTAAATGTTCTGTACTTTCATAAGGAAGAGACCTCATGGATTTTTTTCCCCTCTCTCATTTAAATAGGTCATTGTCTACAAACCTGGCTGGGACTATTCTTACTCCAGGATGCAGGTGGTACCATCTGTCCCTAGGAGCTATGTGCCAGACGATTCTGGCTTTGCTTTGTATGTGAATTTTTTTCCTGCATAAAATTGCCATATGCAGACCATGTGAAACTGACTCTGCTCAAAACACAGAGTAGCAAATTCACAAAGTATACAAAATAACAAAGACTTCAACGATTTCTTTTGTTTCGGCAACATATAAAGTGCAAATTTATATTTAATGGTTCCCTTGAGGTATCTCAATCAGAGTTAAGAATGACACCCTAAATCCCCAAGGTAATATGTCGGCTATTTTAGAGGGATTTTCTTCCCCTGAAAAACACAGATATTATGTCATTGTATCTCTTTCTAGGTAGCCTGAGAATAAAATCTCTCTCCTGCGGCCACAGGGCCGGTGAGACACAACAACATGGAGTTCACCTTCTGTACATGCACATCCACCTCTTGGATATGAGCCTCCTACTTGCCCCAGACGTCCAGACCAGGGCCATTCCAGAGCAGGAGGCTTATCCTCCAATAATAAATCCGCTTCGTTTGGGTGCTGAACGCGATGAATATACTGTCCCACAGAAAGCCAATCTGGCCACTGCCTTGGAGAAGCAGGGCCCTGATGACTTCTGAGGTCTTGTTCCCAGACTTCTTATCCATTAGCTGTAGCTCCTTAACTGGCTTCCCTGTGCCTCCACATTGTCCCAAGGACACGGAGTGGAGGATTCACAGAACTCTGCCTTTTCACAAGCAAATAACAGAAACCTCACTGTAACTTTTGTCTTAAAATCAGCCCACCAAGCTGGAGATATCTAGTAACAAAGCTCTCTATTTGTCAAAATACCCATTTTTATAGGAAACTTTCCAGGCAGGGCATCAGAAAGATAAAAAGATTAACTATTAAAGGTGCTTACGTGTAAATAGAGCGGGTCTGATCTCAGTTACGTCCTGTGACTGCACTGAAGTCCACTGAATTTAGTCACTGGGCAACACAACAGAGCTCCACTGGGATTAAACTCTCAGTTACATGCATGCAACCCCAGTGGATTCAGTGGAGATGCAAAGACATATATGATGGCAAAACTTGGCTTGTTGCTATGTATCAAGATGCAGGTGGCACCATATGCAGTGGGTTTCCAGTCACTTGGCAGATGTTCACAGCTGTCCGAAAGCTGAAAAAACTCACATAGTTAATTCATATTTGGGCATCGGTCTGTTTGAGAAAAAATTACATGTGTTTGCTTTTTCAGATTGCTGATGTTACTCGTAACTTTGAAGTTTGCTGCTATTACTGGAGAGAAAAAAAGGGACACATACCCCTTAGCCCCTTACATGATTCATGTAGTTATTGATTCCAGGACAAAGATGAAGGGACAGACATTTTTCTAGATTTTATATAGTATATACAAACAACTTCAATGTACAAGTTGACTAAATGTTACTTACTGTCTTTTTTTCCACTCAACATCATTGTTTTTGTTCCAAGAGCCTTTTAATCTAATCTATTCATCTATGCAGGTTTAAAAGCTTGCACTCAGCATGTATTTTGGAACGTCAGAAATGTATATCATTGTTTCATAGGAAACCTAAATAACTTTGTTGTGATAAAGGACATGGGAGAGAGAAGTTCTTAAATGTAAACAACTGTGATTTTTTCCTTTGGAAAATCCAAGGGAAGCTGTGTTTTTTGACTGCAAAGTTTATTACTCTGAACAGCATGAACAATTTTCTGATCTCCAGTGATCTGCTCAGTTGCTTTTCTTTTTTCCCACCCTCTCTCTGTCTTTTCCCACCAGGTGTATGTTCAGGCAGCTATCGATAATAAAATGACCACCATCTCTGCAATACATTCCTGTTTGAAGAGTAGCTTTTTCAACTGTATTGCCACAGTTTGACATTGCAGATTTGAATGAATTTTTTGGTAGATTCTGACCAGCCTACAAACTCTTCCTGGTCACACAGATTGTGTTGCAGCTTTTTCAGAGAGGATTGAAGAGCACAGCCAGCCCTCTGCTAAGTCGCTCGCAGAAAGCCAAACCTGAGCACCTCAAGCAGGGCTTCGGGAGGAACGGGGGTGTTTTGCCGTTGCTGACAACCACCACCAAGGCTCAGAGGAAATTTTGGCGTTTCTCTCTTGCGAACAGTGAAGGCTCACTGCCACCTGTGGGCAGCGACCAGCATCAGCACAGAGTGCGGTCCTGCAAAAGTCAGAGCCAGGAGAAGGTCACTAACTGCGATGGCTCTGCCGGTTAAAGACTCTCTGCCGCTACAGGAGCTGCAGAGCCACCCATCAGCAAAAGGCAGTGCGCTGCAGTGCCTGACCTACAGATCGCTGTCTTCAAACCAAGCCGACGGGAGCTACTCTCAGCTTCCAAGGAGCTGGTCTCCGGGGGGCTGTGTTATGCCAAGGCTGGGCAAGAGCCCAGATCCACACGGTCTCGGTTGGTGGATGAAGCCTATGTGATGGCTCTGTCAAGTTTGAGTCCTCTAGCACCCCATAAGGGATCATCACACGTGTCCCTTCGCTCTACCTGGGTGCGGTTTTCTTTAGCCTTGGAAAAACTTGGTGTTACTGGAGACTTCACTTTCTCTGTTAGACTGGATTGACATTGTTAATCGTTGAAACATTATTAGTGGTGAACAGGATGGACAAATACAAACAGACAGCAGTTCTAGTCTCACAAGCCTTGTTTTCTTAAGAAACCTGGGCCAAAACTTAGAGCTTATAATTTAAAGTCATCCCTAAAATCAGTCCTCTGGATTCGTTCAAACTTGATTGATAGACAACAAATCTTCTTTTGAATCATATGTTTCTGGAATAGCAACTCTGTTGATCTAATTTCCTATGGTGATTTTATGGGAAAAGTCAGTCTATATAATTTTCATAGAATCATAGAATATCTCAAGTTGGAAGGGACCTATAAGGATCATCAAGTCCAACTCCCTGTTCCTCATAGGAATATCTAAACCTAAATCATACGACTGAACGCTCCAAGGAAGCAATTCTGTGGAATTACAAATTATTGGCTTGACCCTGAATCGTTTTTAATGTAAAGTGCCATCAGGGAAATCCAAACAAAATTAAAACTATTTAAAAAGAAAACATGCAGCTAAGGAATAGCTTTTTAAAACTTGTAAACTCTTTACAACATAAGAAGTAGGTAAAATAAACAACAGTAAGCTTATATACCTGAGTTTAGATTGGTTCTGTATGTACTATTTTATAACTATATCCTGTGAGAATTTACATTTGTTTGCATTCAAGAACTCACCTGTAAATTTCTCTACCCCTCAACTGAGTATCTGAGCAGAATCCAACCACACACAAACAGACACGCTGAAGTCTGCATGTGCACAACAGAGTGTAGTTCTCTCCACTGTGCCTCCACCGAATGAGAATTTGCCTAGAAGGAGACTCTTTACACTTAAAATACTCATTAGCAGCTCACTGCATTAGGGGCTTAATCGCTTGCCTTTTGTGGAACACCATTTCATACCACTGCTCAGTTGCAGCTGGGCAGGGGTGTAGGGGTTGCGAACTGCACCTTTAGGAAGCCCTTGGGCGAGACGCATGGTGCCGAGTGGCACATTGCACAACGCTGATCAGTTAAGGGCTTAGGAACCGACTGCAGTGGAGTTCGGCCAGACTTCTTGGCTCTGACCGAGTTGCCAAACACCACAATAGGTATGTGATCTTATCTTCTTAATAGTGTGTAAAAAACTTAGCACAATTTGGACACAGTATAAATATTGTTGACAGTGTTCTTGAACAAAATTATTCATAGCAGCTTAGTTCCAGCTGCACAGCTCCTGCTGTGTCTCTTTCTTAATAATACTCCTATAATAAATATTTACAAAGCAGTACCTGTTTTCCCAAAAGGTACAAAGATTTGTTTATGAATACTTCTTTCAAAAAAAAAATAGCATTTTTCTGTGTATTTCCAAACTTATCATAATTTATTATGGTTTTGGCAATATCTGAGATGGCTGTACATAAAAGGATTTAGGACATCTGTTAATTCTAGGATATGTAATTAAATATTACTATATAAACATAACCTCTTACCAAATATTTACATGTTGAGTAATGTGGAAATATGAAATTTCATTTTATACCTACTCTTGTGAAGACTGATATTTTCATCAGTGTTCATGAAACTGAGCCAGAGTAAAATACATTTCAGCTTTTCCAACAGCAAATACAGGATAAACCATAGAAACGGCAGACTCCTCTAACCTAGAGAAAAGTACACATGTATATGCTTGTGTGCCATAGGCATGCCTGTTTAAAAGGAGTTAGATAAGTTACTGGAATACGATTTGTCAAGGATTATCTAACATGAAGATGCTACCTCTGGCTCTGAAGCCTGTGAGATGCAGATACGTGGAAGCTGGAAGATCATGCTGGATGTTATCACTGTTATGACTGTATTTTTTCCTTTTTACTCTTCCCTAGGCCTCCAGTGTTGATCTCCATGAGACAAAAACATGGCTAAATTGACCTTTTTCCTGGCATACTACAACTATTCTTGTCTTAAGCTTGTAGGCAAGAGCTTGATGTGACCTGAGAGATATTTATTCTTCTTATGGGGCAACAGTTTCCTCTGCCTTCCTGTCTCTGCCATTTTCCAGCCTGGGAAGGGCCTTGGGCAGCAGCGGCACTGTGGACAGACACGCAGTTTTGAAGCAGAAAAAAGCTTGTAGAGTGAATCCTTTGAAGTGGAGCAGGTGGACCACAGCACTTTATTGTTCTGCTCAGGCAGTCCCAGCTTGATCCTACCTAATCTTATAGCTGTTTCCTTTCGCTGTTTCCTTGTTAGTGTAACTGTTATACACGTCTTTCAGCCACCGATGGGAAGAACCACCAGTAGGAGATCAAACTGAATCCCTTCTGATGATCCCAACCCAGCCTGCATTTGCTGCCTGCTGCCTGGAGATCCAGCTGCCCACTTACCCTTGCCACTGCAAAAAGTGTTTTTCCTCATTAGAAAATTATAATTAATGAGACATCTTAAGAAGCTGGCTCTGCATTCAAAACTTGCTGTACATTCATTCCCAGCAGAAGGGCAAACATCTCTGTTCTGCTTACACGGGCTCTTACCTCTGAATACTGAAGTATATGAAAGAAAGCTGTGTCACACCACTTATGCCAAAGAAAGAGCACAGCGAAGAAGAGGGGCCCCTACAACAGACCTGTGAAGAGAAACTTTCCCTGGCCTGCTGTCAGTTCCCAAACAAATACAGAAGTTGTGCAGCTGCATTTCATGCCATTTCCATCACATGCCAATTTCCATTTCTCCTCTTCCTTGGATATTTAGCAAACACATATCTGCATTTATGTATTTGCCTTCCCTCTAGTACTGTTGTGTAGGGGGCCTGGGAAGATAACAAATGCAAATATAAGGCTCATAACAGCCACTTCCTTCTCATGCACCTGCAAACAGGGACACACTACCCCATTTAAAGGATGCAAGGTCCTCACACTGCTTCTGCTGGAAACAAAGGGATATTCCAGTATCACCACCACTTCATTTAACTTCAGACTTCAGGGGTTTTAGCAACACATCACTGCATGGGTAGAGAATAGCATATTCCTTATACTCCTTATGCTCCTTATCGTTATTCCTATCCTCCATATCCTCTTTATCCTCCTTATACTCCTTATGCTTATACTCCTGGTAGGTTTCCTTTCCCTTCTTCATTTTGGAGTAATTGTACTCTGAAACGGCCAGAGTGGCTCTTTGCCCTCTGGAAAACCAATGTAGAAAAAACATTCAGAACCTGGGATGTAAGTTTAATAACTGTTGGATACTGAAGATCATGGACCAAAGGGAGACACTGTATCTTTTTTCCAGCCATGATGCATTATCTGATTTAGGCCTGAAGGAGAAAGTATAAAGCAGGTAAAGAGAGGTATAAAGAAGAGAGCTATGGGGAAACAGGACATCTTTTATCTACCTCCTATGCTTTCTTTTGTGATTAAAGCCATCAAAAGGAGTTCCTTATCTACCGTCTGTGCTGGGAAACACAGATACAAGGAAAGAGTGGCCCTGATGTTACGAGAGATGATGAGGAGCTCAGTTCTGCTTCGCAGTAGATTTGGTACCGTGGTGAGACATGGTGATGGTGACGGTGGACAGCTCAGGCAGTGGGAAAAAACATTTCACTACAAGTGGTTTGCACAGGCAAAATCATCTTTACTGTGCTTCTGGAGGTGCTTCCTGTAAGAGGTTAATACAGACTGCATGAAATGTATTTTAAAATGAAAGATCTTTTTTCTCCCAAATGTTGCCAGTCACAGGTTCCCTAGCCTTGCCTTGACTCAGTGGAATGCAGGTAGTTTTCCTACTCATATTGCTCCTCAAGCGGAAAGAAAGATGTCTCAAAATTCTCATGGCCATAAACACCTCTACTGTAATTCTGCCGACTACTAGCAACTTGCCTCAGGAAAACATTCTGCCCATGGCAGTTACCCACATCTGTAATATACAGTAGCCTCAGATGATGCACCTTCCAACTAGAACAATGCTGTCCCTGGGTTACCTATAGATCCAAACCGATTTTGCTCTTAGTCAGCCTCGTATGCCCCCCCTCATCACCAATGTAAGCTGGTCTTTGTTCTTCAGGCTTCTGTTTTTCTTCCAGAAAAATGTAATAAAACATAGAAGATGTCAGAAAAAAAGTCACATAAATACCTGTGGACGCCTCTGCACTTTCCATTCAATATTACTCACTTCTGCATTTTTGATTTATCTTACTCTTTTTTTTACTGAACTTTATCTTCCCTTCCTTTTCTGTCTCCTTCTCTGTCAATAAGAGATTGCACTTTCGCACTCAAAAAAGAATAAAATTTTGGATGTCCTAGCAGTAATTTAGCTTCAAGTGATCACATAGCAGCATTTTAAATGAACTGACAAATCAGTTAACTTTTTCAATGCTGAAATTTAAATGATCGGATTGAACAACTACTTAAGCTACCAAACAGCAAAAGTGGAAAAAACCAAACAACCCACCAAACCAACCCACAGAAAAGCCTCCTTTGCTAACTTGCAAAATCCTATTGCAGTTCCTTGCCAGTGCTGTCCCGTCCTCATGGTCATTCCCTGCTTTCCTGCTGCCCATGTGACACTGTGGACCTGATTTTTTTCAAACCACCTAGCCCTGTCTTTCCTACATTGCTGCTTTTTGCTATAGGCAGAGGCCTATTCTGATATTCCCTTTTGCTACATATTGGCACCAGGGTCTAATTCTTGCCTGCATTTTAATGGGAGCATGGCAACATATGCAAGGTACTCTGGTGCCAACTAGTGCAGGGATGCCATCCAGTTCTACAATATTTTGAGCCTTTCAGTCTAGGGTCAAACTTGCTGTAGAAAAGTCTCTACTTCTATCTTTTTTTTTTTTGATAAAAAAATAAAAAATATTTTATAACATGCTAAACATTTCCACCTGGATTCACATTCACTGTATGTGTGATTTATTCGATCATCTTTGTTTGTTTCCACTTTTTTTCTTTTTTCTTTTTTTTTTCATAAAACTTTTGCATGAGTGTGTATGATAGTGGAAAAAGTTTGCTGGAACATGTGTGTGGTGGGTCCTTTGCAGTGTTTTCTCTGGCCATGATATTGCGGAGATGAACCTGGCCAAGATTTGTCAAACATGATGAGTAGTTTTATTTTGCTGTTTTTTTCTTTTTAAGGAGATGGCAGGAATTGTGGGGGAGCCTGACCTGAAGGACCCTAAAAAGAAGAATGATTTTCAGAAAGTAACAATATTTTTTTCTTTTTGAAAACAGACGTCTTGACTGGGCAGACATCCTGCTACTGCTGTCCGGAGGTATATGGGCAAAGCCAGCCACGCAGCAAGAGGGCAGAAGGTCACTGAGAGAGTGGCTGCTTTTTCTTGTTGTCCAGGTTACCTTTGCTCCCACAGAATGGCCCAGCATCCAGAAACGTTAATACCATCAGAGACAATAAAGTTGTTCCTCCTGGAAGTGCTGGTGTCAGAGGTCTCCACTGGTGGGAACAACCTACTACCTCAGAGCAAGGGAAATACAAACATCTGGAAGGACAGAGGCATACCTTGATCCTGAGACATGGGCTGCAGCAGTGTGATGGCAAGGTATTATAATTTCCAGTTAAAGAGGACAGCCTAACCCCTGAGGGCATGAGGAGTAAGCCACCATCACGCCAAGCATGTGAGCTACTAGAAAACTTACCCTTGTTTTCGTTTAACAATGCTTTAAATATGGATGTTTGCTGTAGTCGCTTGTGCTTGCTCCCTTTGCCTGGAGAAGGCCTATTCCTGGTTGGAATAGCTACTCCCACTGGTAAAGTACAACTCAGGGCACTCAGCTGCACCCCAGAATTAGCTCTGCTTTTTTTCTCATGATGTATGAGTTGTTTCTTTCCCATTTCTAGCTTTTGCAGGGGACTTTAGTGTGAATTTCTGCTCCTCTGTCTCTAAGTACTTCGTTGAGGACTGGGCCCTAAAAGATGTCTAAAATGTTTTGCTGCAGAAAGACGAGTACAGAAAGAGCTTGCATGGATTGAATCCCAGTCTGTTACTGGAAGGGAAGCTTAGCAGTCAGCTTATACTGTCAATTTCCATGCGGCGCAGGTATTGCCAATGTTATCCTGAGAGTTCCTGTGGTTCCATGCAAAACCTACTGCCCATCCATCAGCAGAATACAGGCCTTTTAATTTAGCCATGGTGATATATGTGTAACTGAGCCCAACAAAAAAACACAAGGAAAAATGCAGTTCCCCACTCCCAACCTCCTCCCCAGCCCCCCGACCTCCCTCCTTCACTCTGCAGTTGGAAAGTGAAAACAGAACTTTAGCTCTGTTTTCTCTCTCCTGGTAATCCTCTGTCAAGAGGCCGTCTGTCACTCTTTCCACCTCAATGAAAACATCATCAGCTTTTTCATTTTAAGTGTTGACTTGAGAGACAAACCAGCCCTCATTTGTACCTTAATGTTCGTCTAGAAAGTGTTTTAAGATTTCAGGTTACACTCAGCAAGCCAATGCCCAGTGGGTCTAAGGGCTTAGATGGAGCTGGCCTCTCAGCTAGGAATTTATTGATTTGATACAGTTTCTTTTGTTACTTCTGAAACACAAAGCATGGGACGGGGAAGGGGGGAAGACATCGATTAATAAAAGCATGTAATAAAATGCATATGTAAAGGGAGGTAAACAACAGGCCAGGAGCAGATAACATGTAGGAATTGAGTTTGCAAAGACAATGCAGTCTCATTTTGTTGGAAAATGAAGATTTTTTTTTAGAAAAAACCCAAAAATAAAATACAAGCTTTTCATTCCATGCTTGTTATGGTCCCAAGCAGAGCTGTGCATGCCAATCCTTCTCAGAAGGTCTGTCCCATGCTGCAACTGTGGCTCGATCAGGGTAGTCTACAGGTCTCTCTGTTTTGGTTCATGACCCTGCACTAGCGTTTACTACACAAGGAGAAGTAACAGTTTATGAATTCAAATCAAAGAGAAAATTGATGGAGTTAAACTGGTTTACCACAGGCTATATACAAGTCATTATTTACCAGCTGTTGTCATTTAGCAGTGTCCGACACACCGCACGTAGGAGAACGGGTGGTGTTTTTGATCATACTGGGTGAGTAGCTGCTGGTTAGTGCAGACCATTTTACACAGACTGTGCTCATGGTAATCCTTCATTTCTGTCTCAAACATCCATAATTTTACTCCTGAAACACAGGCAGCAGGAACCATTTTCTTTTCATGCTTAGGAACTTGGTGGCTAATAAATAGAGGAGCCCGAAGTTGCTGTATATGCTGGCATGCCAGAAAGGATACCAGGGTGCACCCCACATGAGCCCGTAAGAACAGGTAAGATGGCAGACAATTTGATTTGAACCACAGACTGAGCATATTCCCATGGGGTGGTTATGGTGGTAGTCATTATCAATAGAACAACTCACATGCCCATGAATAGAACCAGGCAGAAGAGGGGGCTTAAAAGGTTATTTAGAAGAAAGTCAGACCCTATAGAGATTTTCTATTCTGCTGTGTCAGACCACCTGTACCTTTATTGACTTATTCTAGATTTGCACCAGAGTAGACAAGGGTAGGATCACTTTCATGGTCTAACACAGGGGCTACAAAATGACACTAAGCACCCAACAATGCTGCTGAAAAAAAGGAGAAATCATAAAAACAACAGAAAATCAGAGGATGGAAACAAAAAGCTGAGTGCTGAATAATTTACAAAGCTGCAGTAATCATTCTCATGGGACTACTTAAAAGCTGGACAAAATTGGGAGTGTTTAAGCAACAATTGTTGAATTGGAGCAGCACTGCTGACAATGACTGACATTAAATGTAGTAATTGGATATAAAGGCTGCTTTTGCTACCACATTATTTATTAGTTTCATTAATGCTAGATCCCTTGGGGGAGTTGAATAATTTGAGGTTTCGGTTTTTGTATTTTTATACCTACTTTATTTTTGTTCTGTATCAATTTTTAAGGAGAATGATGTAACAAACCGACTTTAGTAGTTACGTGGGAAAAGACTGCAAAGACTCTAATCCACAGGTATAGGGGAGTTTAGTCTTAGTCTTTCTCGGAGTAAGAGAAAAGGGGTTTAAAAATGTGTAATTTCCATTACATGAATTCTTTTGTATCAACTAAATGAAGCTCCTCAAAGGAAAGAGTAATGTTTCCCCCTCATCTTGTTTATAACAATGAAATTATAAGCTTGATTCACTGTTGCTCTTTTCCCATGAATGAAACCTCATGGAAAGTATATTCACTTTTTTTTACTAAGGGCACACTTATAAATGAGTTTAACACATGACTGATATTTTAATCCATGGTTAATCTACTTCCCTAGATCCTTAAAGAGTCCAACAACTCAATAGATAGTTTATAACCATCTAGAATACATTAATCTCTGTAACATGGCTATAACATCTGTTAATCATTTGTTACCCACTTGTACGCCATTTATAAATGCAACCTTTACATAAAGTTTGAGTGAAATATTTTGTGTTTGTACAACACGTTCCTTTCAAGGAATGCAAAGCACTTTGTAAGCATCATTTAGTTGAGGATTATTACTCCCACATGTTATAGGTAAGCTGTATCCTCATTTTCCCAATAGACAGACTAATAAATGGGGTTACATCCATACTGGAAGAAGAAAGCAGCACTTGTGAGCTACATCAAATCAACAGACTCCTGTATCCCACAGAATTCCTGTAAGAATTCCAGCCTGTAACTAGTACCACACAGTATCCATCCTGTGCTTCTGAAGCCTTGTGCCTAGGCATGAGACCTAGGCTATCACAATCCCTTCCTAAAGTGAATATGAATAGGTACAAACCTTTCAAGGAACGGTCATCATTCCCTCAGGAAGATCTGCTTGAAACACAGGTCTGTGTAGGCTTGTGCCTCCCTGTACTTAATGCTCTTAGCCTGCAGGCAGAGGTGAAACTGCCTTTGCCCATGAACCTTTAAAGTATGAGTGGGCTCTGAAACTTGGGTTAAAGCCATGTCTCAGCAGGAACTTGTATGTTCAAGCATGGATGTTTAAGCATGTTGTGGATGGTGCGTGTCCCTGGTTCTTGAGGTAGGCTTGGACATGTGCTCAGCTTTCATTTCTCCAATACCCCGAGTCTCACTGCTTTCATGACAGTGGAGGAAGGTGTGGTACAACCAAAACCAGAGGTCAGGCTTTCTTGCTCTGTCTCAAACACGAATTAGTCCTCTCTCCCTGAACCGCCATCAGGTTGTACAAATAGGGTTATGCCATGAGTTCCTGCACTCCTGTTTCCTCAGAGCCAAAGCCATGCCTGTGCCATTTTCTGGTCTGAATGAAGCAATGCTATTTTTGTAAGTCCTCCTTGCTGTTGCCATTAACAAGGACCTTCTCTTTGCAAACCACAATTTGGTGAGTCTGTTTGATCCATCACGCTTCAACTTCCCCCTTCCTGGACACCATGCATTGCTACACTTCTTGTTGACCCTACAGTCTTTGATAACCGCAAAAAACCCCACTTACGGACATCTTCTGTTTGGTCCTGAGCAAGGCCAGTCAGCAAGCCAGTGGCAGAAGATGTGTTAAAGTTCAAAATATAGCACAAGAGCTAAGCTATTCAGGAGGTGAGGAATTCAAATATGAGCAATTGTACTGATTGCCAAGCTCTACTCAGCTCATTTCCAGTTCCTTGGATGTATTCACATATCTGCTTTCTCACTTGTGACAGGATATTTTACTGACTGTCTTACACATAAGCCTCCTATTCTTCTGAAACCAGGACATTTTTTCATACCATTTTCTGCCTAAAAAAATAATAACCAATGCTTTCTTTGGATGTCTTTTTTGTATTTAGATTAAGTCAAAAGGCTATAGCAGAATAAATTTAGAAAGAGTGAATTTGATAAATACACCTTGCCTGAAAGGCTCCTCCAGCCATGGAAACAGTTGCAGCAGCACGAAGCATACTCCAATGTATCATGAGTATCTTGTGGTCATTACTTTACCTCGGTGACCCCTTAATGAGGCAGGATTTGCAATTTGCGGGGTTGGAAGGAGAAGCTGTTCAAGCGGGAGATACAGGGAACACAGAGCCTCCCTCTATGAGATCCTTGGAGGAAATAGTCCTGTAGGTCCCTATTAGCTCTTGGCCAGCCCTGCAGCAGCACTGCTCTTTGTTCCCACCACGAAACTGCCCGTAATGGCTTCTGCTTGGGAAGGCTCAGCTCCAGGGAGCAAAGCCAGTACCGATCTCACCCGTCACAGCCCTGCGCACTTATCCACAGCACAGTATCGCTCCCTGACCCAAGTCCAGCAGGATTGTGTCAGGTGGCCCAAATTTTGCTCACTGAAATGAACCTGTGATGTGTCTGCCTTGCAGACTGCTGCGTGTTGTGGGCAGATCTGGGTGAACTGTAACCAATGGTAGACAGAGTCCTGAAAACAATCTAGCCACGATAGCAGAGCACTTAGCAACACTCCGAATTAGAGGCTAACTCATGCTGTTTCTTCCACAGTTTTTAGACTTTCCCCCATTTTTTCTTATCTGTTGGGGCAAGCATTTACTAAGGGCTTCCCTCATACTCTGATACTTGATATATCATACTGCTACTCTGACGTACAGTGAGGACCCCTCAGACTATGATGCCCGTTACCCATGACCACTTTCCTGACTTTGTGATGCCAAGTTTCAACCTTAGTTCAGCAGCATGATCTCTTTCTGCAGAAAAGAGACACAGGCCTGCACTTGACCTTATTTACAATGTGTTTCCCTATTAGACCAAAGCATCACTTCTGTAGACCTTCCATATCAACTCAGAGACTACCCACCTTATCACCAAAACCCTTTGGATACTGAGGGTTACCCAAACGGACATCTGAGTAAATATTGTTTCCCAAGGCAGCAGTTGAACAAGCACTGATGAACATGTGACTGGGTGAAAAAAACCCAAAAAAAACCCCAAAACATACATTTCATGTCTGCCGTCTCTCCTAGCATTTCTCCTTTAGTAGGAAATATAATATTTGTTCATCTCCTCTGGTTCTTCTAATGCAACAACCACGGATCCAGAAGGGCTACAAAGCTGGTGAGGGGTCTGGAGGACAAACCTTATGAAGAACGACTGAGGGAGCTGGGGTTGTTTAGCCTGGAGAAGAGGAGGCTGAGGGGAGACCTTATCACCCTCTACAACTACCTGAAAGGAGGTTGTAGAGAGATGGGGGCTGACCTCTTCTCCCTGGTGACAAGTGATAGGACGAGGGGGAACGGGTTCAAGTTACGTCAGGGGAGGTTTAGATTAGATATTAGGAAACATTTTTTCACTGAAAGGGTTATTAAACATTGGAACAGGCTGCCCAGGGAGGTGGTGGATTCACCATCCCTGGAGGTGTTTAAAAAAAGGGTAGATGGGGCCCTTAGTGACATGGTTTAGAAGTGGCTCTTGTCAGGGTAGGTTAAAGGTTGGACTCTATGATGTTAAAGGTCCCTTCCAACCTCAACAATTCTATGATTCTATGATTCTATGATAACACGTATCTCTCCCTTCTTGTTGTTTCTCTGTAAGAAAGTCAGAAATCTCCTAAGGCAGTAAACAACATGACAGTTGGACCTCTTTGGCACAGGTCTGTACCCCATTGAGAGTTATCTTATCTTCTACCCAGTTATTAGGGTCCTTTTCTCCCCCACAGAGACTCCATGACTTAAAAATTTGTAAATATAATTGTGGGTACTTTGTTCCTGTGCTGTAACAAATGTCACAGTCTCTCAGTTGTTGTATACCCAGTTCAGACACTTCATGAATGACAAACGTGTCACTGTAGTACCTAGAATTTCCCATTTATCGTATATTGTCTGTAACTTGTTTCAGAGCAAACTTCACTGTTTCTGATGCTTATAGGCTTGCCTACCAGTGCCTAAGTTTAACTTGAATGGCTCATCCTATTTCAGGCTGACATTCCCTGTTTCTCCAGTGAAGAATTCCGCTGACAGAACGGTGCTCTTACACAGTCAGAGAAGACGGCCTAGCAAGGTATCAAAAAGCCATCTGCTCCATCCTTCTGCCCCAGCAAGAGTTAACTGCATTAAGCCTTTGCTGAGTTGTCCTCGTTGATCGCTGACATTGGCAACCTCTTGCAAAGAGCTGTGATCCACTGAAGTTCGTGTGCCTTTCTCCTACTGCTGGTTGTTGGTGGAGATTGTCAGTGTGCGCATAGCCCTGGGGATGCTTTCTGAGGACTTTGTACACTAGCCACCTTGATAAACCTGCAGTCCAGCCTGAGCAGCTTTCCCTGTGCTTTCGCTTTGTCAGTGGCCGGTTCTGGGCCTTGCAGTAATTTGTTCACGAGTATTTTACCCCATGCCCATGTCACCCCTTGGTTCTTTTGTCAGGAGCTCTCCAAAATGGGAGGGTTGGCTTTTCAGCCCTGAATTGGTCATATATATTCCACCTTTCTGCTTCTTTCTGAACTCCTTGTCTGAAAAGAGATTATTTAATTTTCATGTGGAATGTAGCTCTCTCCAAATGTCTGTACTACCATATCATATTTAGCATACTTTGTCCAGGTCACTTGAAACCATTTAAAACATGAAGTTCCTTAAGGATGGCTATTATCAGAAAGAAAGCTTCCATCAGGTGTCTTCTTTTTAGCTTGTAGATACATACAGGACAATCAGCTGCATAAACCTTTTCCACTTTCCCTCCACACTTCTGTCTAGACTCAGGGGTGGTGATGACATTCATTGCTTCATGCTGCTACAGTGGATATTTTTTAGTCCCTTAAACTCTTGGTACTCCAGGTTGCCAAGGAGTCTGGCAGAGATGCCCTTCTCACAGTACTGGAGGCTCTGTTGGCTGGCAGCTCGTAACATGAGTCCTGGAATAATATGAGCTGTTCCAAACATGTCTCACAAGGTACATTTAAAAGTTACAGTTCCACACATTATCCTCTTCAAGAGATAAAAATCACTTGTCCCTTTATGACTGCCTGAAAGTCACTTAAATCTCCATGCTTCAGATACATGGCCCTGCCTGAAATCTGACCAGGCTGTAGAGAATACCAGGATGACAACAGGACAACCAACTTTAATACCCAGAATGACACAGGCTGGAAATTCAACTTTGCATTGCAGCTGACACAGCAGAAGAGAGCAAGGGGAAAGGACTCTGTGCTTGCTGGTGCACAAAAAGGTCTCTGGCTCTCTTGAAGAAACCAACAAGCTGCATGGAGACAGTAGGTTACCACATTCCTCACCTGAAAGAAAGATTAGGTTGTTTCCCTGTTGTAACTATCCAGCTGCCTTCTAATGCCTCCTTTCAGGTGAGGCTTACCTCCATGCAGCCCACCCGGTCACCTTGGCAAGCTCCTTGTCCACCTGGCAGAGCCCAGGAGCTTAAACCTGCCCAGCACGGAGCACTGCCTGGCCTGCAGTCCCTCAGGGGAAGTCAGGTAGCTCAGTAGTTTGAAGGGTTTTTTTTACTCTAAAGGAGATCTGCACAACTCAAAGGGGGAAACTTGTTCCAGGGAACGTATGAAAGCATATTGTTCTGAAAGATCTTTTTGAACGATGTGCAAAATATTGAACAGACACGGCATGCACTTGGCCGTCTTGAAATGCTTATTATTACCAATTATTGCTGAACAAAACCAGGGAAAGACCTCTGGAGGGCAGCCATACGTTTTCAGCTTTTTCTTGAAGGTCTTGCAGTATTTTGGCTCCTCTTTGATCTTTATGGAGCCCGGAAGAGCCAAGTGTGCAGAACTCATGTATTCAATGTGTATATAAACTGTAGGCTCTATAAAGAATGGTACAAATTCTTACTTTTGGAAAGAAGTCTTTGCCCTCAGTCTCCTTGACTTTTTAAAATCACCTTATTTGTGCATTTTTTTCTGTTTTGCCCTTCTTGTTTTCTATCTCACACTGAAGTCGGTATGTAATAGATGCTGGTTGATCACACTGTGGACAAACTGAAGACCCAGTTGCATATACCTCCTGTAAGTTCTTAACCCCCCTCAATTTACTGCATGTGCCTCTGACAGCTCCTTTTTCTCAGTTAAAGTCACTTGGAAATTTGTTTAATAAAAATTATTAATAACATAAATTCTAACAGCTTCTGAAGTTATACTGGCCACAGGGTGTTTTTTTATAATGCGTTTCAGGCACAACCTTTTCTTACAGTCAGCTTCATGTTTCTCATACCAGTGGTAGCAGAGTCCTGAGTTTCTGGAGCTAGCTTTCCAGCAGAAGACAAATCAGTGAGGCAACTGAATTAAGGGAGAGTTCAATGCTCAGAACCCATGGTGCACACCTCTGGTAGGACAACACAGGGGAAACAGCTTTTCCACAAGATTAAATCGTCTTTGATGCTAGGACAAAGTACATGGAAGACTTTATCTTAAAGACATTGCATTAGATATGGCATTAGCATGCTTGAAGAACACACAAGATAGCAAAAAGGCTTCTAGTTGCTGTTCAAGGTAGTGTTCAGCATAGCGGCACAGGTGAGTCAGCTGGCTTGAAAGAGAATAGAGACAGCTGAAGATATGTTGCAGACAGTAGAAATATAATTCAACCCTTTCTCTAAAATGATTAGTTTTCCAGTCACAGCAGGCCACATCCTCCCACACTCACCTCACTTCAGAGACTAAACTCTCTCTGTTATTTGGTGCTCAAATACATGGCAGCCTGTCCTACAGCTTTGCACAGCCAAGCTGCCAGTAGAGTGACTTCATGAAAGAACTATTTGGAAAATCAAAGACTAGCTTCAATTTCGGGAGCTGATTTTGTTAAATACAAAAGTAAACTGAAGTCTCCGATTTGCATGTACAATATGCATAATTTTGTGTAATAGGAATGGCAACAGAAACTGGAAACCAGCCACAAAATGAAAATGTTCTATAAAATATTTTTAAAAAATACAAATATCTGCAAAGTTATTGACTCTTATGCATGATTCTGTGAGTGTCACATCACTAGCACTATATGGCCAGCTAAAGCATATAGAAAACTGTCTGGAGAGTCATTGGTGATATGATTCTCCCATGCTTACACCTTCCCAATAATTACACACATGGTGATCTGTCTTTAAAATATACCTCAGGGAATACACAAATAATGAAGTCACCTGACTGACAACTTTCTACAGTACTTTGTGTCACAACGCAAACACTGTCTTAAGATCATGGTGAAGTTTCATGCTTGCAGTTTGATTTCCAGAAGGGCACATTCCACCTTGAGTTAGTTTTCAACCACTTGCCAAAAAAGAAAAATAAGCTGCTGCATTTGGATATGGAGTGTGAAATCACCCGGATGGGAGTAATGTGAGTGCACATAATTGTACACCTGTTAGTTATTTCTGAGAAGCTAACCTGTTCATGCTACAATTAGGTACAGTGTAAATCACAGAGACAGAAAACACATTCAATCAGTTGGACATGGTGACAGAAAAAAACATCAGATTTCATGGCTTGATAGAAAAATCACATTAGGGTCTAAATGAATTATTTCTACGACTCAAATAAATTATCATCCAGGCTTACGTTCTTCTATTAACAAGACGAACATTTTGGGGAGAGAGACTTATATACTCCAGGGAAAGGCGGGTGTAAATCACTGCAGTCAAGGATACAGGGGTTTAGCTAGGGTATGCACTGAGAGTTGCTTTTAAGCAGGGAAATGTACTTCTAGGGGGGAGGCCAATGAGAAATTTCCTTGATGTGAATGGTACCATATCTGGTGCATTTTCCAGACATAAGCCCACAAAACTTCCATTTGCAATGTCAAAAGATGATTTGCTGGCACCACGTCAGCAACCCTGTGCTGTGAAGATAAATGTAAGCCAAGGCTGTGGCAGCAGCCTTCAACACCATGTCAGTAACACAGAAGGAGTTTGCACTTCAGTGTTTTGGTGCAATAAAGAAATGAGCGAGCTTTAAGCACTGCGGTGGAGTTTAAAACTTGGCCATTTGTTACTGACAACCCCAAACACCAGTGGCCTGGTGCGGCTCTGATGCTGGCAGCTTGACATGGTGCCATTCCCTTTCTCGGTGGCTGCTGGCTTACAGAATTCGCTGGTGTGCTGTTGTGTGATGGATTGTGTGCCAGGGAGAGGCATCAGTATGCCCCCTTTTCCAAAATATACAGTACCTCTACAAGAAGTTGTCTCACTCGCTCAATACTTTTGCTCAAATAGGAATATATACAGTATGGCAAGCAACTGGTTTTGCAGCCTTGAAAAAAATAACCACATTTTGCTCACGTACTTTTAAAACTCTAACAAAAAAAAATCTCCTATGGAGCCTCAAAACTGTTGTATGAGAGTAGTAAAAAAGCTCATTTGTATGAATACATAGCTACTACATGAAATACCCATTCTGTGTTGTTGTGTGTCGTGAAAAATGACCTGCATCAACAAGCATTATGTTACAACAAACATTACTAAATAATATTTTTACACACAGTCTTTATTTCAGCAAGCACTGGGCTTTATTTTGACCACATAGGCCTTTGCTCAAAGCCCCCTGAATGCAGCAGGAGTCCTTCATTGCCTACAATAGGCCTTGGATGGGGCACATAACTTTCTGAGCATGCTTACAGTCTCCTTTCTGTAATGGTTAGTCAGGTGCAAGGCCAATGAAGCCCATGGTAGCACAGCTATGCAAACTGAGCAGGAGATGAGCACAGGAGCAAAGACATGCAGCAGCTCTTACGAAAACATCAATCATTTAATTCATTCTAACATATTTAAATTTACTTTCATTTGGAGCTGTTCCAAGCCAAAAGACAATGGCACACAGCCAACAACTTAAATACCTTTTAAGGCCATAAATATGATCCTCAGTCTTTGCATATATCCACTATTAGTGTCAATTCCACTTAGACATGCCTTCTGAAGAAGCAGTAGATGTTCCAAATAAATATTATCCCCTCTTATATCTTCAAACTTACAGCATTTGGACTCTGTAGAAACAGGTATTTCTTTGACGCGATAGATGCATGTTTATATACCAGCAAGGGTCAGCTTTAGCACTTATAAATCTTGTATAATCACTGCCTGATTTGGGAAGTACTAGGTGGCATCTTTGTCATGATAAACGAGAATAAACCAGTGAATGCAAAAGAGATTATCACAGCAGAACTGGTGGCTGGGTGACTTTGGAGCTTTATTATGTCATGCTTACTAAGCAGTTCTAAATATTCAAGGTATGAAGAAAGTTAAATTTAATGATGCTGTATCAGAATACTAAAATTTAATTAACTTATTTATGAAATTAAGGCTTTTGAAACGACATCTTAAAGTGCTGTAAGTAAGACAGAGGATGGTCAGCATTAATTCTACTACATCTGAGAAGGAAAGGTAAGGGAGAGTCAGATCAGACCAGCTCTGGAGCATGTGCTGCTAGTTCTCTCACAAGAGGAACTGCTTCTCTTCAGAAGGCAAGAAGCGGAATGGTGGATTAGGATGGCTGATCTTATAGAGTTTATCTAGAATAAAAACTAACAGGGCAAGTGAGTCCGCTTAGAAAGAGAACGTGTACACCCTGTGTACACCGGGGCTAGCTTTGTGATGCCAGTCTGTCTCTGTCAGTGGAATATGCCCCAGCATCGGCCAGCCTTGATCCGAGGGGCAGCAGGATGCTGGCCACCTCGGGCAGCTGGGGCTGTGCCTTTTTCTGTGTCTCTACAGTAATCACCGTGCTTTGAGCAGTCTGCTACAATAATAAACACTGAGGTGGATGGAGCGGAGTGGTGAAGCAATCAGCTGCACTTTCTGCTAAGTTCATTTTGAGACGCACTGCAGACTGAATATTTTTGATTTCGTCTTAATGCTGAAACCACAGCTCCAGCAAAGTCAACCTGGGAATTGTAAGCCAGATGAAATAAGTGTTAATTTGGTAAATTCTTGTACAAGATCCTCTTTCATGATTACTAACTGAGGTGTGGACACCAGGCCTGCTTTAAGGGGTGCGTCTGTCACCATTAACAAGATTAGAGCACACAGGCTTTGGAACAGAGGAAAGCTGATCTCCTAGTGTAGCTTGATGCCTTCGACACAATTGCCAGGGAATCAGCACATCTGTAAGCAAAACAGAGCAAGGACATGGCAGCTGAAACAGCGTACAAAAGAGCAGGAAGAACAGACAAGGCTCAAAATGTCTTTCCACCCTGCAGCGATGATCCCCTGGTTAGTGGGGAGGGACGGAGCAGAGGAAAGGGTAGGCAGATGAGGCTTTCTGACAGCAAAAAAAAAATCCTTACGCCCTACAGGGAGACAAGCAGCCCAGAGCCTGGAAAAGAAAAGGGGGACTTCATTATAATTTTTGCCTTCAGAAACTGCGATGGTCTTTGCACAATCTCTTGGACAAAACTGCACAGCTCAGGTAGTTGTGTAAGGTGCAATGCTCACAGCTTCCCCCTTTTTTCCAGCAAAGAGATAGAAGCAGGGGCTGCGTGCTGGAAAAAAAAAAAGGCTCCTGGTAACAGAAACTAGCAAAAAATTCAGCTCCAAAATCTTAACAAAAAAAGGTAGTTATTCCCCAGAAAATCTGAAGGACATTTCACCTTCTATGGGAGAGACTGCTATGCCGCTCGGCTAATCCAGTTGGAGACATAGGTGCAGGCCTTGTTGCCAGAGGCAGCAGAGCCAGCGAAGGCGATGTGTTGGTACTGAGAACCTGCAGAGACCCGCTGGGCTATGCCTGCTTTGGATCTGGGCAGCCACTTCCATCTGAATTGGAAGTCTGCAAGCTGTTCTTACACTGTCAGCGTCTCTGGTAAATAAAAGATGTCAAAAGCAAAAAAAAAAAAAAAAAAAAAAAAAAAAAGAGAGTAAACAGTACATGGTGGAGGCAGAACAGAAAAAACTGAATGCAGGAGGATGAAAAGCCGACACCTATGAAATGTCCTGAATGATTCAGTCCTGAAAGAGCAAAGTGATTTATAATGCTTACTCCTTTTTTTCTTTTTAGATCCTTTTCTCTCTATATCTATTTATTGTCAAAGTCCAACGGGTTCTCAGTGTCAGACTGACATAATGATAGCTTTGCTCTGTCAAGAGAGAGAAAGCAGTTTGCTACATGCTTGCCTGACACTCCTCATTATCATCTGTGCAAAACGAGCACTGAAAGAAAAGAAGAAATAAGAAAAACTAACTCCCTCTTCCTGGAGTCATTCGTCAAGAGCTTTAGTAGCAAATGTTCCCAAACTTGCAACACAACCTCTTGAAACAAGAGCTGACTTCTTGCTAAATTCCAATATTAGTCACAGTTCTGTGGTCACAGCTCTTTGTTTTTAAATAGAAACCTTTCTCATGGCTGTGACAAGTTACTTTGTGGAAGTAAGAAAGGAAGGTAGGCAAGCTTAGGCTGCTGTTTGCTGTCCTCCGTCGCAGGTGACCACAGAGGGCAGGGCCATGGGGGGAGGAACAAAACAAAGCCCTCCAGAGGCTGACAGACGCAGGGCTTTCTGGAGGGCGAACAATGCAGGCAGTGTTACCCACAAATGAGACCTTTCAACACCCTTGGAAAGAAGAAAACTTAAAAAATTAAACACTCTACAGTGGGTTCCTAGTGGCTTACATTCACTGCCAGCTATAGCCAAACAAGGCTGCTTGTATAAGCTTGTTAATGGGGAGAAATACATCTGATCAGTATGGCATTTGAAGATGATTAATGAGAGGGCTTCTGACAGGATAAACTTTCTTTCCTTTTATGTGTCCTTGGCTTTAGGCAGCACCTGCTCACTTGCAGCGACGCGCTATCAGGAGATCTGTCACTGGAGCTGGCCGCGTGCGTCAGCAGGAATTAAAGGATCCCGCATCAGGCAATGCAGAAGGACGCATCATGGTCCATAATGGTAGCAGAAAGAGTTGGAGGTGCCAGGGCTTAGGGAATAGGTCCCACCAAACATGCGCCCTGGCTCTCTGTAGCCATGTGGAATAGTCATATAAAGGCTGATGGGAAATGCGCAATCTGAGCCCAGATCCTGGTGGTCTGTATTCACACCCACCCGCCTCTCCTGATCTCAGCAGCAAGGCTGATGACTCCTAGGGGCTGGAGATCAAACTCGTCTGTCAGTTAAGCCATACTGGAGCCCCCTGGGGAGGAAGCCTGTTCTCCTGCTGCTAGTGCCCCTGCCACCCTAGTGTTAAATATGTGCAAACCCTCAAAATTTTGACTCTGGTCTCTATCATGCCCCTGATGACCCACCGACCCACAAGTGAATTCCACTCCCTTCCTATGAAGGAGGAGGAGACAGGACTCAGCCACATCCAGGGATACCAGGATCTGAAAGAACTCTTCTGTCTCATGACAAGCCAGGGAAAGGTAGGACCAGGAGAAGCATAGCCGTATAATGGGCTGTGACATAAATCCAAACTTCCAGAAAATTTTGAGCAGAGGTCTACAAGTTTGATAATAATTGTTGAAAGCAACACCCAGAAGTATGCAGAAATCTCTGTCAGCTGTGCAACATAAATATCCCATCCGAGCAAATGTGGCCAAAAGGCAGCCAAGAGAGTCCTGGAGTCCTTTGCTCTGATCCCAGAGGACCGTGCATTCTCCTTTACCTGCTTATTAACAAGAGAAACCAAAGGCCTCATGCTCAAAGGGGTTGTCTTCTTTAGCCCTAGTAGCTGTCCACAAAGAACTTAGGTACCACGATCCCTAGTTTTATTGTCCTTTTCCATCTTGCCTGCACTTCTAGAACTGTATATGAGTAGAGCTACCAGTGTGACATAGCACTGAGGCAAGAGTCCAAGGCTTAGTGCAAAAATTCTCAGGGTTGGGGCTCAAACTACATGTTAAGCATGGTCTCCATTGCCCACCATGGAGGAATACTGGCAGAAAAATCAGCAAGGGCGTGGATGAGCATTTGCTAGCACCAACCCTCATTCCTTATAATCCTTGAAGTTGGCAATAGGGCCACCATCAACTAAGGAATTACCGATTTCGCTCTGTGGGAATTCACTACTCCTCTGTTGTAAAAACAAGTGGTTTGTATCTCACTGTGTTATTCTAGTAGCGAAAAGATTAAAATGCCTATGTTGACTCTGTAAATTTTGTTACAGTTAAGTCTTGGAGATAAAGTTTCTGTCACATTTTCACAACTACTTATCAGCATTTTTACTTTCTAACTAATTAGTTATAATATGTTAACAAGGATAATTAATAACATTATCCTGCCAGCAAGAACAGGCTAGACCTTTCCCTGCTTTATGGGTGATTTGTTCATGACGAGATGTTGGTAAAAAACACTCAACTACACATGCACTCAATGCCCATTTCCAGTGTAAAGACCAGAGTGACCACTATAAGCCAGAGTGAACAGCTGGCTTTTTGTGTGAGAGATGACGAGACGTGCCAGCTAGGAAGAAGAGAAACTGAAACAGGAACACATTCTAAATGCTGCTTCAAGCACCCCACTTGGTCAAGCAACATCTGAAGGGCTGGTAACATTCCAAAACAAAGAATCAGCAAGGCTATCACTTAGAGGCAGAGGGACTTCTTCTGAAAAGAGTTTCCATGGCTTGCTGAAAAGATGTGACTCCCCCAGGCTCAGTCGGGATGAGCACACTGCCCAGAGGGTAACACTCGGGACTGCTTTCAAAAGAACTGAAGGCAATTAAAAAAGAGTAGAGTCCAACAGAGGGTGTATGGTGGAAATTTTCAAGTTGCCATTTCAGCTTTTCGTTCTTTCTCATTGAAGATATGAAGTCCATAAAGAGTCGATTATTAACATCCAGAAGTTAATGATCCCCAGGATACAGCAGCATGAATCCTTCTTTGGAGTTCTTCGAAAGACAAGAGGCACCATGAGAGGTGCAGCACACATTGACTTCTCTTCAGCTACACCGTGTTGGTGGCAGTGGTCTCTCTGGCACTCAGGCTGTGTTCACCTGCCAGCTGGTGTCACACTGTCCAGTGCATGCTGGATGCCCCTGGCAGTTTTTGTGTCCTTCCAAATGGGGAAATGGGTGGACTGGGCCCAACAAATTCGGTGAGGAGTGTGTGTTTGAGAAAGACAGCTCTTCACAACACCCGTTACTGCATGACTAGATTGGAGCTCTGCCTGGATTTGGATATTTGACAATAAACCTGTAAATAACTACACATTATAGGGAAGGCGTCAAGCACTAGTAATGAGGTTTTCCTAGACCTGAGCTTGCTCTGCACGTGGTCAGTCTGGGCTTTTGTGTTGCAGTCCAGTGATTGTACTTTGAAAAGCCAGCTGATGCGAGGAGGCTGGGTCAAAAGACAGTGGCAGCCCTGACACAAGAGGTAGGAAGTGAGAGCTGAAATACTGGGATTCGTTTTTATAAAGCTAGGAAGCCTCTCAAGTACTCTGATCACTGAGCTGAAGCAATGGATTTTCCTTGTCCAAGAGGAGTTCCAGTAACTGCGGGTGCAAAGGATTAAGTATAAGACATCAGGCTTAACATATGGCTGGCCATGCAACAACCTGGTTCAAAGAACAAAATCTGTTACAGGCAATGGAAAGTTAGAAAGAATCATTTCCAGACACAGTATTTGTACAATAGTCCTTGTTCCCCAGTTCAAGTTCTGCAGCTTTCACATGGCCATACAGACACACAGTTAGTGCAAAGCTCTGGGAAAAAAAAAATAAATCTAGCTCCCCTGAATAATTCTTTAGAAGTTAAATAGGTATGTACATTATCCCAATTATTGCTGAAACATAACAAAACGATCTATAAGTTGTCAATGTCTGATAACAGTGCTTTCTTCTAGATGAGAGTGAGGGAGCATTTTAAGCTTCATAGGCTGCAAATGTATATTTGGCATTGTTAGAATGGCAAAGTGAAAAGACCAGGGAAACTTGAGGAAATGCCTGTTTGAAAGAGAACTGAATAATTGTTAGGTGTGAGAATCTTGCATTTTTTTCTGGCATAAAATGAAGTAAATAACAGTCTTGTAAAGCAACTTTAGGAGTTCTCAGTGTCCCTTCTTCATGTTAATTTCTCCCTCCTACCATGCCAGCCTGAAGAATAAAGACCTCCATAAAATGCAGTACCTTCATTCTATATCACCATAGATATCACTTTCAGTTCTAGACTTTTTTAAGTTTCCAAAGCCAAGTCCAAGCAAGCAAAAAGCCATTATTTCCAAGAAAACAATAAACCTAGAAAAAAAAACCTAAATTTATTTTATGTACTAAGTAATGTACACAAAACACTTCCACACCACCAAAGATAAAAGCTGTAGCAAGATAGAGTGGGCAACATATTTAGGAAAAAAAAGAGTCTATTAATTAGACTCATTTTTAACAAACATTAGGACCTTAACTTAGAACAAAACCACCTGAAGAAATCCTAGACATGTTCAAAACCACTTGTAATGAGGAAGTGATGATTACATTAGTGTAGATTCTGTGATTCCTCATGTTCTTTTGGTTAGCATTTAATCTTGCAATTCTACTCATAAAAGGAACTTTACGTTTCAGACCTCTGTGATGAGGTGCTAGGATGTTTCCAACTCAGTTTTACTGTAGAGGTTTGTGTTGCATATCATAAAGGATATGGTAGTAGTTACCTTGACAATTGCTAATGCTGGCAGCAAGAGGTCTTTCAGGGAAAGGGAATTGTGGGCTTCCTTAAACACTGCTCACCTGCCTTCAAGGTGCAACAGAAGGGGCAAAGTAGAAAAAAAAACAGTGCTGGAGACAGACGGAAAGTCAGCCACACACGAGAAAGGAGCTGTATGCTGTGAAAGCAACAATCTCCCTGGGTGCACATAGGAGGACGTAGGATGCTGACCCCATCGCCATTGCGTGGGGTCTTTACAGACTCCTGACTTGGGTTGCTACACCCATGGCAGGGACTTCTCCACTGGGTGTGGGTCATCTGGGAAGAATTTTACAGGCAGGCTGAGTGATGCAGGTAGATTTCTTAGCTGGTTTACAGTCAGTGCTTTAACTGCCCACAAGAGGCACAGCAGCACATGAAATCAGCCTAAGCAGAGTATGCTAGCAAAAACTGAAAACCAAGCCATACTTTTTACCTTGATCATCCTCTTGGCTCCTGATGCCACCCTCAGCATCTGTTAAGGAGACAGACAAAATTTCTGGTAGCTCAGCATAGTCTCTGGTGTACTGTTATACATCAAAAAATGTGAGAGGGTCACAAGAACATCAGAACAGAGTGTCAAAGGTCTATTGTCCCAAGACTGCAAAAAACGTCTTTATTCTCAGATGATAGGAAACTTTTTGTGTTTTTCTATATATTCGCCTAAAATGAAGATACCAACTGTACTTTAGGTATCTGTGTAACAAAAGCAAACCCATACTGTTAGTGAAGAGAATTATGATCTCCCATATTCAAAGAATAAAACAAAACATACCTCTTGTCAAATCTGACAAGAGCTTTGCTGAAGTGTAATTCCTCTGCAGCAGCAATGATGTCCTGCTCTGAAAGGCTGAGATTTGTGTCAGAAAGAGCCCCGCCAGCCTAACAAAGAAAATGAAAGGTAGGATCTGATTTCTGTACCTAAGCCCTTTCTCCTGTAACTAGAGCTGGGACGTTGCTGTGAGCTTCCTGTAAATGATTGAAAATGTGTGAAATGGAACTAGACCAGCCTAGTTTCCATGAGTGGTCAGAAATGTCCATCTGTATCAGATGCATGCAGGCATCACATTGCAAAAGAACTAAGGAGCAGTGGCTCTGTGGTGACAGCCTAGTTTTAGTGTGGAAAGATCTAGTCAGCCTATGGATTATCATGAGGGACTGCACAAGGCAACCTTGTGTTCCTTTGGGGGATAAAGCTTGAAATTTAGTGATTTACGGACTCATGACATAGGTTCAATAGGCGACATTTTACAGGGACCTCCAAATCCATGAACATGAAGTATATTTGATTCTTACCTTAGAAACAATTACAGCTTCAGTATTCAAAATGTGGTATACATTCCTTCTGTTACCCTTTCTTCTTCATTGGTGTTACGTGGAAATTAATATTCAGTGATAAAAGCTCAGAAAACTCTTAAATTGACCGCTAAAAAAAAAAATAAACATGTTCTAAAGTCAGCTTCAAGTAGTTAGAACTGTTTGTTGTTAGCAGTTTTCTTTCTTAATCCATTGAGAGAACTCTGGTTCCGCAGAAGAAAAGGTATTACTTTATTCTTGCCTATTCCAGAAGATGGCATCCTGTGAAATCAAAGCGGAGCAAGATGAAGACACATAGAAGGCAGAAATATTACTGTACGTAGCAGGATATCAGCCTGTGAAGTTCACCATTCCATTAACTCGAGAGGGTAGCTTGTTTTTATGGGTCGGTAACTTTATGAGTAAATTAGCACATACTGCAATAGTAATGATGACAGCAAAGTTCTGAGAAGATTGAGACAGCTCCCACGGACCAAAAGGGAAAACTGTCTTGTACATCACAGCTATCACTATCTCGTTCTTCTTTTTCCTGTATGTCTTCCAATCATCATGAGAAAAAGGCAACTTCTCTGAAGCTGTTTTTGAAACCGTGAAAACAGTTGCAGTTTAGGAAAACAAGATTCTCACAGAAATCACTGGAAACATGCCAGAGGGAGAAGCAGAAAATGCTAGTTAAAGAAGTGGAGCACAAGTGATTCCTAAACACTCAGAAATTCCCTCTAACTTATAAGCATCAGTGATAGAACTAAATCTGGCTAGGGATATCAAGGGCAACAAGAAAAGCTTCTACAGGTGTGTCAGTGATAAAAAGACTACTAGGGAAAATGTGGACCCTCTTTGGAAGAAATGGGAGACCTGGTTACCTGGGATATGGAGAAGGCTGAGGTATTGAATGACTTTTTTGCCTCAGTCTTCACCAGCAAAGGCTCTAGCCACACCATCCAAACTGCCCAACTGTAGGAGAAGACCAGGTTTGAGACCACCTAAGGAACCTAAAGGTGCACAAGTCCATGGGAGATGATGATAGCCGTGGATCCTGAGGGTACTGGTGGATGAAGTTGCTAAGCCCTTACCTACCATATTTGAGATGTCGTTGCAGTCCAGTGAAGTTCCCACTGACCGGAAAAGGGGAAACATAACCCCCCATTTTTAAAAAGGGAAAAAAGAAATACCCAGATGGAACTACCGGGTGGTCAAACTCTGTGCCCAGCAAGATCATGGAGCAGATTCTCCTGGAAACCATGCTAAGGCACATGGAAAATAAGGACAACGTGGCTTCACTAAGGGCAAATCGTGCCTGAAAAATTTGGTGGTGTTCTGCAACGGGTTTACAGCATTGCTGGATAAAGGAAGAGCAACTGATATCATCTACCTGGACTTGTGCAAAGCATTTGACACTGTCCCACGTGACATCCTTGTGTCTAAATTGGAGAGACATGGATTTGATGGATGGACCACCCATTGGACAAGAATTGCCTGGATGGTTGTATTCAAAGAGTTGCAGTCAATGGCTCAACGTCCAAAGGGAAACCAGCGATGAGTGGCGTTCCTTAGGGTTTGGTACTGGGACTAGTGCTGTTTAACATCTTTGTGAGCAACGTGGACAGTGGGATTGAGGGCACCCTCAGAAAGTTTGCTGACAACACCCAGCTGCGTGGTGCATTCGACACGCTGGAGGGAAGGGGTACCATCCGGAAGGACTTGGACAGGTTTGAGATGTGGGCCCGTGCAAACCTCATGATAATCAACAAGGCCAAGTGCAAGGTCCTCAACGTAGGTCATGGCAATCCCAAGCACAAATACAGGCTGGATGGAGAATGAATTGAGAGCAGCCCGGAGGAGAAGGACTTGGGGGTGCTGGTTGATGAGAAGCTCAACACGATCAGGCAATGCACACTTGCGGTCCAGAAAGCCAAATGCATCCTGGGCTGCACCAAAAGAAGCGTGGCCAGCAGGTTGAAGGAGGTGATTCTGCCCCTCTACTCAGCTCTTGTAAGTCCTCACTTGGAGTACTGTGTCCAGCTCTGGGGCCCCCAACATAAGAAGGACATGGATCTGCTGGAGCGGGTCCAGAGGAAGGCCACAAAGATGGTCAGAGAGCTGGAGCATCTCTCCTATGAGGACAGGCTGAGAGAGTTGGGATTATTCAGCCTGGAGAAGAAAAGGCTCCAGGGAGACCTTATAGCAGCCTTCCGGTACCTAAAGGGGGCCTACAGGAAAGATGGGGAGGGACTCTATCAGGGAACACAGTGATAGGATAAGGGATAGTGGTTTTAAACTGAAAGAGGAGAAATTAAGATTAGATATTAGAAAAAAATTCTTTACTGTGAGGGTGGTGAAACACTGGAACAGGTTGCCTGGAGAAGTTGTGGGTGCCCATCCCTGTAATTGTTCAAGACCAGGGTGGATGGGGCTTCAAGCAACCTGGTCTAGTAGAAGGTGTCTCTGCCCATGGCAGGGGGGGTGGAACTAGATGACCTCTAAGCTCCTTTCCAACCCAAACAATTCTATGTTTGTATTATCAGTGAGGCAAAAGCACTCAAACCCAAGAGGACATGTTTTAGAAGCAAACCTTCTGGAAGAGAATGCTAATTAGGAGATGAATACTTTCTATATTGATCAGTTAGGGCAGACTGCTTTAAACGTCACCATTGCTGTCACATTCTGAAGACTGAGATCATGCTTTAAAAAGTGCCAAAACTGAACAGCAAGCTCTTAGACTAAAAAGTTTCTTCCTTACAAGTTGCCTGTGGTTTACTGGCACACATAATCCACAGGCTCCTTAAAACCAAGTCTTGCCAGGTCTGCCCCACGCAGCAGAAACCTCTCTTCCATACCCTCAACCTCCATCAAAGCTCTCAAATAGTTAAACAGGCCAAGCGACACGTGGGTGTTTGCCTCTGTTTTGAAGTTTAAAGGAAGGAAAAAAACCTCCATCACACGCAAGTCCTATGCAGGTTCCTGCAGGCACAGCATAAGGGTGAAAAAGCCCTTCGACATCTGTGTTTATTATGACAAATACCATTTAATCTCCCACCCTGCGTTGCAACTGCTGGTTATTTTTAACAACATGACAACAAAGGAGGAAAAATGGAAGGTGTGTCCCACCCTCCACCCCTATGCCATTATGTGAAGAGCTACTTTGAGCAAATTACTGTTCTGGGTTATCTGTCAGCTCTCCACTGTCAATGTCAAACTAAAAAGGAAGGCAGGAGACTAGCCCTGTGTTCTTAACATCTGAATAAGTAAATGCTTTCCCAGCAATGTCAGCACAGGGATGAGAGAAGTCAACTGTTAATAGACAAAGCCACTCATAGAGAAGGAACAAAATAACACGTGGGTTAACTTAAGCCTTAATTAAGTGATTCCGTCTGTTAAATTTCCTCACCTCAGAAATGCAGAACAGGAGAGAAAACTCAAGTGGAAAAGGGAAACTCAAACTTTCTCCACTTTTCTCTGAGTAGACAGTAAACTACCCAAATTGCGTGACAGAAACTCTTTCCTTCTGTTTCTCTAGTCTTGAGTTTAGACAAAAAGCACTGAATGTTTCTTAAATTTGAAACAAAAAACATTTTCCTTTTCTCCTTTTTCTCTTTTTTCTTTTTCTTTTTCTTTTTCTTTTTCTTTTTCTTTTTTCTTTTTCTTTTTTCTTTTTCTTTTTTTCTTTCCAGTTTTATGATTCAACAGTATTTTCTGCATTAAGCAAAAAGCTGGGCTGTTCTAAGATGATACATAGAAAATCCATAGTCAAAAGAGAGAGCAGCACTCATTAAATGTGAAGTAAGCTGGACTTTTAAGTGCTCAGAGTTACACAGGTGTTGAGCAAAGCATGACTAGCAAGCAGAGTGAAGCAGTAAAACGTTGCAAGCAGAGTAGATGGTAGAACTGAAAAGTGTTTTGAACCCTTAGAGGGAGCTGGGCTTTCTCCTTTTTATAACACCTCCACAAAAGCCTTCTCTGAAAGTGGAGTATCTTTACTTTAAGTGGTGTGGATTCTTGTGCTAATGTGGTTTACAAAGGTAAAACTATTTGATCCATAAAATGATTCATATGACCAGCTTATATTAGCCTGAGCATGGCTGAGTGGCTGTCTAGACCACTAAATCAAGTGCCTGACCATAATGAAATTACTAGAACAAGTCTCACTGACTTCATCAAGGCTCACGTTTTATCAACAGGTTTTTGCTTTAAACGTTTTACCAGATCAAAAGGGAGAAAATTGATAGTAACCTTTAAGAAATTCTGACGAATACACTATGCCTTCTAGTCATGTACAAGTGTCACTCAGAAGCAAATCTTCATGCAAAAGAAAATCTAAGGCATTTATTCCTGGCACTGGTTATGTGTCTCTGGCTTAAAAAGTTCTGTGAATAGCAATGCAAAAAAGTACCTAAATACTATTACAGTCATGTATGGTGGAAGAAAACACTCCGAAGGCTGCTTTCTGGGTCAGCATAGTGAGAGAACACTGGGACAATCTTCTTTCTGGTGGAGTTCCTGCTAAACGTATTTACTTACACATAGAAGCAAACTACTGAAGAGAAACCTTGCTGACCAGCCACTTTCATTGCTGCATTTTTCTTTTGGCAAACCCAATAAAACCCAGTTAAAACAGTGTGGCAGACATGGTAAGCTGGTGGGGCTCTCCCGAAATGTACACAGACATACCTGAAGGCCTGCTCAGGTTGGAAATAATGAACTTTGGCCAGAGTTTTTGTTTTGTTAAGTAAACGCTCTTTAATTAATGTTAGCTGTTGCTATGCAACTACTTAAAACTTTTGCTGTGGCAATATTCTCTATGGCTGTAGCTGAGTTCCAGTCTTCAAAAATGTGGAAAGCTATTTCTGAATGTAATAATACTGCAACATGAGCTCTTGGGCAAGAGACTGATATTAGGGTCCTTGCTCCCATTTGGAAGATTACTTCAACTCTTCTCTATCACTTCTCCCTGACTTTCGCATCTGCAGCACCATTAAACCCTCCAGAACAAGACAATGATGAGGTTTATTGTAAACCATGTGGGCTCTGGGAGGGACGAATTGTGCACACTGAGTGTTTTGCTAAGCCCCTGAGAGAAGAACAATGAAACAGGGATCTTGTAAAGGATTTATGATGCCTGGGATTAAGGAAATGTGTGAATGCTCTTGCTTAACTAGTCTGAGGTAAGAGAAACATGTGGAACACTTCAGTGCAGCACTACTAATGTTTCAATGCAGGTGCTAAATAAAACAAATACTTATATCAAAGCTCTTGTTCCAGACTTCAAATAGACAAACAGAGTGAAACGTAGTTCAGAAGTGAAACTAGGAAACTGTTCCAGTGACTATAAACACAATGGCACTTCCTAGGCTGTTATGGGGATATCAGCTGCATTTCCATTCACAACCATACCTGGCTTCACTCGCAGTCACAGGAATCCCATCCCAGACGTCTTTGGGCTGCAGTTTTCATCAAAGGGTGAAGGACTGGAGGTATCTATCACCGAACAGCTAACCGGAAGATAGATAGCGCTGTTCATCTCTTAGCTCTGAACCTGTTAGGTTTAAACTCTTGCTCTATCTTAAGCATTCTGCAAGACTTTGCGAAGGTTATTTTGTGTTTGTCTGTCTCCCAAGCCATAAAATGACCATAATAAAACTCCATGGAGTAGTATCTTTCTGAGTAGGAAGGCACCAACAGACCGTTTGGCTTGATATCAGGAATGACAAGGACCACAGAACATTTCCCTGTGCCCCTTGCACGTTTTCACTATCAAAGCAATATTTTTGGATTATGCATAAAATTGTGCTCTTAATTGCAGAGATCTAGAGTTTTGATAGTATGACACAAACATGAAGACATCTATAGCACTTGTAAAGCTATCTGCTCCATCAGAGAAAAGAGCAGCAGCTCCTTGCGCACCCTCAGGTCTGCAGTCATCAGCCAGAACTTGCAGGTTTGCAGTCATCAGAGTCTTATATTTTGTCTTCTGCAGGCGCTGAACTATAACAGCTTTGGCAGTGCTGTATCAATCAATCTCTGATCATTACCAGCAATTACTTATTTCTGATGTTATTGTTTTGTACCCTTGCTTTTGAGCCAAAAGAAAACGCCTCTCTGCTGAAGGTGTGGCAGAGCTAAATCTGTGCCTACGGTCAGGTCACAACTGCTGGAAACATCATTGTTCTTGAGTGTGATTAAAAGACAGCCAAGGCATCTGTAGCTGGAATTTACAAATGCAAACCACTGCTGACAAAGAGAAGGGCATTCTGACAGACTGAGGTTACACAGCTTCCTGCACCTCCATTCTTCCTCCTTCTTAGCCACCATCTCACTCTAAGCCTTCTCCTTCCCGTACACAAAAGCTGTGCTGCACCATTCCTAAGTGCTGAAGGTACGAACCTTTGTAGGCCTGACATAAATGATGCGGCTGTGATCAATTTGCCCACAGTTAATGATGAAATTGTCCTTATAAGTAATGTTTCAAAGGAGGGGGGGGGTGGGATAATGTAAGAGGTACCATCTGCTCGGGTTCTGTCCTGAAAAGCAGACGTGATAGTCCTGGTCAAAATGCTACTCATAAACTTTTCCACCATCTGGCTGTAGTAACTGTTGTTGAACACAAGTGGTCTACAGAGCCATCAACATCTTGCTCGATAAAAGAAACAAGATGTCACAAAAGCAATAAAACTGACATTTCTGCAAATGCAGCTGCACTTAGATGGGGCACATACCTGAGAAAGAAACAGCTAAAGTTCCTTCACATTCCTAGTCCTTGAAGTTAGAAAACATGTTATTATCTTGTGACAGAAAGAAGTGTTGTAGCAGACCCCTCTTTTCAGTCCTTACACTGATTTTATGGCATTGAAGGAACTAGATAGTATTTGATTTTTTTATACCGTGGGAGCCCATCCCTTTGAAAGCTAATCACCTAGTTTTATTTAGTGAGTGTAGAATAATGGCTTTCTGGGCAAAACTGACAAGTTTTGTTTCTGGCTGTTCATTTGATACTCTCCCCTTTTAAACTGAAAAGTGATACGTGATTTCAACTTGCTAACAATGGCTCCTGCAATAATCATGTGATGTGTCTGACATGGTGTCTGACGCATAGCATTTTGGCATTTGTTTTGCAAAGCAGTGTCCCGAATCAAAAAATACCTTTGGATTTTTAGAAGTAATTTGTACTCAATAGACAGTACTTTACTCACCTTCCCCAATCTTCCTCACATGCTTGTTAGATGTTATTCAAAGTATCAGAAAATCTGTGTTCCAAGTGAACTCCAAGAAAGTATCAAACAAAACTATAAAATAGAGTCTCAATTTGAGATGGATACACTGAGCCGTGGCTCTGGCTGAGAGGTCTGGAAAAAGAACTGTTTGCTGTGCTAGGCACAGGGAGATTCAGAGTCGCTTCTCCCATGGAATAAAATACCTATCGTTACAAAGCCTCCTTAGTTATTATAAATAATTCTTGGCTGCACTACGGTATCACACAGAAAAGCTAGAATAAGGTCTGGACACTGGACAGCCGTCTGATCTCCCTCTTGCCTTGCATATGGCGTCACTGTGAGAAAGCCATTTAACATTTTCTGTTATGATAAATGTTTAAAACATCAGATTTTGCTGGTTTATGTCCTTTTTTGGTACTGGAGCTTCTGATGTTCCAGTTGGAATAGGCCGGAAGAGGGAGAGTGGATCTTTCTGTTCCCCCTAAAGCAGATCTTGTTAATTCAGTGTGAAGGCTGCTTTCAGCCTAGAGTCCCTCTTTCTGGTCTCCTGTTTCCTTTCCCTTATGTCCCTGTCTTTTCTCCCTTGCATTCCTTTGAATCCCTGCTACTCTCACCTGTCCTTCCTGGGCAAGCAGCCCATTTCCCAAAGCACTTTGGATCCCCAATGTTAATGTGCATCTCTTTTGTTCCTGCTGCTGAACAGGGGTTGCTTTTATGTATGTATGTATATGTATATATGGAATTATAGTTACATAGCGATGTAGTTATATAGCCATATAGTCATATATAAAAATAATATATATATATGAAATGTTTATATTCTTATATAAACATAATTATCTAAATATATAATAGGGCCTAGTTAGGCGACTAGTCCCAAAGTGGTCAGGAACAAAGAGACAGTGGTGGGAAGAATAGGTTAGACATCTTCAATGTTTCATGTATTTTGCAGGCTCTCCCACCACTCATTTCCACTCATGTGGCACTGCGTTTTTGGATAGACACTGTCTTTGAAATGAAGAATCTTCTACTGTTCCCTTCCCTCATCAAAATAAATGGGTTAATCTATCTTCAGTCACAAACTTCAAAGGCAAAATCAACAGATTAAGTCAGGTAGCATACTGATGCCAGTGGGTCTACTGAAACTAATGACTGGTACTGCTTGCAGAAAGGCATACAGACAATGGTCTCTGAGAGATAATAAAGAAGAAAAATGACATACAGAAATAAAGAGAGTCTAGTCTGGAGATATTCCCTATGTTGAGAACGAGGACTATAGGACCAGATCTGCAACAGGACATCGTACCAGTCCCAAGAAACAGTAAGTTCTCTGACCCTCAGGACCCTCTAACGAACATTTCCTCCCTCCATAAACTTGGACATGCCAAGTTCCCTCCATATGTAATAGTCTGCTTCCAGCAGTGCCTTTAACAGTGTCAACCAGCTAAGAAGCTACTCCAAAACCCGCTCCACCCACAAATTACAAACTGACGCAAGGAGGGACTTGAAGTCAAGCTTCTTGTAGCCAGCGAGATTGCATTAACTAGTACATAAAATGGGTGCTGTTGAGTTCCCCCATTGCCTCTTGAACAAAACATGCACTCACGTGGCCATGGCTTTACCACCAGAGCTAATGCGTCCTTGGCTTTGGCCTCTGGATCTGACACCTCCTGCTTATGGAAGGTGAAAATTTCTGTGGTCCTGATCTGAGTGAAGGGTTTGGTATATCTAGAGCAATAATGTTGACTTGTATTGTTTCTCCAACATTGAAATACCATATTATGCCTAAAGAGAAGGGGACTTATTTAGTGAAAAGGTCAGCTCTAGGCCACGGTAGACTGAAAACCAGATGACTCTACCTTCACTTCTCAGTCTCATAGCCTCTTTGCCAAACAAATTTTCCTTGTTTGATTTTCCTAGACTGCTTGCCTGACAGGCAGTACTCTAATTGTACAATAAGCCTCTAAATTAGAATCTGAGTGAGCTGATGAAGCAACTTTGCATCTGACAGTTTTATTTGGGCTCCTAAACAATTGTCTTTTTTCCCATAAAGCACACATGACGATTGTGCTGCAGAGCTATTTTTTTGTCTTGATTTTTTTATTAACCTGTGCAATGTATTTCCTGAGGAAGTATTTATGTCAAAAGAGATTTGAATTGTTTCTCTCCTCAAATGCCTTAAGGAGATTTCTTTTCTTAATCGCTCTGCTTTAATGAAAGATAAATTGTAATCCCAATCAACTCCAAGAGTGAAAGTGGCCCTGACAAAGCATGTTCTTAAGTACTTGGCTGAATCGGGGCCAAATAATCAATAGTTTCTGTCAGGAATCCCTCAAAAATGAATCATTCTGTTCCCAGATCATTTTTGTTAATTGATTTGTATTGAAAGTTTCATAGGTAATGTCTAGATTACAGCAACACAACATACCACAGAAAGGGCTTATCCGTATGAAGAAGAAAAAAGAAGCAAGACATATAAGCAGGCTGGATCCTCAGATTTCAATAATCACTAAAAGCAGAGAGGGTGAAAAAAAAAGCGCTAAAAGACAGCAACAAAAACCTACTCACAGTAAACAAACTTTCCTTGTACCTACAGCTGTCACGTACCTAAGAATTAGGCGAAGGATACAGTGTCTGCTCACAGGAGTATGTTCAGAATACAGTACTGCTTAAAACCTCTTCAGGAGCAAAAGGGATTAACCTGAATTTGACATGATGGCTCTACTCTTTATTACTTGTGATCAATGCATATTTTTTTTTCAAAGTAATTCCCATTTTTTTGTGATAAAAATATTGAATTTCTGTTGTGTAGCTTTTGTATGGTGTATCAAGTGATTGCCAAAGACCAAAAACTGTTCAGTGAGGAAGCAGTATTTAGTTTTGCTTTTTTGCTAAAGGAAAGTTCTCGTCCTTTCCCTGTCATACATAACTGTCAAAATGTAAATGAATCATCTTATCGCTGCCAAACGATACAGGTGTTTTTCCCACCCAAAACCCAGCAAGAATGAATGCGAACTTCTCAGGCCAGCTATGGATGTTATTTGAGTCCCTGTGGCTCAAGGAGGACTCCAAATTCCTTTCTGAAAACATTATTAGGTTGATGATCTTGTTTGAATGAGGTCTGGCATTTCTCTGATCTTTCTCCATGTGGTCTGTCTGGAGTCTTACTAATTTAATTCCTTTAGTAGGCCAAAGCATCTGTATTGTAAGACTTTCTCATGCATTACATACTGTTCTAAGACAAATCTAGAAATAATTTTACTGGATCCAATAGATTTGGTAAGAGAATATTCCTCCTGCATGGGAACAGAGCGCTGGTGAGTCATTTATTAGCATAGTATGTCATAATGCATTTCCCAGGATAATATAATTATAGATTTGTGTCAATAACAATTTCATTAACATTTATTGTTTCTTCTTTTAAGGAGAATATCTTGTTAATAATATCTGTTTGATTTGCTCTCAAAATGTCTTAATAAAGAAAAGTTATTACTTTTGGTGCAGACTGTATTGCCTCTAAACCCTATTAATTTGGATTATTCTTTAATTTCACTAGTAGTTTCTATGGAATTTATCATTTTTCATGACCAAGTTGAAAAGGTATCAAACGGAAGTAGCAGCAGTAACAAATAAAAGTACATTAAGATCTATGCAGATTAACTTATGCTGGGTTAGAAAGTGAAAGAAGAACGTCCTTTTCTATTAGCTTTACATATTGCAGTTGCTACCAAGTGGAGGAATATCAGAGCTCCCACACTGGACAGATGGCTCCCAGAAGCATGTGGTGCCTGTGGAAAAAATGGCTAGTCTTAGGAATGGCTCATACACCAAATATTTGTACACTCGGCTTCCTTTCATTTGGTACTCCCAGAACACCAATTGGTTTAAAAGGCCACCCTCTTTTTTCTCCTGTTGACGTTACGTTGCAATGGAATTAATCACCACGTGTTAAATTCAGAGTATGCAAAAAAGGTACGTCCGTGGTTAGCGTAAGAAAGAGAGACAAAAGGTAAGTCAGTGGATCTAACCATTGATCAGATGCGTAAAACTCCTTTGCACTTCAAGAAGCAGGAGGTTTGTCAACCTGAGTGGTACCTACCCATGGACACCGGAGGAGGAGTGGGAACAGTCCTTAGTAAGATCACTGGGCCACTGGGTCAGTGTGTCTGCGTGCGCTGCCCAGGCTGGTTGGCTAGGACTGGCTGGTGTACAAAGCTTCAAGACAGCTCAGTACACCTGTGTGACTGCAATTACAACAGCGATTTCAGTAGAGGACATAACCCATAAACTACTGCTGCATCCAGATGCTTGAGTTCCAGAGCAGCCCTGAGGTGTTTCTGCATGGAAACAGCAGATAAGAGTGTGTCTGTGCAGGTCGAGAAACTGATACAAAGTACCTTCCTTCCTCAGGTTGCTTTGCTTCCTTTTTTAGAGCTGCAGGGAAAAAAAGGAAAAAGTGTTGGATTTAAGACTTTTTGGATTTTACTTTGTGGCACTTTAAGTTTGAACTACATCATCTGTAACAAAAACGGAGCAAGAATTTTCAATAACAGTGACCAAAAAAAAAAAAAAATAATCCCAGCTCTGCCAGAGACATGGTCTGAAACTGTGCCAAAGATTTCAGGCTGGCAAATCAGCAAAGGAGCCAGATAAATCAGAATGAGTGTAACAGATCTCATCTATTTCAGCACAGCTTAGCCCATTTACTATGTCATTGTCATCAATACCCAAAAATACTTAGTTGTAGGAATAAAAGTGTCTGCCTAACAAAGCAGAACCATTAAGAAAAAGAAAAAAAAAGTAAAGAAAAGCAAAGTGAGAAGTGTGGCTATAACTGTGTAATAATAATACAAGTTAACTACTTAGAGGAAAGGAAAAATGTTTTGTATACTGAAAGCAGAAAAAGATTTGTTCCTATTGTATAAAATAATTCAGTCTCCTGGTTTTGATTTACATTTACTGGTAACAGCTGCTTACAGGTCAGGTAACATTAGCATTCAAAAAGCAACCCTAATGAAAGCAACCATGCAGCTAATATTGGTGTTAATTCTATTTCATGCTCTCGGATTCAACTGCATAGGGAATTGTTTAAAATGGAAATGCCTTGAAAACACACTATACAAAATGCACAAATGCCCACAATCTGCCATCAAAGCCAAACCCTGAAATACATTTCTTCTCACAGAAAGTATACAGTATGTACGGTATATAAACCTCCATCAAAGGCAATCCTAGTCCTTACTGCTGCAGAAAGTCTGGGCGCAGCTGAGACATTCTATCTCAGCGTTGTGGGAAATGTGCCATACAGAGCACCCTTGTGCAGAGTCTGCGAACATCTGCCGATTCCTCTGTGCAGCGCGAGAGCTGGGTGACTCAGGGGAAATCATGCAGACCAAGACTATGGTCAAGAAGCCCGCACATCAGTTGGCCCACACACTGTGTGGAGAGGGCAACAGCCTTTTATTCCTCCTCTACAATCTGGTGCTCAACATGTGACCATGCGTCCTACAGAGCGGGGCCGTGACTCCTGCTTTTACCCGACTTTTACCCTGCGCCCATATGCATGCGTGTGTTTCCTCATCACCTGACCTGTGTACTCTTGAATATCAAAAGAAATAGCTTGAAACAAAACACCCTCTGGAAATAGACCTGGTTGGTGTAAGATGCATGGAAACTATGTGTGAGCGAATACGATTTCAGAACGTGATTGAACAAATTAATGGGAAACAACACTAAGGGAGGGTTGGAATAAAAAGACACAACCTGAGATCAGGGTGGCACAGGGGTCGAACGAGTACAGACAGGAAAAACACTATCATATTTTGTTCTTGCTGTGCTCTTACACTGCTCCTTGGGCATCTGCTGTTGGACACTGCCGGAGACAGACTACAGCACTGGGCTGACCTTTTGGCTGGCTCACAACAGACAGTTTATCCTCTTACGTTCACCAGTGGGCTTTCAATATGTGTATCAAAGGCAGACACCTTTTCCAGGATACAATGTAAGATTTTAAGCAGCTTTCAGATAGCACACCCATTTTGTCAGTAAACCCCTGTGATCACAGACTAAGGTCTCACCGGTCTCTCCTGCACAGTAATTACCATATCCTTTAATCCCCTATCCAGGCTGTGGATTGCCAATGACAATACCTGCTGGAAGGTTGTCAGCTACAGTTTCTGAACTGAACTCAGTTCAGTTAAATATCCATCAGGATGTTCTTAACTTGTTACTAATTTCAAGGTAAGAGCATGTGGCACTAGTTGCCATAGTAATGTTGTGAGCAAGCTAATGAGGGGAATGAAATTAAATTAAGCTGTGGTCAACACCATCAAAAACTGAAAACCCAATTAGTTAATGTAAATTTCTCCCAAGTAAGGATTGTTTTTCTATAGGTAAACACTGTCAACAAGTCAGCACTGCACTTTTTTAAACATGACACACTTCCCAAAACACCAGCTGTTTTGACAGATGACTGTACCACTGGACAGTGTTTAGAAAATAAATATTATTTCCCTTGCTTTTATCTAAGTCAGTAGCGGCCCCTTATGCATTGCAGTCTTTGCAGCTATGGTGGAGCCAGCAAACATTAAATTGCCTTAAGCTGTGTTTACACCAATATTTTGTACTTTTACAGTAGTTTTCCACTTGGTGTAGTTATACCACCTCTTTGACTACGTGAGTTAAGCTAACAGTGTCCTGCTGCTCAGACTAGCTGTGTCTGCCCAAGGGTGTGTGCCAGGCTAGAGTGTGAGTTTTCACATGCATCTCTTCTCTTTCACCTCCACAAAAATGAGAACAAGCAACCAATCTACAAGCTGGAACAAGGTACCCTCCTAGAAACGTAGCTGAGAGGTTTCGAGGCACTTGGAAAAACAGATGACCGAAGCCCCCAGGCAATTGAAGGCATGCCTCCACTGCACATTAGAGCATGGTGCCAGCAGCAATGATGCCATACAGATCAGGTCTAGGAGCTGGAAGCCCAGGAGACCTGGACTGAGAAGCAATGTAGTCACTGTGGTGCTGAAGCAACCTCTTAAACTGGTAGACTGGGCTTTGACCTTTCTGTTAAAAATTCTCCACTTGGCTTTGAAGAAGCAAGTCTAATCTGAACTGAACTCTCTGTGGCCATAAAAGAGATATTTCAGTAAGGAAGAGCATTAATGGAGTTTAAGATTACTTTATTAACAGTTTCCCAGTAAAGATGGACAGAAATTATTATAGTGTGCACTAAGATATGTGTAATAAATAATGATGTCTTCCAAAACAGGGATTGTTGTGCTAAGAAGACTTATGGTCATCAGGAAGATAAATAGGTTTGATGGGGCATTTAATGAAGAGGAGACCATCACATCCTGGTAGAAATTAGTACATATGTGTAATATTTGGGAGCTTTATTTTCCTGCTGTGAGGTTAATTCATTTACATTGATTTTAACTGCATTCTTGCAGTTGAAAGTACGGACTGAGGCCTCATCTAGCTCTGACAGAGAAGACAACTCAAGTGCCCCACTAGAAGGTGTGGCCTTTTGGGTATTTTTCTTTATGTGACAGTGCTAGAATTTAACTGATGGCTTCACATAACAGAAATTATTGCAATGCAGTAAACTCAGGCCCTTTTTAGTTATTTTTGTCATTCAGGAATGACTGCACTTCCAAAGTGAGGCCACTTATTTTTTAACTTGAGGTCATCAATATCTTAAAAGTCCTCTCATGGCTGTCTTGCAAGACAGACTATCTGGAGCTCAGTTTTGATCTAACACCAAGTTTGCACTAACACAATCATGGTGACATTGGCAGAATTAAGCCTGCTGTAAACCTATAGAGATGAAAGGAGAATTAAGGCCTCACTCTCCTTTGCTAATGGAATGGGAAGATGGCAGGATAATTTCTGTGTAGGAGACAGTACTTATTCACATGAAGTTCCTTTGCCTTTTTCTGTCTAGGTGATTTTCAGCTTATGATCTGTGGTAGGACTCTATGGACTTCTTCTTGGAGGACTTCAGAGGTAGAAGAAGCAAGCCTATTACCACTGGACTTATATCTGCTGGGATAAGTTCATTGGAAAACGTTAAAACTGATAAAAGAAAAATGCTCTACATGCCCTCCTTGTCCTACATCTTACTGGACTCAGGGAGAAAAACAGACTGAACCCCAATTTCCTGTCCTAAGTCATAACAGCAGAGGTGGCGTTATGACACCCAGCCAGACAGGACGTATACATACAATTAATACGGTACCCAACATTTGTAGCGAAAAAATAAACTGTTTGTGGTCGCTTCAGCTGCGGCTGTTAGCAGGTACAGAAAGTAGTGTAGTGCGCATTGCCATCTTGTGGCTCTGGAGGAGATTGTCCGGGCCGTGCAGGGAAGGTCATCGATCCCGACAGGAACATACACCTGCCCTGGGGGACTGCTCTCTGCTACCCTTTGTTTCCTGCTCCTACATTATGTCACTTCGGCAGCATAAGTTATTCTTATTGTACGTCTCAGAAAACACGTCCAGCATCAACAGGCTCTGGGGAACACTTTGGACAAAAAGTTCAGCAAAGTTGGAATACCCACAGGCTAAATTAAACACTTTTCTCTGTGGACACTTGTGGAGACTTTTGGTAGGAATACCTTCTTGTATTGTTTTGTGAGTCTGCAAGTTGAACTGTTTTTGCAAAAGCTTGCTGGTGTTACCAATAACTACAAAAGGAGGACCAGAAAACAGGAGATGTTGAGCATAAAGTTTTACAAACTCTCTTCCATGTGAAACCAGACCTAGTATTTGAAAGATAATTGGTTTATTAAGGAAAACGCATATGAGAAAACGCACATGAGAAAACGCATGCTTTTACATCCACAAAACCCCTGCTTTCTGAGTCCCCATTTTCATCTTGTTCATATAAAACAAACCCATTCATGACATCTCAGTCAGAAAAGAGCATGTTAGTCCAAACAGAACAATAAAAGGCCCAAACCTGCACCCCACATTTGAATTGGGCATTTTCTGAGGCTTGATAAGGCTTGAATATTTTGGTGTTGACAGTTCTGTCCCCCTCTCTTTTCTTTGGTGTCACACAAACCGGAACAATTCACTTGGATAAAAAAATAATTCTTTGATACTTCCACATGGTTCACATGAAGTAGACTAGAATCTCCCACTGCAAATCAGGGTTCTAATGCTTCTTATTTGCTGCTTCAAACAATGGCAAGCTTATTATTTTTGCTTGGTGTACTTTATTTTGCAGTTTATTGTAGAAGTATGGACTACCATCTGCAGGGACAGAACTGACTTCAACTCTTGAAGCTGGGTCCAAGCCTGATTGCAACCTTCGACAAGGTTACGATGCAACTACTAAAGAAGTAAACGTGGCAATAAGTCAATTTTTAGAAAATGCTGGAAGTCAGGTTTATGATTTTTTTTTTTACTTTTTTTATTTTATTTTATTATTAGTATTATTTCACTAAATTGACTGGGAAAGAAATCTTCAGGACCGGTAAGTTAGTTGCCCAAGGACACAAAGTGGAATACTTTGGTGGAGATCAAAGGTTAACCTTATTCTCCTGAATTGAATTGCATCAGAACAACCTTATAGATAATTAAATGTGGATGCATAAGTTGCACATTTCAAGGACACACTTTCTTCAAAGTACTGGAGAGGGCAGCAAGTTTCTTTACCCTGGAGCTTATCTGAAGTCAGCCTGACACTTTTCTGTCTATTTTCTGCAAACACAGAAGTAGTGAAGTACTTTTGAATAAAACCAGGAAGTTATCCCTTCAATGCCAGTGAAGGATTTGGAGTAGACTTGTGTTCTTTCTTTTTTAATCTTTTCAGACTGCACTCAGCTTGCTGTTTATCTGTCCAACAGCTTGTTACATGTTTTAAAAAAATTCAGAACGGCAAGCCTTGCATCGGGGATTCCAGCCAAGAACAGCTTAGAAAGTATCAGTCCCAAGTACACTCGGCTTCTCTTGTTTCAATTATCTAGAAATCAGAGACATGCAACAAAGAACAGGAAAAGAAACCTTTTATCTGTGAGAGAGGCCCAAATGACACACAACTCCAAATTAATAGAGAACACGGGTTTACAGACAATTTGCTAGAACCATGCAGTGAGCTGATTTGAAACATATTTCTGCTTTCTTTACATTCAAAGTACTTGTCCTGGGGAATAGACATAAATATTGAGCTTGGTTCTTTGCAGCAGTGACTTCATTCTGGTTTAGTTCTTCAAAGAGCTTAAGAATCATTGTGCTAGAAAGTGAGAGTTTAACTTAAACTGTGGGTAACTTCCCCTTCTCCTTTGCCTGTAAATGTCGATATTTGCCATAGATACCAACTGATCATGTTATTAGCTTTCTTTTATTGGTTTTATCTGAAGGTAAATTTAGTGAACTTGTCTTATAGGCTGTTATGAAGGCATAAAATGCCGTTTGAAGCCTAGACATTTCAAAACCAGTGGGAGATTGAGTTGGCTCACCCCTGTCTCCATATAATCTCAGTGCTGGTTGTTCATTACTGTATCCAAGAGACTATTTGATGTGGGAAATACAGTTTGTGTTTCCTGAACTGTGTTGCCTGGAAGGAAATGGGCTCAGGCTGTGAAATTATTCATGTAGTACCTCTCAGTGCCGTGCAGGAGGTAGGTGCTGAAATACATCTGAGAAGCTGGATCTAAATCATGAAAGCTGCAACCTCAGTTACCATTGCAGGACTGAATAATGAGACGTGGACCCAGTCACTGAAGTGACTTTGTCATGTGATTTTCGGTGTATTTCAACGTGACACAAAAAACTCGTTGGAAACATGCAAAACATGATTCCACATCCTAAAGTTTTCACCTGTAATCTACCTGTGTAGACAGAAGAGAGTTTAAAAACCTCCTTTGAAGTGTTCAAAAACTATTTTAGATCTCTTAACAGCAGAAATATTCTTCAAGTAGACAGACTTTTAGAAAAGCACATGTTATGCTTCAGACAGTAATTTCTTGCAAGACATTTTCCAGAATGTTTTAACAGCTTAATCTTAACCATTTATAATACAATCACAAAACATAACTGCTTTTTGAAGTAATCGGATTTGCCTCTCTCACAGTGTTGCATATGGGATAGGTGGATAGAGTTGCTCTTACTGCTCTGTAACATACTTCTAAGCAGAACACTTTCCTGCTTCTTTACTTCTGTAGCATGTTATGTTATATATATAATGGTATTACTACCACGTGTAATATGCCTATATGTGCTTTTTTTTACATATGTAGTTAAAACTAACATCATCAATTTATGAATACACCAAATATTTCAAAATTGTGTGTGCTTGTATGTCTGTGTGTATACACATACAATTTTTAGGTATTTAATTGTTTTATAAATTTTTGAGACTGTATGACTTTTAGGGGGATATGTTGTTATTTATTAGTTAGGAGTCTGTAATTAAAACTAATTTTTCCTCCAAGGTCAAAACCTCAATGTTAGTGAATATTGTGTACCAAATTAGATTTGCTGCACAGTAAACATATTTCCACACTTGAGAACAAAGATGAGGAAAGATACCAAGGGGTGAATTCTTTTCAGAAACAAAAAACAAACAAACAAAAAAATCTTAATTCCAGTAACTCTTTTCAGAAAAACTGAAGCCATCATCCAATGGGAAAGAAAGTTGAAAGGCCCTTTGGATGTTTGCTCTGTTTATACCTGCTGCTTGTTACTGACCTTGTAGGAAAGGCTCGGGAGCCTTTTATCTCCCCTAACAAAAGGATTTATTATTAAAGAGACAGCTGGGTAGCCCAAACTCAGTAAATTCCCAATGTTCACAAAGGGATTAATTTTTGCACCAGTGTCAGGACCAGAACAAATACAAAATGGGTGAGGCTTGGCAGTTGCCTGTGATAGCTTTTAGGCTCTATGTCCACTTGCTCAACCTAACAAAGGAGTTGATGCAGCAGGAATCACCGGTGCAACTTCTGACACCCCTAGCATATTTCCTTCCAGATCTGATACATCTTCCTCCCCTCTCCAACATACCCATCTCCAACAATAAACGCTTTCAATATGAATGTGTTTCATACTCCCTTTCACTACCCTCCTTTTACTTGGTGACTCTTATGAGTCGTACATAGAATCCTCCCCATGATGCTCAGGACAGGCCTTCTGACTTCAGTAATCATCTCCATCTCCATCTAAAGTCTCCATCAAATGCCCATTTCACTTGAGAAGAGACGAGGTGACTGACTGCAGCCTTTCTGTTTCCATGACCTGTTGAGCTGAAGAGCAGGTGGCCTGCTGCCTGAGCCTGGTCACTGTCTGAAAAACGATGCCGCACAGCTCTGCCTCCTAGCAGCTGACATGTAGACAGTCTAAATCATCACTGTAGGATCAACTCCCCTTTACACCTAGTTCAGCCACAGTCTTCTACCCAGGGCATATTCCTAGAAGCCAGCAGAAGAATTTACTGCTTCATCTGTCTGGTTTACGTGGACCAAACAACACCCACCCAGGAACTGAAATTTGGCCCTTTGGGAAGTCTGTTTCCTAGGGCAATCAATGACCACCTTGAGTTTCTTCATCACATTAATGCCTATAGCAGCTCTTAATGCAGCTTGAGCACCTTTGTGTCAAAATAAGCCTGATTGATAGAGCTAAATGAAGAAGTAGCTTACTCCTTCTGGTAGTGGAAGAGAGAACGGGCTGATGGACAACTTGTTAGTCTCATTTCTGCTGGACAGTAAAAGTTTGTTTTAACTGTTGGCAACTGCATAAAAAATCAGTGGGAATATTAATGACAGTTTGGCAATGAAGGAAAAGTCCTGGTAACTGGGGATAGGGAATCACAGTGGTGAAGTCATTGTCCTTTTCTTTTGCAGTTGCCCAATATCTCCTTATTTGCAAACCCCCATGGCCCTCTTCACAGGGAGCTTTATAAGGGAGATGGAAAGATATAGCACCTGGAAAGTATCCAGGAGGGTATTACGGACTATGAGAAGTAGGGAGAAAAAAAGTTAAGCTAAGATATATGAATATTGTCTGAAAGATGTTAGAGGAATCCAGGCGACTCTTCAGGTCACTACACCGCCAGGAACAATTGGCATAGGTAGCAATGGGTGTTTCTTGGATGCTCTTCCACTCTCTGAAATCCATGCAAGTGCTCTGGAAATCTTGTGAGAATGATCTAACATGAGACTCATAGTCTGTTACAGTCTGGACAGGAAATGTTCTTGCAGTGTTTTGGCTTCATTCATTGTGCCCAGATGACATACAGGAATGTGCGAAAATGAAAAATGATGGAGCAAAGCCGGGGATAAACATACTAGTGAATGGCATTCTTTTTTATCTTAGAAGGTTTTTGTACCTTAAAAGGAACCTTTGCTCAGGTTCAGATGGAGGAACATGAAGAAAACTTCTTGAATTGTTTCCACATTGTTGGCTTATGTTCACCTGACCCTGCTAGGCTGGAGCTGTGAGAAAAAGTCTCTGAGAAGAGTGACCCCTTTATAAATGAGAAAGCCCTTTGAAAGCAGACAAATACGCCAAGGAAGAAAATATGCTGCAAAACAAGCAAAGTCCTGAAGAGCTACTCTTGTGGTCAGCCTGTGCTTTCAGCTACCTTTCAACATAAATTCCTCATTGCAAACTTCATCAGTTTGATCAAATAAGCTTTCAGGAGTGGGAAAGCTTACTATGTGAGGTGGCATACCGTGCCTTTGCAGCACGGAAAAAAATATGAGAAATATTGAGAGAATAAACTTTCCATTCCCTCTTGGACCCCTATGCAAAGATTTCAAGCTTAAGGTAATCTTCCCAGCATTAGTCACTGAGAATTAGTATGTCCTCCCCAGCTGTTGCTTCTAGATGCTGAGCCAGACTGTAAAAACTAAATAGACTTCAGTGGAATGCCTAAAATTCATTTTCTCACTCAGATGCTTTCATCTCACTCATTTCATTGTGTTTACAGGCTGGCAGGTTTCCTGAGGGCAGCCATGATTTAGATTTACAGTTCCCTGGCCAGTCTGATTCTGAAGAAAAGTTATAACACCTGTAATGTAATACTGTTTCCGGAAAGAGTGAAAAATGTCGTGGTCTGAAGAGGAAGCCTCTAAACTGCAATAATCACAGTATATCACATATCTCTGCACCCCAATGTGGAAGACAAGGTTGCTATTACATCAAAACAGTTTCAATTCCCTTTCCCCTGTCTCCACCCATTTGTTTTAAAGAAACCAAACCTGTCTGATCATGCTGGAGACTTGGCTTCAAAAATACCTCTGGGATTTCTCCTTTCTCCTACCCAGATCAGTCTGGCGAAACTCTGGGATCTTTGGGAGGGAAGGAAAACCACTGTGTGATGGTGCAGTGCCTCTTCCCAGCTACTTAAAATGGCTGGACACCCTTGCCATGTCCTGACAAGCACTGGACAGCCAGGTTTTCACTCCTCAACATTTATGGGCTCCCATATATGTGCTGAGAGACATCAAAGTCTGGTGCGGACTTCACTGAGAACGATGCAAAATTTAAACTCCAAGCTGCCAAGAGCATGTGGTCAGAAACAATGCCAAAGGGTTGCTTTTACAGACAACATCAAGAGGACAGAAGTGTCAAAGAAAGAAATGGTGAGTCAGGAACAAGCCAATCACCTCCACTTTCCTCTGAGAAGGTTGTTATTCTTACAGTGCCTTTTGTTTTATCAATGCATTTAGAAACTGTTCACTGAAATAATGACTACTGTTATCCCTTTCTCCCTCCAAAGGTTACCCCTCTCGTGATTAGTTTAAATAAGATCCTTTCAAGAATACGAGCTTTTACATTTACTGTAGCTTTTTAGCTCCCTCCTTTTCAGTTTCCCACATGTCTCTGTAATTCTTGTTACTAGTCCATTTCAAAGCTGGAAGTTCTCAGTATCTCTTGGAAAACGTTTTTGTTGCAAGATTTGCCACCGAAATGTAAAGACTCTGTGTGGCATATCTCTTTTGGGTGAATCGGAGGTGTAAATAAACTTATACTGGTAAGTAAGAAAAAAGAAACATGCCCAAGAATTCTGAATAACCACATGGAATTTCAGATATTGATATAAATCTTTTTATTTGTTGATATTCTATCTTCATCAATGGCAAAGCACTTCTCAGCCTTCTAAGAAGATATTTGGTAATAATAATTCGAGACCTTGAGGATAGAAATAGAAATTAATGTATTGTAGAGATACTTTGAAACTCATATGTCATTCCAGATCTGACTAGTCTCACTGCTTACTGTACCCTCGCTGGTAGCTTAAGAATCACTGGCAACAGTGTGAGGTTTCTTAACAAAATGGCATTTAACTTTTATAGGACAAAAGAGATGCTTCCAAAAAAATCAAGTCAACAGATTACTTAGATCCTCTACCCATGCTGGTTTTTGAGTAACCCTGAAACTAGCTTTCCATATCAAGCTTTAAGCTCATTTAGATGAGCCTGAGGTCTGAAAGTACGCTGTGAAGGAGTATATCGTGTTGTAGCCCTACAGACTGCAGAGAAAAGAGATGGACAGCCAGGTCACAAGTGACTTCATTCACTGCAGTACAAGATCTGATCGACTTCTTCACAGCTGCGTCTTCTTGGCAGCTGGAGCTGATGCCAAGGGTACATGTGGACAGCTCTCGCCTGTAAGTTGGTAAGCTCTGTCACCTTTGCCTGTTTCTAACATAGGGCTGATAGGATTAATCACTGTCTCCATCCTCTGTGGAGCACATCATTTGAAAGCTGGCTTTGGTGTCCTGCGTGTTTAAAAGATATGCAGTCCTGCTGTGAGCAGGAGGTTGAACCAGATGACCTCCTGAGGTCCCTTACAGCCTGAATTACCCTGTCCCTTCTAAGTCTTGGTGCATTTCATGGTGCAAGAAGTCAAGGCCAGTCAGAAAAACACCTGAATTTGTTAGTTCTCTCTCTGCCTGTGTCAGTGTGAATCTATGCACGAGTCTGAAATAATCACATCGTTTGCCCTTTGTTTCTGCTGTAAAACACTGGCCAAGACTTTTGGGGAATAGGAGCTCAAACATAGAAAATTCCAAGACACAAAATAGCCATGGCACTGCAGATGCTCAGTGCCTCCTTTCTCCTGTGGCATGTGCAGCGGTAGCGTGACTTGTCTCCTGCTCTTCCCCCAACATCAGCAGGATGAGCACCATGTATATGGTAAGGATCAGGAGGCTCATGAAGGCTTAGGCCTGCCAACGTTCACCAAATTTTCAAACCACGTGTGGTTTCTAAAGTGTCCTAGCCCTGTTTCAGCACTAGAAAGCTCAGGGAGATCTGAGACAGAGTAGAAGTGACAGTGTAAAAGGTAGCACATAATTCACAGATTTAAGCTTCAAAGGAAATCAGAAATATGCAAATCTGATGTGCTTCTGTATTTGCAAGACAGAAACAGCAAAATGCTACCCTGTTCACAGCATTTCCTCTCTCAGATATCAGGTTGGTCTGCTTTTGACTTACTTCATTTAGAGCATGCTTGCACATGCAGAACATTTGGGCTTGACAATATGGTTCTCTTCTTCTACCTTAGGAATCCACAAAACCTGAAATAACCTCTCATGGGGTATAAAAGAAAGCGATGGATAATATGCTGCAGCCTTCAGTGAAATATAATCCTTATTATTCCTACAGTAAAGAGTATAATCCTGTAACTCAAATACAGAAACCTTGGAAGAGACACCAATTTTTCAGCTGACCTTTTATTTCAATAAATTATTTTACTTTGTATATAAACACAAGTGCAATGTTCGAAAAGTTCATGCTATTGAAAGTGATTAACAAGCACTCGTGATTTAGTATTGTGTAAACTTAATAAAAATTGGAGTAAGAGCAATACCTGCTTCAATCTCTGATATTTAACAAGCGTCTCTAAAGAGCCCATCCTAAACAACACTCTTTTCACAACAGGACCGTTTGAGAGTGGGGAGGGCAGAGTCTAGGAACCTGCACTGAGATGCAGGATTCCTCCCTTGTGTTACTCTGTTTTCAGGTATCTTATGCTTATGAGTTGTCAAATGGAACTGCTCACAAGTGCTGGTAGGCAGTCACTCGGCAACTTATATGGACTTTTTCCTGCAGACAGGAGACCTACGGTAGGGTTAAAGGGAGAAGGAGACCCCTGAATAGAGGAAAAGGCAGGGTATTATCAATCGTGTTATGGTTATTTAGTTGACAGTAAAGCCAAAGCCCAGCAAAGCTGACCACGTATAATTTCACTTCCCAGGTCATAGCTACAGCTGCCATCACCCTAAGGGCATCCCAGGGACAGTGTGCAGAATTCATGGCTGTAGACATAACTGGGACTTTCATCAGTACCTCTCGGCACTGGTTACTGTTGAAGATCACAGAATCACAGAATGGCTGAGGTTGACAGGGACTTCTGGAGGTCATCTAGTCCAACCCCCCTGCTCAAGTAGGACCACCTCGATCAGGTTGCCCTAGACCATGTTCAAGTGAGTGGCTTTTGAATGTGTCCAAGGATGGAGACTCCACAAGCTCCCTGGGCAACGTGTGCAAGTGGTCGGTCAACCTCACACTAAAAAAAGTGTTTCCTGATGTTCAGAGTGTTTTATTTTGTACTCATTGTCTCTTCTCCTTTCACTGGGCACCACTGAAAAGAGTCTGCCCTCCTCCTGTTTGCTATTACTGAGTGCCCAAGGTGGGCTTGGCTGGGGAGAAAGGATTGTGGCCCCACCAGCCTCCATCTGGGTGAGGGCTGTCCTTCAGGAAGTTTACTTGCTTAGGTTTTACTACCAAAAAACAAAATTTTAAAAAATTATGTACCTGTGCCAGTTCACTACATAGCTTGAAGAGAAGTTAACCAAACACCACATTTCTGACAGAATCAGGATTAGCCACAGCTATTACTTTCTTGTTCCAAGTGGTCTGTAGGAACGTAGCTGATGTTTACAAGCTCTGTGTATTTTACTGGTTAAGGAGATGGATACCTTGGTTAGGGGTGGGAGATAACAGGGACTTCCCTGGTTCACTTGTCTGCCACAGGATGGAACTGACCTGGAGCTGGATCCCAGACTTGGAACAAGTTGCAATGATGGTCTTAGCACCTCCTCATGACTTGATTCTTCTCTTGCCAGGGAGTCAGACAGTCAACATACCTATGCCAAAATAGTTCCCTGCTATCATCTGCTATCATCTTATGTGGGAACCTGAGGTGGGTTGTCCTGAGCAGCCAGGTCCTGACGCAGTTGCTTGCTCAGTTCCCTCCAGCGGTTGGGGGAGAGAACTGGAAGGACAATAGTGAGAAAAATCTCATGAAGGATTGAAATAAGGGCAGTTTAATAAGTGAAGAAAAAGACCAAAACAACCCCAACTAATGCAAAGGCAATCACTCACCACCTCCCACCAGCACACTGATGCCCAGCCAGTTTCTGAGCAACGTCTGTTTAGCAAAAACTCCCCGCCCTAATTTTTCCTGAGCATGATGTTATATAGCATGAAATATCTCTTTGGTCAATTCAGGGCCACTGTCCTGGCTGTGTCCCCTCCCAACCACTTGCCCACCCCTAGCCTACAGTCTGGGGGGACAGAGAAAGAAGCAGAGAAAGACTTCACGCTGGGCAAGTGCAGCTCGGCAATACCTAAAATGTCACTGTGTTATCAACGATCAACGTTGCTTTGGTCACAAATCAAAAACACATCACCTTACCAACTGCTGTGAACTCCCTCCGAACCTTACCCAGTACAGAGACATACAAGCTGTGTAAGGCACTGGAACCATAGTTTGGCTCCATGTATCTTCAAGAGCTCAGCAGCATGACATCAACAACACTGTAAGACAGGAATCCCATATGTGCATGTCTGCAGAGAATCAGTCCAATATTCTATTAAATTCCTAGGCTGTGCAGAGGTAATGCCACTGCAGAAAACTTTCTGTGTGTTTGTAATAACCATCTTCAATGCAACTGTAACTAACAGCCCAGAAAACAGCGTGTCAGTGTGTCCTGAAGTACCATCACAAAAACGCACCCACTCCTACTTTCAGTTTGTTGCGTAATGTTCCCTTCAGGCAAACATGCTCATTACCGTTAGTTTTGCTAGTCTTCTGACATCTTCACTAGCACTGGCTATTGCTGTCTGGAGTCATCAATCAGCACCACAGCAGTGGAAAAAAAAGATAATGAGAAGAGTATTAGAGAATTTACCATTTCCTTTTAAAGAAAGCTAGCAGGAACTGTAATGTCAAATATGACCACTGATGTTCACTACACTGTTTGTAAAAGGCCATCTCTAAGATCCTAAGTTTTACCTTTGATAAGCTTAAGCCAGTTGTTAACCCACCATGCTGCTGCAGGAAGGAGCTGGGCCTCAGTGACAAAAGTAGACAGCTTGCCACTGGGAAAAACGTTCCAGACGACAAAATAAATATAAGTCATCTGACTAAATCATAATCATGCTGGCTAGTGAAACATTAAAAAAACCCAAAAGACAAAAACCAAAAAACCCACAAAACCCCCCCCCCCAAAACCAACAACAAAAACCCAAACCAGAAAATGATCAGTAATCCACACTTTACAGATGAAGAGCTGGGTAATGATGGCATTTCTTCCTTTCTTTAACTTCACAAAGCCTAAGATCAGAGAAGTTTATTTCATCTGACCATCTCCACTCCATACACTGAGGGAAGTATAAAAGTGGCGTTTGACACCAGGGTACCTTTTAGGAAGGCATCTTGTGAGTGGAGAACCCAGCACTTGCTTTGATAGTTTTCTCCAGCAGCTAAAAATCACAAAAACCTCTGAGTCTGTTTTCTCATTTTAATATTTCCAGCTTTGTCCTTTAACCAGCCACTGGTTCTTGCTTTGTCGTTCTCTGCTGAATTAAAGGACTTTTGAATACACAGTGTTTTATGTCCATGGAGGTATTCGTACACTGTAACTAAGCTGTGTCTCAATTTTTTTTTTTTCTCTAAAACTTAAAATGATCACAGACTTTAGGAAGGAGTCTCAACCCTTGCTGTAAGACACTTCCTCCATGCCACCAGATCATTTTATGGCTCTTTTCTGTACCCTCTCCATATCTGATGCTTGTGTGTGTGTGTACACATGTATCCAGTATCACCAACGTCACACTCAGAAGAAAAATCATACTTTCAGATTCTACCCACTTCTTTACCCACCCAAGGGCTGTAATAATCTACTTTGCTCCTGCATTGATGGATGAACTCCTGTTGAGCTGTATCACACTTCTCACACTACCATCCACACTGCAGGCCATGCATTTGTTGGCGTGATTTGCAGGCCTTCCTTTTATGACCATGACTGTGTACTAAATGGGCACACTAAAGCTTGTTGTGCATAAGTAGTTTCAATTTTCCAAGCAATCTAGGTTGCATGAACAAACATGCATGCACACACATATTTGTGTGTGTACACATAAGCCTCATATATATATTATATATTAATTTATGTATTTTATGGATACTACCTGTTACATATTTAATATATATGCATTACTATACCCACTGAGTCATCATGGTTATTTGCCACCTTGTCAGTCCGTGTCATCCACAACTGTTATGAGCTCCTGTGCTTACGGATCTCTGCCAGAGCTACAGCCTGATCATCTGTCAGATGCAGCTCTCCACAGCAGTAAGGACCTATGGGAAGAGCTGGGCTGTCATAACACAGAGCAGACAGATGAAGTGGCAGGGGGTGAAAGAATCCTTATTTTTAGTAAAAATAGAATTTTATTGTACTGTAACTCTTGGGATTTGTCGAACATGCAGACTTAGCTATTTTAAAGTCGAAAAGCTTAGCAGAAGTGACACTCACACATTGAGGCGCTCACACATTGTCTCCTTCATCATTTGTCTAGGCTGCAGTTCTAAAAGGATGTAGCTGAGCATATTGTAAATGTTTAATTCCCCACAGTCTGTTCAAAGCAACACTGTGAAAGCCATCTCCTTACCACTGCGCTGCTCTGCCTGACTGACTTTGCTCGCTCACTTTCCAGTCCTCACATCCAGCATTAGGTTTTCGTCTTCGCCTTCTAGGGGTTACAAAAATCTGCTCTGACCTTCATTTTAACTACTGTCTCCTACTTTTGCCAGCTGGGATTGGAAGTTGTACCTGCAGCCCTGTGGATATTTTTGCTTGAACAGCTAGCTCCATTAGCTCAGGTCCACGTACGCACCTCTATGTGTGGTCCAGCCACTAGAGGGTCCAGCCTCAGACGGGATTTGGTAAAGTGCCTGCTTCTGAGATGAGGCTTGTTCCTTGGGAGAAGAGTGGGTCAGACAGGTGACTGGAAAACAAAACCTTGTCTTTTGAGACTTTTAGGTTGATAGCACAACGGCTTGTTAAGAGAGGGGCAGGCTTATGTTCCAGGGTGTTATTCCTCTTCACCAGAGACAAAGCATGATCTCTCTCCCAGGGTACTCTGCTAAGAATGGAAATAATTTTGCTCACTTTGGTGAAGCACTTTGAGATCCTGGGAGGCAAAGGAGTGTCAGTCACACAGCAAGAGCTGGTATGAAAATACAGCACAGCCCCACTGCACGCCCTGCCTTTGAAGGGTTGCCATTGCTTGCCGTGCTGCAACAGCCAAACCCCTTCCTGGTTTGTTAGCTCAGTTTGGTTTGCTTTCTCTCTCACACAAACCCATAAGCTTTGTGCACAACCAACGTAAGGTATGCAAAAAAATTTAATGAAGTTAGCAAGAACTTCTTGTGGATGTAAAATAATTAATGTATCCTGTACTGTGTCTCTTACCATTGGTTGGTTGCTAACACATCATGTGCTGTAGTTGTGCTACTCTATAACCTTCCTGGTTTAATTTGGCTGGAAGGAGACAAGTATATTCTGTCATTTATGAACTGGCTGGAGGGCATCTGGGAGTTTTGTAATAGAGTAAAATAAATCTTAAACTAGAAAACTTGAACAGCTTAGTCTGTGGTTTGAAGATATTAAATGGGAACTCTAGGGGATGCACCAGCTTCTATAATGGCTCTTGAAATGTTGCTTTAGGAGAACATGTCAGGTCATGCAGACAGCTGCATTTTAGTTGGAAATGGTGAAAACTAAGAGCACAGCATTTAAATTAATGAATATTTGACAGTGCTGGTGTGACTATCCTCCTGTCTGAAACTACAGAGGGCTAAAAGAAGCTTTACCCAATCAAGATAACTCACTTTCCAGTTTTGTCATTCGTTTAGATCGAGAGGTCATGGTGAGACTTTCTATGATGTTGAGAGATTGTGATTAGACTTTCCGTGGTGCTGAGAGTGAATTGATTTCCAGGTTAGTAAAATGTATGATTGTTGTCTGGTTAAGAGCTTCTTGAATATATGGGTTCTCTGATCACAGTTTGACCTGCAAGACACCGGGCCTGCTTGCTAAGAATGGGAAAACCCTATCCCAGAAGGGGAAAAGGGTACTAGGCCAAGAGTTAGCAAGGCTCATGGACAGGGCTTTAAACTAGAAATGAAGCGGGAACGGGATAAAACCAGGCTCACTAGTAATGAGCCTAGGGATAAAGGGCCAAGGATGGGGGTGAAATCGGTAGCCTAGCTCAAGTGCATCTACACGAATGCACGTAGCATGGGCAGCAAATGGGATGAGCTGGAAGACATTGTGCAGCAGGACAGCTATGATGTAGGTGCCATCACGGAAACGTGGTGGGATGACTGTCATGACTGGAATACTGTGATGAATGGCTACAAGCTCTTCAGAAGGGATAGCCAAGGGAGGAGAGGTGGGGGCGTGGCTCTGTACATTAGGGAATGTTTTGATTGTATAGAGCTAGATTCCAGTGATGATAAAGTCGAGTGTTTATGGGTAAGGTTGAAGGGGAGGGCAAATAAGGGAGAAGTTGTGCTGGGAGTATGCTACAGGCCACCTGGCCAGGATAAGGAGACGGATGAGGTATTCTATAAGGGGCTGGCTGAAGTCTCGCACTCGCCAGCCCTTGTTCTGGTTGCGGACTGCAACCTGCCGGGTATCTGCTGGAAATACAACACAGCAGAGAGCAGGCAGGCTAGGAGGTTCTTCGAGTGCATGGAAGATAACTTCCTGACACAACTGGCAGGTGAGCCTACCAGGGGAGGTGCCTTACTAGACCTACTGTTCACAAACAGAAAAGGACTAGTGGGAGATGTGGTGGCTGAAAGTCATCTTGGGTTTAGTGATCATGAAATAGTCAAGTTTTCAATTCATAGCGATGTAAGGAGGGGGGTTAGCAAAACCTCCACCTTGGACTTCTGAAGGGCGGACTTTGGCTTGTTCACGACATTGGTTGAGAGGGTCCCTTGGGAGATAGTCCTGAAGGGCAAAGGGGTCCAGGAAGGCTGGACACTCTTCAAGAAGGAAATCTCAAAGGCCCAAGAGCAGGCTGTCCCCAAGTGTCACTAGTTTAAAGGGCGGGGAAAATGGCCAGTCTGGATGAATAAGGAACTTCACATGGGACTTAGGAATAAAAGGAGGGTTTACCACCTTTGGAAGAAGGGACAGGCAACTCAGGAGGAGTACAGAGATCTCGTTAGGTTATACAGAGAGAAAATTAGGAAGGCAAAAGCCCAGCTGGAGCTCAACTTCGCCACTAACATTAAGGACAACAAAAAAAGCTTTTATAAAAACATCAACAAAAAGAAAGCCAGGGAGAATCTCCATCCCTTACTGGATGTGGGGGGGAAAGTTGCAACCAAGGACGAGGAGAAGGCTGAGATACTGAATGCCTTCTTTGCCTCTGTCTTCAATAGACAGACCAGCTATCCCCAGGGTGCTCAACCTCCTGAGCTGGAAGATAAGGATGGAGGGCAGAACAACGCACCCATAATCCAGGAGGAAGTAGTCAATGATCTGCTTCTGCACCTAGACGTACGTAAGTCTATGGGGATGGATGGGGTTCACCCAAGTGTACTCAGGGAGCTGGTGGGAGAGCTCACCAAGCCTGTCTCCATCATATATCAACAATCTTGGTCAACAGGGCAGGTACCAGATGACTGGAGGGTGGCTAATGTGACGCCCATCTACAAGAAGGGTTGGAAGGAGGATCCGGGGAACTACAGGCCTGTCAGCCTGACCTCGGTACCAGGAAAGATGATGGAGAGGATCATCTTGCGTGAGCTCTCACGGCAAGTGCAGGGCAGCCAAGGGATCAGGGCCAGCCAGCATGGGTTTAGGAAGGGGAAGTCCTGCTTAACCCACCTGATCTCTTTCTATGACCATGTCACCCGCCTTCTGGATGTGGGGAAGGCTGTGCACGTTGTCTATCTGGACTTTGGTAAGGCCTTTGACACCATCCCCCACAGCATTCTCCTGGAGAAGCTGGTGAATCATGGCATAGACAAGCGTACTCTTCGCTGGGTTAAAAACTGGCTGGATGGCCATGGCCAGAGAGTTGTGATTAATGGAATGAAATCCGGTGCATCACTTGGCAGCCGGTCACCAGTGGTGTCCCTCAGGGCTCAGTTTTGGGGCCAGTTTTGTTTAATATCTCTATCGATGATCTGGATGAGGGGATTGAGTGCACCCTCAGTAAGTTTGCAGATGACACCAAACTAGGTGGGAGTGTTGATCTGCTTGAGGGTGCGAAGGCTCTACAGAGGGACCTGGACAGGCTGGATCAATGGGCCAAGGCCAACGGTATGAGGTTTAATAAGGCCAAGTGCCGGGTCCTGCATTTCGGTCACAACAACCCCAAGCAGCGCTACAGGCTTGGGGAAGAGTGGCTGGAAAGCTGCCCAGCAGAAAAGGACCTGGGGGTGCTGGTGGATGGCCAGCTTAACATGAGCCAGCAGTGTGCTCAGGTGGCCAAGAAGGCCAACAGCATTCTGGCTTGTCTCAGGAATAGCGTGGCCAGCAGGAGCAGGGAAGTGATGGTGCCTCTGTACTCGGCACTGGTGAGGCCTCACCTCGAGTCCTGTGTTCAGTTCTGGGCCCCTCTGTACAAGAGGGACATTGAGGTGCTGGAGCGTGTCCAGAGGAGAGCTACCAGGCTGGTGAGGGGTCTGGAGACCAGGTCATATGAGGAGAGGCTGAGGGAGCTGGGCATGTTTAGCTTGGAGAAGAGGAGGCTGAGGGGAGGCCTCCTTGCCCTCTACAACTACCTGAAAGGAGGCTGTAGAGAGGTGAGTGTTGGCCTCTTCTCCCAGGTGAATAATGACAGGAGCAGAGGAAATGGTCTGAAGCTGCGGCAGGGGAGGTTTACATTAGATATTAGGAAGAGTTACTTTACTGAAAGAGTGGTCAGGCACTGGAACAGCCTGCCCAGGGAGGCTGTTGAGTCACCATCCCTATAGGTATTTAAGAAACATCTAGATGCGGTGCTTTAGGGCATGCTCTAGTGGCAGAGATTGTGCATTTTTTGGTTGAACTCGATGATCTTAAGGGTCCTTTCCAACCATGAATAATCTGTGATTCTGTGATTCTGTGATTTGTAAAGGTGTACCGCTATGTCTTACAAGACTGGTGAGTTGAAGATACAATTTAAGCTTGAAGCTAGCAATGGTCTAGTTCAGGTATTACTTAATTCAGGTATTATTTCAGGTATTAATTCTTAATTAATAGAAATATTAATTCATAAAAATATTAATTAAGAGACCTTTGTGGAAAGAGGATAAAAAATGACCCAATCTCCTTTTTAGCACATAACACCTGTACAGTTGTTCTTTGGAGGTAAGGGTCTGTTAAACCAGAAGATGGGAGGGGACAGAGAGGAGGTATTTCTGCATATAGTGGGGGGAAAAAAAACAGGTTGCCCAAAGCAATTGTCAGAGGTGTCTCCTGTAGTCATCATTAGCCATAAAAAACTCTCCAGGACATGCTAGCCTTAAAGGACACTACAGGGACTGATCAGTCAGAATCACAGGCAACCAGCGGCGCTGCAGTAGCCAAGGAAATTCTTCATCATTAAATATAATCTTAACAATGCATTTGATATTTGATCTTTTGGTAAATTTCTTTGGCTATTGTGAACTTACAGCTTTTAAGTGCTCTCTTATTTGCAAAACTTAAATAGCATTATGGCTGAGAGAATGATCAGACACAAGGCACACCATTCCCAAGGGCACGGATGTCTTACAAACCCCAGTTGGAGACCATTGTCATAGTCACCAGTACATCCTAGCTATCCAAAGGCCAAAGGATGCCCCTAGTTGGAAGTGGGAATGGCAGGGCTTCTGCATAAAGAGATTTTTATGCTGATCACCAGAAGATGATATGATTCAAGATCACGGATTAAATGTCAACACCTTAGGAACCAGACTGGGACAGGTGAAACACCAAAGGTCACAATCGCATAAACCGTAATCTGCTCACGTGAATATTCACACTGCGTTTGGCAGTACTATGCAGAGAAGGAATTTATAAGCATGGATACATGTGCTGAGGAATGCCTTGTGTTCTTAAGACAAAAATCCCCTTTTTATTTCCTCCTTCCTTTGAGTTTGCAGAGGACTATAGGCTGTACAGAAATACTTTGTTTGGTTGCTCAGGTGCTATAATTTTCCATTCATTTCTCTGCTCTTTACCCCTTTCATAATCTTGGACTTCAGTTGGGTTGCTGGGGAGTAAATCAGTGCACAGTCTAAAATAACGTGTTTAAGAGTGGTTAATGTTTGAGGTTAAATGTTTTCCAACAAGGTACGGAATACGTTGGTGTGACAGTGCAACAGAGGACATTGCACCCCCCTCTCTGTTACTTTTTTCCCCTCCAGGGCTTGCCACCAGGGATTCCAGGCTCAACTCTACTCCCACCTGGCTGTATAACCTCAGATCAAACTGCTGCCGAAGCTGCTGACCTGTGACAAAGCACTGTGCCAATATGTCTGTAGGAAATAAGAAATAAGAACAACAAAGGTAAAATTACAGGCAGGGAATCAAGGTAGCTCAGGAATTTGAGAGGAAAGATACTGACATGAGGAGGAATGAACTTCTGATGCAAAGAAATGGGGAGCTGGTTGCCAGGTCATTGGGTGTCCTTGGTATTGATGGAGCTGGTGAAAGATGTTGAATTTGTAATGCCAAGGGTTTGCTCCAGGGAGCCACAGCAGTGGGTGCTCTTCCCCAGATGTTTCCCACTGGGCCAACAAAGGCTCCTTGGATGCCTTACGAGGGGTGCTGAATGTAGCTCTGTCTTGTAGCCAATAAAATCATAGCTATCTTTTGTGTGTGCCACTCAGTAAATGCCATGTACATGTGAAATTGGTCACATCCTATTTGCAGAGCTTCTTTGCACCTGACTACAAACACCTGAACAAAAGGACCCGAAAGGAGGGTGACAGCAGGATCTTCTCCACAAAATATCACCCCCTGAGCCATTTCAGCACAAACAGGCTGTACGTGAAGCCACCTGTGTACATGGAGGATGTTCTCACACAACTGTTGGGGTTTACCTAGCACAGAAAGCTCAGAGTCCTTACTCTGGGGGACTTAGATAAGAGCTATAACTTTTACACCAGATATTGTGTGCCTTGCTTGTTCTGATTTATTAACAATATATAAGATGATCCAATATTTGGCCACTGCCTTTAAATCATAGGATTTTCCATTCTAAATGACAACCTTTGCATTTTATTAGTGTAGCTTAGTCTTTAATAAGCCTTTACTATGTCCATATATATTATCAACACTCTTAAGAACAAGCTTTTGTACCTATTGTAAATAATCTTGTCAGTGGCATGACCACATCGACTGGCATACTTGAGAATATGACGCTGCTGCCCCGGGTCTCGGCAAGCACACACAGTGGAGGAGGCATTTGTATTGCTGTCGCACCGAGACAGGAAGGTGGGGGCCAGCGGCTTTTGTGCAGTTGGGGGTGAAGAAGCCTCCTGAATTCAACAGCCTCTGCTGAGACTGAATCTCTATAAGCCATGTGAAGGTGTTTATCTCCTCCTTCTCAATTTCCTCATTCCTGGAAGGGATGTTTCAGTTCCTCCTTCCCTGGAGAGACACAAGAATTGATTGATTAATGCCTGTAAAACACCAAAGAGAGAAGCACTTTGTAAATGCCACGGTTGATTATTGCTACTCAGCCTTTCAAAGGAGAATCAAACTATGTCTAGCCTTTGAGCTCGGCTGGATCTTTGGGGTGAAACAGAGAACTCTACCTTGAGAGCTCAGGAGCTACTGCTTGACGGCCTCTGCAAGCACAGCAGGCCAGTGTTTGCTGCATGCCCTGAGTTGCGTTTGCCCTACTGCCAATTCTTTTTGCTTTAGCTGGGAATACATTATTACATGTTAGTATTATTATTAAGAGTTTAAGTGGCTGGTTGGTATTACCAATTCGTTGCTAACTTCTATGGATTCCTCCTCCTCCTCCCTTAACTCAAATATCAGATGTCTGAATACTAGTTTTGAAGCCACTAGGAGCAATGCATTACAAGTGAGGACTCCCAGAGGACACCTGTTTGCAGAAGTCCCTACCAGGACCGTGGTCAAACATGACTGGCAGTTTGGCCCATCTGAGCAAGGACTGGGGAAGGAGATGTTGCTATCCAAGGAAAGGACAAGAAATCATTTATGTGTACCGAGCAAATTCCAGCAGTGATGCTGTGTCATCCCCTGGCAATGACAAAGGGTGGCAGATATCTTCATCTACCCACAAGGCATTAAAAGTATTTCTGGAAGCTTGTCACAGCAATTATTTCCTCTGCCTGCCTTGTACAATTTTACATCATGAAACAGTTTTCACATCTTCATGCCTCAGACCCTGGAACACTGTCCTGGATGTACTGAAGAGGCTTGTTCTGCCTTTTGTGGGCCTGTACTGCCTGTGATGTGGACAATCTCACCTAGGACTTGCTCCACCAAAACCACCCCAGTGAAAGCCATCAAGGTTCAGGAACTGGGTAGCTTGAGTTAAAAAAAAATGTGAGTTTTGTCCCTGCCTAACAATTGTTTTCTTTTGCAATTAAATGAGCCTAGAAAGTCATTAGTAGAGAAGGAATTGCTCATCCTGCTAGCTGGATGGCACCACCAGGATTCTCAAATCATGAATGTTGTGACCCAATGGGTCCCAAAGAACCTTTGTGGGAAGAACAAATCATAATTTAACTGTGGCTGGTGCCAGTACTACTAATGGGCTCCTTCACAGAAGGAGAGGATGAGAAAGTTGAATGAGACTGCGCAGTCTCAAGGTCACCTTATTTCATGCAACATTCCAGAAAGTTTCTAAGTAGCAGGAGAAACAGAGTACATATCCTTGGAAACTTGCAGCAATCCAAAGCCTCCAGGAAAACCACAGAGAGAAAGGCAAAGGCTGACGCTGTCTGCAATTCTACAGCCTTCAATCCTGCAGTAACTGCAGTCCTGCCCAGATATCTCACGTCCCCTGAGACTGTGCTTCTACAGGGGATGGGCTACCTTCTCCTTGCCAAAAGCTCAATTTAATGTCTCTGGCCATGGCAGGAGCATGTGGCTCACCATGAACTAGTGTGACAGACTCAGTTCCTTGCATGCCCACAAATGCTGCTGCTAAGGTGGAGAGGTCTCTCTCAGGGACATATCTCAAGAGGTTCCTGACAACTTGGAGCATGCCTCTCTGCTCCAGCAGCAGTCCCCAACCTCCAGCCAGCCATTCCTCTGTCTCCGGTTCTGCTCTTTCTGACCCCAAAAGTCTGCGGGGGAGGATGGCACTCCTGCACGCCCCAGTTCAGGATTGCATGATGAGCAGCAAACACAAGTGTATACCACACCTGTCTTGCTGCTTTGTCTTCCTCTGCCAAGCCTTACAGCAGTGCGAAGGTTAATCATTTATTTTCTTCCCTGAGCTGATTGTCTTCTCCTTTAGCACTCCCTGCCGCAAACCTGGCAGCACTGACAAAGTTAGACTCTGTGGATTAAGTCTTTCCAATGCTCCGGGAAAGGAAAGGATTTATGCCACTGAACAAACTGTCTCCTAGGCAGGAGCCATCCTTGCGGCACTCAATTGCACCCCAACTGCTTTAAGCATCTGCGTTACCAAAAGCAGGGATATAGCCACTCAGTACTCCCTGTATAAAGGACAGATGCCCCTAGAAGGGATCTAGGTCTCAGCTGAGCTACTTGGCTGTGGAAGCACTTGTCTTATGCCTGTTATCAGTAGGCTGCAACATATACAGCAGGGCCCATAGCTGCCTGAAGTTAAGTGGCAAGTCCAGGTCTTTTGTGGCTGATGTTCCACATGCATCAAAAGATATGGCTATAGCACATCTGTGAAAGGGACTACATTGATTGAGGCTGGTTTTACAGAGGTCTGTAGCCCATGGCTTGTCTGTAAAATTATCAAATAGACATATTTCTTCTGGAAAATCTTACTCTAGAAGCAGGTGATTTCACAGCAAATCAAAATGTGGTGTTGCAGTGTTCTCTTCAGCTGAAACCACATGTGGAAGAAGTTTGCTAAGACTCAATATTGATCATCAGTGGGTTTAAATAAAAACTCTAAGTAAAAACTGCATGGTTAATGCTAGCAAAACGACCGGCGGAGGAGTGGTTTTGATTATAATCTTTATGTGGGGCTGAGTGAAAATATCTAGGATAGTATCTGCCACCTGAAATTTTTAAACTTCGCTGTAAAAATTTCCTAATTCTGTATTTATACATATGCTTGATTAAGAAGTCTGATGCCAGAAATTACCAGAATTATGTCTCTGGTGTTGTTTCATAAAATGGTATACTACCCTACAGGTTCACCAACAAAGACAAATCAGTTTATTTGGACTTCAGTTTTGGGTCTTTTTCAGCATCACTCTCAACACTTTGCTGTAAGAGTGAAAAAAACCAGACCACTTTGTATTGGTATCAGTGTAACTGAGAAAAATGCACCATTCACAATTCATCTTTAATTTATTAGCAAACATAACACTAATTTTGAATTTGGCTAATTTCCAAGTCAAATAAAAAGGCTTCATACTCACATCTGTTCACCTTCCACTGCTTCGATACTGGACTAGCGCTACTTCAAACTATTTCTGGTTTTGTGCTGGTTTTTTTACGTAGACAATCATCTACTTTTCATCTACTTTGGAAATTTAATGGGGCTGTCCTGTTTTGATGTTAATACATTATCTGACACTGCACTGCACCATCTGCTCTATGAGGCAAGAAAAGATCGTTGTTTACATTTCTAGAATTGCTTTCAATTTCACATGTATTATTAGATGACCTCCCTGACCTTTTCTAGCGCTTTAAATAATTTGTCAATATAATGAAAGAATACATTTTCTCTATGATTTATTACTTGCTGTACTGGTTTAATTGATGAAGCAGAGTGGATCTCTGCATCTAGATTGAATTTTTGCAGCCTTTACTGATTTAAAACATAATGTAGATAATGTGGGGCAATGCCATGTTTTAAGTGATTTGCCAGATGGCTACATGCACTGGGATATAATTTAGATGAGTCCTCTGGTATTACACTCCTTCATGTATGTGTTTTATGAAGGATCTTTAATACATTATCAGTCAATAAAATAATTAGGAAACTTTCAATCACATCAGTATTTAGTGTTTTTTTACATCGATTCTTTTTTTGCTTTTGCTCCACCGGTTAATGACTTTATAATCCTGTCGGATAAATCGCAAATCACTGCTCAGTGACAAGTCAACTTGGTTTGCTTATGCAAATGTATTCAGAACTCCTTAGGTCTGGAAAGAAGCTCTGAGATCTCAGACAAGCAAGGTCTTTTGTTTGTTTTTCCAGACGTAGTCCAGAAGGTGCACAGACACGCAAGGCTGGAAAAAAGAACATTTGAAGAACAAGTGTCCTGGTTTCATCTGGGATGGAGTTAACTTTTTTTGCTAGCAGCTGATGGTTTGGATTTGGGATGGGAAATAGTGTTGATAGCACACTGGTGGTTTTGGTTATTGCTAAGGTCTCAAGGCCTTTTCTGCTCCTCACACCGCCCTACCAGCAAGTAGGCTGGGGGTGCACAAAAAGCTGGGAGGAGACACAGCTGGGATAGCTGACCCTAACTGACCACTGGGATATCCCAGACCATATGGAGTCATGCTGAGTATATAAAGCTGGGGGAGGATGGAAGGAGGGGGTTGTTCGGAGTTATAGTGTTTTTCTTCCCAGGTAACCATTACGTGTGACGGAGATGCTTTCCTGGGGATGGTTGAACACCTGCCTGCCCGTGGGAAGCAGTGAATGAATTCCTTGTTTTGCTTTACTCATTAAACTGTCTTTATCTCAAGCCATGAGTTTTTTCTCACTTTTACTCTTCGAAGCCTCTCCGCCATCGCAACTTGGGGGAGTGAGCGAGAGGCTGTGTGGTTCTAGCTGCTGGCTGGGGTTAAACCACAACAGCAAGACAATTTCCATTTCAGGCAGAGATTCAGGTCAGAGGCCATTCCACCCAAAGTGGCTCACCCTGTCTTCACCTCTAGCCCGAATACAAAGAGACAAGGTTTTGCTTTGGAGAAGGATTATTGCCCTTCTCATCGAGAAAGTGTGCTGGAGGGGAAACACACCCAGGTATACACAACTGATGAGACTTATGGCTTCTTTCAAGTGATACCACTGCTTGCTCTGTGTGCAAGTAACAGGATTTGCTTGTTGCTTTATTCTGAGAGAAACCCAACACCCCCTTTGCCTGCTGGCTGCGGTGGGTTCAGCTGCCTGCACCCGTCTCAGCAGGCAAGCTGGGATAGGAAGGAGCAACCTTCACCCTGCTCTGCCCAGTCTGAACTGGGAGGGAGGTGCTGCTGCACTGGCAGCCCACCGTCTCAGCTCCTCGCCCCAGCAACACACCAATGCCAGGTGCCACCGACCTCGGGGGCTGTGGGGGAATCAACCCTACCCCCTCCCCAGCCTCAGCTGGGGGAGAAACCTAATGCACTTCCAGCTTTTCATCTGTGCGTGCTGTTGTCCCTCTACAGTTCAGTACTAATTTTGCACCCATGGTAGAACTTAATACTGACCAAAACTTGATGCTGTTTCAAGAACATGTTTACATACATTTTTGCCTCCGTCTGCCATATTCTAGCATCTCCTTCAGCACAAAATTAGTCCTCAAAGGATCTATTTTACTGCTGGCAGAACTGCGTATCTGCTTTTTTTTCTGTAGGACTAGGGACACATGAAAGTGCCGCTTTGTGCCTCAGTTTCCCAAATCATATTTATCCGTTCAGATCTGTCTAGAGTACAAGTTCCTCATAGCAGAATAAGTCTCTTACAATATTATTGAATGCAGTCACAGACAATAAAACACCAGTCTTATTTAAAGGGCTGCTATGCTAGCTCTAATACCAATAATAATGTCTTTCATCTTCTGACATGGAAATATTAGTTATGAGGTCCTTAGGACAGCCTTTCCCTCATGGCCCCAAAAGGGATGGTGACAGTAATGGATGGGAAAGGTGGGGTAGCCCACACTGTGCAAAAGAAAGCAGATGAAAAACATCTGAGTGCTTCCCCTACCCCCCAGGAAGGATGCAACCTGAGATGGACCATGTGTGTGCTGATTTAGAATAACATTTCCTTCCTATGTTAGTCTCTATGAAAATGCAAACAGGTGTTAGAAAGCTAGTGTTACATTCTGACAAAATATATTTAACCAACAGGCCCAGGCTTGCCTCAGCTCAGGGATGGTGGAAGGAGCCAGGAGAGATGGAAAATAATAAGCAAGCTCCTCCTAGAGGCATTCTGCAGCTCACCCAGGTTTTAGGGATCGCTTTCTTCCCTTGATTTGCTCCTCTCCCCTCCACCCCCTGGGTAATGCTGTATGTCAGCAGTGGTTGCAGGGAAAGGCACGAGACTTTGGGCTATGTCAAGGGCTGGAAATGTGCCCACTGCAGAAGCAGAGGCAACAGGCTCCTGCTGGGGCTGTCAGCCTTCCCCTGCTGCCAAGAAAAGGTGCCAGGGAATAATCCCTCGGGTAGGTTTACCTGCCCCAGGGAGGAATCCTGGCGCAGGTGATGTGTCTGAGCAAGAGAGCTGGGGAGTGCGTTTCACGACGCTCTTGCATCAGCCTTTGGGAGGAATGGGGAAGAGAGGAGAAGAGAAGCAGCTCTTTGGGCTTGCCCCTCCGTGCACACAGCAATTGAGGAGCAAACGAGGAGAGGCAGCGGCTCAGCAGATGTTTGGGTTGGCAGCCTGCCCTTGCCTAGCGTCAGGGTGGCACCTCTGTGCTCGTGTGTGGCTCCATACACATCAGGTGTATGTGTTTGTCAGGAACACATGCTGGGAAAAGAGCAATATAACCCACCTGCCTGCTTTCCTTAGCCTTATTTATGTAATGCAACAATATACAGACCCACTCACAGGTAAATGGCCAAAATTTAGCTTGTAATTATAATTTTGAAATTTTTTACCTTCCCTTGCAAGGTTGTCGTCTCTCAGAGCCACAACAAGGGGATAGTAATTCAGCCTGCAGGCTTCTGGTTTTTATCCTCACAAAACCTATGTGGATCCAGCACCAAAAACCTTTCCACACATCACATGAAATTATTCAACCCAATAACTACCTGCACCTGTGAATTCCATCAGTGTGGGTTAACTGTTTGTAAAATGGGGAAAATATGTTGTCTTATACACAAGAGCTGCAGCCCATCACTTAGTAATTCCATACCTTGAACACTTGCAGCATTGAGTGTTGCTTACACATACCAGCTTCTGAAAAGTTTTTTTCCCCTTGCAAACTTGTAGTGAGGTATTTTGGGAAAGGAAGGAACAGATTACTTCCCCAGGTCAGTACCAGAGAGGTTCCTGGTACTGAAACTGGTGAACATCAAATCTGCTAATGGGCTTAATACAGCTCTGCATTTACATTATTTAACTGAGAACATAATTTAGCTTTGTTATTTTATTATATAAAAGCTGACTGGAGTCCTGCATGAATGTTTGAACACTCAAGACAATTTTCTTTTAATTATCTGGGGGTGTGGGGGGAAAGTGAAAAGGATAGTGTTTTAATCATTTGATTTTCGTATTGTAATTGAAACTTTTTTCCTTGTAAGTGGAGAGACAACAGGTGTCTAATTAGAGTGCATAATAATTCTCACACAGACATAATTAAGTAGGAAGGCCAATGAAAATCTCTCCTTGCTGGACTGCTGCCATTTTAGAATCATAGAATGGTTAGAGTTGGAAGGTACCTTAAAGATCATCTAGTTCGAACGCCCCTGCCATGGGCAGGGACACCTCCCACTAGACCAAGCTGCTCAAAGCCCCATCCAGCCTGGCCTTGAACACCTTCAGGGATGGGGCATCCACAACTTCTTGGGGCAACTTGTTCCAGTGCCTCACCACCCACACAGTAAAGAGTGTCCCCTTTTCCAGACAGTGGGAACTTGACCAGATTTCCACAACATCTCAAATATGATGGATAGTGCATTAGCAACTTCAACTGCTAGTTCCCTCAGGACACACGGATGTATCTCATCAGGTCCCATGGACTTGTGCACCTTCAGGTTCCTCAGATGGTCTTGAACCTGATCTTCTCCTACTGTGGGTGGTTCCTCATTCTCCCAGTCCATGCCTTTGCATTCTGCAACTTGGGCACTGTGGCTGGAGCCCTGGCCAGTGAAGACCAAGGCAAAAAAGTCATTCAGTACCTTAGTCTTCTCCATATCCTGGGTGACCAGGTCTCCTGTTTCCTTCCAGAGAGGCCTGCATTTTCACTAGTCTTCCTTTTATCACTTACACACCTGTAGAAGCTTTTCTTGTTGCCCTTGATGTCCCTGGCCAGATTTAATTCTATATCAAGGCTGTAGCTTGCCTAACCTGATCCCTGGCTATTCTATTTTGGGAATAGATGTTTAAGTATATAGAAATAAATCCTTTCCCTGGGGAATACATGATAACGTTGTTTTGGGAAAAAGTTTTTACTTGATTTATTATTGCAGTGGCCATGTTACTTATGAATTGTACTAGCCAGTGTTTTAGAAGAAAAAGAGTTTTGCTATTATTGAAAAATTGCATGAGTACATACAGGAGTTTTCATCTAAAAGTAAATTCTGTATGAAATTGTTGGCCATTACAATATCTTCTGGAACTTCTTTTAAACTGTTTTACAAAAATTTTATTTTTATTGTATTCATGGAGCAACTAGAGATGCCTTAAATGAGTTAGAGTTTTTGGTGCTGTCCTGAGCAGATGCTGGCTGGCCAGTGAATCTGGCTACTCTGGATGTGCATCAGTAATGCAAAGGAGAGGTACAGATTATCATCCTTCAGTGACAAATGAAAAAAAATGGTAAGAGCTTATTGCATTGTGACTTACTGCACCAGACACCTCACTTGGAGGGCACAGCTAACAGGAAAAGATCACACAGGTGACCTCCCAAAGCAGCAGACCAGTTACATGTCCTTTCTTTTCAGTGTACTCTGCATGGTTCCTTCATTTTTTGTACCCTCAGACAATTCTGAAGTGAAAAGAAAGCTCAGTGAAGAAAGCATAGTGAAAGCAAGTATAACAAAAGAAAATATTTGATCACAAGATTAACTTTATATTGGACCACACCCCCAGAGGTGAAGGTACTTGTTTTCACAGTCAAGTTTGGTGCTGTACCTACAACAGTGTATCCCACGCGTGTCTTGGATGACATAAGCATGAATACACGGTTCGCCAGCTGCCACGTCCCTCCATTCCTAATTCATCTTCTGAAAGTATCTTCTTTGGAAAGTGCTATAGTACTTCTGGTAATGGCACCACAGTGTCTGAAAATGCACTTTACCATAATGATCCAGGTAATGAAAGCTGAATTACAGTGAAAATCCTCGAGAAGTGCTATGACATCCTCTACTCATGGCAAATGTGTTCTTCCTGATTAATGCTCTTATAATAAAACACCATGACGATTAGGCCATTTATTTAAAAATTCCTAAAGTAAAAGCCCAGCTGACTGACTGATGCTCTGTGGCATCATTTGTTAAAGTCTTGTCTTCACTGAAAAGACAACCACAGAAATGGCAGCAGATCTCTTAAGCTAAAAACTTACTATTTCATTAACAAAAGAGAACATAATGGTGTATGTCAGACCCAATCTTACGTTATTACTGAAATTACTTTCTGCTATAAATAAGCTTGGCTTTGAATATGGTGCTGGTATACTTAACATTCTTAAATAGCTCTTCGAATAATTCTTAGCTGCTGTCCATACCTTTTTGCTCACTATTTATAATCTATTGGCAATAAAAGTAGGAATAATTAATTTGTACAATCTGAGATTTATATAAGAAAGAATATACACAAACATTGTGAACAACAACTCCCAATTTTGTTTCAGCTTGATTACCTCCTGCTATATATATATATATATCTGCAAGGAAAGTGGTGAATAAGCCTCAAAAGCCCTGCCACTTTGTCTACAAATGTTGTGGTAGTGGGGTATCTTTAAATATAGAGATATTTTGTTATTATCCTTACAGATTGCTCATGATTTCATGTTTCCTTTAACTTTGCCAGCCTTTGTTACGGGGTGACATAATCAACTTGCCTATCCTTTATAGGTTTTCTAGAAAACCAAAGGGGCTAGAAAGATCTTTAAAATGTAGTTGAAGATCTGATAGAAAGATAGAAGTCAGTACTTCTTTGCCCTGAGTCATTTCTACCCTCTGTGGGAGAAAGGCACCTGTTGTTCCTGTCTCCTCCACGTCCACTGAGCAGAGAAGCACATGTATCAAAATGAATAAAATTCACCTGTTCGATAGTTCAGGCTAGGCACTGAGCAGTGAATAAACTCTGTAGCATCCTAATTGAAGGGAGGCAAACACCTTTTACTCATGTTTGTCCTCAGCTGCATTACTGCTCAGGTGAAGGCTGTGGAAATTTCACAGAGGAGGTAATTTTCTGCATCTTTTCAGGTGAAGTGGTTTAAGTTACCTTTGATACCACAAGCAACCCCATAAGAGAAAGAAAAAGAAAGAAGTCTCTGGTACTCTGTACTTCAAGACAAATGAAAGTCACGTTCTGCTGCTCTGCTTTTTAATTCTTCACCAAAATCCCTAAGGGGTATTCTACTTGCCCTTTTCATGTTTGCTTGCAGATCACAGCAACCAAAAAATGTGTGCATAATGAGAATGATCAAGGCCCATCTGAACATCAAGGCTCTTGTTGCTGGAGAGTAACTGTGTAATACCACCTTTTGGCTGTCACTAAAAGCGTCTCATGAATACCTGAGAACTGTGTTGCATTGTCATCACAGAAAAAAACAGTGCCTGCATTTGGTTCCTTCTGCTCTTTATTTTATTATTGGTAACCACTTGACTGAGAAAAGAGAAACATGTGGAGAAGGAAATGTGAAGGAATTAGCATGTAGGTAATGACTGCTGTGAGGCAGTCCTTAGCAGTGATCATACTGCAGTTTTCTCAGCCAGGAGAGAGACTGTGGAATAATCTATGTTAATGTTGTTGGGGTTTTCTTTTCAAGCTGGATCAGAAGCTGTGGAAATGATACACTTTGACAAGAGCAAGAAAACTTTCTTACTGTCTTTGCACTGATGCCAGTTGTTTTGTAATTTCAGTCGGACTCCTGTAGAGTGAAGTGAAGGAAATATGCTTTGTTTTTTCCTAATGAATCCTATACTATCTTTCTAGTCCCTGCTTAAGGTGCTTATGTGTTTTGGGAAAGGAGGTAGTTTGCTTCCTCTTTCTATTTTTTTCTACTTCCACTTGTTAGACCATAATGAAAATGTGCTCCTCTGGAGGGGAAATCTAAAAAATGAAAACACTGTAAAGATTCAGGTGGAGCTTTTCAGCTGTAGTCCTGAGGAAGCAGCTGTTAGAAACTACAGAGACGAATCCTGATCAACAAAGACAGTTTCTGTCCATCTATTTGCAAAGCTTAAGTTTGGAGAATTAACTTCTCAAAGTTAAGGAGAGTTTGGGAATTGAAAGGTGGGTCTAAACAGACATCTTTTTGTGCCTAATACTATCTATTTTTTATCTTTGTAAAGATTTTCCAGATTCACAGGTTTTATAATCTTACACATGCAGAGAAAATGTGATGTAGCTTGATCAACAACGGCCCAGAGAAGCTGGGGTCCTGCTCTGACCTGTGGCTTGCTCTGGGTTATGCAATTTAAAGTTAACTGTGAGCCCAAGGACACGTTAACTGGTCTCCTGAGGACAGCCAGTTTGGTCCCTCATTTCTCACACAGGATTTCAAATTACGATTCTCACTTTTCTGGACAGAGCTCCCTGAGAGGTATTGTTATCCTGCTGGTGAATGCAGTCACTCCCAGGACCATGGCAACTGGTATGGACTGAAAAATCCTTTTGAACTCTGCCTAAAGGACAGGGAACAGCCACAGAAAAAAGACATTCCACTGCTGTCTCCCCCTAAGAACGAAGAAGGGAAAACAAGGCCACATGGTTCAGAGCTGGAGATGTGAAGTTGCTCCAAGAAATCTTTCTCCTCTGCTACAACCAGTGTGTCCCCTTCCACAGCCCACAGCAACTACCTCATGTCTGCAATCTTTCCACGGCTGACCTCCTTGACCACCACCAGCCTTGTCATCCAACTTGTTCTTCTTCACTTCTGGCAATGCCATCCCCAGGTAACCTTGCTGTTTTCCAGGAGAAGGTATGGTGTAATGCATTTTTTAATTTGGATGATGGGAGGAGAAATGTGTAGTTAATGAACCCTGAGTGTCAAAGTTGGTTTGAATCAAAGTTGATCATTGGGAAGTTGATGAGCTTGCAGGGAGAATTGCCGTCAAAACGCTTGTGGGATGTTAGACAAAACAGAATTTCATGAAGGGAAACTGAAATTTCACCTTTCAGTCATATTTTGTTAGACCTTTTCATGCAGGTAGATGCATGTCAGAGCACTATTTACTATAGTGTCGGTTTGATGGGTTGTCACCTGTGTTCACACAGAGCTCTCTTACAGTCAGAGAAGCTGATGGTGACATCTAGGAATATTTGAAGAGTTAAGTTCAAGTGCATGCTTCTTGAGATAAAAGCATGCTGACAACAGTGGGAACAAGGCCAGTAACTCATCTGATGATTTTCTGCCCTGCCCTCATGAAATACACATGGAAGAATCAGCAAACAGAAGGCATGACCAACACTGGAAGCTATGCCATATTTTGTTCGCAGGATGATTACTAAAACCATTTGGTAACATCCCTTCTTGGAAAACAGCAGACCAGGAAAAAAGTGTCTTGTCAGCCAAAAGAAACTGTGAACTCTTCGGTGCAAGCACCCAAATATGCACCTCCCATACCCAAATTCAACTTATTTAGGTTGCCTCCCCTCTGCCAGAAAGGTTAACAAGTTACTAGCATAAGCATCCAGCCTCAGCTGATTATGTATTTAAAAGGCTGGCAATGAATAGCATAAAAGTCAACATCATGATGTAGGGACCTCCTTTGACCTGGTCACCAAAATACCATAAATTACCAGGACCATCTCACTGCAGTTGCAGAATCACTATTGGCACACTTTGTTAACAAAATAACTGGTGCTTTATTGATAAAAAGCATTATTTAAATCAATAATTGTACTTATATACACTGGCTACTATCCACAGCTATTAGAAATATTGACTGCTTTCACAATATCATGCTTTGAAAATGACCAGTAAGCTGACTGAGCTATTTTAATAAAAAAAAAAGCCGATGAATGAAAAAGATTAGCCCTGGGTTCTGAAAGAGGAGGAGCTTAAATGATCACTTTTTCAGTCACCTGCATCTGATACGTTGAGAATGGACTCAAGAAACTTTGATAGGGACAGATTTCTCAAAAGTAACTGAGTGTATAGAGGTCTCATGGGAAATTGAAAGTTGGCTGTAGGAGATATTTTCAACTGATTTCTCCACTAACAGCAAAGAAAAAAGTGAAGTTCAATCACTACCTTTTTTGTCTGGCTGGCCATTAGTTGTCATCACGTAGGTAACCTGGAACCATGTAGTCTCATTTTGACAGTAAGAGTGAAGGGTTTTTTCCAGGAATGCAGAGGGAACCTGAAGGCAGTGCTGAGCAAAGGGTAGAGGGAAAGAAAGGTAATTACTGTGGAGACGCGACAGCAGACATATAGGACACAAGCCCATACAAAATTAGGCTTATTTCCTTGTTCTATGGAACTTCTTTTAAAGGCAAAATAATAGGTATCAGAAGCAAAATAACGGTTCATCAGATGGTGTTCTAGTTGTAAGGCACTATATATATACATTTAACTTGGAAAGTCTTTAGCTTTTAGACTTTACTAGCACCGGCTTTTCTCATGTTGTTATGTGTGAGCAGAAGTTGTATTACACTGAAGTGGTGTTACACTGCCAAGTGCTAACCTTTCCCAGACTAGGAAATGCAATTTTAGGGAAGGCAAAATGCTCCTCAAAGCTGGTCATGTGTCTTTAAGAAAAAAAAAAACAAACATACATACTTCATTACAGTTACCCAGCTGAAGGGCATAGTTAACCTTAAATATAGGTGATCAAAGGCAAGATATCTCTTGTGGCAACGGTGTTCTGCTTTCCTCGGAAGACTGGGAGCTGAAGATCCGGCCTCACAGATCTTTGGAGAAAGGAGACAGTGGCAGCCTGTAGTCAGCGCTGACTGCACTCTCTCTCAGGGAAGACTGGCAGCCTGAACAGCCTTATGAAACAACGTGAACAGCCTGTTACGTGAATAATTGAGGGGGGAAGCTGGGAGGCTTAAGCTCCTGTTTCTCCCAAAAATTTCACGTCCTCTGCCTCTTTCCTGTGAAGGGACCAACCCTCTTACTGCCAAGAATTCTGTGCAAGATTGGAACATCCTAGCATTCTTTTCTGTTAACTTTACTTTAAAATGGCTTGACCACTTCCAACACACAGACAAGCTTCTGTATGTGTAAGTGGGCTACTTTGCTACAAAGCAGCAGCCCACTTGTTAAGTGCAGCTTACACTTAATACTCCTGTCTGGGGAACGTGGCAGCAAAGATCTGCTCAGACCTAGATGCTCTTTATTTTTGTCAGTTTCATGATGCTCTTGTTGTGAAATATCCAATTGCTTTTACTCACCCTTCTAAGATTTTACTTTCAGATACATTTTGCCTGGGCTGAGCTAGATGGTCTAGCCACATGGATTTGGCTTTGAAGGAGGTTTGAGTTTGAGTTTTGAGACTAGCCCTAAGCTGTATCTTCTGAATGACTAGAAACAAGTGGGAAGTGTTGTTCAGGTCCAGTGAAATTTACCAAAGCTACATAAATACATTTCCTCCTTTATCTCAGAATTAAATACTAATGTTTTTCATAATTTTTAAGGAGATGGCTTCCAGAATAGAAATGGTGATGTCAGTGCTCAGCTGAGATATGAGGAAACTCAGGACTAAGTCTTGTGTTCAAACCAGGCTGGTTATTCAAACAAGTTTGAAAGTGTTGCTGTGAGCTGTAATCTGAAAGTGTGTCCCCGCAGTATATTCACCTGTCTTCCGTGATTAGTCCAGCCTTTTCTATTCACTTCCATAGCGTGATTCACAAAACTGAGCTCTCAGTGTTTCTACAACAGAAAACTGAGTCTGTCCTACTGATTTTAGAAAGTGCTGTCCCCTTTAGGTTCTTCAGCCAGAACACCCGAAGCACTCAAATTCCTCTAGTCTCTTTGCTGTAAATCACACCCACTCCCTTACCAGCTCTGCCCTGCGAAACTCAGGCATGTAAAACACTCAGAAAATGGGAGATATGAAATAACCTCACCTAGCTCCACTCTTTCTTTTTGGGTAGTCAACACCTGGGCCTCTAAGACATTGTGTCAAAAAAAAAGTAAGAAATGTTCCATTCCAGAAGGCTAACTCTGCTTGGCAGCACTTACCAATGGACAACGGAAAATCCCTTGTGTCTCACCCTTGTACTTTTTAACCTTGTGCGTGTTTTCTAACTTTAGAAAATGCAGTATCTCCTAAACCTTTAAACAACAAATGTCCTTATTCCTTTTAACGGGGTCATTAAGAACTCTAACGTTCCAGGTATAAATTCCTGCTACTACTGTGCGCCTTAATTTACTATTCATATGTGAATCCCTTTGGGTTCCCAATTACTATCCAGCTAGAGCAACTGGCTGCTGAAATTATTCCCACAGGACTGACTTTGTAAAGGACACTGCAGTTTACATCTTAGTTCCCTAATTAAAGACACAATGCTCGATAAACCTTGAACAACTAGTAATTGGAAGCTAACAGTTAGTCTCACTAAATCCCTGTTGACACAGGTTTTGTTGCCCCGATAACTGACCACAAGTGGGTCATGTGAGGAGTGCAGAATAAAAATTGAGGTCACGCGCTAGGGAAACTGAACCAGTGGGAACAGACTGAAAAATGTCGCTGGTATAGACGGTGCCTTAACATACACAATTTGTTGTGACTCAGTGCACAACATCTGAAACACCACAGGTGCTGCAATTCCAGCTACCGGCTGGGGCATGAAACAGCAGGTGAGATTGGTGGGGGAAGGAGGGATGGGTTTCAAAGAGCTTGCCATCCTGCTCAGTGTGCTGTTCCCTTCTCTGCAAGTGCAACTTAGACATAAAACAGTTCGTGCCAATTTAATCAAAGTCTTGGCCTTGATGGCATTCCAAGAGTAGAAAGTTCTTGTTGCCCTTTTTTTTTTCCTCTTCGGATACAAGCCCTTTAAAGCAACTAAAAGCATAACCAGGATTATAATTTATTTGACCGTAGCAATATTCCTTTTCAGCAACTGCAAAGCAAAATATTTTTATCACAATAACCTTCACTCTGACCTGCGTTTAACACTTTTCCCTCATCAAAGTACAAGTCTGGGTCTCTTTGAATAAAAGACACGTAACTTCACAGATGTTCCAACTAATATGATATAAATACTGTAAAGTGACTGGTAAGAATGACTGCAGGTGAAAAGCAGTATTGAGCAAGGGTCTGAGTTAAGGTAATTGTACTTGGATGAAATGTGCTTTTTGTTACGCCAAGTAGGAAAAGAAGCTTATGTGGGATTATATTAGAACTGCTCTCCTACTTTTACTACTTTCTTTGAGCAACAGCTTTCACAAATTAATCAACATTTAAGTGTCAAGTGAAAATAATAGTAAATTTAAATAATCTGTAATTTCAATACTCCACCTATTTTGCATCAATCCCTTTACCTCCTGCCGTTAGATTTGTCATGTTGAAAGGACAACATAAGAAGGGCTGTGCTGCCTCAAATGAAGGGTGCATTGAGCCCAGCAGCCCATCTCCAGCATTTGCCATTAGCAGATGTCCAGGAAAACATAAGAACAATACAAGCATATTCCCCTGCCACGTCCCCAGGACTCCCTCATCCTCCACCTATTTTCTGCACAGGCAATTTCCTGAGCCTGTTGTGATTTGCTGAGTAACCTACTGTCTTCTAAACACTAATCCCATCTTCCTCTGATGGGATACAAATGTTTTGTATCCACAGCTTCCTTTGGGAGGGAACTTCACAGATCTACTGCCTACTGTGCGATAAAACACCTCCTTTCATTTGTTTTAGACTTAATTCCTTTGATAGTCTGTAGTTTCTGTACTGAAATAATGTTGTCTTAGTTCCAAGGGAGTCTAGCAATGTGTTTTGCAAGGGCCTGACATGACATTTCCTGGCTCTTGTACAAGATCATGTATCCCTTTTATGCAGACATTCACAGCCATAGCGTGTGTCCTAGCTGGTGGCCTGCTACACACGCACAGCACTGATAGCCCTGATACAAAAGCTTACAACCAGGGCAGCAGAAAATAAGGCAAGCCCAAAATCTCTACCTGTGACATTTGATCCATCTAGCACTCCACCAGTTCCAGCTTCTGATAGGTTTCAGATGTTCGTTCCTCTGGGTCCAGGACCGACCACGGGCAGGACTGCAGTGCATTGGCATCATCCTCCCCTGACATCGAAACCGGTGCATGTCCACCAGGTAGGGGCCTGCCCTCAGCTGGATTAGTTTGCTTCGTTCAATCTTAAATGCTCTTATGAAATGCCACAGCTGACTTTTTCAGCACCTAATTGCTATGGATGAGGAGTACAACATTAGAGCAAGTAAAAACACTGAAATGCTTTTATTCCTTAAACCCTAGAACAAGTCTCTTTAATGAAATTCAAAGGTAGAATGACATACAGAAATGAAAATACTACATCTCCAGATGGCAGTAAAGTTCATTCAATTTGAGCACCTGAGGCACAAAGTGAAAAAGCAAAGATGGATATATCAAAAGATCACTGCAATTCTCTCTTTGCCTCAGAGAGGCTGTTCATTAAAAAGTGAAACAATACATCTTCAATAACATCAGCACATCTGCTGTCTTTTTGCTGCTTATATTTTTCCCTGTCTATGCTTGGTAGGTGGAAAGCATGTTTTATCTGTAGTGCAGGAGAGCAGAGCTGGCTTCCTCCACTGTGCCAGGTGCTGTATACACAGACACGTGCTGTCCCACCTTTGTGGAGCTTTCACTACAAACACCAGAATGACAGTAGGAACTGGGACAGCAAACAAAGACAAGGTCAGTGGGTAGTGTGCGAAACGCATAAGAAATTTTTCCCTCTGTCTCCCAGGCAGTGAGCTGTTTTACAGGAGCACCAATTACTGCTAACTATTCATACGACCAGAAAGCTATTGTGTGATGCTCGAAAAAGATGGGGAGAAAACTTTTTATAGGTTGTAACCAAACTAGGTCTTAGGTCCAGAGCTCCAAAGAAGTCTGGAAAGTCCTGCCTCGTTTGATGGAGTTCCATTGCTGGACAGCCCCGCGTCTGCTCTGACCAGCTGATAGAGGGACAACTTCCCAGACAGAAAACAACAGAGCAAAACACGATTATTCTTCTGGGCCCAGTGTGGCTGCAGCTTCTCAAGCGCCTGCACGGCCCAGCTGAACAAGCACGTCAGGATGCCGGTAGGGACTGAGGTTGTCCTGACCTCCTCAGAGGAACTGCTGCCCTTGCAGACCTGAGTGACATCTGTTGAGCTGGGCTCCTGGAGAGATGGAGACATGTTGGCATGACTCGTTGTCTGGTGTTGTGTGTCAGAGCCACTGCCAGCTGGGAGAGCTTCGCTCCTCTGGCAGCTCCGAGTCCGAGCTATGCTGCGTCTCAGTGCTACGGGTCCTCTGCCTGATGGTCCAGACCCTCAGCCCTGGAGGAAAGACTATTTTGCACAGGAGTAAGTGGCCCCTCACAGTGCCCTGTCACAGCATGGGGTCAGCAGCACAGCACCGCTGGCACTGCAGAGCTCCTCATCTTCTCTTGGGCAGGAGAAGGGGGACTCCAGTCACTGCACACAGAAATAGGCTTATGCTCGTTGAAAAGGCCAAACACAATTTCCTGCTCCTAGGGACTGGCAAGGAGTCACCTATCTGCTGGCCACCCTATACAGCAAATGGTGCTGCTTTCTCTCCTAAAAGCAGAACAAATCTATTGTCTGGGGTGTCCTGCCAAATGAGCACTTTGGATTTGACTGACTGGAGTAAAGTTGGCTGTGCGCGCTACTTTTGCTGAGGGGCTGTGCAGCCTGAATAGTTCGCTGTGTTACGCGGAGTCAAGGGCTTAACTGCACATGGTTTGACAACTAATCAGCAGTTCATCCTACCAGTGCCGTTCTGCAGCAGCTGAACACTGATCCCAGACAAGAGTTTGCTAACTGCCCACCAGCAATTGCTGAGTGATAACACATGCAGTTCCCCACATGTTTACGCAGATACTCAGATTTATCTGACAGTTTTATACCCAGAAGCACGATATGCAGTAATTAAAATTAAAAATGTTTTGACAGGCAAAACAAATGGCTATATAAATTAGAAAGCTGTAAAAAGCAACAGTATCCAAAAATAAAGGTCTATAGATAAATCAGAATGTTGCAACAGAGAAAGTTTTAATACAAGTGTTTTAATGTAAAGCAGCTCTTAAATACAGGCTCAGGTTCTGACTGGGAGAAGAGTAATTTTCAGAACTATAGCCAAGGGAAGCTGTGAGAGATTAAAGGGAAAAAAAAATCTTCTTGCTGAACAAGAAGTGAAGGAGAAAGAAGGACAGACGTTTCCAGTTGGAGGTAAAGCTCCTGGAGAGGTGATGGGGTGGGGACATGCGCTGCGGTCCAGAGTTTTCTCCCCAGTGTATTGTCAAGAGGGGTGGTGTGAGTGTTGCAGCATCAGGAGGGGGCTGGAGGGTGCCTCAGCCCTGCATCTTCTGCAGAGGGGAACAAGGACCACTAAGGTCCCACCCTCTCCTGCTATGCTCCTGTATCCACGTTCTGCCCTATCTTATTCTCTCAAAAGCCACGAACCGTCCCAACCCTGCCTCTTAACTGGCGCAGTTTTGCACTGGGCGGTGCCTCCATCTAAAAAAAAAACCCAAAATACAATGACTAAGCTGCAAATCTCTGGGATAAATCTGTTCCCTCTTACTTCTCTCAAGAGTTTGCAGCTGCATGCCTCACTGAGTGAGCAAGTGCCTGACCCCGAGCCCTTTAAGCAGAGCCTGTGGCTCAGCAATCGCTCTGGCCTCTGGTGTCAACCTGGAAGCAATGATCTCTTCAAGGCAGAGAAGAGACTTGGTAAAGAGCAGCATTAACAGCTGTTTGAAAGAGTATTTCTCCCAGAGTAATATCTGCACTTTTTTCTGTTTCTGTCTCAACTTTGGGACAGTGAGGGCTTGGGATGGCCAGTGGGTTCAGGAATGGCAGCCTAGGAGGTGACTTAATGTCACTCCCTGCTTTAGTGGGATTACACACTGGGAAAGTGACTTCCCACCAATGCAGATTTGTCTTCGCAAGATACTTCTTGTGTTCTCAAAAATGCTGTCACTCAATGAGCTCATCTCACCTCTACAAGTCCTATTAGAGTTATCTGGGTCTTTGGGTGGACTGTTCTGTCTAATAACGATGATAAGGAGAAAGAAGACATAACAAAAAACATGAGTGTACTCAGATTAGGGAGGAAGGTAGCTTTCTGTGGCAATAAAGACATCATTATCTGAGACATACTCATTATCCTTGCACACAGCTGTATGAAACCCATCCCCAACCCTTCCTCAAACTGACCAAGTTCACTAGGACAAATGTGGTTTTTCTGTGGTTTCCCCAGGCTGGCAGAGCTCCAGGTACTTCAGGAGGGTGACTGGATTTACTCTAGGCACTAGTGAAAACAAAACCCACCACAGACTGTGGAGATCAGAGCTGTTTGTGCTGAGCCACAATCTGACTGAATATACAAGAGAGTGCAACAGATATATACAACAGCATACATATATACAAATATATAGGTATATACAACAATATACAACAGAAAGTCTGACTTCCCTGGTTTAGTATCTCTAAAAGCACAGCTTTTGAGGAGCAAGGCAGGAGTCATGTGGCTGTTCTGGAGAGGTACATTTGTGCAAGGCTTGTAGAGACTTCTGGTGGAGGAATAACATGTATCTGCATTGGATCTACCAGGAGGGATTTACCCCTGTTGGGAATGGCCAGTACAGAATGCACTCCTTCCGTTCCAGGCCACACAAACAAACGAATCATGCTTTTTTGGAAAAGCAAACTCAGGCTGCAGGGTGCCGGTTCTCCCACTCTTGGGAAATGAACCTTTGAGGACGCAGAATCTCTTAGGACTGTACTGATGACTTGGAAGTGTAAATTGTGTTTATTTCTGCATGCTGTCAAACACGTGGGGACTGACGTTAACTCCATTGGCATTAATCTGCAAATCCATAGTGTTGAATGAAGCTTCATAGGTGTAACTGTGAGGGACTGCAATGAATATTTGAGTCCTCTGAGCCATGTTAACATGATTTTTTTCTTGCGCTAGTAGAAAATAGGGTTATTTTTTGCCTTGTACCCACAAAAGCTTGAGGTTGCAAAACAAACCTGTATCACCTTCTCTGCTTCTGAGGTGACGTGGCAGTAGTTGAACATGGCAAGCTTTGTTTCCTCCATCACAATGTGGCCTAGTATCTGCTCACTCTTATGCTGAGATCCAGGAACAGCATTTCATTGTTCATGCAGATGGGTTGTGGTGGTTGCCTTGGGTTCACTATCCTGTCTTGCACTTGAGGCTTTCCAACAGCTGCAGCATTTTGACTGTTCATTATAGGCAACGCATAAGGGGGACTTTTTAAATTAAATGCCTCAACAAAACAGGTGATATTCTGTAGCTACATTGTCCTGGAGATAAAATGCTAATGTAGGTCTTTGTAAGATTCATGCCCATGGACATGCAGCTCTGTGATATGTCTATGCAGGCACAACCTGAAGCACAAGAAGTCCTTTTAACTCCTACCATGTTGTGTCCTGGGATGTATCTTTCCATGGGAGCGAGCTCCTGTGCTGACAAAGGAGGTGGTGAGATGGCACCTCTTTGTGTCCTTAGGTAACCACTCAGAAATACAGCACCAAACCCCTCGTGGCAGCCTGCTCTGCTCACTGCTCACCCAGAAACACATGTGGGAGGCAAATGCCAGTCCAACAAAAAGCCAGGGCAGGAAACTGAAGTGCATAGCAAAGCACAGAGGAGAACCTGACTTAGCACCTATCATGATCAAACTGTGGGGAAAAGCAGGGGCAAATGTCTTGAGAACACTGAGATTAGTTTCAGATTGGTTTCATTCTTTTCTTCAAATGGTACACGGCTTCATGCTTCCCTCACTCTGAGGACTGTTTAGAAAGGAGCCTAGCTGAAATTTCAGGGTGTTGGCTGTAATAAAAGAGAAAATGACTCACGCTGTTGGAGGGAGGAGAATTCAATTGCAGTCAGCCTCCACAGAGAATGTTCAGACTTTCAGGGTACTGATGAACACACCCAACATGCTTCTGCCCTCCTAATTGTTAAACCATCTTCTTGGGAATCATCTCTCTGTGTGGTTCTTCTACTGTCTTGGGTCTGTACACACAGTTATCTTTGATGAGGCTTTGATGGGCACACGTTGGAGGAGAACACTCATCTTGCTCTTTGACCCAGAGATTAATTGTCCCACCTGAACCCTGATCAGTGCACACATGCCACTGATCAAATGGCAAGAGACCATGCCTAAAAGCATCAGAGTGAAGAGGATGCTGCTACTTTATTTTACGCTGCCTTTCTCCAAGAAAAATCAAGTTATTTCTGATAGCTTTTGTGATTCCTAAGAAGGAAAACTGCACAGCAATCCTAGATTGTGCTATGCGGTGTTTTCTTTGGTACTGCCTCATGATGACAAAGAAATGTTATTCAGTGGTAATGGCTACTGTGGGACAATTTTTAATTAATAAGGATATGGACAACAGATATAGACAGACCTCACAAGTCTTCCTTGACTCTGAAGGATAAAAATTTTTCTTCTTTGCTCCCCAGCAATGCATCTCCCTAAATGAATGATCTGCAACTGAAATATCTGCCAGGTTTACGTGTGGTCAAACCTGTCATTGGTTTTGTATATTGAAATACTATGAAGCAGCTAAGATGAATGTGGAAAAATTCTAGAGGAGAATTCAAGAAAGCCTCTTAAAGACTGGTTCTTGATTTTGACACGAAGACTTACGACCTATACATGGAAGCCTGTTTTTACAGGTTCTTACCTGTCTGAACAGGATTGACCATTGCTCATCACTGTATCTGTGAAAAATTTCAGGCACACATACCACTGTGGTGTTTTTAAAAAAGTCCCTGCCAAATATCTGCTGTCTTTAATTTCAAAGGAAAATCACATGAAGTGCATGTGATCTTTACCACTAAGCTTGGATGCCACCAGATTACCTGTAATAGGGTCTGATTAAACCACTATTCATATTATTTCAAGATTTAATTCCAAATGGAACAGCATTAAAATGCATGATATGATCCCCAGCTGCATAATATTCTTCCAGAAATTACTCTTCCCATTTACAAAGTACTTCTATTTAGCAAAAGTGCAAAAAGAAAAGCTATTTTTTAATTCTCTAGACAGGGATTCCTGAATATGCACGCATCCCAAAAAGTGAGAGACTGGATTTCAGTCTGTGTAAAATTAATAATGCTGATTCACTTTGCATTAACAAGTGTTTATTTATAAGCAACCCAAATGACTGAAAAAAAAAAGTCTTGAGTAGTGAAAGATGTGAAATAGACATATTGATAAATTAAATGAAATTAAACCTGCTACAATGAAAAAATAAATCAGGGCTTTTTGTTAATGGATGGGTGATTGCTTCTATATTGCCATCGAAGATTTTCCTTTAACCTGGCAAGACAGAAGAAAAAGGAATTCCATGAATCTGCCATCTAAATTTTTTTTTAAAAGTGCAGTTTTCTAAAGCATTTTAAATACATTTAAGAGTTTGACATAAAGCATGAAGAAATTTCCAGAATAGATTCTGCAAAATCCTGTTAGAAGGAGTAACTATTTTCATGACAGTAACCAGTACAGAGGCTAAAATAACAATGACCTTGAAGACAGACCTCTCAACAGACCATTTGCCAAAGAATTCACTTGCAGGTGTCTGATGCCACAGTTGTCTGAGCAAGAGCAACACAATTTCCAAAAGTCTGGAGCATCTAAAAAACTCACAGAAACTGATTAAAAATATGGGTGTTTAGTATTTATGAAAACTGGGTCATTTCTATTTAAACATAACCACTGTGGAAGCTTTGTCCTCAGCTCCTACTTGCCATGTTGAACCCTGAAACTCATGGCTATTGCAGACTGATCAGCATGTTCACAGTGTGCGAATTTTATTACATCTCTGTGAAACAGCATTACATCTGATCACTATAGTTTAGAGTTCAAAATCACTGCCTTTGAACCAATACAAAGTAACTGCTTGGACCAGTCTTGGCCTACTGAGAAATTAAGTTATGCCATTTGTGCCTTTGACCTCATACTATCCCAGAGGCTGGAAGCGCTCACATCTAGAGTGTTAAATTATATGCAACACTTCCATGTGCGGAAAATTTTCCTCCTGGGCAACAAATGGAAAACAGAGTTTTCTGCCATAGCTAGTATCTCTTCTTTCCCTTGCCTTCCCTTGCCTTCCCTTGCCTTCCCTTGCCTTCCCTTGCCTTCCCTTCCCTTGCCTTCCCTTCCCTTGCCTTCCCTTCCCTTGCCTTCCCTTCCCTTCCCTTCCCTTCCCTTCCCTTCCCTTCCCTTCCCTTCCCTTCCCTTCCCTTCCCTTCCCTTCCCTTCCCTCCTACACCTCTCCTCTCCTCTCCTCTCCTCTCCTCTCCTCTCCTCTTCTCTCCCCTCCTCCTTCTTTCTTTGTCTTCTCTGCTGCCACTGTGTTTTGTTTTTTTTTTTGTAAGCATCACAGGTATCACCCCTGAGGCTGCTGTTAGGGTATATAGGTAACTTTCTCCTGTCTGCATCTGAAATGCAGAAATCATGTGCAGCAGAAAAGTGACTGGACTTCTGATAGCTCCACTGACTTAACAGGGAAGAGTAAGTAGTTATGCTGGCTCAGGAAGACGGACCTTCAAAGGGTCAAGAGTAAACTTCATCACCAGTGAGTTCCTAAAGAATCTTATTTAATGTTTTTATACTTTTGCCTTGGAAACTGAGAGGCGTCAGGAAAAGGATTAACTACATGTGGAACTCCCTGTGCTGGCCAAGACCCACTGAGCAACACAGGTGTCTCCACAAGGCAGCCTGCCCAGCTGGTTGGGACAAGGCACAGCAATGTAACACCTTTGGATGGTCCCGGTATGGTGTGGTGGGTCTAACTGCAGCTCTCACAGAAGCAGAAAAGAGTGACTGAGCAAAGGGCAGGGCAATCGCCAGCAACACACAAGCCAACAGGAACCAAAGCCTGTAGAGAATGAGCTCCGAAGCCCTTTAAAGGGGGACACCACATAGCCCAGAGTTTGACTGAGGTGCGGTTCAGTATCGCATTGCTCAGCCTCACCTGTGGAGCCAGGCGCCTTTGCCTACCATGTGCCACAGAGTGTTCTTCAGCTCCTGAGCCACCTCTAGCACTAAGCATGCAAACATTTGGTAGAGGGAATGTTTTCAAAATGCACTCTGCAGTTGCCATATGCTATTGAATGTACTGAAATTGAGGTGGCATGAGGGGGCGAAAAAAGTTAATTAAATTGTCAGTAAATAGCTACTGATGTTTGCATTATAGTCATTTAAACTCAGTATGTTATCTTTTTTGTATCTCCTGCATCTGTTCTGATCTTCTATTTCATTGTAAATGTATACAACACTCTAAGTTGAAGCAGCTTATTCATTTTTGACAGGGATAAATTAAAAAGGCAGTTGGTATTTGGGGGTATCATTTTGTTGTTATTAGCATAAAATAAAACCTGGTTTGCTGTATAAAGTTTTCAGGTCTTGCAGGTGCGATGGTAAGGATTCTGCATATGGGATGTTGCACCTTTTCAAGTGTGGTGCATTTTACAACCAGCAGTCAGGAACCACTTTTTGTTAGCTTTGGAGTGGAGGGGAGGGCTGTATTGTAATGGCACCTGGACGCTTCACCTTGCAACAATAGTGTTATGCCAGATACTACTGAAAATGAGAGAGAAAAAACAGAAAGTCTTTGGGGCAGATGACTTAAAATGTATCAGACAGGGATGGCAGGAAGACAGTCAGGCAAGAGCAATGAGATACGATGAGACAGCCTGAAGGAGCGATGTCAGGGAGCGTGGCAACTTACTCCAGACTTTTTTACTGAGTTTTCTAGAACACAGTTGTTCTAGTTTTGCTCACAAAAAAAGACTCCACACAGTGCTGCAAAGACCTTATTCAGAACTCTGCATGAGAGTTAGTCAGGAGAAATCAACCTTTACCTTTTAATGAAGAATTAAAACAAAGCAAGGGAGTCTGAAGGCATTTTTCAGTCCATTGAAAAATGAAGGGAAGGGGAAGAGGAAGGTAAGATACTACTGAAGGTTTGCCTTCAAATAATTAAACTCTTGAAATAAGCACTTCCTTGCTTTCCACTCTGCATACTCTCCGATAGAGTTTGGCCAAAGATGATGCGCCTAGGGACAGCAAGGAGGAGCTGAGAAGGTGCTTCATGATACCTGACTCAAAGGCGTAAAAGAGTAATTAGGGAGTAGCCAGTAGGGAATGAGGCCTTCACCTCTCTGTGGTGCTGAGTGAAGAGAGAAAAGAGGAAGTAAGTCACAGCAGCCCATTGTCCATGCTCTGGGTTACACTGGCAGTGACCTGCAGAAGGTCTTGGAGGGTGGCATCGAATCAGTTCTATGTGTGCATCTCCCAGGGGGCTTCCAGTGGGCTCCCTGCAACTACTGCTTTGAGGTACGGTCAGACCCATTATCCACATTACTACTGGTCTGGGGGATATGGATTTGGACAAAATAACTAGTGATTACACTAATTTGGGGATATTCAGCTCAAGATACTCAATAATGACCTGAGTGCACATCTTCAGAAATCAGGCCTCTGGGACATTTCAGACTGAGCAAGCTAGAAACACAAGGCACTTCAGAATCACTGCAAAAACCCTGGTCAGAGACTTCCAAATGCTACCTGTTCGTCCTCATTTGTAAATTTGCCTTGAAATCAGACACCTTGAGGATTTTCACTTTTTGCTAGTTAAAAGTTTCACTTTTGCAATAGGAAGACTTTTTTTTGGTGCGTGTTTAGAAGCCGTGTGAGCTTTTACACCTGCATGCAAAACAAAATAAATATATTTTGTTACTACTTTGAACCATATAGCCACTTCTATTAAAAGCTGCATGCAAATAGCTATCTTCAGTGTGCCATAGATTAGTTATATTTGTTTTCCAAGGAAGATTATAAATAGTGTTTAGGGGGGAAACAGAGTATTTTGCAAATGAGCCCACATGGAAAACTAACAGATGGTCTAGTACTGTATTTTGTATGCTCAGCCCTACATTTAAATTAAAAATTTTCATAATTAAGACGAAGGTCTGTAACAACACTTGCTACTTTTCCTGTGGCAGCATCATATATCATGTATCACAGGTATGAACTGCAGACTTTTCATAAAGTAGTGTAAAAACATACATACAAATTTTGGTACTTACTTAGTTAAGACAAAGGAAGAGAATAAAATGCAATTCATGGAAATTAAAGAAAGGAGAAAACAAAACCAAACATACATCATATAATAAAGATGTCCCCCACCATCTGGCCTTTTTCCACTGCAAGTTGAATGACCCACCACCTCGCTTGGAAGGGGAAGGAGAGGAAGGATCACCTTTGTTATGTGCCTTTAGCCAAGAACCATAAGTCCGTTAGGATTTTTCCTGTTGCGTTACCTGAATGAAAAGGGGCTCTTGCATTTTAGTTACTAGAAGATCAGGAGAAGGCAGCTGATAAACTGTGGCAGTGTGCACACGTATTCTGAGAACTTAATCAAGAGCAGTGATTTACGTGCTAGTATTTTCCTCCCATAAAGTGGTATGTATATGCATGTAGGTATTACTACCGGAGACCCGTTTGCTAAAGCAAGGGCAGTACCTTCCACATGGTCTGACAGGTCAGGGGAGCAGGGGCTCTTTTCTCAGCGTGCAACCCCAAACTGTGCTCCACACCACCCACAGCATTGACATGGCATGGGAGAGATGCAACACCTGCACTCACACCCAACAGCCTCTCTACATCTCCACCATTCATTTCATGTCGTCTATGAAAAGAGAGAGGAGATGCTCCTTCTACAGCAGTCTGTAACAGGCTGCATTGAAGTCAATTGCAAGTTATGCTTATTCTTTGGCCACCCAGGATCCAGGAAAAGTAAAAATGGCTTCAAAGTGGTTCCGTCTTCCTGCTGAGCTCCCCAAGGTGTTTTCCTCAGTTGCCCCAAGTCAGAAGCCAACAATTCAGGCACAATCTTGTGGCAAGAGGGACTGCCTCTGTACGAGGCACAAATACCACTCAAATCTACCTGCCAGGCATTCTTGAATATCAGTGGGGTTCAAAAAAAATGACACTACCAGGAGGCCCTAGGCTGCAAGTCAGCAACTCACCAGGCTTACAAATCAGTTCACAGTGGTAGAAAATATGTGCTTTATTATCAGATAGTTTCTTCTATTGCTCTCACAGTCATAACATTTAAGTGCCTTACCACAGTGCATTAAATAGTGTGACTCAGAACTATCATCTGGCTCATTTTCCAGCTCAGCTTTTCCCCATGGAGGGAATTAGATGTACAGCACTGTCTCGTTTTGCTAGGGTAAATACTATTTTTTGACACGTTGCTATGTATACCTTAGCAAAGGAAAGCCTGAAGCTGCATGCCTTGGGCTGGAGCAGAGCAGGGGGATGCTCGTGACAGTTGTCCCCACCTGTAGGAGCTCATCCCACAGGCACAGGTCAGCTCCCAGGATGGCAGAGACAAGCTTGCCCTTTTTGATTACAAAAATAGCTTGAAAAATATGGGCAAAGACACCAAATCTAGAAACTTACTCTTCTTCATTAACCAATCTGATAGCAGAGGGTTCTTAGGCATTCATATTGCTACCGGTAAAACCAAGTAAGGGGTTGTTTCCTTCCTAGGGAGTCCTGCTGTAACACTGTCAGTCTCTGACTGCTCTTTCAGAATTTTCTGTGTAGGTTTGACATTTCTGGAAGTAAATCTTTAAGAGAAATGCCTACTTGTTAAATTCTCTCGCTCCCTGCTTTTCCTCATGTGTGTATCGCTGATCAGATGGCTGCAGAGACATCTGCTGGTTGTTACACATTTTCAGTATTAATTAATTATAAAGAAGACAGAAAAATCCTGAAATCGCGTTTAGATTCTTCCATATGTTTCTCTGTTTCTTGAAATTCACTGAAATGAGATTTGGCTGATTGATGCAAAGGAGTAAAGAACTGAACTAGTCTGTTTCTGTGATGAGATTTAGTAAGCTTTGTGAGTTGCAGGAAAACTAGTTTGTACTATAGCTCTGATTTTAGGGATTGAGCTCTTGGTATTAGCAATAGTAGAGTTGGGTTTGTTTAGAAGTTTATGATTACTTCCACATCCTACGTGACACCTCCTAACATCTTATGTATGTCCCAAATATTCTTTTGTCTTTACTTCTGCATTGCAAGCGCAAATTCTTCAAAGTAAAGAATATTCTTTATCTTTTGGTGCACTATTTGGGAAAGTCACGCTGCCATGAAGGTAGACACTACCTTCTACTTAAGTAGTTTATATGGCTTGCAGTCCTGTATGTTTGCGTTTGCACTTCCAGTACTTGCAGTAACCCACTACTCCCCCCACCCTGTCCTGCCCCACCATTGACACTGTTAAAGTTTAAACGAATTTCACCTTAAAAGGTTGACTCCACAGTTACCAGCTAGTTTATACTATTCTCCAGACAACACAAGGCACTGAAACACCAGTTTGATAATCCAGCAACGTGCAATCTAATCTGGGTTTTCAAGACAAGTGAATTTGACTGTAAATCAGTTCCGCACAGAGATTTGTCTCTTCTGTTCTTAATTACACCTGTACAAATCTTCATTTGTTTATCATTGCCAAATATATTGTGTGGGCTATTTGCATTCCCAGAAGACACATTTCCATACCAAACATTTCTCTGAGAATGAAAATGTCTCAGTCATTAATTCAAATGTGACACACAAAATAGCTATTTTCTTAGTTGGTGTTACCTGAATTTTCAGCCCATAGCTCTAAAAAAAGTTTCTGGCTATAAAAGTAGCAGACTTAAAAATTCAACTGCTTATTAAGGATGAAGGAAAATCCGTTTGGTTTTTTTTTTTTTTTTTTTCACTTGAGTTTGCTTTGTAAATTTTGTTGTGTTTTGTTATTTTTTTCAGTTCCAGAAATCTTTAAGACCCTGCTAGGCACATTAACCACTGATTCTGTCCTCATAAGGAGGAGATGGTGGGATGGCTCCTCATGCACATTTCCTCATCTGGGAAAGGACACATAACACATGTGCTCAACACAGCTTTAAAACAAGCTTTATCATCTATGTCACATTTCATGGGAAGCTTGTAAATAAATGGCTGGAGATCAATGCTATAACTCTTCTGCATGTGGAAGAGCTCCAGAACTAGCCTGAGGACTCCATAGGTGGTGGGGTACACCCATGGCTGCAGGGAGGCGTGAGGGAGGGATGGTAGATAGAGTCCAGCTCCCTCAGCCACGCACAGCCCTGCCCCCCCCTCCAGGGTGTGTTGCACAGTGAGGAGCCCAGCCGATGTCTGGGTTTGGTGCTGCAACAACGTTTTTCAGAGGTACAATCTTTGTACAATATTCAAGGGGTCGAACGTGAGGGCAAATTGCAGAAGGCTGCCAACATGCCACGAAATCGTAGATAACAGAGAAAGAAGAAAGGCAATGTCAAAATTTCCTAGTAGTAAGGCATACAAAGGAATTCGTGATGGGATTTTCACTTAACTCAGCTCATATTAAACTGAAGAAGACATTATAAGCACAAGATTACCCCAACAATTCTACAAAGTTAGTGTACCAGACCATCGCCCAGGTGACTTGCCCAGGAGATGTGCTATTTCTTTCAGGTAATAACAATAGATTTATTGTTTTCCCTGCCCCATTTTTTTTGTTTAAGAATATCCTCTTCATGACTGCAGAAGTGTGGCCTTTCTGCATATGGCATTGTGAATAAAACAACTCAACAATTTTCATAGGGCCCCACTTCAAAGGAAGTTGCTTCATCACTGCTAAGATCCATACCTTGGGGATGTCCATCCCCTTGGCTGACACTCCTGTGACTTGTATGGTGGTGGAACAGCTCTCTCAGAGCAGGCTGAAGCAGAGTTTAATAGCCGCAGGGATATCCATGCTGTGGGAGCTCGTGCACCTCAGTTTTGAGATTAGACTCCCATGACAGAGCTTTTTCTCAAGGGCTGCTCAGACCAGGAGTTTGATTTAGACAGTCACCATGTTGGATGCAAAATGGTGTTTTGGGAAATGTGTCCTGGGGCATTGTACGGGAAGTTGCCATCACTGGTCAACAGAGGGGACAAATTACCAGTTAGTGCCTTTTCCTCAGATAGGTTCAGAAATAGCTATTTTAGGGCAGGTGTTCACATACTCACTCTCACTGAGACTCTCCCGCTGCCAGTGGACCCATCGGCTGGAAAACTGTCAGTGTGACAAATGAACATGCGAGGGAAAGGTTGAGGCCAGCAGCAGACTCTAGAGGAGGGACCCCAACACAACTGCAGAGACGGAAGCAGTCACGGAGGGGCAGGGAGACTAGTCATTGCTGTGCACACAAGTTTAATCATGGGAAAGACGTAAGACTTGACAGCAGGTGAAGGGACTCGGGGAAGGACCACTTCCTCCATTTTAAACTTAGGTTTTCCTTTCTCAAAGCATTCCCCGGCTTCTTTACTTCACAAGTAATTAAATGGTTATTTTCAAGCATGACCCTTTTCCTGGAGTTCTTCACAGGAGAAAAATTTCGGTGGCAACTAATGCTGGAGACCTGATCTTGAACAGAGAAAAGGAGGAAAATGAGGATGAGAGAAGAGTTGTTTCACAACTTGAAGCAAACAGCAGAGCTCTGAAGTATGTCTCACTCCTTTTCCCTTAAACTCGCATGTCCTGACCAAGCCTCATTGTCCTTTTAAGAACGGAAATATTTCATGATGATCATTATGTTTTCTTAAGAGGATAATTTTGTTTACACATGGCACCTGCATGCTGGTAAAACTTTCTCTTCCCTAAAGAGCTTGTTTTGTTTTGTTTTGTTTTATCTTGAGCAGGTTTAGGGGCATCTTTAATCATCAGATCTTGAATGTGCGGTTCAAGACCTTACTACAAGCACTTTAACTACTGACAGATGAGGAGTAAAATCCATAAGTGGATAGTTTCACAGTACGACATAAACCACAAATGTTAGGGGAATCACGGGGCTACTGCTTTGTATTAGTATATCTAAGAAAAAGAGGGTTTAAATCCGACATCTGTTCTCTGTTTACTGTGATGTCCTTCAGCTAACTCAGAAATTTCTGCTGCTTGTGGAAAACAGAACAAGATTTTTAAATTTTTAATTTTTTAACTTTTTTTAAATTCCTTTCAAGTATGGCTCTACCTGATTCATTTTGTTTCAGGAACTGAAGTCAACAGCCGATCTCCAGCAGCAATTTATATGAGAATACCTGACTGTGAGCATTTGTCAAGGTTAGCTCAGGTGAGGTGAAGGCTTCCTCTCCTGGCCTGAGGGGAGGGCTGTACTTTCGCAGTGGGCAGGACTGCCTGCAATCTCACAGCTGATCTAAAATTCACCAGGGCTCAACCCTGTTCCTGCTTGCTACAGCCGACTCCGGTTCAATGAGCTGGTAGGACTGGTGCGCCGGTTGCTGTTGGAGGCACAGCCCACTGTCGCAGGCAGATCTGGTCAGGATTCCCTCTCCCGGTGCATCATTTTGGCAGCCTGTAAATACCAGGTGAGGTCAAGGCAGAGGGAAAGACATGCTGGGAAACAGCAGGCTGTGTGACTGACGGGCAAGGGGGTGACTGTAGTACTCCGAAGCTTTGCTTGTGGTTCCAGAGCCCTGGAAAAGAGGGCTGGAGTCTGTTCACAGGGCTTATGATCAGTGCAGGGATTCAAGCAGAACTTGATGCATAGGCCTGTCCTTGTTCAGAAAGGTGAATGTTGCTCAGTGGGAGAGTTTGTGCCTTAAGCTGTTCTGCTCTGTTATCACACAGACACCGTGGGTACTGCTCACAAAGAAAATTCAGTATTGTAGTTCATGAGCAAGCACATCACTGAGACTGAAAGTGCCACAGCAGTGAGGGTAAATGCTGGCCATGTGAAGCATTTCCAAGTGCTCTAGGAATAATGTGGCATGCAAAATGAAGCACGGGAAGATTTATGCATCAAGCAATCCCCCATTTAACGAGGATGCAGTGAAAATCCAAGACACTGCAGTTAGGATTATATGACCGGTTATGATACAAACGGAGCAAACTTCAGCAGAGGGACTGAGAGCTGTTTTGTTTCCTGAGGCTGAGCAACGGATCAGTGGAAATGTAACAGGCCTTCTGTGGCCAGGAAATGAGGGTTGCAGAGGAAACTTCTGCGGACATAATTTACAAACCTTTTTCGAAGTCTTAGAGCAGAAAGAAACTTATTCTCTCCAGTTGTTATAGGAAAAAATAAATTCCTTGTGTTAGATCCTGAAATCCTTTTTATTTATTGTTTGGGAATCTGCCTGAGGAAAGAAAGGTTAACTTAAAAAGGGGTATTAGGACAGTAGGATTTTACCGAAGTTTCAATAAAGCGATGTTTAGGATCACAACTACCTGAAAAAAATCTTGCCTACCTTGGTCTGGGACAGGCAGCTAAACGAACGTCACTGGCACCAGAATTTATGTCCACTTTTCAACGTCCTTGGCGAACATGTACATATACTCTTACACATTTCCTGAAAAAGTGCATTCCTGGTCTGTGACCAATGGCTGCAGAAAGAGGCGCCAGCGTCTACACAGAACTCGCCTGACATGACTCAGGCTCCCACCTCACTTCGGTTGCTGTCACCTCCTCTGCCTGCAGCGCTGTGGTCCCGCAGCCTGACCCGCTGGTGTAGCCTCAGAGGGCATTTCCACGCTTCTTCTGTACCAGCCCTACCCAGCTTCTCCTTTTTTATGGTGGGGTGACTATTTGGCAAGGGCAGTTATGCAAGGTGGTATTTCTGTGAACTAACACTACTCTGAAGACACCATATTTTACTCTTGCTTCAAGGCACATTTTCAACATTGTCCTTAATGCACACTGTTCCACCACCACGCCTGAAGAAAATTCTGTCCTGACCTCCTTTGCAGTGCAAGGCTGTGGGGAATAGACACGAGCACGCTGAATACAGTACCTTAAGGCTAACACATTGATAGGGTTACTGGAGTCCCCAGTCTTCCGCAGTTAAAGAAATGCAAAAACTTGCACAGTTTTGTTGTGTTTTTTCACTCCATTTCTGCAGTAGATGTGTAATTGAATTGTATTCACGGTGTGTTGGGTAACTCCAGCTCTCTGCCATAAAGATGTCTTAAGGTTTTCTAAGTACCTGAGATAGACATCTTAGATAATCTTTCCACAGATAGCTCTTAAATCAGGCCTGCAGAAATAGTTTTCTAAGTCCTGTGTCATAGCAGGGTACTGGAGTTTATAATAGGCAGAGACTAAAGAGACAGGAGCAAGCTGTTACCTTGTCTTTGTCAGGATATTTTCAAACAGCTGGGATGCCGGCTTCTTAAAAGCTGCCATTTCTTGTTCTTCTTAGAATTGACCTTTCAGCATGCAATAAGGAAAATGGAGACGGTCCTTATTACAGCCTTGGCAGCACCACATCTCTCTGGGGCCGGGTCCAGCTGGGGGGAAGCTGGGCATCAGCTCGGCTTCCCTTAATTTTCCCTTGTTCCCACACAGAGCGTTACGGAGGAACACAGCTGCCTGCAAAGCACTATTATTATAACACTGCAATCAACAAGGTACTTTGAAGCCAGGAAAAAGCCATCACCCCTGGCTTCCCATTGTTCCTCGGGCCTTGTGCTTTGCCCAACGGGTTACTTCGTGATTTTGATCTGTTTCTTGACAAAATGTACTAAACATCTTAATAAGGAGCAGCCAGATCATCTCTTTCTGAAGGGCTGTTATTCGCACTGTTGTAGCGGCAGCACAGTTATCAAAGTGAAGTTCTTGCTGCTGTCTCTGACATTTAGTGCACTGCAACATCATTACAATGTGGTCTGTATTTTAGGGTAGGAGATATTGACAGAGCACGAGCCACAGGGAAAAGCAGTGAAAGGACAATATCCGGCTCAAAATTAGGTTTGTTTGTACAACACGAGGAAAAACCCCATTAAAAAAATAATAAGCACAGCTGGTGCTAAACCTCTCTGGTGTGCATCTTTCTCTCTTTCTTGTGGAAACTGCTCTTTTTAGTGAGCCGCAGTGCAGTCACACTCTCCGCTGCTGTGCCCTTCTCCTTGTGCAGCTGCGCATGTACATCAAGCCCTCTCTGCCACCATGGAAAAGGACAGAAGTGGCACTGACCTCTTCTCTTCCTTCTGTCTTCATGCAGCACTTTGGCTTTCCTTGTTTTCGAGACTTTTTGCCCTCTTCCTCTTCCCTCTTCTTGTGCTTCCAACACTGCACCCTGTTTCAGGATCTCCCGGTGTCAGCTTCCTCGGTTGATTGTTCCTTTTAACGTTATCTTCTCTGCAGAAAGAGTTGAATTCTGCTTGTCTTGCTTTCAAGACTGCTGCCATTCCCTCTTGTTCTGAGGATCACACCTCCCTTCTCTACTCATCCTTACCCCTTTATTGCCTTTCTGCATCCTTCCATCAAAGAAGAGTGGCTCCAGCCTTCTCTCTGTTTCTCAGTCCCACCGCTTTTATTTTCTTCCTGGCCTCAGGTTTAAAACATACCTACTGAAGCAAGTGCCTTGTTTGGTTTTTTTTTAAATCTGGACATCTATGCAGAGAAATCTAACAAACAAATAAAATCATCCTGGTTGTTTATTCCTCCTCCTATTTTTCCTGGGGCAGGTTAAAAACTATTTATATAACTTTGTGCCACAGTGGAACCTGGCTTTTTTTTCTGAAGGAAGAACATTTGTGGATGCCTGTGCCATAGGCTGAGCCCAGAGATATGGAAGACAATCAAGTCCTTAAAGACATAAAACCTTTGAGACAATCTGATTGCAGCTTTTGATTTCTGGGCCTTTTCTTCCCCCTCCCCGCCCCCGCCGCCCCTTCCTTTTTTAATTGCCTGCGGGTGTTTTATCCTTACTCCCAAGTGATAAAGAAATGTTGAAAATCTATCTATCTTTATAGGGAAATAAAAATGTTGATAGATCACATCTATCCAAGTTCTCAAAAGCAAATCAGCAATAGTGGAATAAGATTATTTTTTAACCCCATCTTTCTGCTGCATTTATAAATCAGAACAATATTACTGCTTCTGCAGCTAGAGAAAAGCATTACAAGATTGTTTTCCTCTCTGCTTTATCACACACTTCGATGCTGAACAAATTGTAATGAGCAAACTACCCAGTGGAAGCAGTCTTTTCTTCAGTTTGTAAATGATGTATGCCCTGGCTTACATTCTGACAGATTGTTTTGTTCATAAGAGTTTGAAATACGCTTTGTGGACATATATAAGTTCATGATTTGCCTGCAAGCAGTTTGCTCAACTGTCTGTAGGTCGATCATCCCTTACTAGTGATTCAGCAGAAAAGTGCAAGCAAGTAGTTTGTTTTCTTACTCAGAAAGCAGGAAAAAATAGCAAACCACAGCACTGCTTAAATATCCAGGTATTCATGAATACAGATATGAAAGGCCACTTCCAAAAAGCATTAACTGTGTAGGAAAGTGAATGTGGCAGATTAATTGGGTAATTCAAGATTTAAGAAAATGCTCATGAATTGTTATGCCTTCTCTTCTTTTTCACCCTGCTTTAGTGTACATGACACTATCTTTCCTCTGATCTACTGCCCATCTCTGCTGGACCTCCCTGGTTTATTATAAAGTAAACCCTGCAGGATGGCGTTTTTGGTTGGAGCACAGAAAAAGCCCTTTGTATAATAAAAACAATGTGAGGGAGTCATTTACTGGATTGGCATGTTGTTATTTTTGCTGCTTGAATGGCAGATTTACAGACCTTTGCTGTGTAGGTATTTATTGCTGAGATGGGGGAGGAAACTGAACCATAAACATCTCAGTGACTTTGAATAAAAGCTAAAGAGGTGCTGAGGTCGTTCTAGCAGCTTGTGTTTGCAAAGAGCAACAGAAGGTGTTCAGCAGAAGGCAAATACTTGCCTCAGCCAGCTATACTAGAAATCTGCTCAATTCACGTTATTAGCTATTATTTGTTTCTATGGATGAGGTACAGAAAAACAGTGCTCTTCTCAACAAGCTACTTCGCCTGCAATTTACTCTTCCCAGAAAGTTCCTTGTGACTACAATATTGAAAAAACCTGGTGGCCAAAGTGTAATTGAGACCTTGTCCCACTACCCAGCCAAAAATGTTATTTTGTATAATTAGGTCTCGTTTTGAGAGGCACAAAAATCCCTATATTAAGCTGCTTACCCACTCCAAATACCAGTGTAGGAAGTGGGATTAGGACAGGAATGAAAGGAAGCCCATCAAAGTCAGAAGCTGCTCTACACTTTAGGCTCGTGTGTGTCTTCTTGGGGCATGCTCCTCACCCACCAAGATTTATCTCCCCAGAGACCCTTGGCTGCGAAAAAAGCAGAGCACTGACCTTTCTTCCAGCAGGCTGTATGAAGGGGCTGGGGGAGAAGGCTAAGGATTTTGATGCAGCATTAGCCCTACATAAAACAGAAACAGCTGCCTAGAAAATATTTTAAAATCTACAAGTAGCTAATACATCTAACTGTATGAAACTATGTGATTTCCAGCAAACATAAACACCTCCAAATATTCCTCTATGTTTCTACCAGGAAGAAGACAAAGTTCAGGGCTACATGTTACACTTGAACTCTCAAAGCCTTCATAGCAGAACTCATTATCATCTTACAAAATCAAGTGTAACCACCAGAGAAAAAAAATAAAATTATAAGAATGTTAATTTTTGCTTAAATATTTTTAATTCTGGTGCCCCCACATACAGGCATCTCAACTAGTTTTAGTAAGTGCATTAGCACAAATACTCACACAAACGCCGACAAATGTGTGCTCATCACCGAATCATGTTTTATACACTAAAGAGAATAGCCCTCTCTGCAAACATAGGTCAGAAAGATGCTTTGGGTAACTTAAGAAATTACTTGAGCTTGTATTTATTTATTCAGGAGTCAGTGTACAGTATACTCATTTTGTATTTACTGTCTGACTAATGTTCACCTGGTCTGGTGAAGCTGATCTTCCTCCTGATGGGTCTGGACCAGATGACTTCCAAAGGTGCCGTCCAGCCTAGAGTTTGCAGAGCAGTCCATGGGAAATACCAGGTTCTTGTGATATGCAGGATTATGGTGCCACACTACTCTTCTCCCACCTGCATGTCACCACAGGAGCCTAAACTGACATAGCTACCCTGAAACCATCAGCAGGAGGGAGTTTCAACAGTGTAACTCAAGTGCCCTCTGATCACTCTAGGAAAGAAATAATTTATTTAATTCAGTCCTCCTTCCAAGCAGCACCCCATGCTGGGGCGGGGGAGAAAAGCTATAGTTTGTTGATCAGCAATGTCATCTATGGCCTCCCTGAAGCCAGTATATCTTTAAAGGACAGACCTGTCAAGATTTGCAGGAACTGCCTGTTGCGCGTGATACGTAATCTGCATTTGCCATAACGACTTTGAGGAAGCCTGTGCAACAGCTGTTGCATGACAGTCATGTAGGGGAAGAGAAAGAAAGGAGAGAATTTTCCCCATTGCTCCTGCCTCAAATCAGCCCTCGCAAATACTCAATGGTCTAAAACAAGAAAGCGTTAACTGCGTTGCCTTCGGAGCCCTGGGGGTCTGAGTTTGCCTGCTGGAGAGATAATTTGTTTTCCTCCAAGCAGAATGTATCACTCACACTTCCCAGTACAAGTGTTTTTTTAATCTCTTTTTTTAAGGGAAAAATATACCAATTAGCTCAGTTTGTGGTTTGCCAGGTCTTAATCCATGAGTGGAGACAGGTAGCTCAATGCCTGTGAAATCTAATTTGTTACACAAAAAGCTGGATGCTGGACTCAGTATCATGTGTCACGATTCACAGCCTCTATCCACAGGTCTGCTACTGCCTCCCAGGAAACATCTCTTGTCCCTACCCCTGACATAAAAATAATCCCAGTACTGACTCCTGAGGTGTTGTTGAGACTTGAGGAGTGAATGTCTTATAAAAGTGCCTCTCTTGCCTCTCTTGACTGTAAAGCTTGATGTGCTCAAACCAAGCTCCTGAAAGCTGAAGGGTGGCACAGCAACCACAGCGAGAAGCACAAGTGCACCGTTACTATGTCACATGTTCAGCAGGATTGACCCCAGGAGCAGACAGGTGCTCACACCACCACAAACGTGTGTGTCCTGAGCTAAAGCCTGCCTACGACTCCCACACCACACCAGCTGCATCCTGGCATGTGGTGATGAGTCACAGCGTTGTGCTGCCATGCCAGGTTTAGGGGCTGAGTCCCATTCTGGATTTGTGCCCAGGGGCTCCCAATCCTCACCACAAGTCCAACGGACACAACTTGAGGATGTCTGAGGGATAGATATGCTGTTTCCCCTTTTGCTTTTGTAGAGTCTGACCTGTCTTACTCGATACTGGCTTGGTGTCCTGTCTCTCATGTCTATGGAAAGCATTAGGTTTCCTGGCACCAACCCTGCAAGGTTCGTGCTCGTCTTCAGAAGGACACTCCTGAGAATATGAAGTTTTGCCAGGCAATTTGATCTGGAGATAACTGAGGTAACACTTGGTCATTCTCAGACTCCAAAAAAACCTGACAACAGGCAAGTAGCAGCCCAGGCATTCTTGTTCTGATATTTCTTGGCCTACAGCATGTGGAAGCTCACCCTCATCCTGCCTTTCCCTTTTCTCCAATGCATACAGAGCAGATGCTAGCCGTACAAACCTGGAACTCCTTAATGCAAACTTGTCCCACAGGGACTAATCTGCACAGAAACCCACTGCGTAAGTGCATGTATTCCCATAGCTACTTCTGTAATGTTGGTCTCCTTTCAAAAGAAGAAAAAAAGAGAAGAACAAAAAAAAAAAAAAAGAGGAAGAAAAGAGGGCACCACAGGGGTTGCTGTTTAAGCTTAGCGAAAGGATTCATATGGTTTGTGTCAGACATTCTTTTTGGATGGAACACATGGTGGTGTTACATGGTGGTGAAGTCCCCACAAATATTTTGTGTTTTGGGGGCCATGGCCTTCACCTAGAATACAAGAGGCCATGTTCAATTCCTCCATCTACTGAAATGGACTTGAAAGAGGTTGGCATGGAGATTGTAGGTGTGTGCTCTATCTAAATATTGCCTTTTGAACACAGACCTCTCCACTGAGAAGGAGTGGATGGAAAGGTATGAGAATCATGGACTTCTGACTTAAAGAAAACTAAATGAGGGGTCACGGGCAGCTTATTAAAATTGACAAGCAAAGCTATGTCTGATATTTACATCCACAGCTATTTTGAAGAGTGCAATCAAAACAGGTGTTGTTACTCTGTGCTGTGTTCGACATTACTCCACCTCAGCTACTGCCCATTTGCAGCAGCAGATCCAGATATGCCATGGGAACAACCTATTCCATGTCTGCTGCAAACCACTAGCCCAGAGCACCCAGGGGCAACTGCAGAAAGACAGAATGAGAAAGGCACTGGGATAAGACTGTTTGCCGCATGCTATAGCTTGGCACAGTGGGTCCCATAGGTAGGGGTGTCTCGAGGATGGGACTAGACTCTTTCAGTGGTGCCCAGTGACAGGACAAGGCGCAACGGGCACAAACTGGAACACAGGAAATTCCATCTGAACACAAGGGAAAACCTCTTTACTTTGAGGGTGACAGAGCACTGGAACAGGCTGCCCAGAGAGGTTTTGGAGTCTCCTTCTCTAGACATGTTCGCCTAGAGCAACCTGCTCTTGGTGAACCTGCTTTACCAGGAGGGGTTGCACTAGATGATCTCCAGAAGTCCCTTCCAACCCCTACCATTCTGTGATCGTGTGTGATTCTGTCTGATGGATGGTCACCTGCTACCCATTGATCTTGTGTCCTTCAAATGCCCTCTAGTGGCTTTGGCTTAGCCTGGAGGGGGCTACAACCCCTTGGCACAGCTGGAGCAAATTAAGCACTTTGCATGAACATGCAAAGCGTCACCTGAAAGCACATGTGTGGAAAATGCCTGGTGCTCGATGAAAGCTCCCAGCTCCCCCGCTTCTGGTGGTGCTGTACACCAGGTAGCATCCAAAGCGCAACTTTCTGCTTTACTGAGCAGAAGAGCCAGGTCAGGAGGTAACTGGCATGCCAACAGTAGTGAATACTTAGAGAGCCCTCCTTGCACTTGCACAAGATGCAGTCTTGTTTTAAAGAACACTGTCTGAGGGGAAATTTTCTCTTCTGAATCTCTGCTTAAATGGAGATGTAACACTCCAGGCACAAGGGAAGGAGATGAGGCTCCATATCATCTCCTGAGACAACAGAGTCAGAGGCCAATGAGTAAAGAACATAACATAAACATCTGTGGGGTCCGCCACAGACTCAAGAGAGTCTTTGAACAGTGAGGATTTACTGTTAAAGGTTCTAAAGGGTACTGGGGGATCTTGTGCAGGAGGTGCAACCTGGTGAAGGAATTCAAGGCACACTGGGAGCTTCAGATTTACTTAAAGGGAAAGGAATGACAACCCCCTTTCCCTGTCATCATGGAGCACAGTGCTGGTTTCTGAGGTCCCCAATATGGCTGTGCAGTCTCCACTTTCAGGCAGGGACTCTGTCTGACCTGCATCTGACCTGCATAAAGGAGAAGAGCATCTTGGCTTGGCTTCTGATGCAGAAGATCATGAAAAGTCAAATTGCTGTGACAGTGAGACTCAAAACAATTGACAGGGAAAACTGGAAATCCCTCTCACAGTCTCTCTTGTTCTGTTTTTTTTTTTTTTAAGGATTTTGTCTTATTATTACGGAGCTGCTATTTTTATCTTTCAGACCAGTATTCACTGGCTGCTCCTTGGTTGCCTCCTGCTTAGATCATGTTTGGCAGCAGCACAGCTCTCACTTCGGCGGGTCTGTGACTGCAGAGCGGTTTTGTAACGCTGGGTTTGGTATTGCGAACTTTTCACACCTGCTGCAGGCCTCCGTATATGATTTGAGTCAAGGCGTTTCAAACAGTTGCACTGCCTGTGTGTGAAGATACTGTCTCCTGTCCTGGTCCTTTGCAGCTGTATGTGAGTGTAAACTATTTGGGGAAGGTGTCACTTTTTAGGGCATTTGTGCAGCACCTAGCACAATGAGGTCCAGGAGACCTAATATTTTTACTGTCCAGAAAAGAAAATAAGGCACTGCATCCTTATGTGAAGACTGCCCTGATCTATGCTGTGTGTGGATGTGTAAATTACAACAGATGATGCACTTAGCAATTATGTTCTTTGCATACATAAGCAGGAACAACAGCTCCCAAACTGCCAATATCTCTCTCGATTCTCAGCGAATGGCTGCGTGTCACACGGTCACACAGCAAGGGGGCTCGAGGAAATGAGAGGAAGGAATGACAGAGGAGGAAGCTTCAAATGGGGAGATACATCCCTCTCCAACAGGGAAATGAACAACAGCATATTTTGTAAAGAGACTGAAATTCACCTGCGTTTTAAGCCCTCTCTTGTTTCAGGGGGTTTGGTTTGAACAACAGACATTTTAAACTGGCTTTGAAAGCAGAAAAGTGTCTTCAGCTGAGCATGCCTCAGTGTGCGCAGCCTGAGGCTGTCTGTGTGGTGGGCTGCGTTTTTGTATCAACTGTGCGTTCTGCCCTTCCCTGTGTGTCTCCTGGGTGTTCACTTAAAAGAAAAACAAAACAAAACAAAACAAAACAACAACTCCCAACAATGGGGAACAGCTCTGCTTTTTCTTTTCTTCTGGAAGACCGCTCCATTTCTGAGAATTTCTGCACTTCATCCCCCACACTGAATTGCACCTCTGTGCTTACGCAAGCACCATGCAAGGCAGTAAGCACTAGTGCAGAAGACGTTACCTTTCCCATCCATCCTGGCTGTCTATCAAGCTCTCCCTACAAGCTCTTAGAAAGTTGGAGAGAGAGTAAAGAAGCCGCTTGTGGCTTAGGACTCCCAGGCTGGCTTCTCCTAGCAAAGGGTTACTCCAGCCCATGAAAGGCTTCACACTGACACGCTGATGAAGGAAGGCTGCAGTTTCTACGAATGTGTTGATATCCAGATAATGTTTTATGTCACCTGACACACAGCCTTCCCTGAATCGCGGCGTCTGCTGTCTTTTCAGCTTTCCTGCAGGCTTCAGGAGAAAGAAATTCCTGGCTTCGTCTGCATGTGAAAATAGGTTGAGACCTCCAAACTCAGACATTTGGAAGATGACGTAATTTGACATGAGTCAGCATGATTGGCAGGTCAAAGCATAATGCTGGCTCTTGCAGCTCAAAAGCCCGTGGTAAATTGTCAGAGCTGTGAAGCTCACCGTGCCACAGCCTGTGTGGTGCATCTCTTGTTATTCCTCCTCTACATACACCCAGAGCAGTTATTTGGTAGTTGATATTATTCAGACCACATCAGGACTCAGAGAGGGAGCAAGAGGACAGTAATGGAGGTGACCTGAGCCTCTGACCGGTAGACAGTGGAGCATCGACCCCAGGTGCGAAGTCACTGAGGGCAAGCTTTTGAAATGATACAGCCTGTTGGGTGGTGCTGAGCTCTGTTTAAAAACTGGGCCAGAATTATTGCAATGGAAACAGCTGGATACAGAGTGATTTTAAAAATCTGGCTCTTGTTTAGCTGCCTCCATGGGAACCGAGTTAAATTGAAAACCTGTCCCTAACTGGGCATGCTGAGCATTTTAAAATTGGTCCTTCTGCTCTTTGGAAATTTCAGCTGATGTGTTCTGCCAGTAGCTGAGCTTTCCTTGTTTACAACCGGAAACTTTTGGAAGTATTGCTGTTCTTTTTTCTATGCTTTTTGTTGCTGCTTTCTTTTTCAGCTGACACAAACATCAATGCCTGTCAGTTTCAGAGTCTGTTCCAGGCTCCGTGGGCCAGTGTGATTACAGCCTGCTAATTCCTCTGCTTACATACCAAAAGGCAGAAGTAGGTATCTGTCACCTTGCTCTTTGTTACCTTTGAATCCTAGCCTGAGTGAGTGTGTGCGTCTTTCAGCCTGAGTCCAGAATAGCGCTAAAATTTGAGCCTTATCTGCAGGAGGAACTCACTCTATCAAAAGCCCCAGACCTGTCTGAGGCCCTGTTGTACTCACTGTTGTGCAAATAAAGTCTGCGTTTTCTCTGCAGAGTAAACAGGCAGTATTGACATGGAGCAGTAGGAGAAGCAGAAGGTAAGAAGTGTTGAAGCAACTTAGATAAGGGCGCACAAAGCATGGACAGCCAAGATGAGAACAATACTTAGATCAAATTGATATCCTTGTGTTTCACAAACACAGCTGGACACGTGTGTTTGCTACATACCATCAGCTGTCAGCGACCAGTGAAGTGTTATTAACAATTAATGACAAAAACAAGATGGGGGATTTCAAACACAGGCAGAGGAGCATATGATAAAAGACTTTTATAGGGCTGCACCCAGTTATTTAGCATGGATGGCTGCCAGTTGACAAGTGAGCTCTTTTGACAGCATGCTGTGATGCTCTTCTGGGAATGGGAGAAGTGTCAGGACAGAATACCTCCATCACCCGTGTCAGCTGCACACTGCTGGGAAATGGTAATGAGTGCTGTGTAGTACATTAGTTCATTTGGATGCTCTTGCCTCCAGCGCAGGGATATGAAGGTACCAGCAGTGCTGGCTAGAGGATTATGATGTGACTTGGGGGCATAGTATAAAATACATGGAAACAAGGTGGTGTTTTCAGTCCAAAGGGCCAAGGTAATGCAGCAGGCTAAATCTGTCTTCCCATGAAGCCCTGGTCTTTGTATGGCCAAGGAGTCATTTACTGCTTCTTTGAAGCTGAGGTGCGATGGTAAATACAGACCTGATGCCAGCTGGAGGACACGCAGATGTTTCTGCTTTCATGTAAAAGGTACGAGGCTGGTCTGAATCGCTTGCCTGTCTGGGTAGAGGACAAATCTCCCTTCTGCTAGCTCCCTGTTGGCTTCCTGAATCTGAAAAGGTCTCCTACTGGCAGTAAAGTCAAAGCTAAGAGTTTGGCAAAAGCGGGAGTGATACTTCTCCTGCTCTCCCTGAATCTGCGAACCTCTTGCCGCACCACTGGGGTCTGTCTGGAAGAGAGCAGCCAGCTTTTCCTCGCCTCACACCTCAACAGACTTCATTCCTGTGGTAACAGCGTCTTCACATTTGCATGCAAAGTATGATTTGCACTGCACTGAACACTATTTAGATTGGCTATTATGTGATAAAATCATTCCAGTGGGGTGCAGGGGGAGGGGAGGGAAATCCCATCTTGTTTTGCTTCTGCTGTCTGAGTCCTGAATGGATTTCTGGAAAAAAAATCACGACAAAAAGAGGAGAGGGAGGACCAGCATTGATTGCTGCTAGGGAAAAGAGCCTTTTGTTGGATAAACTTCATCATGAATCACACACTCTTTTTTCCCATATTAAAGACCATACTGCCTTTTGATCTTGTGCCTGTGACCACAAACTCGAGTGCAGGAGAGGGTGTCTCTGTCTTCTTTGCAAGGGCTGCCTCTCATGGCGCAGAGTCTGTTCTTTTTTCCTCTCTCTGGGTGGTAGCAAGGACAGGCTGCACCCTCCACAGGGCAGATGGTTTCTGCACATCTTTTTTGGGATCTGCACTGTGCCCACTGTCGGGAGTCAAGCCTAGTACTTTAAAAATGGAGCACTTTTCTGTATGTGTTACTAAATTCACTGTCTCCTTGATATTATAGTCTTACTACATGTTTTGTTTGTGAGTGAATCCTAATAAAAGCCTGGCATACATTAGAAGCTGGCCTCCAACACTGGGCAATGCTAATAGCCCCTTTCCAATGAAAGTTTTGCTGTGGGTGGCTTGGCTCCAGTTTGAAGGAGATTTCCCCTTCTGTTTCTTCAGTGTCTCCAGGGCGGTGGGAGGATTGTGCTTCCCAGTGTGCATTCTTTCCCACTGCTATTTCTGGCTGTGCACAGTCCACTGCTTCACAGTGGCTGGACCAGGGCATTTAGTTAGTGAATAGTCTGTTATGGGAGATTAAACAGATTCCCCTACAGAGAGCAATAATCTTGTGATCATTCACTGGTTGCTTGTTTTAGTTTGGTTTGGGTTTTGTTGTTTGCTTTGTTTTGTCCCTTTTCCTGAGTAGTTACATGCTATTAGAGTTACATGTATCTTAAGCAAACAGAGATCCATGAAGTTCAAAACATGCTTCTGGTTTTGTGCAACTTTCTGTTACAGCAAGAGGTCCACTTGCGAAGATGGAAATACAGAGATTTGCTGCATATTCTATGGAGAAACATGGCAATGTGACATGAAACCCAACATCCAAGCTAGGGGAGGAAGTCTTCTCTCAGGCACAAATATTGGCCCCATGCTTCATCTTCATGCCTTCCTGTACTTATGTGGTAGCCGTCAGATATTTACACATGGGACCTGAGAACCCACCCTATAGATTGCATTGGGATAGATGCAAGAATGAGCCTTGCGGGGCTGAGGGGTAGGAAACCACGAAACAAAGTGTGGAACAATTAATCCCTTCATCTTGAGAAGATTTACTACTCCCACCCTTGCGGTGTCTGACAATGAAATTTTGTTTGTCCCCCTCATTTTGCTTTTCCACCTACAGTTTCGTGCATGTGAAAAAACGGCCATCTGAAAACGCCCAAGGGCACGGTTATTTCCACCAAGCCACACTCGGCGCTGCCTCCGCAGTGCACCCTCCCACCAGTGCACTAAATAAGGCACCTTCTGCTCCCAAGGGATCACTCCTGGGACAGGAAAGGTGTCAGAGCCAACGCGCCTCTTCAGCCAGCGTGCTGCCGAGGGACCGTGCTATTGCGCACCACACGAGCAGCAATCATCAGTGTGAGGTGAAGGCCTGTCCTGTCCCGCAGAAGCCCCAGAAGCTCCCTCCATGCCCCCCTCCCCGAGCTGTCCTCATGCACAAACACACTGCTGCTGTTTCATCCGAGGCATCGGTGCTATAAAGCCAGGCTCAAAGCAGACCCAGCAGTATCCAACAGCCATGGAGGAGGATGACTGATGGATGATGGCAGGTCTGCAACTTAAAAGCTTAATTTAAAAAATAGTTGTTAAGAAGGTTCTTAATCAACTGCAAAAGCATCCTCATGAGGCCTGTGGCAATTAGGAATTAATCTTTGTTTGAAACAGGAGTATATTTTCCACCAATGCACCAAAACCTGAATGTAAACTAGGCAGTAGGTGGAGAGATTTATTTTAATGACCTCTCTGTTCCTGTTTGCTCCTCTCAGGGTATAGCTAGCACCAAAGAAAATCATGAACCCATGAATCAGCCAAGTCACTGCTGTTGCAGAAGTCAAAACTCCCATCCCTATGGAGCAAGAAAATGAGGGAGTGAAGTGCATAATCTAGGGTCTTCACCCCAAATTGTGTGAGGGTATTAGAAATGACACTGCCAAATCCTTGGGATCTGGAGACACACAAGAGCAGTCACCACAGTAGATCTCACAGTTTAATAATCTTTCTGTACCTAACTGAGATGCAATATAACAGCAAGAACATAGCTTCATGGATAAATAAAATCATAACAAATATGTCCGTGCAATGAATAAACAGGGAAAATGAGGTTTGCACGTATACAGTAAAGTAGGCATACGTTGCAAATTTATCTCTCTACACTCTGTTACTGCCCAGAGAAATGTACTTATATTTAATCCGGCTCTGGTGCACATGACAGGAATTCTGCAGCTGTCAGTGATGTTATGAACTGCAAACTCCACACATCCATTGTAAAACTGTGCTCATTATAAGAAGTAAAATACGGTACCCAAATCTTAACTGAAGTATTAATAATGAAAATGGATTACATGCATCCTGTTTGCTGAGCAATTATTCCAGGGAAGGGATTGATTTTAGCTTTTGCCTCACTGACTGAATGGCAGAACAGGTATTTGCATGCAATGTCTCTGACCTGGAGAAAATGTCAGAAGCTTTATAAGCTTGAAGGGGAAATGCAATGGTTTTTTGGGGTTTTTTTGCATTAGCTGTGGTCAGCTAAGACTTTATTATCTGTGTTATTTCTTAGAATAAAGCAGCTCAGAAAAATTTAATATAACATAACTTATTTAATCAAAAGCCTGCATAATCATAACATTCTCTACACTGGAACATGATCCATTTTTAAATGTGTCTCATTGAGGTTTTGTTGACAGGGCTGCTAATGAGAATCCTGATTCCGTGAAATGGGCACATGTTTAGGTGATGCAGTGGTGTTTAATTTTAGGGCAAGCTTCAGTTGTAGGCTGCTTGAACCATGTAAAAAAACTCTTAGTTCCTGCTTAACTGTAAAATGTATGGACCACTACATTCTCATCTGTGTGCGATTGTGGGCCTCTGTCTATGTCCCAGCCACTGACACTGTGCACAGGACAAGCTCTGTGCACATCCCAGTGCAGGCAGCCCGGTTTCTTCATCCCGTCGTTTGAAGAGACTTCTTGCCTAGACAGGAATCTTGAAATAATGTGTCCTCCTACCTAGGAATCGTGTTGAATCAGGGCAAAGAGCATCTTCACTATACAGTTTCAAGGAGAATGTACCCTGAAGCCTTGAAAGTTATCCCTGTGAAGGAAACTAGCCTGCTTTAAAGAGCAGGAAATAGAGAAGCCAAAAACTGTCAGGACAATAGCTGATTGCAAGGATCCCCTACTGCTCTCCACAAAAGACAGAATACACCCGAATTCATTGGTGACATTTCTTATTGTGGAAGATGTCTTGGATTTTTTCTAAACTTAACCCCAAATGTTGTTCCAATCAGAATAATTTCACCCAGGGTCAGGAAAAGTGCGAGGACTTTCCTCCTGTTTGCACTTTCAGGGCCTGGAGCTGCAACTGCAGAGCAGTGGTGTGCTCCTTGAAAAGGAACATTAGTATCCGAAGAAGCAAAGACTTTGAAATTGGGAAGGAGAAGTGCTTTTCCAGGGCTCGCTGCCTCCCATGCAAGCAGGACGGGGCTGGCAGCGGAGGATGGGACCATCCCTCCTGTGGTCAGTGCCTTGGGATGTGCCCAGCGCCGCCTGCAAGCAGGCTGCTGTATCCATGGCAATGGGCAGCTCAGCAGCTAACTTTTCAATGCATTAAAAAGGGGATTACATTATTTCATACTTGATGTAATGACTTGGTTGGACACTTACAGCCAATAAATAACAAGCCTGGGGTCAGTTATTTCTCGGCAGCTAATGGCCACCTGTGCTAAAAGCTATTGGCTCCTGCAGTAATTCATTAGGCAGTGGGAAATGGCCTTTATGTCAGTCATGGCACCAATAGAAAAGTCTTGTTTGAAAAGTAATCAGCTTTATGACACTAATGCCACTTCTAAGTGAAAACAGGAGTAGCCTAATACATGGAGAAATGTGGTGGACACACAGCCAAACCTGCGTTCTTGCAGGGAAGAGACCCAGCTTGTGTGAAGTGTGGTAATGTGTTAGTGCCAAAAGCAGAAGTTTGAAAGGGAGAACTGGTATTATCGTTACAGGTAGAATTCACTACATGTCCTTTACAACTTGCACTTTTCCTGGGGAGCCAGGGGAAGAGGGAAACACAGGACCCTGCTTCAACACTTGCCACATTAATTCCAATTCTATGAAACTATGGATAAAGTATACTTCTTATCAGGGTGTGAGAAGCCATAAAAATGCAAAAGACTCTCCTGCAGACAGTGCACAATGTATGAAGTTCTAGGAAAAAAAAAGACTTTAAAATAACAAAAGTCATATAAGTTTTCACATTTGTCTGAAAATATTTTTTCTGGGTGCACCATTTGTAGTGAGAACATCCCCTGAGAGCCCCAAACTTGGTACAAGTCAAAAGGAATCTATTTTCAAATTTTACTACATGCTTAATCTTTGCTCTCACATGCAAGCTATAAACAGAAACTGCTTTGTATGCAGATGAGAATTTGTAATAAAGAAGGGCAGGAAAACAGTCATCCTCTCTCCTCTTTCGTCTCCAAAACCCTTTCTTCTGCCTTGATGAGGGAAACACTGCACTTAAATGGAGGTGGAACCAACCAAAGGCACCGTGCTGTGCAACTCCTAGGCCCAGGCTGGCCACAAGGTCAGAGAAGAGGATTGTAACAGTCTCTCCAGCAACTTTAAAATCTGTGTGTTGAATGTTGATTGTTGAATTCAGAAACTACGCATTCCTTAAAACCCATACAACATGGACAACATACCACGGTGCAGAGCAATTCATGCCACCTCTATAGCTGTTTGACAATTGATAGGCAATTGCACAGCTGACAGAAAAGCTAATGGGAGCCATCGCGTATGGCATGTCTGGATGTTACTTGAAGTGAGTGCCAGAGGAGTGCCTCCTGACTATGGCAGCCAGTGTTTTCCAGCTGCAGCTTCCAAAGGGATACCACCCAAGGGAAACATTCAGGCTCCCACAGGCTTACGTGGACCTGTGTCCTCAGGGGCAGTCAGCAGCAAATCAGGGCACAACTGGGCAGATGTGCTGTACAAAAGGAAATAAAAAGACAATTCACTCATTTCTCATTTGTCTCATTCTGCTGCCCCCCAAAAAAGCCCACGGAGGTACTTTTCCACAAATAGAAATAGTGATGATTATTTATGTTAATGAGTAGCCAGTGTCCTCAGTAAATGACTGAAGGGAATGGAATTCAATGGGAAGTCTCTACAGAGGGATCTGGACAGGCTGGACCGATGGCCTGAGGCCAATGGTATGAGGTTCAACAAGGCCAAGTGCTGGGTCTTGCACTTGGGTCACAACAACCCCATGCAGCACTACAGGATTGGGGCAGAGTGTCTGGAGAGCTGCCCAGCAGAAAAGGACCTGGAGGTGTTGGTCAACAGCTGGCTGAATATGAGCCAGCAGTGTGCCCAGGTGGCCAAGAAGGCCAACAGCATCCTAGCCTGTAGCAGGAATAGTGTGGCCAGCAGGAGCAGGGAAGTGATTTTCCCCCTGTACTTGGCACTGGTGAGGCCACATCTCAAATACTGTGTCCAGTTTTGGGCTCCTCACTACAAGAAAGACATTGAGGTGCTGGAGTGGGTCCAGAGAAGGGCAACAAAGCTGGCGAGGGGTCTAGAGCACAAGTATTATGAGAGGCTGAGGGAGCTGGGGTTGTTTAGCCTGGAGAAAAGGAGGCTGAGGGGAGACCTTATTGCCCTCTACAACTACCTGAAAGGAGGTTGTAGCACGGTGGGAGTTGTTCTCTTCTCCCAAGTAACAAGTGATAGGACAAGAGGAAATGGCCTCAAGTTGTGCCAGGGAAGGTTTAGATTGGATATTAGGAAAAATTTCTTCACTGAGAGGGTTGTGAAGCATTGGAAGAGGCTGCCCAGGGAAGTGGTTGAGTCACCATCCCTGGAAGTATTTAAAAGACATGGTGCTCAGGGATATGTTTTAGTGGTGGACTTTGCAGTGCTAGATTAATGGTTGGACTCGATGATCTTAAAAGTCTTTTCCAACCAAAAAGATTCTATGATTCTACAACTATGACAATGTAGAAAGAATTGGAGAAAAATTAAAAGACAGAGCTGGAAGGTGGTAAAATATTACTATCATCTCCTAGTGCAAAATGTATATTAATGTTTCAATAAAAGGACAAAGGGTGGAAGCATTACATCATACCATAACTTTAAATGATTCAGAGAGCTCTTGCAGCAAATCAATATATATTGTTTGCGTGCGTGTGTGTGTATGTAAGAAATTCACCCCATCACAGAAATCCCTGTCAGACTTACCCAATTCTGCAGAATTGTTTCAAAGTCTGTCTCGTCTTTACTAACAAAGATGTCTTTAGTGCTCATATTTTCTGAGATGAAAATGAAAAGGTGAAGAGTATGTGAATCACAATGCCTTTCAAAGTTTGCTGGCGGCCTGAAGAAACACTGAAAAGATGTGAACTCCCTGAACTGTGAAACCTGAAGTTAATAGCCCGCACGTCATTAAAAATAAGGACAACATAAAATTAAATATGATACCCCATTATGAGATTTACTGAATGCATAATTACTTTACTGAAGCAATTCTGTACCTTCCACAGTGTTTTGCAAACTCCAGAAGACCCTCGATGAAGACAGAACTGCTTGCCAGTGGAGTGCATCAAGACCTGGCTGTTTAGCAGAAAAAGGTGGGCAATATTTGTCATTGTGCAATGTAGTGGTTTGGTGTGGTTACGCTCCCACTGAAAACTGTGACCTTGAGCAGATATGATCACAAACTCACGCTCCTTGTCTCCTTCAAGATGATGGACCAGGTAGTTTTGCAGGGAGACTTTAAAATACAGAGAAAACCTGCTCAGACTTGATATTAATTTTTATTTCCTTCACACACCAAAAAAAGGGACTTAAAAGGTCCTCTAATGGAGGCACATGTCATCCCACCAACAAAGAAAATGACTGAAGAAAATTATAACGGTTATTACAAAAGTATGAGGTCAAGAATTGCCAAAGCTGTGGAAATGACTTATGTGTGAGTCATTCAAAGGGAAAATTTTGACTGAAAAAAGGAACTATGGAAGGAACATAAAATGTTGGGGTTTTTAAACTGTTAAGACCTATTGATTTTTAAGCACAAATTAGGATTAATGTTGTATAAATGCAAGAAGGAATACACAGTTTTCCTCTCCAATTTTTGTTCAAGGGAAACAAATGAAAAATAAGAAAGCCATTGATTTTAAAGCAAAAGAGTGCTCCACCCAAACTCAACATACAGAATAGTATCTTTTTCTAAGTGCTTAGTGGTAACTGGGCTTCATCCATCTCTGAAACAGACAAAGCTCAGCCTATGTGAAAGCCCTTCTCATGAACATCCTACAAATTAGCATATCCAAGGAGAAGGAAATATGTGCATCTGGAAAAAATAATTATTGCAGATGAGGCATTTGGGTTAATTCCATGTGAAGACAGGGGTGGTGGGGCCATCTGTGCTCTACAAATAAAAATTAATCCCAAAGCGGTTGAATCCTCCAGCACCTTTAAAAAGGGAAGTATTTTTTCATGTTTTGAACTGGGCATTATGCACTACCTAACAGGAGAAAAAGCTAATAAGCCTGAAATCCCCCTAGTCACTATGCATTGTTTTTAGTGGCAAGAACATCCTCTCTCATGTCACTGATAGCACCAATATCACAAAGAAAAGTAAGTAACAAGTCATTTTGAACAGCAGGTAATGACAGTATTGGTTTTTATCCTCACTTGTGCCAAAACCCCTTTTACACCAACTCAGGAGACTAGAGAGTCCTAAAAGCAGCACTTTACCAGGTGTTGAGCAACCTTAATGAACATGAAAATCAAACCCATTACTTGAGAGAGGGTATGATAAAGTGCCTGGCTGCCAATAACCCCCACACAGCTGCCTCACTCACTGGGAGACAGAGAAAGAAGCACATCAAAGTAACTAGGAAGGGAAATTACTCCATTAGCTGCAGAAGTCAGGGAAAACCACTGCCAAGTAAGGTGGCACTGTGTCCTGGGAAGGAGGGAGAGCCTCTCTCCCACTCCGCAGCTGGTTTTGCAGACAGTAAAAGGTGGTGAAAAGAAAAACAAAAAAAAGGAAAGAAGAGGTCTTTCTAAAGCGTGAACTGTGGTCATCTGAAGGATCTACTAACTCTGCAAGACAGTGCACTGAGCAAACAGACACAGCTAAAGATGCCTGGAGAGACAGGAGCGGAAAAGAGAAAAGAGGAAAAGAGAAGACAAAAGCTGAGAAAATATTACTAGAGGAAACTTAGAGAGGGAAAAGAATCAAAAGTAAAAGGGAGAAAAATGAAAAGAAAAAAACCCCAAACCACCAAACTCAAAGCAGATGCCTCTAATAGGACTCTGAGCTGCCATTACAGTATGAGTGTGAGCCTAAGAGAAAACACAAAACAAGACACAAGGGGATATTTTTTCTTCCAATTCATCCTTGTTTGTTACATGTCCTGATTTTAGTTCTAAAAAGAGAAACTCTCCAGCTCCAAAAAAAAATCACCCTTTCTCTGCTGTTGCCACTGACTTTTTCACGTCCCACCCCCGTTACTGGAGTTTTTTTACTTTGACTATTGACACTTTCTCTATCAACAAGCAGATGCATCCAGAGTGCACCACCTGGGTACAGTGTGATGTGGGGGATGGCACTGGGGAGAAAAGGGTGACAGTGACACTCAAAACCCACAGTCGTCTCAGAGGGATATTTCCCAGGAGAAAGGCAGGCACGCAGGCATCACGCACCCCCATGGAGACCACCAAAGAACAGGGGCATAAGAGGAGCTGATTTCAGTATCACTGAAACATTTTGTGGATGTTTCATGATGGATGTTTCAGGATGGAGGGCTACGAAGATGATTAGGGGACTGGAATATCTCTCTTATGAAGAAAGGCTGAGTGACTTGGGTCTTTTCAGTCTGGAAAAAAGATGGCTGAGGGGGGATCTTATCAATGCTTATAAATACTTAAAGGTCAGGAGGATGGGGCCAGGCTCTTTTCAGTGGTGCCCAGTGACAGGACAAGGGGCAATGGGCACAAACTTGAACATAGGAAGTTCCACCTAAACATGAGGAGGAACTCCTTTACTTTGAGGGTGTTGCGTGAAAAGGGGCAAAGCAGTTTTGGCAGAAGATAAACCCCCTTGCGTTCTAACACTCCTCACCGAGGTGGGAGGCTAGGTGCGGCTAGGTTTAAATTCTGAGTGATGCCCAATTCAGCACTATCAGTCCAATCGCGTTTAATATGTGTTAAACTATTATGATTTGGATACACTAACAGTGGACTGCACCTTCAGTCTAGTCGTGCTCCTGAACTAGCACGACCACTCTCGAGTCTTTGGTCGTGTTCAGTGAGAAACCGAAACGACTAGCTACTTAAACAGTGCAGTTTATTTAAACAACAGATATATAGGTTCTTAGGATTGCTGGTGATAAATACACTGTCTGCAAAGCACGTGCAAATAAAAGTACTGTTAAATATACAAAATGCGCGACAAAGTTATAAACAATACAGCCTGGCTACAAAAGTAGGATAGAGAAATTTCTAAGTTCCCCGAGGAAGCACTTGGCATAATCTAAGTCTTACCCAAAGGCGTCCCTATGGGGGGTAAGAAAGGCTCAGCCCGTCGACTGGTCCCGGAAGTCGGTGACAGAGTTCTCCTGGCTTGTTTGCGATGGTGTCTTCCCCAATATCCCCCCTCTTTCGGGCTATTTTTATACTATTTTTTTATCTTCAAATTGGAGTTGAGTGACTTTAGTCATTAATACTTTTATTATGATTGGTGTACTCAAGGAGGAGTGGTCACACCTTGGGGGCGGGTAGCCTCCGGGATGGAGGTGTCTTTTGGTACATTGTAATGAGCAAAGTTCACACAAAGGACAGCATTTCATCAGCATTTGACGAAATGTTGGGTCAGGTAGTGAGTAGGGCCGTTTATCTGTTTCATAGTAAGCAAGTAGGTAGCTTCTCTGTTCCTTAGTACCATCTCATTCCCATATCTACTATTCGTCACAAGGGAAGGCCACGGAACAATCGTGTTCCATTCCATCCCTCGTGTAGTTTTGCAAAAAACCTTGTACAGGGAATTGCAGATGTTGCATTCTTCGTGTGCCAGCTGCGGCTGTATTCTGCCTCAGAAGCCTCCTGATTTTATGGCTTTCCTTAATGTGTGAACAATGCTGTACTTTTGTATTCTTGGCCAATTTAGTAATTATTCCACAGAGGGTGGCAAAGCACAGGAACAGATTTCCCAGAGAAGTGGTGAAGTCTCCGACCCTGGAGACATTCAAAACCTGCCTGGATGCGTTCCTGTGCAACCTGCTGTAGGTGACCCTGCTCTGGCAGGCGGGTTGGACTAGATGATCTCCAGAGGTCCCTTCCAACACCTACCATTCTGTGATTCTGTGATTCTGTGTGCCTTACACACAGGGCATAGAGACAGTAACTTCGGGTAACTTTAGTAATGGTTTAGTAACTCAGTGCAGCATGGCACCCCTGAAGCTCTGCTGTTCTCCAAAGCCTCCAGGGCACCAAGCCTGGCCCCAGCGGTCCTTCAACGCCCTCCTCCACCCCTCTGTTCTACTTACAGAGGGCAATGAGAGTTCGGTCTTGCAGGGTCCTCCAAGTTGTGTGTCCCCAGCCTCTGTCACTGGAAACCCTCTGAGTCTGGCCCTGGAAAATATGCAGCACACTTCTCTGCAGGTTTCCTAGCTGTGGGGGTGGCCTGAGGCTGTGGTTTTTACTGTGTGAGTGATATTCCCCACACTTGTAAAGGACAAGCATTTAATGGACCATCTGTCTATGGTCTTCTCATGGTCTACCATGTTCCTGGCAAAATCACAGTTCCCGTTACATTTTTAGCTCCCTTTCCCTCAGATTCATTAAAGCACTAATTGTGTGATGTCAAAATCTTGATGCAATAGGATGCGATAGAAAGGGCTGTGAACTGAAGGGGAATTATACATATTTCTGAAATGGTAGCAGCTATTGCTTTGCATAATGCCTACCCAACCCCAAATTAATGCAGCAGATGGAGGAAGGGAAAACAGGTTACATGCCTGCAGTGTTAGTGTACTGACAGGCTTTGCCCTGCCAACTAGCTCAATGACTTGCCATGCCTCAGTTAGAGCGGTTTCTAAGAGGACGTGAAATTTTAGTTTAGGTTGTAATTTATGAGTGTTTTTCATGTCAGGAGAGTGTGTTGAAGCACAAGTTTAGCTGCAGGTATCAGCCCTTGGGTTAGAAAAGAATTATTTTGTAAAATGAAAAATACTTATCATTTGCATATAGAGAGCAAACAGCAAGCCTCAATCTGAATCTCCTAATAAGAAGCTCCTTGACAAATCCCATTATTTGTTATAATCATGTTATTCGTCGCAAAGAACATTCAAGTCAAAATTGCTCACTTTTATTTGCCTTTTACTATTTTGTGACTTCATGTGCTGTTCTGTTCTTAGCTTTCACACCTGCAAACACAAGACTAGGATATCTTAATTTTACCAACTACATACTTAAAATCAGTTCTAGGAACTTAGGAAGCTAGGTGTTGAGTTCCTCTGAATACCTGCCCCTTTAAGGACTGTCCTGGGAGCACTCTTTTACTCTGAACAGTCAGCAGTCAATGCTGTTTTCAGTCCTACTGTGAATACTGGGCTGCATTTGAAGAAACAGCATTTAAAAGCTGCAGAGTTTACTACCAAAGCCAGATTGTTGTGTAGCCTATACGTGACCCATGGATCTGTACCTATGTTTCACTGCAGGCTGCACATAAAAAATAATTTCTACAGTATTTTAAAGAGAAATTATATTTCCTACTACAGAGCAATAATTACTTCAGCAGACTTTTTCATTTCAAAGGCTGGTATATAAGATAACTGAGGGCTGGAGCTGTGTGCAACAGGCCAAGGTTCAGAGTTTACAGAATATTGGCCTAATGTATGTTGGTTTATACCTGACAGAGTCTGTAGCTAAGCATGTACAACTAACACAATTTAAAGGCGTGAAGCTCTGACTAACCAGGAGCCAAGCTGTTTTAAAATTGTCTTGCTGGATGCATTTTCTAAAAAAAAGCCCACCTGTATTCAAACCTAGGCAAGTCTACATACAGCTAATTTAGGCAAGAAGAAAATGCTTTTGTCCCACCTTGAATTTCTGCTTTCCAAGAATTAGTTTCTTTCCAGTGTCCCTGACTGTAATTGTACCTACCCTCTCCATCCATGAGCAGTGAAGCCTGTCCTCGCTGATGACCACAATGCACTATCAGTCGGGGGGTGCCATGTCCCCATCAAAGTGGTGGGAATTCTGGCACAGGAATGCAGCTGCAGGACCTGGGAAAGCTTTTGAGCCCCTAGATGCATGTCCTGGTGAGGTGCCTATTCCTTGGGTAACACTGTCACCCCATACCACCATGGTTTTCACAGAAAAGAAACTGAGTTGAGAGGGCCTGAAAGGAAACAGTCTGTTCAGACCTGAACAAGAAAGGATCACGTTCCTTCAAGGCTCTTTGAGGTATGTACCCAGTACCCATGATCCAGTATAGATGTGCCCAGGGAGACCAAACACGTACTGACTCCACACAGCACAGAAGTGTTCACATTAGCTCCAACCCCAGTTGTCACACCTGCCTGCTATGGTGAGAACAAGGACTTGCAATCTCTATGATGAACACGATGAGGCTCCTTGTCTGAATTAATAAGATTTTTCCTGCTTCTGATGGTGAAAGCAGCATAACAGGTAAAGGGGCGCCACATCCCATCCCATCCCAAGACATGCACAATCAGTACGTTCACACAGGAGCTGTGGGAAGGAGCAAGGAACTGAAGGTTGGTTCAACTGGTGTCATTAAGTTGCAGTTGTTCAGGTGCCTTTTGGATGTAACAGAACCGCTTACGCCTCTCTGATCAGCACCTGGAGTACCCCGCAGTTCATTTAAATAATACTGTCCTTTTCTGAGATGATATGAACTAGCATTACAAAGAAGCCTGTGATTGCCTGGGGTCTAAATCACTAGCTAGGACTGGAACAGGGTTTTGGTACATACCACTGCCTGCCTCAGCGCTGTATGCGCACAATAGCCTCCCCACAGCAGCATGATTCAAGGACTCTCAAGGACTTGACCTGGACAGGCTAGAGTGTTGGGCAAAGAGGAACCTTATGAAATTCAACAAGGGCAAGTGTAGGGTGCTGCACCTGGGGAGGAATAACCCCATGCACCAGTCCAGGTTGGGGCCTGACCTGCTGGAGGGCAGCTCAGTGGAAAGAGACCTGGGAGTCCTGGTGGACAACAGGACGACCATGAGCCAGCAATGTGCCCTTGTGGCCAAGAAGGCCAATGGCATCCTGGGGTGCATCAAGAAGAGTGTGGCCAGCAGGTGGAGGGAGGTCATCCTGCCCCTCTACTCTGCCTTGGTGAGGCCGCACCTGGAGTACTCTGTCCAGTTCTGGGCTCCCCAGTTCAAAAGGGACAGGGAACTGCTGGAGAGGGTACGGGAAAGGGCTATCAAGATGATTAGGGGACTGGAGCACCTCTCTTACAAAGAAAGACTGAGGGATTTTGGTCTCTTCAGTCTGGAAAAAAGGTGGCTGAGGGGGGACCTTATCAACACTTATAAATACTTAAAGGGTGTGTGTCAGGAGGATGGAGCCAGGCTCTTTTCAGTGGTGCCCAGCGACAGGACAAGAGGTAACAGGCACAAACTTGACCATAGGAAGTTCCACCGAAACATGAGGAGGAACTTCTTTACTTTGAGGGTGGCAGAGCACTGGAACAGGCTGCCCAGGGAGGTGGTGGAGTCTCCAACTCTGGAGACATTCAAAACCCGCCTGGACGCAATCCTGTGCAACCTGCTGTAGGTGACCCTGCTCTGGCAGGGGGGTTGGACTAGATGATCTCCAGAAGTCCCTTCCAACCCCTACCATTCTGTGATTCTGTGACTCAGTGCCATCCCTCCTGCTTGTCCCAGTCGCAAACCCACAATCACCTTTTCCTTCTCCTCCAGCATTTCTAGATCCCTGCTGCCACTCCACACAACCTGACAGCAAAGATGAAAAGCTGTCGCCATGGGACCAAGGTTCAGGCATTTAACCCAGGGTAGCAATATATACCATGGCCTCTCCCCAGCCTCTTGTATTTCCCTCTCATTACCATTGCCTTCACTGTGTCACTCTGTCAATGACACTGCCTTTCACCTGTGTCATTGTCAGCCTTCGGTAACGTGGTACCAGCCACAGTGCCTCAGAAAGCTAGTGCACCAGCTGACTCTAACCTTTCCCCTCTTGATGTACTCTTTGTCCTTGTCAAGGATTTTAAATTCAAATTAAGTATACCCTCTTCAGCTTTCCCACCTTTGAGGGAATACTAGCAAGTGGATGAAAGCAAGTGGACTAGCTTGGTGGACAATTATGGGGAAGCAATTCGTCCTAACTCTGGTCCCTTGGAAACAGTGCTTCTCTTTGCACCGTGTGTCCCATTCAGCTCCTTTGTGTGCGTTTTGAAGATCTCCCCCTAAATTAAAAAGAATAAACCCTCTGGGATTAGAGCATCCTGCTTTTGCAGACCTCCGGCTGCTGTACTGCCACTGCAAATCAGTAGGTCACACTTCTTTTTTCCCCACACATCAACTCAGCAGCAACAGGGGAGTCAAATGAAGCTTTTCTACTCACATGTTTTCTGTGGTCTAATACCTGCCAAGCATTTGACCGCAGCTCTTTGGCTTGCGCCTACAGCCTCCAGGATCCTGAGCTGGCCTGCATCCAGCTACTAGCTGAGCTTGCAACAGCTCAGCTGCCATGGGCAGCGCAGGCAGCGTGCATTGGTTCACTGAGGTCACAGGCACGTTACATTCAGGCTGGATCTCCAACTCGCAACAGGTCTTGGGGGAAAAGGGAGTCCAGTTGGGGACTGGTTTGTTTGTGCAGAAACACCTAACAGCTCTTTTTAAAATTCAGTTACCTTTCCCAGATAATAATGATTTCATTTAGGGACATTTATAAAAACACTGGCATACTTGAAGGTGGTTTTGGAAATCGGGAGACCTAGCAGAAACACTTTAAAAAGCACACCGATGCACCAACTGTATTGAACTGTGAAAGAGTAAAATTTTTTAAACTGATTTTAAATAGTTTCCAAGTCAGTGGAGCATAATGCAAACAGAAATAGGAAAGAGAAACAGAGTAAGAATGGATTTTTTGTGTTGCCAAGACCAGTGCATCCACATCAATCCTCTAGTTTGGATCAGAAGTGTGCAGTTCTCCATCACCGCCGCTTTGGTTTGCATCACAGAATATGGATCAGGCTCACCTTGAATGAAACCAAATTGGAAGTTGCACACCAAGAGTGCACCTAATATACTGCTGCTCCAAATGTATATTCAGTCTGCGGGATTGGAGTAGAGCAAGTCCAAAGCAAAAAAAACCCACCACCCTGAAACGTGCATATTGTGTATGTGGGTCTTTGGAACCAGCTGCTTCACATTGTAGAATCTCTCCTAGAGCAGCAGAAGCAGTGTCCACCACTTTATAATGCAAACATAGCTTATCACAACCTCTTCCATTAAACTGGAAAGCTGACAGCATAAACTGAGCAGTGCAGGAGTAACCCTTAGTATCTGCTGTCCCTGTGGGAAGATACAGCTGGCCCACCACTGGCATTCCAATATTTCTACTACTATGTACTAGAGTAGCACCTAGAGTCCCTTGACAGAGATTAGGTCACTATTATAGGCATTGCACAGACTTAATAAAGTAGTCCCTAACCCAAACAACATGAATAGGAAAAATATACCGAACTGCAGTCTATTTGTAAAGGGAGCAAGATAGAGAGGTTAGTGCTGTAGCTATATACTTCTCCAGGCTAGGCATAAATGGGGTCACAAGTGAACAATTACTTCGGTTTCACCTTTGCCCAGATTCGAGCTCACCACTAAACTGCAAATAATCTGGCACAATTAGTCAGCTCGTCTCAGCTGAGGCCAGTTCTCAGAATGCAGAAATGCTGGAGCTCAAGAGCGAGGTGGGATGGCCAAACTGGGCAGTGAAACCTCCTGCAGCCCCTATCTGCCAGCTGCTAGCTCTGAAAGCCCCTGCCGGGAGACCTGCGCTTTCCTAAGCACTAAATCCACCCCTGACAGCAACTGAAGGTCTTTGATTTGTATGAATAAATTTTGAAATGTCCCATGATTACAGCTTTGTAATATTCTGGAAGCAGATGGCAGGCACAGCTGACAGTGACAGTAGTTGTAAGTGCAAATAGGAGGTGGCAGAGAGGAGGGGGGAGATACGGGGTTGGCTTAGGAAAACAGTGTAAGAAGAGGAGCTCTTATTTTGAAGACGCAACCAAATGATGAAAGCAGGTAGGGAGGATTCAGTTGCCACTGAGAGAAAAACAGCCAGCTCCGCTTCCTGAGCATAGAACAGCCTGTGCTAAAATGTCTTACTGAACAGACAAGAGAGGGACGGAGAGAGGGAGTGAAGGGCATTAATTCATTCAACTGCGCTTGACGCTTAGGAGCGCCACTCTGCTCTCCTAGGAAATAAACAGCAGTAGGCATTTCAGAAACTAACACTCAGTGGCTGGATGAACACACGCAATAAATCGCAGCTCCCCCCAGATGCCTCCTCGCTTCTGGGTCAGGTGCTAAAGTTCACAGTTGTGAGATAAAGGTGTTGCTTTTCTAAATCACATCAGGAAACAAAGTAGCTGGCATTTGTGGGCTGATCCTACCACTGCTTAAAAATCATTACACCCTCACTGCAACCCTTGAGGTGATGCTTACTTCATTAAGATGCAAGAGGGATTGCGAAACCATCCATGGTGCTAAATGAAGTTCTTACACTGACTCTTCAGAATACTTCTATTCTCACTCCAGGCAGCAAGGAGAGATTATTTCCTTCCTTCTATCATCTAAAGAGTTAAGCAATAGAGAGGAAATCTCAAGGAAGACACCAGTGCATCTTTTTCCTCTCCCTCCCTTCCCCACAGCTTTTTTTTAAACATAGCATACATCAAAGTAAAAACTGACATGCGGTGCCCTGAAGCTCTCTGCAGCATGCTTTTAGGTTTTGGAAATTTCATTTTCTACCTTATGATGATTACATAAGAGAGGATGAAATGCTTGCTTTGAGGTTCATCTTAGACAGAGATGTAATAAACTTTGTGGCTTCCCACCGCAATGGAACAAATTCTTTTGTAGATGGGCAGGGGGGGAGTGTGTGGTTTGGTTTATATTTGAGCACTTGGATATGGGTGGAGATGCCATATGGGGAGTATTTGGAAGAGCGGAAAGGGTGAGAAAGAGAAGAAAAAGAGGAACTGGTGACTTAGCCAGTGAAATACTCTCTTTTGCTCTGAATGCAGTCCACTCTAGTTGAAAATTAGTTTCTCAGTCCCCGCTGAACTTCAACTGTCCATACAAAAACACAGACACACACAAATAACATCCCAATACTATAATAAATAATTCATCATATTTTACGGTTTCTCCTCATCTAAGCCTCAAGAGTGAGACAGCATGAAGACTGAATTACATCTGCCTTGTAACAAAAACTTTGTTCCTCTAGGTAGACAAGATGGAGATCATTTTAATGATGCCGTGCTGTGCTGGATTACTTCTTTGGGTTTTTTTTTGTCTTTGTGGGCCACTGCTGTTCAAAAGGGACCACACTGAGGCTGATAAATTCACCTTTCTGCCAGCTGCTAAGTAGGAAAAAATAACTTTATATTGCCCTGATCTTCCTTTCATGAAGTTCATACAAATTCCTAAGTGCATCCACACCTAAAAAAGAGAGGTCCGTCTGGTCAAAACCTCTGACTTAAACAAGTTTTCACACTGACCCCTGAGTGAAAGACCCTGCTCAGGTTTATCTATCGACAATGACCAGTGCTTTGTCTCTCCTTAAAAAATTTCTTTTAAATTACTTTGTTGTCTTCACGTGTAGGGCCACCTTCAGTGCATGAATAGCCTTCCTCTGCCCTGTCAGAGCGGGGAGGCATTAATCCCAGAGATGCTGGGGCAGAGCCTGCCTGAGACAACAGTGACATCTGGGATGGGGCTGAGACCAGGACACCCATCTCCTGGGCAGTGACACTTCTTACCCTCCATCATGCTCCTCGCTTGCCCTGTCTCACACAGTTAGCCCAGTTAGCTAACAAAAATGTCACTAGACCACTGACAGAGCAGAAAGCAGACACCTGGAGAACAGTTACTCTATGCCCCAAATGTATTGAAGATAAGAGCAATCAACCACTGAGAGCAGCGTGCAAACTGAGGGACAGGGTACAGCAAGGCTAGGGAGGGCAAGCCTGCCTAGGTGGGGATGACATGGAAAAGTAAACTTCTCAGGTTCTGTTTCAAAGCCATAAGCAGTAGGATTGATCAAGGCTCATTCTGAGGACCAAGAGCTGGCATGGACGCTGAGCTCCAAAGTGGGCATTCAGCTAGATCCACTCCACCTAGGTCTGACGGACATCTGTGTGGGTATTGGCTAGGTATCATGGTGACAATTATGTGTTAGCTTCTCACCTTGCCCATTTCATATGACCTGTGATCTTTTGGGAATTTAGTGATGCTGCTTGAGAGTCCTTGTAGCAGACATGTGGCACTTGCATTGTGTAGGCTGGTTGGTCTGCAAGAATGGAGCCCCTCAACGTGCTGTTTAGCCTGCCTGATGGCCATTGCAACTGGTGCTCTGGTGCTATGGGCAACCTATCTTGGCATTTTGCCTATCTCTGTGCAGGGTTTGTGTTACAGTTGATTGATTTCATTTTTTGCAGTTTACCCCGGCTTTCACCTTTGGCCGTTGGCAGATTTGTCCCTTCCCAACAGCTCTGTTCATCCATCATTTAGACTTACATCCTGGCAGTAAGGGTTAGGGACCTTTTCTTTCAGCTACTCCTACACATAAATAGCAGTGCCATAAGGAGGCAAGAGAACACTGAAAAAATTTGAATCAACCCCAGATGCAGCCAAGCCCTTCACATAGTGAGGCCTACTTCCATCAGAGCTGAAGACAGCCTTACATAGTGAAAGACCTCTTCATTTCACCACTTCTCCAGCTTCTCTTGCATCCTCAGTCACACCTTAGGAGTAGAGGGAAGAAAGAGATAAAGCCCATTTCAGAATGGATGTATTTGTATGATTTTAGCAGCTACAGAGCTGGCAAATTTGAGTAAGATTCACACGTGGCCCTGCTATAATGTTGGGAAAACGTTGTCAAGCACCAGACTGTCAGAGCCAAGGGGTTATTGGGATGTGAACTGTCCCCTGTGTCAGTTCTCCTGGGGACTGCAGTATCACCTTGTGAACAATCAGCAGTGTCACCTCCGCTGATTATACCAGGGAGCTGAAACTGTGTTTTTTACTTAAACAGTTGTACTGAAACACAGAGAAAAAGGGATTGTTTCTGAGTATCAGGACATCACTAGGCTTTAACCTGTGACCAAAGAGCTGTTTAACGCGTATTAGGGAAAGTATTGAGCATACCTTTGCCACCTGGAGGCTTACTTCTGAAACACCATATTTCAGTTCAATTTATCTTAGAAATAAAAGGTTGTGAAGTAGTTAGCATTTTACCTCAAGATAATTGGACTGTAACTGCCAGTGATTCAGGAGCCTTTTTACACCGTCCATGGGGAGGGAATGGGATGGTTAGGTGAAGAAAGTCATCTTATCAGCCCTCCCATCAATAAATTCTCTTTACACAGGTCATCCTTAGCCCATACACATTTTGCCTTTCAATATCCTTGTTTCAGTTAGGACTATGATTTTCCTACAAAAGCAGTTTGGTCAGTACAACTGCTATGTGACTTATCTTTTCCATAGCATATGGCCTGATAACTACTTGGGCTGAAACAGCCAACTAAACTAAGTTTTAAGTATAAGTGCTGCCTTTTTGAAGCTTGACAAAACCTTATGAGTAAGCATGGGGAGAAGATGAGAAATTAACCATGGAATTTAATCCTCTGGCTTTTTCACCCTGCCTCAACGTTTGTCTCCTCTACCTGGGCGCTGCAGCCTGGTTTACTTCAGGTATGTAGGCTGGCCTTCTATTCATGTGCAAAGCAACTTTGTTAATGTGGCATTACAACATATGTGCCTGGTTTATCAGGAGAGTTTGCTTCTAAAAACTTAAAGCTTACAAAAGCAGTAACTCTTTGATATTAAAATCGCACAGCATACTGCCTAGTTAGAAAGGCAAAATCTTATGCTCGTTAGTGTGAGTGTCTATGAATAACAGTCATATCCCCTTTACTCTGACACCGTGTTAGAGATATAATGAGACTTGACAAAATAAACAGTCTTTTTCCATTTTCTCTGTTTGCCACGGCAGAACGTCAGTATCACTATCTTTTTTCATGCACTCTCTATATGTTGTATAAGGCAATGGTAGACTAACAGGAAGGAAATAATGACTGATAATTTCATGTTTCATTAGAGGAGTATCTATCTATCTTGAATAACTTGCCAGTAAAGTAGAATGGAAGGTCTTATCTGAAAATTTATCTCTGTCAGGAATAAATGAATAAACAAGACAATTTTCGCATGAGCAGAAGATGGGCACCTTCAACACCAAGAGAAATGTGAGGTGGTTCAGTGTAAGAATATTTTGCTGTCTTTCAAAAATGAATCCACAATCTTTATTCAAAGTTATAAAGTATTAGGGCTCTATCTAAGATACCAGCGGATACCTTTGCTTGTCAGCAAGGTGAATCCTCCTTTGTATCCTTACTACTCTCAAACACGCTTCATGTTCCCATATGCCTATGAGCACACACTCATGGGTGCGTTTCACTGGTTTAGATTAATTTCTTGATGTTCTAATTGTTAACAGAAGAGCCAACAGTCTATTTTTTCACATTTTCTGGTGACACCACATGTCATACAATGTTCTTATATTGAAAGGAGCTCTTGCTCATAACAATGGGCTTGTGAGCCTTTCTGCTGCCCCTCCTGTGTGGTAATCCTGTGTCTAACAGCCAGAATTTAATCACGAGGTTTTACATCAAGATAAGAAAACCACAAAGAGCTGGGCTAAGCCAAGTAGCATCAAGCTCAAGGATTTTAGTTGACTCCTACTAGACATACCAGGCCTTAGCCTTGAATTAAATCACTTCAATGGGCCTTGAATTAAATCACTTTGATGGCATAAATGCAGTCTGAAAACAAGATTATTATAAGGAGTGAATTAACATATTCCCCATGCAGATATGTCAGATATGTGATTTTTGTGTTCTGTTATTTCAGAGCCCCACAAAGCCAAAACTACATTGAAAAATATATTGGACAGAAATGATGTAAATACAAATCAATGCCAGAGCCCTGATCTGCTGGAATAGAAATCCAAGTTCATTTTAAAATAGAGGGGGAATCCACGATGTAGGATATTTTGCAGTGTCACTTCCTATTTTGTCATAAGCTCTAACTGGAGTCATCGCTAACAAAGATTTCTTAAAACACACCTTCTATACCTGTTACGTGAAACGGGGCCAAGCGGTTTTGGCAGAAGATAAACCCCCTTGCGTTCTAACACTCCTCACCAAGGTGGGAGGCCAGGTGCGGCTAGGTTTAAATTCTGAGTGATGCCCAATTCAACACTATCAGTCCAATCGCGTTTAATATGTATTAAACTATTACGATTTGGATACACTAATAGTGGACTGCACCTTCAGTCTAGTCGTGCTCCTGAACTAGCACGGCCTCTCTGTAGTTTTGGTCGCGTTCAGTGAGAAAGCGAAACGACCAGCTACTTAAACAGTGCAGTTTATTTAAACAACAGATATACAGGTTCTTTAGGATTGCCGGTGATAAATACACTGTCTGCAAAGCACGTGCAAATAAAGATATTGCGAAGTATACAAACGCGCGACAAAATTATAAACGATACAGCCTGGCTATAAATGTAGGGTAGAGATTCTCTAGAGAAATTTCTAAGTCCCCGAGAAAGCGCTCGGTGTAATCGAAGTCTTACCCAAAGGCGTCCCTATGGGGGGGAAGAAAGGCTCAGCCCGTCGACTGATCCCGGAAATCAGCGGTGGAATTCTTCGCGATGGTGTCTTCCCTGACATCCCCCCTCTCTTGGGCTATTTTTATATTATTTTTTTATCTTCAAAGTGGAGTTTGAGTGACTTTAGTCATACGTACTTTTATTATGATTAATGTATTCAAGGAGGAGTGTTCGCACCTCGGGGGCGGATAGCCTCCGGGATGGAGGTGTGTTTTGGTACATTGTGGTGAGCAAAGTTCGCACAAAAGGACAGCATTTCATCAACATTTGACGAAATGTTGGCTCAGGTAGCGTGTAGGCCGCTTATCAGTTCCGTAGTACCATCTCATCCCCATATCTGCTATTCGTCACAAGGGAAGGCCACGGAACAAGCGCGTTCCGTTCCATCCCTCGTGTAGTTTCGCAAACAACCTTGTACAGGGAATCACAGATGTTGCATTCTTCGTGTGCTAGCTGCGGCTGTATTCTACCTCAGAAGCCTCTTGATTTTATGACTTTCCTTAATGTGTGAACAATGCTGTATTTTTGTATTCTTGGCCAATTTAGTAATTATTCCACAATACCAAAGAAGCCATGCCGACAAACCAACAGCCTTGAAGTGTGGTGCTTTCAGGAACTCTCTTTGGACTGCGCAGCTGACCACAGGAACAACATGGACCTTGTGAAAAAAGGGAACACTCTTACCTTCCTCATTTGAAAGTGAGCTGTAGCTCTGGAGAACTGAAGGAGGAACAGTTCGTTTCAGATGTCTGTCTGTGGAGAGCAATTTAGTGTCGGGGCCCCAAAAATGTCTGACTAAGGCCATGTATAAATTGGTCCTGAAGAAAAAGTGATTGCAATATCAAAAAAAGGTCAGGAATGTAATTTTTTTGTTCCTTTCATGGTAGGAACTTCCATGCCTTCATATTTCAAATTCAGAAGGAAACACATCTTGGGCTGCAGGCTGCTCCCTCTGTCACATTCCTCCCAAAATGGTGTGGGCTCCCAGGGTCACTCCACGCTCCTTTGCAGATGTTTTCGAAACACTTTCACGTTTAACAGCAGGCAAGGTGGCCTGAGCAGCTTCATCCCCACATTTTTCCCACAATAACCAAATAATCACCAATGCATTCATTGCTAAAGTGCTCTTTATGAATTAAGTCCTTATCCGTCATTGTGAGTGTGCATGCTGTTTCCAGTGATGAAAGAGGTACAAGGCCTTACCCCAAACATTTTTACCATCTGACTCTCATTTACCTGTGACGTTATGAAATCTCAATAGCTCGCCTGGTTAGCTGGGATAGGGGAGGGCGCTCAGCATACTCATTGCTATGCAAAGCATGCTGAACAGGAGTGGTCATCACCAGTTTGGTAATTATTCCTCCAGTTTGTAACTTCAATATGCCTCTGATGTTGCATGGAAAGCTCTGCTTCTCAACTATATTTATGGGTACTCTCAGCTGTTTGCAGTTATTGTGTAGCTCTGATTAATACGTCCTCCTCCCTGACACAGAAGGAGCTGCATTCTAATACTGTCTTTATTATTTTCCATCAGATTCCATACTTCTGCATTAAAAAAAAAAAAGTGTAAATCAAGGAAGTAGAGTTGGAGGTCCATAAAATGTGCAACCATGAAAATGTCATCACTGTACGCTTTATTTTCCTGTCTACTCTGAATGTCCCAAATGTTGTTAGTTTATTTATGGCTGCATTGTTCATTTGGGATACCTTATTCTTAAGAGGTAGTCTGGCCCAGACCTCCAGCTCCACTTTCATGGTTTATGTTGTATTTGAAATGGTCATTCCAACTTCACTCTTCATAGGTAAACTCATGTCCACCCAACAATCCCTGTGGTTAGCTTAGAACATGCACCGAGTATTGTTAATTGATTTTTCACAAGTCTAGCAAAATCATTACACCTTGGTCACACAATTTCTATGTATTTTAATTCTTCAGTGGCCTATGCTATTTTACATTTGACTGGAGCAGACAGTAACGGGCTTCATAGAAGTCTTTGGCAATGAAAATCACATTGTACAATTGATTTCAGTCCAGCCCCATGTGAATGATTTGTATGAATCAGCTTGCCTTGCAAAAAGATGGAGCAGCTATCACCTGGGTCTTTATTTTCTACTACAATAAAATTTGTATCATTTAACAGCTGGGGAATTTTCATCTCCCCTTAATGGGAAGTTACTCCCTAGTTCTACATTGGCCTTCTCCTCTTGAATCACAGAGTGCAATCAATATCAGCATAACTCTTAGTTCAGCCTGCAAAAAATAATGGCAATTATATCTGTTCATTTCAGTAATGAAATAATGGCTTTTTCTCTTATTCTATGGTCCTCATCTTAATAACAGCCTATAGGACATATAATTTCTGTCTGCAAGTCCTTTATAGGCTAAAGGAAATAATCCAGATCAATTTCAATAGTTCTGTGATGCCTCCATGACTAAAATGCTGCTTTCAATATTATATTAAGACAAAACTTTTTCAGATGTATGCTATTGTGTACTTCAAGGTAGTAACTCACTTTCTTTAGCAGGAGCTGCTGCAGATTTACTACAATTTATCCGAAGGGAGGAAAATGTTCTTTGTCCAGAAGCTGAGGAGTGTTCTCTGTGTGTGTGCGTGCATATGTAAAACACGTCTTTTTCTATATTTCTGTAACAACTGTTGATGGAGGGGCGACTGAAGGGAACAATTAAATCAGGCAGAAGGCAGTTCCATCAGGTTGCTCTTCAAGAGGTGGACAGAGCCATTGCCAAAGTATTCTGAGTGACTCTTCCAAACCCATTTATTGTGATAGCCAAGACAAATATAGAATCATAGAATAGAATCATAGAATAGAATCATAGAATGTGTTGGGTTGGAAGGGACCTTTAAAGGTCATCTAGTCCAACCCCCATAGCTTATATATCACAGCTTATATCTAACATCTGAAATGTCAGGCCAAATAAAATGATAGATTAGTAGGGCCATGGACAAAACACTAGAGAGGAACTGAAATCTAATGATGCCAGAGTCAATCCAGGTTGCAGAAAATGAAGCTGGAATGAAAATAGCAAGAAAGCTTTTCATAGATTCCCCAAATGGGGAAAAAGATTCGTCCTGCTGTTTTACATAAGTATTAGTGTTTCATTGTTCTTTGTTGGCAAATGCAGTGCTACCTAGGCTGTTATCTTCAGCCAATTTGAGCTTTCATTTGATGTCTGTACTGAAACTTCTATTTTGGGAATAACCCATGAAACAACAATGTATTATGCACCACTATAACTATTGGTAATAGTATTCAGCATGCATATATTTTCCTTCCTCATTGTGGATGTGATAAAGTTAATTCAGTACTTTCTGAATGAACTGCTATAATACTTAAAGCAAAACTACAATATATTCTCAAGCATCAGTGTGCTAATAGAAAATCTAGCGTTGCAGAGTTCATTTATGAGAATATGTCACCTAGTGGGTAGTGTAAATGCAGAAGGAATTGTGGCAAAGGCATTTGTCACACTGTCAGAGTCATGTAGTCTGATCCAACACACTACATTTTGAAATGCAAGGAGTGTACAGTAACGACAAATCACCCTGTGTAATGTGTAATAGAAAAGACTTACATTATTATCATAAAAAATAAAAAGTGTGTTATTATTTGTACTGTGTCTTTGAATCCTATCTTGACATTTTACAATGCATGATGCAATAATGACTAAGGAGGAAGAAGCGGTGACTAGAACAAAAATCACAAGGCAGCGGCCAGGTAATGTTCAGATGCAGAGGATGGGAGCAGGATGTGCAGACAGAGAGAAGGGGAGGGGGTATGCCCATGAGCCATCACCCCACCCCCACGCTTCGCTCACCCCGGCAGAAGCACAGGTGGGACACCAGACGTGAGCAGGCTGGCTCCCAGCACCCGTTCTCTTTCCAGGAGCAATGCTGTTGGTCAGCCTGGCAAAGACTCAAGACTCCAAGACACCCACACTATTGCCTGAAAGACTGAAGCTTTGTACAGCCTCATGTGGACCGACCTGTGGTGGACATGTTTAGCCCTTCCAGATCATGTAAAGGAAACAAGTCACCTAAGCAATGCTTGGTGTGGGCTCACACTTTTTCCTTTAACTGTCGTGGAGGTTAGTCTAAATAAGTGCCTCAGCACTACCATACAAAAGAAAAGCATTTGCCAGAACATGCCTGGGCAAAAAGCACAATAATGTCTATGCTTAATTCATAGTATGGACATGCCAAAGTGCATTATGCTACACCCTTTTCAGTGCCAGCATTCAATGCCTGAAGCCAGTTATTCTTCAGTTACACCTGAAGGAAATGATGAAAACAAGTGTGTTTCATCTTGTTCTTTCAGTAATTCTAACCTTGCAGGGAGGACGAAGCACCGTCTTCATGGTGGTGCACTGGTCACAAGTACACAACATTGCTGAAGAAATCCGACAGACATTGATCCCCTAAATTCCTCCATTGGGCTCCCTTATACCCTTACCAGACCTGCCAACAGGCTAACTTTGTCCATAAACACCTACTCAGATACCCAAAAAACACAGAAAACATTTCTATTGCAATTCTCCACATCTCTTTCATGCATCCTAACAATAAGCAAACAAATAAATAAATAGCCTGGAAAGGCAAGTTCTCTTCTGTCACGGCATTTACAAGCACAGCAAGGCAAAAAATACCTATTTTTTTAAGATGACATCCTTAAAGTTATTGCCATCTCAGCTTCTATTGCATCATCAATTGAACAGCTTTCTTTGCAGTTGTTAGGATTAGCGATAGAGGCCTCAGCTCAAATGAGCACATGCTTTAAGTCTCGCTGAGGTGCTGGGGGATTTAAGCACATACTTACATGCTTCTGTCTTTTCACAGTGCCACATCCACCACTTCCATAGGCAGGTATCTCTTCATTAGAAAAAAACAGATTTGCTTTCAAGAGAGAGGATTTGAAGCTGCTCTTCTGAGTTTTTATACCAGCATTGATTTCTGGCTCAAGCTGTTTTATCAAGAGCGACTGGTAAAAGCATCATATGTCACAACTGAGTGGGAGGGGACAGAAGGAGTTAGCAAGTAATCAGGAAGATGGGATTTTATAGATTTACAGGCCACTGTGACAGGGAAATTAGACCAAAGTTGAAAACTCTCTGTCAGCATCTCCACCTCTTATGAACTGGAGCAGATTGAACGTAAGTTTGTCAGCTGAGTTTAGCTGACATAGGAAGGCACAGAAGGAGATGCGTCTTTAGGTGAGCGACCATGGATCATTTTTATCCTGGCAAGTCACGGCAGAAAACTCTAACTTCATCACAAGTTTGTAACCAAGTTAAATTCTGAATCCCTGATTAAAACCAGTGCAGGATCTGCAGAACAACATCCAGCTTGGTCCTGGTTGCCTTTACATATTCTGATCTTGAATGCAATCACAAAACCCATGCGGCATCACTGTTTTATGCTATAATTCATTTACCTGTCATTTAACTGCATTATTGTCCCAAGATTATGTCTAATACTGTCTGATAAGTGGCAGCCATGTCGAAGCAACCCTAATTCACCATATGCAAGTAATCGCTGATATTAACATATCTGTGTCTGCTGCTCTGAAGAGGTATTTCCCATGCTTATTATCTGTACTCTTCGGGAAACTATTCATATCCTATCCCTTCTCGACAGTATAGAAATGTTTATTTACTGACATACATATGCCAGTGTTATCTGCATTCAAATGCCAGTTTGACATAATGCTGGCTAGAGCACATAAATCCAAGCAGAATAAGGGTAAGGTGATATCTCAGCTTTCACAAGCAGGAAATATTTAAATTTTAGTATTTTCTGTCAAAGTGCACTCAAGGTAAGGTATTAGTGGCTGTGTAACACACTAACGTAAGCAGTAACTGGGAAATGCTTCTTATACAGTGCTGTACTATGTCAGTATTGCAGTGTAGATATCGCTCTCATCTCTACCGAACTGGAAAAATGCAGTTAAATTCCAGTATTTGCTCAATTTCAGCATTTAAATTTTCTAATAAATTATAATGAAAATCTTTTATTTAAAGCCAGGTTAGTTTTGTCCTTTGTTGTTGGTACATGGTTCTTCTGTCCAGGAGAAAGAAAATATTAAAAGCTTTTAACAATGTAGATGACTTGGCACCTTTTAAGATATTAATCCTTTAGACATACAGTTGTTAAAAAATGCTGTCATTATAGAGATTCTGGTCACAACTCAATAGACAAGGTTTCAAGTAAGAGTCTTTTCTAAGCAGAAAAGAGTGAAGTCAGTACTGACGGCTACATGAAAATCGGATCAGAAAGCATCTGTATAAAATTAGTTCTCTATAGATACACAAGCTAAGATTTGCCAGTTGTCATAAAATTGTTTTGGCAGAATATTATAGGACTCCTCTGTGCCGTTGTCCCTCTCAGAAGGTGTGATGCTTCTTTTGTTTTGGGGCCTTATTCAACAAACTGTTTTGCCGTCAGTAACTTTACGCACGTCAGTGAAAATCAGCTCGTGTGTGAGTTCTGTCTGGGAGGTGCCACAGATTACTGGTACTTCAGGCAGAATATGTGTTGTGGCTTAACCCTGGTCAGCAGCTCAGCCCCACACAGCCACTTGATCACTCCCCCCACCACGTGGGCGCAGGGGAGAGAACAGGAAGAACAAAACCAAGAAAACTCAAGGGCTGAGATAAAAATAGTTTAATAAGTGAAGGAAAGAGGAAGAAGAAAGAAAACAACAATGAAACAAAAAAATCCCAACTACCTAACCCAAGTGATGCAAAGGCAGTCACTCAGCTGCCACAAGCAGACTGATACCCAGCTAGTCTCCAAGCAATGGCTGCCTTCATTTTTATTGCAGACCACGGCATTGTATGGTATGCAAAAACTCAACTCCATGCCAGCCAGACCCAATATAATATGTTTACCTTAGTATCTGTGCTTCCCATATTTAATCCTTAGCAAGTATGGGACTTGACCCTTCAGTCAGATCATGCAGAGTGGAGCTGCACTGCCTTCAAGGAAAGTGCACCAGAGCAGCTTCTTGTGGCAGGATCAGATCCGTGGTGTGTGAACATCGTGTAAATAACATTTCCTACTTTCCTAACCTTCCTTAACATTTCCTACTTCAGAGGTAAGGGCATGGCACTTACCTCTGAAAATGAATTTTTCCCCAGCTGAACAGAGCAAATATTTTGAGTATTTGATATTAAATATGATAGTTTTTATAGTTTTCCCCACATTTCCAGCTTTCTCTTGCAGAGGAATGCAGCTCTTCCGTGAAACATGAAAACCACAAATGAGCAGTAAAACTTTTCTTTAGGTGGGAAAGAACACAACAGGTCTGAAATAAGCAAGCAAAGTGCTCTTAGCAGACCTCATCCCTCTTGACAGATGTCTTGTCAAGGTGGCTGCAGTTTAAAGGCTGTCTCGACAAGGAAGACAAGCCCAGGACTGGAGGGATTCAGTGGTGCTGCCTCACTTCACATTGTGCTCTCCAGTCAACGTAAGGAATTTTTCTGCCTGTTCAATGCTCCTTGCTTTCATCGGCTTTATAGCATAAAACTCGGATCCACAAAAAGCTTCAATTCCATTATTTCATGGGTTTTAAACACACCTAAAGCACTGTCCTGAAAACTGATATTTACCTGAGTTACACTAAAACGCTATTGTGGGTTAACCCTGGCAGGCAGCTAAGCACCACACAGCCACTCGCTCACTTCCCCACCACCAAGCCCAGTGGCATGGGGAAAAATAAAAAGGAAGAGTAAAATGAAGAAAACTCACAGGTCAAGGTAAAAACAATTTAACAGGTGAAGGAGAAGTCGAAGAAGAAACTAAAAAAAAAAGGGGGGGGGGGGCAAAAAAAAACAACACCAAAAAAAAGTGATGCAAAGACAATCACTAACCACCTCCCGTGCTAAACCAATGCCCCACCAGCCACCAGTTCCTGAGGGGAAGATAGCTAACCTACCTAAACTCCCCTCCCCTGTCTTTTATTGCTGAACATGACACTGTGTGGCGTGGAAAACCTCTTTGATAAGTTTGTGTCATCTGCCTGGTCGTGTTCCCTCCCAAACCCTCACGCACCCCGGTCTATTCACTGGGGGGTGCAGAGTGAGCAGAGAAGGCTTTGACACTGCAAACACTGTCCAGCAGCACCTGAGATGTTGGTTTGTTATCAGCACCACAGCAGCTGCTATGGAAAAAATGATCTCCATTCCTGGCTGACCCAGTACAAATGTTTTAAACCAGTGACTGCCCACTGGCAGGTGATCCTAACTCTGGCCTACCTGGCAAATGCACGAGTCCTTTCAGTCTGCCCTTTGGCAGTCCCATGCTTTCCACTGTTATCATGTGTTACATTTTCAAAACAAAGACAAATGCCTCTCATCTCTCCATGTAGTGACTGTAAGACAAATTGCTTTTGCAATGAACAGATGTAAGTGGCTTGAAATTAATTTTTCTAATATGGCCTGGTCCTGCTTTCCCAGACAGGATCTTCTGTTCCTAATGGAAGCTCCCTATAGGGATTTACCTGTAGTGGAGCCATTTCCTACTTTCACATCTTAATAAAGCCGTACAATTAGATTGATTTCCTATCTTCAGTTCACTTATCATAGCTATGACAAATAGGTTTAACTCGTCCAGTTAAGTTCTACCCAAAAGCTTCTCTCTCAGTAATTTGCAGACTTGATGAGAATTATTTCGCTGACACTGAAATAGTAATTTCAGTGAGGGTGACAGTGAGACAAACTCCTTTCAAGTCACTAGAGTTGCAGTTGCTCATATCAGGCTTAGTGTAACCCCTAATGTTGACTGGAAGTTGCAAAGCTCCAGCTCCAGGTAACAGGATGGCTCAGGGCCTTGGGCTGCTATCTGTCTTATTTATAAAGTGACAGTTGCCATGGTATCTGAGCAGCACTGGAAAGGCAGCTTGTTGCTGCAGGCCTACAAACAGCACCCAGCCTAGCTGAGGTCTTAAAAGTACTATCATGCCAGGGCTGTTCAACAGCATGTATGCACTGGCCCGAAAAATAAATGAGTTAATTTGAACTTGGGTTCTCTGGAAGCTGTGATTTTGAACTTCCTGAAATTGCCAAAAAACAAGAAGCCCAGTTCCTTGTTTGCTGGGCAAGTCCTGTTGAAAAAAAAAAAAAAAGCTGCTCTCCTTCGGGGTGATTCATTGACAGCAGTATACATTCAGGTGCCTGATATAAACACAGTCCCAGCACTGGAACCCTTTGGAGTTTTAAGCACAGCATCACTTATCAAAGAACCTCTGAACAGGCTCAGGCATGACCTGGAAAGCAGAGTGCTCAGACCTGCCAAGCCAGCTGCAGCCTAGGCATTGGCAGGTACCTAGAGTACCTTATGATGAAAACTCAGGTGCCTATGTGCTTGGATGGGTCTATGTACAAACGACATACATGAGTCCAGCACACAGGGGGACTTCATACGGGGGGCTGAACAGCTGGAGAGTGGCTTGCCAGAAAAGGTGCTGGAGGTCCTGGTGGACAACAAGTTGATCATGAGCCAGCAATGCGCCCTTGTGGAAAAAAAGTCAATGGTCTCCTGGGTTGCATTAGGGAAAGCATTGCCAACAGGTCAAGGGATGTGATCTTTCCACAAGTTGATCATGAGCCAGCAATGTGCCCTTGTGGAAAAAAAGTCAATGGTCTCCTGGGTTGCATTAGGGAAAGCATTGCCAACAGGTCAAGGGATGTGATCTTTCCTCTCTGCTCAGCCCTGGAGATGCACATGCAGAAGCTCAGTCCAGGTCTAGGCCACTACAAATATCCTTGAGTGAGTACAACAGGCCACAAATATGATGGTGGGACTGGAGTACCTTTCATAGAAAGAGAGGCTGAGAGAACTGAGACTGTTCTGCCTGGAGAAGAGAAAGCTTGGAGGGTCTTATAAATGTGCATAAATACCCAATGGGAGAGAATAAAGAAGATGGAGTCAGACTCTTCCCAGTAATATACTGTGAAGGGAGAAGCAGTGGAAACAAACCAAAATAAAAGACATTCCATTTAGCCACAAGGGAAAAATAAATTTTCTGTGAGGGTGATCGAACACTGGAACAGGTTGTCCAGAGGTGATGTGTAGTCTCCATCCTTGGAGATATTCAAAACCAACCAGACACAGCCCTGAGTAATCTGCTGCACCCGACTCTGCTAGGAACGCCCACCAGCCTCTGTGACTGTGGTTCTGTTACCCACATGGATGGCAGGCTTTTGTTTAGTTTCTAGGTGCCTTAACTTTCCACATTAAGGAACTTAGCTATTCTATCCTGACTGCCAACCTACAAAACAAGGGCAATACTTGCTTATTTTATAAAAATTAAAGGGAAAGAACAAAAATGCTAGTTAATATCATATTTATCCCAATCTGAGAGTGAAACTTGACTACAGAAAAAAATTAATATTATGGTTGAACATTTGGAAAAGTTAATGAAGTACCTGCTCAGCATACAAAATAAGGCATAGCACACAGTTTTACTGTGTCACATGATCAGAGAGACACTGTAATTTGGATATACTTTCTATAAGGAAAGTTCACAATGGAAAAAGTTGAACAGCACATGACGCAAATTCTCACTTTTCAACATTACAAGAAAAAGAACCTCTTGTAAATCTGAGGACCATGGAAAAACTCATCCCGGCAGCGGTGAAGAACTTACAAGGAAGGGAAAATGTCTGGCTTTCAGCTAAATTTAGCTAACAGTTTTCAATTAACCCAACCTAAAGAACATATTTTCCCTATTGAAAGTGCAAGTTAGCACCTTTTATTTCATTTTCACTGGGTACAGGCTAATTTTTAGAGAAGGGATAACAAGTCCAGCACCTCTATCACTTCTTTCAAAAACCTTAGACATCTTGTGTAACACCTCTGAGATGAGGATTGTTTTTCTCTGTTGAGGAAGCACTTCAGCATGGTGCATGCCCAATTTTCAGCACTTGCAGACTTGCCAGTATTTTACCCTAGAGCTTGTTTATACACGCACCTTCCTCCAAGCACCACCCAATCTGTCATAAACAATGGAAATAAGATGGAAGTCTGCCTGTTTTCATCTACACAGTTCGCCAGCTCGATTTAAATCACTCTGCAGGAGGGTAACCTTAAACAATCAGTGAAAATGGAAGCATCTGAGTTTTGGTCAGCTTTGAATTTGCTCCCAGATCTTCCCAATAAACTGTTTTTAAACCCAAGTATCTCCTTGGTGGCTGAAGAAGGTGAAATGAGCTATGTGAAAGACTTGGCAGCATCTATGAATGTAAAACTTATAGAAACATTATAAATAATGTAACTGGAGCTATAAAAATCCTGGTTAGTCATGCAGTTGCAAGTAACTCTGAGGATTATTATGGCTGGTAAGTCGTGGTACGGGTGCCCAATTTTTAAAAGTAGGTTTTGCCTCATTAGGTTGCTTCTCTGGATATGAGAAATTTGCTTTAACTACATTATTTGGAATTGCTGGGGGAAGAATCTATCAACCACAAAGTGCCCTGTTGCTGAACTCAACCAAAAAAACTGTTAATAACTCCAGCAGATGTTTCTGCTTTTTAGGCAACAGGACTCCTCCCTTTCTCCCACTGCTCTCTTTTTCAAAAGCAGACACCAAAATGACTGAATTCCAGCATCCTACACACACAGTTACTGCTAAAGCAAAAACCAGTGTTATTCAGTCAGTGGTGATAAAATCTCTGTGGAGAAAGTCAGTGTGAGAGCAAATTTTGGTCTCAGTACATTTACTCTGGTGAGCACTGTGTAGTGCCGTGTAGCCAAGAAAACTTTCCTTGTGAGAAAGTTTGTAAGAAAAGGCCGTAACTATTTCCATAACTAACAGTTTGCATTTCTAAAAATGTTGACCTTGATTATTAGTACTAAGAAGCTGACCTTATTTATTTAGGCATTGTCTGTTGAGCACATGGTCACTCATTCAACAACATTCCCACCAAAAAGAATGGGCCCTGTTAGAGTCTTAGCACAATATTGCTTCCTTTCTTTTATTTGCAGATGGTTTTTCATGCTCTGGCCTTCAGGGTTCTGTGGTATTGGGAATATATTTTATAGACACTTTTACGTCTCTGTGCAGTACTTAAGCAAGCCTTGGCACTGAAGTGCTCAGGCGCTTGTTGTCAGCATCTTCATTGTGTTTCATCTGAAATTTTAAACTAAACGTCTGTTCTATGCTCTTTCTAATGAGAAGGAAAACTTATGAAAGAAAGACCTCTTTGTTTCCTTCTTCTTGGAGTATGGAGCTTCACAGACATTCTTAAAGCGAGATGTAGTGGCCAAGGAAATATAGGTGTCAACATTCATGGAAAAAAATGTATTGCATACTTCATATCCATAAACAAGGAAACAGCGTCTGGATGTTTCAAGACGGGCAAAATGAAAGACTGATTCCTGACTCAGTATGCATTCTGCTGTTATTTAATTAAAAAATAACAATGGTCTGGACTCAGTAGCACATCATCATTCACCAGCTGTACTACTTGGACACAGAAGTGTTCATTTTATAATACCCTGTCAGAGGTAAGAATTGTTAGGTTTTTTTGGATTCTCTTTCATACTTCCTTTCAAGCCTACGATTGCTAAACTAAGTAAGGTCCATCAATCTTTCAGAAAAGATACTAACCCACAGAGGAGTACTTCTAGTGATTGAAACTGTGGGAGTAGTAGTCTCAGTCCCATAAAATGACTTCCTTGTCTCTTTTCAGAGACTTCTACTGAGCAACTTGTATTGAGATGGTGCTCAATGTCATTAATACTCAAAGACTCATGCAAATTGTTATTCTTTGCTGTAATCATACCAGGTTACATTTCCAATTATAAAGCTTAAAAAATTTAAAAAAAAAGTGTGCACAGCCATAAAGACTTCCTTTTCTTGTGCAATGGCAGAAAACGCTATCAGAAAATGCTAAATGACATAGTGGATCAAAAACTATTGTTTTAGGCATATTCAATTCTCCCCTTCATTTGCAATGCTTAGGAAAATGTTATGGGAAAAATACTAAGAAATGACTGAGATTAGGGAAAAATAGCATAGATCACATTCTGATTATATTTGCAGGTGTAGTTATATTTCGAAACTGAAAAACCTTTTTTTCTAAAAACACCTTCAAGCTGTAAGAAACACACAGCACAACACCTTGTAATTTCTTTTACAAGAAAACAAATGCAACTTTTGAAGAAAACGGAATTCCAGTTTCTGGACAAAACGTGAACCTGTTACGGGCAAACCACTTACAGCAGCTGTGAAGCATTACAGTTGTTTACATTAAAGAAGTACTTCCAAGTCATTGTGGGAAACCAGCAGTAGCCTTATTTTGTTGGTACACTACCTTACGTGACTTCCATGATACACAGAGTATGCTGGACCACCAAAACTCTAAAGCAGTCTGAAAGGATAACTTCTGCCTGCAACCAAACCTGTCATTAGGTGAAGAAACGAGAAATACAAAAGGGTTTGTAGCTCAGCTATTTATATTTAATATATAAATCCAGTTTGTGAAGGGTTCAAAAAGCTGTACAAGAACCTGTGTCTTTGACTTCCTGCTTGCATTTAAAGCATGCCTTGCTCTTTCTTATTTCAAACTGTGGTGAGGACTAAAATCCACAGATTTCAGCACTTTATTTTAAACTCCAACTATTTTCAGTATTTGCAGCACATTACCTAGGAATGTCTGAAGTTACAAGAACGGCTAATTGACTGGATTGAAGAACTATCAATGAATCAAATAATTTTAACATGTTGGAAAGAATAAATTACATTTATAATTTATTGTTTTATGTTAATGTTGTTATTAACATCATATCAAGACTGGCATCTGTTACTACATCTTGTTACATAAGTGCGGTTACTAAGATTGTAGAGAATCTAGGCAACTTAAAAGAATATTGTGCTTTTTTATATCAACCTGATTTATAAAAGAATGAGAAAAAAGAAGGTCTTCCACAACTTTACCAAGAAATCATGGGAATTTTCCCAAGCAATTTCCCATGCATTGTCTCACTGTGGTTTGTAAGCTAGCACAGAGAATGTTCTTGCTTGGGGTCAAGATCACATCTTTCCTGTCATTTCTATGAGCTAGAAAGATGGGTCTGAAGTATAAATATCGTTACTCTTATTCTTGGAGAAATTGTGAGAGAATTCTGTACAAGCAGATGAATGAAAGGAGAATACTATGCACAACTGGACTACCCTGTTGGAGAACTGGCATCGCCAGAAGAAAAATATTTGTTTGGATGATGCTGAACTCCATATTTTCTAACAGGTCAATTACAAATTTTAGCCTCAGAGAGAAAAAAAGTTTTTGGTGCATTTCTGGTATATATACTTCCCATCCATCAGATATCATTCTTCATTGCAGAATGCAGAGCAGAAATGTTTTTGTTAGGGATTTCAGGGTCTCTTCTCTTTACTACAGTTGATGCAAGGAACTTATCTGCATGTATTCTGTAATGTGCAACAAATCAATCTTCCAGACTGCAGCAACCCCACCACTGTGATGTCAGTGGTACCATGACCCCTGCTCTCATTCATGTCAAAGGTGTCATCTAATTTCCTAACAGCTCGTTATATGTCCTTGTTATTCCTGGCTGCAATCTGCATATCAGGGGGATCTTCTCAAATGAGCAGCATATAAAAGTGATATTAAAAGGAGACTAAAAAGTATTGCTCAAAGCACTTGTCCGAAACTAGACTTTTTGAGAATTATGGCCCTGTGTCATTAATACACATCTTCTTAAACATTCCTTTGTATTAACAAAGGCAATTTATGGATGAAACTGCTTACTCAGCTTTGAAAGATGATTATTGTTATTGGGCATCAGCTGAAGAGGAGTCTGGTTTGGGCAAACTCAGTGCAGAATGGGCTTCACCTCCAAGCTAGCAGCTGAGAGGACTGCAAGACAGGAGAGGATGAACTGCTGAGAGGGAAGCAAGGAGGTGTGCTGCATATGATCATCCCGTGACGCATTCTCCCAGCAAAATGGAGAATGCTCTCTTGGCAATGAATAGATTTTCTCTTTAAGACATGACAAAGAAAAACCAATCACGCTTGAAGGGAAGGAACCTTTACAATCACATCCTGGGTTTCACCCATATTCCCTAGTGAGCATACAACAAAGAAGAGATCACTCTTCCAAGGAGGATCGCGGTGGGGAGATCCTTCATCAGTGGACCAGTAGAGAAGTTGTCTTGGTAAGAAGTCGACTGGCTGCATGTACGGTGCACTGGAGTTTACACTAGCAGCTTAGAGCAAGTTTCTGTCCCTAATGGTTGTAGTTGGATGAGTTCTTAGACAAGTTATACTAGGAAAACATGGAGCATAACTCAGCTCCAGCTGCTGTAAAGAGAAACAAATTTCATTTCTACTGAAGAAATGTAAGTACAGCAGTGAAAATCAATGCACAATTATATTTATTTTTCCAAAATAATAGCATTAAGATATTTTGTAAACTTACTACAGCAAAACATCTCACATTCTAAAATTTCTTCAACCTTGGAACTGAGTTGCAAAACTCTACAGATATTTCCTAAACTTACACATAAATATTTGCTGAATAACATGATTTGACTTCCATTATAGAGAACCATACAGCCCTGTTGACTCCCTTAATGACTCTTCTTAATAGGTTTCTCTCCCTACTGAAGCTTCTTCCAACTTAGAATGACCCCGTCCCGCAATATTAAAAACTGGGGTCTGTATGTTATATGGAGAGTTACATGCTGCATATTCAAATGAGTTTTTAAAAAGCTCAGTCAGATGAGTTAGCTCTCTAGTCATACACCTGCTTCGTTTAGGCTCCAAGCTGGAAACCTGTAAATGTGACAAGTGTTACATACTGCAAGCAATCCTACTGAAATCACAAGGGCTGCCCTGCGTGAGCAGCGGTTCTACAGGGGCTCAAGTCTCAGGCCGTAAAACTGCTTCCACTTGCAAATGTGGGTTGTCGATGTAGTCTAAGATAAGAGAATTCAAACTGCAACAGAAATATCTGGAAATGGAAATTTTAAATCTCTCTTAAATGTAAGCTGTTGACTTCAGATGACAGTTTTGTTTCTCAGGGCAGGTCCATAACTTTTAATATGTTTTAGTTATGTCTAAGCCTGTCACTAATTGGAAGTCGAATTTTCTTTGCTTTTTTGGTGGGAGGTTATTTTTCAACCTTGACAAAGTTCGTCAGCTTCAAGCCAAAGATAAGTCCCTTTAAATTCATACTTACAAAACATTCCAGCAAAAACTATTATACTTTCTAATGCAATGGCCAGAAAAACAACACAGCGCACCTTGTTGCTAGATCAGGCCTCTAAGTATCTGCACAACAGGAGTAGGAGACAATGCCTCCTTTCCCTCAACTCAGCAGGACTTCTCAGGCACAGCACTTCTGAAAATCAGGCTACTAGTCAAATACTGGACAAAGAATTCCAAAGCCTTATTTTAGAGCATGATGTCTGCTTTAATGAAAGACAGTAATCAAAATGTATTTTTTAATACTGAATGTCATTACCTCTAGCTGTATCTAGACATATGAAACTGGCTATTGGCTCTGCCTTTAGTTTTATGGCTGCAGGTCAACCTACCCAAAAATTTTTGCTGGAGCAAATGTTTGTAAAATGAAAGAATTTGGAATGGAGTAATTATAAGCAAATAATTAATTAAAAATAACTTTTTTAGCTTAAAGAATATATGGAAGCAGATGAGGGGTTCTTCATGCATACTTTTTGTTCTTTGTTTTAGAAGATGAAAAACTATTTTCAGAACAAATAGTCTGGTGAAATAACCAAAAATTCCTTGCACCAAACTTAACATTTTTTTTCATTTTTTTTGACTCATCAATAGAGTTCCAACACATGAGCACTTTCAAAGAAAATATTTCAGGAAGGTAAGTTTTCTGTGGGTTTGTTGGCTTATTTTTTTGGAGGAGAATGTGTTCTAAAGTGTAGCTGAAGCTTTGATTATTTTTTTTTTTAAAAGCTTGTTGGTATTCACTTAGCTTTAAAGTAACAGCAAATTAAGCAACTTCGGAAATGTGTGGAACATCACAAGAGAGTAGATCTTCAGTATATGGAAGTTTGTTACCATAGGATTTCACCTGAAACATGAGGACATTTAAATCTTTTCCTATTCATTAGACCTGGGCATGTTACTCTTCACATGGATCTGTAGCCAAGGGTGCCACCTGTAAAAATCACTACTGGAGCTGCTATGACAGACAAGCCAGTCTCTTGGAAAGATTTTATTAATTTTGTGTTCTTGGCTGAGTAAAAGGCATTATAAGTGTTAAAGCAGAGTAGCCATTAAGATTGCTGCTGAGACATGATTAATTATCCCCTCTCTGTCACCTGTGCTTGTCTGTCACCTTTCCCTCTTGACCTGTTTCTATTCTTCTTTCCCCAGCACTCTGTGGACCAGATTCTCATTGGTGACATCAGTGATGCTGAGATCAGAAATTGGCTCCTTGCCTCTATTTTTCCCTTGCCTTCCCTCTAATTTGCCTTTCCCTGTGCTTCTCTTCAAAGACACTTTGCTGCAGCTCACAGTGCTTTGCAGGTATCCTTGACTACAGCTCACATTCCCCAATCTCCGGCCAGCTGGAGCAGCTCCCTGGTATGATATAATCCCGATCAAAGGCAGGTGGCCAATCAGCAAACGAGCAACTTGTTGGCACACAACAGAGGTGACTCAGCCACTATTTGGTCCCCTCTTTTCAGTCTTAGATTTGGCCAAAAAACTAGGTGGTGGATCTTGAAGGCAGTGGATTGCGAGTCGTGGTGAGCTGTAAAAATTAAAAACAAAAAATGTCTCTTCTGGAACGGGATGCAGTCATGGACTTACCCAATCAGCATTCCAGCTGCAAGGCAAGACCAGCACAGCCTGATACTGCTGGTCTTTTGTAGTGTGCTTTTTGGAGATTGCATCAAAATAACTTAGTAATGCAAAAATCTATGATCAGATGGATAGGAGAATTTCTATGGGATTGGAAAGAAAATGGCAAAGTATCTTAAAAAAACCTTTAAAGATGTTAATTGCATAGTACTGTAACTGTAGCATGAGATTTGTATTCCATTTATATATAACCCATCTGGAATAGGTTCTGGGCACAAAGAAAGCCGCTATGTGCACAGTGATTTGAACATGTTTACAAAGTCCTGCTTGTGTTTGAAATCAAAGTACATCCACCTACAAACATTTCCACCCCATGAAGTTACTCAGCAAGTTGTTACAAGGATAAGATAAGTCACTATTTATTTTCCCTATCTATTCTTGGAAGGCTAGTTTTTTAAAGAATTTTTTACTAAATGGAAACCAAATTCAAACCCACAAGTTTTTAATCCTGCCTGTCATAATTCTTCTTGACAGTGGTAGTTTCACAGAATGCCTTCAAAATATCCCTTTTCTTCCCATCAAGTAATTAATGCTATTTATTGAGCTACAAGGGGAAATTCACCACATCAACAAAGATTCAACATTTCTACTAGTTAGATCACTGGATAAAGAATTGACCTCTGTCTGCTGTCCGTATCTCTGCCACTAGTTTATTCTTTCTTTCAGGGAAATTGCATGCTGCTGCTGTGCTTTCAAAGTGGGGATTGTCTATCTTGCAAGAATTTGGGTGCTTGTCCAAATTACACTTGCAACACAAGAATATTATTCTCCACAGTATACTTGCAGACATAAGGAAACACTGGGGGAGAAAATTCACCACCATAGCATGCTGAGCCAGAAATTTTACCATCATGTGTCAACATGGCTCCATATGCCAGGAGCAGATAATAAGGCAGCCATTGTAAGGGATCTGAAGAGGAGGGTTGGTACAGTTTACTAACTCAGTTTAGCATCCAATGCACATTAATGCTGCTTCGTTTAACTCAAGGTACTAAAGAAATGAAAGCACTATTTCTCAGGAAGAGAAAAATGCGGTATCTATGTGCAGTATATTTCCAGAATGCTTTGGCAGGAATTCACTTGCTGTTATTTAAGTTAAAAATGAAAGAATTTCCAAAGAGGGACAAACCCAGATCAGATATGCGTACTTCCAGAAACCAAGTAGGAAAGGTTCCACCCATGACATTTCAAGTCCCATCTGCACTAACATCTTTGCCAATTCTTGAAATCGGTGCTTTGTTTTTCTAGAGGGTCTCTGTCAAAGCCTGGTCATCAGACACAAACCCCAATGTTGCTGCAGACCTCCATTCCTGACTGTCTGACTTGCGGGTTGTACTGATCCCTTCCAGGGCTTTTGGTAACTATCAGTGTCCTTTTCACAACAAACCTTCTACTCACCAGTGCCTTCTAATAGCAAGGATGCTTCTTGAGTAAAATCACCCAAGAACATAAAAGAAAGAATCCACCTACACGTTGAATAACCTGCCTGGAAAATGGCGCTTTCGTAATGACTGAAATTTGAGATCTTCTCTGACGGCTGACTTCCTTACTCCTCAGTTCAGCAGTAACCTCTCCACAACTGCAGCCCTGTTAAGGTATTTGTTCCTCAAATTACTTACCACTGCTTTAACTGTAACAGAAAATAACAAACTGTACATAAGCCAAGGTAGTGTGTTAAGAGGGTTACTTGTTTACAATCTCTATGCAGTCTACTTTATCTCTGAGATTATCCTCTAACCAACTACAATCATAACTGCTTCCATATGAAGTCGCTTATGCAGGATGTTCCAAAAACACCTATCAAATGAAAAAAAATATAGAAATTAGTTTTGAACTTACACACCAGCAAAAGCTGTTGCAGCCATGAGGAGGCAAAAGAACTGGCTCAGTCAAATGTGCTTCCCACTAGTTGCCAGGAACCTCCATTTTACATTCCTTGGCCTGAATTTCTTTTGATCAATTAGTGTTAACTCTACTTGTTTCTCATTCTCGTTATGGCCTCCCTCTCATTCTTACCTCCTCTTGTGCTTTCTCTGATCCTTCCTACCTTTCCTCTGCTTCTCCCTCAAATAAACAAAAGTCCATTTTTCTTCCAGACACGCCATACATACCAGGTAGGAACACAGAATTAAGCTAATAGGTTTTGTGTGCACCTGCACATTTGAAGGCAGATTTACAAAGGACAGGACGGGAAAGGAGAGGTGAGGAGAGAGAAAAGAGAGGAGTGAAGAGGGAGAGGAAAGGAAAGGAATTGGGTACAGGAAAAAGAATGTGTATTCAGAAGGAGCAGCATTCTTTATTGGGATCCTTCATTTTTCAGAATGGCCAAAGTTTTGCTCGTTTGGCAGATGACTTGACAGGGAGGAGTGTACAGCTATGGATATATTCACAATGCTGATGAAAGAGCCTCATATCTAGATTTGGCAGAGTAATAGAATACTACACCCTGTGAATGCTGACTACACAGCAATGCGACCTCTGTCTCCAGTGTATTGGGGTTGTTCCTCAACAGCCCATGAATTATTGGTAACAACTCAACAGTCAAGTTGCCCATGGGCTGAAATGAGATCTTGCTGCTCTTGCCCTTACTCATGCATATGGTTCAGTCCCTTTCTTCCAAAATTCTTCATGTAGTGACAAACATGGGTTCACAGCCCTACTGTGCAGGCCAACTTGCCAGGCAACTTGAATAGCTAGAAGTCTGTCCAACAAGCCAATTGGTTTTCAAGTGGGGAATTTCTATTTAACTTCTGGGATGGTTTCAGAGTCTACCACGCTGCTGGTACATTTAGGGTTAACCTTCCAGTTTGGATCTGTCCTGTGTAAGGATTTGTGCCACACCTTTGCTCTCAGGGGCTGTTTGGGAAAGTCCTTGGTGTGGTGGCTTCAGAAGCAGCCATGCTTGTGCATTCTCTATTTGGATTACTCTGAATTTAGCTCTGTCATAGGTTCTAAAATGCGGCCTGTTTAGAGACTTGCAAGTGAAAAGGACTAGCTTTTGGCCCAGGCAACGTAGGCAGCAACTTAGAACAGCAGACTACCTTCTTTGTCTGGGCTAAGACAGCAATAATCAGTTCCTTCATCAGCCTATACAACCTGAAGAGTCAGTTTTACTTCCTCCTTGCATAACCTTGGCTTCTGGGGAAAACATTGAGGGACGCAAGGCAGCAGCAGAAACAAACATGAGCAAGAAAAGTAGCAAGTCCTTTTGTTCTTCTGGCTGTCCTATGCAATGACTGAAGTAGCAAGCTTAGTCCCTTCTCAGCAGCCTAATAGGCAGGACAGTAGCTGGCTGTAGTGGGAGAGATGTGGGAAGAAGAGCTGAAAGAGGGAAGAGAGACATACCTGTAATCATTACTTCAAATCAATTTTTTCCTGTTGCAAGAACCTTATGATTATAAATCATGAATCAATTATTACCAAATCATAATTAACAATAATGTACCATTCTTTTGGAAGTACAAAAAAATAGCGCCATTAGCTTACTGTGATGCAGTATAACGAATGCTTTGCAAGAGATTTCTAGATATTTCCTTGTCTTTCATACCTGTTTCAGGCCTTACACAACTGCATCTCCAGCTACACTGCTGCTATCTTGCTTTAATTTGTCATTATATCGCTTATGAGTTGGGCTATATTAGCCTGTTTTTTGTAACTGATTATATTTGTTTCCTTGTTCTTAGGACTCTCTTGCACAACAGGCCAGTACTGGTTTCCAGTTATCTTTTAAATGTGACCTTATTTGGTTACTCTTATTACTCTTCTATCTCAGACCGTTTGCATCTGCCCACTCACAGATTTGTTTTCTTCTTTGCTAATTATTGTTAATGCATCCAGTCTCAGTGGAGGTTCAGAAGTTCACCAGCAAAATGCAGGTTCTCTGTGCTTCCTGAAAGGCTTCTGAGCAAGTTTAATACAATCATGCACCTGTGCTGCTTACCAGTCTGTATACCACACTTAGTAACATACAGCATTAAATGCTGCTAACACACATGAACTGAAACTTCAGCATATACTTATACCCAGGCACAATTTTTCATAAAAATCTTAGTGGCTTCCACAAGCACCCAGACTGTAAGCTTCCTGTGCTTGATGATTTGTTCACAGCACTGGGTCCAGTAGGAAGGCAGATGGCAGTCAGGGGCAAAAGGTACACAGCCGTATAGTCCTTAATGTTATCGTGAGCACATATCAGAATGGATGGAGGTAATACTGAGGCAGAGGACTGTAGTCCTGACATCCCTAGAAAAATCCGTTTGTCCATAGGAAATAAAAACGAAGGGCCAATAAATAATACAGAAAACAATTCACAAAATTATGGGCATTATTGACAAAATAATAATGACACATCTACCCAGTTTCATCCTGCAAGATATTAATATCAGGCTCTTTGTAACTAAGGAGTGTAAGTTTGCCTAGCTCATCAGCTTCCCTGGAGTGGAATCGCTTTGCTTTCAAAAGCTTCTAACCAGAGATGACCCATTTAAATGCATCCCTTTATATTTACTGAAACTAGCAAGAGTACTAGAGTTAAATCCCTGTCTTCCTAGGATAGGAAAATAGACAGTCCTACCCAAGGGGATGCGATACTGGACCTAATAGTCACCAGTGCAAGTGAGCTCATCGGGAATGTCAAGACTGGAGGCAGCCTGGGCTGCAGTGATCATGCACTGGTGGAGTTCACAGTCGTAAGGGATACGGGTCAGATGAGGAGTGTAGTCAGGACCTTGAATTTCAGGAAAGCAAACCTCCGGCTCTTCAAGGAGGTAGTCAATAGGACCCCCTGGGAAACAGTCCTCAGGGACAAGGGGGCAGAACAGAGCTGGCAGATCTTCAAGGACATCTTGATCTTTCCATAGAGCACAAGAGCTCTCAATCCCCACATGTAATAAATCAAGCAAGAAAGGGAAGAGACTAGAATGGCTGAGTTGGGACCTGATGGTCAAATAAAAGGCAAGAAGGAACTGCACAGGCAGTTCAAGCAGCATCAGGTATCCTGGAAAGAGTGTAGGGAGGCTGCCCCATTATGTAGGGATGAGGTCAAGAAGGCCAAGGCACGGCTGGAGCTGAACTTGGCAAGGAATGCAAAGAATAACAAGAAGGGCTTCTACAGGTACGTCAACCAGAAAAAGGTTAAAGAAAGCGTACCTTCCCTGATGACCAAGAATGGCAAACTGGTAACAACAGATGAGGAGAAGTCTGAGGTACTCAACAGCTTTTTTGCCTCGGTCTTCACTGCCAGCCTCTCTCCTCACACCTCCTGAGTTGAAGGACTGCAGGACAGGGACTTGTGGGACAAAGTCGCTCCCACTGTAAGTGAAGACAAGGTTTATGACCACCTGAGGAACTTGAACATACACAAGTCTATGGGACCTGATGAGATGCATCCCAGAGTCCTGAGAGAATTGGCTGATGTAGTTGCCAAGCCACTCTCCATGATATTTGAAAAGTCATGGCAGTCAGGTGAAGTCACCAGTGACTGGAAAAAAGGAAACATCAGACCCATTTTTAAAAAGGGGAGAAAGGAGGACCCTGGGAACTACCGCCCTGTCAGCCCCACCTCTGTGCCTGGGAAGATCATGGAACAGATCCTCTTAGAAGCCATCCTAAGGCACATGGAGGACAGGGAGGTGATTCGAGACAGCCAGCATGGCTTCATCAGAGGAAAGTCCTGCCTGACCAAACCTAGTGGCTTTCTACAGTGGAGTGACTGCATCAGTGGACAAGGGAAGGGAAATGGATATCATCTAGCTGGACTTCTGCAAGTCCTTTGACACAGTCCCCCATAACATCCTTCTCTCTAAGTTGGAGAAATACGGAATTGATGGGTGGACTGTTTGGCGGATAAGGAACTGGCTGGATGGTCGCATCCAGAGGGTAGTGGTCAATGGCTTGATGTCTAGATGGAGAGGGGTGACAAATGGTGTCCCTCAGGGATCCGTATTGGGACTGGTGCTGTTCAACATCTTCATCAATGATTTAGACAGTGGGATCAAGTGCACCCTCAGCAAGTTTGCAGATGACACCAAGCTGAGTAGCGCGGTCAACAGGCCAGAGGGACGGGATGTCATCCAGAGGGACCTGGATGAGCTAGAGAGGTGGGCCTAAGCAAAATTCATGAAGGTCAACAAGGCCAAGTGCAAGGTCCTGCACTTGGGTTGGGACAATCCTTGTTATCAATACAGGCTGGGGGATGACGTGATAGAGAGCAGCCCTGCGGAAAAGGGCTTGGGGGTACTGGTGGATGAAAAGCTGGACATAAGACAACAATGTGCACTTGTAGCCCAGAAGGCCAATCGCATCCTGGGCTGCATCAAAAGAAGCATGGCCTGCAGATCCAGAGAGGTGATTCTCCCCCTCTACTCTGCTCTCATGAGACCGCCCCTGGAGTACTGCGTCCAGCTCTGGAGCCCTCAGCACAAGCAGGACATGGACCTGTTGGAGCGGGTCCTGAAGAGGGCCACAAAGATGATCAGAGGGCTGGAGCACCTCTCCTATGAGGACAGGCTGAGAGAGCTGGGGTTGTTCAGCCTGGAGAAGAGAAGGCTCTGGGGAGACCTTATAGTGGCCTTCCAGTACCTGAAGGGGGCCTACAGGAAAGCTGGGGGGGGGCTGTTTGCAAGGGCATGTAGCGATAGGACGAGGGGCAACGGTTTTAAACTAGAGCAGGGTAGGTTTAGATTAGACATTAGGAAGAAGTTCTTTACTGTGAGGGTGGTGAGACACTGGAACAGGTCGCCCAGAGAGGTGGTGGAGACCTCATCCTTGGAGAGATTCAAGGCCAGGCTTGATGAAGCTCTGAGCAACCTGATCTAGTTGAAGATGTCCCTGCTTACTGCAGGGGGGTTGGAGTAGATGACCTTTAAAGGTCCCTTCCAACCCAACACATTCTATGATTCTACAAATCCCTGCTAGACAAACACCTCTCCAGTACAAACCCACAGGCGCCTGATTGTCTATTTTCCTGGACACTTTCATCTTCTCACCTGGACAAATGAATTCTGAGGTTTTAAACTTACCTACTTTCTTCCAGATACTAGTATGTTAAGATTTTGTGGCATCTTTCTCTTCAGTAACTTATAGTAATACTTTTCAAGTACTTCCAGGTTATTTAATACTCTCTATGACCCCGACAGCCACCTCAGATAACAAATGATAATTGACTTTTTCCCAGATTTCCCTGCCCGGCCCCAAGGAGTGACCTGACGTCTAAAGTTCTTTGCTTTATTTTGTTATTGCTCTTAGCAGGTCACCCTACGCACATTCTAGGGAGCAAAAAGTCATCATTAAAGTAATTTCACAGAAAAGTCATAGGTATTTTTAGGAAGTGGTGAATTGTCCGAACTTAAGGAGGGTTGGTTAACTGCATATGTTTTATACAGTTTAGAGAAAGTGAAAGAAAAAAAAAATAATTTCTGTTTCTTGACAGTTGCTAACAGAAGTATTTGAAAACCATTTATATCAGCCTGTTACAAAGAACTTAACTCCCCTGAGTATCTTTGTATCAGAAATGGGTTATTTTCATGTTTTTCAGAAACGGTATCCAATTCTGCTTCTTTAGCCACAAAAAGCATTCAAAAAACCCAAATTTGTAGCCCTATTGAGAGTTTTTTTCATTAAAATATAGTTCTTATTCACTTAGAAAAAGAGTGTATGAGGCTAGATACGTCTGTTTGAGAGACAGAGGCTTTCAGACTGATAAAGGTTTTTAGAAGTCCTAAAAATCAAACAGGTGGACCAGAACACGATGTTTTGAATGATAGCGGTCTCTCACAGAGATTACATTTTGCCTGGGCATTAAAGAGTGGTTGGGGAGAGGTGTAGGGCTCTGACTCATAAGCATTGCAGCAAACTAACACACAGACTGTTCTGCCTTCGCCAGCCAGGACAATGGAGTGTCCCAGCACTGTGATGTAAAATCTCTTCAGCAGGCTTTATTTTCAGTTCAACAAAATAGCAGGGTGACTTTGCGAAAAGGGCAGTAACAGGATTTCTCTTCTCCTTTGGGTCAGGCACCACTACCCTCTTAAAGGAATAATTCTGCCTTTGAAACTTGCACGTGTACTAATTTTACTTTTTTCAGCCTTCAGCATATACATCCAATTCCACCCTACACTTTCTCAACTGGAAATCTATTCAAATCCAAGGAAATCAGATCCCCAAACGATCCTCAGAACAAGCTGCTCTTTCACATCTTTGCAAGAACACTGCATCCTGTTCCACATCCCTAGACATCCACAAAGCCCCAGGGCAAGAATCACCACTTTATGGTTTTGGCTCAGAAGCAGTACCATGTCCACACCTCAGCTACCAATCACAGGTTACACTGGAACAGCACAGCCAAGCTTCTGCCAGTTTATCCTCACAAACGCTTAAGAACCTAGTAGGCCAATTCCAGGAACATGCTCTTTTCTCCTGGCCCTACATCAAGGGTTGGTAATGTGGCTGATGGGAGAGGGAAAGGAAGCCTACCCATGGGGTAGTGTCCTATTAAAATATTTTATATGAATCTATCAGAATTTATGTCAGAGCTGTAAGAAGAACACTACTTGAGCCTAATGTAACCCAGAGAAGCTTAGTAATTTCTCTTAGGAGGTCTCCAGCGAAGTTGGGGAGAATAGTCTTCATTGCCGAGTCCCACAATTTCATGTACTGTCAGTTTTTTCTGCATTTATACCCAAGTTTCTGAAATTAATAAACACTAGATTTTCCAAGGTATGAAGACAGTATGTAGCTACAGCTGTTCCAAGAAAGAACTTTCTTTGCCAAGGCTAACTGCCCCTAGCTATCTCAGCTATGAAACTTAACATTTGTTGCACAAAATGAACTGGACAGTAAGTACCATTATCGCTATCCCACCCTGGAGCTTTCAAGCACATTATTGTGACTTACACAAGAACATGACTCAGGTAGACCAAAACATTCTGTATTAGAACAACACTTCATAAGAGTTTTTAAGTTTAACACATACAGGTCACCAAACAAGATGGTGAAGGCTGAACAGGCTCTACTTCTCAGAGAGACAACAGGCAAATTCAGTGTAACAATGAACAAAAACCCCATGCAAGCTAAGGTAGCGGAGTTTGTGTGTATATAGGCTGAAGAACTCATTAGGGTTTCTGAAAGCAGCCCACAGATCTTTTTTAACATAGGAACATCCCTGACTTAACTAGAATATGTGACTTTAAAATTGTTTAACTGAGTTATGAATCCCTTGAATGAATTCCTGTTTACGGATGGATGTCCTTTTCCAGATTCAGCTAGGTTTTTTTATTGAATGTTGCCTTCACCCATCACCACATTTCTTGCGAAGAATTAAGTTCTCTGTGATATGTTGAAAACACAGCCTGTAGCAGCATTGCTTTGGCAAAGTCTGATGGGTTGGCTCACACTATTTACCTTAACAGAGAAAATTAACCTGATTTATCTGAATTTCTCATACTAGAGCATGGTCATATGAATTGCTGTGTCCGCAGATTCCTCCAAGCCGTGACTATTGTGAACAGCAGTGGCAGACAGCTGATGTCTACTTCTTCCATCGGTATAGCTGAATCTAGGGGTGTCCCGTCCCCTGTTCCATGGTGAATGATTTATTTTGGCTTCAAGATCAACTGACTAAAGCTAAACAGAAGAAAACTATTCTTATACCCTAACCATGGTGTGAACTTTGAATTAGGAAAAGTCTGTATATTGATGAGACCAGTATACTCTAGCTGAAATCAGAACTCCACACCTTAAATCACACACCTTCCTTATCAAGCAGCCATATTTCATGCTTATGCAACTGATTTAGTGAGGAACAAGCATAAATATAAAATAAAAACATCTCCAGATCCCTGTTTACCTATAACTGTTAACAACGAGCTCATAAGCGAGCAGGAACAGAACAACCTTAAGGCTACATCTTGCCATTATTCTACAAGTTGAATAGCAGCAGAAATGGCCCCAATTTATCCAGGGGCCAGATAGCCTCTGGAGAAGCTTACGCGTCCCAGGTCTGCTATGTGCCTTTGGCCTTTCTGATCAAACTGTGTAGCTGAGCAGATAGCTGTCACTCACCTTGGGAAACTGTGTTACAGTACACGAGAAAACTGCCCTTGCACCTGAAAATATATTTAACAAAATTCTGAAACAGATAGCTCTTAATTGACCATTAGCCTGCCTGTTTTACTGTTTTGTTTTCCCTTATCATCATAGCCTTTGGGTTAATTTCTGATAAAATACACTTTTGAAATACGAAGGCTAATGAGAAGTTCTTGGACTTGCCTCAGAAGTTCCACCTTTGGGTAGGAGGAAATCTCCACATATTCTGCTACTTGATACAGAATAGGCTTTTGTCTGGTTTACTTAGAACGCACTGATAAGTCTTATAATTTTATTTGATAGCTGCTATTGTAGCAGGCAAAAAAAGATGCCATAATTGAGAAATTGCAAATATATTCTACTGCTCAAGAAAAAAAAAATAAATATATTGATATAACCTGTAGTTTGCTTGTGGATTCACTGCTTTGGATTCTCAAACATGAACACATGAGACAGGCAATAGTGTCCCAAAATAATACTGTGAAAACAGAAAAAAAATCTCTACTATTTCTCTTCAGAAAGTCAGACTTACGTTTTTCTCTGTGGTATTTTATTTTTTTCCTGGTCGCCAGTACAAGGATGTCCCCTCTTTCATGCTATGAAGTTATGTACGTATGTCAAGTATGAGAGAAAATGTGTGTTTAGTAAGGATGTAAGTCATGTTAGCAGCAGTTAGAAAAGTTAGGCCAGATTCAGCCTTATTTTGGTCCCATTGTCTTAAATGTGCTTCTATCTGGGGAAAACCGAGCCCATATTTCAAGAACTGGAGACGGTACTCATAAATGGTTCTCAAATTTTGCAAAAACGGTAAGCAGTAGCTTATTTAAATGAGTATTTCTTAGCTAGTACAATTTCACCTTGTAGTCACAATGCATAACACTGGCATGAACAGCCTTGATTAAGGAACAAATCTAGTGGAAGAAAGCATAATACAAATGAAAAAAAAAAAATAGGTATCTGTAGAAAGGAAGAAGCTGTGAAGTGAAAAAGTTAAACAATTGTGAGCAAAAAGATTCGAACACAACTCTCACAAATTGGATGAGAGGAAAGAAAAGTGCACAGAGGAGAAAAGAGCAAGCTATGGCAAATTCCACTGATCTGAGGATCCAGCTTTTTGTGATTGTGTCTTTGTGAACAGCAGGCCTGATATACAGAACAGTCCTAACATTTCCCTGGTACGTCACTGTGACTTATCCAGAATCCAAGCGCAAGTCACACTTTTCAAAGGCCCCAGTATTCATTGCCTAAATATACTTCCTTTCTCACCCAACTTCATACTGCAAACTAGAACTGATCCTGTAATATATGCCATGCTTTGAGTAGTAGTCTGGCTTGAGTTGAGTGTTACTAGAAAACAACATGGTCCTCTATATTTGTTTTTCACTTTGACTAAATTGAATCACCCTAGTCTTCATTATCATACAACAAAGAATTCATTTTTCCCAATCTAGTACATTCACAACTTTTGCTGCTTACAGGATCAAAATTCTACAGTTGTAATTATCCTTATGTATTTCCACACTGTCCTCCAATTAGCACAATACCAGGAACACTAGAAGAAGCAAATCCCCATAGATTTTACTTCTGTTTCTTGTACTTAAGAGATAAACTCGGAGACTGTTTAAGGATGAGTAAATTCACTTTTGCAGTAGGAACGCTATTAACCACAAAAAGCACAACAAAAGGGACTCTCCAAGAACTACCGGCACCACTTCAGCATTCTGGGTTTGCCCCGCTGAGCCAAAGTTGTTTGACCACTGCTAGCAGGCAGTTTAACAGACCAGGAACAGCCAAAACTAGGAAACAGACTATCTTACCAAAAACACGCGAAAAGATAACTGGCTGCCAGAACAAGAACAGGTTAGCACCCAGGAACGATTGCTTAGTAACTGAGGACACCTCAGAGTCCTGGAGAAATCCATTCTGGGCATGGTTCTATTCAATATTCTTTTTAATTGCTTCAGTGATGAGTTTGTTTATAAAATCTGCAGCTGACACAAAGCTAGCAGGATTTGGTGAGCACCTCAGAAGAGAGGACTGGAACTGAAAATGATGTTGAGAGATTGCAGAGAAGCTCAAAAACCATTAAGATAAAATTCAATAAAATCAAGTGTAAAGTGATACTCTTGCAAAAACACAACAACAAAACTGGGACCACCTGGTTAGAAGCAAAACAGCAGCCTGAAAAAACAAGGAAAGACATCAACACCACAGTGTGCTTCTCCTCTCCCTTAAAATATGACATCAAACCTAACTTTGGAATTTCGTGGACTACAAAATAAATAGGAACACTAATACATTATCACTGCAAGCCAACCCACCTTTCTCACATACAGACTTCAATCTGGAATGTATTCAGAAAGGTTCTTTAGACAAAGGACGTAATCATTCCCCACTCTTAGCCTTGAGAAGACCTCAGCTGAACACTATCATTTTGACATCACAAATACACATTGAGACTTTAGAACAAAGGAAGCTACTTTGAAAGGGGCTCTATCTTCTAAACCTATGAAGACAACTAGATGAACATGTAAGTCTCCAGAAAAAAAAAATGCTGAGAGGAAAAGGGAACCAGTACCAAGCACATTCATGGAAGCTGTATGAGAACAGAAATTTTACTTTTAATTTAGAAAGCAATTACATCTTCCATAAGAGAAGGAAAGACTCTAACCAGCTCTAACGATTACTTTGTTGCCAATCACATCAGGCTGAGATGCACCATTTCAATGGAGTATGGCTCACCTGTAATATTATACACTGAGGAGCAATAGATGGGTAGGTATACTTCCCTCCAGGATTCACGTACTTCAGGAAAAGTAGTGTTCCCAGTTTACAATGGGTAGGGAATGAGAAGACTTTTGCAGGGAATACCAGCAAAACAGACACTACCCAGTGTTTCTTATCTCAATGATTTACTTCATCATCACAAGGTTTGCCTTCACTGCTTAATAATAATAAAAAAATGGCCTTTTTCTTTGTTAGTTACCCAAGACACATGAACTATCTTGGTGTAAGACAAGACACTTCCACCTTACTGTTGCAAACTCATGGAAGCCAGTCTTACTTCCACACCTGACAATGATCTCAGTGAACATATCTCACTGTAATACTGAAGTATCTTGCCTCCACCCCATTTTCACCTTTGAAGGCCTTGATTAAAATTCAAACAAGTATGCTTTCTCTCTTTGTTTTTTGGGGCAAATGCTATCCACTAAAGCAGCACACATATGCAAAAACGTTACACGTTTCCGTAAGGCAAGTCTTCAGTTTGTTCACTTATGACTTCCCTCCACATGTCAAAAATCCTTTTCATTCTGGTTATTTATGTACAAACCTGAACATGAAGCCATCTACATGGAATGTTCTAGCTTAAACCCATTTTCACTTGCCACCTAAGCTAAGCAGCTGGACTTTGCTAGGAACTAGCTGGGGCGCTAAAAAGGTATGCCTTTCTGGCACTTCTGCTAAGTTGGTAGCAGGAAAGTGCCACGACAAACTGTTACGTCAGGGGTTTCGAGGTGGTAATGTTGAGGTTGCTGTAAACAGCTGCAACTCCCTGATGGTAATGACCACTAATGACCTTCTTTTGGTATAAGAGTGTCCCTGCAAGAGTTCCACTGATGTATCAGTTTCCAAACAGTTTTAATTATATTGGTATAATTCCTCACATAAACAAGCTTCAGTTCCATAACAAAATGGCACCTCATCTCACCATGGTACTTTATCCAGTTTGAAAACTTTATGTGCAATTTTACTGTTGTCAGCATCATCCAAAGCATTAATTCAGTTAAAGGCCCTCATCTTTTTTTCCTTTTGCTAACCTAGACAAATCAATCGGGGGAAACAAATTTATCCTTTAGCATGAGATTATTCACCATGTTTGCATATGCACTACGTATGAAGCTTCAGCCACCCAAGTCTCATATAGTGAGCACTCATTAATCCTACTAATTTCAGTAAAGATTTTCACATCAGTTGAACATGCCTGCCTTGACAGAAAACATGTTTTCCAATCACTCAAAACAGGTTACAATGAGATTAAATGATACTTCGCCAAAATACAAAAAGCCTTCAGATTGACATCAGCAACATGCCCATTTGACTGGAGCTTTTGTTGCCCCAAAATGAAACTGGCTGCTGCACCCTTCCCAAAATAAATGTAATTCTTAACTAAACATAGGTGCCTTTATCCCAAAGTGAAGTGAACTTTTTTTCTTTTGCCTGAAGGACTAATTTTATATTCCTTTTTTCTTCTCCATATGCCTTCCACCAAAAAGAATGGCTTGACTGGTTTTAGAATGGTTTGAGTGCTGCTGAGTCAAACAAGCAGCTGAGCTGTCTTGCAAGGAAGCTTCCCCTCCATTACTTAACGCTTGTTTTCTTTTACGGAGAGAGAAAAGGCAAAGGGCCCTCAGATTCCCCCTGGGGAATGGAGGAGAGAGAGAAGAAAATTAAAAAACCCCAAACTGCCTAATGAGAGTTACAGTAGGGTATGAAGGAAAAAATAAGAAAGGAAGAATCCCTTTACCTCTCTCATTTCCATTAGCATAATTTTCCAAGAATGTTAACTACATTCTTTTATCTCCAAGACACCAGGTTGCAACTCACAGTTTAAAACAAAGCTAAAACCAAAACTATAAATTATTCGTGGATCAAGAGTTTACGTAATGATATTGGCTATTATGTATACACAGATTTGAATTCTTCCATTTCTTTGATTTCGTTCCCAAGTAAATATTCTTCACAGACAATGATGAACTGAAAATATAGCCTTTTAAATATTTTATTTATTTATTGGATACTTAGCGCTGACCAGTTAACATAATTCTTACACACTTATCCTTTAGCATTTTGGTAGTCATTTTACTTAACAAGTAAGATTAAGCTAACGACCAAGTGACACCACCTTGAAAAACTACAAAAATGCTAGTAATTAGCACTGTATAGCCAGCATTGAACTTGGTGATTACCGGTCCTATTCAACCAATAAAAAAAGCACCAAACTAAACACCAGGTAAACAATAGCTGTCACTTAATGACCACAAAGTCCATTTGGTGCTCCCAGCATCGCTTCAGGTCCTTAACTACTCCACCTGGCCACTGCAGAGGAACTTCAGGTTAAAACCCTGTCACCTGAGCATCTGTAGCTGCTACTGGTTTTAATACTGAAGTTCCTCTTAACGTTTTTGCTCCATCGCACAAAGTGAAATCCCCAGTAAGACGGTTACACTAGCTTTAGAACGGTAAAACACTTCCCATACGAAGAGATAAAAAAAGATAATCACATATAACACCACATGCGGTAGTTTGGCTGTATTTTTTGTAATGTTGACTCCACAACTGGTGTTCAAAAAAAAAAACCCCTCAGACTGGCAGGCCCATTAGTTTAATGAAGTACTTAGTACGTGTACATAAACAGGTAGATCTTCGGCAAACAACGTGAGAGCTCTGCAGCGTTGGCTGCAGATCAGGTAAACGATCTGCAACATAAAATAATAATGGAATACAGTACCATCACGCGCAGTCGAAAACTGTACTTCCAAACCAACTGTTAAAAAGCGAAAAGGACGGAAGCGAGCGAGACGGAACGCAGATAATTGCACTATTCACCCTTCCCACCCCTAAGAAACACGAGATCCACCTCCGCTCTCCGCACAGCCTTGTCCTGTCGGGCGACTACTGCCGATGGCCGCCTCCAGACCTGCGACAAGCGGCAACAGGCTTTTCCCGAAGGCCGGGCGGTAAATCACCGCCAGCCCCGCCGGCACCGGGAGCCCACCGGTCTGACTGACTGACAGTCCTGTCTGACTGACAGGCCGCTTCGGCTGGAACGGTCTCGACACCCTTCTCTTCGTCCACGACGGCACCCTCTGCCATCGGGGACCGGGGTGTAAGTTTCGTGACAAACGACAACGCCCTTCCGTGCCTTTTGGTTTTTGTTTTCCCACACCCCCCCCGCAATCGCCAGGTACAGGAGACCCCAACGCCCCCCAGGCCGACTCCTCCTCGCCCCGGCGGCGGCGGGCTCGCCTCCGCACGGCGGAATTACAGCACCTTCTTCACCTCTCCCCACACTGCTCCCGCCGCCGCCGGCTCCTCACGGAGGGAGCTCCCGTCCCTCCCCTCAGCACCTACGAGCTGGGGAGGGGCGCGGAGGAACAGCCAGCGGCAGCCAGGGCGGCCCCACTGCTGGTCGCCCGGCCGAGCAGCGCTGCCCACGGCCTGCGGGCACGCGCTCGCGCGCTCGCTCACCGACACAACGATCTCCGCCCGCCCCCTCCCCAACCCCTCGGTTGAGCGACAGGTAACCAGCGCCAATAGAACCGCCATTTTTGCGCAGGGGGGCGGGCACTGCCTGTCTGGCGGGCCAATGGGGAGGCCGCTTCCTGAGCAGCGTCCCTGGTGAGGGAACGCTGGCGGCGGGAGGGGGGCCGGAGGAGGGGCCGGAGTTTCGGAAGAGGAGGGAATGGCTGTCACCGGTGAAGTCATGTTCATAATATAGTCCCTCGCTTCGGTTCCGGGCTGGGGTGACTCACCGAGGGGGGAGAGGAGCGACACCCAGCACGGCCCTCGCTCCACCCGGGCGGAAGGTAAATATCACTTACAACTCGGTCCGCCCCCCCCTCCCGCCCCGCTCCGCTCCCCGACCCTGTCACGGCCGTGTCTGCGCCGGCCTCTATTGTCGGTGATCGCGGCGGCACCGCACCGTGTCCACCTTACCTCCCTTCCTCCCTTCCCCACACTGGCACCGTTGTGCCACCTGCTTCCTCTCCTCCACCACCTCCGGCGCCCGGCCCGCTCCAAATATTTATATCCCCCCCACCCCTCCGGTGGGTGGAGAGAAGAAAAGTTTTGATCCGGTATTTCTGGAATAATCACGGTGCAGATCTCCGGGGTGGGAGGGTGTGAGCGGGGGGAATCCCCCCCGGCCCCCGGTGTCGTTGGTGGCTGGTGTGTGAGGAGTGACACAGGGAGTCGGGGCGCCGGGACGGCGCCTGGGTAGCCGCGCTGTGTGGCGTTGATCGCCGGCGGGCTCTCACGGGCAGCAAACCAGCAGCCCGTGGCCACTTCTCGGTGCCACCGTGTCACGGGCTCCGGGCTACGCGACCGGGGAGATAAACAGATCCGGAGGAACGACAGACAACAAATACCCAACCCCACGCCGCGCTCCGCTGGGGCTGCTCGGCGGGCCGGGGGCGGCCTCGCCCGCTGCCCCACCAGGTGCGGGCCGCCCGGAGGGGTGCGTTTCGGCGGCAGCCGGGGGGTGTCAGGGTGAAGTTCAGGGTGTCCGGCGCGGCGGGGTGTCTGTTTCTCTGCCGTGACACTGGCTGGCGTGGACCCGGTCGGGGAAGGGGAAGCGGGGAGACATGAGGAATGAGGAAGATGGTGCGTGGGGGAGCGGTCTCGCCTGTTGAGAGTGGCGGCGTTGCCCGTCAGAGCCAGGGAGGCCATGATCCGGATAATCTCCCCGCCTGCCTGTCACAAGCACTACACACACACATCGGGGAGGGGGGGGAGGCGGTGGGGGTTGGGACTTCGCCCGACAGGCTGCAGCTCCTGTTGCTTTTCAGTCGTGGTTTATAACTGTGCAGTCAGTCACTCCTGCTGGAAAGGTGTCGCGATGTACTTCCCAAAATAGCTTGTGTCCCCCCCTACCCCCCCCGTTTTCCATGCAGAAATCATGCTCCCGCCTTCCCCCCCCCGCCCCGTTGCAGCAGTCGTCGAAGCGGAGTAGCACAAAACATGCGCTTGCAATTTTGTAATCGCCTTCCAAGCAAAAACCATTTTATTTCCGGTGTGCACGGAAATTTTTTTTTTTTTTTTTTTTTTAAATTTTGACGGGGTCGGGCGGGAGCGAGGATGCGTACGCAGGTAGAGGCGGCTCGTCTGCTCCGTCGGGAGAGGGGGAACGGCGGTGGTCGGCACCGGGAAAAGTTCTCTCCCCTGCCGGAGGCAGGCAGCGGGGCTGCCGCTGCAGCCAACGCCCGGGAGGAGCAGAAGGGCAGCGGAGCCCGTCCCCGGGGCTCTGGCTGGGGAGAGGGAGGCGGTGGCAAGCGCCGGGTTTGTGTGTGTGGGGGTGTGTGGGGGTGGTCTTTCCCGTCCCCCTGCCCCTGCGAGCGGCGGAGGATCAGGAAGTCACCGCTGCCACACACAGGCGTACGGACATGTTTGGTCGGCGTGACATGGTGGCGGAGGGAAGGAGCGGCGGGGAGACGGGCCCAGCCCAGCCCTGAGGCGTGTGTGTGTGTGTGTGTGTGTGTGTGTGTGTCCCAACCCGGCTGCTCGCCCGCCTGCTGCCGCCGCCGAGCTCTCCCCGCATCGCTGTCGAGGTACGGGGCCTTGCGGGGCCCGCCGCCGGGAGCGGCGCAGCCATTGCTCGGCGGAGGGTAGGGGGAAGGAGGCAGCGGGGCTGGATCTCCAGGCAGGGGTGTTTTAGAGCTTGTCGGCCGGGGCGAAAACTTTCCAGAGAGGCCGGAGTGGCGTGTGTGTGTGTGTTGGGGCGGGAATAGGGCCCCGCCGGTTGTGCGCGGTCGCCCCGGCGCCGTTGCCGGGGGATGGCGGCGCGGCGCCGAGGCCTACGCGTACCGGGCGGCAGGGCCGGAAGAGCGGTCGGGCTCTGCCGCCGAGGGAGGGAGGGAGGGATGGAGCGGGCGGCCCGCCCGGCCCCGACACATGGTGTCCCCCACCAACACGGCTCGTTATGTCCGTGGTGCGGGGGGAAATGGAGGTGCTTTTTTTTTATTTTGTCTCCGCCCCCAAATTTATGATGGTGGAACAACAAACTGCACAGGGCTGGAAAAGTTACAGCTCTTCTAAACTCGAACTGAAGTTACAGTTAACTATAGTTGGTTTGTTTGTTGGGGTTTTTTGTTTGTTTGTTTGTTTGTTTTTCCTCCTAAGCGTGCATCATGGTCAAGTAAAGAGAGTGGTTAAGTGTCAGCGTCACTACATAGATCGCACCGAAGTGGGTTTTCCTTGGTATCTGCTGCTTAGGTTTGATATGCAGACTTTCCAAACTTTAGGTTAACGCTGTTCTTTTTAAGGTGTCTTTTGAGGAGTATTTTAGATAGGTAAGTAAATAAGCAACTAAAGAATTGAAGATTTTTTTTTTTTACTTTTAGCTTTTTAAGTATTCTGCATGCTTTCTCTAAAAAATAATTATATCGGATCTGTGACACGGCATTGTTCCGCTTGTGTTCTTTTCTGTTTTGCCCTACGTTTCTTCGCTATTACTTGATTTTAACCACAGCCCCTAAGACCCAGACAATGAACGTTGTACCGGAATTTAATTCCTCTAGTAGTATACCAGTTACATGTTCGGGGTGGGGCAGTGTCTTCTGTGTAAATTAGCATTGTTGTGCAAATAAAGGCACACTTTCTCTTCGGGAGCCTAATTGCCCTCTTAATGTCTTTGACTTTGTTTCTTTTGTCCTTCTGTTATTCTAAGGCAAAAAGTGGTGTACCAGAAGGATAGGATGGGAGGCAGATTTTTGTGCTAATATATATCAATAATAGAAAGCAAAAAGATTGTATGGGTAATGAACATTTAAAAATAAATCTAAAGTGTATCATACAGCATATGTGGACTTGACAGAGCTGAAGGTAAAGCTTCATTAAATACAGCATTTCTCTCATGAGTTATGTCTCAGCTTTAGGACTGGTATTTCTGCGGTGTTTCATAGAACATGTGCCAAAAGAGTGTGTTCAAAGTAGTCTTAGATCTTTTCTTTTGTTCATTTCTGAAGTGAGCGTTTCTTGTCAAGTTTGAAAAATGCTTTCACCAACACCTGAGGCTTGGAAATTGACAAGAGAAGTGCTCCAGCTATTCTTATATTAAATGTATTCTTGACAAAGGTCTATACGAAATTAATATTTGCAGATACATTTTCTCAATTTTTGTTGGACTTTTGAAGTTAAGGTCAGAATGTGCACAGTAGCAACTTTAAAAAATGTCTGCACTGGCACCTCCAATTTTCATAGTCCTGATTAGTAATACTGCTGTGAACTAGTAATCCTATTCAGAAGGAGACTTTTCATTCTTTGTATGACTGAGAACATTTTTGCAAATTACTCATTAAAATGCCTATACTATTTTTTTGTATTTTGTGCTGCAGTTGAAGTTCTCTATGTGTAAAGAGTGTTTCCTGGACCTCCACCTCTTTTGAACTTTGTTTAGTTTTTTATTTGTTTGATCCTTTAGTGAAGTAGTAAACACAACGTTATGACATAAAGATCAGTTGTCATGAAAATGGCAACAGCGTTATGACATAAAGATAATGCCATAAAGATCACTTGTCATGGCAATGGCAGCAGAGAAAAGCTTATGCTTTATTTGCAAGATAAAATAAGAAAGGATGAATAAGAGAAAGAAGTAAGGCTTGCTCAAACACAGCTTTGGTAGTTTGCAAATATAGCAGAATAAGAAGGCTAATACAGAAAATTGTTTTATTTGTTTCTGACACATGTGAAGTCGTAACTTCTTAGGCATAAACATTTTCCTGTTTGTCTCCACTTGTTAGAGAATATTTCCTGCAGGGTTTGAGCACGCAGGGCCTTTGGGAAAAATGTTAAAAATAAATTTGTTGTTATTGAAACAATACCTTTTTCATGTCTTCACTGACATTTTACTGTAAGTAACTTGTATTTAAAACAATCTTCTCCCTTCTTCCTTCCCTTCCACTCTGTTTAAGTAAAGACAAGGCCTGTCAGTAATATAGCAAATTCCTTTCCTTCTGCAACCTCTCATTATGGCTTTGGTTTTTCAGAATCTAATGTGAAGATGTTGTTCAGTAACTGTGATTAATACCCGTAGTAAAGGTCGCGGTATGGAAACTTAATCCTTAACCAGTCAGTGCTGTCATGAGTCAGTTTTCTATGCTCAAAACATACAGTGGAGTCTACGTATGTAGCAAACATGGACTTGGTCTTGGGCATTGTCTGCTGTGGCTGTGGGGTTAAAAGGCAATTAAACTTCCAACTGGAGCTGTCTGCCCTCCTGTTTCCCTGAAGGCGAGTGCCTTCGTATATCTGTGCTGTAGCCTCTTTGAAAAGTCTGGCAGCGTTGCTTAGGCTAACTTCTTTGAACTCTGACTTGTGGTGATGCCTTCTGACTGACTGTAGTACATTCAACCCTCAGCTGTTAGCCAGTCGTTTTTGATTTTAGTTTTTCCTGAGAGAGTAAGTTAGAGTGGTTGAGAAGTTGCTTTATGAAAAACTGAAACAGCTACACAGTAGGAATACAAATTTCTACAAGAATATTTATAAGGGGTTGAAGGTGGGGGATATTATGACTATCACCCTAAAGTAAACAGTCCCTGCACATGGCGACAATGAAGTTTCTGGTGTAAGCACACCACCCATTCTGCTAGCGCTGCTGGGGTGCATGCAGACAGTCTTTGGTAGACAGACAAGCGGCTAAAGCAGAGTCCAGAGGTTTTTGTCCCTGGCCTGAGTGTCTGGACATGCAATTACGGTGTAGCATTTCTCATTCTGTGGTTTGTAGTTTAAACTGCAAATTCCCTTTCAGAAGGTTTTGAAGTTGTATACATGAGTATGCAAAGGCAGAGTCTCTCAGCAGTTAGTGTGTTTGGCTTCTCTTATGTGAACTGAATAACTCTGCTTTATGTTAGATGAAGATTTGACTCTTCTGCTTACTGATTTTTTGTTGTTTCATGTAAACCTGTTCATTGATTGAATCATTGTCTAATGAAATGGCAATAGTTAAATCCTGATAAATGTTAATGTACAGTGTTCTGTGGGGTAGGACAATACAGAACTCTGATTTGCTTCTAAGTATTGTAAGTTATTTGGTTTAATTATGACGAGCTGCTGTCATTATTAATCAGTTCTTAAACTTTGAACATCTTCATTTGATTATGGTTAGCATATTAAGCAAATACTTGACAGTATCATTTCATGTTTCATGCAGTTTAATAAAGATAACTCCTTTAGCCTGTAGTGTATCACAATTTCACAGTATATCTTTACAAAGCCACTTGTGAATCATGACTTCAGTTGGAGATGTGTGGGGAGAAGTAGACTGTAATTATTTTTCTCTGAAGGCAAAGTTACAGTCTGCTTTGCAGTGTGTATGTGGCTGTTGCGTGGGTCCACATTTCCTTTTCTTCAGATGTAAGTGGTGCAATTTTCCTTACTTTCCACTACCTATCCAAGGCAGGGGATCTGGCCAAAACATCCTGGCTGAAGTTCAGCTTTGGTTGACTAAGTCATGGAAAGGAAGAAGTTATTTTGGATGGTGTAGGGAAACAGCTAGAATTATAAATACTTACTGCTCCATCTGTTCTTAGACTCGGTGTGTGCCCTGTGTCAAAGCAGTCTATAATCTCTGGATCTTTTTGGGTGTCCAGCTGGTCTTGAATTCCAAAGTAATGCATGTGGTTTGTTACCTGCTGTGTTTCAGTTTTGGATCTACTAATATTGCATATTCTTTGTGTGAAGGAAATCCATGCCTTTGTTACCTTTGGAAGTTTATATATATAGGAAGTTTATACCAAAATATGTTTAATGTGCTTGGATGTTGTGGGTCCTGAAACATTGAGCTGACGGAGACACTATTGTACAATAAATTAGCTACATGCACAAAACCTGGTGCATAGAAAGTTACCTTGACAATAACAGATTTTTTTCCTCTCTGTCTCAATTCCGGTGTGTCCAGCAGAGGTGGTGAGATTCTCTGCGTGATTCATCACAACTAATTCAATCCCCACTAGTTTCGTTTGGCGCTGTTCACAAAAGAGATTTGGTGAAGTTGATGTAAATAAACCCAAGAAGTGATGAGGGATTACAGTTCAAGAAGAGATATGTCTTACTTGAAGTCATGTGAATAACAGTACTCTCATGAGGGTTTTGAGGAAATTTTAAGATTGGACACTTGAGAAACAATTAGACAGTATGTAATGCATTTGAGAATCAGGGCCAGTAGTCTTACAATTTGGGACAATGAGATGGAAATTTTTTTTTTTCATTTTATTAAAGTCCTTATAATCCGTTAGAAGCATTTACTCCCCCCACCACCACCACTTTGTGATTCTAACAGGCACTACTCATTAAAAAGCAGTCCAAACAAATGGGTCAATGCTGGCTTTAGCAGGGAATTGGCTTCATTTTGCTTATTTCATTATAGCCACCAGAATTTACCAAAACTAGTACCAATGTTATCTGGATGGAGCGTGGCCACTATTGTACCTGTTGTCTCTTTGTAGATTTCTGCTTTGACTTTAATGAGACTTTTATAAGGGCCTAGAGGAATTAGTTGTCTAGCTCTTACTGAATTTTAATGAGAGCAGGGTGCCTAATTTCTGTGGGCTTTTTATACAATCTCAGTCTTAGTAAATATAAATGGAGCTATTTTTGAAACATGTTAAATCATAAGCTTTTTAGCAGTTCTGTTATGTGAACAGATCCTTAGTTGGGAGGGCCATGTATAATGTGTTCTGCTTTGTGGCTGTGGCTGTTTTTTTAATTTTGTGGACTCCTATCGCCAGAGAAAATTGCTTTGTCTCTTTATGTCCATGGGCATCTTTGGAGAGGATTTACTACTTGCATTCAGGCAGTATTTTCCCAGATTTTATGTTCCCCCGATACAGATCTTACAAATTAATTTTTTTCCCCATAGAAGTATGTTCTTTGACATGCAGAAATCTCTAAATACAAATCTGTTTAAGACAATTCACAATTATGTAAGATTGTGTGAGTTTGTCTACTCATAAAGATAATGGAAGGACTTGATCTGGTGTAAGGGGTGCAACATTCCCCTCTGGTAGTTACTGTTTTTTACAGGTTGCGCACTTGCTAGCCTATTAAACAGAATTTTAAATTTTCCAAATTTGGGTACAGGACATGTTTAATGTATATGTAAATGACAGTGTAGCTCGTGGAGCTGAGTCTGGAGCCATTTAATTTTTATAAGAACTACAAGTTCAATTTGAAATAGAGGTGAATAGAGGAGGAGATTTTGTTACTCATTTTAATGCATAGGTGTAGGTAGAAGTCTTCTGTGAAGTAGGGTATTTTGGGATCCTGTATACTGATAGTAGTTTTGTAATTGATCGCGTTGTCATTCTGTATACATTTTTCTGGATAGTGGTGGTGCTGGGTTTTGCCTTGTTAAATGGACTGAATTTGGCTTACAATGTGCAGAGACAGTCAACTGTGAGAGCGTCAGTCTTATGCTTTGTAACCTAATGATTGACTGATATAAAAACTCTTTGTTGTGTGGAAATGTCTGTTGTCCTTTATACAGCCAAACTGTGAGCCTCTTATAGGAAGCTATGGCATGGTGTATGCAGTTGTGAACATTTGATAACTTGATTCCTTTTGTGGTAATGTCATGGGGTTATAGGGGACTAATTAGTGACTGTAGTGTTTTGTTTTGAACACAGAAGCTTCACAGGCGTCTCCCTGTTTCACCTTGCAAGGAAATAGGTTCCCAAGGTAGCTTATTTCAGGTCAGGGTGTTTTATTTTAAATGAGTTAAAACTTCGTTCTAATTTGTTGCCTTTAGTCAGAAGAGAGTAGTAGCTACTAAAACATAACAAAAAGGAGTTTATAAGTAAAAGCTATTAAGTAGATTTTGATCCTGACAAAACAATTAAGTAATTGTGGGTAAGTGAAAATGGTCTTGATACAGTAGCATTTTATCTTCTGTGTGGGTTCTGGTAAGTAAAGACTCTTTCTTAAAAAAGAAGAAAGATGATCAGTTCTGTAAGCTCTGAATTGCTATCAGTACTGATTGCTATCAGTAAGCACCAATCCACTTTTTCTCCGACATGTCTTGCAGATGGGTCTCCTTTCTGCTGTGTTGGGAACCTTGGGAGGGTACTTAGGTGTCTGTTTCTAAATTTGATTACAAGCCAGGGTGTTTGCAATGTTACAGTATGGCTTTATATAAGCAGTGTCATAACAGGGTTGTACCACTTATGTTAGAAAGTAATTACTGCTAAATATGGATAGTGATAAACCCAGATGTGGAAGATGAAACACACTTCCGTGATAAATTCTGTAAGGAGAGAGGCTGGGGCAGGGAGTCATCTGAGGCCGTGTAGTGTACCATTACATTGTAATTACCTTGTAATGTACCAAATTAGAATGCTTTTTAATAAGACACATTTTTCATTGTATTGGCTTTATTATTAGGGGACAAGTAATCACGGGCAGGTAACCTTACTATAAAACTACACCCAAAACAAATAAAGAGAACAGGCTAAGCCCATCTAACAGTCAGCTGCTGCTGAAAGTGGTGATCCTACTTGCTTCCTTGTGCTGGCACTGGGACTCATCTGTCCTTCCAGAAAGTCAGTTCAGTAACCTGAATCACTAGATGGTTTAGTGGTGGTTTGTTTGTTTGTTTGTTTGAATATAGGATTGCTTTTCTGCTGGTGTAATTACTCAAATAACGAGATCACTGTGTGATCAAATGCATGAAAATGCTGCCCTTGGGAGTGGGGAATGCCAGGAAACACGACTGATCTTGTTGGCAGCAGCTAACCATCAGTTTTGTAAAAATATGGCAGCTGTGCCACTGCATTACAATACTCTGACATTAGTAAACAAAAAGTTCCCAATCTTAGCCATTAATAAAAGTTCTCAGAAAACTGGAGAATGTTTCAAACCTGTAGCCTGCATCAATTTGCTCTAGTAAGAACACAGAAATAAAAATATAGTAATAGTTGGTTTTTCAGCCTGTAAAAGCCTGTCATTTGTTCTTGGAGCACTTACTGTTTTGTAAGCCACTTGAGCTGCACTTTCCTGGTTTGTGACATTGACAGAACCCCTCAAGTGTATTATAACTCTTCAGTCCAAAGTAATTGTCTTTTCTGTTGTCTATTTTGTTTGACATTATGATTGCATACAGATATAACCAGAGAGGTCCTACACTACTATCTAAGTTTTTTTAAAAAGTCAGAAAATAGTTTTAATAATCCTTTTAATACTTGTTATGCTGCATTACCATGAATTTTATAAGTATGAATTTCATCACAGTCATGTCTGTTTAGGAGATTTTTGAACACGTGTTCAGAAAGTGTTCATACCAGCATTGTCTCTGGTAGATAGTTTTCTTAGCATACTGGTTGCTTTGTTCTGAGTAACATATGAACATCCAGAAATTGACTGAACTATCAGGATCCTTATGCTTCTAGTGGGCTTTTAGAAGGATGGTCAAACTAATGTGCAACATTAAGGATAATTTAAGCATTTTCTGCTGATGACAGCTTGCGTGTGTATGTGTGCGTGTGTGTGTAACGACTGCCAGTAGGTTTTATTACATTTTTTCAATGCCCTTAATGTCATACAGAAATTCTGGTTTTGTTTTTGTTTTGTTTTGTTTTATTAGAGCTATTCTGCTAATTGAAAAGGAGACAGAAAATAGATGTCCACGCCTACAGAGCCTGGCGCCATGCCTCATCCTGGTCCTTCCCCTGGACCAGGACCTTCACCTGGACCGATTCTAGGACCTAGCCCAGGACCAGGGCCATCTCCTGGCTCAGTTCACAGCATGATGGGGCCAAGTCCTGGTCCGCCCAGTGTCCCGCATCCAATGCCAACAATGGGGGCTACTGATTATCAACAAGAAGGCATGCACCAAATGCATAAGGTAATAGTTATTTACAAGTGAACCTTTTTTTTCCTAGAGTTCTCTCCACTGATTAAAAAGACTACTTAGCACTAGGTTTAGACCTGCATAACTGCTATGACATCACATGTCATCTCCAAAACCTCAGCTTCCCTCCTGCTTCTGTCTTTATTTCTAAAGATGATGCATATATCAGATTAAACATAGTTTCTTTGTACTTAGCAGACTACTTTGAACTATAGAGTTAGTAGTTTGCATATCTTCATTTGTAAACTGTACTTTTCAGTAAGATAGATATTACTAGGGGAAAAAAATTGAATTATAGTGTTAAAGCCTTGTGGTAGACCATTCTAAACATCTTTTTTTTTCTTTTTCTTTTTTTTTCCTTCTTATCTGTTTGGACTTACCTTGCATTTTTCTTGCGTTCTCTTTAGTTTTGCATGATTTTTTTTAAAAAGAAATATTTTTAACACTTAAAGGGCTTGTGCTTATGAATTTGTTTACTCCTCTGTGTTGATGAAAAAAGTGGTTTCCAGGTTATTTTATAAAGGCTCCATCTACAACTATGTAGTGTAGAACATGTGAATAATTGGACTTCAGTGGTTGTGTCGTCATACGCTTAAAATGACATGTGTGCTTACACTATCATGAAGGTCTGTTGCTTTGAGGAAATATTTGCTTGTATGGAGTTTTGTTTATGACAACACTCTCTTTATGTATTGTAATTTTTATTTGGTTATGTACCACAGATTTAGAGTTTAGGATAATTTCAATTTCACTGATGTTCTATTCTCAGAAATATGCAGTAACAGCTTGCAGAGCCAAGATATTGAAAACATTTGGTAATTAGTGTTGATTCCACTTCAGATTGTTATATGCACATAGAAAAAAAATTACAGTAAAGATTTAGTTTTAAAGTAATATATTTTATTCTTCCTTATGAATTGGCAACTTGTTCATGTTGCCATTTTCACATACGGGTCAGTTTCATTCATTAAAACTGTTAAAACAATGTCTAGTCAGTAAAGACATGACACTGCCATCTTTTGCATGAGGAACTGTATCATTAAAATTTCTAACAGCACAAAGACAGCTGAAGTGAAGGAGTCCATGATTCAGCTGCCCGTTTGTACTGAACTGTTGTAATTTCTGAGAGGTCAGTACATTCAGTAACCAAAACTGAAACTTGCATTTGAAACTTGAAGCATGTAATTTAGCTATTAGCCAGATTAGACATTTATAATCATTATTTCCTTGTTTGTGGGGTCAGTTACAGCCCAAGTGTCTAGTACTCTGGTGAATGCCCTAGGCTTCATAGACAGCCAGGGTTTTTACATTCTTCGGTTCTCTGGTTTCTTTCTGTTTTTAAGAGATTCTGTACCTGCAGAAGAAGAGGGCTGCACCAGGAGTTTTCCATTAGAACGCCTGAATGCTCCATACATTATGTTTTTAACTGCTATATCGTGTTTTCACATTGTTGTGTTCTTCAGACATTTGATGCTATGTTAGTATTAGAAACAAAACAAAAAATGTCATCCCACAGAGTTCTTTCAGAGACTTCAGGAGCATCTCGGAAGTTCTGTGAGCCAGAGTAGAAATTCCCCCATTGAGGTGGGAAAATTGAAATGTTTTGAAAAATGCACCATGAATGTGAAGAGTCTGGATAGCTAATTCAAAGATGACCGCTCAGTATAATTGTAATTTCTTTTTTCTGTACCTTGATTCTGATAATGGAACAAAGGCTGTAATTTCACAAGTCTTTATTTTAGTAGCAGCAGCCTTGCTGTCTTCTAGTTTGCCAAGTCACAAGTTCCAGCATGCGTTTGTGTATGTGTGACTAAGCTAGGTCTGTTGAACTGATCCAGTTGGAAAAAAAAATCTTGGTTTATTTTTCAGTCTAGATCAATTTTCTGGTCTGTTTTCCTGTGTAACCCCAGAAATAGTGTATTGTGACAGCTGAGGGAAGGCTCTTTTTAAGAAATGCTGTGGAAGGGTACCTCTAGACTATTTTGCAAATATTACTTGAGTGTTGTTCCATGTAATTAAAAAACTGTTTTTAGTTTTTTTAGGTCAAACAGCCACCTGCAGTTTGACCAAGTAAACGTTTTCTTTCTGCTTAGTGTTATGTAAAGTAGTTTGACTTTCAAGTCGTGATGTAATATAACCCTTTATTTTTTTTCCTAATTATATGCAGTAAAAGTGAGAGATTGCACAAGAAGTGTCCCAGTTATGCAATTGCTTGTGGGGTAGACATCCCATGCATACAATGGGATGTGGTTCTTACTTTTAAAATTCACAAACTAAGTAGTGAAACACCTTCATTATGTTAGATGTTTGTCTGTCTTAAAAAGAATAATATAATACATTAAAAAAAAATCCAAAGTATCTAACAGTAGAGAAAACACTGATGGATACAAATTAATATCAATAAATCATAATTCCTAAAATATGTAGTAACCAGAAAACCCTTCCACAGGAATATTTATTATTGATTTGCATAACGCAGTTTTGACAGAAACAATAATTAGTTGTCTTTCTTGCTACTTTTCATAAGTAATCTTTAGACTATCAATCAAATTGCCAGGGGAATACTTCCAAATTTTACTGAAGTACATCTTGGATGCAAGACAGCTACATTTATGGAGAAATAATGGGAAGTCTGTCATGTGGGACTGCTAAATGGACAAACCGTAACAGCTTCAGAGAGTCTCATGAGGTGAAAATACTGGGAAGCTCTGAAGGTATTAAAGGAAAGCATTATTGTTGCCCTAATCTTACTTTTCCTCAGCATCCATATATGAGCTCCTCTGGAGGCAGAACATAGGGTTAGATTGTTTTAGTCTGAACTGTATGCTCTTATGCACCAGCTGGGCCACATGATTTTAACTGCTCAACTCTTAGTTATGACAATAGTATATCTATTTAATTTGCATGGTTCTCACTTGAGGGATGGGAAGAGTATTGTGAGCCCTTGGTTTATTTTCTTTTCCATTTAATTGTAACTTGATCCATAGTCACTTCTTTTGTGAATTTGTAATGGAGTGTACTGTGGATGATTCCTGGCTGTGGAAAAATTATTATGATGTCATGGACAATATTACTGCTTTTGGTGACTGATAGAAAAAGTGAGTGATAGAAAAAAATCTTTTCCCACAGAAATGGTATTTTTTACTAAATATATTATTTGTTCACTAAGGTGTTCCATTAAAACAGAAGGCAAATGGCTTCCCATTTCAAAACAGGTCTGTGCACATTAGGCATTCTGAGAATCTTAAAATTTTGTCATGGTCCTGGAAGTAATGCCTTTTTATTCAGCATTCTTCTTTTTTATTTCTCTATTTCTGTTGTATGTGTTTACCTTAGTGGAAAAAGAGGAAAGCATTGTTGTCAGCCTTGAGAAATCAGCAGAGACCTTGTGTAAAATGATGGTTTTAGTGATTTATAAGGGATTAACAAAATTGTTGGCCAAGTTCCTACTGCAAGGACAACCACAGTCAGTCTGCTTGTCCATCACTAATGCATTCAGTTATGCTATGCAGTTATGTGACAATACATTATTGTTTGGTCTATGTAATTTTTTTTAGTATAGAGGAAGCATACTGTAGAAGAAACCTAGTTTGATACGCAGTCTCCGATTTCAAGGCAGATGTTTTGTTTGTTTGTTTGTTTTAAGAAAGGGAAGGAAACAAAACAAGACACCATAATCTGGGGGTTTACCTGGAAATAGGTCAAACTGTGATGCAATGTTGTCTTTGAGTAGACTTCAGTAACTAAATTGAGAGTAAAAGCATTGTAGGCAAAACGTTCCCTATGCGTTAGGCATTATGTAAAGTCTATAAGTGTGCCAAGTCTGTAGGTGTGGGCTTGCATAGAGTTGAAGCTCATCCCTCATTGTGTTTTCTGGAAGCAGTGTTTATATATCTGGCCTGTTCTGTGTTTATTCTTACTTAATGGGGACCAATGAAAATAATAATGTGTACTCAAAGGTGAATATATCTCAACTTCCTGTTTCCCTTCTGTTCTGTCATATCAAAAGAATTTTTAAAAAGTGCCCCAACGTGGTAGTAGTGCTTTATTAGTAGTACAGGTTACATTTTTCATGCCAACAATGTCGTTGTGGAAGATATCTTTAACAATTTGTACAGGACTGAAGAATTTACAGAAATTGCATTGTATGTAAGATCTTTTCTGTAGTTTTTAGGCTGTTACATAGATGTAAAGTTATCATCTAACTCTGTAGTTACACAGTGATTCAAAGAGGTTATGAAAAAGAACTATTTTTCAGTTCTTTTACTCATCTGATGAATTGTCTCCCCTGTTTTACAGGATTTGTCCATAGACGACAGAGGTGCTTTTAGGTGAAAAATATTCTTGGAAATACAAGTCTCTTTGCATGAATTAGCAGTACGGTGATAGCTAAAACTAATTTTGTCTTCAAAGAGTTTTATGCCATCTTCATCTTTTATAGCTTTGCTTGTAAAAAACTCATTAATGAGGTCTACCTTTCCTAATATATTTCTAATGAATTTCACTTTCAGTTTTTTCAGAGCATAATTTCTGCAAACATACAGAAGCAAACCCTGTTCTTGCTATATTTAGGCTCCCTTCCATTAGACTTGAAGCATTTCAGTTTGCTACAGGTTTTTGTTTGTTTGTTTGTTTTTTCCCTTATCTTACAAAAACCTGTTCTTTTGATCAGCTCTTTCCTTCACTTGATGTTTTCTTTTATGGTCATGTCTTTACCTTTCTGTTCCTGTTTGATTTTTTTGAATTCTCATTTTGAAAGGCCACTTACTTGTTTTCCTCTTCAGTGCTGCTCTTTGTTAATCATAGAATCGTAGAATCTTCATGGTTGGAAAGGACCTTTGAGATCATCGAGTCCAACCATACACACACAAAAAAACCCAGACCCCTACAATCTCTGCCACTAGAGCATGCCCTGAAGTGCCAAATCTAGACGTTTCTTAAATACCTCTAGGGATGGTGACTCAACCACCTCCTTGGGCAGGCTGTTCCAGTGCCTGACCACTCTTTCAGTAAAGTAACTCTTCCTAATATCTAATCTAAACCTCCCCTGCTGCAGCTTCAGACCATTTCCACTGGTCCTGTCATTATTCACCTGGGAGAAGAGGCCAACACTCACCTCTCTACAGCCTCCTTTCAGGTAGTTGTAGAGGGCAAGGAGGCCTCCCCTCAGCCTCCTCTTCTCCAAGCTAAACATGCCCAGCTCCCTCAGCCTCTCCTCGTATGACCTGGTCTCCAGACCCCTCACCAGCCTGGTAGCTCTCCTCTGGACACGCTCCGGCACTTCAATGTCCCTCTTGTACAGAGGGGCCCAGAACTGAACACAGTACTCGAGGTGAGGCCTCACCAGTGCCGAGTACAGAGGCACGATCACTTCCCTGCTCCTGCTGGCCACGCTATTCCTGATACAAGCCAGAATGCTGTTAGCCTTCTTGGCCACCTGAGCACACTGCTGGCTCATGTTAAGCTGGCCGTCCACCAGCACGCCCAGGTCCTTTTCTGCTGGGCAGCTTTCCAGCCACTCTTCCCCAAGCCTGTAGTGTTGCTTGGGGTTGTTGTGACCGAAATGCAGGACCCGGCACTTGGCCTTATTAAACCTCATACTGCTGGCCTTGGCCCATCGATCCAGCCTGCCCAGGTCCCTCTGTAGAGCCTTCCCACCCTCAAGCAGATCAACACTCCCACCTAGCTTGGTGTCATCTGCAAACTTACCGAGGGTGCACTCACTCCCCTCATTGAGATCATCGATAAAGATTTTAAACAAAACTGGCCCCAAAACTGAGCCCTGAGGGACACCACTGGTGACCAGCCGCCAAGAGGATTTCACCCCATTAATCACAACTCTCTGGGCACGGCCATCCAGCCAGTTTTTAACCCAGCGAAGAGTACGCTTGTCTATGCCATGATTCGCCAGCTTCTCCAGGAGAATGCTGTGGGGGACGGTGTCAAAGGCCTTACCGAAGTCCAGATAGACAACTTGCACAGCCTTCCCCGCATCCAGAAGGCGGGTCACATGGTCATAGAAAGAGATCAGGTTGATTAAGCAGGACCTCCCCTTCCTAAACCCATGCTGGCTGGCCCTGATCCCTTGGCTGCCCTGCACTTGCCGTGAGAGCTCACGCAAGATGATCCTCTCCATGATCTTTCCTGGTACCGAGGTCAGGCTGATAGGCCTGTAGTTCCCCGGATCCTCCTTCCGACCCTTCTTGTAGATGGGCGTCACATTAGCCACCCTCCAGTCATCTGGTACCTGCCCTGTTGACCAAGACTGTTGATAAATGATGGAGAGAGGCTTGGTGAGCTCTCCCACCAGCTCCCTGAGTACTCTTGGGTGAACCCCATCCATCCCCATAGACTTATGTACGTCTAGGTGCAGAAGCAGATCATTGACTACTTCCTCCTGGATTATGGGTGTGTTGTTCTGCCCTCCATCCTTATCTTCCAGCTCAGGAGGTTGAGCACCCTGGGGATAGCTGGTCTGTCTATTGAAGACAGAGGCAAAGAAGGCATTCAGTATCTCAGCCTTCTCCTCGTCCTTGGTTGCAACTTTCCCCCCCACATCCAGTAAGGGATGGAGATTCTCCCTGGCTTTCTTTTTGTTGATGTTTTTATAAAAGCTTTTTTTGTTGTCCTTAATGTTAGTGGCCAAGTTGAGTTCCAGCTGGGCTTTTGCCTTCCTAATTTTCTCTCTGTATAACCTAACGAGATCTCTGTACTCCTCCTGAGTTGCCTGTCCCTTCTTCCAAAGGTGGTAAACCCTCCTTTTATTCCTAAGTCCCATGTGAAGTTCCTTATTCATCCAGACTGGCCATTTTCCCCGCCCTTTAAACTAGTGACACTTGGGGACAGCCTGCTCTTGGGCCTTTGAGATTTCCTTCTTGAAGAGCGTCCAGCCTTCCTGGACCCCTTTGCCCTTCAGGACTATCTCCCAAGGGACTCTCTCAACCAATGTCGTGAACAAGCCAAAGTCCGCCCTTCAGAAGTCCAAGGTGGAGGTTTTGCTAACCCCCCTCCTTACATCGCTATGAATTGAAAACTTGACTATTTCATGATCACTAAACCCAAGATGACTTTCAGCCACCACATCTCCCACTAGTCCTTTTCTGTTTGTGAACAGTAGGTCTAGTAAGGCACCTCCCCTGGTAGGCTCACCTGCCAGTTGTGTCAGGAAGTTATCTTCCATGCACTCGAAGAACCTCCTAGCCTGCCTGCTCTCTGCTGTGTTGTATTTCCAGCAGATACCTGGCAGGTTGCAGTCCCCAATCAGAACAAGGGCTGGTGATTGTGAGACTTCAGCCAGCCCCTTATAGAATACTTCATTCGTCTCCTCATCCTGGTTGGGTGGTCTATGGCATACTCCCAGCACAAGATCTCACTCAATTGCCTTCCCCTTCAACCTTACCCATAAACACTCGACTTTATCATCACTGGAATCTAGCTCTATACAATCAAAACATTCCCTAATGTACAGAGCCACGCCCCCACCTCTCCTCCCTTGGCTATCCCTTCTGAAGAGCTTATAGCCATTCATCACAGCATTCCAGTCATGACAGTCATCCCACCACGTTTCCGTGATGGCACCTACATCATAGCTGTCCTGCTGCACAATGTCTTCCAGCTCATCCCATTTGCTGCCCATGCTATGTACATTCGTGTAGATGCACTTGAGCTAGGCTACCGATTTCACCCCCATCCTTGGCCCTTTATCCCTAGGCTTATTACTAGTGGGCCTGGTTTTATCCCGTTCCCGCTTCATTTCTAGTTTAAAGCCCTGTCCATGAGCCTTGCTAACTCTTGGCCTAGTACCCTTTTCCCCTTCTGGGATAGGGTTTTCCCATTCTTAGCAAGCAGGCCCAGTGTCCTGCAGGTCAAACTATGATCAGAGAACCCAAAGCCCTGCTCATAGCACCAATTTTGGAGCCAGGTGTTGACCTGTCCTATTTTCTTGTTCACTCATTCGTCAGTCCCCAAAACTGGAAGGGCAGAGGAGAACAGATTTGTGCTCCCAAACCCTTGACAAGCCGTCCCAAGGCCCTGAAATCTTTCTTCATTGCCCTCAGACTTCTACTCTCCAGCCCATCACTGTCTGCCTGTAAGATCAAAAGAGGGTAATAATCTGAGGGCCATATCAGGCCAGGGAGCTTCCTGGTTATATCCTTAACACGGGCCCCAGGGAGGCAGCAGACCTCCCTGTGGGAAGGGTCCGGCCTGCATATGGGACCCTCAGTTCCCCTTAGAATGGACACCCCTATGACTGTTGCCCTCCTCCTGCTCTTCACAGAAGCAGTCTTAATGCCAGGTATTTTCCACACCTTCATTATGCTGGTACTTCTGATGCCCTGGGTATGTGTGCTGTGTCCTGTCTTAGCCCCATCTGAGCTGCCTGCATTCACAGAGGTTTCATGGTTGCCACTCATTAGTGCAGTGACACTCATCCTTGCAGTCATATCACAGATGCGTCAGCTAGAGTCCTCCATTCTGGGAATCAGATCGAATTTCCTGCACAGCCTCCTCCTCCTCTTGGCAGCCTTCAAGATTGACTCCTCAACATGTACCATGATAAAATAGGAATGGATCCAGCTTTACAGGTTTCAGTTTTTGTAGTATTCAGCTCCTGTGGGCAGAATGTGGATGAGCGTTCTCTTCTGCATTGGTTATCTTTGTAAGTAGGGGCGAAGGGAGAGGGAGGGATCTTCAGGCCTCAGAAAAGGGCATTAGGATTTACGTGGTTGGCACATTGGAACTATTTTTTAATGTGTCAGTCATTTATCTCTACATTTGTACTCCATATCCCAAGTTCTTGTAATAAGAAATAGCTTCTCGAGTAACAGGTATTTTTCTGATACAGATTCTTTCCACAAATGTTTTATACTGTTATGACAACTAAATGATTCAATGAAATATAAAAAATCCATTTTACTTGTCCTTTTCTGTAACTTTTCTCCTTTTAACCCATAGTTTCTGATAGGAAAAATGATAGTGAAATCCTTCAAAAATGCTGATAAATAAAATAAACCCTGTGAGTTCAAAGATACTTTCAATCAAATCTATTTATTGCAATGGAAAGTGGAAAGTTTATATGAAGGGTTTAAAAATTAAGATTTAGAATTATTTTTTCCTTTGTAGAAAGGATGACCTATGTTTAGTTCTGCTTAAATTGATTCATGTGCAACAAATTGCTCAAAAAAAGGAAATGTGACAGTGTCTTTTTTTTTTCTTTGCCTTGATGTAGCTTCTTGCACACTCTTTTTGTTAACTGCCTGTATTTTCCACTGGAGTAAGTTTTCTTAACTGTCTTTTTAAAAAGAATTCTCCACAAATAGATGTGCATTTAGATTAAACATACCGCAAGGTCTCCAAGAGGGTAGGGTTTGCAAGAGCAGTATTTAGTGCCCATGCATGCATGTGTTACAGAGAGGGGCAGAGCGACATATTTCTGTAGAGAGAAGTAAGTGATGTCAGTTCCTTCCTAAGACAAAGTCTTGTGGTCCTCTAAGTTAGAAGTTACTGAGCACTATCTCTTCCCAAATCAGGGACCTGATGTAATTTTTCTTTCAGGTAAAACTTTATAATTTTCTTAAGACATCTTCCTTCTGATGTTACTTTTCTCCTATTTTCATATTCAGAGTCCTTCAGTTTCTGTAATGGTGCCTTTTCCAGTGCTGTGCATGCCTTCAGCATATTTTTCTGACCCCAAGCTGTCTGCTCTTCACTCTCTGAAGCAAGCACTTGCCTTGTTTTGCATTTCAAGTACCACGGGAACTGTAGTTTTTGAGGAGTGAATGAGGTGACAGGAACTGTAGGGAGCACAAGTATTTGAGTAGAACCGTGTCTTCCCTTTTCTTGACTGCCTGTCCCTGGTTTTGCCTGCAAATAATAGGTTACCCCCTGCAATGTCATCTTTGTTTTTAAAGAGAAACAGTGTTTGGGACATTCCAGTATACCACTGACTGAAAGGGCAAAGTTTGGGCTAAATATAACTCGAGCCAAGCCACAGGCTGTGCTTTCATTATTTGGTGTGTGTTACACTGCTTTGTAATATGAGGCCAATATAGTTCATGTGTTTGTATTTGGACAGTTTGCCTCCCTGGCATTGCAAAAGAGTTCATAAGGCGATTAAAAAAAACAAAAAGGAAACAGGGAGCAAGCAGTCTAATGGTGCTCTGTGCTTCTCCAAATGTCTGATTTCAGGGGTAAAGGTTCCCATTGCATTTATTTTGAGTAGCTGCAAAGAGACATTTTCACTCTTGATGTGCTTGTTTAGATTTTGAGTTAAAGTATGTTGGATTTTTATAGTGGATTTATATACTGTCTCTGTATAAATACTTACTTTGTTTTTACAGTCTATTGATGGCTTGCACGAAAAAGGAATGGTTGAAGATGTTCATTGTGGCTCCATGAAGAGTATGCGACCTCCTCACCCTGGAATGGGCCCACCTCAGAGTCCAATGGACCAGCATAGCCAAGGTTTATCCATACTGTTCATGCTGTATGATTTTGGGGGCCCTGTGTTCCACAGAGAGTCAGCAGTTATATGTAACAGATTTCCATTTCCTTTCAGCTTTGTTTGGAAAGGCTGAAGTGATATCACAGGGCAAGGTGAATAACTGAATCCCCTTGCCTTCTGAAGTGTCCATCTGTCATGTATTAGAAAAAAGCTAAGGTTCAGGTCTGTGGCTGAGGCAATTAATTGGCCTAAGTGTATCACAGATTTCAGTTCGCATCACTAAAAAAACGCCACCTAGTTCTTTCCTATCTTGTGTAGCTATTGTAAATGCATTAGAATATAATTTATTTTAATCCTGTGTGAAGGAATGATAAGAGGTAAGAACCCAGGAAAACCTGGAGATGCCTTCTTTGATATCTATAATGTTTGGTTAAGGGGTGGTCAAAGTATTTTCAAAATTTCTTATGGCAGAAAATATAAACTCTTTTTACCACATTGCTACATGCCTTCTTTGTGTCCTTTAGTTTGCAACATAAGAGGACATGCATTCTGTAAGCAATTCAGTATATTGGAGATTTAACTGGTAACACCTGCTAGTATTATTTAGTCCAGCAGTTAAGGCTTTGTATATTGCATATTACAGCAACATCTGAAGAATCCCAGCTGAAATTGGGGTCCTGGTTTGACACACTCTGTACAAATCTATTATGACATGGTACCTGTTTGATGTATTTACATGTTTATTACATAGGATAAGAAAAATTCTGGAAGGAGAAAGCGGTAAAGATCAGCAGAATGACTCATCCTGAACTGCATTCTGACTTTTCAGTGGGCTGTGACTGAAACCCTAGTCTGTCATTTGTTAACTGAATCCCTGTCTGGGACCTTGAACATCAGAAAGTCTTGTTTTTCCATGTCAGCTTTCAATATCAGTTAAGTAAAATAAAACTGACTTTACAGGGAAAAATTCTCCATCAGTTAAACCTTTTCCACTGTTTTCAGTGACGTGTAAGCATGATCACCCAAGAGCAAAAATTTACCTGACTTCGCATTCTTTTGCTTTTAATGAACTTGTTTCTTAAAATGAACAGGGCACATAGTCTGACGATGAAGATGGATCCAATTCAAACATAATGAGTGTAAAGTGCAAGACCATAAATTGGAAATGCTTTAAATACAAGTAGCTCCGAGTTGTTTTCTTCTTCCCTGTGCTGGCTGAGGTCAGACTTCCAGGTTGTGTTGCTCTGCAAAAAGCAGAAGCTGTGGCAGGCTAAAGGCTACAGATCCTTGCTCTCTTTTTGGTGTATGTTAGCGACTGTTCCAAGGTAAACAGAATACTGGAGTTCTAATGTAAGCAAACTTTTAAAATAAATGGTTAACCCCCCCCATCACATTCTAATATTTTAAATACTCTACTTGACATTATTGAGGAGTGTTTTAGCTTTCTTTGCCTCTGCATCAATTCTCCTTACACAATTGTCTGTTCACAAAAAATGTACACGGCATAGGTTTCCAACCATCCGATGCTTGCTTCCACCATTGTAAGCACGTTAACGCTTACCCGGACGTGTTTGAGGGAGTGTGATATAGTCCATTTGCCAAGCCTCCCCATACTTATATTGCAGCCATCGTCCCCCATACCACAAAGGTTTTAAACTTTTAGCTTGCTTGATTTCGGCGAATGTTTCACAATCTGACTATAGCCTGGAATATGCAGTCTCCAGAAACCCACAACACTTAAGAAGGCTTGTGTTTTCTTTTTGTTAGTAGGTGGGAACATAGATGTTATTTTGTTATATCACATCCATGGGGATCTGACGACGCCCATCTTGCCATTTAATTTCTAAGAAGTGGATCTCTCATGCAGGTCCCTTGACCTTACCTCTTTTTATGGCAAAACCTGCTTTCAAAAGAATCTTGATTATTTTCTTACCTCTCTTGGAAACTTCTGCTGTATTACCTCACACAATGATGTCATCAATATACTGCAGATGTTCTGCAGCTTCACCCTTCTCCAGTGCAGTCTGGATCAGTCCATGGCAAATAGTAGGGCTGGGTTTCCACCCCTGGGGCGGTCGATTCCAGGTGTACTGGACACCCCTCCAGGTGAAAGCAAACTGTGGCCTGCACTCCGCTGCCAAGGGAATAGAGAAGAATGCATTAGCAATGTCAATTGTAGCATACCATTTGGCTGCCTTTGACTCCAGTTCATACTGCAGTTCTAGCATGTCCGGCACAGCAGCACTCAGTAGTGGTGTAACTTCATTCAGGCCACGATAGTCTACTGTTAGCCGCCAGTCTCCCAGACTTTCGCACTGGCCATATAGGGCTGTTAAAGGGTGAGCAAGTCTTGCTGATCACTCCTTGGGTCTCCAGCCGACGAATCAGGTTCTGGATGGGAACCAGGGAGTCTCGGTTAGTGTGATACTGTCGCCGATGCACCATGGCAGTAGCAATTGGCACCTGCTGCTCTTTAACCTTCAGCAGTCCCACCACAGAAGGATCACCTGCAAGACCGGGTAAGGTAGACAGCTGTGTAATATCTTCAGTCTTTACAGCTGTTATACCAAAAGCCCATCGACACCCTTTTGGGTCTTTGAAATACCCTTTTTTGAGGTAGTCTATGCCAAGGATGCATGGAGCCTCTGGGCCAGTCACAATTGGGTGCTTCTCCCATTTATTCCCAGTTAGGCTCACTTCGACCTCCAAAACAGTCAGGTCTTGAGACCCACGTGTCACACCAGAAATAGTGACAGATTTTGCCCCTTTATGATTTGATGGCAATAGGGTACACTGTGCACCAGTGTCCACAAGGGCTGTATATTTTTGTGGGTCTGGTGTGCCAGGCCATTGAATCCACACAGTCCAATAAACTCTGTTGTCCCTCTCCTCCTTCTGGCTGGAGGCAGTGCACTACTAATGTCTAATTAGTAGATGAGTTTCTGCCTGGACCGGAGAACTGCCCCCTGCGGACTGGAGCAGCAGTCCTCCTGGAATAATTTGTTCTTCTATCTGCGTTACCTTGCAACTCACTTACTCATGCCTGTAGGGCTGAGGTAGGCTTTTTATCCCACTTAATCATGTCTTCTCCATAGTCACAGAGGAAAAATCACAGGACATTTCGTAGTGTGTTCTGTTTCCTCTGAGTCGGTCTCATAGGAGGGGTTCTTCTCCTAATGGCTGCAATATGGGTCCGCGCAGGGGAAGAATAAGATCTCTCCTCCGTCCTAGATACTTTATCAAACAGTTTCTCCTTTTTCACAATCATTTTCTCAGTTTTATCAGTTAATCTTTCCACAGCTGCTACAGTGAGGGGACAAGAGAGACTGTCCTCATACTGTCGCATTCTACTAGCCACTTCATTTACATTTAGTGAATCATCATCAGCTCCTCCCCAAATCAGCATTGACAAGATATGGGAATACATTGGTGGTGCACTCTGTACAAACTTTCGCAACATAGGTTGTCTACATGGCATTTTATCAGGATCTACGTTCACTTCCCAGTCACCATAAATCACCTCTTTCACAGCCATTTCTCTCAGGTACTTAATACCTTTCTCTATTCTGGTCCATTTAATCAGGTGGCATTCAATATCATCCTTAAAAGGATATCTGCCTTTTACAGCTGATACAAGTCGCCTCCAGAAACTGAGTCTGTGACTTTTTCCCAAGAGCTTTATCTATACCGCCCTCTCTGGTCAGGTTTCCTAACTGCCTAGCTTCACTACCAACTCCATGCTATCAGCCCCATTATCCCAGCATCGGAGCAACCAGGAGACCAGTGTCTTACCATCATTCCGGGTAAAATCCTTTCTCATATTTCGCAGATCCTTCATAGAGAAGGATTTAATGATCACCTCTGTATCTGATTCCTCCTCCTGGGCTGACACAGGAGCCTCTCCCCTATTGTCTTTTGAAGAACTTTTTCCTCGATCTTCATCAGAAGAGTCCTCCCCCCTGCCATCTGGCTTTGCTTGGTCTTTATCACAAGGCACAGAGGAACTTACCGACCTCTTCTTTTTCCTTCTGGTCACCTTCTGGCACTGGTACTACACCTACTGCACCAAGATTTAAAGAGAAACCACCCCTGCACCCCATGCAGGAAAATCGACACCAAAAGCATGATTTTAGGAACACAAATGTCATTCATAGTACCCAAAGGAGATCCCTCTCCTGGCTCTGATGGTGACAATTTGACATAAGAAGTAAAGGTCGAAGTAAACAAGTCCATCGTAAAATTCAAAGTATAATTAGTGTAAGTAGTAACAGAATCCATTACGTAATGCCCAAGGTATGACGGTAAAGAAGCTATACATTCAATCACAGCCTGGATCAGAATTAAAACCAGCAGGAAAATAGCACGTTTGAACCACTGCATACAGACTCTGTTGCATACAGAAAGAGCAAGCAAGCAATACAACACATAAGGCAAGCTAAGCATTGTTGTATCAATTAACTTTAAAGTAATCCCTACAAAGAGACGATACAATAATCTGTTTAGCAACGACATGATGTGAGCTGTCTGTATCAATCTCTGAGTAAACTGGAATTCAAACTATTCAAACCATCTATCAGAACTCTGTTAGTGCCACAGTTGGGCCACAGTCGGGCCCCATGTTGGGCGTCAATAAATCTGTCATGATTTTGGCCGGATTGGCCAATCAGAACGACAGATGACCCTCCCCCTCCCCGTCTCTCCTCAGAGAGGAGAGGAAGAGACAAGGAGATTTACGGGTTTAGAAAAAGAACTAAACTACTTTAATGAAACTAATAATAAATAAGAAAATAGTAAATAATAATAGAATAATAAAAATTAAAGAGGAAAAAAAAAGTATACAGTATATACAAAACCGTATCCAGCTCCCAGGATGACAGTCGCATCACCAGCAGACACAGGGAGAGTCCCAGACTGGAGTCAGCGATGGACAGGAGCTGAATTCTGGAACTAGCATCAGGAATGCTTGGATTGGAATCAAAGGCAGACGAACAGACAGGGTCCTCTTCAGACGTCAGCCATTGAAGAAAGAGTGAGCCAGAGCAGCCTTGCCCCTTTGTTCCCTCCGCCTTTATACTGAGCATGATGCATATGGGATGGAATACCCTGTTGGTCAGTTTTGGGTCACCTGTCCCGTCTGCTCCTCCCTGCAGGTGGGACCCCTCTACACTTCTCCACTTCTGACCCCCTAACAGGGCAAGCAGTGAAGTTAGCTGACCTTGATTATTATAGCAATAAGTATAAGCAGGACCCTCTATGCACACTGTTCCTTGATATAATCAGGTCTTATCACTCTGAGAGTGAACAGTTTCTGAACAATATGCTGTTAATTTCAGACTTTAGTCAGTTAGAAGAGGCCCAGCTAAAAAGTAAAATTACAAAACAGAAAATTGGTTCTGTATTACCTCAAACCAGGACAGATGTCTAATAGTTGAGCTTTCGTTGCAGTTATGTACAATTTTTAACAATATGCGTGTCAGATAGAAATTGCACCTCATTAGTTCTAGGTTTATTTTTTTCATGGCTTATTGTTACTAGGCCTCAAATTGAAGTAGATAAATATATGCGCTAATTAATGTTATTATTTTCAAACATTTGGTGGAAAGTAGCTGAAGAGTTCAAAATCCTATGGAATTGATGGCCCTAAACTTCTGCCACTTGAAAGTGTTTGAAAGCATAAGCTGAATGGCAATGTAACAGTTAAACATAATTTAGTCTAGCACTGGTTCTAGGTAAAATCAAAGAACGTTGTCTATCAATATGACCTTGTCTATTAATATAGGCCATTGAGAATAATTTTATGGAAAAATCATAGAATCAGTATGGTTTGGGTTGGAAGGGACCTCTAAAGGTCATCCAGACCAATCGCCCCTGCAATGAGCAGGGACATCTTCAACTAGATCAGGTTGCTCAGAGCCCCGTCCAGCCTGAGCTTGAATGTTTCCAGGGATGCGGCATTTACCACCTCTCTGGGCAACCGGTTGCAATGTTTCACCATCCTCATTGTAAAAAATGTCTTCATTATACCTGGTCTGAATCTACCCCCTTATCCTGTTGCTACAGGCCCTATTAAAAAGTCTCTGTCTTTCTTATTATAAGTATTGAAAGGCTGCAATAAGGTCTCCTCGAAGACTTCTCTTCTCTGCTGCTAGCTTAGTCAGATTGTCCCATTTTTATTGCAGTCGTACTGCAATAGGATGGTTTTCAGAATTCTGATATTAATTTCTATGGAAAAAATATTCTGAATTGGTACCCTTCTCCTCAACAGTTTCTCCTTTCCACTTTTGCTACCGAATTGGAGAAAGGGTAACATTCCTGACTGTTTCTGGTGACCGTTTTTCTTTTCTTGAACTTATGCACAATTATGTGCCTGTTTAGTCTGTATACCTTTCTTTTAATGCTAATAGGTTGAATGAGAGGAAAAGCTATTGCTCCAACTTCATTTTTAGCTGTTTAAACAGTAATCTTACTACACTTAACTGAATTTGAATTGTGTTGGAAAGTTCCTTCAGCCTCTGTGAACGAACAGTGATAAAAAACCCACCATTGATATCCAAAGTACAAAATTTACTGTAAATTGTTAAACTGCTAAGCAGAGTTATCAAGACTAAAATTATGTTTGTATTTGACTTCGTAAGAGGAATGGGGAGAAATTGGCAAAGACAAGCCAAATATTTATGTAAAATAAAATATTTTTTATTAGAAGGAATTCTTAAAAAGATAGAAATGGACTGAAACAAACAATTTCTGCGTTTTTCTAGAATTTGAAACAAATTAAATGCAGTTCCTGTGATCCAGCAGTGAAATACAGACCAATTCGAACAGTTTATGTGTCTTTGCTTGGTATTTGTAAGTGGAAACATAAGCACTGCAAGGATTTAAGGTTCTGGGACTTGGTCTATATATATTTTTTATTATCATGCAGTATTTATTGAACTTCTGATAAAGATACACCAATTAAGTTTAACTTGCAGAATTCGCCAAGTTACTGCAACTTCACAAACAACGTTCATTGTCCCCACTGTTCTTAAATTAGCTGCACTTCCTTTTCTGATTTTCTTCAGCCTTTTAAAGATGAGAAAAGATCTGTCACCTTATCCACCTGCCTGCCGGCATAAGACCTCTCAACAGTTCATTTCTACAGTCCTGATTCTAAATAACTTGCACACTCTCTTTCTCTTTGTTGAGAGTTTCACAAGAACTGGTGTTAGCCTTGGCCGCACTACTGACAGGGAAACGTTACATTTTGCTTACCTTAAGAAAGTTTGTAGCCTCTGTCCTACATAAACATATTTTCCATTGTGTTCCAAGACATTATGCTTTCCTGCTGTGTTGTTATGGGCATGTACTTGATTTCTTTTTTTTTCTTAAAACTAACTTTTAATTGACGGTTGAAGTGATAGTTAAATGAATTACACAACTAAATTTCTTCAGTCCTATCTGTATCTTCCTAATCCAAAAATTCTCTTAGAGTCACATTTTTGAGTAAAAGTATACCCATGCTATCAGTTTTAGCAGAAAGATTTGACATATACGATCCTCAGACACTTTAATCATTTCAGTCTTCTTAATTTTTACTGGGGAGTCAAGACCTCTGTAATATTCCAGTGTTTGGACAGGTAAAATCTTGACCCCTTCTATCTAATATTTGTTACCAAGGTTTAGAATTCGTATATATTCTCCTCTGTTTAATTATAGCATTAAAAGTGAGAAAAAAAAATCTCTGTTTTTAGCTCTCTGTTTCTTGAGCTTTAAAACAGATGAGGAAGATGTTCTTTGCTTCTGTTAACTAAAGTGAAATTAAAAGGGATTAGAGCAGAAACTTTTCGTACAGTCTGCCCTCCAAAAATACTTGTGTTTGGTGAGGTGTTAACAACTAGGATTTCTTCCATTGTCAATACTGTAAAGAATGTACATTGTTTATAACATGTTGTCATGTATTTCTGTCAAACAAGTTGATACCAAAGTGGGATGAAACGAGTGTTGCTAATTATGCATACAGTTAAGGATGCGGTGCTTTTTAGCTGCTGAAAACTTGATAATGTAGCCTCTTCTCCGACCTGTTGAAGGTTTATGGAGAAGACAGAACCAGACTCTCCTCAGAGGTGCACAGCAAAAGCACAAAAAGTGATGGTCACAAGTTATGTAACTAAAATTCTGATGGGACTTAAGGGAAAGAAGATTCATCATGAGATTGATTAAGAATCACCATTGTAGGAGGTTTTCAGAACTCACCTAGATAAGATGTGGAGAGACCTCATAAAGCTTTAAAGTTACCACAGCTTTAAAAGATGGGTTGGACTGTTTGGCTTCCCTTTCCTGGTGTTGGATGTCTTCTGCTCTGTATATTTTGCAGAACTAATTGTTATTCTTTGCCAGCTGTTGTGGTTTGGCCTCAGACGGCAACAAAGAACCACATGCCGCTCCCTTGAGCTTCCCCAATACAGGGAAGAATCGGAAGAAAAATGCAAAACTCGTGGGTTGAGACAAAGGCAGTTTAACAGAACAGCAAAGGGAACAAGAAAACAGCGACAATAACATGGATAGAGGAATATACAAACATGATTATGGAACCACCGCTCACCGCTGCTAACCGACCGGACCTGGGACGCCCCTGCCCTCTCCAAGTGGCGACTTCCTGCTCCTTCCCTCCCCACTTCTGGCACCTCAGAGTGGGCATAGCTCACATGGGATGGAATACCTGTGTCCCTGCCGGAACCTGGAGAGAATTAACCCTATCTCCACCGGAACCAGGACATTATCCACCCCTTACTCTATACCATCTATGCCATGCCCTGATCTTACAGATTCCAATGAATTGCCACCACTTTCCCCTGTCTTATATAATGTATATATATACACACATATATATTCATACAGATATAATGCCCTTAGTCTATGGGCCATCCCTCTAAAATATCTGTTGAGTTCATTTAATCCATGGCTTTGGGCTCCATCTGTTAGAACAGTCTCTCGGGGTAGCTGAGATAGTGTATTTTCGGAGCTTGCGGCTGGTGTACCTGGTGCAGCTCGTGCCCAGAGTCTATGGGCTGAAGATGTAGATCTCAAGGAAGTTGCTGGGTGCCAGCTGCTGAGGTCAGTTCTGATCCCATCACCGCTGTGCTTTACTCAGTTTTTCATCAAAGCCCATCTGTCCTTAATTTGGGTGATTCTTCCTGTAGTACAACTGATAGCAATTATAGTAATGAGGACATACAGTGACAGGATTACTTAGCAATTAACATCATACAATTTGATTCATTGGCTATTCTCACCCAAAATCAGATCCCCATGAGGTACACACCAGACTTCCCCATGTTTCTGTCTCACGCACCAGTTGCACCTAGGTCCTTAGGCAAAAGCAATCCCACGGATGGGTTTGCCTTTGCCTGAGGCAGGACTAACCCAGACTGTCTTCCCTAACATACGTACACTACGGGGACTTTATGCCCTTCTACGGTACGGGAAGTTTTGATTGGGCAGGGCCAGCTCAATTGGTAGATCCCCTGGTGTTAACTATCCAGGTAGCCTTTGCTAAATGTGTATCCCAGTATTTTAAAGTCCCACTACCCATTGCTCTCAGTATAGTTTTTAACAGTCCATTGTATCGTTCTATCTTGATACAGAGGGCTTACAATTAGACTGTAGTCTGGGATATGCATCCTGCAAAAACCCACAATGCCTAAGAAAGCTTGTGTTTCCTTTTTACTAGTTGGTGGAGACATAGCTGCTATTTTGTTGATCACATCCATTGGAATCCGATGGCGTCCATCTTGCCATTTTGTTCCTAAAAACTGGATCTCCTGCGCAAGGTCCCTTGACTTTACTTCGTTTTATGACAAAACCAGCTTTCAGAGGGATCCGAACTATTTTACTGACTCTCAAAAACTTTTTCTGCTCTGTTGCCCCATACGATGATGTCATCAATGTACTGCAGATGTTCCGGAGCTTCACCCTGTTCCAGTGCAGTCTGGGTCAGTCCATGGCAAATGGTGGGGCTGGGTTTCCACCCCTGGGGCAGTCGATTCCCGGTCTACTGGACACCCCTCCAAGTGAAAGCAAACTGTGGCCTGCACTCTGCTGCCAAAGGGATTGAGAAGAATACATTAGCTATATCAGTTGTGGCATACCATTTGGCTGCCTTGGACTCCAGTTTGTACTGGAGTTCTAGCATGTCCAGCAGAGCAGCACTCAGCGGTGGCGTGACTTCATTCAGGCCACGATAGTCTACAGTTAGCCTCCATTCTCCATTAGATTTTTGCACCGGCCATATGGGACTGTTAAAGGGTGAGCGAGTCTTGCTGATCACTCCTTGAACCTCTAGTTGACAAATCAGGTTCTGGATGGGAATCGGAGAGTCTCGGTTAGTGTGATATTGGCACCCATGCATCGTTGTGGTAGCAATCGACACCTGTTGTTCTTCAATCCTCAACAACCCCACAACAGAAGGGTCGTCCGAGAGACCAGGCAAGGTTGACAACTGTTTAACTCCCTCCATCTCCAAGGCAGCTATGCCAAAGGCCCAGCGGTACCCTTTTGGGTCCTTCAAATACCCTCTCTTGAGGTAATCTATACCAAGGATGCAAGGAGCCTCTGGGCCAGTCACAATGGGATGTTTTTACCACTCATTCCCAGTTAGGCTCACTTCTGCCTCCAGTACAGTCAACTGTTGGGATCCCCCTGTTGCCCCAGAAATACAAATGGGTTCTGCCCCTCTATAGCTTGATGGTATTAAAGTACACTGCGCACCCGTGTCCACTAGAGCCTTATACTCCTGTGGGTCTGATGTGCCAGGCCATCGAATCCACACCGTCCAATAAACCCGGTTGTCCCTTTCCTCCACCGGGCCGGAGGCAGGGCTGCTCTAATACTGGTCATAGTATCCGTTACTCACTTCTTGCAGAAATGACTTTCTTTCAGGAGGATCAGAAGCAAGATCAGGCCTTCTGCTCTGTCTGGGGAACTGCCCACTGGAAACCAGGGCGGCACTTTTCCTGGAGGGATCCCCTTTTGTCGTTGTTGTTACTTGCAATTCCTGTACCTGTGTCTGCAGGATCTAAGTAGGTTGTCCATCCCACTTCCTCATGTCCTCTCCGTGGTAGACCCATGAGTGCCTCGTGGTGTGTACCCTCTGTACTCTCTCTCTTGAGTGGGGAAATGCCTGCTCCTAATAACTGAGATGCTGGCCCATGCAGGTGGGGAGTATGACGTATTCTCTTCAAGTTGCTGGACCTTCTGCGACAGTTTCTCCACAGCTGAGACAAGGAGGGAAGAGAGACTTACTTCATATCACTGGAGCTGGCCAGCCACCTCATCCACCGTTGGTCCCTCATCTCCTTTCCATTCCGTTACTGCCAGTGAGTTGGCATATGATGATGGTGCGCTCCACACAAACTTCCACCACGTGGGCCTTGTGCATTGCATCTCATCAGGGAAACTGTGCATTGTCCAAGTCATAATAAATCATCTCCCGCACAACTAATTCTCTCAGGTACTGGATGCCTCTTTCCATGGTAGTCCACTTGCTTGGTTGACATACAACATCACTGAAGGGGTACCTCTCCCTCATGCCTGACAGGAGTTGTTTCCAGAGGCTGAGGGCTTGGGTCTTCTTCCCAATTGCCTTGTCAATGCCGCCTTCCCTAGAGAGGGATCCCGGCTGCCTGGCCTCCCTACCCTCTAATTCCAGGCTACTGGCCCTGTTATCCCAGCACTGGAGCAGCCAGGTGACAATGTGCTCAGCCTGAAAGTCGTCTAAAATCTTTTCGCATATCCCGCAGCTCACTCAAGGACAGGGGTCAGGTGATTATCTCTGGTTCTGTCTCTTCCTCCTGTTCTTATGATGTCCCTGGTTCATTGTCATCCCTTACTGAGTGAACTGATTTCTTTGTGTACTTCTTCTGTATGGGGGCAACTGATACTGGCAGGGGTTGGTTCACTGTTTCAGCTGCAGTGGCTGCCACAGGGGCTGGAGTAGCTGCAGTGGCTGGTGCAGGGGTTGCAGTAGCCGCAGTGTCTGTCGCAGGGGTTGCAGTAGCCGCAGTGGCTGCAGTTCTGATTTCTCTCTCTTTCCCCTGAGGGTGCTGCATAGTACTGAGCAGTGCCTGGTAGATACTGGTCAGGGACAGTGCGGTGGGTTGTGCCTCTCTGGAATAGCCACAGCATTTTCCCTTCAAATATTCTACCACTTTATCAGGGTCCTGTAATTGTTCCGGGGTGAAGTCCCAGACCATTGGAGGTGAGAAGTTCTCTAGGTACCTGCCCATGTTCTCCCACATGCCGTGCCACCCCTGACTATCCAGCCTCGGAGCAGATCTCTGGGTGGTAGTTTTAAATAGTTGTTTAACCCTAAACAAGACCTGGAACACATTCAGGAGACATGACACTAGGAACACGCTGGTTTGAACATCCCAAAGATATTAAAAATTCCCAAAAGCTGTCATACCTTCAGGCCACTGAAGGAGAAAAGGGAGGCAAAAGAGCTGGGGAAAGTGTCTCCCCCTGTTTTCCCCACAGAGTGGGTGTGATTATTAATAAATTCCACGAGGTGGTGCCCAAGGTACAGGCAGGACAGCAGTACCACATAAACACCCCAAACTGACTGAACAGTGATGTGATCGTATCATAAACTGATACTGTACAGGACAGCAAAATGATAATCCTGATCCCTCTTCCAGAGATGATAAACAGCATTGCAGGGAGTACATAAGCCATATAGGAATTCATGTAACACAGCCACGAGAACAAACTAAGCAACATGGTGACCTGCAACTGTTTACCAAATACAATAAATGCACACAACAAATTTGTTTTTACAAGCTCTAGTTGGATTCTGTCATTATCTCAACCCTTTTTGCCCCATGTTGGGCACCAAAAAGGACTGTCGTTGTTTGGCCTCAGATGGCAACAGAGAGCCACGTGCCACGTGCCCTTCCCAATACAGGAAGAATCAGAAGAAAAAGGCAAAACTCTTGGGTTGAGACAAAGGCAGTTTAACAGAACAGCAAAGGGAACAAGAAAATAACAGCAATAACACGGATAGAGGAATATACAAACATGATTATGGAACCGCCGCTCACCAACTGGACGCCGGGAGGCGCCTGCTTGGCGTTGACTTCGTGCCCCCTCCCCAGCTCAGGGTGGGCATGGCTCACATGGCATGGAATACCTGTGTCCTGGGGATCCTGTGAAAATTAACCCTATCCCCACCGGAACCAGGACAATATTAAACATTCCTATGGACTGTGTCTCTAATGTTTTTTTTTATTTTATTTTATGACATACGCTGGTTAAACTCAATTTTTGTGAATCTTCACATGTCCTAATTCAGAGCCCATGTGTGCATGCTCAACTGTATTAGAGTATGTGTGTGTGAAAAAAGCAAGTGGTGTAGAAACTTTATTAGGCCAGGTGTGTGACTGTGTGTATTGTCACACTGCTAGATCTTCTGAAAGTTTTCAAACTTAAAAAGAAAAATTTCCGTATAGTATCACAAAATTTAGGTTCTGCAAATGGCACATTTTGGAGCCTTTACAAGAAGTTTGGAAGGCTTTTGTTCTTTCCTGAGATATTTTATTGGAATTTTATTTCCATTCTTACTCTTGTCAAGCCAAGTTTCCTATTGCCAAGAATCCTAGTGCACAGGACTTTGAGGGAGTGAGAAAATGAAAGTAATATACATCTAGAAAGCTCAAAAAATGCCTGCCTCTAAAAATTCCTCTCTGCAAAACATAGTCACGGACTTGCAGCTGGAACTGTCAGGACTGAAAATAAGTGCTCAATATCTTACACCACAGCTAAAGGGAGGGCAAAATTACTTGCATTGTTATTTGGATTATGCATAGATGAAACTTACATAGTTCCACTTTAAAGTGTCAGGAATTGTGGAGAAAAGAGTAGATTTGGTGTCACAGAACCATGAAATGTGGCCTGAACTTCAGAGTTTGGTGATCCATGGCTTGCTAAAGGATATGGAAGTGAACCAGAATATTTCTTGATTTTTTAAAAGTTTTTTTGGGCTTTACAAATTGATAAGAGCATTAGTTGTACTGCACAATAGCAGAGTGAAGTGAGTAAGTACTATTACCTCCTTTTCACTCTTTGTGGACGTCTTTAAAGTCTAGCTGTCTGTTGTACATTACCTGAAGGATCACTTTTCTTATTTTGTCTCTGACATACTACATATTCTTGGAAATCTCACAAAAAATCTATGCCATCTCTTTTCATGGATGTATTGTGAAGCTCAAGGAAATATGTATGAAGTGTAATTAAAATTCAGACTTAAAGCCACTGCATTCACAAGTGCTGTAATAAGATACAAGCACTGTGTGCTTCAGAACTGTGCTTGCTCTCCTGGAACTTTATGGAGTCTTCACACATAGTCTTCAGCACTTTTTTCAGAAGGTGATTTTTGTGCTTGCAGTTGATGTTCCAAATTGTTGAGCGCCTCTATGGCAAAAGGTATTGAATGTTCTTTTTTTGGCTCAAACCTATAATCTGTATAAATTAAAGAGCAGTTGTATATAAATTGGATACGATCTGTTTCTATTTCTGTATGTTGGTGGGTTTTCGCAGAGGGCTTTTATCAGAGAACAGGTGTTCCTTGATGTGGGTGCATCAAAATAAACTTACAACATTAAGCTGTAAAATAGGCAGACTTCACTGCATGTGTTCCACAATGAAATATTTGTCCAACATTCTAGTACCGCATCCTGATGTTTCCATATTGTATTTCATGTTTTAGTTTGTCTTATTCCAAATGTGAGAGTAATTGTTATTTTTAGGAATTAATGGACTGTATAATCATAATTCTTCACAAAGAATAGCTCATGAGGCTATCTTGATATCCCAGGGAACTTCAGATTGCACTTTTGTTCTTGCAGAAAATACTACAGCTATCCTGACTTGAGAGAGACATTTTTATACTCTCTGTAATGTTAAGGAAATTTGATGAAATTTAGATTTGACTAAGCAGAGAGGTAAAGTTTGTGATCCTCTTACGTGTTCTAGGTTATATATCTCCACACCCATCTCCACTCGGAGCACCAGAGCATGTGTCCAGTCCAATGTCTGGAGGAGGTCCAACTCCACCCCAGATGACTCCCAGCCAGCCAGGACCCATTATTCCAGGAGACCCACAAGTTATGAATCAACCTAACAGAGGTCCTTCCCCTTTTAGCCCTGTGCAGCTGCATCAGCTGCGGGCTCAGATTCTAGCATACAAAATGCTAGCTAGAGGTCAGCCTTTACCAGAAAATCTCCAGCTTGCTGTTCAGGGCAAGAGAACCCTGCCTGGCATTCAACAGCAGCAGCCTCCCAGTGCCTTCAACAGACAGTCTGGTAAGTGAAGCCTTATGTCATTGTGCAGGTAATTCTTGAAGTCCTACCTCTTATTTCACTGTGCAGTACTTTGTCCATCCTGATTATGCTTGACATTTTTTGAATGTTAATCATACTTTACTGATTGCAATTTTACTGTTTTTCTTAGAGTGAATTTTCAGTCTCCTGTCGCTGTAAAAACTGTGCAATAAGTTGACTGATTATTTAGGTTGTTGAACAAACCGTGTATAGTGTGCTGTCAAATGAAAAACATAAGGAAAAGAAAATGTTCTTTTTTTTTTTTCTCCTAATGATAGTAGATGTTAACAGTGCAAGAAGAAAGCACATTTTGGTCCGAAGAAAACTGTGTTACATTAAACAGTCTGGACCTGTTAAGTTTCTGAACACTTCCATTACTGAGTTTGCGTTAGAAATCGAGGGTTAAGGTGATACTATTTTCTTCTTAGTAATGTTTTAATAGTATCATTGGTCACTTTATTTTGGTGGATATGGCTTTGCTACTGAGAAAGGTTTTTTTAGCAGACACAATTTTAATATGCCTCATTACATATATTTTTTCACAATAAAATCTACTCAATACCATATTTACCAAAGAAAAATACCGCTTGCCTGAATAGACTACCAATCTAGAAAATAGAATGATTTTTGAATGCTTGGAAATGCTTTATATCTTACTAAGTTTCTTTCCTCTGTCAAATTGCAGGTATTGGGTTACATACAATGAGTGGTGCTGCAGCTGGACCAGGGCCTGCTCCAGGGATGCCTGGACATACAGCTGCCATTACCCCTAAAACTTGGACTGAAGGTATAGCAAAGTCTAATGCTAATTTTATATCTTGTACAGAGTTACAGTTAAACAGTGTGGGTAGAGTATAGGGAAAAGATGCAGGGGGAAAAGAAAAAGAAAGGTAAAAATGCTTGAAAAATAGTGTAACCTTTACTGTGCCTAGGACTTGAATCAAGGAGAGTCTAACCATTTATTCGTCCATGAATGACGTGACAATGTGAAATTACTGCAATTGCTAGGCAGCCTGAACATGAAGTACCTTTTTACAATCAAAAGGAAATATGTAAGCTGCCTGAGGGATACCCATAAAACCTACTTAATAAGTTAGGTTCTGAGCATGCTTAATTGCAGCAAGCTTGTCTTTCAACTGTAGTCTTTGGCACTGTAAACAAAAGTTTTCAAACTGTGGTAGAATTACGCTGCCTTTTTTCTTTTTTAAAAATTGGATTGCTTTGAAAGTTCAGTATAGTCTTGGAGATCTAATGAACAGTGTAACTTTTTTTTTCCCTGCGTGATAATCAGGTTTTGAAATAAATCATTCAGATTTGGGTTTACAGGTTGATTTTATTTTTTGAAAGTAGAGTAGAAGTAGTGTTGTATTGAAAAGAATTAGAAATCCCTACTAATATATATTACTTGAAGTTTGGGGCTTTTTTTTAGAGAGATTTAAAAATAAATATAATGTTGGAGGCTTGCGAATAACACAGGCTTCTCATACAGTAGAAGTATTATGAGATGTTGTTGCTTGTGGGTAAATCTGGGGACAGTGATGACTCCATGATAGTTTATGTCATAAGAAGTTCTCTGTCATTAGTCAGCTACTTAGGGCAATTTAAGAAGAAAATGAAATACTAATATGTATTCAGATGTAGGATTGCTTTTCTTGGAATACTCCCAACGAATACTTACAATTTGAGTAGGATAATAAAGAGGGGAAAAGTGTTTCTTGAGAGGTTTTATATATGAGTTTACCAGGCACAGTGCCTTCTAGCTCAAATGCTGCTACTAAAAAATGCTGGCAGGTATACAGATTTGCTAGATGGATAGTTTTATCTAAATAATTCAGTATGTCATAATAATATGTCTGTCCTGTTTAACTATAAGCTGCTTACTGTTTATCTTTTTTCATTGCTGTTTTTTTTTAATAAGAAAAAAATTGTCCTTGCTGTATCTGTTTGGAGGTTTTATTTGATGTATATTTAAAGATTATGCTTTTCTCTTCAAATTTATTTTTCATTCATTATGTAGTCATTTGTGGTAGTGTTTGTTTTACAGTTCAGTTTGCATGATTCCCGGAAAACTGAGACTACACAGAGGCTTTTGGTGGGCTTACTTTATTCTTTATAAGCTGAAATGCACTGTTACTAAATACAGAATCTACAGCTTGTGCTCAAGTTCCTTTTCTGGAGTTTGATGCAGATGCGTGAATGACAAATGGTGATCTCTGAAGGAATCTTTTTATCTAGACTTCAAGATGTTGTGTTTGAATTAAGGTTGATTAGAAGATTGCAGGTGCATCTCGTCAGTGACAATTTTTGAACATCTGAATGCACGGGTGACTTGTCTTAATGGCTGTCGTGGTTTAGCCTCAGACGGCAACAAAGAACCACGTGCCGCTCGCTCGTGCCTTCCTAACACAGGAAGAATCGTAAGAAAAGGCAAGACTCTTGGGTTGAGACAAAGGCAGTTTAACAGAACAGCAAAGGGAACAGGCAAACAACAACAACAACAACAACAACAACAACAACAACACGGATAGGGGAATATACAAACGCGATTACAGAACCGCCGCTCCCCCGCCGCTCGCCGCTCGCAGGCCAGACCCGGGCCGCCCCAGCCCGCTTTTAAGCAGCAACTTCCTGCCCCCTCCCCCGGCAGCTCAGGGTGGGCGTGGCTCACATGGCATGGAATACCAGGAAAAGTTAACCCTGTCCCCACCGGAACCAGGACAATGGCATACCAAAATCTATGACCTTAGTGTCTATGAGGGGCAGGTACTATTTTCATGTTAATTTTCAAGATGATTAGAATGCTCTAAGATAAAACAGTAATTGAATTCCTGGTAGTTGAAATACTTAAATAGAATTAATAGAAGATTGTAATGAAACATAGGTTATTTATATATGACAGGCTCTAAGTACAGTTGTAGAAGTTTTGGTATGGCTATCTAGTTCTGATGGAGCTCTAAAAGCAGATTTAGTTGTCCTTGTTGTAGGGTGGTGATTGGAGAGTCCTTCTTCTAGGTGGTGCAAGGACAGTGAACAAGAGGCAGAATTAGTCCTACAGTTGCATGAAATGGGTTCTGCAGCTGTTTTACTTCTTCTAATAGTCAGCAGTAATGGGAAAAGAAATGGCATTCATCATAAAATTTCAGGTGTTTTGTTTTTCTTTGGACCACTTCCTGAAGCATATCATATACTTGCACTTTAGTATGTTTTTTTAAATACAGAGTGTAGTCTATCTCAGTGTGCTTTTTCTGGTTACTTTGAATGTTTACCTTACCATCACTTTTCTGTCTTCAGGAACTGTCTTGATTTTCTTCCTGCATTCCGTATTTCATGTTATGATTAAGTACTTTTTATGATTCAGGCCAAGCCCCAGATCTGAGTGTCTCCAATGCGCAGCAAAAGCTTCCCGCGCCACCCCCTAGTGGGAGGCCTTCTCCTGCCCCCCCTGCTGCCCAGCCTGCCGCCGCCATGCCTGGGCCTTCTGTACCACAGCCACCACCTGGACAGCCTTCACCCATTGTTCAGCTGCAGCAAAAGCAGAATCGCATCAGCCCTATCCAGAAGCCACAAGGATTGGATCCTGTTGAAATACTCCAAGAACGTGAATATAGGTAAAAGAGAATAACAAGATTCAAATGCATATGCAGATTGTTGTTTTTCACTTTCTCCACTTAAATTCCTTGCAATCAACCACTGTAGTGACAATGGTATAAACTGAGTTTCCAGAGAGAGATGTCATCAAAGAGAAGTATGAAAACATCAAACCAGTCAATCATTTAATTCTACCCCAGGTTATCAGTTAGTAAAGCATACTGGCAGTATCATTGCAAATCACGTAAGTTTAAAACAGACTCAGGGACTTGGCTGGGTTAGTGTATTACTTGAATGCTGCAAATGCTGAAAGTTAGGAAATCAAAATCCTTGTAGTCTACAGAGAAACCAATTCAGTGCAGAAAGTTACTGAATTGTAAACAAAAGGGAGGTTGTAAGAGAACATTGGAAGTCAAAAGGCTGAGTGGCCACAGCAAAACCAAATTTTATTAGTGATGATGGGGTTGGCTGGACTACCAAACAGTAGAGAGAATATTAAGGAGGTTACAGACAAGATTTTAAAAAAAGGTTACCAGGAAGCACGATCTTTTAAAAGTTGCCTCCTGAATGCCCTAATTAGATGGTGAATTATATTTATTGCAATGTATAGAGTATGACATTTCTTGTGGAGTTAGAAAGACATTTCTTCCCTCTCCCATCAACAAGGCTATTAAACAATTGACCTTGAGAATCTGCCGGGCAGAAGGATCTTGACCCGCACCTAAAATAAATTCTTGATCATTATCAGTCAGAGCAAAGAAGCTGCACTTAGTCTATTTGCTTGTTTTGGACTGATGATGCATCTTTCAGTTACTATAACAATGAGTTTGTAGAGGAAGGTAGCCAAAAGGGATGGTTGTCTCACTGAAGAGTGGTTTAATGACTTTCACTTCAGCAAGGTAAAACACAGTGAAGTGTTTTAGGATGTTAAGCCATGTCCAGAATCCAGACCTTGATCCCAGGAAAGCTCTTACTTTTTGCATAAGATAACGCTTAAGTAATTTATTGACATGTTGTGGTAATTCTGTCACTTACCTGTTTTACCTTAGGACTGAACGGCCATAGCTGTTTCAGCATAAGCAATTACTATTTTCTAACAGCTTTTTCAGAAAGCTTGTAGAACACACCAGTACACGGTTTCACAGTTGTCCTGAGTGAAGAATTATAGCGCTAAGCTGAGCCAAGAATCATATGGCTAGTGTAATGTAACCTTTTCTGCATCAAATAAACTAAAATTGGTACTCCTTCTGTCTTCCCAGCCCTGCTCCATTGCACTATTTGTACTAAACTATTATGTCTCAGTATGGAGGAAAGTGAGGAGTGACAGAAAATAGTGGTGTTGCGTTTACTGATGTGGAGAAGTGATTGCAGGTACAGCATATCCATTAGGGTGTAAGTACCCTGATCTTGGCAAAGTAAGTGAGGTGGAAGTTTGATAGGGTTCTGCAGCAGAAGGTTGGGGTTTTGTTTTTATTTATGGTTTTTTTTTGTTGTCGCTTTTTTTTTTATGGCAGCACATAGATACCAATCCAAGCTTTTTTAATGTTGAACACTGGAATTTGGTTTTGCTTTGCGTATCACAATGCTTAGAACTTCTGGAAGTCTTTTAATTATTTAAAACTCTGTAAGTAACAGTGGAAAAAAGCTTTGAAAAAAACAGTTTAACAGCTTTTGTGCTTTGGATGGTGCTGGACTTAGCTTCAGTATAGGCAAGTTTAATACAGAAACATGATATATTCATACTTTCTTCATAAAAGGGAAATAGAAAAAAGCGAATATAAACATTTGTGTTCCGAAACCAGTGAAGTTAGTGAAAGCTTTATGAAACGGTTGCATCTTGAGATCTCTCAGAAGTAAATTTTTTAATAAAGGGGCATTATACTTTGAATACTTAGAAAACTGAATTACTCATTGTCATGAAAAGACAGAATTATCACGTAGGTCTTTCAGGGATTCATTTTTTCAAACATACAGGTAGATCCAAAACGTAAAATTTTGGTATGCTCCCTTATTGTTGGAAAGTGTGAGCTTTGAACCTGATTATGTTATGAATTTTGAAAATCACATCTTAGGTTTATTCAGTGACTGTACTGGTTTTGGCTGGCATAGAGTTAAATTTCTTCATAGTAGCTTGTGTGGGGCTGTGTTTTGGATTTATTCTGAAAATAGCATTGATAAGACACTGATGTTTTAGTTCTTGCTGAGCAGTGCTTACACAGTGTCAAGGTCTTTTCTGTTCCTCACAGTGCCTCAGCGAGGTTGCTGGGGGTGCACGAAAAGTTGGGAGGGGACACAGCCAGGACAGCTGAACCCAACCGACCAAAGGGATATTAGTGTACCATATGACATCACCATGCTCAGCAATAAAACTGGGGGGAGGCTGGCAGCGGCCTGCTTCTTGGGGACTGTTTGAGCATCGGTCGATTGGTGGTGAGCAATTGCTTTCACTCGCATCGCTTGTCTGTCTTGGGTTTTATTTTCCTCTCTCTTTGTTATTTTTTTTCCTCTCTTTTCATGATGTTTCTGGACTAAAGGTGCAAAGTGTGCTGCTGGGGACACAGTAATTTAGCACTAATTTATGAGCTAGACGTTAAAAAGTTAATTGCTGATGTGTTTGGCCATTTCTTTTGTATACACACCTCTCAAGTGCATAATGTCAGACCTTTAGGGGAGAATACATGCTAGTGCATATACCTTTCTGTTTCTTAATGGAATTTGTACATGATTTACATATTAGAGCATGTCTTATACACAGAACAATATTGTAAACATTAAATACTTTTGCTGTTACAAAGTTACATCTAATTATTTTTTTTTCAGTGACAGCAATTCTTTTATCCTGTCCTTGTTACTAGGGAGTTACGTAGTTTCTTTCATCAAACAATTCATCAAATAGGCACTTAAAAGTATAGTATAGTGTTCCTATTCATTAACCACATGTTAAACAGGCCAGTACAGACGGAGAAGCAGTATGCACCTATTAACATATTGCAGGATCTGAGAAAGCTTTGAATCTAATGAAATATCAGCAGACTGCTTTTTCTTCCTAAAAAGCCTTGATCTGATTGTAAAAAAGGCTACAGTGTATATTAACAAAGAGAAAGAAAATGGAGAGTTAAAGTTGCTGTCATATTTACGTGGTGATGCTGAGAAGCTATTTGCAGCATGTATTGATTTGAGATGAGATTATATGATAATCGTTGTTAATCTCTGTGTGACTAAAGGTGGATAAAAAGGAACATAGATATTGAAAATTCTTAGAAATATAAGTTTAAATTATTCATATGTGGAGAGCTGTTCAACTTGTTGTGTTCCTTGAAATCTGTCCAAAATTAAAAATTCATACCGTGCTTTTATAAAACTCTCCTTAGCACTTTCTTCAAAATGAAGTGCTGCTTTTTAATCTCACTGAATAGATTTCTTGAAGCTAATAATATGTGTAATTTAAAGTTGTTCTATTATGTGGAAGCACTTTTTTTCCACCTTCTCATTGCTAATTAAAAAAAATACACTTTGTAGTGTCATGTCCATTGTCTGTGGTTTCTTTCTGTTATCTGCAAAGTCGCTTCTTGTCTATTTTCATGGTTTACTGCATGGCATCCATGCCAGACAGGTTTGAATGTGCAAGCATAACCTGTGCTGTTGACCACAGTTAATGAGGAAGAGTCGTGCATCACTTGTTTTGCAAAGAGTTGTCTGTGTAGATGCACTAGCCACTTTCTGCATGGATGAAGATAAATTGCTGAACTGCAAAGTCTAATTAAATATATCCTTCAAACGGTGAGATTATATCCTTCAAGTGCTTGTAAAAAGCATATAGGAAGCTTTTTTCTTCAGGTTCGGTTTAACTGATAGTTATTAGTATTTTTCCATGAAGATAGCAATAGTCAAACAAACTGCAGTCATTCTCTTTAAAGACTGGAAGGTGGCTGTGATGAGACACACCTCAAGTAATAAAAGAAGCATAAAACAATACCCATCAAAATAGCTTGAAAACAAAATCCTGTATAATATGAGTATAATAAAATTCCTGAGTTTCTTTTCATATATATACTTTTAGTCAAAATTAAAAGAAGGGCCAAGGGCAATTTTCATTATTTGACAGTTTATTTTCAAAGTGGAAAAGGATACCTAATGTCATCCCTGCAAAAGCCTGTTAGTTCAGAAACAATTACTCAAAGCCAAATCAATGCCTGAGACAAATTGCCTATTTTTACTGTATAATTTGGTAACCTTACAGATTTTTCCTGGTGTCTTAACCAATTTTCTGTTTACTTAGGCTTCAGGCTCGAATTGCTCACAGAATCCAGGAACTGGAGAACTTGCCTGGTTCTCTGCCCCCTGATCTGCGAACCAAAGCTACAGTGGAGCTGAAGGCACTTAGGTTACTGAATTTCCAGCGCCAGGTAATGCTTTTCGCTTCAGGAAAATTCTCATAGAGGTCACAGCCAAATGCGTCCATGTAGCAAAAAGTAAATTGGCAAGAGATTTTGCAGCAGCCCTGAGCCTAAGCAGGAGGTTTTGCATTAGAACAAAATTGACAGATAAGCAAGTCACAGAAATGTTTAACTTAGCTTTTATTTTATTTTATTAATAAGAACGTGCAGCTGTTGTTTTGTTACCTGCTTTTCTTCCACTCTTAAGTGTAACAGTAGAACTGTATCTTTCATAAGGAACATGGCTTTGGCACAAAGATAAAACAAAAAAAAAGAGCTGGACAGGCAGCAAGCTGATTTCCCATGCAAATCCCAATAGACAACTCTTTCTGGACATACTTCATTTTTGTCTCAGGTCCTGTTGTTTTAGGAAGAGTTGTATGTTGGTGTTGTGTGTGGTATTTCTGTGTGATCTGTTCTAAGGATTTCCAGTGTGGCACTCAGACTGAAAATGAAGCATAACAAGATAATACCTAAGTTGGACGTTGAGTCATCAAATCATCAAATGAATTTCAGGAAAGGAATCACACTGCCAGACTCTTCTGGGCCTCTTGCCAGTGGCTTTTCCACCTAGTTTGGAAGAGCATAGATGTGATTTGTCAGGTCAAGCAAAAATAATTCCTGACAGAAGCCTTGGCAGTAGTTGTACTACGATGTCCAAGTCTTCCTTCCCTCTACAGCTGGCACTCCTTTGTAATGAAGTTTTGTCAGAGGTCAGATGAAAAGCAGCAGGACTTCCCTGCTGTACTGCTTGGACTGTGGCAAGCCTTTAACATTTACCTCTCCTGTGCAGCTGGCAATTAAATGAGTTGTCAGCTATGTTCAGGTCTAGCTCTAGAAAGTATGTTATGTATGTTGTTTATTTGTGTTTTACTTCAATGGTGTAATATCTTGGCCAACCCCTTTCATTGCAGCAGAACGGTCGTTTGCAGCATCTTGTAAAGAAGGAATAAATTATGATTAAGAGCGATTAACACTTTTGGCCGTCCTGTGGAGACTTAAGATTTGTCTTAAGTTTAAGACTTAGACAGGCATAGCTGCTGCAACTGTATAGGCACTACCTTTTCACAACTGTAATGGAAAAGGAAGAGGAGGCTGGCACATCTTCTGGACTCTTAACTCTTTTACTCTGCCATACCACTGTTTAAAGTTGTTCGTCCATGTATTGAAAATTGTTTCTTTTTGTTTTAAGTGTTTCTTTTTTCTCCACTGGTAGCTGAGACAAGAGGTAGTAGCCTGCATGCGTCGTGATACAACGCTGGAGACAGCACTGAACTCCAAAGCCTACAAACGAAGCAAGCGGCAGACTTTGAGGGAGGCCCGTATGACAGAAAAGCTTGAGAAACAGCAGAAGATAGAACAGGAGAGGAAGCGTAGGCAGAAGCATCAGGTATTTTAACTTACTAGCTGTTTGCACCATGGCAGGAAGCACTTTGCTTTGCTGTGTGGGTCTTCTCTGTTACATATTTTATTTACCTTTTGAGTTTCTAAGATTAAAAAAACTGCAAATCATGTGATAAGCAATTGGAAAAAGATAAGATTAGAACTTCTGTATCCCTGATTGCAAATCTGGTGCTTTGTCCACATGTCTGCACTAACTTGTTTCTCTTTCTAGGAATACCTGAATAGCATATTGCAGCATGCTAAAGATTTTAAAGAGTACCACCGGTCAGTTGCTGGGAAAATTCAGAAGCTTTCTAAAGCTGTAGCAACTTGGCATGCCAACACTGAGCGTGAGCAGAAAAAAGAAACTGAGAGAATTGAGAAAGAAAGAATGAGGAGACTAATGGTAAGGAGTAGAGGAAAGAATATCGTTATTTTAGCTAAAATTACATACTGTATCCTTTTAATATTTCATATACAATCTCATCCTCACCCATGTATTTCCTTTGCAGAAACAAGCCTCTGTAACACAATACGTATAAATCTAAAACTGCTACAATTTGATTATGTGTGTTTCTGATGATGGTAATGAATGTGACACCGTTCATTTTAACCTATAGTGACTTCTTTTTTTAAGGTTTTTGATAAGGATAATTATTTTTTTCTGGCAGCATGGAAACTTAGCACAGCCGTTTCTGTATAACATCACTTAATCTCATTAACTTCATATGCTGTTATTTAATTGCAGTGGTATCGGTCCATTATATAAATAGTGGAGTGTGTTTTATTACAAGGTTTGCAGTTTTGAAGATTCCATATGAATTCCATATGTTCACGGCATTACTCTGCAACTTTTACATAAAGCTGGTTTCACAAGCAAAAATACATAACCAATAACAGTAATGCATGTATCTTGAGAACTAGTAGCAATCAGTGCTACCCATCAGTGCTCCAGGACCACACTCCTTCCTGCTGTTTCATAGTTTTCCCTTCCTTGCATCTGCACAATATCAGTTGTAATGTTCTTAGGACAGAGTAGAATGGGTTTCTGTATAACCATGTCTTTTCAGAACACTGTGGCAGCAATCAGTGGGCTACCTACATTTCAGGAGTTAAAATAATTCCGGAATGTACTGTGTATGTACAAGTATATTTGCAACTAGGGTTGGAAAAATTTCTTCAAGACATTGGTTAGCTCTTTTTTAACACTTTACCAACATAGAATTGAATGGGAAATGACATACCTACTTTGAAACATGCTGGTAAAAAACCAGTAACTATTTAATATCGGTGCAGATGTAATATAAAACTCTAGTCCCTGTCCACAATGAATCTACTCCCACCATGAATGAGGACTGAATAATTTGGTTTTAAAAATCACAAAACGAAACGTAGAAATAATTAAATATAAAAATGATAAAAACTTAGAAATAAAAGTGTGTATAAAATGTAAATGAAGGACTTGCATAAGAGAATAACAAATATTTAGGCCCTAGAGCATTTCTTAAAATTGCATGGTAATTTGCATTATAGAGCTTTGGCAGGTCTATTTGGCAGATCTGTATGGCCTTTTGGCAGCTATCTCTTTATAATTAGTGATAACTGTCAGCAGTCTATCTAACCAAGCTTGTAAAAATATTAATTATTAGAGAAAAAAGAGCTGATTAAAAAAAGATAATTGTGATATTTTAGAAATATTTTTGTACATCACAAGGTTGAGCTTATGTCAGTTTAACACATAGTACAATAAATAATAAAAATATCCACTGCTGAAGCATATGAAGTAGATTTCAATGTCCAGAAATGGCACAGGATACCAGTGCTTCCAGAATATCAGTGCTTTCCCTGAAGACTCCTTCACCAAGGCTGTGGTTAAGCTTACAATAGATACAGCACTTCATAGGCATTTTCAGTTTAGGGCTTTGCACTCAGATGTCCTTGTCCCTACTGCTCATTTAAATCCTTCTGCAAAAGCTGGCTGTGTGTTATGGTAGTGGGGTTATTTTGCCTATTTAGTTTTAGTGTGGTTCTGATAAATTTTGAATTTGCAGATATGTGCAAGGGTATTTTACAAACATCTCTCAGATGCTTAGTGTGGTCTAGGAAAATTTGCTGTGTCTAAAACTCTTTGCATATCTTTTCAGGAATGCTGAATTCATTCCACAGATTTTCCTTCATTGGCTACGATTAGAAACAGTGGTTGTGTCACAGCTCGTTAATACTAGTATATATCACATGCAGGAATGGCCATTGGTATTATTTAAAAAGATGTAAATGGATACTGTCAAGACAAAATTGAATGTATAAAGGAAGTACCTTGGCAAGATTCCAATGACTGCGTATTCAGTTATTATGATGATAATAATAATAATTATTATTATTATTATATAATTATTATTAATTGTTATTATTTTTAAAAAGGTAGGTTTTGAGTCTCATTCTTCTAATGGCTTGAACATTACAACTGAATTTTACAAGCAATTTCACAAGCTCAATTTGAACATCGCAGCTGTTCTTGCCAACTTGCTGCATTTCTGGTGTCTCTCCATAAAGGCAGGAGATCTTCTGTATCTCCCAGAGTGCTGTCTTTGAAATTAATCATCTTTAAAATATTCCTTGCTTGTTTTTTATTTTTATAAGGCATTGTATACTTCCTTTATTTGCTGTTTTAGACAAAATTGACAAAGGCGTGTCTGCTACTTTCCTTGTATTTTTCTGGCATGCTCAAATGCTGCATTATTGCTTCACAGTACATAAAAATAGTAGTTCCTGGTATGTCTTACCCCTAACAACACACTTAAGCAGTGCCATAAGGGTGCAGAAGTTGCCAGAATGACTCAGAGATATGGCTTATCTGGTGAATCCTGTCTGTGATAGTGACCTGTACCAAAGATGAAATAACACCAGAGTAGAAAGATGACAGATAATTTTCCCAAAAGAAATTCTCTTTTAACACCTAAAAGAAAAAGATTTGTATTCATACTGGACAAAGGACTAAACGCAAGTTCACATTCACTACCATGTTCTTCCTCTGGGTGTGGGCTACCTGCACTTCATGTCTTTGAAAAACCATCTCTGTAGGAGACTTACCAAGCATTTCTGTTTTGGGACATTTTAATCTGTTTGATGTGGAATTAAGTGATTTTCTTCCCTCCTTACCTGTCATAACTGCTGTAGATTTTCCAGTCATTAATCCGTGAGAGCAGGAGATGTTTAGAATCAAAGAATACCTGAGTCACAGAGTCACTCAGGCTGACAGAGAGCTCTCTAGGCCAACCACCTTCCCAAAGCAGTGCCAACATTGAGTTCAAAGCAGGTTGCTCAAGGCTTTTTTCAGTCATGTCTTGAAAACCTCTAAGGTCAGAAACGGCACAACTTCTGTGGCTGTTTATATCCTTCTGAAGTGCAGCCCAGCCCTCGAGCATATTGACTGCTATCCACCAGTTTCGTGTCATCAGCAAACTTGACTAGAGTGCCCTCCATCCCTTCCTCTGGGTCACTGATAAAGATGTTAAACACAACATGCTCCAGGGTAGAACCCTGTGCTATCCCTCCTCTTACTGTCTCCAGATAGAATGTGACTCTCACTAGCTCTGTAGAGAAGGACTCAGGGGGGTATTGGTGGATTAAAAGCTGCGCACGAGCTAGCAACGTGTGCTTGCAGCCCAGAAGGCCAGTTGCATCTTCCACCGCATCAAAAGAAGTGTGGGCAGCAGGTTGAGGGAGATGATTCTGCCTCTCTACTCTGCTCTGGTGAGGGTAGATTTAGTTAGATATTAAATTCATTACTGTGCGGGTGGTGAGACACTGTAACAGGTTGCCCAGAGAAGTTGTGGATGCCCCATCCCTGGAAGTGTCCAGATTGGATGGGGCTTTGAGTATCCCTGCCCATGGCAGTGAGGTTGGAACTTGATGATCTTTAAGGTCCCTTCCAACCCAAGCCATTCTATGATTCTGTGATGATTCTATGACCCATTAACACAAATGTATGACGCTCTGGGACATTAGTTGTCCATTTAGTTGTCCCCCTACGCAGATCATAACAACCTAACTAACATAACACATGATTATGGACCTAGGAATTGGTTGCTGTTTCTTTGGAACCATTTCTGTCATGACTGATGTCTGTTTTGTATTGCTAGGCTGAAGATGAAGAAGGCTACCGTAAGCTGATTGACCAAAAGAAAGATAGACGACTGGCCTACCTATTGCAGCAGACAGACGAATATGTGGCTAACTTGACTAACCTGGTATGGGAGCACAAACAGGCACAAGCAGCCAAAGAGAAGAAGAAGAGAAGGAGAAGAAAGAAGGCAAGTAATTGCGACTGGTATTTTTAGGCCATCTCTTCTTCAAATCCCGTTTTAATGTTGATAAATGTAGTGATACCCAATTGTCATACCCATACCAGAGTATCTAAAATCATCTACACTGGCAAATTCTTAACACTCATCTCTCTCCACTGAAATATGTAAGAAATATTTCCCTCCCTCCCTCCCTCCCTTCCTTCCTTCTTTCCTCCTTCCTTCCTTCCTCCTTCCTTCCTTCCTCTCTCTTTCACTCTCTCTTTCTTTCTCTCTCTTTCTTCCTTTCTCTCTCTTTCTCTCTTTCTCTTGCTCTTCCTCTCTTTCTCTTTCTTTCTCTCTTTCTCTCTTTCTCTCTTTTTTCTCTCTCTCTTTCTTCCTCTTTCTTTCTTTCTTTCTTTCTTTCTTTCTTTCTTTCTTTCTTTCTTTCTTTCTTTCTTTCTTTCTTTCCTTTCTTTCTTTCTTTCTTTCTTTCTTTCTTTCTCTTCTTTCTTCTTCTCTTCCTTCCTTCCTTCCTTCCTTCCTTCCTTCCTTCCTTCCTCCTTCCTTCCTTCCTTCCTTCCTTCCTTCCTTCCTTCCTTCTTCTTTCCTTTCTTTCTTTCTTTCTTTCTTTCTTTCTTTCTTTCTTTCTTTCTTTCTTTCTTTCTTTCTTTCTTCTTTCTTTCTTTCTTTCTTTCTTTCTTTCTTTTTCTTTTTTTCTTTCTCTCTCTCTCTCTTTCTTTCTCTCTCTCTTTCTTTCTCACTTTCTTTCTCTCTTTCATCTATCTCCATATATATATGGACATGTGCAAAGGATTGGACACTGTCCTGCATGACATATTCTTGTCTCTAAATTGGAGAGACATGGATTTGATGGATGGACCATTCAGTGGATAAGGAATTAGCAGGATGGTCACACTCAAAGAGTTGCGGTCAAACAGCTCGATGTCCAAAGGGAGACCAGTGATGAGTAGCATTCCTCAGGACTTGGTGTTTGGATCTGTTTTAACGTCTTTGTCAGTGACATGGACAGTGGGATAGAGTATACCCTCAGCAAGCTTGCTGATGACACCAGGCGGTGCGGTCAGCATGCCGCAGGGAAAGGATGCCATCCAGAGGGATCTGGACAGGCTTGAGAGGTGGGCCTGTGCAAACCTCATGAAGTTCATCAAGGCCAAGTGCAAGGTCGTCCTGCATGTGGATTGGGACAATCCCAAGAACAAACACGGACTGAGTGGAGAATGGATTGAGAGCCGTCCTGAGGAGAAGGACTTGGAGGTGTTGGTTGATCAGAAGCTCAACATGAGCCAGCAGTGTGGCGCTCGCAGCCCAGAAAGCCAACCATATCCTGGGTTGCATTAAAAGAAGTGTGGCCAGCAGATGAGGGAGGTGATTCTGCCCCTCTACTCTGCCCTTGTGAGACCCCAGCTGGAGTACTGTGTCCATTTCTGGGGACCTGTAACACAAGAAAGACATGGACCTGTTAAAGCGAGTCCAGAGGAGGGCCACAAAGATGATCAGAGGGCTGGAGCACCTCTCCTGTGAGGACAGGCTGAGAGAGTTGGGGTTGTTCAGCCTGGAGAAGAGAAGTCACTGGGGAGACCTTATAGCAGCCTTCCAGTACCTAAAGGGAGCCTATAAAAAAGTTGTAGAGGGACGTTTTACAAGGCGGTGTAGTGACAGGACGAGGAGTAATGGTTTTAAACTTTAAAGTGTGTAGATTCAGACTAGATTAAAGGAAGAAATTCTTTATGGTAAGGGTGGTGAGGCACTGGAACAGGTTGCCCAGGGAAATTGTGGATGCCCCATCCCTGGAAACATTCATGGATGAGGCTTTGAGCAACCTGGTCTAGTGGAAGGTGTCCCTGCCCATGGCAGTGAGGTTGGAACTTGATGATCTTTAAGGTCCCTTCCAACCTAAACCATCCTATGATGAAATTTGCTATTAATAATTCCAAAGAAAGTGAGAAGGAGGCAGGTTTAGAAAATTGTGGGCTGTTAACATAGATTTGCTTATAGACTTTCTACAGGCAAAATTGGGACAGACTTGTAAATTATGATTAAAGTACCCAAAAAGGATGCAATGCATCCAGAATACATGGTATGAAGAAGATGGGAAAAGTCTCGTTTGTGTAGTTGTTTCAAACAGGGCAACTCTTATAGACCTCCAGATTCTACACTTGGCTCAGTCCATTGGAACTGAATAGAGAGAAAGAATTTGGGTAGGTTTGTTACAGTAAGTGGATATTCTGCCAGTAGTGGATATTCTGCCAGTAGTATCATTCATTGTGCATTCATAACATTTAATTGAAACTTTTCAAAATTACCTTTCTTCATATGAAGTATTTTACCCTGTGAGAGAGACTTGTGGAAACCGAACAGTGCTGTTTTCGAAAAAATAATTCTGTTTGTAAAATAATCGTTAAGTAATTTGTCATTTTTGTGACCTCTGAATACCTTTCATCTCTTGCAGGATGGATAAGAGGATTTTTATAATCCATTTCCATGCCTGGTTTGCTACTAATTACTGATATAAATATAAACATTATAAGGTTTACAAGCAGCACTTTAAATATGCTAATACATACCAGCATTTAAAAAATTCTAACTTTGGAGATTAGTGGCTTAAAAAATGCTCCATGTTTTCTCCTGTCGCTCTCCAAAACTACTTTACTTTTTTTTTTTGAGTGTGTTCTTAACACGGGAACAATCCCCCGCTTACAAAGTGAAGATGTAACGTCAACAGTGTTCTTGACCTGTATTACCAGTGAGAACAGACATCATTTAATGTACAGAATTCACAGTAGAGATAATCCTTAATGGGATAATGTGTGGAGTAAATGCACTGCTTTAATGAAAAACATTAATTCCTTCACCAATCCACGTCTGTAATATGGTTATATTTCTATGTAGGTTTAGCTGAAGTACATATGAAGAACAGAGTGTCTTCTGGCCATGTCAGTAAAGAGATAATATTCTGTCACTGAAGTAAAAACAAAATATTGCCTCATAAATATTCAGTGCTTATAAATATGCTTGCCTAAAACCTAAAGGAAGATTAGCAGAAAAAAAAATCTCAGCTCTGTCTTGATCATCTGCACCTTTTTGTTTGTAATTAAATTCTTTCCACCAAGCTTTTGCTCACCTATGAAGGATACAGGAGTGCACACAAATACTACTCTTTGTTTAACTTGCTATGCAACCTTTCACCTTTATCCATAGGAGTTTTTCTTGTCATTATACGAAGAATGAAGAAAATGTAGCTTCCTACTTTTATAAAATTGGTATTTCCTTGTCAAGGATTAAATTGTCAAGATTAAAGACATCTTTGCATAGCCCAAAATACAAGTGCAAGATATCTGTTGTTATTTACATTTATCTCCTTTGTAACATATGATTCTGCTTTCCAAAATTGTTTTTAACTATAGGTTGTAAATTGTCTGGCTTATTAGCCAGATTTCCATTTTTGCTAATACTAGTGAAAAGGTATTTAACAAAGATAATTAGGCATGTGTCCTGAAGTCTGAAGGCTATATAAATGTAATAAGAATAAACTTTTTAAAACATAGAATTGACCCATGCCTGTTGCTGCATGTTCATTTGAAGTTCATGCCTTGGAAAGTGGATTTCAATGGCAAAGACCAAGAGCAAGCTCAAGGCTTGGAGCAGACCTTGAGGATCTCAGTATTCAGAAGTGCACCTATTCCTTAAGTATACTTCTTAAATAAAAGAAACAGCTGGATTATTTGAATTTATCACACACATTAACAATACTTGGAATTTGTTTATCTCTAGAACATAATTCAGGAGGTCTGTTGTTGTTGGTCTGATCTGTTTACGTTGGCAACTGAAATAAAACTGTTTTGTGGTACCGCAAGCCCAGCACTGTGGCAGGAGTAGACACTGTATTGTATCCTTTCTTGCTCATTGCCAGAATTGTTTAGGAAAGTTCCAATTCAGAACCAAGCTATGCCTTCCATTATCTCATACTATCCTGACATTTTGAAGTAGGGTAAATGAGGATAGGCTTTGATGAAGATACTGCTTATTCATTGGAGTGGTGCATGGAGAGAAAAAAAATCTGGCTTACTCCAGCTAAGATCTTCAAGGTTCTTTTTGTTTGTGATTTGAGTAATTGTGGTCTAGACTTAATTGAGATAATGTATAAAGAACTTCCCAAATCCCCCCGCTAGTTAGTTGTCAGATCCCAGAAAGTTGTGTACGTACTCAAAATAAAAGTGTCTGCACGCATGTGTGATCTGTGATGCCTGGTGATACCTCTGAAACTGAGATTAAAGCACTTTAGAGGAAATTAATAGCAAATCACATGAAAATTAATTACTATTTTATTTGTATTAGCATAGTCTGTAAGCAACTGACCTCTCGTCTGGACCAGAAATTCAGTAGGCCAGCCACTTAGATGCCATTTTATTACAGTGACTAGAGGTATTTTAGGTACCCTGTTTATACTAGTAAATGGTTTGTGTGTGTAGTAGTAATTGTGTGCCTATTTCTACCTATACCCACCCACACCTTAAATTACATGCATCCCAGGCAATTCAGAAATACAGTGAAACACTTATATCATGTAAAGTATTCTCTCTATACCTGTAATTTGACTATGATATTTTTCACTTCTTCATTTGTTGTAGAAGGCTGAAGAAAATGCAGAAGGAATGGCATCTGGTCTTGGTCCTGATGGAGAGGTATGAATTTTACAAGGTGGTTTTTTTTGTTGTTGTTGTTGGTTTTTTTTTTTAAAGTGTCAGTGATTGTTCTGTGTGCCATTGCTACAGCTTAAGAAAAAATCATCACCACAAATGTACTAAGAAGAGCTGTTGTTTATAACCAGCAAAAAAAATTACCTGGATTAACATTTATGCTTTCTATTCAGAAAACTGAAGACAAGAAAAAGATACTGACTTTATCACAGAGTATGCTGAAGAATCCCTCTCAGCTTTGTTGCATGCTTAAAAGTAAATGGTTTTCTTGCAGTCTGTGTGTAGACATAATTTACTTTCTAAAATGAGGTTGTAAACATGATACTTTCTAGCTTCTCATTTTATAAAATACATTGTTGACATTGCATGTAGTTGCCTTTCAGACACAGAACAGACTATAGTATTATGGTGGCTTAAGACATCTCAAAGTTCTTTCTTCCTCACAAGCAAATGGAAATGAGTAATTTTTCTGTGTCATTCCTTGAATAATATTTTTCATTCAGTAGCAGAGCATATGCTGCCTCATTAAGAGCTATTCTCTTAATGCTATTTTTCTGTTACTTTTTTTTTTATATAAAGACTTTAGAATGGTATTTATTGTTTTACTTTTGAGTCTTTTTATACTTGCAAGTGATATTTTTGCGGATGTAGTTATAGCAAAGTGTGAGGAAATTATTCTTCAGTAGAAGCAGTAGTAGAAGGCAAAAAGGTTTTAAAGTAGAAAACCTGTGGGCAAAGAAAACAGGGCAAAGAAAAACCAGAAAAAGCAATTATGCTATTCCAGTTTTGTTAGATCACCAAAGTAAAAGGTTTTGTTATTGCAGGTGCTTTATCAGCTTAATAAAACAAGTCAGGACAGTGAATCTTCAAAATAGGCCTTCTTTACTTAAAAAGTTAGCTAAATTGTGACGTCCTTGTTTCTCCATATAAGAGAAAAGATCATAAGGTGAATGTATGTTCTTTTGTTATAGATATACATTGGTAAAAATAACAGGATTAAATGCCTATAAACATACACACCTTGTGTCTTGTTTCACAGAAGCCAACAGTGTATCCTTTTCCATGCTGCTCTTGTTAATTTATTTGGAATACTATGATACATATGTGGACATCACATAGAATATGTTACACACAGAAATACTGTGACTCCGTGTTTGCTTGTTAGCCATGTGAGAAGATGTGGCTTCTAATAACAAAACTTCACCGCTTGTTCAGATCTGGAGTTTGGGAGATGCCATTCGTCTTTTTATTATGTATGACAACCCTGAAATTCAGTTGCCCTATGGTATAAAATTTCATTTGAATTTTTAGCCCATAGATGAGAGCAGTCAGATGAGTGACCTTCCAGTCAAAGTGACTCACACAGAAACAGGCAAAGTTCTTCTTGGACCAGAAGCACCAAAAGCAAGTCAGCTGGATGCTTGGCTAGAAATGAACCCCGGGTAAGGAGTTAGCATGCAACTAGGCTGCTTTTTCTATTTGCATTGATATTTTTCACGTGCCTCTCTCAGTTCTCTTCTCCTCTCCTCTCCTCTCCTCATTTATTATCTGTAAGCTGAGTAGGAGGTGTATTGGACCTAATCCCTCCTCTTCTTATCTGTAATTCGTAATCTTCCTGTCATCTTTGTACAGCTATGAAGTTGCTCCCAGGTCAGACAGTGAAGATGAAAGTGGCTCTGAATATGAGGAGGAGGTATGTGTCTTTAAAAAAAATATTGTGGCAAGCAATACAGTAAAAACCAAATACTTACTCCACGTGGTATTTCTCTCTTTTTCATAAGGAAGAAAGGGAAAGTGATAGCAGGTGTGTAGGTGTTTTAAGAATAATATAAACAGGAATAGTAACTGGTTTTGTAATTCTTCTCAGTTCATAGCAACTGCCCTTTATATATGCTGTAAATGCCTAACTGGTAATTGGGCTTAGGAAAAGTAAGTGTTTTAGTCGGACTATTAAGAATCATGAACCAGAGGATATAAGCAGGTTCTTATTTTAAAATACATGTTGTAAAAGGCTGTATTGTGGCTTTGTGCTGCATTAAGTTAACGTCTTTAATGTTTATGCACTGGAGGTTTTATTGGCAACTCTGAATAACACAGTATTTATATATTATGTTTATTAAAAAGTTAGGGATTACATCAGGGGTTTAGGTTCAGACTGTTCAGGGTAGTCTTGATTCAGTACTTTAATGCTAATTTAAATACTATTGTTACAGAAATTCTAAAAATAATCTTAAAATTAACACACACAAAGATCCCAACCTTGCAGGGTTGTAATACTAGATACTGTGAATAATCAATACCAATACTTGCATAGCATTTTTCAGACAGATACTTTCTAAATCAGAGCAAAACTGAGGAGTAGAGAAGTAAAGGACCATGTTCAATCAACAGGCTAGTAGCAGAACTAGGTATAGAATTCAGAGCTCCTAAATCTAGCATTCTTTACAACACTACACCAAATGACCGCTGAATCAGACTGGACTGTATGATGTTAAGGTGCATGCCTTTGTAGGGCTAATTACTGCTAATGTAATTCTAGAAGACTCTCAGTATTAAGGTAGGAGGGGAGGGCCTGATACCTGTCAGATTCTAGGAGGAATGATAAAAGAGATGTGCCTGCATTTTTAGCACAGACTCTTCAGCAGCAGTGTTGTTTACAGCTAGGGAAATCCTTCTTAGGAGATTACACGTGCACAACTCAGCAGTGTTTTGTTCAGCTTCATTAGTGAGATTTTAAGTTGTTGGTTATCCATTGCAACTGTAGCCAGAAAAAAAATTGGTTTAAAAAGAGTAAAAGTGTGGTCTGTTTTTAAAAAGTTAAGAAACTAGCAGCCTAAACCAGCAATTCTTGGCATTTTTTTAAGCTTTATTAAATTATCACACATCTGGAATATGATATAAATATATACACAGTATTGGAATCCTCTCCATGAACATGGTAGACAGAGTAAGGCTTTTAAGTAAGGCCAAGGGGAAAATACTTTTTATTTCCAAGTATCATGACTTCCTGTAGGTTAATGTATGTCAAAAATTATCTTCTTGTGCTGCAGTGCAGTTCTGTTGCGGAATAGGTGTAAGTTGAACTTTGTGATCAGGTTTCTCTCATAAAGCATTGATCAATGAAAGCTACCAATATGTGAATGCCAGTTGAAAGTATGACTTAGGAAGATGTCGCACTTCCCAGCACCCCTGTTCTTTTTCTGTATTCTATAGGATGATGAAGAAGAATCAAGCAGGTTAGAAGCGGATGAGAAGATACTCCTGGATCCTAACAGTGAGGAAGTTTCTGAGAAAGATGCAAAGCAAATCATTGAGTGAGTGTTCTTTAGGTGCTGTTATTGCTAGCAATTGTGATTTCTTACGGTTTCCCAAGAGTAGCTTGTTCTAGATTATAGTGAGTTCTGGTAGCTCCTCTGGCATGAACATCTGCAGGAGAAGGAACATGATAATTTGGTATTAATTGTGTGCTGTTTATAAAGTACCTTGCACCCTTTGGTGTACTCGCCAGAGCTGGGGATTTGCAGTGTTTCTTTAGAAATTTACAGTGTTTCTTTTCTTGTGGGCTGTGGTCAAAAAAAGTTTTTGTGGGAACTGATTTTAGTTCTTTTTCTCCTTTCCAGGACAGCCAAACAAGATGTGGATGATGAATATAGCATGCAGTATAGTGCTAGAGGGTCTCAGTCCTACTACACAGTTGCTCACGCAATCACAGAAAGGGTGGAAAAGCAGTCTTCTCTTCTTATTAATGGCACACTAAAACATTATCAGGTGAGAAATCATTAAAACATTAAAATATTTAAAACTTGGAATTATGCTTGACATTTCAATGTGGTATTTCAAGTGGCAAACTTAAAATTTGTTAAGAAATGCAAGATCTCTAGTAGGTTAGAATTTGGGAATTATATGGACTAAGCAATGAGAGTTACCTATCACAGATAATGTTTCATACATACTGCTTGAATAATACCAGCTTTCTCCATATGCCTGTAACTTTTTTTTTCATTGCAGACCAATAATATTTTGGTTTTGCTATTCTTCTTGTTGACCTGGAATTTCAATTCTGCTTATTGTTTTCATTTGTGGTGGGTTAACAATATCTTTCTTTAGGATTTAATTTTTAAATTAAGGTCCTAATATTTCACTGCAGTAATAGATAAAATTTGAAAACAAGAAAAATATTTTGGTATGGAGGTTGATGTCTCATATTCTTTACAGACGTTCAGTGGACTTAGTAACTAGGAATTTCTGTATTCTGGCATAAGCTAGATTCATGCATGATTGAAAATATTGTTGGTACATATTTTCAGCACTTCTACTCTTGTACAGCTTACTAGGAGACTCCAAGAACTTTATTTCTACATCCGCATAAAAGAAAGAATAATACTTACTCACCAAGATGTCATAAAGATGTATATCTATTTCTACTTGCAGAGAACTAAGAGGACGACTGTTTCCTAATTGTGCAAAGCATTATAATTTCAGCCCTTGCTTCCTGTGCTCCTCAACACTGCCATCTATTACAGTAGCTTGTTTAAATAACTTAAAATTCAAGAGATAAGATGATTTCTCTTTTTAAAGCATTTTAGTGTTTTTATATCGGGCTCCTTACTGTGGGACATGGTGGGGAAACGAGACAATGAACAAAAGCTGAAACAAGAGGGTTTGCACTTGGTGTGAGAACAGCAAGGACAGCATCTCTGTGGAGCAGGTGCTCAGAGAGGTTTTACCTAGGAGGTTTTCAGTCACTGACCATGTAAAGCCTTGAGCAACCAGGCCCAAAGGCTGGACCTGCTTTGGGCAGGGGATTGGCATAGAGACTGCCTGAAGTCTGTTCCAAACTGAATAATCCCATGATCCTGCTGGTTCATAGCAAAACTCCACCTGAATTTGAATTCTGTTGTGAATCCTTAGCACTTCTATGTGTCTCACTGTGAGCCCTCAACAAAAAGAGGAACATGTCATACAGAGACTGAGTTTGAACATGATAGGCTAAATAACTTCTGGCACCACTGAAAAATGCTGTGAGTAAGATCAAATCCAACCATATAGAGAAATATGTCACTTTCTCAGCTATGACACCGTCTTTATTTTTGCTGCCTCATTGTCAGTATGTTTTCCAGCTCGCGCACCCAATGAAAGGGAGCCAACAGATGCAGTCAGCAGCCTTCTTTACTGCATAATCCTGATTCATTGTCTGGGAAGGTTTACCTGATGTACTTAATGAATACTGTATAACAATACTAATTTGATAGCCATATTGGCTTAAAGTACTCATGGATGGGAAATTAAGATTGTGATAATTGCTTTACTTCCTGAATTGTAATTGTAATTACTTATGGAACATGGAAATATTGTAAAATTATGCAGATCTGTGTTTTGCAATGCAATTTCCCTGTGTGCTACAAAGCAAAATAATTCAGTCTGTGGAGTTACATAGACTCGGGGGTTACCAGTTAGGATGGGTCCTTCAGCTGCTCAATGTAGTATCTAGCAATTGAGTAAGTGGATTTGTTTTTTGTGGTGTCTCTTCTATATAGTAATTGCACCAGAAGTAGGAGGCACACTTCTCTAAGGAGCTTTATGTTGGGACTGTTGAGGCTTGGCTTTGGTTCTAGCAAGAATGTTCTGAAGGAGACTGTTCTGTGACTCTCCCCTTCACTCCCTATAGTTCCCTGTCCTATAGATTTTACATTTTACATCCTTCTGAACTTCTTTTCTGCTTTTCTGTGTTTCTTACTGTCAAGTTGGGTCAGATTGCTTCTTCCTTCGTATCATTATATGTCAGTGGAGAAAGTTCAATGATGTAGAAAAGTGTTTTCCTGTTCTCAATTCTGAAGCTACTTTGCAAGTGGGATATACAGTTGCAGAACAAATTCTGATGGTGGCCTGAGTATTTAATACCTAAATATAAATCAGTCAGCATGTACACAAAGCCAGTAAATTGGCAACATTATTTTGGATACTCTCTCGCAGGGACAGGAGAAAGTTACTTCAAGTATGTAGTGTTTTCTCTCTGAACTTTCTCGGGCCTATTTATTTACTTCTCTCTCCATGCATGAGACACATAAAAAGTCTGGATCTTAGAAGTAAAAACTTACTCTGCACTTGCATGAGTAATGTGGTACACACATATGTGGAAGTCTGTGTGACATGAGAATAATCTGAGTCAGTGCTTTCTAGCAGTAATCCTTGGAGTGTGAAACTCTGTTATGTAGACATTTCTTAGCTACAGTACTTTGGCTTCCTACCAGCTCTCAGATTTTATACACAAGGCATAATGAGAAGGCCTACTCTGACATGTGGAGGTATGGACAGCAGACACTAGAAGTGCTGCAAGAGCTTTAGCATACCACTGGTGCAGTTGGCAAGTGTGAGGCTTACGTGTATTGTGCAAACTTGATGGGTTTGGTTTTGAAAGGTTTTAATTGACAGAGGCAAATGACATGAAATATACACAGAAAGTTTAACATTTGACAGTGTTGAAATTGAAGAACAAACTCTTATTAAGTATTTATCAGACTTACACGTGAGTGCCTGTGTTGCTTTGTCTGCAGTACAAAAAAACCTCCATGTATGAAATCTGACTTCTTCTTATGGACTCTGCTAAACAGGAGTGATGATTTCCATATAGATCTTACCAAAAATTTATCTTGGGGTTTTTTGTGTGGTTTTTTTTTTTTTTTGTGGGGGGAAGGTGTTAGGATAGCTAGAGATTCTTATGCATATAGTATATGAAAGGAAATTCCACGTCTAGGTAGGCAGGGACATCTGAACCTTGGTTCTGTAGTACTGGTGTTAATTATTTGTGTGGGTTTTAAATAACTGAAATTATTATTCTTCATTTCAGCTCCAGGGACTGGAATGGATGGTTTCACTGTATAATAACAATCTGAATGGAATTTTAGCTGATGAAATGGGACTAGGAAAGACAATACAGACCATTGCACTCATCACTTACCTGATGGAGCACAAAAGACTCAATGGCCCCTATCTCATCATTGTTCCCCTTTCGTAAGTAAAGGATCCCTTTCATAAGTAAAGGATCCCTTTCTGCTATTACCATTCTAAGCATTGCAGATTGGTTTATTTGGAACACACACTTGTTTTTCATGTAATTACAAGATCAGGTGCACGTTGGAATTACACTGAGCATGTATTCAGTGTTTTCTGTGATCATTTCTTCCCGGGTAGTTGTCTGGCATTGGAATGGTAACCAGAAGGCTGATAAAGCACTTGATTCCATTAGTTTCACTGTCTACTCGGCAAACCGAGTAGTTAGTTTACTGTAATTCACTCTTAAGCTACAAGAGTGTGATGGTATTTCTTTAATACGACATGCCTGCAGTTCCCTGTTCAACTTTTAACTGTGATACTAAAAATCTGTTGCTTAATTCTTTAAACAACTGGCTCACCATGTCATACCAAGTAATGATGCTTTAATGAGGTTGGATGATCTTTTAAGCACTGTATAACTAGCCCTGGATGAGTAATATTCACGGTTCGGTCAGACATCCAGATTGTGATTGTTTATTGTGCTACCTCCTTTTGCTTTTCCTTAGCTTTCCAAGATGCTGCTTGTTTTATACATTTCTTTTAATGCATTTTCCTTCCTACAGAGGTGAGGTGTGGGTTTCAGTGATTTGGAGTGCTGTGTTTTAAATAAGAACTGTCAGGCATTGTAAAACTGATGTAGGATATTGAGGGGTTGTTTGCTTATTTTTGGGTGTGACTTGATTGATGTGCGGAAGTTCCCTGGCCTTTTCGTTAGATAGTTTGTCCACCAGTTGTGCTGAGTATGCAAATGTGTTGTATAAAAATGAATTTTATTCATGGCCCTCTCTTTTGATTTCTTTTGAGGCATCCTGTCTTCTAGCTGTGCTGCAGTACTGATTGACTAACATAAAATACCACAGCTGTTCCTAATTGTCTGAATACAAATGATGAGCTCTAGTGTGAAAAGAAATGACTGGGAGAAGGCCTATAAAGTAAAACAAAGTTAAAAATAAAGGGAGAGTGTTATTTATGTCAGATTTTACATGGGCACAGTAAAAAAATCAGATTTCTTTTAATTACTCTGTAATGATTTTTCTTATGTTTTGAAAAGAGAGGAGCTGAAAACTCTTTCTTGTATACATTTTAAAAGCTGCATTTCCCTGCCTTTTCTTAATAGCTAGGACTGCTGCCATTACAAGTCCAGTAAGGAGAAAAAAAAAAGCAAGCAACCAAAAATCCTCAAGGTTATTTTTTGCTGCTGTATCATGATAGCAACTAGCTTAGCCATAAGAAACTATTCGTTGTGATCTGGCAGTAGAAACACAGGGCAAAAATTGGCCAGCGTAGTGACACTGGGTGGCACTATGAGTAGTTCTACTTGAGTAGACAAAGATGAATTGTGTTACCAACTTCATGAGGCTATATTTCAAAAGTAGTAACGTCAGTTTTTGAATGATAAGTAGTATAAAAGAACTTACAGATGTGGGTTTTTTGTTCAGGGTTATCTTTCTTATGCTTACTATGCTCCAAAATACACAGATGCACATAAAATACTACTATGAATTGGTTTCAAAGAGGACCCTGAATGTAAGATGAAGAAGGGTTTCACGCTTCTTTCTGTTTGCTTCCCTCTCAGAGATGCTTATTATATTATATTATATTATATTATATGCAATTTTTTTTAATATTCTGTTAATTATGGGGGTTAATTACATGAAACGTGTTGAAAAGTTGGCAACCACTTGGAAACATTTAAAAAGTTTGACCCGCAAACGATGAAATATATTACTTTTTCTTTATAATCTCTATGATAGGACTTTATCCAATTGGACGTATGAATTTGACAAATGGGCTCCTTCTGTGGTGAAGATATCTTACAAGGTTTGATTTGCTTTTTATATGATTATAGAGTTGAAGGAATGAGAATAGACCCAGTTTTTCCTCTGCCTCTGCATGCATTTCTAAACTGTTTACTTCTGAACTTTTGTCATGTATATCAGGTACTGAGCAGTGAGAGTTAATCACACTTACAAGAAGACTGTAATAAACAGTAATTACTTTCATGTAGTGAAATGCAGAATGAAATTGTTGATTATCACATTGCAAGGCTTCTGATGAGAGTAATACAAATGATAACTACTTCACATTTTATACACAGTAGAATACTTTGCTGTTTGGCTACTGTAGTAGTGGTATGGCCAAGCAATTTGTAAGGAGGCCGTTAGCTAGAGAGACTGCTAGCTAGGCTGCTAGTTGCATCTTTCCCGTGCCCCATAAATGGAGCTTTACAGTCTAGCAACAGTTTAGGGAAAGCACTTTGAAGAACTCCGGAAGGCATCAATATATTGTTTGCAGTGCTGTAGGATTAGTGTTTCATGTGGTTGCTCTGTGTCTGCTAATTCATAAAAGTGATATATTTTCTTCAAGAGAATAAAGAGTAACTACTCACTTTTCTCTCTCTTTTAGGGTACACCTGCGATGCGCCGCTCACTCGTTCCTCAGCTTCGAAGTGGAAAATTTAATGTTCTTTTAACTACCTATGAATACATCATAAAGGACAAACATATCCTTGCTAAGGTAATATGACATCTCAACAATAAGACCTTTAAGACACCTTCAAATGGTGCATAGCACAAAACACATTTTTGTTTTATAGGGATGTCCTGAGTTGTTCTGTCCTTCAATAAAAGTTAAGCTTTTCATTTAATTTTCTGCTCCTCTGTTTTGACTGGACTTCTCAGTTATAGCTCTTCTCCCTCTTCTGCCTGTAAGCACCAGCATTTTCCTGAATGTGGCCAGGGGACTAACTCCTTTGTGCTCTGTACACTACTGGCCTCTCAGTACTGTATACGTGCCTGCACTTGGAAAAACATGACTTTTCTCCACTCTGCTTAATGGCATTTAACCTAATCTACAGTCATGAATTTAGCTTTTTTCCATTATTTCTGACCTGAAGCTCATTCTTATTAGAGCCTTTCTAGCTATGTGGTCACTTTTCCACAAATGACTGAATAGTTACCTGTATCATGAATTTGATATCCAGACTCTTTATTATACATGGCTCAGTTCTCAAAGGCTCACTAACTGTCAACAGGCAATGCCTCAAATGTAATGAATTAATTTGAAAGCTACTGTACTGTAAACTATTTCATGTACACATAAAGCAGACTAAGGAGTTATTTAGCCATATGGTCCTACTCTCCCTTTTTTGGTCATTTCCACTTTATTTTATTCTCCTACATACTACATATTTAAAGTATTCATATTGCCTCTCTGATACAAAGGCAGTGCATTTTCTTAGCATAGTTCTGAACACTTAAGAACAGTTTGAGACTTCAGAGTTTTCCTTCCCCTCTAGTTTTTGCCCACCCGTTGCTAAAAGATAAGACAGCACTATGCCATTCATCCTGTCCTGGAAAATGGAATTAGTTAGCATCTATGAAACTACAAACCAAAGCCTTCCTAGTCATATGGTCAGTGTGGCACATATATTGACTGCCTATGTTGTAGTACAGGCGGTAACAGACAGTTTCAGCAACTTTCTTTCAGCATCTGGTGTGACTGCATTTAAGCTTTCACATTAAGAAATTGAAACTGGGATAATCATAATTACGCTGCTTCTTTCTGGACTAAAACCAAAGGATTAGCTGAAACAAAACTAAATTCAGGGTTGCTGTTGTTCATGAGCATAGATATTTTTGTCTGAAAATACTTTTGTCTCCTCTCAAGGTTCTTGTTGCAGATAGATAGGTTTATTTGGAGTTTATGTGGTCTCCTCCTTTCGCTGTGAACTGTATTCTGGCCTTGAAGAGCTGGTCACCCAAACCTCTTTCCCAGAAATGAGAGGAATCTGCTGTTTGCTGTTGCAGTTCAAGTCAGAATTCAGCATCAGATCCAGCATACCTAGTGTTTGTTTCTATTTTTTGCTGCTTGCAAGGGCAGTGGTACTTGGATAATGCTTGATTAGGCTTTCCTCATAAATGAGAATGATTGATGTCTCAGGCTTGAAATACTTTTGTTCTGCACCTGTTGGGAGGAATTTGACTAAGTCTGACCTGCTTTAACTTTGCCAACTTTTCCTCCTTTTCTTGCAGATTCGATGGAAATACATGATAGTAGATGAAGGCCATCGAATGAAGAACCATCACTGCAAGCTGACTCAGGTCTTGAATACTCACTATGTGGCCCCTAGACGAATACTGCTGACTGGGACTCCATTGCAGAACAAACTGCCTGAACTTTGGGCTCTTCTCAATTTCCTTCTCCCAACCATTTTCAAGAGCTGTAGCACCTTTGAACAGTGGTTCAACGCTCCATTTGCCATGACTGGAGAAAGGGTACTGTGGCAGTTTTTTTTAAAACATCAGAATCAAATCACTTTGATAAAAACAGAAAGGAACTTATATAGATGGATTAGTCTTTGAACTCTCCCTGTACTCAGGGATTTAACGTAACTAAAAGCCATCTTTCTTACAGCGCCAGAAAATTTTAGTATCACTGTCTTTTTTGATTTAGAGTCAGTTTGGTTGTAACATGCAAGTAATTATTGCAGATACTTAACCTTTCATGTGGGAGAAGACATTACCTAATATACAGAGTTGCCTTGTAGTGACTTTTATAAACTTCTGTAGGTTGACTTAAATGAGGAAGAAACTATTCTGATCATCCGTCGTCTCCATAAAGTGCTCCGACCCTTCTTGCTGAGAAGATTGAAGAAAGAGGTTGAGTCTCAGCTGCCAGAAAAGGTTTGCAAAAAGAAGAATTTTGGAAGGGCTTTAATACTTTTTTAAGCATTATGTAATCTTCATTTTTCAGATTTATTTTACAGAAGAGGACTTCTTTAGCATCTATTATTTCTCTGGTTCGTTTATTTATAACTCTGCAAAAAAAGTCGTCTGCTGAGGAAGCTCTGAATACCTGAAGTTTCTGCGTTCTCAGGATTCCAGTTTTAATTCTGTTTGTAATCATCCATATGAGACATGCAACTTATTTCCATAATACCTGGTTTCAAGTTCTGAGTGAGTCAGCCATACACTGAGAATTAGATTTTGCCCTGTTCCATCCTCCCTGCACTAGTTAAAACCTTACCTCCCTTAGCCAGTTCTCTGAAATTCCTAAAGGACTTTATAAAGCAGACAGATTTTGATCCTGTGTTAATATTCCAGGAGTCGTATGAAGTTTTTTATTGCAATTGAACAAGTGATTTTTAATTCAGAACATAAAATTGTCTCTTCTGATTTGAAAGATCATTGTTTTATCTCTGGGCAACTTACCTTGCCACACCCTGTCCTCCTCTGCAATCCTGCATCACTTTTCCCATTCACTGTTCCCAGAATAACAACAGCAGCTAAATTAGAAGTCAGTTTGAAGGTGTACTTGGGAATATTTGGTGCTAAGGTCATCTGGGTTAAAATGATACCAAAATTAAATTTTTGTAAGTTGTGTTATGAGCTGACTAACACTGGCTGAATGAATAGAGAGCTCTGTACAGATGCTTAGTGACAGTACTCAAAGGAAAGGCTTTTTAAAAAATCTTTCTCATCTTTATAATGTTGTGAAAGCTATTGCTGTTGTGAATTTCTGTTCCTTTAAGTGTCAGATTCTCAGTATCCTCAGAAGCATTTATTTGAGAATGAAACTTATTTAAAAATATTACTGAAATCTTTATTTGAATTTCTGCTGCTTAGAGCCAGTGTTATTTGAGAAATCCATTAATAGGCATTGGAAGAGGAGGATTTAGAAGTTGCATACACAGTGGTACTCAGAGGACCCTGTTTCTTTTTGTTTCCATTATTTTGTTTATGAAGAAAGCAATTAGTCCAACCATGAGGACTGAGCTTGTTGTCCGAAGACTGTTCATGAGTTTCATTTAATCTTACAAATCTTTTAAATCTTTAAAAAAATATATTTTTTAAAATTGTTAAATTACAGAACAAGAAAAAAATATGTTTGGCAATTCTACAGTTACAGTCTTAGAATCCAACTGTCTCATAGTTGTGACTCTCACAGATGATCTTTTGAGGTACTTGTTGCTGTGCTCGCAGTTGGATTGCTTCTCACTGAAATCATATGTGGTGTTAGGGTATGGATAAAAGATAGTAGGTTTTTGGTTTGTGTTTTAGGATGACAACCTGCAGTTAGATCCTACTAACATTAGTTCGTGTGTTTATGGTTGTCTTTTTTTTTAAACTAGGTGGAATATGTGATCAAATGTGATATGTCAGCTCTTCAGAAGATCCTGTATCGTCACATGCAAGCCAAGGGAATCCTTCTCACAGATGGTTCTGAAAAAGACAAGAAGGTACAAATGAAGGCTAAAACACGTAGGAAGCAATGTATTATGTTAAAACATGTTAACAAGATGATTTCTGTTTTATAAAATTAGTATGTGGGCTCTTACTGCAGGTATCTGTCATGGGAAAAGAAGTCTCTTATCAAGACCTGCTTTTGTTTTACAAGATTGCAGCTCATGCTTTCTGTTCACAAGGAAAAGATACTACTTCTATTCACTGTAGTTACAACGCCTGTCTGCAAACAGGCAATGTTTGAAAAAAAACAGAATTTCCCTTGGCCGAGTTTAATCCAATAATGTACCTTTGACTTCATGGATTACTTCCAGGTTTTCCTTTTCGTTATGGAGCACCCTTATGATAGATGAATTTATACAGAAAGTCCAACTGCACAGTAGCTTCTGTTTTTTTACTGTTAAGGAATTTTTGGGTTGGTTTTTTTGTTTGTTTTTTTTTTTATTAGTGATGTGTTGTTTGGGCTAGGGGTAGAAGTGTATTATGCCTGCATTTAAAAATATCTTTCAAAAGATATTCATTAGTTTAGTTAATAAGAAATTACGTTAATCATTTGATTTGCGTTGTTTGTACCCATAGGGAAAAGGCGGGGCAAAAACTCTTATGAATACTATCATGCAATTGAGAAAGATATGCAATCACCCATACATGTTTCAGCACATTGAGGTAAGACTGACAGGTTCGATTTTGAGAGTTGCTTTTATTCAGATGGCTAACATAATAGAAAACTGCAGCTGAAGCTTATATCTGTGGGAGAGGAACATCTCTGTCCACATCATTTATGCTGAAAAGCACGCATTTGAAAAACACAGTTGTTATGGTCCCTTATTTTATAAATGTGTTAAAGGAGAAGGAGAAGCTGCTGCCTGAGCATTCACACACCATTCAAGGAGTCCTGCACACAACACCCGAGTCTTTAACTGCTAGGACCAGAGTCCCTATGGTCTATATACCCGCCCCTCACATGCTCTTCACACACTGTTCACGCATCTTTCAGTCCAGTGGTCTTTTGGGTCTGGGGTCTTCTAACACCTTTTTGGATTCTTTCTCTGTGTCCAGGCAGGCAGGCTGTTGACTGCCCTTATGTTGTTGATATGCACTCTGTGCTGATGGTTGTACCCTCTTTATCTTCTGGTTTATGCTTCTTGTGCACCTGTGCTCACTGGCAGAACATGGAGAACTGGAAAGTCCCAGACTTAGGGAAAACACTACCAAAACATCAGTGTGTTATCAATATTGTCCTTATACTAAAAGACTAAACACAGCACTGTACCAGCTGCTAGGAACATTTACTAAGAAAATTAACTCCATTGCAGCCTAAAGGCTTCAGTGAATCTAGCTGCTCATGCTAAGTAAAGCTAGGCAAACAGCATAAATCACACCATATTGTAACCCTAAGTAATTTATTCTAATTAAAATTTACAATTTAAGCTAGACAAGTAATACCTCCCAACAAACAAATGGACCAACTGCCAGCTTTTTATTGGTAATCTGAAGTCTAGTTTTAAAACATTTAATCTTGTGGAGACACTGCCTTAAAAAAATTAAGGGTGGTTTTTTTTTTAGATCTAGGTGTTCCAGAGAAACTTAATCTCTACTTAGATCTAATTTATGATGGAGACACACTAGTTCAAAATGCCATGTGTAAGATCTTAATAACTAGCAGGCTGCTAATCTTTTACATTATCAACAAAAATTGTCCTTCCTATGCACCTTCTTTTTTCAGAAAAAATGTACTATCTATATAGCATATCTCATTAGGACCCAAAATACATAAATATAATAATGTATCTGGAAAGATACAAAGTGTTGTAAATGTCTGGAATGTGGTTACATTTACAAATGAATAATGAAGTACCTATTGTGATGTATTATCATTGTAGTTTTCACTCTTTGTTCTCTTGTATGCTAATTAATTAGAGTAATTAGCAAATGCATCTTCCAGTAATTAGTATCAATTAATTAGGTTCTACTGTATTTGTAGTGTAGTAAAATGTATGCTGACAGAAGTTACTTCTGCAAACCATGAATTTTAAGTAATAGTAATACAGGAAAATATTAAGCAGATCAGTGTTGCTACAAGGTCGATTCCAGGAGTATGAACTCAAACCCCAATTTAATTGATATAAGAATGCATATTTTTGGGTTACTGTGTAGTTTGTAATAATCTGTTTATCGCTTATAACTCTGCAGGAGTCCTTCGCTGAACATTTAGGCTACTCAAATGGTGTCATCAACGGGTAACTCTTTCAGTTTTACCTCCTGGTCATAATGTTGTGTTGGAACTAATGTGTCATATTCTTTTTCTAGAAAGTATATGCTAACAAACTTGGGCAGTTTATGGAAAGGCAGGGGAGGCACAGGGCACATACCTAAACAAAAAGATAACAGTACTATAGGTGTTATATGAGCTTTTTATGACCCTTCATCTCTTTGAAGAGGACAGGCAGAGAAGATTGTAGACTTATTTATAAATACCTTATATACCATCTGAAATTCATTGGAATGACTCTTTTAGAGAGATGTCAATTGGGATTTTCTTCTCTTTCGTGTTACTTTTGCCTTCTGCTTTTCCCTCTTTACCATCTTTATTCCAAACTAAAGTAGCATTTCTTCCATTCTTTGAAACGAAATCGATTTAAATTTTGTTCTTGGCACTTCTCTGTGCAGCTGACTAGAAATGGATGCTTTCTAAAGGAAAGGTGTGTATCTTCCATCTGACCCCCTTCCTGTTGAGGTGTTAATGACATTTCTTTTTTTTCCTTAAGTAGTGTACCAGACTATTTGTCTCCCTAACTAATATACCAGACTACTTGTCTCCTAAACAATTTAATATTTTGCTGATTATGTATGTATGCATATCAGAAGACCATGAATCTTGTGGACTTAAGTACTGTTGCTAATGATAAGTTGTATTTTGAGAATACAGGCTCAAAGTTAGAAAAAGGTTACACGAAACTTACTTTTGCAAAGCATATCACTGTGATGCTGATTTAGACATCCTTTTTACTTTTATTCATTTTCTCAGTTATGACTTGAATTTCAGTGCTAAGAGTCTGCCTTGCAATTCATAGCATAGAAGACAGAAGAGCAGCTAATCAAAGCAACCAAACATTGTTCATGCCTACTAAGGTTATACGGCTAAAGAGTATATCCTCTGTCAAACTCCACCCATTATCCCTGTATATTAGTTCAGGTTGGAATATTTCACTTTCATGTGCATAGCAGCTGAGTAGAAAGGGAATAGTTTCTAACATGTGCCTGATGAATAGAACTTACAGCTGCAGTAAATGCCAGTTAAAAGCAAAACTAGCAGGTGAATGTCTTAACCAATAAAATGCTTATGTAGCTGAGAAATAACGTTTGTTTTGATAAATAATGAAACAGAATTAAGTTACATAAAGGAAGGTGTTCTGCGTGGCTGAAACTCCATACGGTTTTTGCAATTGAAGAAAAGTCCTTTCCAAATGGGAATTCACATGGATGTTTATTTTTTTATTTTGACTAACAGGAACACTTTTAAAGAGAGAAAAGTGCTATTAGTCCTGTTTATCTTAAGTAAATTAATCTCTCTTGTTATACTCTGACATGATAATGACTAAAAACTTTCCTAAACGAGGGGTATTCTGGCATTTACTGTGCTTTTTCTCTTCAACAGAGCCGAACTTTATCGGGCCTCAGGGAAGTTTGAGCTACTCGATCGTATTCTACCAAAGTTACGAGCTACTAACCATCGTGTGCTTCTTTTCTGTCAAATGACGTCACTCATGACCATTATGGAAGACTACTTTGCCTTTAGAAATTTCCTTTACCTGCGTCTCGATGGTAAGCTAAATGGAAAAACAAGGATAAATAATGAGTTAGGAGGTAGCACACTTCATTAGCTTGGGCATGGGAGGCCTGAGTTCTCTTCCTAGCGTCTTCCTATCACTCCAGTGCTGTGAAGTCACTATACAATAGCGCAAACAGGTTCAAAAGAGGATTTCACAAATCCATGAAGGAAGAGTCTGCAAGGATACTTATCATGAAGTTATGGCAGTAGACGCTTAAGCTTCAGCTTGCTAGAATTTTCCCTATTCTTACAGACAAGATACTGAGCAAGATGTACTTTTGCCCCTCTCAGTAGAGGTGATCTTAAGTAATTCCCTGTCTCCCTCAGTTGTCACCATTTAAGTTGCCTGAAAGTATTCTCATGATGACAGATGATAATGCTTGTGGAATTTATTATTTTGTACATGTTTAAAGCTCAACTGCTGTTCTCAACAGGATAGCTGAATTTCAGTGACAGGTAAACTAGTACCTGTAGTTTTCTTCCTGAATTTCACAGGAAGGTCAGTAGCCTCAGTTACTTCATGTGTGGATATGTTTTACTACCTTTGAATGAAAAGATGGTTTAGAAACATAGTGGAGTAATATTTCAAGGGAAATAACTAAAAATATCATATCCCATCTGAGGCTTGAACGTGGTTGAAAGAAGTTTCCATTTTGGCCTGCTTCCTTGTTAATGATCTCTGCCTCGTATCGACCTTCTTAAATATTCATTATTTTTACTTAATGAATTTTTCTCACACGTTATAGTATTACATAGGGCCAGCAGCATTTATCAGAATACCTTTTTAATAGAAAAGCAATCACTTAATAAAAATATAAATAACAGTATTATTAAAATGAGACTTTAAAGTCCTTTTGAATATTCTTTTTACAGTGTTTTAAGTTGACTCTTTGCATCATGCTTTATTTGGAAGAAAAAGTAATACTAAGAGGTATTCTCATTCTATACAAATATTAATGAACATAAACATGAAACACTATTATCCTCAGATGTAAAATGGGATAATGAACCTGAGGCACAAATGAGCTGTGTCACTGTGCCACAGAATGTCTTGGTCAAAACTGGCTAAAGAACAGAGTACCATGCTAACAAAACCCTCCTTGTGCCTCTGGCTTTCAACTGTTTTAATGCTTCCATTCAAGAAAGATTAATTATATTACATTTAAAATGTTTTAAATTACCTTACACCACATATTTTAAAATTAATTCTTTTACATGCTAGAATTTCTATGGCAATACGCAGAATAACAAATACAGCTCCTTGTTTTCTTTAGGGTTTTGCTGGTAATTCGTTAGTGAGATGAACCCTTTTCTCTTCTTTTCCAGTTTTGTGATGACAAATCTTCCTTCCTTCCTTCCATGCTGGAATGTAATATATATGTAGATGCTATCCAGCTGCCTTCTCCCATAGGATATTTTCTACCCGAGTCATGTGCTTCTTAAGGGAATGGGTTTCTGTGGGCCAGCAATTCGTATGTGTGATTGTACTGCGTCTGTCCGGGATGAAGTTAACTTCCCTCCTATCAGCCCATATAGGGCTGTGCTTTGCATTTGTGGCTAGGCAGGGTTGATAAGACACCGATTATAGCACTCCAGTGTTTTGGCTATTTGGTTATTTGCTATTGCTTATTGCTGAGCGGCGTCAAGGCTTTCTCTCCAAACCACCCCTCCACCCCCAAGGCCAGTAGACTAGGGGTGAGCCAGGACCCAGCAGGGACAGCTGACCCAAACTCACCAAAGGGACGTGCTCAGCATTAAAAGCTGAGGGGAAGGAAGAGGATGCAGGGAGATTCCTCGTTAAAGCAATAGTTATGAGCACTGAGGCTCTGCTTTCCAGAAAGTGGCTGGACATCTGCCTTATCACAGGAAGTAGTAAATAAATTTCTCTTTTGGCTTTGCATGCATGAACAGCTTTTGCTTTTATTATTAAACTGCCTTTATCTCAACCCAGGAGCTTTTCCATGTTATTGTCTTCCCCTGTACTGTTGAGGAGGGGGAGTGATAGGGGTGTGGGGACGGTGGGCATCTGTCAGCCAGCTGCCATCCCAGTAACAGAAGAACTTCATCTTCTGCACATACATCAATACCTGAATAAAAATAGCAGACTTTCTTTGGCTTTCAATTACAGACAGAAGTGTAAAGAAGGAGGGCAAACAGTGGACCAGGTTAAGGTGACTGTTGTTAAAGTATATGAAATTTGAAAGTATATGAAAAGTATATGAAATGTGAAAGTTACAGACTGTTGTTAAAGTATATGAAATTCATCCAGTCACCTGAGTGCACAGGGCTTGGTTTTTATTTAGAATTTTGTCTATGCTTTCACCATGATTGAATTCCTTGCCTGCTCTCCCCCGGCCATTGTAGACCATCACTCTCAAGACAGAACATTTTAAGAATTTTCAATCCTTTCATATTAATTATGGCTCTGAAGGCCAGGACTGACATTTTGATAAATCTCTCTATAAGTCACTTTTAAAAATATTTAGATGCGGTTGCATCCAGAAGGCACTAATCAAAACTAGAACTCTCTTCTGTTTGTGTGTAGTAACTTGAGTTTAAATTTATGTGAGTCATAAAAAGCTGTAACAATATTAGCCAATATTTTAAAGTCCACTTTTGAAATGTCAAAAGAAATACTTAAAAGAGGTATTTAGAAGTCTGTCTTTATATGTGATAGGCAATTGACCAAAACATTTGTGGCCAGTGTTCATTCTGTATTATGGAGAATGTGTCAGAGATGGCAAAGAGCACGTGAGCTAAAATTTCTCTTCCATATGTACCTTTAGCAATTGACGTTATATTTATATTATTTCAGTTCACATCTTTGTTACAGGGTGGGCTTTTTTTTTCTTTTCAGGCACAACAAAATCAGAGGATCGAGCTGCTCTGCTGAAGAAGTTCAATGAGCCAGGGTCACAATACTTTATCTTCTTGCTGAGTACAAGGGCTGGAGGGCTAGGCTTAAATCTCCAGGCTGCCGACACTGTTATAATCTTTGATAGTGACTGGAATCCTCACCAGGTTATTTTTATTTACTTATCTTCATGAAATGTGCAAAGAAATCATGACGCTTTTTTGGGTTTCTTGTTTAAATTGGCGATGTAGCCTGGGATGAAAGGAATAGATTCAGGTAAGTAAAAAAATGCTGCTTTGAGAGGAATTAGTGAGGCAAACTGCTACCATCAGGAACTATTTTGGTCTGAATCAGTGAAGTAATTCTGTGTCTGAGTATATGTTTTATCTGAGTCTCAGGGAATCAGAGCTAGGGGCCTTACAGACCTGCTTCATTTGTATAACTGTACTCATTCTTTAACCCTTAGGACATTAATAGGTAACACCCCATTTTGAGTCTTCGGTAGGTAGGTTGCAATATTTTAGCAGGTTGCAGTATTTAAAGGCTGTGCAGAGTGCTGCCTGTCTCAGAAAATTAGCACTTAAATGGCATATTTCCAGAAACAAAACCTTCTGTTTCCTCGTTTTACCATTTTCCTGTGCTTCTGAGAATGATTATATAAACTAATTCATATTGTAGCTTCAGTTTCACTGTTAATGCAAACTTCAAATACATCTTTAGGTTGCAGCAGCTGCATGTAGTGCTTGGGAAGGGAATTGTAAAAGGGAAGAGCTAACAAGGGTAGTAAAAGCAAGGTGCTGTACTGAAATAGGCATTGCCTGTTTTCTTTTTTTTCTCTACATTAAGAAATTTTTGTGTTGTGAGGTAGCGCAAAAATGTGATGGCATTCATTATCTGACTATGGCTGAAGTAGAAACACATCATTTATAGGAGTTAAGGATTTATCTTTTCCCCAAAGAAAATAGGTAAGATTCTGAATTAATAAAAGAAATTCTTTACCTATGACCTGCAGTGTACTTTTTGCTTCCACCATTTTTAAGTGTGATCACCCAACCAAAAAATAGTTACATTGATTCACAGTCTTATATATATGAACTTTCAAGCAGCAAGATCATATTTAAGCTGTTTGAGCACAAATATTCCAAGCTAAAAGCTGATTCAATAGATGAAATAATTTTTAGCCAACATATTTAAGAACTAGCAATGGCATTTAGTAGATAAGTTTATGTATGGGGTTTTTCCTAGTAATTTTATTGCTTTTTTTTCCTGCAGTCAAGAGATGCTTTACTTTAGGGTTCATTCTGGCTTGGAAGTCTATGAGCTTTGAATAGAAGGGAAAAAGTAAATACATTAGCCGTTCTCCGTCCCTGCACATGCTTTCAAGAAGTTTTTGGCTTACTTCATTTATGCCGTACAGAGCATGTCCATGTTTTTGCCTTTTGCTTTTCCCCCTGCTTTGGTCTGATGAAGTTTGGGGAGAGAAAACAATGAAGAACGAGCCATGTGAATTGTGGTGGACTGTTGTTCAAGTACTTCCTTTTTATACCAAGAAGAATTCAGCATTCTTTAAGCAGAGAACAATTTCTGTAGCACACTTACAATATAAATCACTTTCTATGTTCTTTGACTAACAGGATTTGCAGGCCCAAGATAGAGCTCACCGAATTGGTCAGCAGAATGAAGTTCGAGTCCTGCGACTGTGCACTGTGAACAGTGTGGAAGAGAAGATACTTGCTGCTGCAAAGTATAAGCTGAATGTAGATCAGAAAGTTATTCAGGCTGGAATGTTTGATCAGAAATCTTCAAGCCATGAACGGAGAGCATTCCTACAGGCTATATTGGAGCATGAAGAAGAAAATGAGGTAGGGTAGTTAATTAGTGAGAGGATGTTTCAGGAAGTACTGAGTTATTTTTTTCATCAGTTACAAAGATTTTCATCTTGTTTGAAATTAGAAATGTCATCCTATTCTTACTATCCAGTGAAAGACGCAACTTCATTTTTCTCTCTTTATTTGGTCACAGTAATGGTTATGATGTGATGGTTATGATGTAATGTTTATGATGTAATGGCTATGATTAAATCTCAGTGTAGAATTAGGCATTGCAAGTTAAACCTATTCTACTCTTTTGTAATTTTGGCAAAAAATTGTATTCAAACAAATATTTTTTTCCAAAACAGATTATAAAACAGTTCCTAAATCCTGTTTATATGTTAAACTAGGTAATCTGATTTTCAGACATGCTGAGCAATTAGTACTACTTAGGTTCAATCATGAAAGACCCTGCTTATAATGCTTCTTTTGGATCCTGGGTAAGAGTTAAGATCTGCTTTGATGTACTTTGGGCTTAGGGCAAGCCAGCAAAACAGTTGTTTATTTCTGGTGCTGTGTCCAGCCTGGACTTCTGGTTATAATTTCCTCTTCAAGAAACAATTGGCTGTTTAAAAACAACTGTCAATTTTTCCCTTATAATAGTGGAAAGTGAGGTTATAGAATCACTGACTGTATGTCCCTGTGTTTCATTCTGTTCTTGGGAATTGTGATTGTGGAATGGTGAGCCCCTTTTGCCTGTCACTGCAGACTCTCAATGTGAACAAATTTCAGTGTTTGGATGAAAGGCGCGTTTGGGGAGAGTGTGTAAATGTATCAATTATACTGATGATACAGACAAAAAAATCCCATTCTGCAATGACTTTTTCCCACCTCAAAAATACCCTGTACAGGTTAAAGATGCAGAGGTTTGAAACCTAATTTTGCCTCTGACTATTCCTTGTACATCTGAATATGGTGCACACTGAAAGAAAAGAAGATTCTATAGTCTGTGTTTCACAGGCATCCTTCATTATGGGGTGTAAAGTTTCAAAGATCATTTTTCAATAATTAAACCTTTTGTTTAAACTCTTTGTCTTCTTGTGCATTTAGAAAAAGCTAGTGCATCATTAAGATAGAATTTTGTATTGTTGTTTTAGTACTTTTCATAAGATATTAAAGACTGTCAAACAGTCAGTTTTATCAGTAATTGTCTTTTATTTAGGATATGAATGTGGAAATGGGGTGATGTATATGTGCTAGTTTTGGTATGTGAAACTGTAGGTCTTAAGCAGCCAACACCATCTGTATGAATAGATAGATGAACTTGAAACCAATAGAAATTTTTAGTAAGCCTGTGGATTTGTTTTAAAATTTACAGAATTTTGTTACGTTTTCAAAGCCCTAGAAAATATTTATCTGAAAATGTTTCAAAAGTCAGGACTGTAGTTCAGGCCTACTTAACATGCCTTATTTCACAGATGACTTCAGAACAATCTGCTTCTTGTGAGTTGTTCAAATACACTTGGTCTGCCTTTCTGAAGCAAGCACAGGTTTAACCAAGGCTTGCTTGCCATAACCCAGCATCAGTCTTTAAAGCAAGCGTTCATATTGCAGTGCGACGCCTAACAGTCAGACTGAAGATGAAGCTTTCAAGTAAAATTGGTTTGTGGACAGAGACTATGCAAAACTTTGCCCAAACACCAAAACTGCTGAAGGAGTACGAGGGATTGAATTTGCACCATCCATCCAGCGCTGGTCAGCCATTGCTTCTTCATTGCAACAGCTCTGGAAACAAAATTTGAATATCAAATGGGAGATTGACAAGAAAAAGTAAATCTCTCATTTAAAAGTTATTAATATCAAAACAACTTTGACTTGCAAATACGGACTAGCACATCTAATAAAGAGATTGGTTAGTGACCATCTAGTTAAATATTCCCATCCTAAGCATGCTTTAAATTTGCATATCGAAGCTTTTCGCGCTTGGATGTAGAGCACCATATTCCATTCGTACTTATTTAGAAGTTTTTGTAAATTCAGCATCAAAACTCTCCATATTTTTCTTTCTTCTTTCCTCTCCTTTTTGCTCTGTTTTTTTTTCTTCTAGCGGTACTAGATAAAGAGGTATTTTCTGTATATTTAGAAAGACATACTAGAATAATAGGAATGTATGACAGGTGATTAGAAGCAGCTTGTTCGTGGAGGCATTTTTTGTTGGCAGTGGTGTTTATAGTTTTTTCTTCTGCCAATTCTACCTGTTCGGCAGCAGGATTATTCAGACAAACCACAGATTATGTGGACATGGATGTTACAGCTTCTGCTGTGGGATCCCTTTTTTTTTTTTTTCAGGTGACAAGTTATTCTGTTTGACAAGACAAGAAGTATGTGAAACTTGCACAAGGGTCACATTCTTCATTGATCATAAAAGAAGGGATCTTTACTCCTTTTTTTTTTCCTCTGTGTGTGTAACTACGTAACTTCCTTTCTTCAACGCTGAAGGAGCACTGACTAGAAGTGAGAAGAACTAGCTCTCTGTTATTTTCCTAGTTGCCTTTTTCATGTTAAAATTTAAATTATATGTACGTTAAGGTACAGATGTGTTTGTTCAGAATTGCATTAATAAGAACTGTATTTTTTTCGAGGTGTAGAAATCTTGTCAATGGAGGGAAAATAAGGTGTGTGGATATAGATAAAGGCCTTTTCTGTTTATTTCTGGAAAAAAAGAAAGCTACAGAATGTTAGTTTGTTGGGCGCTATGTGCAGCATTCTATGCTCCCATTTCACTGAGTACAAAACAAGAGTTTTCATGAAAAATTCTAAGTCTACAACATACTGTAACACAGGCTCAGTAAGCCCTATGTAGGAACCAGTCTGTAGTTCTATTGTTTTGATTGACCTGTTGTCGGATTTGAAATGCCATGTGCTTTCAAATAATTCAAGGAGGGAAAGTAAGCATACTGGACTGTGATTGTGTTAAAATGGGTCTCATAGCTGTTCAGCTTTAACATTTTTAGTTGAATTCTGCAATTGTAAATTGTTTTTCCAAGGATTGTTTCTGTTTTTATGAAATAATTTGTTTTGTCTGAAGTCAGAGGTTCACATCTCAGTTTGTAAGCAGGTAATGGTCAAGAGAAAGAGGGATTCAACAGGGCTTTTTTCCAGTATAATGACATGTTTCATTTTCTTCATTTAACCAGCACTTTTGATCCTTCTTGCTTTGACAGCAAAGAGCTCATAATGCAGAATGGTATTTCTGAGGGAGTACTGTAGAACAACAGAACGGAAATGCATATATTTTAACTGAAGCACTAACTGCGCTTCTGACCCAGGAAAACCACAACCCAAAATTTCCTGGTTACATATTTGCTCATTTCCTCATTCTCAATTTATGAAGGTGGTAATAGGTCCCAGTCACCTCTCTAATTGTGTCTATTTTGCATTACTTCTGAACTGATGAACATTTTAAAAGTTTTAGTTTCATTTTGAGTGTTTCACACATATCGTGAAAGAAGGAGAGTCAGTGCAGCGCTGACCTCATGGAGGTTGTTACTTCAAGTTGCATGTAGCTTCTTTCTAATATCTTTATGCATTTGTGTAACCAGGAGGAAGATGAAGTTCCTGATGATGAGACTCTGAATCAGATGATTGCTCGACGTGAGGAGGAATTTGATCTCTTTATGGTAAGGAGGATATGATCATAAGTAGAATATACATAGAAGTAGTGTTTTTAACGAAGGTCTTAAGCTTTTGTCATACAAATTTTGGAAAACTTTGTTGGAGGAATAGGCTTTATTTACTTGCACTGTTTATCTGAGATAAGAAGGGTAGTCTACTTAAATACAGAGCTCCTTACATGACAGAAAGACTTCAGAGGTCCTCGCAGACAATATAGTGGGATAGTGCCAATCTGGAGGAAGAGTCTGGCCTGACCTGAGAAGTTTTCATGCAAAACTGATAGTCACAGTTCAGGTTGCTAAATCTACAACATACTTTTATTTTTCAGTTGCTTGCCACTTTTGGGCTATGATATCGGCAAAGATAACTACAGGAACTTAACAATATAGTAAATTAGTAGACTGACAAGGCTGTTTTCTTTGTGAGTTAACTGGGGTTTGCTGATGGTTTTGCCAAGCTGCATGTCTGCTGGTACAACAGATTGAACAGCTACCAAAGTAGAGCTAGTGACAGTGATTCAAATGCAAGCAACTCATTTTTATTAGTACTTCCTTTTTTGTCAGTTCTGCTACTATACTGATGGAATAATTACTAAAATGCCAGTTTAGGCATGGCTCTTGACTTTTAGTGTGTGTACAATGTGAGGATTGCTGAAGGACCTTTAGGAGTCACGGACACAGCAACAGGAGAATACTTAAGTACTGAAGGTAAAGCACTATCCCTTCTCATTCTACAGAGACTGTTTTGTTCTGCAAGGTGGAACAAGGCAAACACTTACATGTGCATGAATGAAGGTGTATCAGGTGGTATCCACAGTAACAACCATTGGCAGGACCACAGGTTTTTAGTCCTTCACCATCTTCTGCTCAAGGATTCATCTGTGAAACTTCACTGTTACACGAGTGTGCAGGGGCTCTTTTTACATAAGTGACAGTTGTTCAGGTGCACAGTTGGCAAAGGCCGTATTCCCCCACATGGCTGTGCCTTTTGTCACTGCTTACTTGTCAGTTTAGTCCTTTTGCATTAAGTATCATTGAATGTTATCTCAGAGGAACTGAAATCCCTAAAACTAGTCTGCGTGGAAAATGAGTGCTTACAGACACCTGTCTTTTTAAAATTTACTTCAGTGATGCAGGTGTGAGGAGACATATATGACAGAAACAAAGAGGTGGCTATTTGATGCAAATTTCAAAAGGAATAATTTCAGCCAAATTGTTGGCTGAAAGTACCCTGAATTCTGTGAAAGCTGCTGGAAAAAGCTTTTCGGTAGTTCTTGTTCAGACCCAGAAGGAAAGAACTAATCCATGGATTGAAAGTAGCTGATGAATTTATGTCTGTCTGGAGGAAATTTCTACAACTTCCATCTTTTTAGATTAAGTTTGAAGGCTATTAACAGCCATTCAGTAAAACAGTTGAGGTGCCTAGAATGAAGACAGTGTTAGCACTGTGTAGGCTGAATTTATGTTTTTCATATAATTTACATAAAAGTTTGTAAGGGAGAGTAAAGAGTTGGTAGTAGGTAATAAAAGTTTGAAGATGCAAAGCTAACATGCTTTGAAAGCCAGGGGTTTGAAAATACTTGAGACGGAAACAGTGAAGTTAAATATTAATGGCTAAGAAATAATTTTAATTGTTAATAAAGAATATTTTTTTTTCATTTTAGTAAACTGTTTAATTATAAAAGAAAAATCTGAAAAACAAGTTTGGCAGTCAGGGTTGTTTGTCTTCTTTTTATCAATATTTTAGGTCTTGCTTAGTCAGATAAAGAGCACAAAGATACGTTTGTATTGTCCTTACCTCAGTGATACCTGTGCCACCTTATTCTCTCTGTTAAGGTTATGCAGATGTAATCAGAATTCAGCAAACTGCAATATCCAAGAAAAATGTGTTTTGATTTGTTCATTTAACTAGGCTTAGATGTGTAAAAGCAGGTATTGTGCTATTTAAAGCCAGCAGTTCCAAAACAATAGGCAAGAGAGCAGATCAGTTCCTTGAAAACCTGTTCTGTGGTCACTTTTCAGCTTATAAGTATTCTTTGGCATAGATCCTGAGATGTAGCTGTAGAGCTAAGTACACTGTTCAGAAAGAGGATGTGTACAACTGGACTTGGTTCTCTTGACTGTTAGAGGGTCCACATGTATAACAATAGGTAAAAACTCTAGATAGCCTCAGACCTCACACTGACCTTCCTTTTGCATTCATTGCAAATGATGGCACTTCATCACATAGTAAAAAAAGTTTAGAAAATATTCAGAAAAAAGTCAGTGTTTCAGTGTGATCTGTACAACTCATAATTTATCAACAAGTGTTACTCTTCCTGGAAAAAAACTGTTATTTTTAACATTATATTTACTTTAATCAAGACTCCTGATGTAAAAACTGCTTTTGAAGTGGAAGAGTGGCCTTTCAAGGGAGGCCTCTCACCAAAATGGGTGCCAATACTGTAGTTGTGCTAATACAGTTTATCTCCTTGAATCCAAAATGGCAGTACAGGAGCAGCTGAATGTATAAATTTTTGGGTTTACACTGTGTGGCTTGGGTGTTTTTTTAAGAACTATTTTAGTTACAATTTGGAAAGTTTAACAGTCATTTGCAGTTTACAGGACAGCAATGCTCTTTGTATTTTCTAAACTGGAAGTTTTAGGCCTTGAGTGTGCCAACACTTTAAGTTCTTCACTTACGTGTAATCATTTGTAACATAGGACTCTTTTATTTCCAGCATTTAGGCCACATTGAGGAAAGTGTAAATACAATTACTTTGTTAGTTACAATAAAATAAGGTAAATCTGGTTTGGAAATACATGTTTTGATGAGATATAGGAAGATAGGACCAGAGGTTTCCCAGGGATAAAAGTGGTTTGAGTACTATCCTAAGAAAAAACAAATGGCTGTTTCTATCTCTTACATCTCAGATTAACTGAAAGTGTCTTTAATTTTCCTTCCCAAGTGCTTTTGTTTCAGAAGACAGCTATTTAAATATACTACCTTAGTGTTCACTCTGTATCTTAGAGATAGAAATGTGGTCATCAGGGAAAAAGATGAAGTTTCAGCATTCACTTCATATACTTAATCTTGGCAACTTGCTGGTTGCCAAGTTAGCAATAAACCACGCCACATGTCTGGCTTGAATGAGACATCTTTTGAAATTAATTCAGATTGAATGCGATGTTCTTTAGAAGGTGAACTGTGGAATCCTGCTATAAAAAACTAAAGGCTATACAGCCCATTGATCGTTGTCTGAGGTAATGAAGGATGGAGAATACCCATGTGTATTTATAATTGCTTCTTGAATGTAGTTGGACCAGCCGTGTGAAGACACACACCTTGCGTTCTGCTTTTCATGGAGTTTAGAAATCAGGTAGGGCACCAGACAAGATGATGAAGCCCACTTGTAAGACACTGTGCCTGAGGTAGTATTTTGTGAATGCTTGTATTTGAGAAGTACCAAGATGAGAGAAGATTCAACACATTCAGCAGTGCCATCATTAAGCCTCAGTTAGTAAATCTGTGCATTTCAGTTGCCCCTATAGATAGGTAATACCTCTGAATTTATGCATGTCTCTGTCTTGGCTAGGGGTGTGAAAGGATGATATGTCTAGTTGGTATCCTGTAAAAGTGCAGCATCGTGCACACAAGGGACGGGTTTGCGCATAATTGAGAATGCTTTTTACAAATGTTTACTGGCCAAAGCAATAGCCTATTCTGATGCTACAGCCAATTCTGGTGCTAGTCTATTTATGTTAGTTTTTCAAATATGAAAATTAAATGCTTGGTGGCCACTGGTTTGTTTTCTCTGCTTAGCGACTGATTACTGAGTGTTTAAGTACTGTATGACTCTTCAAAAGCCATATTTGAAAAGGCTACTGATATTACCTGTTTCGCGCTACTTCAAAAAATGTAAATGAGATTCACAGTACCATAGCAGTCTAGGTCAGCATATAGTCAATAGAGAGAGGTGGATGCTTCCCCGGGAGGATTATAAAGCAGCTCACTGATGAGTCTACAGTAGGTTATGGTAATGTATCCTGAGTATCTGTATTTGTTTTCTGAGGTCATGGTTCGCCACACTTGAAATTAATTTATGTGATTATTTCAATTTCAGCTTAAAGTTTTAACATTACCATCTAATATTCTTTGCTTAATCTTATCTGATATTTTTGTATGTGTTTTTTGATTTTTGCCCAGTACAGCAGTAAGATCAGGAAAAACTGAGTGGTTTAAGCATGTTGGCCTTCTGGTACTGTGTAGGCAAGCTTTTCTCCGAATTTCTTAATTCTCTCTCTTGATTACTTTTTTCTAACACTAGCTTTTAAATTTTCTTCTGCTGCTATTCAGGCTCACAAAACGAGTGTGTTTTCAGTTATTCTTTTTAGTTACATAATAACACCTTATGGGGATATTGTCAAGGAATGATCAGTATTTGCAGATCACATTTGTGAATATGAAGAAACTATAAAATCTGTACGAAAGGAGGAGTGTTGTTTAATTAACAGTGTTCTTGTGATCTGTTTTGTATCACTCAGCTGCTGTGTTGTCTCAGTTACTTGAGTAGAAACTAGTTATGGAGTACTGAACTTGACTGAAAATCAACCATCAAGTGTCGCTTCTTCTTTATATAGTTGCATTTTAGAAGTATTTAGAAGTATCATGGAAGGGAAATACCTGTGAAAGACTCGGTTTAAAGTTTCACGTATCGTTAAATAGCCAGGAATTTCCATGGTTCATTTCATATTTGCCCTTAAAACTGTTTTATCCTTTCACAACTGCCATTGCAGCGCATGGACATGGATCGTCGCAGGGAGGATGCCAGAAACCCGAAGCGTAAGCCCCGCTTGATGGAGGAAGATGAATTACCATCCTGGATTATTAAGGATGATGCTGAAGTTGAAAGGCTTACATGTGAAGAAGAAGAAGAGAAAATATTCGGAAGAGGATCCCGTCAACGCAGGGATGTGGACTACAGTGATGCTCTCACAGAGAAACAATGGCTGCGGGTAGGTTGTCCATTTTTTTTTTCTTTTTCTTTACAGTTGAAATTTATTCATTTGTGGTGGGTTTTTTTCTTTTTGAAGACAGCAGAGTTGCACTAGGCAGAGTACAATGTAGTAGTTAAGGCCTAAATGTCCTTATTATCTAGCTTTTGCTGCTGTGTTGAGGGCATAAGTAAGTCTTAAGCTGCACTGCTGAAACTTAAAATGCTGAATCAGGACTATGATAGATTTCTATTGCAACTATTATATTGCCATGGATCTTGACGTATTTCTTAGGCTTTTAGACACTTTCATAAGTGTCATCTTTAAGATATATGAAGAATTATTTTACAGTGGAGAAGACCAGTGATCAGTGTTCATTACAGCTTTGTGTGTTGCAGAAGCTTGATTTTATTTTTTTTTTTAAATACCTGAATTTAACCCCTTTAAGAATTTGGAAATTTTCCCAGAAGTCATCTTTCTCTCATACTGTTTCATTTCCAAGTCTTGAGCATTTTTTGGCTCCACTGAGATCAAAACCCTTGATAAATGATAGAATAATTAGGACCTGAAAGTAAAGATTCTAAACTTAACTCACACCAAATTTTTGTTTTTGTTGTACCTGAGGATTCTTGTCGTTCTTCTGCAAAATCCACATATAATGAATTCTATGATTTCCAAAACATCAAATGTTTGATTTGCAACACTACAAACCAAACTACATGGTTTGACAGAGTAAGTTTTGTAGTAGAATACTTACAGACTTAATGCCAACATGAATATACATTCATACATGAATGTACATGTGTATAATTTGCTAAAGATAAGTAGAAATCTTACTGGCTTCAGTTACAAACATGTTTGTGCATTGTGCTAAGAGCTAATCCAGAGTCTGCTGCTGGGTGTAAAGCTTAGGGGAGCAAAGGCTTGAATTATACATCAGCTGTAAATCTAAGGAAGTTTATGAAACTACAGGAGTTTGATACTTGACATTTTCAAGTAGTCAGTGGAGAAGAAAGACCTAGAAACATAAACTCCCATCTGGATTCTCCAACATTTACCCTTTCCTCCAGTGGAAGTACTTGCAGTATGGTGTACATTCTACTTAAGGTCATTTTAAGCTAATTATTTTTAATGGTGGAATATTCTGGATATGGCAACGTAGAAGTTCGCTTCAGCTTGCGCATTTTATGTCTTGAGTTCGCTCTGGTATTTTTGTTAACCACTTTACTGTCAGATGGCAGCCCTGAAAAAATAATCTAATCCATCTTCCTACTTGGAGCAGAATCAGCCGGTCTTGTGTCATTTGTAGTAGATGTTCATCTGATCTGTTCTTTGAGGCCTTCCCTAGCACTGAATTTAGAAGTCCACAGGGAAATGCATTTAACTGCTTGGCTTTCCCTTATATTTTATCTGAATTTTCTTGTTGGATTTTAAGCCAATTACATCTTCTTCTTATCACTGTGGTCATGCAGACAGGCTGCTCCCTTTCTCTTTTAACATTTTTTTATGTCATAGAAGAGTTGTTTCCCTGTTCAGTCAATTTGTAAGGTTAACAACCACTGCTCATTCAGTCTTTTCCCATAGTTCCTGTTTTCTAGATCTCTTGACTTTTTTTCACTGATTTCCCCTATCTGTGTTTCTCCTATGTACAACGGATGTCTTTCTGCAAGTTTGGTCAAAAGCTAGACATTAAAATTCGAGGTGGAGCCTCATTTGAATAAGGAGGAGGAGTTCTTTGCATAACTCCTAGGGTACTTACACTCCACGATCCAGTATTTCATTTTCGTAACAGTAAAGGTATTGGCTCCTGTTGAATTTTTGATCCAGTGTAAGCTCTTAATCCTTTTTTGTGCATCTACTTCCTAGCCAATTTTTCAGAATCATGTTTTGTGTAGTCAATCTTTCCTTCCTAGGAAGAGGATTTAGCATATGCCTGTGTTGAATGATATCCAAGTTTTCTTCACCCAAATTATTCCGAATTTTAAGTCCATCCTCAGGTGAACTGTTGGTCAGCTTGGTGTTCTTTAGACATTTGGCAGGCATACTTTCTGTTCTGTCTTCCTAAAGACACTAAAAGCACTGAAAAGCACTGGATCATTTGATAAAGAGCCATTAAGGACTATTCTGAAAATAATTTCTTACCAGTTCTCTGTTTACTGGATAGTAATTGTTTTCATTGTTTGCTTCGGAGATGGTTGTGTGAGGCCAGGTCAGAAACCTTGCTGGTCAAGATGGTACGTATACTACCCCTTTTTCAAAGTGGCTTGTTATTCTCTTGAGAAAAATTAGTGTCCATCCTCCTTAACAACTCCTATTGAGTTGTTAAGCTGTTCTCAAATTAGTTAAATTAAAGCTAAGTCAGATTGCTTCACAGTACATAGCAGTCACTACTGTGACTCTATTGTATACATATTTTAACTTATGCTTTCAGGTGGACTTGAGAGTGTGTTGAAACAAAGTGTAGGAACTACTAATACTATTTACACGCTTAATTCAGAGGAATAATATTTATAATGTAACACTGCTTACACAGGTTCAGGATAAAAATTCCTCTCCATTGGATGGATACTGAAATCTAAGTCAAGTTTGCTGGGTTTTTTCATTATCTTATTTTCCGCGTGTGTGTATGTGAAATAGAGTTCTTTGTCACACCCACTGGCCTCCCACCACCATCACTTTTACGTGTTCTTTAAGAATGTAAGTGCTTTTCAGTAATGACATCTCTGGAAGATTGAAGAAAAAGCAATAATAATCTTGCACAACATTTTCAAAGGAATCTTTAACTATATAAACGTAGAAAATTGTGGTAGATAGCTTATAAGCATTTTTATCTTGTGGCTTTGTCACTTTAACTTGTAAGGTAACAGTATTATGCATATTGCATGAAAACTTTGAATTAATCATTTCATGTTAACTTGGATGCAGTGAACTGCTTCTATCAGTAAAACTGGAAAAAATAGAAAAGCCAGTAAGTTCTGAATTAGCAATGGTAGTTTAATTCATAAGACACCCTTTTACCCTTGTTTTGTTTCATGCCACTCTCTAAAGGTAACTATAGATACTTCTGTTTTTATTGCAGTTTTACAGAAGAATGACATTTATTTACCAGCAGCAAGGGATGCCTCTCATTTTATCTCTTGCTGTGACTGCTGTTATAGCTTTATAGTTATCTTCTCATGGGGTTTTCTGGAGTAAAACTTTGCATTTCTGACTAATAATGTTGTTTCATAATATGAATATTCAGTCCTCAGCTGTCTCATTTTCTTTATGTGTCTCGGGGAAGTTGACTGGATGTCTTGTTTTCCATGGAGTTTTGACTCAATCAGCAGCCGCAACTTGGACAGTGGAGATCAGCTACCTGCTCCTTTTCAGTTAGACCCTGACCCCTCTGCTGATACACCCAACTGGAGTCTAGTTAAGTTAATGGCAGATCCCCAAAGGATCTGCTGTGTACCTCGAGGTTGGTATGCATGCGTGCATACTGACAAAGTCTGTCAGTTCCCTCCTTGTTAGGAGGTCAGGTACCTCAGTTTGGAAGCAGGAGGCAAAGTTATTACAGAACCCAAACCTATGGACATACGCGGTGTTTAGTTAGATTGTGCTGCTGGCTGTAATTCAATACTAACCAGCCTCCCAGGGAAGCTGTAAGACACAGACAGGCTTCATCACTAGCTGTCGCTGCAGCCTGCAGTTCTGTAACTGTTGGCATGACAACCATATTTCCTAAAAAAAAAACAGGAAGGAGGACTTTGCTTCCTGATCCTATGAAGCATTTATATTCTGGAAGTATTTCATGCTCTAGTGGATTCTATCCCTGCATCACTTCTAACAGGACTGCAAAATACTTCACTGGATCCCACGGCAGATTATTTTCTAGAGGGGTCATCTACTCAGGACTGCATTGCTAAAGGCAGGCTTCAAGAATCAGAGGATTTGTTTGAGTTTGTTTCAGACTGAACTTCTCAAAAATTCCTCCACCTATCCTTAGGCGTGGCGTAAGCCTTAGGCAGTTAGCTTCCTGAGTCATCTTGAAGTACTCTGCTTGATGAGTGGAATGATGTATTTCCTTACTCTAGTGGAATCTTAACTTTAAAAAAGGAAAATCCTACAAAAGTTTTCCAGTAATCATAACCTGTAATTTCATCCTCTAGTCTGAAATTGTCAAGTTTAAAGATTACGGTTTAATGGATATCCATGACATAGTCTTTTCAGTTGCAGCTGAGAATGTAATAAAGTATTTTTAGCTGGATTTCAAACTCAGAACCATAGGACTCTGTCACTACTTAGAGCCTTGTTTTGTTTTTCATTTTGCACTTACACTGTACTACACATTATTCTGTTGAGAAACGTCACTTCCTCTTAAACCTCATTGTCTTTCCAGGAATCTTCGTTGTATTCTTAAGTTAGCCTTCGCTTAGGTAATCATTTTTGCTTGTCAGACTGTGATTTGCATTGCAATTTATCCCAGAAGACCAAAAAACCCTTCCAGACAGATAGTGTTTGTGATAGATTTTTAGTTTTAGGCTGTGATGCGCATATTCATAGAACCATAGAAATGTAGAATAGTTTGGGTTGGAAGGGACCTTTAAAGGTCATCATCATGAGCAGGGTCATCTTCAACTAGATGAGGTTGCTCAAAGCCCCATCCAGCCTAACCTTGAATGTTTCCAGGGATGGGATATCTACCACCTCTTTGGGCAACCTCTTCCAGTGTTTCACCACCCTCATCATAAAAAAATTTCTTCCTTACATGTAGTCTAAATCTGCCCTCTTTAGTTTAAGGCCATTACACCTTCTTCTGTATTAAAGGGTCAAGCTCTACTGTAAGTTCTGCCGTACTCTGATAACTGCAGCTTTAGAAGCATCCTGAAAACATGGAATTCACTGCATCACTGATAGAAGTTAGCCTCACAAAATGTTGTTTTGGTATAAAATACGTAAAAGATACATTTAAGTTAGCTTTTCTCAGCAAGTTGTCCAAAGTTTGACTTAGTTTCATTTTATGCTGTCTTCCTCAAAATTCTGCAAAGTTCTTAAAAAAAAAACTGTACTGGAATTGTGTTAAAGGGTTACCTCCTAGTGTTTATTCTTCAAACATGCATGAAAGTGACAGTTTAAGCTTTGTATTATGAGCTTCTCGTGTTGCATCATTAAGAAAGGTAGTGTTTCACGGCATGCATAAAACTTATGCTCATCTGTGAAATAAGAGGCTTTTGCTAATCTGTTCATCTGTTGATCAAAAAGAGTAAAGACTTTTAATATTTTTCTGAGCAGTTAGAAGGCATCACTGGTTATCTGTTCACTTGAGAACCAAATAATTAACTTACTCTAGAGGTTTGGCTCAAAATGAGTGATTTCACACTGGAAATCTGCTAATCATTCCTTAGTGTTATAGTCCTCAGCTGTGTTGTTTCCATAGTAGAAGAAAAGGCGTCTTGTTTTTTATAGGAAACTTTGTACTAGGATATGGTATCCTACTGTCAGATGTGTTGAACAATGAGAGTTGGTTCCTGTGTACTTATCTTTATGCAGTGCTTAGAATTGTCAAATTTATTCTTACCATGGAAAAGATAATCTGTCACTGCAAATGTTATCAAGCTTTGCTGGAGGCAAACATGGTCCCAGAAAGACCAAGACTACAGTTTCTTTCCAAAAGACTGATCTGGTAAGGTTATAAGCCTCGTCTTTACACCAGGTATCTTTCTGATTTAATTAGTAGGGTCTAAGAAGAAAATGGGAGGCAATGCTCTTTGAATGAAGAAAGGCTAAGCCCTGGAAAATTTTTTAAAATAAATTTTAAAATAATCCATTCATTCCCATTCTGAAGGATTGAATTTTGAGAATTTTTTTGTAACAAAAAAAATCAAACATGAGAGGTCTGTCTTTAGTTTTCAGCATTTTAAGCTGCAAAACATTAGCCACACTGACACTTTGCCAGGACATGCGACTTTACAAAGTAAAGATTTCCTGCCTTTTTCCACAACTGAAGAATATAGTGTCCGTAAAAAAAGGTAATTATCCATAAAACCAGCCCTATTATTCAAAGAAAAAAACATAAATTAAGATGGTGTGGTACTAAGAAACCAAGGGCCTTTGGCAACGGCAGCAGTATTTTGTGAAAGACAAGGTGAACAGCAGGAAGTACTTGTCTAAAGACTGGGAAGAGAAGCCATCCTACGTAACTGTTTATTAGTGTTTATATGTAACGGTGTTTCTGATTGTTTTCTGTATTCGTGATCTGCCTTGTAAAATAAACAATGCCTTTTCTGACTGAGAGACAGTAAATCCTTAGAATGTTGTAGAATTCCTGTTTTTCCTTGATTTGCGATCTGGTCTTTGTTGTTGAGTATCTTCATGACTTCCTTAGAGCTCCTTTCCTCCTGCTGTGCAACATTTGACTGTGAGCCTGAATGGAATGTGGTTGTTACCAGAAATATTACTAAATTCATAAGTTCTAATCTAATTAATCAACTGTTTTAACAAATCATTAAAAATGGAAGGAAAAAATCTCAGAAGGACAATAGAATGATACATCCCTCCAGTAAAAGTTTTATTTTAGACCAAAGAAGGAAGATCTGTAAGTGAAACCTACAGTACAAACCAAGCCATAACAATTTTGATTTTATTTTCCTTCTAAACTGTGAGATGTCAAGGAAAATGGAAGATCTCCTGTCCGAGGACACAACAGTGTTATGTTAATGACTAAATTCCATGCTAGTTATTTTAAAGGAATTTAAGAAAAAGTGAGAAAAGTAATCTCCCTACCTCCCCATGGCACCCCTCAGAAAAGGTAATTTTCTAGTGCAATTAATTTTCCTTGCCCCCTCTCCTAGGGAAGACAATGCCCTTGGTTCAAGAAAAAAAGTGTAACTGGAGTAACGATTATTTTAGAATACCTTTGTCAGTATACTGTCCTCTCCACTACTGAAATAGGCTTTCCTGAATCAGAATTCTGGATAAGTCAGGGAGAAAATGCTTATAAAAGTAAAAAAGGAGGAAAACCTTCCCCTTCCACTCTTCTTCATTGAAAAAAACAGCCACTAACTGCTCCAGGATCTTGTCTATGCAACAAATATACGCATCTCCGTCATACTGAACAAGATAAAGGGGAAAAAATGAGGCATCTCTGTCATGTTAGATTTTACTTTAAGATGGATTGCTTGTGAACCTGAATCCAGGAAACATGTCTCTTCCATCAGCTGTTTTTCTGTGCTGGTGGAAATTGCATGCAATATATCATTCACAAGTGGAAATACTGCAGCAGGTACCAAGAAAGACTTGTTGGCAGTCAGAGCCCTCTTTCCTAAACAGTACTTTTCTGTGATTAGTGTGAAATAAAATGTTTCCTACTTGAGTTCCTGTCAAAGGTTTTCTCGAATTTCCTGCTCATCCGTTTTACTTCAACAAGCCTTTGGCACCTGCAGTCATCAAAAAAACCCCAGACTTTTTCTGTCCTTATCAAGCTTGTTGAGAGGTTCTTATAATTCTTCACCTTTAGTTTTTGGTCTGATTCACTTTTGGCAAGGGAGACTTGAAGAAATCAGGACCTTCTGTACAGAAGAAAAAGCATGGCAACTCATGACTTAATAGTGTTTTTTAAATCTTGTAGACAAAAGCCAATGTAGAAAAACAAATTGCCATTTTTATGCATCTCAATTATATCAACTGAATATTATCTTCATGTATGCACATTAAATAATTGATAATTTTCGCCAAACAATTTAAAAAGAAGTATATCTAGAAAAATTTGTACCATATTAACTTAAAAAAAATACACACCACGCTTAATCATAGTTATTTCCTGTTTTGTTGTCATTGAGTTATTTGAAGTTACAATTGCAAACTAAAATTAATTTAGCTAAATCAGTCTTGAAGAATAGCTTTGGTCACATTAAGTGTGTTCCTTTACAACTGTGAATCTGTGAAGATTATTGTTTTTTCCCCCATAAATTTGCCCGCAGTATTTTCATAAGTGATAGTACTGCATCTTATTCATTCTGTGAATTTTAATTCCAAAGGTACCTGCAATCATTTCCAACGCCTATGCATTAAGAATGTTTAATCTTTGAAGCATGAATATGCTGTAAGGTTCTGAGCAATCTGAACGAAGTGTGAACTGCACAGGATACCATCAAGTTCAGAACTGCTATTATAACATCCTTTTCAGAATATGCTTGTTTGTTATCTGGCAACTTTCATGCACAGTATTTCACAAGTCCGTTGCATATTGTCCTCCAGTCTTCAATGAGAGAGTTTTTCCACTGTGTTTAGAAACAGGCTGTTACTCCAAATGGCAAGAGTTGTTCATCAGGTGACCTGGCTTCCTAAGAAGAAGGTGAGACTAGTTGGGAAAAAAAAGAAACAAACAAACCCTACCACAACAAAACAGTTCAGTGATGAAGAGGTAGATATCAATGGTTTCTGATATCGAATTATTTGGATCTTTTTTTCCCCTCTTTCTGCTGCTTCTAGGTTAGGTTGGCTTAGTCAAGAGGCTGTTAAAGTTAAATCTTGTTATAAAGTACAACTGTATGTCAAATGGGAGGGGTAAATCACACGTCCTTTCGAAAACTGCAAAAGGAAATTAGAGTTAGTTCTGTAGATCTTTAAAGAGCATGGATGAGTAGCTGTATACCACAGAATAGTGATGATGTTTGGTAGTTCCACGTTCAGTGTCTGTTAAGACACTGTGTATTTTCTCAATGCTGTAATTGGTTAAGCAAAGTATCTGTAGTCAGCATGGTGCAGTTGTTCTTTTTATCACCCAGTGCCTTCCCCCAAATGGAGCACTTTCCTTCTGCTCCCTGAGCGGGCTGTGGAGCCTGGTATCGTTGGTAATTACTCTGCTCTTCAGTCTTTCTGTCTCTAAAATTTATGAAAAGCTTTTAGGTACAAAATCAGTTTGAGTGGTTCCATTTAAAATCATTTGCCTTTTGGGGGAGGGAGGGATGAGACTAATTATTGGTTTATAAATTTATGTCCTTGCCAACGTAGTTTGCCATAACTCAGAGCAAGTTTATCAGTGCTGGGTCTGCATGATGCTTTACTTGGTAATTGTCACCTTAAAGATTAAGATAAAGCATTAAGATATTTTACATGAAGATTAAATATTAGGATATTTTAGAATCATAGAATCATAGAATTGCTGAGGTTGGAAGGGACCTTTAAGATCATCAAGTTCAACCATTAACCTGCCCTGACAAAAACCACTTCTAAACCATGTCCCTAAGTGCCCCATCTACCCTTTTTTTAAACACCTCCAGGGATGGTGAATCCACCACCTCCCTGGGCAGCCTATTCCAATGTTTAATAATCCTTTCAGTGAAAAAATGTTTCCTAATATCCAATCTAAACCTCCCCTGACATAATTTGAACCCGTTTCCTCTTGTCCTATAGCCTGTTACTTGGGAGAAGAGACCGGCCCCCATCTCTCTACAACCCCCTTTCAGGTAGTTGTAGAGGGTGATAAGGTCTCCCCTCAGCCTCCTCTTCTCCAGGCTAAACAGCCCCAGCTCCCTCAGTCGTTCTTCATAAGGTTTGTCCTCCAGACCCCTCACCAGCTCTGTAGCCCTTCTCTGGACACGCTCCAACACCTCAGTGTCACTCTTGTAGCGAGGGGCCCAAAACTGAACGCAGTACTCGAGGTGGGGCCTCACCAGTGCCGAGTACAGGGGGATGATCACTTCGCTAGTCCGGCTTTTATTTTATCTGATAGGTTTTTCTCAGACCAGAAAGAAAACACTGAAGATAAAAACTTCGATCATATAAGTACTTTTAAATAGGTAGCGCTTTTTTTTTTTTAACGTTATGCTCTGTTGTTTTGGCTGAGACCATTTCTCTTTAAAAGTAAGTATGTTCTTGCATGGTTCTATCAGGTCTTTTTATCATCAGTCTTTAAATCAAAATGCAAGGAAAAACTATTTATAATTTGCATTATTTTTTTCCTTAATGTCTATTTAAGGATAGGCACCTGAAGTTTCTGTGCAAATAATTAAGCAACTATTAATAGTTTTCAAATGCAAAACAGAAAACGATCTTATCTTCTCTCGCTTCTCAAAAAAAAGCAAGTTTCAGTGGTGTGAAGATGCAGACCTTGACTGATGAACGTATAGCTGAAGGACTCTTTCCTTATCTTGTGGAAGTTCAGCATATCTGAGAAGATGATTCATTACAAGTTTATGTGTTTTTTGCAATAATTGCATTTTGCTTATGTTTTTCTAAAAAACAATACTTTCGTTTCTACTTAAGTACTGGATGGAGACTTTTGGAATATTCCTTATGTGGAGGAGAATGAGTCAGCAGTGAAAGCAAGGAAGAACTGGATGTCTTCACTAATTCCTTGCCTTTGGCAGATTTTAATCTATACTCTGTTTTACTTTAGTTCCAGCAAAACTGGTCTGTCAAATCTGTTGTGCAATACTATCCAACTAGGAGAGGAAATTCAGTTAAAAAAACCCTTCAACAATCCTTATAATTATCTACAGGTATTTAGTCATTGCGCTGTTGGTAGAATATCTTATGCCCTTTCATGTAATTGTCAAGTATTTTTGTGTTCTTGACAGTCTTTACCTGTAATATACTGACCTCTGTGCTGTAGTCTAGCAAGAAATAAGTAGTTACAATGTAAGGGAACTTGCTCTTGAGAGCTAAGAAATAATTCCAATGTGTGGAAATTTGAAACAGACCCAGGAAACTAAGCAGGAGGACTGGATTTTGAAGAGATTTTTTGGAGATGAACTTCAGGTTGGAAAGTTGAAGTCTTCATCAGTTGTCAGATATAATCTGAGAACAAAAATGTAAAATAAAGAGGGGTAGGATTTCAAAGACAGCAAGAAGGAAAAAATAAAGTAGAATTTATCCACTTGGAATATCAGTATAGGACTTCAAGGATTACGCTGAAGAGACAAATTGTTAGGGGCAGGTAGATCACATTTTAGTGCTTTCAGTGTCTATTATTAGCCTTCTGTGGGGTCTTACTTCTTTCTTCTCTTCCATATTAGTAAATGGGAACTTCATTTTGCAAAGCAGTCATCTGGTGTTCATTACTGCATTACTGATGTGTTTTTTGGTTTTAAGTGATTAACAGCCCTTAAGTTTAGTGCCTCTTGGCCTGTAGTCAGTACAGGCCCAGGTAAGTTACTTGTTGCTCCCAGAAAAGGTCATTCTTTTGGAACCTTTGCTTGATGGGGTTAGTATTTATGTTCAGGGAGTTGGGAAGCTGACTTTTTTTTCTGTTCATCTATGTTTTGTATGCTTTCTATGGAGTTTAATTAGCATGCTAGCAAATCTGTTCACGTGGATAATGTAAGTCACAGTTGTTCTCTTCTAACTTTGGGGGTTGGGGAGACACAGGGCATTGATGTCTGAAGGGAAGGGGGCAAGCTATTTTAATGTTCAAGTCATTAAGATAAAATCAGAGAGGGATGCAGGAAGAGATCACATCTTCCATGCCCATTTCCCATTTAATCTGAACATATTTTCATCATTATCAAGTAGATTTGTTACATGTCTCCCTACCACTTTTGTTTTGTGTGTACTGTTTCTTTGACTGTAAATAGTAGCAGTAGCTTTCACTATGCCTTAACTTTCGCACAATACTGTAGTTATGTCCAACTATGCCTTACAGTGTTGTCATCTAAATTAGAGGCAGGCCATAGGCATTAAAACTAACTTTAATGCTGAGCACGTCTGTTGATGCACTGTGTGATGACACTTGAGTTACCTGATTGCTGTAAAATGAATTTTAAAACTAATACAAGACTAACACAATTATTGACTTGCAGAAGGCATTCATGAAAGAAAACTCAAAGCTGTAGCACTTAGTGCTTATTTGGGTCCGTAATTCTCAATTGAAAGCGTGTTCAGTCATGTTGCTGTGTCATGTTCTCATGAAGTTAAGAATACATCCATAAGGTCCTGCTCTTCAAATAGAGAAACAAAACGGTTTCCATTTGATATTTACTTTGTTTCTGTGGTGCTCCTGCATCTGTATCCATGTTCACTAAGAATACTTCCACCTCAAAAGAGCTACTTTCCTTTATGAAGAGGAAAATGTAATTGCAGGCAGCAATAGGAAGGCCAGCTGTCTCAGAAGTAACTTTTACTTGCATTCTGAAAAATCCACTTTTGTTTTGCGTTGGATTTTTTAATTTTAGGGTGGGGGCAGGGTCATCTCTTTTTGGAGGAAGGCGGTTTGGTTTCTTTAATCCGTGGTCAGTATGTTCTTTCTTAAAATTCTGGTGCCCTGGCAAGCCTGCATGCTTTTAGCTCTTTAGCAAGGAAATTTTTTTGTATACGTGGACCAGGATACAGCAGTAAGGTTCAGAAAAACAGGAAGATTTTGTCAGTACTGTACTTAACATTGTGTCCTCACACTTCCACTGGTATCTCTTGCCTTTCATGAGGCGCCCAATCCTTTGCAAAATTTGGCATTACATTTTCACAGTTTTCTTTCAAAGAATGAAGTCTCCAAACTTAATTGTACTCTTTGGTCCTATTTCGTTAAGGGAAGGAAAGTGTTAAATTTTTATTTGTGTACTATTTTCCTTGACTCCCTTGCTGTTCATCTCACTAATCCAGAGGCATTTGAGCATGGGAGGTGTCTGTGCTGTCTTGCATTCTCACACAGCCCATCATCTGTCAGGAACTGGAGATTTGTGTCTGGGATTTGTATCATTATCGTACGGGTAAAGGTTTGGAAGGGCGTTCTCTTCAGTGTGGCCCTTCAGCCCTAGAATAGTAAGCTTTTCTAACAAAGAGCTCAGTCAGATGAGTCAGTTTAATAAATATTTTGTTACTCATACACACATGTATGGATCATATGTGTAAACATATGTACAGAGCATTAATATCTGCTGATAATTGATTTATGTGTTATAGTTTTAAGCCATCTTTTGAGGCAGCATAAATCTTAAGGTTTAGCTTTTAATATTACTGTTTATGTACAAAATATAAATTTGCCACTTGAGAACTAATGTTAGGAGTCACAACAACATTTTTGTACTGCTGGCATTGTCACACTGATTTTCAAGTGGTGTCACTAAAGTCTTTAAATTAAGGAAAACTGAGTTTACATTCATGCATGTAAATTTTGAAAGCTGAGTAATCAATTGATACATTACTAGCTAAGTAGACAGTTTTAATGTTTGTTTGCACATGTGTAATATGCTAAGATTTAATTTGCTATCTGCTAGTCACTAATTTTACGAGTGGAAGAGTATATGTTATTTTACTTGGGTTTTATTTTTTGTCTTTACTACATTGCTATATATAATATTAAAAAAATCTTTTTACTTTTATCATATCTCCTTGTCCTGATATTTTAATCCAAAATACTAAGTACTCTGAGCAAGAATTTTATGCAGAATTCTAAAATGAGATGTTAGTAAACTCTGTGATGACAGCGCCGTAACTCTGTGATGTTATTTTTTTGGTGGTAGAAAATGTATCAAGCAATCAAAAATATAAAAATACTTTAGTTAAGTGAACAGCAGTTTTCTCAAGGACAAAAAAGTGTTACTGAAGTTAACAAAATAAGAACTTGGGTTGTTTTGTTTTTTCAATTTCTTGTAAATCACAATAGATTTTTTTATCAGTTTCAATAACCAAAACCTGATCTGTTCACTGCGGAGCAATAGGAATACATTTTCTATAATAAATGCATCTTTAAAATGCATGCAACCTATTTCAGTTTTAAAATCACACATGAAATTGTCTAATTCTGCTATTATAATTAAAATGCTAACAAGAATCAGTAACTGCCCAGCTAAAAACCTAATTTGGATGCCTGGAATAATAAGGGGAGAAATATGATAAGTAGTTGTCAATATTAAAGCAGGCTGAAGGAGGAAGGCTTCGGGCCTTGTAGTAGGTAGAATGAAACAGCAGATTTGAGTATCCACAATCCTTTCAGTATTAAATTTTCAGTAAAATAAAATTACTTGTATATGAAAACATAGCCTTTCCCCAGCTCTCTTTTTTTTCCTGATCAGCTGATGAAGAGACTAGCAGCTCGCTGCTTTGCTGGCTTGTTAATTTTATCCCCACTAACTGTGATTTCCGATAGCCGGCCTGCTGATAGTGGTAAGGTAAATATCCTTTTTCATTGCCGTCTTGAAGATTCAGTAGAACTACATCACAGGCATGTGTAGGTGTGTAACACATCAAAAGTCGGTGTTCTCCGTATTTCAATGTACAACTGAGTGCTTAAGGAGAGCAATGACATTAACTGTTGACAGCCTTGCATGCTGTATTTATTATTAGCTTTTCTAGCTTCCAAGATATGCAGAGAAATTTCCTTTTCTTAATCTTTATTAGCTGCAGTGGATTATAGTGGGTGTCCTGCTTTAGCCAAATGAATATTAATGAATTTGTGTGCAGATTATTTTTTTTCCTTCTTTTTTCTTCCTAACTCATCAGATCTCAAGCCTCCTTCATAGTGGTTATCTGAATGCTGTGAAAGCATGATGTAAATTGTCTTTTGATTATTAAGGCCTAGTTTCAGACTGTCCCTCAGGATTTGGCGTTTATGTTTGTTCTGTGGATTTGCACATCGGAGGATGCATAGGAAACAGATTTTGGAATCCCAGTAGTGTTTTTAACATGCCAGGTTGTTTTGTGTTGTGCATCAGATTTTGTTCACAAAATGTTTTTCAAGAGGCATTGTACACAATTGAGAAAAATTATGTCTGGGCTGTAATCACTCTTTTTATATTGATTGTTATGCTCACATGATCATAAATATTAGCCATGTTTGGTGCTGTGGAGAAGTGAAGGTAATTGCCTTATGATTAGAGATCCTTTCAGCTACGAGAAAGGATTGATTAGAATTTGCATGTACTCAAGGCAATATTGAGAGGCAAAAGGGACAAATATCAACATCAGTTATGTTCTGAGAAAGCATTAATCAGAAAGCCTAGTTTTAAGATTTTTTTTCATTTTCTTTATTTTTAATTTCAGTTCTCTTGTGACCCAGTATTTTTATTTCTTTTCTTTTGTTGGCTTTCCCAAATCAAGAAAAGTTCAGCTTCTTGCTTTATCACATGGATTTGATAGTCATTGTGTGAACAGGTTCCTGTATTTCCTAGTTTGGTTTTCTGTAGCAATTGTTTTATCCCTCTGCATAGTGCTGCTGGGTCTGGTTAAAAGCATACATCCAGGTAATTGAAACTAGTGTTCATTGTTTGTGACTGTGTGTCTGGGGTTCGTTGGTTGGGTTTTTTTGCATCCCACGTTATGAGCGCTTTTTACAGTAAAACACTGTACTGACAGTGCTTCTGCCTAGCTGTTGGTTACTAATCTAGAAGAAAATGATACATTTTAGAGATGGCTTTAATACTTAGGCAATTTGGAAGTTGCTTAAACTATTTGAAAGAGAAGTTGAGTTGTTATTGAGTGAAGTATCTGTGTGTTGTTTGTGTACGCAAAGAATTGTCCGTGATCTGGCTTTGGGAACGAGGGCAGTTTAGACTGCCCTGTTTGAAAACGTGTGATACCAAAGTCTGTTTTGCATGGAACTACATAAACCAGAACTGCCACTGACTTGAACAAATGAATGTTTGTTGTACACTTACTGACACAGTACCATAGGCCATTGTTGTTTGTAGAACTGTGAGTTGGTCTGGAATTCAAGGTTCAGATAAATACGCATCTATTTAGATTAGAGTGGAATTCTTAAAACAAATTAATGTTCAGTGTCTCCTTGATTGCCAGTAACTCAATTTCTTGTTGTACTCTTGTTTATAAATAAGCTGAACATTTTGAGCTGAATTGTCTGCATCCTGTGGGGCTGCATTTTTTTTTAAATGCAATCTGTTATTTCCCTTTGCAATATCTCTTTTGTTTAAAAATCATACTTCTTGAATCTATGGTTGTCAGGCAATTGAAGACGGCAATTTGGAAGAAATGGAAGAGGAAGTCCGGCTTAAAAAACGGAAGAGACGAAGAAATGTGGATAAAGATTCTGGGAAGGAGGATGTAGAGAAAGCAAAGAAAAGAAGAGGCAGACCTCCTGCAGAGAAGTTGTCACCCAACCCACCCAAACTGACAAAACAAATGAATGCTATCATTGACACTGTGATAAACTACAAGGATAGGTGAGCTTGGAGGCCCTCTCTCTCTTGCATGTGCTTTTTCCCTCTCTGTTGAGATCTCTCTGTGTTTTTTAATGGCTTCATTTTTGTTTTCAGTCTTCAGAAGGATTTGCTGACATAGCAGTCTGAAAAGTAATTCACTTAGGGCCTGATCCTGTAAGTCTCACTCTTTGTAGAGGATTTTTTAAAGACCCAACTGATAGGAAGTTGTTGAAACACAAATACAAAAAGAAGGCATAGAGCTCCTGTTTAGAAATTAAGTCATTCCACTGAGGAGGTGTACTTAAGAACATTTAGTTTGAGTGGGATTTTTCTTCAGTTTAGTGATGCAGCATATGTTAAGATTAATCTTTTCAAATACATGGCTACAGATTTATTAAGGCAGGTTAAGATGGGTCTCACCATAACCTGAAAGACTGCCCAAAAAATGTAGGGCTCATATCATAAGCATCTGAGCTGCCAAAGGAAAAACTGTAGAAATGCAGAGCATAATATGTTGTCCATAGGTGAGATGGAGGCCTATTTGTCAAGAAATCCCTATTTTCAGTATAACAAAATCCTAAATAGCTGGACCTTAGGAAAAAATAGCACTTCTAAACTGAGATGTCATTTGAAGACTTCTGTTTTGCACATTTTCAAACTGAAAATCATCTGTGCTTCATGAGGAAGAAATTGAGAATTAGTTAGTAGCATCTTTGAATCAGACTTTTTTGAGAAAGTTGTATTTTTTAACTCAACTCCTATTTGCCAAAAATCAGTAAAGCCTTCTTGTGTATTTATCCCTTCTTTGCTGTACATTTAATTACTTAAATCATATAAGGAGCAATTTTAAGCTAAATTAATATTAAATGCATTCAGAGAAAATCAAGAAGTATTTTTATTAGGTGACCTGCACAAGTGTAACAATATCATTTTTGCATGTAAGCAACTTTCAGTCCGTGACTTCAAATGGCAAGTTGTACTTCTTTTTTGTCAGGCACTGTTCTAGATCTGCCTGTACAAGGTTTACTTGTGCAGTATCTGGTGAAGCACACAGAGACAGGATGCCTGACTTTTTTGGCACGTAACTGTTGAAATTTAGCATTCTGTGATCTGTGGGCTCTCTCTAGCATACATCGAAAAGTTTTTTGCATCGGAACAGGATATTCACAGCAATGAACTTGATGAGCAGGAAGCTGCCTACAAACAGTGTATTCAGCTTGCTGTGGCTCTCGACTAACAGAATAGCTGAGAAGGGAGAAGTGTTTAAAGTTCAGGTATTCCAGTCAGGGCTGCAAGGAAGCATCCCTTCGTTTTGGATCCCTGGCCTTGAGCCTTCTCCTGAAGGCAGGCACTTCTGATCAAGATGCCTGCTTCTCATTTTTAAAATAGCAAGAGAGTTACTTCAGCTGGCCTCCAGCAGGGGATAGCTACTGATAGCTACTGATAGTAACTGATAGTTACTGGGGAAGTTAAAGATTTTTGCCTATTGCTTATGCCCCAGGAAGTTCATATCTGATCTCTGTCAAACAAGTTAACCACTGTGCTATTTTGTAGTGACAGGGCATACTATTTCTCTCCCAGGAGCCCACATTTATGGAAGACAGAATTGGTTCCTGCTTTAAAAAGCGTACAGAGCTCTATTCTGTTAGGAATTGAAAATGTCTGTTAAACTGAGCTTTTCAGTACGATGAAATATGCAGAAGAGTTCCCGTTTCCTGTATTCTGAATTTTTTGAGAGGTAGCATCAAACCGCTGTACATACCGGGACAATACAGAATTGTAAATTTATGCATCAGAAAACTTTAATATCTTAAAGTTTTTGGTGTTAAGGTTGTTCTGGAGTTCAATAAACATTTTCAGGATTTGCATCTTTAGAATTAAGTGAGTTTTAGGCATTGGAACGCTTCAGCTTTGTTGGAGGTTCATGTTTGTTCTGCTCTGGGCTTTTGTGTGTGTGAAGGCAATTGGGACAAGTATAGAGGGACAGGTTAATTGGAAGAAAAGTAGGCCATGAGCTTCATCTGGGGAAAAAAAAAGGTTTTTCATGTGTTTAGTATTTGAATGCTTGAAATCATCTTTGTCTTTAGCTTAAATTTTCAGTGATAATAGAGTTCTCGTCTCTACTTTATTAAAGTCCAGAGGGCTGATCCAGACCACAGGGAGCTGATTGTGTCCCAAAAGGTGGTCAGGTGACACCCATTCAAAATCTTACTGACTTTGGCCTGAGTTACTTTGTCAAAACCAATTCTACAATCTTCAGTAAGTTTTGTTGCAGTTAATAAGCCAGAAGGCAAAAAAATCAAGATAATATGTTGCTAAACTAATAAATGTCTGTTTATCTCATGTTTCCCCTTGCTTTTGAGAAGAGCTCCTTGTAAATACAGTACCGCTTCTCTGTTCTTGTTACAATTTTTCTCTTTAAAAACAAATTTTTCCATGGTGCCCACAACAATCTGGAATACCAGTTGGCTGCTTTTGTGTGGCGATTCTGTATAATGTTGATGCAGGGAAGGAGTCCCCGGATACTTCCTTAACTGTCTTCTATTTGACTTCTGTTGCAGGTGTTTGGGGACAAGTACAATCCTTTCCTCCCTTATTTAAAAAGCATCCAACACGATAGGCTGGGTTGCCTATGTCTAGCAATACTAGAGGCTACAATAAAGGAGGCCATAAGCTCTAGTAAACTGAAGTTTGAGCCACACAATTATTATATAAAGGTCAAAACAATATTAAACAGACAAATTATCAACATTTCAGATAAGTGTTCAGTGTAGAGAAATGCAGCATGCGATTCTTTGAAAAGGAAATTCAGAGGTAGATACCCAGCTACTTGCAAACCCCAGTTAAAGAAGTCCATGCAAGACAGTGAAAGTTAGCATTGAGGTCAAATTACTGTTTATCTCTGTCATATCCTCAGTGCAAATTCAAGCTTTTTCTTGAGGTTTTCCTCTTTTATGCAGTCCTGTATAGCAACTCACGTATTTCCTTTTATTCCCACCCCACATGCCAACATCATACTGATTTTAATGAAACATTCCAATAATGAAAAGTTTAATAGTTCTTACAGAGCAATTTATAGCTACAAGCTGAGTTTCTTTGGATCTTCCTAGAGAACTAGGAACACTCTGAAGGAGGGAAAACTTCAGTGTTCATGCTGAGATTTGACTTGACTGGCAGCCTAACTGCATTAGTTTCCTGGAATTCTGGTACTTGGGGTGTTTCCGTGTCATAAAAGAAATAGTAAAAAAGGAGCAAAAGGACAGAGATGTGAGGCACTGTGAAAATGTTCAGCTCAGACTGTTTGGACTCCTTTGGTGCGAGAGCTGTTGAGGTCCTTGTCAGGTTGACAATACCTGCTTCTGACAGGCCGCTCTGCTTTGGATTCCAGTATTGGGTGATGTGCTTTAAGCTTTTCTTCATGTTGATAGGCATTTCTTTATCATATCTTTATTAATCTTGAAAGAAATAGTCTTACCTTGATTTGAAGAACTGTGGGGTAAGTGCTCCAAATCGTTAAGAAGTAAAAATGCTTGTTGAAGTCATTGCTACCTTTTTAAACTGCACCTGTGCTCTTACTACTCAGCTTTAAGTATCAAACCATCTACCATGTTGCCAGAGAAGTACCATAGATACAGAGCAGTACTACAGATGCCGAGCCTTTTTTTCTCTTCTACACTGCTTTGTTGTCATAGGTGAAGCTGAGTTGGTGTAGGTTTCATCTGTAGTGTTTTAGAATGGAGAATAAATCTGTAACGAAGCAAAACATAGAAAAGATAGTCAGAGTCCTGTGACTTCTAGTCACCTGATCTAGTGGATGATGTCCCTGCCCACCCACGGCAGGGAACTTGCGTTAGATTACCTTCAAAGGTCCTTTCCAATGCAAACCATTCTATGATTTTGGTAAAGCATTTATTAGGATACCACAGGAAAATTATAAGCTAATATGAAAGAAAGAGGAGATCTAACAAGTAAGCTCTCTAATCATGAGTGAAAACAGGAAAAGGATGTAACTGAGGCAACTATTAAAATAGGAACTATTAACCTGGAAAGAAGATACCATGAAAGTTCTAGAAGAATTGGTGTTGGCACAGATCATAACGTATTAATGATATATATTTTTAAATGTCCTAGCAAAGATACTAGTGTTGGGATGGTATTTATGGAGGACTGAACACAGTTAAGTCTAGAGTAAAAGAACTGACATGAAGTATAGTACCTCAGAGTGCATTATAAGCTGCTTACAGACTAAAAATAGGAAACTTTTCTTTGAGTTGGAAGGTCACCATGTGGAACTGACAGAAAAAAATGACCTGGGCACAGAAATTGTTGATCAAAGCTAGCTACGAGCCATCAGTATTGTCCAGCCATAAGCAAATAGGAGCCTGATACTGACACTATTGACTGTGTGGATGAGGAAATACTCATTATATGTGTATGTCATTATATGTGACACCATTAATGCTTTAGAGTTGCTGTATGTAGTACTTGAATACTTTTCCATTCAAGAAAGATTAGTTTACACTGAGACAAGTGTAAATAATTATTTCAATGATAAGTAGCATGGGAGAGTCTTGCGAGAGGAAACAGGTTGGTTTATTTATCCAAACACAGCACAATCTGAGAGAAGATGATTGCTCTCAGTAAGTTCATTTGGGAAAGAAGGGAAGCATAAACACAGGGAGAGTGTAGAAATATGTAAAATACAGGACGGTGATCACAAGGTTATATAAGTGTAAACCTTCATGGATGCATTCAAGTCATTAATACTAACAAGTTCTGGAACCTTTCCATACGGAATAGTGGGGCAGAAATACCTAGATAGACTTGGGCTTTTTTCCTTGATTAAAAAACGTTTATATGATTACAAAACCAAGGCCCTAGATTCAAGGACCTGGAAACGCCTTTCCAGTTAAACACTTGATCGTGATCCTCCAGTGTAAAGTATATGCATCATCTTTGCAGACTCCATTTACAAAAATACACTTTAGTCTGGGATTTTGTTGAAATTATTTCTTAAACTTAAGATTTAGGTGCCTTTGCAGCCTTTTACGTTGTTCTAATCTTGCAGTGTAAAACACCTGTTTAGAAAAGAGGAAGTTGAAATACATCAGTCCAGCATTTTTGTCACACTTTTTTCCAGTTCTGATGCTTTTAACCTGTCTTTCCTTCCATCTAAAGTTTAGAACGCCCATAGAAGAGGATAGCCATAGAATCATATGTGTAATACGTATCTTATGTTTTCAGAAAGCAAAATTAGTTTGTATGCTTTAGCCTTTTCAAAGCAGGGACAGTTTTACTGTTCTTTTCAGAGTAAGGAATTTGTATGCCAAATTTGAGCCCTAACAGCTGGTTTTTGCAGTCCCCCAAACTATCTTTTTCCTCTTTTGATGGTTTTCCTTTATTTTTTATTTCAGAGGAAGACAAGCTGTAAGTATAACCTCCCTTTCCTGATAAAATTATGTGGAGAAAAAGGATCATACTTCATACCTTGCAATCCTTCAGCTTCCCTACAGATCCACTGTCCTCTTCTGCCTTGCATCACAGTTTGATGTTTCCTGTCTAGGCTCCAGTTTGATGCTACTGCTAGTTTGCATTAGCTTTGTTTACATAGCAACAGCTGACTTCAAGAGTCCCAGGATGCTGATAACTCTATTGCATACAGGGATTTTCATTTGTGATCTGCCTGCTCTCTGCTCTGCTCATGAGGCTTCAAGTGCATGGTGAACCAGTTAACTTCATAAAGCCTCCTCAACATAGCAGGGGCCTGTTGACCACATTTTAATGAAGCTGGTAAGGAAATTGGAGGATGGGGTTGTTGTACCCTGTCCACATTTCCTGCTTGGCAAGAGACTTCCCCTGTCTGTGGTGCTTAGCATTTTGATCACTGCATCATTAAAGACAAAATTTTTAAATTCGTGCCCATAGTATTCTGCTTTTGACAGGACATAGCTCAGGGAGAGAGTAATTTTCTCTATGTGAAATGGATTTTATTCAGACTACTACCAGCTGTTTTCTGAGGTTGTCAGTGTTTAACTGTTGTAAAATGGTGAGTAATGTAGTTAGCCATTACTAATCTAACTAGTAATTAATTATGCCAACTGGTACTCTTGAGTATTCAAACATGCAAAGCAAATAATTCTTATTTATAGCCAAGCCAAAGTTATGGAGCACATAGCCATGTGTCAAAACCAGGAATTATATTTTTAAGTATTTTTACCCACTTCCATTTCAATGATGGGGACAGATCCACCATGTATTACTGCAGGTAGTTCCAAAAAGGAAAAACCGTTAAATACATTTAATGAAAATGAATCATCTCCCTACATAGCTCGGTTACTGTTGGAAGTCATGAAATACAGAGGAACCACCTCGCTATGTAAGCTCTTCTAATTCTCCTCCCACACACACGCTCTTTTTTAAAGGCGTCCTTGTGAGTTGCATTTGATTAGGAGTTGTAATTTGAGTTGCATTTGATTAGCAGTTGTAATTTGCATGCCGCGGTTCTGGTTGTGACCGCTATGACTAGGGCAAGCATGCAGGACTCTTCATTTTACCTACTCTAAATAGAATTGCAGTGTTTTGTTAAAAGTCTGAAATTTGCCAGAAATACAAGAACGTCTTGCAGTTTCAGCTTCGTAGTTGTCTCTCCTTTTGATTCCAAAGGAGAAAGGGTGTTGATCATAGTAATACTTTTGACAGGTCAGTGGCAGCTTGTGTCTGGCCACATACTGCCGGCAAAAACAAAGACAAAAGCAGCCTTGTACAAGTGAGGCCTAATTGTTCCTGCATTTAATTCCAGATAATACTGACTAAATGGGTGGAAATATATGCTTCTATGTACCTTATAAGCAGTTTGACAAAAATGAGAGAAAACCAGATATAGATATATTGAGCACAAATATTCTTCTAAGCAAAAATATTTTTAAAATGAGCAGTATTTCTTAAGGATTTTTAACTCGCACAGCGTGCGAGACTATATATTAGTCCTGTGAGCGTGCACAGGACTAGCATGTTGAGCTGATGCAGCAGCAGTGAACTGTCACTCACAGTTGTTTCGCAGTCAGGTCTTTTAATTTATTCTGGTCTTTCTTCCCTTCAGCATGTATCCTGCTAGTTGCTAGGCAACCAGAAGTGATTTTTACTGCGCATGATTTTTATGTGGTAGTTGTTGTGGTTATTATTTTCTAATTATAAAACTGGGGACAGGGATTAAAATCAGAATTGCGTTACTAATTACTAATTTTCTCCTGTTGTATCCACAACACAGCCATTTGAGATTATGTAAGAAAAGACGACATTAATTTACAGTATAGATGCACATATACAAAGGGAGCAGAAGATAACATTTCTTTGTGAGAGGAGGTTCTATAAAAAGGATAGAACAGAATAAGTTGTTATTGATCTGAGTAGACAAAATCAGGCACTAGTCTTCTGTCTGTTGCATATTTCATGCCCTTAATGCTTTTTCTTTCACGGCCTTAAATGATTCTCAGTAATTAATTATATCAAGCAAAAGCTTGAAGGTTTTCTGTGGCATTCTTAGTTTAATAGAATGTGTGAACAAATCACAGTTGGCTAGATTTATGTCTTGAAAATAGGATATTGCTGTTTAATAATTTACTACTGTCATATTTTTAATATAAAATACAATATACGAAGGGGTGTGTGTGTATGTTAAAAGGGAAAAAAATTATATAGTCATGAGATAAAAACCTCTATAATAATCAGGAACTTTTTAAATTGGACAAATATGCTAAACATGTTTTAAAATGTGATCAAAAATAGTTTATTAGTAGTTGTTTCCTTTATACTTAATCATTCTATTTGTTGTTAAGACATTGAAGCAACACCAGCATCACTGGTTTAGTATTTTTTCTCAAATAGATATTTCTGTTAAAAGAAAGCTGCTGAAGTTTAAAACACAGCAATGATGACTCAGTCCTTCTGTGTAGCAAATCCACATTCATAATGCACAAAGTTTTGAAAGCCACTTTTCACACTTTTTAAAGGATTGGCTTACATCTATATCATATGTCAGTATATTGCACAGATTTATTCAAATAACTACTAAGTTATTGTAAAGTCAAGGACATAGGAAAATGGAATGTAAGAGAAAAAAGGTGGAAACCTAATGTGATTCCTCCAGGAAGGTACATTATGGTATGCTATGTAGTGCTTTGCTTTACTTTGCTTTTCCACTGGACCAGTGCATTGCATATGCAAAGTGGGCATTGATCAGTTAATGAATGGTGAATTCCCCCTGGGCTTCTTTATAATGCTCATAAGGAGTCTGAATGTTTTGCAGATACAGAACTTTTTTCACAACATTTTATTCTCTTTTTACAAATGAGGATAGAGACGTAAATTTTAAGACACCATTTGGGCACCAGAGATGTGATTTCTCAGAGTACTTAGTGTTCTGTAGGCTCAGAACAAATTTCATTGATCTCAGTTGCAGCTGTGAGTGCTCAACACTTTTCTTTATTAACAAAAAAAAATAAATACAGTCCTCAATTTGCAAAGAAGTAGAAACACTTGTTAATTTAGTCAGTTGTGTAGTGTGTACTTAATGCATTGCTTTTCCTTGTATTGCTTCCAGTTTCTCTTTGAGAGGGCAGTGTGACATGAAGACAAGTTCTGTCACGTGGCATGACATAGTCACTCACATAGATCATTAACAAGATTGGTGCCTTTAAATGCATAGTATAAACACCTCCTGTTTTAACAGGGGAACTGTGAAAGTAATGAATTTGTCTCTTTGGTGTGAATCAGTACCAAAGGAGATGGGAGGTACCGTGGCCTGAGTTTCACAATTATTTGCTGTCAGGAGAGAAACAGTAAGACTTGGGGTAACGATTATCTGGTAATTTTATGATTTCTTCTATTTCACTAACAGGGTGCTTCCCAAATAAATTAGATCCGTTGGTTGAAATGGCTAGTAGTGTCCTGGAGCGTGAGGTGCAGCTGGTCTGTTGGGTTGTTTATCCTGACAGAAATGTATGGGGTGGATAGACTTCACTCTCACCTTCCCTGACAGGGATGCACGGTGTGCCACCTTGTCTCACCGTGCAGCAGCAGCACCCAGAAGGGTGTTCATGCACGTGCCATAATCTTGCTGTAATGCAGGAGGCAGCCCGGCAGTTAAGCTGAGCAGGCAAGGGGAACAGCTTCTGTGGCTGCAAGTCAGACAAAAGTTGTCAGATGAGACAGGCTTTAGGTTTCTAGGTTTGCATTGGATGGAAAAATGCTCTAGCTGCCAGTTGGCGCCCATGGTATTGGTTGAACAACGCTGATTAGCAAGCTGTGATTAGAACATTTACATTATTGTCTTCTCTGATGCAAGGTGTATAAGGAGCAGCAGTGTCCCAGGGCTAAACAGAGAATAACAAATCTTGGATTAGGTGAGCAACAGCTACTTAGGAAGTGAGGAAAATCTGTTTATACCTACTAGTTCATTGATCTACCAGGTCCATAAGAAAAACAGTAGCTCCTCAAATTCTGATACTATTTCAGGCATTAAGAAATGTCTAAGATATAGTAAGCATTCATGACTTTCATAGAGGGCAGAGCTGTTTTGTGCTTTTTGTCATCCTTATGCTCAATGGCAGAATTGCCTCATTTAACCTTGGATTCAGTATTAGTTTAATGTGTCTGATAAGATCCCATACCATTGTGGAGGGTGACTGCAAGAGTCGAGACTGGGACTTGGCAGCCTTCTTGCCCAGCTCCTGTGAAATTTTGGTACCCCTGAAGGTGCAAATGAGGGTCTTTTTGGAGTAGCTCTGAGAGAAGGAGGCATGTGCATGTGGGCTGGGAAATGCTTGTGAATAATATGTGCAGTGAATGATAGTCCTGTCAGCAGAGCTTTTTTCTGCTACTTTGTCTGTGAGAAAAATGACACACACAGAGCGGGGAAAAAAAAAAAAAAGACTAGTCCCTAAGTGCCATCAGCAGATTTTCTCTCCAGGTGACTTACAGCCATGTATTACTTGGGAAGCCACAAATAAGATTAAAAAAGCCCCTCAATTTTTAAGTGTTAAAATAGCTATTAATAAAGGATGAACAATGGGAAATCTGGAAATCTTAGAAATTGTGAACACCTGTAAGTGATAAGCAATGTTCATAGAGTGTGAAAGGTTTTTAGATAACCCATCATGTTATTTTAGATGACTGAAGAAGTACAAATGTCAGTACTGATTTTCAATACAGTTACAGTGATCTTCCCAGAAACCTAACAGTCATTAATGGAAGTTAATAATCTTTGTCGTTGTATTATCTACTTAGTCTGATAGCAATCAGGATCTGATATAATGGAAATCAGTATGAAGAAATGGTTTGCTATGACAAGGAGGTACAAAACAACTGTAAAATGACAAAGAAGAAGATAAACTTACAGTGACAGGAGGGACACTTGCTAAAAATTGCGAAATAAAACTGAGAAGAGTATAAGACTGTACTAGACAAACCGCTGTCGAATTCAGATTGAAATCCTGATCCTGCTTCTATAAAACCTCCAACACATATGGTCCTATAATAATGGCAGTATGTTAGGACAACAGTGCAAAGGATATGTTTTCAATTGTAAATTAATTATCTGTACTAAATTAAAAAATCAGAGCAGCTTTCAATTTCTAATTCTCTGAAAGAAAAACTTGTGATTTTTTTGTTACTATTTTTCCTTATGATTAGAGCTTATACCTGTGGGGGGTTCTTTGTGAGAAAGTTGTAGTAATTCTTTGCATTGCGGGTTTGTTTTTCTCAACAGTTCAGGGCGGCAGCTAAGTGAAGTCTTCATTCAGCTCCCATCTAGAAAAGAATTACCAGAGTATTATGAATTGATTAGAAAACCGGTGGACTTCAAAAAGATAAAGGTAAGAATATTTTTTGGAAGTGGAGATTCTTCCATTTCTTTTTGTTATACAGAAGGGTGAGCGTGAATTTTTCTTTAAAATGACAACAGCATGAATATTGCATGTACCTGTATTTATGGCTTAGGTTTTAAACATGGTTACACACCTTGTTAGGAATTTTGTTTAGTGTGTATTGCAGTATAACACTGTAATTGCAAAGTCAAATCAAAATGTAGCAGTGTGACATGAACAACACTTTCAGAGATGACATCTCAGTGTCTTTTTTGCAAATACTGTATTGTGAATCTGTAAGCACATCTTTGGTAAAAACACAGCATTTGTGAAGGTTTAATGGTTCTAGGGGAATGTGTCATCCCTAAACAAGCATCACATCTCGGAACAATGAGGTCAGATCCAAACATGGTTTGGCGAATGGGGTTTAGGCTTTTTGTTGCACATTAGGTGATGTCATAACTATGACTTTCATTTATGTCATAGCTTATTTTGTTTCTGTGCTAGAAAGAAGAAACTGGAACTCCTTTACCAAAAGAGCTCCATTTCTGTAGCTTTCTAAAGAGAAAGCTTTTAATGTGTTGAAATCAAATGTTAATTCTGTGTCCTGTCTGCTGTTTTTCTTTCTGTACCACTGTCCATCCATACGTCTCTTCATTTCCTCAACAAATGCAACAGGAAAGAATTCGCAACCATAAGTATCGGAGCCTTGGAGACTTGGAGAAAGATGTCATGTTGCTGTGTCACAACGCTCAGACATTCAATCTGGAGGGATCACAGGTCTGAATGAAGCACTTTGTGCTAAACATAAAAGTTTCTCCTACCTAATGTTGTCAGTGCTTGTGGATTATTATATTATGTATATAAACCCTGTGCTTTAATTCTTACTTTGAATAGAGAAAAATGGCCAGATTCTTAGAAACATCCAGAATTCACTGGACACAGCTGCAGTGTGTGCATGCACAGAAATTGGTTTTGACTCTAATTCTGAGATCAGCTTTTTCTGATCTGAGTGTGGTTTAGAGCTGCTGTAAGACTATTTGAACGTATGGTAAAAAGCAGTGCGTGTAGAGTGATACATCATCTTGGGTTTACCACAGCGGATGACAGAAGGAGCAGATGTAACAGTACAGCTTAGGACAGGATGATGACGAAATACCTTGTAGTGAACTCTTCAGTTCTGCTAATGGAAGATACAAATTCAGGGTTTGTCCAGCAGTAAAGCTTTGTGTATGAAGCTTTATACTCTCTGAACCCTTGGGGTTTTTTTAGTTTTTATTTTTTAATGTTGAAAGATCAGTGTCTGTTTTAAGAGGCAGTAATAATAAATCCCAGATGAGTCTCAGAGGTTTAGAAGGCAAAGATCTCTCATCTCAAACAGATGTTTCACACACATGCATGTGCTCAGTGCTGTGAATTCAGAACAGGACACTGACACAAAAGGAGAGACTACAAAATCTGGAAGACAGGTAAGAAAGTTGTTTCACAACACAGTGAAACATAGTCCTGGGTGATTGTTTTTATAGATGAGGTCCAAATAGTGTGATGCAAACGCAACATTAAATTGAAACAGAGAACATGAAGCCAGACAACTCCTATAATGCGCAAGAGAAAAAAAAAGATGTTAAACCTAAGTAAAAGTAAGCTTGAAGGCTGATGCTGCCAATGCTAATGCATCCTTCAAATTCCTAAACGTTCCTGATGACCCTTAGCTAAACTGGGGAGTTTATATTAAGATTTGAGAACTAAAAATTAAAATAAGCATGCAGTTAATTATGAAGGATTGTTGAATACAGCTTATCATTTTGTGATTATATTTTTGCTATCTAGAGACAGAAAATGTTTTCTGTAATATGTTCATTCGGTGTTTTTACTGTCTTCAGTTATATGGAAACAACCTATAAATAAATCAGCTGAACAATATTTTGATGTGAAATCAATGACTATAGGAAGCGTGGGACAAAATTTTGCTACGTGTCCAAATGTAAATTGCCAGTTTACTGCTTAGTCACATAGCAGTAAAACATCTACAAATATCTAATGATAACAGCAGTCCACCAGTTTTTAAGGCTGCCTCATGTTCTTTGTAATAGTTTGGGTCCAGCTTTGCTCTGACATACCAGTTCACTTCAGTAAACTAGATAATTTAGGTGCGCACCCAAAACCAAAAGACTAATTCAGGCAGTTGTTTAAGTACACAGTGGCTTCAAGTGAAATTCTACGTGTGTGTTCTGTTGTTCTGCATCATACATGCATGCTGCTTTTCCTTGGAGCACAGCAGTTCCATCTAAGCAGGAACCTTGTGAATCATAGAATTGCCTAGGTTGGAAGGGACGTTTCAGATCATCTAGTCCAACTGTCAGCCTAACTCTGACAAAAACCATCACTAATGTAAACTATATCTCTAAGCACGATGTCTACCGGTCTTTTAAATAGCTCCAGGGATGGTGACTCAACCTGGGCAACCTGTTCCAATGCTTAATAACCCTTTCGGTGTAAAAATTTTTCCTAACATCCAGCCAAGATCTCCCCTGGCACAACTTGAGGCTGTTTCATCTTGTCCTATCACCTGTTACTTGGGAGAAGAGACTGACCCCCACCTCACTACAACCTCCTTTCAGGTAGTTGTAGAGAGCCATAAGGTCTCCCCTCAGCCTCCTTTTCTCCAGGCTGAACAAGCCCAGTTCCAGCAGCCATTCCTCGTAAGACTTATTCTCCAGATCTCTCACCAGCTTTGTTGCCCTTCTCTGGACCCACTCCAGCACCTCAATGCCTTTTATGTGGTGAAGGGCCCAAAACTGGACACAGTATTCGAGGTGGGACCTCACCAGTGCCGAGTGCAGAGGGACGATCACTTCCCTGCTCCTGCTGGCCACACTATTCCTGCTACAGGCTAGGATGCTGTTGGCCTTCTTGGCCACCTGGGCACACTGCTGGCTCATATTCAGACGTCTGTCAACCAACACCTCCAGGTCCTTTTCTGCTGGGCAGCTCTCCAGACACTCTTCCCCAGGCCTGTAGCACTGCATGGGGTTGTTGTGACCAAAGTGCAGGACCCAGCACTTGGCCTTGTTGAACCTCATACCATTGGCCTTGGCCCATCGATCCAGCCTGTCCAGGGTTTTTTTTTTATGAGGGGTTTCCAGGGAGAGACAGACTTTGTGGTTCGAGGCTTTTGTCCTCAACGCAACCTCAGCAATTTGAAAAGTTTTTCATGTTGTGATGGTCAAATGAAACACAGACATGTAAGGGGTTAAAACTATTGAAACATAAGATTTGTCATGAGTTTTGTCGTTGGTCATAATTATATGTATCTAATAATTATAATAATATTATAATATAATTATATTGTTCATAGTATAATGGCAGCCAAAAATCCTTACATTCGCTTTCTCGCAAATACCTGGTGTCCCTTTATACGGGAAGGCCTGTAATTTAGCCAAATGTAGCCAAAGCCAAAGTATGACAGACAAAGTAGTTCAAGTGATAATGATCATAAAACCAAATACAATCTATGACTCTCTATCCTTCTATTAACTATTCTTAATTGACTAGTGCTGAATTGTCCACTGCATGGCTTCTGACATTTTACAAAACTAAATGTTCAAGTTTGTTTGTTAAGGTGATTATGAAGTCCCAGACAGATACTCAGCAAGACAACAAGATTTTTACTGTGTTAATCTGAGAAATGTGTTACAAACCAAATGTAGTCCTCTCATTCTGGAGAGTCCCCTCATGCTTGCAGTTAAGGAGAAATCTGATGTACCCAATATACTTGGCAAGCTACAGAATGTTTGAGAACAGGTGCTAAGTTTAGAACAAGCACTGATTTTTTTTTCAATCTTTTTAGATCTTAGAGGAGGGAAGGAATGAGCTGCTTGGGATAATTTATTTTCCTTGTAGCCAGTTTGGATTTTAGAAAAAACTAAGGATAATCAACATGAGCCATTTGTCATTATCAACTGTACTGCTAGACTATAACCCATTTTTTAATTAAGCTGCTTACTGCTGAAGTTTGTTGCTTTGGCAGTTTTTCAAGGCTGTTATGATCTAATGAAAATATACAATAGTTCCTGTGATAATAAAAATAATAAGAAAAACACTCTAACTGAACATTTTAGATATAATGCATTTTAAGAGTTGTATTTTTGTGGCTCACTATTGACAAATTTCTTCATTTAGAGCATGAAAAATTAATGTTGGCATTTCTTGTAAAATTCATGCAAAAAGCATTGTTGTTCAGTATTTGAAAAGGCCATATACTCTGTGGGTTTGCACTGGAAATTTAGGTCTATGCTGTGAAGTTCTTATACTGCTTGACTTTACAGTTCTGACATAGGTTTGTATTCATACTGTAGATCTATGAGGATTCCATTGTTCTTCAGTCTGTGTTCAAAAGCGCACGACAAAAGATTGCCAAAGAAGAAGAAAGTGAGGATGAAAGCAATGATGATGAAGAAGATGAGGAAGAAGAAGAATCAGAATCAGAATGTGAGTCCCCTGCTAAATACTGAGAAGAAAGTACATCTGGGGATGGAAGGGGAGGTTTTTTAGTTTCTGCATGGAGACTGATTATAAGGTTCTGTTTTACATTGGTGAAAGTAACTTACTAAGTTTGCTGCTGTGGGTGTTAACATTCAGCTTAAGGCCTTCGGCTGTGTGTTCTGGCTATACCTCTTAGAGTATACTAAATTATTTCTAAGCCAGAAGTGAATCACAGATGTGCTTTGTGAAAATAGATGTGACTGGCCATGAGCGTTTGTAAACCCTTCTGGTCCTGTTCATGTTATTTGTAAATAGAAGTGGCTGGAAAGGCTAGAGACAATCTTTATCTATGGGTGGTCAGCCTTCGGGCATGGTGTGACATATCAAATGGGTTAAGAACCAGAAGATGTTGCAAATATTCTTCAGTGCGGCAAGGACTAAGTGAAACTCCGATTGTTTCAGAAGCAGGAGGTGACACTCATTCAGTCTCTGCAGACTTGGAAACATGACACAGTGGAAAAGAAGGGATACCTTCATTCCACTTTCTGCCACCCCATACATCTATCCATACTCTCCAGCTACCCCGTCAGTATGGTTACAGGAACTGTGGTACTTGGCCCTGAGCTACTCTTCCAAGTACATCACATAGGTGTGCAAAGCATACAACTTTTGCAGTTCATTTGGAAATGAGTGGATATTCTGGAACTGGGAATTCAACATGTTCTTCAGAAAGGTGTCAGTTCAAAATTTGCCAGTCACCGTGACATAGCATTTCTATAGTTTAAAATAAAAAAATTGTCTGTTTGTACAGGGGATAAATATTTCTTTGTGCGAGGAAGAAAATATTTTTAGATGTGTGTCTTCTCACAGGACCATATACTCCCTGCAGACACCATGCATTTTGACAGCGAAAAGAAGATGCACATGGTCAACTTCAAGTTATTCTTTGTAGTTTAATACAAGTTACTGTTAAAACTATCAAGAAGTAGAGACATAAAAGCAAATACCTCTGCTTCCTTGTTCCACACTCCAGATAAAGAGCAGAGGGGAATATCTTTCCAGGCTGCTGCCAGGGGTGAATTTTTATAAACAAAGACAGCATTTAAAAGTTGATAAGTGAAAGTTACATTCATGTATGCTGTTAAACTTTTTGCAGCAAAATCAGTGAAAGTCAAAATCAAGCTAAATAAGAAGGATGAAAAAACTCGGGAGAAAGGAAAAGGCAAGAAGAGGCAAAGCCGAGCAAAAGCCAAGCCTGTTGTGAGTGATGATGATAGTGATGAGGATCAAGATGAAAATGTAAGTTTTGTTCCGTGAGACTGTGGAAGTGGTTGCAGTGGTTGCGTCTCTACCCTGTCCTGCTTGCTGTCAGAATTCTCAACTATTCATGCTTAAGCACATTTTTAATCTGGATTGATCATCTTGAGAAAATTGGGAGGGGGTGTTAACGGTGTCTGGCTGTGCTTATGAGATCTGCTCCCAGTGCTGAAAGACAAGAAGTCCAAGAAGTTTGGAGCTTATTTATTGGAGCTGTTCCTACTTTCATTGAAACTTTAAACCTCATGGTCTGTTTGCTTTTGTCCACAGATGAAAAACTCTTAGCTTGATTTTTATTTTTATTGGGGATACTTCTACTGTTGCTGCAAATGAAAACAGACCTCTTCTCATTTGTTTTTAAATGTCTGGATACAAAGAAAGATCTGGTGTTTCCTGACTCTGTGTCTTCCCTTCTTTAAAGAAGCCTACAGCAATTAAATGAAATGTCACGAGAGCGAAGTATTAGATAACGTAGTAACTTTCTTAAGGCTACCTTGATTTGTCAGTTTGTCAATTTTCTTCCTTTTACTTTCTCTTTTTTTTCCTTCTTTAACAAATTCCACAGAATAGCTGGCAAAGAATTTCTGACTTGTCTTGTGTCTCTTACCTCTAGGACCAGTCGGAAGCAAGCGGAAGTGATGATGAGTGATCCATAGGGTTTATTTTCTTGGCAGAACTGACCCCTCCCCCTTCTCTTCTCCCTGCTCCTATTTTACACCCAGTGAATTCATTTTGTCAAATAGACATTGGGTTGTTTCTGTATTCTCATTCCCTATAAATTAGCTTTAGGATAGTGCCAGACAAACATATGATATCATGGTGTAAAAAAGGAAAAAAATGTAAAATATTGTGACCAAATGGGCCTCAAAAGATTTTAAAACAAAGCAACAAAAAAAAGCTTTTGATGGAAAATGTGGTTTGATAGTATATTTCTATGGACTGGTTTTAACTCGGTAATGATTTGATTGTGCCTGGTTTTGTCATTCGATAGGATGTTTTTCAGTGGCATCAGAAAGACATAAAAAAAAAGTTTTGTAGCATTGATAACCAGGAGAAGCCATTAAAAGCCACTGGTTATTTTATTTTTAATCAGGCAGTTTTAAAAGTTTTTATTTGTTCTGTATTGGTTTTTTACACTGTGGTACATATATATGCAACTTTCTTTAATAGCTTATAAATGTACAGTAGTTAGCCTTCATCCACCTTGTCCCATATATACGTTTTTCCACTTTACGCTTGACGATCTTCAGAAAAATGCTTTTTGAATTGTATCAAATTTATGTCTACTGTAAACTTTGCTTAACTTTTTTTTCCTCGATTAAAAAAGTTGGGTTATAAACATGCTATTGAATATTGCAATCTATATAGTGTAATGGATGGCTTCTTTCATCAGACTGATCTTCTATGTTACCAATGTGGATTATCACCTTTTCCCTAAAGTGTACTTAATCTTTGCTTTCTTTGCACAATGTCTTTGGTTGCAAGTCATAAGCCTGAGGCAAATAAAATTCCAGTAATTTTGAAGAATGTGGTGTTGGTGCTTTCCTAATAAAAGAGATAATTTAGCTCAGTAGATGCGGCCTTGTGTTATGAGTTCCACAAAAATCCTTTTATAGTAGGGACAAGAGGGCAGGAATGTCTCCTGTAGAAAGGTCCACCGTGGTCTGTCCTGAATGTAAAATAAGAACTCATTCAAATACCATAGAAGTATCTTCAGAGACGGAAAGAAGATATGCAATACACGTTAAAATAAGAATAATAAAATTGAAGTAGTAAGATAGTACCTTGAAGTGAAAGTGTAGTTCATTACCTAATTACAATTGAAGCGATTAAGCAATAAAATAAACATTTCTTTTTATTTCAGGAAACGTACGTCCATAGGCCTCAAGTGGGCATGAATACAATGAGTTATGCAGGCAGTCAGCCCACATATAAGTCAGTTTATTTTAAGTATTATCTTGAGGTATCAGGGTTGTGATGCACTAAGATGTGATAGTGTAAAGATTTGAACTACATATCTACAGTTAATGTTGCTACTCTGGAAAATCAAAACTTAGGTTTGAACATATATTGAGTAGAAAATGTGCAAATTTGTAAACAGAGCATTTCTTGGTTGTCTCAACTGTGTCAACATCAGCATCTCTTTTTATACTGTCTTGCAGCATGTTAATTGCTTCAGATTTTTCTAGCTTAGTTGAAAAGCGATTTGTAAGTTTTTCTGCTGCCCATTTGTGTGTATTAGCCCTGCACTGAGATAAGTCAGCTTTGCTTAGTTTTAGCAATTTCAAACATTTCATTCTTAGTGTGTGCATGCCCTATCGGAATGGAAGACCCTGTATTTCACAGAGAGGTACCACTGATATCAGAGGGCCACATTGATGAGACCAATTGATGATGGCCAAACAGCTTTGCAGAAAACAACCTGGTGGTCTTGGTGGACATCAAGTTCAACGTGAGCCAACAATGCACTCTTGTGGCAAAGAAGGTTAACAGTATCCTGGACTGCATTAAGAGGAGTGTTGCCAGCATGTCCCAGGAGGTGGTCCTTCCCCTCTACTCAGCACTGATGAGATATATCTGGAGTGCTTTGTCCAGTGGTGGGCTGCCCAGTAGAAGAGAGACATGGACATAATGGAGCAAGTCCAGCAAAGGGACACCAATATGGTTAAAGGACTGGAGCATATGGCATACAAAGGGAGGCTGGGAGAGCTGGAACCGTTCAGCCTGAAGAAGAGAAGGCTCAAAGGCACCTTATTGATGCAAATTAGTATCTGAAGGAAGGGTGCAAAGAAGGCAGAGCCAGGCTCTTTCCAGTGGTGCCCAGTGACAGGACCAGAGGCAGTGGGCCCAGTCTGAAACACAGGAGGTTCCCTCTGAATATCAGGAAACACTTTTTTACTGTGAGCATGACTGAGCCCTGGCACAGGTTGCCCAGAGAGGCTGTGGAGCATCCCTTCTTGGAGATATTCAAAAGCCGTCTGGACACAGTCCTGAGCAACTGGCTGTAGGTGGCCCTGCAAGAGCAGGGGCCTTCCAGAGGTCCCAGCCAGCCTGAGCCATTCTATGATTCTGTGATATGGCGTAGTTTGGTTTACAGAAGCCTTTCTATCTTCAGTAACAGTTTCATGAGACCATGTATAAATGTTATTTTTTCACTGCAAAATTAACTTAGTCTACCAACCCGTTATGCATGACACAAAACATCTGGCGGTAGGCTTCAGACACTGCTGGCCTAGACTGGATTTAAACTGGCAACTTACATGTAAAAGGCACACTATCACGTTACCAATCCCCAGAGTCCCTCATGACTTTGCAGTGACCCAGTTTGATTTATTTTTCAAGAACTCATTATTTACAGATGAGTGTTCAGCTGGAGAATAAAAACGAAATAAGAAGACCCAATATTTCTGTTAAAAATTAAAGTAACTTTTTTTTTTTAGTCAACAACTATAGGCCATATGAGGGTATTAGTTTGCATGAAGAAATACATTTGAATTCTTAGCTGCAGTTTTTGTTTTATCAGGTCTAAATAATTTTAAAATATTTTCAATTTTCCCTCAGAGTTTCAAGAAAAAGTGCAATTATTTTTATCATTAGATTAAAATTGATTTATGACTGTTAAGTCATGCATGTGCCTCTGCTGCAGTTGGTCCTGTTACTTTGCTTAAAATTGGAATTTGTCTCTAGCCAGAGTAATTTTTAATTGTTGTCTTGCTCTTTTTCTGTATGAATTTACTGCATTTTTCAAGATGAGGGTTTTTTTCTGGTATTCTCAGCACATCACTATATGAAGAAAAAGGTTCTGGGTAAATAATTGTCAGATGTAACCTTCCAAATTCTTTACAAAAAAGGAGGAGTAAGTCTTTTTTTAAGGTACGTAAAAATCCCTGTTAGAGATGGAAGCATACTTTTTCTTTTATAGGATTCTCTTTCTAGTACAAATTCACATGGACTTGGAATACCTTTTGGACAATACACAAATAAAAGCACAGTACTACTATCCATACTGAGGGAAATTAACTCATTTCCTACGTTATTTTCAGAAAAATGTCTGGTAAGATTGGAAATGGTGTAGCTTGGGCACTGAGGCAGTTAAGCAAAGTGAAGTAAATAGCGGGAAGTTTTCTTGTTGCATCTGCTTCTCCTGGGAAGTAGGCAGCAGTGTAAGTGGGCCAGATGAATAACCTTTAACAGCTTTTATACATTTCAGATGCTATTAGTATTCTTTCTTTTCCCCTCACACACCTTATGAAAGAAACGAAGAAAATGCAAAACCTTTTACTCATTAATATAAACAGCTGCCTTCGTAAACGTGTCTGGTCCTGAATGCAAAGTATTGCACTGGCTGTGTTTTCAGACCCACATGCATTTTTGCTTTCCTTGCCACGTATGCTGCTTTTAGAATAAAAGTGTCCGGGTGTTACCCCACCACCGCCTCTGGGAGGTGTACTCTTCACTCGCTCAGCTCATGAATAAAGCCGGCAATTCAGCGGTTGTTGAGGCAGAGACACATGGCAGGGTGTATCATGGCTGATACTGCCACAGCTTCTGTGCACGGTAAGGCAGTGATGCAATAGTAAGCCTCAAAATAGCGCGCTCTTGGTGCATGCTCAGTCCTGTCAACGACCCAAGGAGCTCATTAATAGCTCTATTAATAATGCCCAATCTACTGTCATGTTTTCATTAAAAATGCGTGGACAATAAGGGCTTACGGAACACATGGCCTAGTCTACAAAATAGGTCACAACGTGAAAAACAAAATGAGAAGTTTTTATAAAGGGATTTTTAGACTAGTCTCTTACTTTACCCTCAGTTTCATCCTCTGAAACACCTCTGAAGTATTTTAAAATTCCTACAAAAAAATCCATTTTCGATTTTGAATAAGGACTTGAACTGTAAGCTGAAACTTGACTGTTAATCAAGTTCTGTATGTTCATAAAAGGGGTTAGCAGAAGTAGTTGATGTGTGTGTGTTGATGCTAAGGAAGCAGGGGGACATAGGTCCAGGGCAGGTGAAGGGGTGAATGATGCACAATTTTGACTCCTTTGTAGTAGAATTGTATATCGTTTTGGGAGTCCCTCACCCCTCATCTTGCTGGACTGGACAAGAGATAGAATGTAGAGGAGACAGATTTATATCTGCTTGTGTTATTGGTATTATGGTTCATATCCCATTTTACTGTATTAGTATCTGTTATGTACATTCTCCCTTTGGGCTTCCAGCATAGTTGCTCTTCTGTCCATCATCTTCCATTGAAATCAATGTTATGTGCACTTGGATGCCTTACAGACTTGAAGCAGTTCCTGCTTCATTGTGCAGCATTACTTCCCATCTCCTTTGGCCTTCTAACATGAATGAGAGAGAGAAGATGGAGGAAAAAGGCATTGTCTGACCATTCACTTAGGGTTTTTCGTTTCTTGAAACCGGGACACCTTGTTGCTATTAGTGCTGTTGTCTGCTGGCACAACCCTAGGGACACGTCAGTGCCCCTGCAGTTCTTGAAGTTTCTTTGAGCAGTTCTTAAGGTCAAGGAACAAAGCAGTGAAGCTGAGCATGTCTGACATTCTGCAGATGGACAAAGGATGGTAAGTATTCCATGTCGGTGCACCTAAACACTTAGAAATAGTAATTACGGTAGGTATTTAAAATTTAACAATTCATTTGAACTACATAAGGGGCGAGCTTGTCAAAATAAGAGCATTTTACTTCTGCTTTGTAAACCCCTATTAGACCAACTTCTGTTGCTGCACCACTGAATGTATCTTTTGGTGCCATTTCTTCATGCTATCCTTAAATCCTAGTGTTGCGATGTGACAGTCAAGATTTAAATCCTGGTCATCTTGAGTGCTTATGGGAAAATCACTTACCCTGCATCATTAATCAAATTTTTCACTATTTCTTGGGAATCTGGAAGATACAGAGACACTGTGTATCAGGGCCCATACCACTGTACATTACAATGATTTTCATGAGATGGACAGGTTTTAGAAACAACAACAGAAAAAACCACATGCTTGTCCTATATCTGGCAAGTTGATCATTTCTGCTTAGGGGTAAACAAATTGAAAAGGATATTACTCTCTCCTGTGTCACTCAGACTCACTTCAAAGCCTCCTCCTTGTTCCCACAACAGGTTCAGCCCGCTTGAGACCCAGCCACTAGGCTGGGGGTTAAAGGGAGAAGCTTGAGTTTATTCTTCATAAGCACCTGAGTAACACATTTTTTCTTAGGAGGTGCCGTGCAGTTATTCTGTCATTCTGACTACGTCTGGGGCTGGCGCGTTCTGCCTTTACAACTGTGCCAGGTCCCATTGCAAGTTGGCACCGGAGAGATATTGCTGCTGTGGTCCCTGGAGTAGAAACTAATTCACAGCGGCTCTTCCAGGCGAACATATTTCCCTGGATGGTGCACGGGGATTAATAAAGGAGGCAAAGTGGGCAGCTCATCACCTCTCAGAGCTCAAGTGAGCGCAACCATCTCATACCTGCCGGTGACGTCCCTGCTGAATTCAGCAGGTAGCCTTGCTGCCTGTTCTGCCTGTGTCACTGTTCCTCTGATCACAGAGCGCTGGTTGCTTCTGTGAGACTGCTTGTTTTAATGGCCTAACATCTGTCTGAGAAGAGGTTTCTGGCCTTGGGGAACAATCCTGTTATCTTTCTGGTAGCAGGCGGTCGCAGCTGGCTTTCTCACCACTTTCCAAGAGTTCATGGCATTCTCCCTGGAGATGTCTGCGTCACTGTTCTCCTTTCCACTTGCTTGCTGCCATAGCCTCCTTTAATGTAACTCTGTGGGATCAGCCAGGGTAACGTTAGGTAGGTAAAGTGAATCACAGACACTGGCCCTGCAAAATAGCAAAGGCATCACCTGTGTCACGGTGTGCCTTCCACCTCCAGCCACCTCACCTGCCTTCAGGCCCATCAAGTGGTCTCCCTGAGGCCATTTGTCCTTTGGAGTCGCTGAGCAAAAAGCGATCTCTAGTTAAATGAGCTTGCACAGCAAAATATTTTTTTACTTATCCCTGAATTGCTTCTGTCCAGACACAGGATGAACAAACACAGTGCCAGGCAGTGAAAGCTTCATGAAAAGGTAATTTTAAACCAAAAAATATACCTACTGTACAGAATTCACGCACTGTTTAAAAAAAGATTCTTCATATGAGATAACTTCATACTTTGCTGCTCAAAAAGAGAGCAAAAGGTCCCCCGAGGACTTGACAGAAGACCGTTTCCAACACATCGTGACTCCTAACATCCTGTCACCCTTTTCAGCCATCAGCCCCCACCTCAGACTTACCATATGCTTCGTTAATAAGCACTAGGGCCCATCAAATGACAGCCCTGTTTGAGTAAAGCCAGCCTTTATTCCTCTGTCCGGGTTCAACTGCAGCGCCGGGTGCGTGCTCCTCAGCGAGCACAAGGTCTGACGGTACACCATGTGATGTCACTGTTTGACTTGACTACAGCATTCAAGTCCTGAAAAAAAAACGCTGGAAAGATAAACATGACATTTCAGTGTACGCTTTTTAACCTTTGTACAGAGGTTAGAGAAAATATTCTTCTGTGACGAGAGCTACAGAAAATACTTCTCTGAAGGCTGCGCTCACTGCAGGTGTAAACATTTTAGGAAGGTCACACGTGTATTATCTTTTTGCACCTTCACTGGTAGGGCTTATTTTCCCCTCCAGTTTTGCCAGAAAATACTCTCTGTCTCACATAAATGTATCGGCTGTCTTCTGATAGCTTTTACACCTGGAAGTCAGTGCCAAGGTTTACACTGGATTCAATTGTGCCAAAGGCAGTAAGCCATCGACTGAATATTAAATGATCCCTCTTTGCAGAGGATTGTGTTTTGCCTTTAAGATTTTAGATAGCAGGGAAAATTTGATTTTACGAGGGGAAAATCCTGGAGAACTTTTAAACAAAAATGAAAATCAGTACATGAGGAATGAGTGGGAATTTTAAAAAATAGCTACTTTCATGATCGAGAAAGTAATTTTCGAAATCTCTGCTGAAGCATGTCTTAATCTGTAACACGGAAATGAATTTCAGCCTGAGAAAAGGTCTTGCAGTCATGCCTTCAGAGGGCTGTGAGGAACCGTGTTAGTCCGTGGAGTCTCTTGACGGCCATTCTCTGGCCACATGGTCTCTCCATTCCAGCAAGGAGCTTCTTCATCGCTGCAGGGGAAGGAGGGCAGGAGAGCCCAGGGAAATCTGCTTTCTCAAGCAACAGACCTCAGACAGGCAGTTCAAGCAGCCTGTGCCTGGGGGAGCCCAGGCTGGGAGACAGCAGGGAGAATTAATACTAAATGAAATCCCTGGTCCTATTTATGTAATTATTAATGCTTGGCGTAGATTATTACAAATTGGCAACAAAATATTTGTTGTAGGAGATTCACAGCTGAATTTTCATCTTTTGCTTGTAAATGATCAGGTACCCATGAAAATGTTTCCAAATTTGAATGGGAGAAACCGCCCGTATAGGCTAAAGGGATATCTTGGTCTTTATGCCCTTCAGTCGCGAGTATTTTTAGAAGTCCAGTGCATCTCAGTCACTGCCAGATTTGCACTGAGGATACCTGTCCAATAGGAAATTGAGTTATGCCGCCAATATTTCATGTAAACCAGCAGGTGAATGACAAATAGTAGAACTTCTTGTCTGAATAAATTCAAGCTCGTCTTTTATTTCCTCCAACGTGAACGGAAATTAAGCTGCCGGATTTCAGATCTTGCTATTGATCCTTTGAGCTTTGTAGCAATAGTTTTTATTTTTCATGAATGGTGCTTTTTTCTAATTCACATCTGCATGATTACTCCTACTTTCATGTGAACAGTGATGTAGCATAAGAGTCTAGATTTCCAACATCACAAGACAAAATATTTTGGGAGGGCCAGCAGTGATAGGATCTACCTGGAAGTGCACAGTGAGTGGAAAGCAGACTGTTTTCAATGTTCTGGAGGAAAGAAAGAAAAGTCAGGCTCGCTGAGATTTTGTCTGAAATTCATGTTCTTCTCCTACCCACTGTGATAGGCTTCCATTATAAAGAATAAATAGTATAATGTACAAAAGGAATAGAAATATTCCTGTACCCCTCAGCTTTTGTATCTCTATATATCTCTGACTTGCAATTTGCTATTAAACCTCCGAGTCTGCAGATCAGGATTCACAGTGGTCATGGACAAACACCTCAGCAAAGCTGTCCCTCAGCTGGCACTCACTGAAATCCTGCTGTAGAAGAGGAATGAATTACATCTAACTTGAAGAGAAGCTTATGTTATGTATACTATTCTGCACTTTCGCCTTTCCTCTGTGCTGTTTGTGGACTCATACAACAGCTTTGGAAGGCAACTGTCTATAGTGAGGGTTTAAATTTGGTTTGGGCTTGGGACGTAAGCTGTCCCAAGGCATATGAACACTGTGCTTTTGCTAGCGCTCGTTCTTCAGCAGAGTTCCACTGGATCCCAAAACTCTTGTCCAAAGTATCCCAAGGTTTGAAAATGAATATGTCTAAGATATAGAAGAAATGGGGAATAAATAGTCCATTTGAAAAATACTAGAAAACGCGATCTCTTAGAATCTTTCTGAAAGATGAAAAATGTATGTTGCTGCAATTGGAAAATAGCAATATTTACATGCATGTATAAACCCCATTACAGAATCATCCTGCTCCACCCTGGATACCAGATTTACATCCTTTCCTTCCCTCTGTTTATGTTTTTGCTAAATGCCATATGATTTAATTTCCCTTCTCAGGCTCCTGTGAACTTTTACAGACCTCAAAGTCTTGACTGATCCTACTCATTGACCTCCTTTCCTCCCAAAGCATCAGAAGGCAGTTGTAGCATGGTGCTGGTTCAATGTGTCATGCTTTCCTAAGAGGCCAGAAATCCTTTTCTGCTTCAACTCCAGATATTCTGATACAATACAGATTGATGTGTTTTTCACTGAAAAATGAAGCTGTGGAGTTGACTTACTCTGTAGTATACATGCTGGAGTAAAAAAAGACCCAAACCTGAAACATACAAAAAACTGAACACAACCCAACCCAACCAAACCAAACCAACAAAAATAAACAAACCCAATCAAACAAAAGAATTATAGCAGAACTGCCAGAAACATGAAGACAGTGAGCATGAGGACATGCAAACTCAAATACAGACGGCATCACTAGATGCTAGAAAAGATACTTATGTTTTGCTTTAGAAGCACTTAATTGCAAGCTTAAAAAACAGTTTAAAAGCCTCTTTACTCAATTGTTAGCTTCAACGTTTTGCTTATGTTTCACCTTTTTCCACTCTCATAAAATAGAATAGAACAGAATAGAATAGAATACAATACAATACAATACAATACAATATGATATGATGTTTCAGTTAGACGGGACCTACAATGATCATCTAGTCCAACTGCTTGACCAGTTCAGGGCTGACCAAAAGTTAAAGCACATTGTTAAGGGCATTGTCCAAATGCCTCTTAAACGCTGACAGGTTGGGACATCGACCACCTCTCTAGGAAGCCTGTTCCAGTGTTTGACCACCCTCTTGGTAAAGGAATGCATCTATTTCTTCAATAGACCAAAGAAGAGGAAAAATTTCTCCAAGAACCTCCGTACAGCACTGGTGTATCTCAAGCCTGATGGGACTCTTTAGATTTTATCAACATGCTAACACTACCAAAGAAAATTGATTTAAGCAAACACACAAAAAAACCTTTAGGGATGTAAGTACTTAGCTTTCTTGGGTTTCAGTGGGAAAAATATGCTTTGCCGTAATATTTCCTTAAGCAATCCATCAGCTTCTTGGTTTTATGACAGAGGTGATCCTGACTAAACACATACGTAGCAATGGAGTATTTTCATGCTATCTCAGCATGCTGGAAACATAACCCAGCCTTTGGTATGGTGCAACAACTGAAAACTTTAGCAAACCTAAAAAAAGGTGCATAAAACAATGACTACTGCATGAGGAAGGCATTTGATTAATGAGATGTACTTCAGGCTCTTTAACTATTTTTTTCTCCTTGTGAATTAATGCACCTATAACATATTACAGGTATAAATTAAGGCATAATTTGACATCTCTGGGACAGACAATGTTTTTGGAATAGGAAACAGGAATAGAACTGTCAGGGAGGGAAAACGAAGAGCAGGGCAAGGGGGAGCTGGGAGCTGCAGGTGGCAGCTGGTCAGGCCCATGACAATGACCAGGGCCTGGCCATGGGGTTGGGGACATGGCCAAGGTCATGCTCGGACATCAGCCTGCAGGTTATCCTAGCTCAGTGGGACCCATGGCCAGGCGGGGCCCACTGGTGACACAGCTCAGGCAGGGACCAAAAGCAAGAGCCCAGCTTAAAAGCAGCTCCCAGGGCAGGTGGGGAGATCTCCCTTGCTGTGGCTTTGACAGGTCAGGGTCTTCCAGTTTACCAAACTTTTGGGTTTGTTTTTTTGTGGTTTTTTTTTTTATTTTTATTTTTCCTTTTTTGTTTGTTTGTTTGCAAATAGAAAACAAGTAATTGCTCATGTTCTTTCACCTTGTCTGGAGGACCTGAGAAGATGCCAGCAAGGCTTCACTGCGTGACAGAACCAACATGCCCCCTCTGACCTTGCAGCACTGCCTTGCCACCATCCTGGCACAGCGTGGAGTGGTTTGAGGGTCCATGCGATGCTTGAGCTCCCAGCTACCTCGAGGCAAAGAAGGTGGCACCCGCTTCCCAGGGCTTGGAGGGAACACTGGCTGCAGGCGAAAGTTCGTGATTTGATTTCAGCACCAGGTAGCAGAAGGGAGAATTCAAGACTCTTTTTTTCTGTCTTCACCTTCCATGCTTTGTCACCACTAAATTATTTTGCTGGTACAAAACCAGCAAAAAAAGTGAAGGAAAACAACGGAGTTTAACAAATTAAACTGTACCACTGAAGCTGGGGGGGGAATAATCTGAATTTCTGGAGAGGTCTACCCTGCAAACTCATTCACTGATCAGTCAATGCCAGTAATTTTTACTGATGAAGCAGTGAAGTGAGATGCAGTTGTGCATTCCCTGAACAAATCCCCACTGGCTGGTCACACTTTGAGGTAGTACAATGTCCTTAACAGCAACTGAGAATAACCTTTCTGAAACCCTTCTGTGGAGGCAGATGTGTGTAAAGCCAGGCTGATTGCTGCAATACTAAATTTTACATCTCTGTGGGCAGATGGACCATGTAGAATCATAGAATCATTTAGCTTGGAAAAGACCTTTAAGATCATAGAATCCAACCGTTAAGATGCAGTGTAGATGCAGTTTGTTGTTCAACTAATACCTTTCTGCATAAATGGGTTTTCTTTAAATTTCAGTTTTTAGAACCTACTTACTTGTTTTCATGAATACAGTGTCTGTTTCCATGGAAATGAACCTTTAGCAGAGAGCAAAAGCCAAAAGTATCAAAAACTTAAGCAGCTGGGAAGTGCACAAGTCCCCAAGGTCAGTGTATGACTAGAAATCAAATTTAGGGGCTCTTATTTGCAAACTTTTCAGCTTGTGTTAGTCTTGGGCTGTTCCCGGTTACTTTCTCTTCTCTCTTTTGTTTGTCCTCAGGTTCGGAAGAAGGGTTTTTTTTTCTCATTGTGGTCTTCTTTTTCACCAGCAGGACAGCAACAGTAATCATAAAGAAAACGCCAGCCTATGAAATATATTTAATTCTTAATCAAGGTAGTAACTTCAGATGACCATGACTCCTCATTGGAGCAGACTTCTTCCTTTTAACTCATAGCATACAGAATGTAAACCTCGACTTCATTGTCAAGACACTCAAAGCTACATTACTATATCAACTCAAAGAAATAAAAAGTGATTTCTTTCCTTACTTCCAGGTCAAAACAAGCTGAAATACTCGCTCCCCACCAGAATTGCAGCTGGTCACTGATCAAGGAATAGCACAGCAAAGCTGACCGTTGTAATCTACAGAGCTTTTAAATCTTTTAATGCTACAAGAATGTGAAATCTCAGACAAGAAAGGGAAAGGAGACCTTTTTCTGCTTCTGCTTTTTCTGCTTACATTCTCGACAAAATGTAAGAGGAGAAAATCCCCACGGATGTCCCTGCCCAGAACCAGCATCCTACACGTGGGTGTGGGTGACCACCAGCCCTGGACTCTCACCCCATGTGACTCGGTATAGTCTGTTGAATCCTGTGGTAGGATCCCGCTGCTCGAGCAAAGCTTCATTCTGTCTTTGTCTTAATTAGTTGGCATAATAAAGTTAGCTGACATTCAGGTCTTGGAAGAGCCTGTTCAGGCTGAAAGAAGTTCCTTCCTCTCCAGTTGACCTCGAGTCTGGAAAGAAGTAGATCTGCTGTTTTCTTTTTCTTTTCTGGCTGCAGTAAGACACTGAAATAAAGTGCTTTGTTTGTGGTGGTGTTTTTATCCCTTAGTGTCAACTAAAGCCTTTCTGGGAGGTCTGTAAGTTTTCTCCTGTATAAAGTTGGCTTTCTTGAATATTTATGTTTAGAGCTGTTTATATAAACTGATTAAGAAAATAAATTAAGTCCATACAAACCTCTTTCTGTTAGGAGCCACAATAGCCCTAAGTTTTTACTATGTGTTTCTGCCCAAGTTTGATCAGAGGGCTTGGTTTTCTTTTTTGTGAGAGTTCAGCTGAGTTGTTTAATCAGGCATTATAAACAGGTGTCTTTCTCCTTTTTTCCCCCCTTATGCTTTCTTTCAGCCTACCATTTCTCCTGCTCTGACCTCTTCTCCCAATTTCCCACGAGGTGGCTTTGGGAATTAACTCATTTAGTTTGGCATCTCTGGTCAGCATCACAGCCTGGGGCCAAGCAGGCTTAGTGCGAAGTCCTTGGAGCATACGCTAAACATCACCACCAGACTGTGACCCATTGAAAGGCACCGTTGCGTACAGGCCCCTTGTTGGTCCTGCAAGAGGTAATTATACCTCTAATGCAGCAAATTATCAGACAGCCTTGCTTTTGCCATGTCTCCATGTTTAGGTATTTTCACTCGTCACAGAGATCTTGCAATTTTCTTTCTTTGCTGTAAAGAGGAATTGGCAGTGCCTGAAAGAGTGCTTTTTAGCAGTTAAAGAATGAAACGGCAGGAGTATCCAGCCCACACTTCCTTCCTGGCACTTCACCCAGCTTTTCCGTACCTATTCAATTCAGTTTAATAAGGAGTTGCATTCCCACTAGAATTGCATATGATGGCTCAGTAACCTACAGCATCCTGTTGCGCTTCTGGTTTCTGTGTCCAGGAAGTGGCAGCTCTTTTCTGCTGACAAAGACATGCAAATTAGAGGAAGGATACCTGTTAAAGAAATTTCATCTTTAAGTAGTATTTTCGGTCAGTTGAAAAAAGTAAAAGTAAGATTTAGCCCCTGTGTCAGAGTGTTGGATTGATCAGATGTCATGTTTTCTATGCACATTCTGACAACTGATGTATACCTTTCATTATTGTTTCCACAAATCCTGACATTGACTTCCAGACTTCAGTGCCATTACTGTTTGCACAGAGAAGCACTGACCAAGTTCTCTTTTGTCTTCATACCTCCTGTCCATTCTAAAACTTCTATTCAGTTTTGCTAGCTCATTTTTAAAGCAATCATTCTTTTTTTTTTTTTTTTTTTTTAAGTTGTAGGTGCTTGTCTCCTAGAGTCCAGTCCGTATGCCTTAAGGCTGCCTTAATTATTCTAACTACTCTGTGTCTGTAAGGCATTTTTGTACAGTATTTATTCATTCACCTAGTCCACAGCCAACCAGATTGAATAAAAAAGCTGAGTTTATTGTGGAATGTGCTCTCAAGAGAACTCTACACTGTCTCTATGGCAAAGTAAAGCTAAATGAATCCTAGAGCTGTTGTTTGCAATACGGATGACAAAGAGGTTCAAAAATGTAGCTGCCGTGATTGTTACAAGACTAGCATGAAGAGATTGACTTTTAAGGAAAATGGATGACTGAATGTCATGCTACAGCTGATGAAGAGATGGGATGGTGATAGATGCAGCTAACACGGAGCAGCGGTTTGTGCAGAAGAGGGCACAAGGTGGTCCAAGAGCTTTTTTCAGAACAGCATAGCTGTGTCTCTACAATGGCAGTGACACTGACATGAGCCTGCGCCTATGAAGTAACAAGCTATTCTCTCCAAGAGGAAGTGTTCTTTGCCTGCTGTGTTTTTGCAGCAACAGACTTGATGTTCAAGACATTTCCAATGCAAGAACAAGCAACATCTTCCCAACACAAGCGATCAGGGAGCCAAGGACCAGAAGTGCCCTGCTGGACCTGATACTTACAAACAAGAAGGAAGTGGTCAGGGATGTGAAGATCAGGGACAAGCTTGGCTGCAGGGACCATGAGATGGTGATTAGGATCCTAAGTGGATGGAATGGGGCAAACAGCAGGACCACAGCCCTGGAATTCTGGATGTAATGCACCCACAAGTGCTGGTGGAGATAGCCTGGGTCATTATGGTTTGCTTGCAACCACCTTTGAAGGGTGCCGAGGACAGGGATGTGGCTGGCGAGAGATCCTGAGGACTGGAAGGAATCAAGTGACTCTCCTGTCTCCAAGAGGGGAAGGAGGATCCAAGGAACTACGTCTGCTCAGCCTCACCACGATCCCTGGGAAGGTGGTGGAGCAGGTAATCCTGGAAACTATTTCCAGACATCGTGCAGGACAAGAAGGTGACTGCAAGTAGTCAGCATGGACTTATGAAGAGGAACCCATGCCTGACTAACCTGGTGGCCTTCCACAATGAGGTGACTGACTTGGTGTATGTCTGTACAACAGGAAAGAAAGACTGGCAAGTAATTACTCAGAGCAATGACCAGATTAAAACTAGGTTCCTGCTGTATGTAATAGATTCAAGAAATGTTTACTTAACATAAATTCGGATGCCTGTCTGTTAGGTAATTTTTATACTACCTCTGACAGCTGCTTGCTGTAGCAGATGAAAGTACAGCGCTGCTGCCCTCTTTGTGTTTCTTTCTTATTCTGGTGCTGAGTCTCCATTAGCATTTCTGGAGGAGGAAATATGTTGATTGGGAAAAGATGGCTTTCTTTTAAATATTTGACATGGGAGCGTCACTGAGACATCAAGAGGAAAATGTGAAGATAAAGGACGTGCTGTTTTGTCAGTATCTGCATCTTCAAACGCCCACCACTACGAGCAAATCTGCTTTATTTTTAGGAAGAACCATAATGGAGCTGACTGCCACCAAGTGATATCTCTTTAATGACTGCACTGTTTTCAGCAATGGAGGTGCCTTTTGCTGTAAGAGTTGAGGAAATGTTCCTCACCTTTGACCACCTCCTCTTTGGTCCCTGTCCCTGCCTAACACAGAAAGGCAAATACACAAGTAAAATCTACTAAACTAACCACACACAGCCAGAGTGGGTAGGACCTGTCCTGCTTCTGTCTCTGTTTCTGACAGAAGCTCGTATTAGATGTATTAGAAAAACTTGCAAGAAAGACTGTCACTAACTACTTATCCCAAAGGGGACGTCTTTTATTATGTTTATTGTTCTCATGGTGATGGCACAATGATTTTTTGGATAGCAATTAATCTTCACCAACCTCCTGTAGCAGGATGCCATGCTGCCAATATCTGTTATTCAGTCCTTCCATAATCCTCCTAAATTACTGGTTTCACTTATATTTTGTGTCAATGGATTCCATATGGGCTTCTTATCTGCATGCAATTGTTTCCTCATATTGATCTGAAATGCCTGCCTTTCAGTTTGTCTTTGTTCTACTATTACAAAGGCGAAATAAATAGGGAGCTTTCCCCAGGCTTACCATTAATATTTTACCTTTGCATGGATCCCTCTTGCTCGTCATGGGTGAAATCCTGCCTGGGGAGATTTATTACAGTGACTTCTTCAGGACAGAACCACATATCTTTTCCTGCTGATTCTTGAGCTACTGACTTTCTGCTTGGAAAGAAACTTCGCTTAACATCCCATTGGTTTGTCACTCCTTTTGTTCTTGTATTACTGTCGATCTATATTGAGCAAAACTGAATGTTTTTTATAAACCATACCATTGATGCAGTTAACTACATTATTTGCTTGGAATAGAAAACGCTAAGTGTGCCTGAGTGGGAAGAAAAAAAATATAAACTATCAGGTGAGATATATAAGAAAGTATCTAAAAAGTATTTTCAAGTTCAGCCTTTGATTTCCAGTGGATTTCTGAGGTTTTAACTTTATACACACCTAACAGTGCAGAGAGGCACTTTCTGCAATTCCTTTCAGAAGTTTAGTCTGTGCCAAAGCCCAGAAAGGTCAGGTATGTCTGGCAAATCTCAGTAGGTATGGGACTTCCCTACAGATGCCCAGATAACCGGTGGCATTTCTGTCTTTCCGGTGACCAGCACCAAAGGTGCCAACGCTGCTAATGCTCTAAGCACAGCAGGTGCCTCACACTTTGGAAAGCCAAGCCGTAGCTTTTCCAAGTCAAGCCACGGGAAAAAGGGGAATCAGCTGAGCAGCAGCCTTTGCCTGGAAATGTGTTGTTCAATGCTGTTCTCCAAAGTTGTTTTCCTTTGCATGATGTTGCCTTTGCGAAACAGTAGAAACATGGTCCTCATTCGTACCAAACTCCCAGGTGGCTCCCTCTTTCTCTCACCTATGTTTTCATGATGAAGGACACCTGACACTGGAAAAAAAAAATGATAACTTGAAGTGCTTTGTCTTTGTAGGTGGTTTTGGTCCAATTAACGAAGTAGGTTAATTCAGATTCTGGTGAATGCATTTATCTTTGTGACACATCCAGGCAACCTAAGTAGGACAAGGAAACTAAAATACTTCTCTATTTCTTTACCCTGGTCCTGAGATCACACTTTAGCCATTACATGCTTACCGACCCACTGTCTAGTCAAGCAGTAACAGCATGTTTGGCCTTAACTGAACACCAATAAAACACCATTTCTGCTGTGATTAGCTTGAAGTCTTCAAAACAGACACAGATAAAATTCACAGGATGACCCAGGGAAATCTTTCTGGGATTTTGCCATGTGGTTCTTACTCTCCTCTTATGCAGGACAGTGGTAGAGAAGACTTTTGGCAGACAGAGTACCGCAGCTCCAAAAGAAGTGAATTTCAGTAAACATCTGAGGGCATGACCTTGTCACACAGTATGGAGGACAACCAATTTTTATGATCTAGGCTTTTTTAATGAAGATACACTGTGTTTCTCAGGCTACAAGCTAAAGAAACAGAAGACTACCAGGGAGGACCTCCTTTGTGTGGGCTGCTTGAGAAGCCCCTGTCCTGTCTGACATGAGTGATGCTCTGTTTGCTCTGATGATGATAATCTAACGAGGAGGGAACTGGAGCACAGTGTTCCAGGATTAGAACATTATGCGTTGTAGCGGGGACGCTGCTGTGGCTATTGTAAGTGTAAGAAAGAGATAGCAGAGTAGTAAAAGAACAAACAATTAGTCAGTGCAGGTAGCTTATGCAGTGTCGTGATAAGAATTAGATGAACTTCTGGCTGTAACAGTGTCATACAAGTAGTGGGGTAAAGACCTGAATAAAGAAAAAAAAGAAATTGCCAAATGTGTTTCTTTATTTACAGCTTTGTCTCCTAGACTACTTCTTTTCTTGGGAATTTATCTCATACACTGTGTTTAAGTCATGATCATCTTAGACACAGTTTCCTATGGGAATCTTTTGTTTTGTTGATCAGGTGCACAGAACAGTATTTAGTTATAGGGCTTGTTTTTTGTTTTGTTTTTTTTGTTTGTTTGTTTGTTTGGGCTTTTTTTAATGTAGGGGAAATGTCAGTCTAAAGGGATTTCATCCTATATAGTGTAATGCAGCTGGGTTTTGTTGCCTGCATTTAGCAGATCTCATGCTCAGAAGGCACTACGAGGTCACTCGCAGAGATTTCTTGCTTGATGCACACCACACAGTTCTGCTCAGCTGCTCTGCGTGGAGTCTTGCACTTTGTGTCTAATGAAAGCATTGCCTTCATGAAAACAAAAAAAAGTATTCTTGATCAGGCGAGACCAAGAAATAAAGAACCCATCACTTCTTAATAGTTGATTCTGGTAGTTAACCTTTGCACTAATTACAGCAGCTTTACTTTCACCGTCATGAAACAAGAAAAAAGGAAACCCATGTCAAGGAGCTTGTAAATTCCCTTTTGCATGAAACCTCCACCAACACGATTCCAGAGTAAGTGTATATGATCTGACAGCATTAGGCTGGATTCACTCTCAGACTATAGCTCTGCTGAACCCCGCTGAGCCATACTGGTAATGTAATAGCCTCACAGGCACACACTGCCTCATCTCTTGTCAGAACAAGGCATACCCAAGACTTTAAATCACACTAGTCCAGTTTAAGTTTGGCACAGCTGTGCCATAGTCCTTAGTGTTGCCCAGTCAATCAGACTCTTCATTTACCCTGTTTCTGCAGCATAACCTTGTTGATTAAAACCCCATTTTGTGTTCGCATATATCCAATGTGAGCGTCTAGTGATTTTGCCTTCAGAAAACTGGTCTGCTGATGCATCCGTATCAGTTGAAGACAAAGTCTTTCCCTTCTGTTGTGTGGAGGCGGGGAGGAGAAGAAGGGGTGATAGCACCAATGTCCTTCACAAAAATGATTAACATGTACAAAAACAATTGTGGAGAACTAAAGTTAAACAAAACATAGCATTATCACAGGCTTCATGTCTTGTACATTGCAGATAAGCATTATGCCTTTCCTTTTGCACTAATCTAACAACGGGGAACCATTAATTGTGTGCTAACAGCTTGTTGCATTAACATTCTCCCCTGACTATGCCCACACACACTCATAACAACATGAATACAGAAAAGACTTGTACAATGTTTTTACTTCATTTCGGGTGTTTAGTGTTAGACACGCTTTTCAAATTAAGGCAGGCAGACCAGTCCTGCTCTCATTAAACTTAGTGATAATTTAAACATCGATTTCAAAGGAAGCAGCACTGGACTTCCATGGAATATGAAATCTGAGATAAAAAATGGTGATGAAGTAAGGTTGTCATTCAGTCCTGCCACTCTGTGCGGTGTGTGTATGAATAGAAGGTAGGTTATAATACCTTGTCACTATGAAAACGATGCAGATCCACTTTCTGGCTTGATTTCACACATATGCTTTATAACATTGTTTGAAAACACTTGAAAAGATCCTGAAGTAGTAGGTGTAAAACCACTGACTTCCAAAGAACTGTTCTAGCACAATATTCTCCAGGTGAGGATACAGGCTGTGAAATATGCTGCACTGCAGATGAATAAGCATTGCTGTCCTTACAAGTAACAGGCTGTGTGGGGTTTTTGGTTTTTTGTATAGGATTAATTTTATTGAAAGCAATACAGCTTTTCGCAGAGCCAGAGAAAGGCTGAGGCTGGAAGTGACCTCCAGAGGGCATCTGGTCCAACCTCCCCAAGCAGGGCCACCTGAAGGTGACTGCCCAGGACCACGTTCAGATGGCTTTGCTCCCTTCAAGTATTTATACACACTGATAAGACGCCCCCTTTTGGGTGCGTGTGCTTCACTGAGCAGTTTGCTGTCCGAGTGATGTGTGATGCTTTTTTTGTTGTGTATTTCCTGGCAAGCCAGTGCTAATCTCTACTGATATGGACTTAATAATTAAATGCGAAAAACATTAAATAAGCTGCGGGTTGTAACTTCGAACATCTCGTGTGCAGACATTTCAGTACTGCAATCTGAGTAAAAAGACTGATTTACAGGATGTCTTCCACAGACAAATTCTGAACTGCTACCATCTTTTGTGAAGAATTCACTCTCAATTTTGGCCATCTTATTGTAAGCCCAAAATAAGCAAACTGATCAATTCCTTGCTTTTCTCACATCAATTCTGTTTAAGAAGCTAAATGCTCATGTAAGAGCCAAGCGATGATTTATGTGCTAATTGCTATTATGACAAAGAGAGATGCACTATTTGTGCACCCTCAGGTCCTGTCCTACCTTCCAACACATGAAAGAAATTTTTGTTTGAAGACAAGATACTGCTTTTTGGATGCCTGTCTAGGAGCAGGCTCGGAGACGCTGCCCTTTCCAAGGGATTCTTCAGGAGGAAAGATGCTGCAAATGACGTGGCGACTTTACAGTGATTTTCCTAAATGCCTTAAGCTGGTCCCCATAGCTCCATCTTACCCCTCGGACAGCATCGCAAACAGATGCCTTGTGCTTGGCAGAGCAGATCAAGGCCAAGTGGTGTAGATTGTTCCCAGGATTTCTTTCCTGGCCTCCTTCTCTTCTGTCAGTCCCATTAGGCTAGATTGCCTGGGAAAGTTAAAGTGATGCAAGCTTGGCAGCCCCCGCCCCCTGGCAAACAGAGTCTCCAGTTGCTCTTAGAGCTCTCAGAGGTCCCCTTTCCAGGCACGAGTATTCAGTTAATTAACTGGAGAGATTTAAATACACGATCGGACTGCATGAAAGGGGAAAGCCCCCAGGAGAGCCCAGGGGTGGGTACAGCTTGCAATCGGAGCCCTGGTAATTCACTTCTTCAGGGCAACCCGTGGTGCGGTTTAACCCCTTACTAGTACGGATGGACTGAGAACTGTTCCCAAAGCTGTACTGTGCAAACAGCTAATTTAAAGCACGGCTAAAGCTGGCAGATAAACCTCCTTTCTCACGCTGAGCACTCAGGCCAGCCTCCTCTCACACTTTCTGCTCCCAGCGTCCCCGAAGGCTTTGTGGCTCTCATTCCCAAAGAGGGCACCAAAGAACATCGCATTTGGGTAGCTCCCGGGCCGGCTCATCCTCTCCAGCAACAGAACTGGCATTTTAGTGGAAAAGATAACTGTTATGGGTGGGGGAGTGTTCAAAGTGCAGGTACAAGACTTGAAAAGAAGAAACAAATTAAACCCTGAATTGCTACCCCTGCAGGTTGTGTGTCTTTCTTAAATACCAGACAGCGAGCAGGGTAGGGAGCCTTTGAGGGCCATAGGGTTTACCCCAGGAAACATCTAATTACCGTAAGAAGAAATGAAGCGGGTTTTTTTCCTGAAGCAATAGTGGAAGAGGGGACGCACAGGCATATGGTTATATGCTGCCTTTTAGATGAGAGTGAAAAGCCGGATCCTGGAATCACCACTTCTAACTCATTTTCAGCATTTGACAGTGTTAAGCCCAGTTTGTCATCCTGTCCCTGTCAGGATGCCATCTGATATTCTCCTTCAGTTATTGTCCAGAAATACGGTATATTTCTGTCAACTGCTGTCATGTTTTGTTTCCTGAGCTGGTGGTGCTCTGTTGTGAGTTATGATATAAAAATTTCGTCTTTACCACAACTCTCTCATAAGGTAGTATTTTTGCTGGCTAACCAGGGCCAGTATATGATGTAGTGTCCTTGGCATGGTAACGCTCCTTGCTACCACAGCTGAAAGCTGCTAGGAGGTCTCATTATACTACAAATCTTGTGGAGTCTACAACAAGCATAGTGTATATTAAAATACAATAGTTTTTGTCATAAATTACTAGGTACAGAGAAACTGATTGTAGGAAGTGGGTAAGTACCTTAGATAATCAACTAATATTATTCAATAACTGCTGGTTTGTGAGTTATTTTCTATGTCGTTTTATTGATCTATTTCCATTTGTAGCATAAGGCCCTGTATTTGCCTCTAAGCTCTTTATTGATACTGTTGTGATACGCAAGAAAGAAATTATGGCAATCTGTAAAGAATGCCTAAAATTCTGAGGGCCAGCAATTGAGGCAAAAATCTAATTATTTTGGATATGACCACAATTCTGTAACCAGTAAGGTTTCTTCAAAATAATTTGCATCAAAAACTAGAACAACTTTTATGTGTAGGTATAAAAATCTCTCAATGCCTGTGTGGAAAATTTCTTATCTATGTGGATATTTCTTATCAAATGTCATCTGAATTCCACTTGTACTGTAGTCTTGTGCTACTGCTAACTAGCAAGTCTCTCTGCATTTCACTTCAAATCAAATGAAAAATAAATGGTGTGGCCTCTAATGCACACCGAAGAAGGAAACAGAGTTGCTTCAGTGAATATTTGAGTCAAAATAAGAATGGAGACAATTTTAAGGACTTAGTTATCCTGGGCCTGGTGCTTACAGCTAGGGAAGCTTTCTCTTTGCTGTCACAGGGACCTGAAAACCTCCTATTCAAAACAAAGCCAAACCAGATTAATTTCCTCTGCTCTTGCTAGCGAAGTTGCTTTGTTACATTGTGAAAACAGAAACAGAATAGTGCAACAGGAAGGTGTTACTGCTTGCTTTTTCTGGTGCAAGGACACTGATGGGACCGTCTGAGACCTGGGGATGTGATCGTAAAGCAAATTGCCACTGTTAGGTTCTGAAATCTCTACAGAAAACACTCTATCGCCTTCCTCTAGCAGTATGTTTCACACTGATGCTGAAGAACTTGACCCCTGCAAGCCTGAGAGACCGCGGTGATTCATGTGCAACTGCGACTGACTCCCAGACAGGGATGCAGGGAGCCTGTCCCCACACTCCTGCTGCTCTGCCACCAGCAGCCCCCCTTCCCTTCTTTGTGCCACCAGGAGACAGCAAAAACTCCGGCCCAGCACACCTACCGCCTCACATAGCAGGCCGAATAGCATTAGTTAGATTAATCAAAGAATTCTCTTGGAGTGTAAGGTGATGTTTTGACATCGTGGAGATGATGAAGCTACTTAACATTCAGGTTGCTGTCCCACAACCCTTCCCTACCCACAGAAATCCTTGAGTGGGAGCTTCAGTTTGAACACATACTGCGTTGCGTGGACTTGTGTGTTCTGCTGTATAGACAATTAAGTGTATGTTTAAACAGGATGAGTATGTCGGGCCTCCCCTCCTTGTTCACACCAGCCCCTGAAGTCAAAGACCTGCTTATGCAAGCCATCTGCAAGGAGCGGGGGGATGCTGAGGTGCAGGCAGCTCTTACAGCCCCTTCAGTTTGTTGGCAATAAGGTAGTTTTTGTACCCCCTCAGATGCAAATACTTTATACTCCTCTCCTGAACTCTGGTGTTGTGACAGCCACAGTTTCCTGGGGAAAGCTACAGCACGGCAAAGCCTGATCTCGCTGTCTCTGCATCTAGACATGGCTGACCTAATTATTCCAGGCATTTGTGCATCTTGAAGCTCTGCTGGGCACAAGTGGTTAGTAATGTAGTGTGCAAATGAAACTGGCTCTGGCTCTCTGAGCCCTTACTGTTTTTGTAGGCAGCTCTTACCACGGCATTTCTACCCTCTTCCCCAGCACACACCCTAGGCTGTGGCTGCCATGCTCCCTCTCATTCTGTATTTCGGTGCTTTCTCATTTCATGTCTGTTTTTAAAATGCTTAGAAACACAGAGTAACTTCCCCTCCATTTTACTTTCACAGCCTTCTCACTGTCTGCTGTTATAGCTGATAAAATAACAGTGTTGTGAAAATCATTCTCCTGAGCTGTGGGATTTGAGGAATTGGTTTCTTCATTGAATAATGTATTTTTGCACATCTCAATGCTATTTGCATAAGGGGGTCAGATGTAGGATGGTGGGCAACAGGCACATCACCAGTGAAACAGTTTCTCTTATCAAGGGCTGTGCTTGCCTAGGCTGTGTGAGACCGAAGTTCGGCACCCAAGGAAGCTGGTTAGTATTCAAGGATCACCTCCTTCAAGCTCAGGAGCGGTGTATCCCAAGAAAGAAGTGCGGCGAAAAGCCAGAAGGCCTGCATGGATGAACAAGGAGTTCCTGGACACATCCAAAAGCAAAAAGGAGGCCTACAGTTGGTGGAAGCAAGGGCAGGTACCCTGAGAGGAATACAGAAAAACTATCTGAGCAACCAGGAGCGCAGTTAGGCAAGCTAAAGCCCCTGTATAATTAAATCTGGCCAGGAACACCAAGGGCAACAAGAAAGACTTGCATAAGTATGTCAGAGATAAAAAGACGAGGGAAGATGTGGGCCCTCTCTGGAAGGAAACAGAAGACCTGGTCACCCAGAATATGGAGAAGGCTGAGGTACTGAATGACTTTTTTGCCTTGGTCTTCACCAGCAAGGGTTCTAACCACACCATCCAAGTCACAGAAGTCAGAGGCAGGGTCTGGGAGAATGAAGATCCACCCACTGTAGGAGAAGATCAGGTCTGAGACCATCTGAGGAACCTAAAGGTGCACAAGTCCATGAGACCTGATGAGATCCATCCGTGGGTCCTGAGGGAACTGGTGGATGAAGTTGCTAAGTTATTATCCATTGTATCTGAGAAGTCGTGGCAGTCCAGTGGTTTCTGCTGACTGGAGAAGGGGAAACATAACCCCCATTTTCAAAAAGGGAAGAAAGGAAGACCCTGATGGAACCACAGGCCGGTCAGTCTCACCTCTGTGCCCAGCAAGATCATGGAGCAGATCCTCCTGGAAACACTGCTAAGGCACATGGAAAATAAAGAGGTGACTGGTGACAGCCAACGTGGCTTCACCAAGGGCAAATCATGCCTGATAATTTTGGTGACCTTCTATGACAAGGTTACAGCATTGGTAAATAAGGGGAGAGCAACAGACATCACTCACCTGGACTTATGCAAAGCATTTGACATGGTCCCACATGATATCATGGTCTCTAAGTTGGAAAGACGTGGATTTGATGGATGGACCACTCATTGGATAAGCAACTGTCTGGATGGCTGCACGCAAAGAATTGCGGTCAACAGCTCGATGTCCAAGCGGAAACCATTGACGAGTGGCATACCTCAGTGTTTGGTACTGGGACTGGTGCTGTTTAACATCTTTGTTGGTGACATGGACAGCGGGATTGAGTGCACCCTCAGCAAGTTTGCCAATGACATCAAGCTGCATGTTGCGGTCAACATGCTGGAAGGAAGGGATGCCATCCAGAGGGACCCGGACAGGCTTGAGAGGTGGGCCCATGCAAACCTCATGAAATTCAACCAGGCCAAGTGCAAGGTCCTGCAACAGGGTCGCAGCAATCCCATACACGAATACAGGCTGGGTGGAGAATGATTGAGAGCAGCCCTGAGGAGAAGGACTTGGGGGTGCTGGTTGATGAGAAGCTCAATGTGACCAGTCAATGTGTGCTCACAGCCCAGAAAGCCAATTGTATCCTGGGCTGCATCAAAAGAAGTGTGGCCAGCAGGTCAAGGGAGGTGATTCTGCCCTCTGCTCCCCCACCTTGTGAGACCCCACCTGGAGTGCTGTGTCCAGCTCTGGAGCCCTCAGCACAAAAAGGACATGGACCTGTTGGAGCAAGTCCAGAGGAGGGCCACGAAGATGATCAGAGGGCTGGAGCACCTCTCCTATGAGGACAGGCTGAGAGAGTTGGGGTTATTCACCTGAAGAAGAGTCCGGGGAGACTTTATAGCAGCCTTCCAGTACCTAGAGGGGGCCTACAGGAAAGACGGGGAGGGACTCTTTATCAGGGAGTGTAGCAATAGGATGAGGGGTAATGGTTTTAAACTGAAAAAGGGTAGATTAAGATTAGATATTAGGAAGAAATTCTGTACTGTGAGGGTGGTGAGACACTGGCACAGGTTGCCCAGAGAAGCTGTGGATGCCCCATCCCTGGAAGTGTTCAAGGCCAGGCTGGACGGGGCTTTGAGCAGCCTGGTCTAGTGGGAGGTGTCCCTGCCCAGGGCAGTGGGGGTGGAACTAAGTGACCTTTAAAGGTCCCTTCCAACCCAAACCAGTCTATGATTCTGTGATTAATAAATGCCATGGAGTCACAGTATATATTTGAAAAGTTTCTGGATTCATTCTCCGGTTCCTCTTCTCCTCTCTTTTTTTTTTGTTGTGTCCCACAGGCAGATAACTGCAAATTGAGATTTTCAAAGCGGTGCAGAGGATTGATTTTAATGGTAGATGCATGGCTAATTCCATGCAATGCTTTCTGATTTCAGTCCCCACTTAGTAACTGGCTGGAAAAGGCTGCAGAGTTAATCTGGCAGCTAATGCACATGTCTGCTAAGCATTTCTTTTCAGCACAGATGTCTGCGCACTGTTTACTTGTGGCCCAGGAGGGCTGGGGATGTATTAGACATGGGGCTCCTGTGGGTCTTGCTGCAGCATCACTGCACCCCTCTGCAAAGCCCTTTGGCTGGGGCTGGGGAAAGCCCCCCGTCTCTGGGCTCCCAGGCTTTGGGGCTGGGATGGAACATACCTAGAGTCTATGTGTGTACATTGGTGCAGTGATGCTCCCTGTACCAAGCCACAGCTGCTGTTAAAGGAGGGTCTGTGATGGGCCATGGGGGCTCCCAAAGCAGCCACAGCAATCCCCAAAGAGCTCCTTTTTTCCCATGACAGAGCTCTGCACGGGGCCGCTTGTCCACCACACGGCGGTGCAGCAAGACTCCTCAAGCAGCCTGAATCCCCCATCAGCTCATGGCCCCTCTGCTGCCACAATTTTGGCAGCAGTGGGGCCACAAGCTGATGGGGGACACAGGCTGCTGCCACAATTTTGGCAGCAGTGCCAGCACATGCAGGTCCCACCATAACCTGTCCCTTTCCCAGTCATTTTGTCTGTCAGAGCTCAGGACCACCCTGGGTTCTGATTGTTTAAAAATGAATGTTTAAAATCCTTTGCTGCATTTTCCTTGGAGCATGTTTGTGGGCCGGTGGGGAGTGCTGACATCAAAATGAGGGCTCCAAGTCCTTGCTTAGTTGCATGCCCTGGCATGGTGATTTAAAGCTGCAAGGGAAAGTCACTGTTAGTAGCAACACAGCAGGAGGGCAGTCTTGCAATGAAATAGGAGTTTATGTTGCCTGTTTTCAAGTATGACATTTAATTGTCACTAATAATGCCATGCATCATAATTATGTCTTTTGTAGAGAGGTTTGCCTCTGATAAAGGAAAGCAACAAATGGTATTAGCCTTGGGGATATTACAGCGCACATAGATCTTCCCTTTTCATTCTGGCTGGTGTGCAGGTGATGAGGGACCTAAGGGGTGACCAGGGCTCCAGGGAGGGCACCTGGGCCCTGAGAGAAGAGCCAGGAGAGACCTGATGGCAGGAAGTGGATGGGGAGGGTCCTCCCTGGTGCTGTCAGAGTGACCACCCTGCCTGCTTGTCCCTTCAGTGGCTGTGCCCCCCCTAGCTCCCTGGGCTTGTAAGGGAGGCTCCCCTAGCCCCCCTTGTAACCCGGTGCTGTGGGGGCTGATGTGATGGTGGGACAGCAGGCAGCAGGTGGCCATGCAAACCTGTTCACGGGTTAGCTTTCCCAAGGAGCTCACAGGCTGCAACGAGAGATAGGTTCAGGTGAAATGACATGTTCTCAAGGGCCACTGCAACAACAGTTGGATTCATGTCCCCAGGGTCTCCTGTATGGGCAGGAGAAGACACTAGACTTGAACTTGTGGGGCTCCCTGTGGGGCCAGAGGAGACAGCCACAGTGTCCTCGGAAGCAAGTTAGCGTCACCACTTTGTGACCTGCTGGGATGCACAGGGCCGTCAGACAGAGCACAGGCAGCGGGGGAAAGGGGAAAACCCAGTGTCTGTTACCTACCCAGCTCCCAGTGCTCAGCATGCTTGTGAAAGCATCAGTGTCCTTGAGGTTCCATCTCCTCATTCAGACGTGTTTGAATTCTGCCAGAAGGGTGAAAGTTACTGCTGGAGAGGGATTATTCACAGGCAGAAACAGCTGGATCCCCCTTAGGACTTATTTCCTTAGGACCCAGGCTTAAAATATGCAATTTTCAGCATCTGAACCTTTTTTTTCAGATTAAAAGAAGCAGCTATAACGCTGTGATGGGTAGCGCACAGTTGATTGCCTCAGCAACCTGCCTCCCTATGAAATAAAATGCCAGCCACCTCAGAGGTGACCCTAAAGCAAGTGTGGAGGCTTGCCCATGTCTTTTTTGCACATTTTTTCACCACAGAGGGGCCACAAGTAGTGCATGTTGTGGTGTGTAAGGGCAAGATCAGCTGCTACCATGCTTTTACCATTTTAATATTTTTTTAGGTTTTTTGATTAATTTTTTTTCCCTGCAGAATTTTTTTCAGCTGTATGGATGTATGAGAGACATTTTCCTCACATGCCCAGCTGATGGGAGTTTTCGCACTGACGGAGCACAGGATACATAAGGTGCTACAGCCAGAATTGCAGAGAGTGATTATCTGAGGAAGAGATAACTTGCAAATGGTCTTTACTCCCTTAAAATACGTTTAAGAACAGGGAAATGACTGCGTGAGTGATTCCCAAACTGCACAACAAAAGCCCCAGTATAATCTTGGAACATTTTCTCCTGAAAGTTGTCAGACGCTAATTAGGAAAATAAACAGGCATTCACCAAAGATGTCTGTATTTATTTCAGACTTAATTATGCTAACCTAGAAGCAGGAAAGGACAATCATCCAGTGGCTACTCTTCAGCTTGTTGTTCAGCTGGCAGCAGATAAACATGCTATAGTGCATTATTTAGGATATAGGAGGGATTTAGAACGATCAGCTATGGCTTCTTCTTTTGTGTTTTTTTTTCTTCCTTACGGAGAGATTCTACCTCAGAGTTTGGAGTCGGCATGTAATCACTCACTGTGAGACAAGAAATTATTTTATGAGAACAAATGCTGGTTGCCATGGTTTCTGAGAGGCAGAAACTCCAAGGTCATTCCCTGAAAATTCTTCACAACTGGAGCTAGCAGCAAGGATACTCCCTCACCTCGCCGAGTAACCTTCTCTTGCCTATAAATATGGTCCTCCCTTCTCCACTGGTATGCAGCTTCCTGTTTAAGCCACAATAACACCGATAAGAACACGATGTGAAAAACCTGCAATGTGTCTGAAAACAAAGTCAGGCCTGGATTTACAAGCCTGTGGGTTTTTCTATTTGCCTGTTTTCTGGCTCTTCTGCATGTCTGCTGGAAAACCTGACCCACCTGCTGTGTTTGCCGACCAGGGAGTTGCAGGTTCAACTGCAAAACTTTCCCCTGAAGGAAACGCCAGAGTAGCCCTGCACAGAAGGGCTGACACACGGACAAGCAAACGTAAAAAGCACCAAAGATGGGACTATGCATTTGCAGTTATGTTAGAAAAAAATGTCACAAGCTACCTTTCATGGGTTTCTCCTATGGTTCTGAAGTACAAGGAAAAATATGTTTCTTCCCGTGATTGAGGTGTATGGGCATCACTATTGCTCCTGAATGCCTGAGCACTGACCTCTGGGCTAGTGACCATCAAAAAGTTGTCTTCGAACACACATGCAAAATACAGCTCTGAGCCTTCAACTTCCCACCAAAATGCCAGCAACTTTTACACTACTGAAATACTAGCCTGCCAACAGAGTGGTTAGGCAAAGTGCCCCCTGACACTGGAACTGTGAGGGCAAATTAATTAACAGATAATACTATTTAGTCATTCGTTTAAAACCACAAATTTTCATTCTGGCACGAATTTACAGGGGAAGGCACATGAGCCTTCTGCTCACGTTTGTCAAATGCACAAAATTGTGTGCACGTTATGTCATAACAAACTACAGTTTACTAAACTTGGCTCATGCGAAAAGAAAATGTATCCCTCTAAGATGTGTCCAAAGCCTTATTAGTATAGCAAGCATATTTCTTTGCACGATGAGGTCTGTATATGGTGCCTCATTACCCACGCCATAAAATCAATGACCCTTGAGTACTTGCTAATTTCTGTCTCTGTAAATTTAAAATCAGAAAAAAAAAAAACGTATCAAAGATTAGAAGTGACCCAGGAAGCAGCTACATTTAAGTGATAGAAATAACTTTTCCAGTGGATGACTGGCTGCACTGAGTGCACAACTACAACTCTCAACCTGCCCAGCCACCACCTCAGCGACTCCACATCTTGTGCAGAGGGGAAAATCTCTGCTATTACAGCACTGGAGGGTGTATAGGGTGCCAATGCAGCACACTCCTTTCTGATGCAATTCCTGGAGCAAGACAGGCAAGAAGTCTGTGAGTGGGACTAGACCTTCTGCCACTAGCTTGCTATTCAAATCAGAAGATATCAATGCACAAGTTTATTACAGAGAAAGAAAAGTACAGATGGAGATTCAAGGGCTGAATTTTACAAAGGATTTAAGGACCCAAGCTCTGCCTAAGTCCTGTTTTCAGCATCTAAATTCCCAACTGCCTTCCTAACACTTCAGCACAACCGCCGCCTCTACTGGAAGCCTGTTACCCCCCATGGCACCACAGTTTTGCCATAAAGCTGCCTAAAGGCACAGAGCTGTGTTTCTGCATTTGTGTACTCTTGCCTCAGCGTAAACAGCTCTTTAACTCACTAACACTTAACTCCACTTGGGTATTGAGATGACTGAGCCTGGCTTCAGGTCTTTGGAGGCTTTTATCAGAAGTGCAAATAGAAATTCCACAACTGGTAAATAATTAGAAATGTTTATCATCTGGCACCAGCAAGGGAGTTAGTGCACCCAATAGCTGTGACCCTGGCCTGGAAATCTGAACAACAACAGTCTATGTTGGTCCACCTCTGACTCATTATCTGTCCTTGATGGAATCATGTTGACCTCTCTGTGCCCTGATTTTCCCAGCTTTGAAATAACAATGATATGTTCCCACACTCAAGCTATGTGGTTGGAAAATGCTAACAATTATTTCTCTGTGACCCTTTTGTGAAAGCCAGAGGGACCTCTTCTAGGGGAGTTCAGATGCTGACCCCTCTTAATTTCCCCACAAAAGTATCTTTTGATCTGTCTTATCTTCGTTTCCTGGCTCAGGTCAAAATTGTTGAGTGAGTCAGATATATGGGTTTTGACCTGTAGTATCACTCAAAATGATTTTTGGTGGGGAAATCCACTTTATATAGGTATAGGTACTTTAACTGAATGTATGTATTCAGAAATTCTGGACAGGACTTACTATTTTAAAGGAAGAAGAAGAAAAGGAGAAAGAAAAGAGGAAGAAGAAGAAGAAGAAGAAGAAGGAGCAGGAGCAGGAGCAGGAGCAGGAGCAGGAGAAGGAGAAGGAGAAGGAGAAGGAGAGAAACAATAAGAACAAGAAAAATAAAAAGAGTAAACCAATAAACATATTCAAAAGACGTTATTGAGATATTTGGGGGTTTAAATATGTTACTTCTGTCTGTGGATGTAAAATACCTAAAAATCTGACCCTCTGTCTAAAACCAAACAAATCAATATTGAAGACTAGATTATACTGTTCAGCGGTACCATGAATATTCACATAATTTAGAAATCCCAAGAAAAAGAAAGAAGAGCACAGTCTCAGGCTGTCTGTGTAATAAAACAACAGATTATTCTGATTTAAGTATACGAAATTACTATTTCAGCATAAAGCTTGCTTTCCAAACTTTAAAATGAACAACTTTGCATTCCTTAAGGAGTCTGCAGGGAGTGTTGTGTTAGGCATTGTAAAGGTACTCGCTATGCCAGCAGAGTGGGTAATTTCCCTCCCTCTCCTAGTATACACGTCCAAGGTGAAATTCCTGCAGTTTTCCCTTGCTATGTTTAAGATTCATATCAGTTTTCTGCTCACTAAATCGTGAATTTTGCAGGCTGTCCCACGGTCTGACACAAGCTGAGCTGAGAAGGGGAAGGGCACATACAGGGGCTCATGACAATATAATGTTGCCACTTAATGTTTAAAATACCATTTAGGCAGTCTCTGCCTTTCCCTTCCACTTTGTTCCTATCCAAGCTCTCATTTTCAAAGCTGTATTTTCCCTTTTCCCACCATGTTTGTCCTCTTTTCCTTCTTCGCTCTTTTAAAAAATCTTTCCCTTTCACAGCTTAATCGTTGCCCTTTGTTCAGCCTCTCTGGTGGCATCTTCTCGTTGCAATAGCCCCCCTTCTGAGCACGTGCATGTACACAGCCCCATGGCACTCCCTGTGCCTTTCTCTCTGCTTATTTTCCCACTGTACCTCCAACTTTTCCCTCCCCTTGTCCTCAAGGCCGCTCCACTCGTCCCTGCCCGCCCAGCAGCACCTCTCCGCTCTCCTCCAAACTCCCAGCCTCTCTGCTGATGCTGGCAGGAAGACGGCTCGTGGGAAGAAGACGTTGAAGAAAAAAAAAAAATGTGCCCGCAAGATAAAGCTCTGTCTTCCCTGACTGCGGCATAATCCAGCCGGCTTTCTCCCGTATCTCACCTGAGCTGTAGCACAACAAACTGTTGGACAGTTTTTCATCACCAGTTACTTTTGGGGTAGTCTGAACTGACAAAGAGACATTTTCGTTTCATTTAAAATTAAGCATGTAAGTAAGTGATTTACTTTATCTAACTTAGCTAACTGGTGATACTCCAAGTTGAATACTCATCTGATATCCTGTTTGAGCATGTATCTGATTTTTCTCTGGGGAGGATGGGAAGAGAGCAGCGATACAAAAAAGAAAAAAAAAAAAACCCAACCAAAAAAACCTTTCCAAAGCACAAATTAAACCCCCTCCAGGTAAGGGTTTATGTGTGTATGTAATACCAAAAATACATGCATGTATACATACAAATAAGTAAATTTTGCAAAGAGATATATATGTATATACATACTTCTAATATTTTCCATCTTACCTCTGACCAATTATCATTTGCTTACACTCATTTTCTTGTACAGATTGCAGCTGTTTGCTGCAATTACTCTACTATCCGGTAAACAGCCATCAGTATGGCAGTTACACAATTAAAAAGAAAATGTTTCCCAGTTTCACAGTAAAAATAACAGACTACATCTCCCAGTACAGGTTATGGTCAGGAAACAAAATTTTCTCTCTCCAGCCACCCTCTCAGTGTGCACTACAGAAACAAATGCATTTTTCTCTCTCTCGCTAATTTACTCTCTTTCTCCATGATGGAATAGAAGAGAATTCTCCAGACGCAAATATCTTGAGCTTAACTTCAGGAGGGTTTTATGATGCTGTCATTTGCATCCTTTAGACTATGAGATTTTAGTAATATAGATGCCAATGTAATTCATGCCTTCTCTGACCCTACTTTCCTCCCCTGGTGATGGCTTTGCAGAGATGTTTGCAGATGCATGTACACAATGTTCACGCTGGTAAGACAGTTTTGTGAATTTATCTATGTTGCATCTGAGAGTAAAATCAAAGGGCATGAGAGACCATCTGGATCTACCAATATTATTGTACCGATCCTTCCCCTATTCTTGTGGGGGAAGGCTGGCAAAATGCCGTGAAAAAACCTTGTACTAATAAATATCTTCTGATGCAATAAGTAGGGAAATGTGTTTTCAGTTCCTGCTTCCTACATCAGAAAGACATATCATGTGGACCAAATCAAATTATATACAAAAACAAGGGAAGAGGAAAGAGCCAAGTCTATCTGCTTTATGTCATCCCATAACAAACAAGAATTTCCCCCATTTCTGATCAATAAAAGTTAATTCAGATGAGTATGTCATATTAAGAGAATCATAAATCCCCACAGTTATTAGTTTAATCTTTTAATCTTTGTTACCCAGCTACAGTTTTGTTCAACTGAACTTCAGCAGATTTTAGAGCCAAAATACAAAAATCTTTTTCTGCTTCACACAGAAGCATTTTGGGAGTATCAGTAAGGAAGCTAGTGGAGTTACCTGTATGTAAAGCAAAAGCAAGAGGGGAACCCATCTGTAGTCATCTCCTGTCACGTCTCATGTGAAGCTTAGCCTGGTAAAGAGGGCTGCTTCTGTGATCCAGGCCCTGAGCACTCCTGTAGAGATATGGAAACATCTCTTGATTTGACATGATGATCTCATGTCAGACCTCAAGGGCTTATTCTACAATTTTATCCCAGATGGTGAATTTCTGGGATGTTGTCAAGATTCACTCTTTCAGTGGTGTTTCAGCCAGCCATTGTTGCTTCCTCTAGCAGCTGGGTTTTAAAAAATTATCCTTCCTGCCCTAATGGCCATGAATACGTATGATTCTGGGGCCAGGATCCAGGAAGAGAGCGGTCGCGGGGGAAGGAGTCAGTTTAAATCTCTGTTGTACTATTCCAGCTGCCTGGTCAGGTCCAAGGGGATGTGAACCTCTGAAGGAGAACTTGGCTGTGCCTATGAGTGTCGAATTAATTACTCCCTCTGAGGTGTAAAGAGCAGCTGTGAAAGGCTGGAGGACCCACGTGCTGTTGGAGAGTGATGGTAGGAGCAGCAGGAGGAAGCTGTGGAGTGATTATGAGCCTCTGGAAGGTGAGCAAGGACAAGGCAAAGACAGTGTTTAAAACCGGTAGGCCTGGGGGTATGTGAAGCCTTCTGCTGCTTATGCAGGTCTGTGAAGTCCAGGGAGTCCACAGATTTTCCTAAGCAGGAGGGTGGGACCCCATTGTGGATGGTGGGTGCCCTGCCATCAGCAGCGGGAGAAAGGAAGGGGCAGGGGGCTGCAGAGGAACTGCTTGGGAGAGGCTCAGATGATGCTAGGGTTTGGATCACAGGCTGATCAGGGCTTTAGTGGTCTACGGCTAGAAGAGGTGAAGGTAGTAACCAGCGCTAGTCATCTCCCCGGCATGGGCATTGTGAGCAGTGACGCGGTCTCTGATGGTGCCTGGGCTGCGAGCTGCATCTCTGAGCCGTGCAGCTGTGGGCAGCAGGGCTCTGGAGAAGCCAGGTGATGAGGTCTGCTATCTGGCTCCCTTCTTTCCAGACACGTCCTTTATGCTGAACATGCAAAGAAAGGCTTCTAAGTGCGGTGCTGCCCTCTGGGTGCCTGCTGGGAATCCCACCCCACTGCCACATTTCACTGCCCTGGGCTCTCTTGCCTAGGGGTACAAAGAAGAGCTCATGGCCCAGACAATCTCCTCTTGTCTTCCCCTTCTACAGGCAGCTGTTCTCCTCTTGGCTTGTAGAGCACTTAAGCTGGCATTTATCCTCCACAACAAAACAAGAAATGTGTCCACCTTGGCTTCTGTCCAGCATTTTGTCCAGTAGCAGTGAAGGGATCTGTGGTGGGTACGGCTGGAGGTCAGGCAGTGATGATGGGGAGAAAGGCCATTTTTAAAACACAAATTGTACTGTATGCAGCTCCCTTAGTGCCTCTCTCTTACATGCCTTTATTTCTGAAAGGCCATAACCATCTTATTGTTTCCATCTCTACAGCAATTCCATTCTTTCTCTTGCTCTTTCTTTAGCAGTTAACTGATCCACAAGCTAGAAGCTATTTGGCCTTTAGCGCTCCCTTGGAAGCTTTATTTGGCTAATGCTTCCTCGGAATTAGAGACACTGTATTTGATGTTACACAGTTTGGGCTTTTTCCTCCATCTGATCTGCTTTCTTCTGGAACAAAGCCTCAACCTGAAATGCTAGAACAGGAAGGGCACAAAGACCTGATACAAATGGATAGTATGAGGCTGATGAAGCTGAAACAAAACCAAACACTGATCATGGTTGCCCTGATGGTCACCCCTTCCTTCTTCTTGCAAATAACAAATTTATCTCCTACAACTTTTCTGCTTTTCCACTGTCTTTACTCTTGCCACTTTGAAAGACCGTTTTCTGTCATGGGAGGAAACACTGGTTTGACATAAATGCTGGATATTCACCCTTTGCTGCCACTATACCAAACTTCTTGTCTCGGACAGAAATCAGAGAGTAGGTTTGTATTACATCAACCTCACATCTACCTTTTTGCTGTGTATGCCTCCCTTGCTTTCTGCCTAGGCAGGCCCCTTTGTCAGCTTAACCTCACAACCACAAAGAGATGCTTCAAAATATGGGCACTGGTTACCTACAGTTCTCCACTAGGCTGGTTTATGCTGAACTGACTAAATGACTGTTCATCATCCATCTTGCCTCAGACCACTAAGCTTTGAAACAACAAGAGATTTTGTTAAGATAACGTAGGAACCCTCAAGACGCTTCATCTTGGCTTGAAACCAAAAGCGAAGGGAGTTGAATAACTAATGTTGGCCTGTAGATCCATGTGAGGCTAGAGAGACAGGGCTGAGTATGGAAAATCACGTCACTCTGTATAAACATTAACAGCTCTGTCATCTCTGTAGGAACAAGTTCACTGAGGTCATGGATTAACTCACAAGGTTTTCCTATTCCATAATGAATTTTTATTTAACAAGACTGTGTGTATGCATGTGTGTTTCCAGGCCAAAAAATATGTAATCTCCAGGTTAAGAAATTGGAAACTCAGGAAATGAGAGGCTTTGTTCTTGGACTTTTCTTCAAACAATCATCAAACAGATCATCAAACAGACAATTCCTTCTACTCTAACTTGCCAGAACTTCTTGTGCAATCCCGACTCATTTTCAGTGCAGCGCTTTGTCTATAAATCTTTGTCTCAATGCTGTCTAGAAAATGAGCCAAATTTTCAGGGAAATTATGTATAGTATCACGAACATCCTTGGACAGATGATCCAGAAACTGAGGCTTCCTGAGCTGAGTCTGAGTGCAAATATCAAACACTCCTGTGCGTTTTAATGGCTCATGTAAACAAGGTTAGCACTTGCACCCATATTGCCATTCCAGGTAAACTTTCAATCAATACGGGTGCCTTTTTACATTAAAATCCCAAACACAACTCTCCAGGAAAGGGTCTGTTCCTACATTCAGGCTCCCTCCTAGTTACTGTAATGACTCTGGATTAAGACATTATGAATCTGAAATGTCAGCAAAGTTGTCAAGCAGCCAGTTTGGGATACACTAGTGAATCTGGGCATGGATAAATCTGTTTAACTTGAAATCCCACACGCTGGGAAGAAAGGGAAGACAAATAGCAAGTCTCCTGTGCAAGAAATCCATTCTACTGTGGTTTTGCACAGAGAGAACTGGGTGCATGTTTATCAGTTTCCCTCTAACTATTTGGTCTGTTTAATTTAATATTTTTATATGGCCTAATGTCTTTTATAAGCTACCACTTGGTTCTGCTTTATTACTATTGATGGAATATGACTGCTGCAGCAGTCTGGAACAAGGTGTGAAAAGCTAGCAACATACCTGGAGGATGGGGACATGGCACCAGTGGCTGTAATGAATGACCGGTTCCCATAGAGAATCTGCAAAAGAGGAGCTCTGTCACAGCCCTGTAAGGCAGAACAGAGAGGCTGTCATTCAAATGGGCCCTATTACAAATTGTCCTGCAAAATGATACTGGCTTGTGTAAAGCATTTCACCTACACCTGCAACACTGAGGTGAAGCGTGATCAAAGGCCTCAGCAGAGGGCAGGAAGGATCCTGCTGCCCCTGGGACAGTAACTCAACGTGCAGTTGAAGTACAGCTTGGTTTCCCACACCGAAACACCTTTCCTCTTGCACCATGGGGAAGTTGCCTCTGGGAACTGAAGGGGACTATTTTTTCGGGGATTTGGGAATCTCGGCGAATCTTCATGTTGAGCTTGTCTGATCAGTCTGAAAATCAGCATTTGTTCAGAAAGAACAAAACCTGAAAATGCAGCTGTACTATAGTGAGCCCCATGTGCTGTTCTTGCATCTCTTGCAGTTTGAAGGGAGCAAGAAGTTTTGTAATGTATAAATCTACACTTTAACCATTACTTCAACAAAGGCCATGTGCGTATTTACTTCGTATGCAAAGTGTATGCTTTTCTCTTTATAATAAAGGCTGAACGGGAAGTTCTGAGTTAGGTATTTAGAAATATCCACTCAGACTTTGGCATCAGGTTCATCATTGACACAAACACGTCTTCCCATGGTTTTGGGGTGCTGCTGGTTTGGTGTGTAGTTTGGCATGTGTCCAGTTACAAATAGAGAAGCCCCAACCTCCCTTGCTGTTGGTGGAAGCTGAGCTGACAGTAGTGAGAGTGCGCAGATTTTGTATGAGCCTTGCCAGACCCATGCCTGAGAACAGTCTTATCTGCATTATGAGTAGAGGGGGAGGGGAAAACACAGCCTGCCAATTTGGTGCAGCTGTGTTTTATAGGAGTCTGATTTGCCTTTGTGCAGATGAATTATAACAGCCAAGGAGTTTCCAGCTTTTGGCACAGGCTGCTAAAGCATGGATAAACTTAGCATTTCTTTGGTCCCAAGAAGGACCAAGGGACAATTGTCCCATCTTCAGAAGATGGAAAAATCCAATGCGGAGTGGAGGACAAAGCCTGCTCATGAGGCTAACTCAGAGATTGGAACTGATTCTCCCTGAAAAAGGAGAGAAATCCTTTTAACACCAAGCAATTAGCTCTCCTCCAAGAATGGTACCCATTGCAGTTGACTAGTTTTTATGCCTTGGGCAGGAGATGTGAAGTCTGCTTCTCACTGATTTTCTAGTTCACCTGTAACTTGAACAAACACAAAGCCTTTTAAGCACCTTGAATAAACCTGTGTTTTGCTAAATCTGTGAGAGCAATGGCTTAGATTACCTATCAAAGCCTATGTATTGTGACTAAAGTCAGTGTTTCCCTGAGAATATGCTGCCTGTGTCTCCAACAAGCAGTGCAGCCTGTACTGTCAGGCTGTCATACAGTGATGGAAAAGGCATCTCCATCTTGCTTGTCCAGATGTGTTCTGCTCCGCCTCTTGTTGGGATGTGCTCTGCTCAGCCTGAGCCATGCTTCCAACAATGGAAATACTACACTGTGATATAAAACCTCAAAGGTTGTGGAAAAATACCTGTAGGCAAGTCCAGGAGAATTCAGACAGTCTCGGAATTTGTTATCCTCAATTTGATCTGTTATATCTGCTTCATAGATTGGAGCACTGTGCATGAGGTTGAAGTATATGGCACTTGTGCTAATCTCTAGATTGTAAAGGAAAAATTAATTGCCACACACTCACAGAGAACAAAACCTTCCTGGCTCATTGATGTCAGCATCAACTTGAATGTTGCTTGTTCTATCTGCAGGGATATTTTTTTGCCTTCTTTTTTTCTCTGTTAGCAGGGCCCCATGTGGAATAGCATCTCCTGCTGATGATGCAGATAAAGAAAAGCATCTTGTATCTTAACACAGAGCCTGAATTCCCAGGAAGCTATTTAGATCTTGGATGACTAGGATGTTTTGTTGAAAATGTCACACTAATGCATGCTAACAATTCAATGAGTTCATAAAGTTTGAAAAAGCACTAACAAAGGACAGCTGATGCAAGACAGGAAAAAAAGAGTCATTTGTTTTTCTCAATATAGTTGATAGACGCCTGGAAATTAAACATGAAACGCTTGCTGGAAGCCAAAATCTTCCACTGTCTTGCTCATCTCTCCCTCTGTCTGCTTTCTCTTCCGTACTATAAATGAAATGTTGGAGGAATTGATATGCTTAATAACTTACTATTGTATTACTGTTCTACTGAAATCTTACAAGAGTTTCAAATTCCCTTTTTTTCCTGCTTAGCATCAGTCTATGACATTCATGTGGAAGAGGGGAGACAAGGAGGGGGCCCAGAAAAACATGCACTCACCAGCATCACTCAATGAGGTCCTTCTCTTTCACTCAAGCCTACTGAAGCCTTCATGGGAGCATCCATACAGAAGGGAAGAAGCTTGACACCAGGGAGGAGTTGGAACTGCGCTACATTGCTTTGTATATGCCAGGATGAAAATTAATTTAGCAATAGTGCTTGGGAGAGCTGATTGGCTTACAGGTGCCTTCTCCCTCTCATGTTATTTCTTAAGGCTGCAACTGTTTCCCTTTTGGAGGCTAAGTTGGTAGGAGGTCAACAGGTGGAGTTTGCCGACCAAATTCCCTCTCCTAAAAGAAACATTGATTGTGTGGAAATTGTGGGTTTGTTTCTTTTTCTTTTTTTTTTCCCCAAAATAGGGAAGGCTTCAAATCAAACAGATTCAGTTTGAGAATTCAGTTAACTAGATGGAAAAAATGACTGAGTCAGAAATGTTACCCTAGAGCAACTCAGTTATTTTTATTCAAGAAATCTAGCTGCTGGCTGCATTATGAAATAGAGAAAGAGTTGACTCAGTCCACCTGAAGAGATGAAACACACGTACTCTTAGACTTGTTTAGGGCCTCAGCCAATTCTGGCAGTATTTAGGAAAAAACAGCATAATTTAAAACTCCTGACGCACATGAATGTCCCAAGCAGTGTGTCTGTGTTTTGTGGCTTTTAAATATTCCTTTGTGATTCTATACAGGTAAATGGAAGTCTGCCCTGTTCTGGCCAAATCCTTTATACTTGATAGCTTAGTGCAAAACCTCCTAACAGGCTGCGTGCTTCAGAGGCAGGACCCACAGGAGTTCACGGCTGCCTGACTGCAGGGCAGCATCGTAGAAGGCAGCACTCTGCAGGTGACCTTCCACGGGATAATCTCTGTAACTACTTGCCAGTCTACGTTCCCTTCTCTTAGGTAGGTGGCCTACTGGGACCAAACCTCTGTTTATTCCTTGATTTTTTTCTTTTCTTCCTGATAATTAAAAACCATGCACAGGACACCCATCAGTGAAGAGTTAAACTAGGTGTCTAGTTGAGCTGCAGCCTAATCCCATCTGCCCTGCAGGAGGCTTCCAGTGCATCTGGGGGAGATCAGGAAGGGGACCTAACAGTCTTGCATCCCAGTCCCGTGGATACACAACTGCAAACTTTCCTTTCTTCTGTCTCTACCACCTTGATTACCTACTTGGATCTAAGAGCTTTGACTTAAACATGCTAATTGTTCAGCAAGGGAACACTCTGGAAGGCTGTTTTAATGGTTGTCAACTAAAATTTTCTCTACGACACAGTGTACAAAACAATGAATCAAGGTCTTAGAATCCCTTATCCTATCCATGAGTCCTCCCATATGTTCCCTCTTCCCTTTCCCCCCTTTGTAGGATTAACTCTTTGTTATAATTCAAGTGGTTACTTGTTGATAGGTTATAAACCCCCACTGATTATCCTGGCTTAAATATATTAATATGGAAGTTGATGTGTACAAGCAGCAGATGCTAATTTTTTTTTTCTTTTAACTTCATAAATCTCTGACTAGAAATGCAATGCAATACATTCAGGGAAACAAAAATTGTGCCTTCTATGCAGAATACACATGGTAAAATCAACCTAGAAGGAACTGCTCTTCTTCCGATGCTATTTTCTTTCTGCTCGTTTATTCAGCTACTTACTTCAGGACAGGACTAGATTATTTATTTTAATGATGAACATTAACATGGAATACAATATTACCTTCTCATCAGTTGTTCTCACTGGTCATAGGTTTTTCACTGTTCCTTGCAATTAACCAAAAATGATGATAAGATAAGACAGTATCTATGACTCCAGTCGTTAAGTCAGTGATGACGGACATACACTGTATATCTGACTTAAATGAATGCCCAGACCACAGTACTGTATGGGAAGGGTTAGAGGATACGGAGGAATGTTTACTGAAGGTAGTGAAGTTATAGCAGAGTGGCTAAAGTTGATCTCTGTAGCTGGAAACTATGGCAATAAGGGAATGTCTCTATCTTTCACAGAGAGTAACATGCAATGTAAATCACACACGTGCTACCAAGTCAAATATTTAGGGTTCATATACAAAGAGGACCAGCATATCATGTTCTCTCTTTTTGCAGAGAGAGAGAATGCAGAAAGTATTCAGCTAAAAAATGTCTGTGCCACTGAAATAAGCAGCAGCAATTCACATAAAGCTATGTCTAAGATCCCACTCTTCTTCACTTAAGTAGTGGAGGTATTAAAGAGTACAGAGAAGCACTGTTAAAAGGTCAGTACTCTGCAGAAGTTGCTGCAGGGGCTGAAACTGTCAAGACCTGTGCACACAGCCACAGTGCCTTTGGAGGGGGAACTATAACGAGAAAGGACTCTCAAGCCCTTTGGGTGACCCTTCCAGTTTCTGTGGCTTTGCTTCTCAGTATTACTTAGAGGAAATATGTTTTAGCAGCTTATACCACTGTTCTGCTTCTTCTTGGACATGGCGTAGAAATATGTTTTCTGCTACCATTAGATAATATCAAATACTTAGAGTCATATAATCTTCATCTAATTCATCAGGTGTAAATTATCTATGATGTACAGCAGTTTCCGTGCATTTTGTTACCTTTGGATGATTCCATGGTTTACATTTCTGAGCATTTATTCAGATCTTCCGAATGCCTCCTGAAAATACCTGTATTTCAGTAATAAAACCAAGATCTGTGGCCATGTTTACAGGTTATAAATTCTCCCTGCAGAGCTAAAGACATCTTGAAAATGGCACTCAGGCCTATACTAAGAGATATGTGTCACTGGCAGTGCTAAGAACCACCAAAACAGTTTTTAAAGGTGGAGTTGATGCTTGTTTCTCCCTTAGAAATTCACTAGGACATATTTCCCCTATGCTGGTCTAGTGCTTTATTCTCAGGTTTTTTTCACAGAGCAGAAAAACAATCTATATTAATTTTATTGTGAAGATGAATACAACTTTGTCCAAAATGCCGAGACTGGACCTTTATGTGGGACAAAGCTGAAAAGAGCAAAAGTATAACTACAGACTAGGATTAAATTAAACTAGGTTTAAGTATCTTTGAAATCTTAAATAACTTTGCCAGTTAATGTAATTTTCAAAGTAGTTAGGGGGCCCTAGAAAGAAGTCCAGAGCCTCTAATTTCTGCAAAAAAACCTGAAAGGAGCTTGCTGGGGTAGATAATCCTCTTATTACATTGCCAAAATTATTTCAGGGATTGTTCTGTGGAAAAATTTGACCTGAATTTACATATGTGAAAGGTCTTCCATTGCTGTCCAGCTCTATCCAGTTGCAGATAGTGAGATACCAAAGATGGAGAAAACCTTCTTGCATGAATTTGCTACTAAACTGCAATCAGCCATTCATTTTGAAAGCTATTGATAACAAAGACTGACTGTGTAGTAACTTTGTCACTACCTCCAGAAAGGTTAATGGACAACAAACTCTGTAGAAAGATGAACATTTAACAGGAAAGCGAAATATTCCAGCATATGTTAAACAATTAATCATAATCAACATAGACCTGATAACTTTCAGAGAAATTGCAGCACATAGGCTTTGCTGACACAGGGTCATCACTAAGACATCTGGGAAACATTTCAGCGCTTAGCTATAGCAACCACAAGATATCTATCAAATAAATAAAGCGCGTGATCACCTAAATTAAGGCTACTGTGAATAACACATTGGAGACTGCCTCCTACCTTTACCAAATTATTTTTCGAGGGGACACACTACTGCTAAGTAACAAGAATTTGGCCTTACGGACCACCCAAATAAAGGCTAATTTAGAACTCACACACAGTTGCTCTCCACACTTTTTTAAGGTATGTTAGTTGCCTGAAAGAAAACCTCCCTCTTTTGCTAATGTTGATGACTTTTCTTTTAAAACAAAGTTGATAGAACTTATTACCTGCTGTCCTCTGAGTCCCAGTATTACAGTGTGTAATCAAGGCACCCTATTCTCACCTACTCTATATGACCTTTGTTTGCATTAGTACTGGTCTGAAAGTCATTCCCCTCCACTTCTTCACATGTTATACAATTATCACAGATAGCTTCTTTCTCTGTAGTCTCAACCATTCATTTTTAAAGATTGTCTGAACTTATTTTGCAGAACATACCTTTTTGTGCACAGGCAGATTATGTGGTTTTTGCCTCTCCCCAGTGGTTCTGCACTTCTGTGGAGTGCTGAGCTGCAAACAACCTCCAGTGAACAGATAATTATATGGAATGACTTATTTGTCATCTTTTGTTTCATGCAATTCCTGTTACAGTGGTTTGGTCAGGTTCTTCCTGAATAGCCCATTATATTTTTTTGTTTATGTCTTCATGATAAGCATAACTTTCCTCATGTTTTGCAACAGAACATGCTTAAACACATCTCCAACATACTGCAGCTATGTGCTAGTTCTGCTCAAGGGGACAATTTTATAGCACAAGGTCAGAGCAGGCAGCCTTTTCTTATTCCATGCAATAGAAAACATAAACAATCAGTGCTTCAGAGAAGCAATAACTAACAAAAAATGACATTATGTTCTGACAGTTGTCTTCTAGGAGCTAGTACATAGAAATATGTCTGGATGTCACTCAGTCCAATCTTCTTGTTGAAGCAGCTGTCAGGTCACCTATGGATTTGTTTGGCTGGGTCCTGAAAACATCCAATGGTGGAGGAGGGCAAAGGGATCTCTTGTGGAAACTTGGAACAGACTACTGGACTGGCATCCAAGAGTGATGAGAGAAGTGGCAACTGCCATTGCAAGGGCACGTGCTACCGTCTTTAATAGGTTTCTGAGCTATAGACTGCAGTTTCTCGAATGGCAAGGTTTAAAGTTGAGTTCCACACCTTAAAGTGAGCTTGCTAGCATGTCTGACACAAACATGCATCAGACATTAGATGTAAGATCAGAGTATAGTAAAACATATTTTAAGATAATCATCCTGATGGCTTCATCTGTGATGGTTTTACCAGGTGAATTCTGTGAAAGCTGACACAGCACACACAGCTGTTGGGTGTGACAGGGGACGTCATTTGTTAGTAGTGATAGAAAAAGATGTTTTTTCTGCTGCAGGAATACAGATGGTGGTGAAGATGTGCTTAGAAACATACCAGCAACCCTCCTGCCTTGATTCTGCCTCTGTTGCACAATGCAGTTGCCCAACCTTGCACAGGCAGTGGAAGCAGGGACAGGTATCCTGGGAAGAATATAGGGACACTGTGCAGTTGCGTAGGGATGTAGGGATGTAGGAAGGCCAAGAGAGAGCTGGAGCTGAACTTGGCAAGGGACACAAGAAGGACTTCTACAGATATGACAGCCAGAAAAGGAAGGTCAAAGAAAGTGTACCCCCCCCGATGAACACAACTGGCAAGGTGGTAACAACAGATGAGGAGAAGGCTGAGGTACTCAACAACCTGTTTGCCTCAGTCTTCACTGGCAACCTCTTTTCCCACACCTCTCGAGTGGGTGGACTGCAAAGCAGGGACTCCGGTAGCACAGTTCCTCCCACAGAAAGAGAAGACCGTGTTTGAGACCACCTAAGGAACCTGAATACACAAAAGTCTATGGGACCTGACCAGATTCCTTCCAGAGTCCTGAGGGAATTGGCTGATGTAGTTGTGAAGCCACTCTCCATGATATTTCAAAAGTCTTGACAGTCAGGTGAAGTCACCGGTGACTACAAAAAGGGAAACATTGCACCCATTTAAAAAAGGGTAGAAAGGAGGACCCTGGGAACTACTGACCTGTCAGCCTCACCTCTGTGCCTGAGAAGATCACGGAACAGATCCTCCTAGAAGCCATACTAATGCACATGGAGGACAGCGAGGTGATTTGAGACACTCTGGTGTCTCCACTCTGGTGAGACCTCAGCTGGAGTACTGCATCCAGTTCCAGATGTTCCTCAGCACAAGAAGGGCAGGGACCTGTTGGAGCGGGTCCAGGAGAGGGCCACAAAAATGATCAGAGGGCTGGAGAACCTCTCCTATGGGGAAAGCCTGGGAGAGTTGGGGTTATTCAGCCTGGAGAAGGGAAGGCCCCAGGGAGACCTTATAGCAGCCTTACAGTACCTAAAGGGGGCCTACAAGAAAGCTGGATAGGTAATTTTTATCAGGGAATGTAGTGACAAGACAAAGGGTAATGGTTTTGAACTAAAAGAGGGTAGATTGAGACTAGATATAAGGAAGAATTTTAATTTTTTTTATAACAAGGGTGTTGAAACACTGGAACAAGGTGCCCATAGAGGTGGTAGATGCCCCATCCCTGGAAACACTCAAGGTCAGGTTGGATGGGGCTCTGAGCAACCTGATCTAGTTGAAGATGTCCCTGCTCATTGCCATGGCAGGGGGGGCGGGGTTTGGACTAGGTGACCTTTAAAGGTCCCTCTTCTGTGATTAAATCACTATTCTATGAGTCTATGATTCTATAATCTTAAGATGAGTGGCTGTAGCTCAAGAAGTTGAAGGTTCCCTAGGGGCTGCTTAAAACTGCCTTTTAAAATGAAAGCATGGGACTTTATTCACTCACTTCAGCATATGCCTGCTGACGAAAAGGACCATGTGCGAAAGCCAAAAGGAAGGAAGAATATATCCATAAAATGTAAAGACAAAGAAACAATATGTTTCAAACTGGGCTAAGTGTTCTGCTTAATTTAATATTACAGGCATAAGGCATACCAGATACTTAGGCAATATGTCAATATACTAACTAATACAATGACTGACAAACCTAACTCTGTGTTGCGATAGCTTTTGTACTAAAGTGTGCAGTAACGAGCTTTACGCACCTGGTGGGTATGCTACAACATAAATAAGGATAAGCAAGTTGCTGGAAATAAGGATAAGCAAGTTGCTGGTTTCAGTAGTGCTAAAGTAGGGCTTTTAGTATTTACACACTTAGGAAAGCAATCTGAAAATGGAGGTGAGCATGTCTAATGGGAGCACGTAAATCCACACCAGAACTCCACCAGTGTAAATCCTAGGTTGTGCCATCATCTCTTCAAGGGGTCAGAACAGAAAAACATGCTGATAATTTGGCTTTACGCTTAGGGTATTTTCAATCAAAGAATGTTAAAATTTATTTCCTGGCTGTGTCTCTTAATTTGGAATTATATGGAGTTAGTCTTCTCTTTTGTAATTTAAAATGACTGGCAGGAGATGTGAATTCCTGCTGCTATGGGTTTGTGGTTCTTCAGAATAGAATGACACACAGACACCACCGTATCGTTTCAGTATTTACCTCACAGATGTATTTGATAGTGATAAAGTGTAATGGCTCCGTTACCTCTAATAGTTCAGTTACACCTAAAATAAAACAGTAGTTTTATCCTGAAGTTCTTTTAGTCTCGTAGAAAAAGTAGGAAAAGGTCAGCATGTCCCAGTTTGGTGCGGACATCCAACCTGAAACATTGCTCTACCTGGATTATCTGTACACAGCAAAAAGAAGACTAAACTGGACTTTTAAATGTTGAAAATCAGTTGGAGGAATAATGATGGACAAGAACAAGTCTGGACAAGCTTTGTTAAAATCTGGATAAATTGTTAAGATGGGCTGGTAACGTGAAGCTATACAGTGTGTGCTTGTGATCAGACAAGCAATGTTATAGAAATATCCTAACTCCTATCTTTCATCTTTAAAATGTTTCATCTACTTTTTATTACTACATCTGAAAATGCTAGTACCAAAAGGATTAAAGGATCTCATACTTCATTGGGAGTACAAATATGAATGTCAAAAAATAGAAGCAGGATTACTTGGATCAAGAACACCTTGGTACTAGGACTACGTACACTCTGCGCATATTTGTTGCTTTTTGCATTATCTGTTGATGGAAGATGGATGGAAAAACCCTGAAACATAATTGATCTATCTGTCTCTCTCCCTCTTCTTAAAGATGGCGTAACTGTACCTTTCTCCCCTGAAAGGCTGACATGTTGGAGATTGTAATTGAAGACTAACCAGCAGAAATGCTCCACCTAAGTTGGTTTGCACAACCTGTTCAGCCGACCTTGGCAGAAAGTGTAGAGATCCTTTTGGAAGAAGAGGTGTCTCCTCTACTCAGGAAGATAATACAAGATGTGCACTGTGGCCACACAAATGGGTCAGAAATTTTTAATCCACAAAGCATCTTCATTTGACTGTATTTCATACAAACATCTATAATTCACAAAAGTGCTTTGGTCAAGACATAAATAAGATCACCTGCTCAAGTTGATATATCCCTAGGTGAAAATCCCTGACTTTGGAAAAGTGAACCAAACAGTTTGAAAAATCTCACACATTATCTGCGTACAAAGTTCAAGCAAAGAGTTATAAAACTTCCATTCTTTTTCAGTCTATTCATCCAGTTTCAAATAGATCTGGACAACGCAAAGCCAAAACGCAAATTCTTGTGTGCTGTCTTCCAGCTCCACTGCACTCCAAGAGGAGATTCCATGATCTAAGGAAAATCTTTTCCAAAGGCTTGGATCAGAAGTCCTCTAGAAGCAAGCACAGAGCTGTTTAAAGCATGAAACAAGGAAAGCAGCTCTGCAAAACCGTCTCTGCACTGTTTTTCATTTCCTGAGTGCAATAGTTCTACAATGAAATTTTCTTCACTTAGCTTGATTTTAGAATCATAGAATATCTAAAGTTGGACTGGGCACATAATGATCATGAAGTCCAACTTGAGTTCAGCTCCATCAAGTCTAACTCCACTTTCCATGGACTAGTGTAATCTGGCATAAAATGGGCTTTATCTTTTAGTCTCTGTCAATCCTTTCTCAGTTGTGTCTATTGTTTAAATTGGACGCAGTGCAAAAAAAGTACTAAAACTGAAATACTTCTGTTTGACTTTTATAGAAAAATAAGATGCTTCTCCAGGGGCATAACTTTGTAACAAAACTGTATTAGGACTCCTTGTTTTTAAAAACTGTTAGCTACTAAACTTCACATCTACAAATATCTTCTAGAAAGTGACACACCTGTCCTTACTCACAGAAGGGCTAATTCTGCTCTCCTTGTGTTACAAATTGCCTGGTACCTGTTTTAACTGATGTGAAGGTGTTCTCATCTGCTTGTTCAACCATGCTTGCTGCTTTCCCTGATCTTTAAACTGTTTTTGCAGAAATGAATGCAGCACTAAGGTCATATTAATGTCAATAGGCAGGGGTACTTGCACTGAAGCATTTAAGTTATCCATCTCCCAGAGCAAGAGATTAAATATATTTTATTGGAAACACTGTCATGCTCCATGACTGTGAGTCCCATAGCTATGGAGAAGGTACCAGACAGGAGAGCTTGATGACAGAGCTCTGGTCAGAGTACGGGGAGGTATTTAGGGTAGTGACTGCAGTTACCTGGCTGTTTTCAGTCATGCTCTTGGCTACAGAAATTAGTATGTCAGAGAAGGCAGCTAAGCCTGGGTGGATCTTAAAGAACTTGAATAATGTGTTAAGAACAGCATGTATGAAATGCACCCTGTTCCTCAGCTCTGACACCATTGATAAATCTGTGGCTCTGTGAAATCAAGTCATAAGGGATTCTACTAGCTCTGTCATGGGATAACTCTGTCCTAGAGAGACAAACAATGCAGATTACACAACCAGCACCTAGCCAGCGCTAAGCAATATCAGTTTCTTGACTGCATATATTGTAACCTGTAGCTAGTTTTAATTTCCAGAAGTCCAGAAAAAAATGGTTCTATGCTTTGATTTCTATGCATTTCGCATCTCCATATAGATTCTGTAATGTATTCCAAGAGTTGGCTGAAAGCACAATAAATAGGGAGAGGACTGACCCGCTTCAGCATGGTGGTGGCTGAATTATATTCCCATGAGATCTTATGTGTGCAACCAACTTCTGAAGCATTTCCTATAGCTGACAGCTTCAGCCTCGATACTGTGTTGAAGCTAACAGGCAGCTAGTTAACACAGATAAACAAGCCATTCCTTACTGTCCCAGGTTTTTCCAGGGACAGTGTCATTTTTTTTTATTTCCATAGCAGCCTTGAAGAGTAAAGACTTAACACAGAGGTCATCCTTACCTTCCCTCTGTTCTTGTTTCACTGCTTTCCACTTGCTTTCTTCTGTGTGAAACCACTACAACATCTATTTAAATAAAGAAGTGAAGACACTAATTCTAGATTTTTAACTTATTAACCAAATAATTTATTAATAAACTAAAACCTGTTGGTAAAATATTTTAAGTTGTCAAGCTATTGCACAAGTCGAATAGGTGTATCAGAACGTACATTTTGCTCCAAGTTTGAATACACTGGACTTAACCAGAGCTGAGAAAATGGCAATTGTGATTAGCTTTTCTATGCTAAAGAAATCACTTGCTTGGAAAACAGTTTAGATTTTGGACTCTTGTTGCTCACATATGTTAATACAGAAGCACTTCACAGTTATACAGTTCTTTAAACTTAGCAAGTCTCACCTCCTGTGTAATAACAGGCACAGAATTGATTGTACTTTATAGCAAGTGCTGACAACATGCCAAAGGAGCAAGAAGACAGGGAAATCTGGTGAAAATGGAGAACAAAATACTTCTTGAAGGCTTGCTGGACAGCAAAAGCTGCATTGTCCTCTGCAGCCCTCATGATTCAGTGTGTTTCAGCCAACAGGATGAAAGATTTTTTTGTGAGAAGACCATACGAGCAAGGACTGCTCCCTAAGCAGCTGTTCCTAGCGTCACAGGGCTGGATCTATTTTGCAGCATGAAGACCAACATCTAAGCCTACAGCAATAGCACTGTAGGTTTTGATTTCCTCATGGCTTGTGGGATGCACTAGAGCATTCCTGTGTCCCCTTTTCTGCACTCATGCTCCTTTCTCCTTTTCCTCCTCCAGTCAGGGCCTTGGAAGAGCACTGGGGAACCTTTCAGTAAGTCAAGAGAGCAGAGATAATGACGGTAAAAGGGTGATGCCCCATCCCACATGTTGCTTCTTCAATTGCTGACATAAAAAGAATACCTTGTCCCTTATCCCAGATAAATTTGCTTACTAAATACAGATTGGCAGACAAAATGTTCTAAAATTCTGAAGAATCCCTCCATTTTAGTTTATACACAAAAGAGTCACATCATGCCCCCTGCTTATCCCCAAAAGCCCCAAACCAAACCCAAGCAAATCTCTTCAGCTATTAATGTAAGGTAAAAATTAAGAAGGGAGTGGAGCAACAATTAGTTCCATTTCAGAGACCATCACTGTACAATAACGTCTTTAATGGAGGCACTATAAAAGTGTTCCTCACAGCAGAGTTACTAGCACAAAAAGCAAGTAAACCTAGTGCAAACAGCAAATTAAATATAGTAAAATGAGACAGCAAATTAATATAGAAAAAAATGTAAATTTAAGGTCCGTGTCATTGGGTACAGATTCACAAATCTGTGCAGTAAACATCTTTCAGAAATGCAAAGATCCGTTTACTTTCTTCTGCAATTCACAGTCCAACAGAATATATGTCTTGTTCCTAAAATAGACAACTTGCTGACAAACTACCCTGGCATTGCATTGCTTGATGGAGTGGAAGAACTGACATCTGTGCCAATTTCATTTGAGGAATAAGTCACTGCAATCCTCAGCCTTGTATTAGAGCCTATATACTCCTGATTTGTGCAGTAAGCAAAAACTACAGATGTGTATGTCACATTGAGGCCAGCATTTACCCAGTTAGCAAAAATCTACATCTATGAAGCTACAAGCTATTATCTTCAGAAGGAAGTTCTCTTCAATTACTTTTTTTTCAGCAATAGACCTGACATTCAAGACATTTCCAATGCAAGAGTAAACAACAACTTCCTGACATAGGCAATCAAGGAGCCAAGAGGTGCTCGGTTGGATGAGACACAGGAACTAGTTGGGGACATGAGGATTGGTGGCAGCTTTGTCTGCAGTGACTGTGAGATGGCAGAGGTAGGGATCCTGAGAGATGGTAGCAGAGCAGATAGTAGGATCACAACCCTGGACTTTTGGAGAGCAGACTGTAACCCTTTCAGAGACCTGCTGAGAAAAATCCCATGGCAGACAGCCCCAGAGAGAAGAGGAGTCCAGGAGACCTTCAAGGATCACCTCCTCCAAGCTCAAGAATGGTCCATATCAACAAGCAGAAACCAAGCAAAGGGGGCAGGAGGCCTCCATGGATGAGCAAGGAGCTTCTGACTAGACTCAGACATAAAAAGGAGATGTACAGGAGGTGGAAGCAGGGCCACGTCACCCAGGAGGAGAAATATAGGGATGCTGTCTGGCTGTGGAAGGATGGGTTCAGGAAAGCCAAAGCTCACTTCAAGTTTAATCTGGCAAGAGATGTGAACAGCAACAAGAAAGGTTTCTAGGTTTCTACAGGAACATCAGCAGCAAAAGAAAGACCAGGGAAAATGTGGCCCCACTGCTAAATAGCACAGGGCCCTTGCTGAAAAAAGATGTGAAGGATGGGTTTCTCAATGCCATCCTCCTCTCTCTCTTTACAGGTACAACACCTTCAGGTATTCCAAGATCCTAAAACCAGTGATAAAGTCCAGAGTGATGTAGACTCACCCTCAGCGGAGGACAATCAGGTTAGGAAACATTTTGAAAAAGTGGATCTACAGTTTGTCCATGTTGTGATGGAGCAATTAATCCTAGAAACCATTTACAGACAAGAAGGTGACTGGGAGTACTCAGCATGGATTTATGGAGGGGAAATCATGCCTGACCAACCTAATGGCTTTCTACAATTAGGTGACTTGCTCAATGGACATGGAAAGAGCAGCGGATAGTGTTATTCTGGACTTTGGCAAGATGTCTGATGCTGTATCCCATAACATCCTCATAGACAAACTGGTGAAGTGTAGGTTAGATATGTGAGAGTAAGCTGGATTGAAAACTGTCTGAATGGGTACACCTAAAGCATTGTGATCAGTGGCACAAAGCCCAGTTAGTCAGTCATGAGGGTTGCCCTCCATGGCAATAATGACACTAAAAAATCCTGTTTATCATCTTCATTTATGTCAAGAAAGATGGGGCAGAGTGCAGCCCCAGCATGTCAGCACTGGAACGGGTTGCCCAGAGAAGCTGTGGGTGCCCCATTCCTCAAAGTGTTCAAGCCAGGTTCGATGGGGCTTTGAGAAACCTGGTCTCAGGGAAGGACACCGATGGAAGAGGCTCAGGGGGATCTTAACTATGTGTATAAATACCTGATGTATGGCGCGGGGTGGGGGCTTGGGGATTAAAGAGGGTGGAGCCAGACTCTTCTTGGTGGTATCCAGTGATGGGCACAAATTGAAATACACGAAACTCCACTAAAACATGAGAAAACACTTTTTTTGCCATGAGTGTGGTCAAACACTGGAACAGGTTGCACAGAGACGTTGTGAAGTATCCATCCTCAGAGATATTGAAACGCTAATTAGCACAGCTCTGGGCAACCTGCCGTGGCTGACCTGCTCTGAGCAGGTGGTTGGACTGGGTGATCTCCAGAGACACTTCCCAACCTCAGTAGTTCTCTGTTTCTTTAATGAGGATAACGTGTTCAGCAACATTTTAAGAAACTTAATGGAGGACAGTGAGTTGGGACAGATGTCCCAAAAGCAGAGGCTTCTCACTTTCCAGCTCCCAGGGACTTTGACAAAAATATTCCAAGACTCATTTGAGTACTCAAAGAAAAGCCATGTAAGCAGCTGCTGCTAATCACGGTGGATAAAGGAAAAAAAATAAGTCTCGCAGAGTCAGGGCTATGCAACTTGGGTCTGTAATACAACTACTTGTCTGCTTGCAAGCTGGAAACGATTTCTGACCTGGCAAAGATAGCCTGTACCCCGCAGATCAAAGACCCCACGTGAGTGCAGAGCAATGCTGTGCTCTGGCATGTTTCATGTTTGGGCTTTTTTTGTGGGTTTTTTCAAAAGTGTTATGGATATAATGTCAACAGAATTTCATACAGGGATCACTTTCTATTTTATCCATACGAAAGGTCTTCCATCCTCCTCAATTATAATATTACACCTTTTTTTTCCTAGCCCTTAGATTAAAAACGCCTGTCTGATCTCTCTTTGCAGTCTGTGGCCTAGAGGACAAAGCATTTGTTGGTCAAGGCACACATAGTCTTCACTTAATTTTGGCTATCAGCCTGCTGCATGGCTTTGGGCAAAGTATTTCACCGTCTGAACTGCCTTTGTAAAGTGGGGACAGTGACACTAGCACCCTTTTTAAAGGGCTTTCAGATGTACTCCATGTAGGACCCAGCAAGTAAGAACTGAACACGCTTTGCTTTAGTACCAAAGATGCAGCTTCTCTGTGCCTGGGGAGATCAAAAACTCTGACACATGAATCAATTCCAGTAGAGATAAGAACATATTAATGTCATTATACAAGGCATTGGTAACATTTCCCCAGCATGCTGTGCAAGTTTCTTGTTGCCCATGCTTAGGAAAGATATACCTAAGCTGAAAAAGGTATAGGACAGGATTGTCAAAATGATTAGGAAGAAGGGACATAAACAACTTTAACTTGCTTGGTATAGCAAAACCTTTGTTTTGTTAGAGGTTATAACTTCTCTAGTGAAATCAACAGGAAAGAAGGAGAAGATCTAAACAAAAAAAAAGAGGGAGAAGAAATCAATTAACCAATGTTTGCATGGGAACAAATGGGCAGTGCCCGCACAACTAAACCAGAAATGAAAGGTTTCTCCCTTCCAGACAAGTGAAGTGGTGTGTGCTTAGGCTAATGGCATAACGAGATGACAGGGAAGCTCCTGGTTGCTTTATAAACGGTACTGCGTGATGTGATTACTGGTGATACTCAGGACAGGTCTCAGTGACAGGAAAAAATGTGTTATGGAACAGTTTTTCTGTCCCCCTCCTTCTCCTGTTTGCTATTCCTTCTCACTCCCCGCACCCACACCAGCCTCCTACCTTCATCTGGTGGCAGTCACGACATTGACCTGAGCAAAGGTAAATTGGGGGCATCCAGACCCGTGCTTTATTAAAGACCACTGTGTGGTAACGTTTTTTAACATCCTGCTCTAAAAATGACTTGGGCAAGGGAGACACAGAGCTAGTTGCATGAAGCCTGTGAGCACTGTAGTGACTTGGAATAAATGGTGAAAGCTTTTAACTGTAATTAAATCCACTGGAAATGTAAGTTTTAAATGTCTTATCCAGAAGGAAAAACATTTATGTGTATGTTTTGTCAGTGCCGAACTATTTGCATTAATCCTTATAAAACAGTCTCGTGTGATGACTAGGATTTTACTTTCCCAGTTGATAAAATAAAAAGCAGATGGGTTAAATGTGGCTGCCACTGATGTGGCTGCTATTTCTTCGTAATCTGCCTGCCTTTGAGCAAACTGTAACATAGATGGTGAGACGCTGGATCCTGTCCAATAATGAAAAATTCTCCTCAAAGCTACGGCATGCTTTCAAGCTGCAAACAGAGTCTGGGCTCTGAAAAACCTGCTTTCACAATCTTGTTTAACTCTGTCATTGCTGGCTATACAGTACTTAACGTCCATGACTTGTATGGAAAGAAATATGGATTTCCCTCTGCCTTTACCTCAAACAGCCAGGGTATTGGCTGTCATGGCAGTTATGTGAGGCAGTGTCTGAGGAGCCTGCTCATCTAACCCATGTGCTGCAGGAGACCCAGAAACTCACAATTCCATCCCTGTCCAAAAAAGGTGCTGAGAAGATAGGAGGCTGTAGAGTAAGGGGATAGAGCAACAGAAGCATGTTGGACATAACTCTGTAAATTCAACAATAAAATGGGAGGGACAGTGAATGGAAGTGAGGGGGCTTCATACAAAAACTAGAAAACATAGGAAAACTTCTTAAACACTTTCAAATTTGAAACAAGCTCAAGTTATACTTTTTTTCAGATGACACTTAAGGGCTTGCCTATAGAATAGTCAGCCTTTAAACCTGGATTAAAATTAACAAAGGTAATTTGATATTTCCTGCACCTTATAAATTAGCAGATTAGCATCTAAGAATCCTTTCCCTGACTAAGTGCCAGTACCCAATTATGTGCTTCAAAGGGTGCTTCAAAGAAAGTGCAGAAGCACCAGTAATTGGTAATTATGGAACAAGCTGCCCAGTGGTGAAGTTTCTTCTTCACTCCTGTCATTTAATAGCTGGGTTACACTCCTAAGCACAGGTGTTTATACACAAAGAGCTTGATGTATCTCTGCTTCCACAAGCTGCGCCAGAAATCCAGAGAATTATTTTTCTTAACCTCATTGAATTCTCTTGATTATCTTCTTCTTTACCAGACCTCCCTGGCTGTAGTCATGATGGAAAAGGTACAGAAGAAGCCTAGCTCAGCAGCCCTGCCTGAGAGAAACATGCTCGTTCCTATTAAGCCAGATGTGGCAGGGCTGGAGCTCTGAAGAGCTGGAGCACTGTTTACTCTGTCTCTACAGGATCATAGAATGGTTGAAGGTGGAAGGGACTTTGTCCAGAGTCCTTTGTCTAGGAAGGCTAGTCCACCTTCCCTGCTCAAAGCAGGGTCAGCTCAAGCAGGTTGCTGAAAGCTGTGCCCAACAGGATTTTGCATTCCTCCACTGGTGGAGACTCCACTACATCGGATGTCTCCCTGAGCACTCAGTGCATCCCATCAGATCTCATGGACTTGTGTAGGTCCAATTTGTTTAATGCATCCTAATCTGATCATTTACAAGTCTACATCGCCCTGTACTTGCCCCTTGGTCTCAGGGACTTGGGATTTCTGAAATCTGAGGCAAAAAAGGCACATAGTAACTTGGCCTTTTCTGTGCTCTTTGCCATCAAATCCCTGCTCCATGTAGTCACAGGCCCACATTTTATCAAAGATGTCCTTTACTCCTGATGACCCTATAGAAATCTTCATATCCTCTGCTAGATTAAACTTGAGGTGGGCTTTGGCTTTCCTGAACCCATCCTTCCACGGTCAGACAGCATCCCTATATTTCTCCTCCTGGGTGACATGGCCCTGCTTCCATCTCCTGTACACCTCCTTTTTATGTCTGAGTCTAGTCAGAAGCTCCTTGCTCATCCATGGAGGCCTTCTGCCCCCTTTGCTTGGTTTCTGCTTGTTGACATGGACCATTCTTGAGCTTGGAGGAGGTGATCCTTGAAAATCCACCAGCTCTCTTGGACTCCTCTTCTCTCCAGGGCTGTCTACCATGGGATTTTTCTCAGCAGGTCTCTGAAAGGGTTACAGTCTGCTCTCCAAAAGTCCAGGGTTGTGATCCTACTATCTGCTCTGCTACTGTCTCTCAGTATCGTGATCCCTGCCATCTCATCATCATTGTAGCCAAGGCTGCCCCAATCTTGGAACAGGTTGCTCAGAGAGGTGGTGGAGGCCCCATCCCTGGAGACATTCAAGGCCAGGCTTGATGAGGCTCTGAGCAATCTGATCTAGTTAAAGATGTCCCTGCTTACTGCAGGGGGGTTGGACTAGATGACCTTTAAAGGTCCCTTCCAACCCAACACATTCTATGATTCTATGACTCTATGATTGACATCTCTGACAAGTTCTTCCTTGTTTGTAAACATGAGGTCCAGGAAAGCATCTTTCCTGTTTGACTCCTCAAACACCTATGTCAAGAAGTCATTGTCAACACACTTCAGAAACTTTCTGGACCACTGCGTTGCCCCTCCAGCAGATATCAGGGTAGTTCAATCTCTCGGGAGGTCTGAATGTGAGGCTTCTTCCAATTATTTAAAGATGTCCCTCATCTATTTGTACCTCCAGAGCAGGTGGTCTCTGTAGCAGACACCTGCTGCAATCTTACCTACATTATTCTGCCTTCCAATCCACAAGATCTCAGGTGGCTTTTTGCCTGTGCCCAGGCAGAGCTCCATGCATATGCACGGCTCACTCACACAGGTAAATTGCAATACTCTGAAACTTTTCAGGGCTGAAAAACTCGGTTTTGATACAACAGTGTTTTGCTTTCAAACTTGCAGATGAGCACAATGTACGCTATAAAGTCTATGCAGCTTTGATTATGGGTTGTCTATATTTGGCAAGATGACATCAGTGTTTTGATCCTTGTGGAGGGCAAACATTTCACTTTTCAATACCCAAATCTTAAATGAAATCCTGCTTCAGACATAAATTAAGGCTCATCATTAAGGCTCATTAAGGCTCGCAGATGACACAAGGCTGGGGGGGTGTCTGACACACCGGAAGGCTGTGCCGCCATACAGAGAGACCTGGACAAGTTGGAGATCTGGGCAAAGAGGAACCTTATGAAATTCAATACAGACAAGTGTAGGGTGCTGCACCTGAGGAGGAATAACCCCATGTACCAGTACAGGTTGGGGCCTGACCTGCTGGAGAGCGGCTCTGTGGAAAGAGACCTGGGAGTCCTGGTGGACAACAGGATGACCATGAGCCAGCAATGTGCCCTTGTGGCCAAGAAGGCCAATGGCATCCTGGGGTGCATCAAGAAGAGTGAGGCAAGCAGGTGGAGGGAGGTCATCCTGCCCCTCTACTCTGCCTTGGTGAGGCCGCACCTGGAGTACTGTGTCCAGTTCTGGGCTCCCCGGTTCAAGAGGGACAGGGAACTGCTGGAGAGGGTACGGGAAAGGGCTACCAAGATGATTAGGGGACTGGAACACCTCTCTTACAAAGAAAGACTGAGGGATTTTGGTTTCTTCAGTCTGGAAAAAAGACAGCTGAGGGGGGATCTTATCAACACTTATAAATACTTCAAGGGTGGGTGTCAGGAGGATGGAGCCAGGCTCTTTTCAGTGGTGCCCAGCGGCAGGACAAGAGGTAACAGGCACAAACTTGACCATAGGAAGTTCCACCTAAACATGAGGAGGAACTTCTTTACTTTGAGGGTGGCAGAGCATTGGAAGAGGCTGCCCAGAGAGGTGGCGGAGTCTCCATCTCTGGAGACATTCAAAACCCACCTGGACGCGATCCTGTGCAACCTGCTCTAGGTGACCCTGCTCTGGCAGGGGGGTTGGACTAGATGATCTCCAGAGGTCCCTTCCAACCCCATGATTCTATGATTCTATGATTCATGTCTACAGTTCTGTATAAAGAAAATGTGCAGTTAGCTTGGATTTTGTTTACCACTGCTCAATAGCCTTAGAAAACAAATGTGAGGTCTGAATAAGGAAAAGAAAAAACAGTACCGACATTATCTCAATATTTAAAATTTGTTTTATGTGATTAAAGCAGCCATGCAGTCCTGAAAGGGGTCTTCCATTTTCCTGTCTCCCAGAGGATATGTGATAAGAGGTATCGAGATGGCAGTTTAAGATAATTTTATGAACTACACAATGAGGACTTTTGAGTGACTGTGAAACTAAACTAACTCTTAAACATGCATCTACACAGTATGAGGCACCGAATGAATGAGTTCTAGCTGCGGCAGTACTATCAGTGCCCCTGTTACTGTACCCTACAGGCAAACACTGCAGAGCTCCAATTCCTTCATTTGCTGTCCTTGGAATGCTGCTTATTGCTGTTGCTTTGCACGCACATTTCTAAACCACACACCAAGACCTTCTCACCTGCAAATAGCTGCCCCAGGGTTGCAACAACGTGTAAAGCAAAGGCACACACCTCACTTCGGATTCCCCACATCCCTTTGCTGAAGATAAGGGGACAAGCATTCATTGCAAGAGTCTTCACTCTCCAGGACTTGCCTCTCTTAGTGAGCTACTACCCAGTTCTCTGAAAGGTTCTGTCCTGAAATATGTGCATATCTGTCTGGCTTCTTGTCACAAGCTGTGTCATCATGTGCCATTACAGCTGGTCAGGTGAGTTAGGAGAAGATGCACAGCTACAAAAAACATATAATTCGTCCCACTGCACTAACTTGTTTCTCTATCTGTGATGTGGGTTAACAGCCATAGCAACCAAAATGCTTTGGTAAAGTTGGGAAAATCTTCTGCATAGCAGAAGACTTTAAAAAGTCACTTGAATTTTTGTGCTTTTGAAGGATGAGGGGGCATGAAGGAGTTCTCCCTACTATGTAAGCTGCCAGCACTCTACATCCTAATTTCACTGGGTTTTAGCATGTTGTCATGTCCTCCTTCAGATGTGTCTTTGGAGTTAGTGCATATTGGCAATTAACTTGATGGGTGTAAAGAGGGAATTATTGTTTCCAGTCTCGGCTACATTTCTGTGTGCCACTATATTCATCCCACTGACTTTATATCTTCACTTGGACTATATCTTGTCAGCCCTGGGCCTTCCCCATCTCACAGTCAGCATGCACTGATGCTGCAGTATCAGCCAGCACCCAGGAACTGGTTTAGTCCCAACTACCACCCTGCATCAGCACCAGTGATAAGCTTTCTGGCCAGTAGTGTTTCAGGTTGTTCTAGACAAGTGTGTTTGTGTGTCACAAGCACTTATTCACTGTCTTGTATTTCAATAGCAGAAATAACCTGAAGACAGACCTCTTTTAGTTTATCACTGATTTTTTAAAGTGTAATCCCAAAATTCTCTTTTTCCTCTGGAAGTCTCAAAGTACCTGTAGATCTACCCAGAAACTAGTTCAGGATATAAATTCATGAATTATTTTTTTTCCTTGTACAGTTGGTACTCTTGGCGCACTGTCAAAGGCAGAGGAACTGTCACCTTTTCACTCACCCCCAAACAAAGCTACAGAGATAATCAAAGCACAACAAAAACTTGTAGGAGGGATGGATTACAAGGTCAGACATTGGTGAAAAGAAACTTTTCTAGATAATGGTTGCTACCCAATGTCCTTAAAAAAATAAAATATTGTGGCTTCAAAGAGTTTAAGAGTCTGCTGTAGGCATAATAATCTCTCTACTAACACTCACATCTTCCGGAAATAAAGAGAAGGAAGGACAACTTCGATAGCTTTTTCTTGTTAAGGAGTTGCAGCAAAAGGTTAGTGTTTAAAAATACACTTTATCAGCAGCCAACCAGCAGCAGCTAGAAGACCAGGATGTTTGACTCCTCTATGTCATGTAATCACTGATCTATCCAGTGTATTTCTGGTCACACACGGGAATCAGTGCTGTTGATTTGGGGGTAATAAATGGGTTCTGCAACAGCCAGCATGTGGTCGGCACCAGACTGCTGTCTCTCGGAAAGTCAGAGGCCCACCTCTAGCCCCATAACTGCTTCATGAAAGTTGTTCCAATGAAAGCAGCCAGAACCACTAGCCTGAACCTTTTTTTGAATTAAAGTATTTCTTGGTCTGCTGGGGATGTTAACACAAAAGACAGACAGAGCCAGGACTCAAATTAATCCCAGACAAGGTTGGTTTAACATGCCAAAGAAGTGATGGAAGCAAGGAGTTTTCTCTCTCTCTCTCATGGTGATCCCAGAGAGCCGTGCGATTCACACTAAAACATCATCTGCTGGGTTACCTGATAAGTCTATCCCTCTTTGCTTAGAAACAAAGATGGGGAGATGTTTGTGTTTGTATAAAGGTAAAACTCTGTGTGTGTATATAAAGAACTGAGCTCTTTCTGTTTCTGCTGGTCTAGGGTCGGGGAGAGTGGCAGATGTGTAATATGTCATCTGGTTTTGCTCAGTGCTGCTCACAGAACTCCAAGACAGACTGGCTGAGAAAAGGCGTGGAAGGAGGCTTATTACTGCACATCTCTTCTTGGAGGCAGCTTTTAATCAGCATATATTAATGTGGCTACACCCTTAAAACCACATAGGGTAGATGTGTAAGGCCAAAATGAAATATTGCTTCTCCTGGAAACTTGGGATAAATTTAATCTTCGTAATGAAATCATTTATTTTTGAAGTATTTCTACCGTAGAAGAACTGATTGCTTCCCACAGGTTTATGACCCATATCCTTCCATCCATATAGGGGTTATATCCTCTTGGAAGTTTATGAAAGAGGATGCTTCTTTATGGGAGTTTGCTGTGCACTTTGAACCTGCTTTGCCTTCTGCATCCTCCTTTACAGCAGATCCAGCTCTGAAGATACCAAAGTCATGACCAGTTTCACTGCTGGCTTCGCTGGGAGCAGGGTTAAGCTTGGTGTCCTGAAAAAGCTTCCACAGAGACACCAGCCTGCCTGAGCTGGAAAGATGTGTGGGGTTGTAACCAAGTACAAAGGACCTCTTTAACTCCTCTGAAAAGCAGGGGTGGTCTGCTCCATAGTTCCCCCAGTGCTACCAGTGTGGGGGTGGTGTGGGGCTGCCCGAACTTCCCCAGAAGCAGATGACATCCAGGGGCGACCAGGTCAGACATGGCACTGCAGCCGCCAGTGGGAAGCTGAACACAGAGGAAAACAAAGCCACGGGGAACATCATGTCAGTAGCAAATCCAAAGCATCTAAAAACGTCAACAAAAGCCAAGCTGAAGCAAATGGCAAAACTTCCCCAGATTTCTGCGGAATGGAGCCCCGGTGGGGGCGATGCTCTTTGCTGGGGTGGTGGTGACCAAGGCATCCCTTACAGCTGGGGCTGCGAGGAGGTGTTGAGTGGAGGGAGGGGGGCCAGCTGCAGTGGGAGCCTGGCTTTCAGCCTGCGACACATGGGAAGGATGCGGACACCAGCGAGGCCTGTCAAAAATAATTAGAAAAAAAAATATTGTGGGGGTCACAGGAGTGGCGTTTCCCTACTCCCTCCCCCAACCCCTTTATGAAACACTAACCACAGCATTCAGACGTGAGCCTTATTGCAGGAGACATTATTTGCCATAAGCAGCTCTCAGGAACAAGCTGACCTCCTCTGGCACAGGGGTGCTTTCGAAGACTTCGCAGTTTCAGAGCAAGATGGACTTGTCCTTTTAGTGAACTATCAGGCCGTGCCATCCTGAACAAAATTTTGTTCAAGGAAGAATAAATTCAGCAGCATGAACTGTCTATTTACAAAGCTCTAAATACCCCACAGAACAGAAAGCAGAGAGCATCCTAAATGTTTGGGAATTACACAGACAACAGATTTTTTTTATTCAAAATATACAGACAGAATATTTATTCAAAACAAAAGAATAGCCTTTCAGATTTTCTTTTTTAGAATTTTACAACAAGCAGTAAAGCAGACAGAAAGCCTTAAAAATGCAAGTCAGAACACATCTTCTAAGTATTTCATCTGAACAACCAGCAGTATTCTGTAATGTCTGGTGTTAGCAGTGTTTTTGGGGAGTTTATTTAACATGACTGAAAAAGGTTTATATGAACACATAATGCATTATTATAGGAAGATATAATGTATAATGCAGATATAATGCATCAGCAGAACATAAATGTGTTCAGCTATGCTAGATAATTTAGAATAAGGGAAGCATCTCAGTGTTTGCTTTCTAAGAAAAGAATGCAAACTGTAGGATTTCTGCTTCAGATTAGGTAGGAAAGGAAAATTTCCCACTTTTCCTCCATTCTCCGGTGATATGTTCAGAAGAACCTGCAACAGCTATCAGGAAACTGTAAACAAGAAAAGGAAAAATAAAATCTTCCCAGCCCTCCAATGGTGTGCTTGAATGTTTTTAGTATCTTTTCTGACCACATTTGATAATACAAACTATTACATACCTCATATGCAGTACCTAATACCTGATTTCAGGCCTGGGGGTTTGCTTGGCTTTACGGGAAGTGATCTCAGTCACAGTATCCTACTTTACTTTGTGCTCTAAATGGAAAGGTAGCATTAAAGAATGCAGCTAAAATTGCATCAGGAGCTCATCTGCCCAGCAGCACCATGAAGGAGGAGCCAGGCCAGCATGCGTCCTAGGAGCAAAACCCTGCTGGAGGCATCCTGCTAGTCTTGGAGAAGCAGTAGCACTGACCCATGCTTTTATCAAGCTTGTCTGATTTACAGCTTTTGTAAGTACAGTGCCTTGCCTTGAAGACTACTGAAAATTTTACAAACTTCTAGGTACTAAATATTTATGTATACCTAACACTTGCATACATTTTGCAACTGTGTAGATGAGCCATCCTGGACACGTACTTGAGGACAGAGTTAATACCTTCAGCTGTACCCTGTTTGCTGCCTTATCATGCAGCCCATGGGGATGATGCAGAATCACATCCTTCACAGAAAATGATGTTTTAAAGCTGAACGAATGTGTGTGGTGCAATAAATCCACTTCTTTTTCCCATTTCTCTGCCTGGCGTGCTAGGAGGGCTGACCTTCCAGAACAGCTCCTGACCATAAACGATTGCAGACCACAAGCATCAACAACCAGAAGTTCCCACGGAGGCTGTGGCCACCTGTTAATTATCCACTGGGAGTGATAGCTCTTTCCATAGGTTTCCAGAAATGTCTATAAACCTGGAAACAGCAAGTGTCTCTTCTGTGTTGTCTTAACAATTGCAAAATAAACAATGGTGCTGCAGTATAAATAAAACCCATTCTAGCAACATTTTCAATGTCTTGCTTGACGTCTTCAACATCTAATACAACTGATTTCATGGCAGGTAGCAGCAAATTAATCTTCTAATTCCTCCCTAAAATCAGGAGATTCTACCTGTTTCACAGTAGAGAAATGTGTCATGAGACTGAGAAATTTCTTAGAAGTCAGGGAGAAGAGCAATGAAAAAGAAAGAGCCCAGGCCTCTAAAATCTTCACCTAAATCATAAATCACAGACTCAATCACAAACTCATCCTTAGTTTCCTCTCACAATAGACAATTGGCGTTTTCCTCTGGATTATCATTACATGACTTTATTGTTTAGAGAAAGTAAATCCCGTGAGAAAGAGGTGGATATGGCAGGGTCTCGGCTTTGAAAGTAACGTAGATACCAACTGTTGTGTCATCTGAAATCATTTTAAGGACTCATTAGAGTGAGTATTAACAAATTGGGCACCTACTCTGCCTTCATGCTTTCCATAATGCCACCAGGCACTGCATTTAAAACCTGCTGAGGTGGATTTTCTCTATCAGAGATAAATTCCCTGCATCTTGTAGAGGTTAAAGTGATGCATTTTTCCTATGCGCTGCCAATAGTGGGAGCTATACCAGGCAGTCACTCTACTAGACAAAGCTGTGCCAGCCTCATGTTTAATAGGATACAGAGACCGCTCAATCTGCAATGGCTACACTGCGTGTTGTGATCTGCTGGATAAATAGAACTCCGCACAGCTGACAACACAAAACCAACCTGTGCACAACCACGCAAACTGCAGCTGCACCTTTAACTATAGCAGGCATGGACCTCACCGCTAATAGACTGTAGAGTGCAACCAATTTAAGGTTTGCTGTATCAGCAATCCCCTCCAGCGAGCAAACTTGTTCACTAGAATGATTTATCAAAAAGGTAAACAAAGAGAGAGAAAATAGTGTTGACAACCATCCATTTAAAAATGTGAATAAATATTGCAGAACATTTTGCTGCTGTGTTTACCCTGTGCTGAGCAGGACCATCAAATTAATTTGAAGATTAAACGTTCTGGAAAGCTTTGCCAATCAGGCATAATCCTCAACACAGCTGCAGGGAAAAGACCAGTTTCAGTGTTCTCCAGCTCTTCTGAGAAATGCATACTTATGTTTCATGGTCTGCTTGAGCAAATTCTGAGAGCAAAACACCAGCTTTAAGGCTCTGATTCAAAGGCTATTGAAAACAAATGGGAATCTCTCCGTCAACCTCAATGGGTTTTGGATCACAGCCTGAATTGTTTCAACACAACTCAATCTGGACTGTACACTGTACACTTTTCCAGAGACTTGTGTTATTCTAGGAGATGAAGTATGACAGTGAAGAACCTAAGACACTTCTTGCTCTAGACTGGTCGCATTATCCCTGAAATGTTACTGTAGAGGCTGGCACATGATCTAAGCAAGCTGTTTCATTTTCATCTTTATGAGAAATCTTAAAACTTCCAATTGCCTTCCAGTCACCACCAGGTTGAGCACATTTCAAAACTCGATCACTAAGGTATATTCCCTAAAGCTGCCGACAAATTGATAATGCAATGGGGCTTTTTTTGAAAGAAATGTAAATAGGAAATTTATGATTACTGCTTGATTTGTCCTCAACCATTGGTAAGGATATGCTGTCTCGCGAATCATGATGGCCAATAAACTCTTCTATAGATCTCATCTCTTTCCAAAATTCACAGGGAACTTCGGAATTACACTTTTCTAAAATTTTACTTTATTTCTACTTTTCCTAATTGCTGTATTGTACAGTGCTTATTATCGTATAAAACAGTTTGTGAAAATACCTTTGAGAAAAGGTGTATAGCTATAAGTCTCTGAAAACTGCTAGACCTCTGATTGGAAAGCAATTGCTCTTATCTCAATCTCTGAATGAATAAGGATTCAGTGCCTCCACAGCACAACTTTCCCTTTATCTTACTATCTCAGCCTTGCTTTCTACGGTCAGAAGATCTACCTACTCTACATGGCTGTAGGAAAACTGCCACTTTCTACTCACCTCACAGCACATCGAATGCTGTTTGAGGAAGTTATGTTTATTCCAGGACCAAAGTAAGTGCTATGTTGTATTATGCAGCAAGAGCAAGGAAACAGGCAAATCCAGCAGAACTTATCTGTAAATACTAGATCATGTCCTTTCACTGCATCTCCCTGTCTCATCCATCACCCAGTGAACGTCCTTAATGCCACCACTTTGTAAAGCAGAGAGTAGTATTGCTGTGGTCTGCCTTAAAATCTTAGCAGCTTGGGTGTAGTTTTAGTGTAATTACAATTATTTAAAAGAAAATAAAAATCAAGGTCCTTTAGAATATAAGCTACTGACACATCACAATGCGTGAAAGAAAATTCTAAAGGATTTCCTTGGAGACTAAATAGCAATGGCAAATAAATACATAAACAAGAGCACTGGTTGGACTGAGGATCTTTGGATCATACACATGGACTGAAAAAAAGCCAAGTGAGGTTTTGAACTGAATGCTGGCTGAAAGCTGCTTCTGGCTGGAAGCAAGAAAATGGTCCCCTCCAATTTCATGACTTACGGTCCAAAATTGTGAATGGACATACACTTTTCACTTAGGTAAACATGGTATCAGATGTACCTCATTACCACTCAGCATTGATTCCTCCTCTCCCTCTAGGAAAAGACATTGGGAGTTCTCAACTTTGAACTCACCAAATCAAAAATGGTATGGAGAAAAGAAATTGGCACCCTTCCAGAGTTCTACAAAAATAGACTCCAGGTCTTCTCATTTTCCAAACCTGTCTTTAGCACTGGCATACTTTCAGAGTCTTTAAGTCTCACTCAAATCGTATATGGACCATCTTCAAAACTGATTTGAATAGTTCACAAATATTCACAGCATCACAGAATGGTAGGGGTTGGAAGGGACCCCTGGAGATCACCTAGTCCAACCCCCCTGCCAGAGCAGGGTCACCTAGAGCAGGTTGCACAGGAACGCGTGTCACTGATGCTTTCTTTCACCAATTTCTTTTATATAGAGACCAAAGTAAATTAATGCAATCCCTTACTTTAATAGGAAAGTAAATCTCTATGGTTAACATAACCAAGGAACTTAAATAATTTCCAATCTGGTCAAACTGCCAATCATGGTGGGCTTTGTTTTATGGTACCTAATAAAATCACAGCAATAATTTTTGCATGCTATTTCATAAATCCTCAGAAATACATACATACCAAGATAAGTGAGAATCCAGTGCACTCTATTTTAAAAAAGATCAACACTTTAACTTCATGGTGGAGCTTTTCAAGTAAGAAACAGGGAAAATGAAGTCATTAAATATTCAAGGCTAGGAAAAAACCTTAAAGGTAACATACATTTTGACAGCATCCTTTTAAGTAATTTTTGTGGTTTTCCTTGAACTACTTCATCAGTTATTTATAAGCCGTATCACAAAAATCATAAGCCATATGAAGGAGCGATTTACAAGCAATGAAATCTGTATTAACACCTGAAAAAGTATGTTTTCTAAAATATCAAGACAAAAAAATGTGCAGCACGTTCTTTTCAGATTTCCTGCTCCTCCGTCTCCCTCTCTAGTGCCCTCCTTGAATTAAGGGAAGAAACATTCACAGAAAACTTTCACTGCGAGCCCAGTTCTTCAAAGTGCTGATTGTCCTCTGATTTTCAGATTGACTTTCTATATGGTGTCCCTTGCTACACAAAATGGTAGACGTTCCCTATGCGTACAAAGAGATTTAGGAAACAGTTTCCTGTACTTTTGCCGATGTATAATTCTCAGCTTTAAGGGGCAAAGTCCGTGGGACTTCAGTGCCCGCAATCTCTTGCACCTGCTGGAGAGTGCTCTTTCCAGTGGTGCCCGGGGACAGGACAAGAGGTCACGGGCACAAACCTGAGCATAGGGAGTTCCACCGAAACATGAGGAGGAACTTCTTTACTTTAAGGGTGGCAGAGCGCTGGAACAGGCTGCCCAGAGAGGTGGTGGAGTCTCCATCTCTGGAGACATTCAAAACCTGCCTGGACGTGATTCTGTGCAACCTGCTCTAAGACGACCCTGCTCTGGCAGGCGGGTGGGACTAGATGATCTACAGAGGTCCCTTCCAATCCTACCATTCTGTGATTCTGTGATTCTGTGATGTAGACTCAGAGCAGCACATAATTCTGTCTGCAGGATCAGAAACAAATACATCTGCTTTAAAACAGACACACGACGACAACAACTATGAATCCTCCACCAAATTAATCAGTGATTGTATTTTGAGCTTGGAGGATGCTTCGTGGTCTTTAACTATTCATTTACTAGTGCTCTTGCTGTTACTGGCAGAAGGGATACTACTGTGTTTCAACCTGTATTGCCACCTTGCTCAAAGGAAGATGTTAATTATTGCTGCATTTTTCTTATATCAGTGAACCAAAGTGTAAGATGTTAATTTTTATAGTCCTTCAACCTTAATAAGGAAGTTTTCTGAGAAATATTTTACTGAGCCAACACTGGTCATATAGCAAACTCGTTCTCTATTAAAAGTGAAATTTCCTTCCTTTGTCTTTCCTTTCTATTGTTAAAAAAAAAAAAAAAAAAAGGAGGAGGGGAAGGTGCTAGTTATTTGGCTTTCAGTGGAACTGGCACTTGAAAAACTCTTGGTCTTGTTTGTGCCAGTTGGAAAGAGTTACATGCCAGAAGACTGGTGCATAGCTCTGTTGTAAGCCTGTAAATCTTATGGTCAAGCACAAAGCTGACAACATGAGTCAGAGGATAAAGCCTACTGCTTCGTTGGTTGAAGAAAACATTTGGAGCAGAGCAGCGCCTTGGCAGGCTGTAAGACATGAAGAGACTACTGTTCCCTGCCACACAGCTAACAGAGTAACAAAAGCTGTAGGGAACATGGTCTCTGGTTTACAAACACCAATTATTCAGCATTGTCCTCTCTGCTGAGCTGCTGCTAATACCAACCTTGCAGGAAAATATTGTTTTATGCATGAAGCAATTCACTGAGGGATCCCCTCCACCCTCATATTTTAGGAGCACAAAATACTAATATGGATTGCCACATGCAGAGACCATTGATTGCATTGCAGCATATGGCTATCTAGTTTGAAGACATGAAATAGAAATGGCTTTTACCCTTCTGGATTACAGTGAGTAATATTTCTCCATTAGATGCTGTAGAATTGCTGTCACCTCCCTAATTATCCAAGGCTTAATTCAACCTGACAAAACTAAGATTTATTTTTCTGGACTTTTTCTCCTTAATTGTGATAGGGGTGCTGTATGATGAGGAACAGCTGCTGTGATGAGACCTCTTACTCCAACTCTGACCACCAGTACCAACACTATGACACAGCGGGGAAGCAAAGCACTCAGTCTACCCAACCCTCCAGGAATACCTGTATCCATTTAAGGGTGCAAGTAAACCTATAAAATACTATATTGTACCACAGTGAATTGCTTTGGTTCTGTGCATCAAACTAGAATGATTGTCTTGGCTTATCAGTATTTCACTGAACAATACACAGAATTCACTTGCATCTCTTCAAATGCAAAAGATATAGCTAGAACAAGGGAAAACTGGTATGCAATTAATACTAGGCTCCTGGAAAAGTCAAAAGGACTTATTTAACACTGGCAAAACCTTACACTCCTTTTTCCTGTGTCCATTAATTTTACATGGGTTGATCTGTGATATGTCCCATGTTGAACAACCCATAGAGTATAAAATATATTTTCAATTAAGTATCTTCCTGACTGGTGTGGAAACAACATCTGACATCATAGTCTAAAGCACCAGCCTTGAGGCTACGATGCTACAAAAAATGCATATTTGAAACCAGTGAAATTATTTCACTAGCCCGTTATATTCCAAACAGACAGATGTATTTAAAAGATGAGTTTTCCACTTGGCTGAATATGGCAATATGCTCTCAAAACTCTTTCATTACATCTCAAATTTAATGTGTATGGAAGCACAGCTGTAATGCAGCAATTCTTCCTGTGGAACTATTCATGGACTTCTTGAATTCATGTAGCTTTCATATGATGGCTTACTTGCCATTAGGCAAAACATTGGGATAGGAGTGGAGTGGCAGCTTTAGCCTAGACAGACACCTTGGGGCTGAGCAGTTGAGCTCTATAGAAGCATTTCCAGTTCAAAGATCTGACAGATCAGTTCTTGACAGCTTAAAATATTTGGGGGAATATCTGTTCTCCAGGATTAGAAGTTGTCTGACCTCATTTTACCCTGTCACTCAAAAATGAATGGCGGGAAAGAGAGGGTGATTCTACAAAAATTTGTGCCTAATTTGGTCTAGCCCACACGTGATGTAAAGTCCTGTAACACAGGGCCTGAAAGAACAGTAGTACCTGCAAGGCACACACGTTATGTCCATGTCCGCACTAACGTGACCAAGTTCTTCTGCCAGACCATGGCTGTACCTTTTCCCTTTCATATTCCTCTCACTTTTCTGTTTGTCTCGGATTCAGAAATTGTGCTTTAAAGTACATCAGGAGTACATCCCAGCTTCCATAAGTACCTTCCTCTTTCCATGGCACTGTATGTTACAACCACCTCTCTCCTTTCCTCTTGCACAGCAAATCTCAGTAACAAGTCAGCTGGGTTAGTTGCAAGTGTAACAGTAAGCTTCAGTGCATCATTGGGGTACTAAACCTAAACTTAACTCATGTAAGTATCATAAAAAAATAAAAAACATTGATATTTCAAGCAGACGTTTAACAAGAAAGAGGGAAAAGCTTATGACCTCATGTTCTTTGAACTTGTCTTTAAATGAACTTGTTTTTCTACATTGTTCGGTCTCATGTACAAGATAGTGTTTTAAGGGAACAAGCCACTTGGGAATGATGTAGCAAACTCAGTCATGATTACTGCAATTCAGGAGGGAGTCAGCTGGACAGTTTCTATTGGCAACCATTAGACAGATTAAAGGAAAAACAATAATCCTCCCCTCTGCCCCAAATCCTGCAAAAAACCCAAGCTCATTTAGGAGCTCCAAGAAAATAGGAAGAAAGTATGTAAAGCCAATATTTTAAGTTGTGTTCTGTGAAATATCTTCTTGTCTAGTAGCAATAAGGCTTCCTATTAAAATAAACTGTATGGTTGTAAAATCGAACATTGGTCCTCCAAGTAGGACTCACCAGGAGTGCTAGCAGGTTGCTGCTGGCCTACGTCAACAAGAAAGTTGTGCGATTTTTTGAATCATCTTCATTGGACTGGTAACTCTCAGAAAGAGGAGGATTTAAAATCACTACTTCAAATGTCAGAGTTGATGCACAGGCAGAAATTCTCCTGTGCTTAGCTGGAAACCAAAGTACCTCAACTGACTGTAAAATAAGCATTTGATTGGAGGCTTTTCGTCCGGGACAATTTAACACCAAATCCCATCTTTCCTTCATGGACTTCAAGGAGTTTAACTGAAGGAAGGGGAACAACTATACTCATCACCGTCTGTTCACAAGTGTCAGCTAGGATCTGCCAACTAGCATGACCAAGAGCCCTTCCAACACACCATATCCCAGAGAACAAAAAGAAAGGCCTTCTGAAGTCATGCTGCTAAAAGGAAATGTTCTCTGCTTCCATTTAAACTGATGGCAGTACTTCCACCCTGACTGTTGTGAACAGGTTTAGATACCACCTGGGAAACCTCCCTGACCAGTGGGAGTCACTGGTGGGTGCTGAGCAGCTCCTTTTCCCCATGCCAGGATTGCACTGAACACCATTTCATAAACAGAGTTGAAAACAATTCAGTGGCTTATGTAGTTTCCAAATACAGAGCTGTTTTAAAATCTGGCTTGTACACCTGCCAAATTCACTAATTCAGACACCGCACTCTCTTTCAGAGTACTAGAAGCATCAGGTAGTTGTGTGGTTGAAATCACTGAGAAACACAGAAGACGTACGCCAAATGCATGACTCGGTGCGACTGCTTGTCAGACAAGAACATCCAAAAGGAGAACATCTGTAACAAAGCCACCTTATGCAGATTCCTAACTTCTGTCATGGGTTGTGCTTTAACCTGAAATCAGGAATGTTGGCATGTGGCTTTTCTCTAGGCCCTATTCTGCGATGCCTGACGTTGGTCAGTTCTGCATCTTTGCCCAATGTTGTCTGGTCCCAGCAAAACGTGTACAGACAGACATCAACACTGATGGACAGGGTGCTTTATCTCCAAGCACTCAAATCAGATTTATATGCTGGAGTCGTTCAGCCTAGTTTCACTTTTCAGTGTCGAGTCTGTTTCTCTTCAGCGTTTGAATATAAGGAAGTTCTAGAGAATCTTTCCTCTCTCTAACAGGCATTAGCGAGAAGCATGGCAGGTTACAGGGAGTCTGTCCACTTGGTACAAGCGATTTGCCTCATTCTGTCATGAGACTGCTGATCTTCACAAAAAAAAGTCCTTGGCTCACTGTTCAACAGTACAAGTGTCATAGATGTAAAGGAGATTTTACTGAGACAGTGTATTGATGGTGTATCCAGTCCTGTGGCTCTAGAATACAGGGATTCAATCCAGAAACCTTATTGCTAGGTATGAGTTTCATTATCATATCAGATGTTCCTAGGCAGTTCAAAGTTTCAGCTTTTGTTCACTAGTTCTTGGTACAAGCTCACTCCATCTCGATAACAAGCCTGTTATTCTTCATATATAATCTGGGAAAAAAGCATTCAAACTTCTCAGCTTTTAACACCTTTTTTAGAAAGAGCATGCTCAGCTATTTAAAAACTGTTAGTAAATGTATCTTCATTGCTAGGAAACCAGTTATTGCATTAAAATGCTAAACTGCATCCACAGGCTGCTTTTCATGTCTAATTTGCAATTTCTATTATTTAATGTCTGTGTTAGCATCAGGCAATGATCTCATCCATTGTCAAAAACAAAGAGAAGTTTAGCTTGTTCTTGGATGAGTGATTCTCCAGGAGAAAAAAATACAGGACTTAACAAGACAGCAATCTCTCAGGAGATAGCATTCCGTTATGAAAGGCTATTCTATTATTAAATGTAGTAAATCTATGGTTACTGAACCTCTTGGCATGAGATAATATGGAAGGGTCCAGTTTATGAACTAGATAACATGCTGATCATTAAATACATGCTTAGAAAATACACAACCACCTATAGGAGCAAGAACTGAGTAAGGCCCATACAATGAAAACTGATATGATCCTAATAGGTGGAGATTTAATATTCAAGGAAGAAATCCTCAAGGTTTGAGCTATGCAATAATACTCTTTCCTAGGAGGCTGGTGGCAAGGGCACAGGGAGCAGAAGCATTCTGCTCATTGGAGTTTCTTCTGCCTCATTATCACCCTCTTACTTCAGGTTAGCTGAACTATACCTTATCTGAGACAATCTTTGTCAGAGACTGAGAAATTCAAGAGAAACCATCCTAAGCAGGTCAGAGAATTAACAGCATAAAAAATCCTGCTGCTTTTCTTGCTCAGTTTTCAGGTGTCATGCCACAACCTTAGATACAATCATTACTTGCTCTAGCTTGCTCTGAAGCTGGGCCATTGGTGTATGCCACAGTAAAACGAAGCCCAGATGGGTAGGAAATGTAGACGTATTTAAGTTGGTTGTTTATAGTTTGTATGTTATGAAGTATTAGTCTCTTAACATGGGAATTCACACCTTATGGGGAATAGTACAAGTGCTAGTAATGAAGTTTTGATGAGTCACACTGTTTAGGTACGATCAGGATTATTATTAACATTTCTGAGCACAGTTCAAGTTCAAAGTTCCTTATGAAATTATGTCCTAATATCTCCGGCTTTTTTCACTGTCTCAGGCCTTCTTACCCCTTTCCCCTCAAACAGCTCTCTTCAAAGCTGTTGCTGATCTGGATATGAGTCTTGCTTTGCATTGCATTTGCAGGGTGCATCCTTCTGGGTTTAATACGCTAAGAAAAGTATTTCTGCAAGCCTGAAGCAAATAAAAGTAAAAAAAAGAGCATTGACTCAACTCTGTGCTCAGCTTCTCAGCAGTGCTCAGGGTCTGTGCCACATATTTTCTTTTCAACATGATTTCATCAGAATGCTCACGAAGTTTCAGAGAAAGCAGTTACACTTTTAGTCCACAAAAATCAGCTTTGTTACATGCATTGGCACTTGAAAAACATCATACAACAGCCTAGGTGGAATACAGACCATCCCAAAACTAGGCATGCATTCTGTGGTGTGAATTTTAACATCGTTTTCATGATTGGGCCTTAATATATTTATATAAAACAGCAGCATGTCCTTGAGACATTTTAGGAGAGCAAGGTAAAGGCTTCATTGCCCACACTACTCTTCAAGAGCAGAAACATTACGGGTTTTAGATTTGATGCGTAACGCCAGGTTTCCTTCTGTGAGAAGATGACAGCAGAGCTAGGAGCAGCATGCAGGAGTTAGCCCACCGTTCCTGCCGCTGCAGTACAGTCCCAAGCAAGCAGTCTAACACAAAAGTGGAAGGAGTGACAAGTATGTCCTGCTTTCTGCATGCAAGGCAGAGACACAGCAGTTTGTCAAAACTCACAGACAGACAGTGCCAAAGCTGACACTGCACTCAAGTTGTCCTAGCCTTGTACGTAGCCACAGGACACCTCCTTCCCATGAAAGGAAGAGCCACTAGGAAAATGCCTGCCTTTGGATCGGGGTGTACTAGCAAAGGCCACATAGAAACATGATCTGTGCATTTACAGGCTACATGCTTCAAAGGCAATCCAACTAAAACCAGAAAATTAGAACGGCAATTTGACCACCTGACTTAAAATACCTATTTTTTTCACTGCTTTCATTCAAACGCTTGCAGCCTTCTTGTCAGTAACCACCTCCACAGCTATTATTTGGACAGCAGTGAACCTGACATTGCTGATCTACCCAGTGTTCTTGCAGTGAAGGTCATTCTGCAACTCAGAGTACGATGCAAGGAAGGGCTAACAGTATGCTCATCCTCCTCCTTCTCGGTCTGTAGGAAAGTTTATCACAGCTGGAGACATAAACCAGTCATCTAAGATACCAGTTGTTTGCAGTAGAGCAAACAAAGGGAAAGCAGTCTTCCTGATTCAGTGTTAAAAAAAAAAAAAAAAAGAAAAAGAAAAAAAGAAAAAAGTGGCTATCAAAGTCTAGCAGAGCTAACTTGATCTGATTCACAATTACAGATCACTGCATGAGAATGGCACATTTCAAAATTGATAATTTAATCAAAGCCAGACTCTTGCCACACCCCATACTTTGTTAATTCAAGACTTTGCAGTATGCCCGCTCTTCAGCCTGGCACCCTGAGAGTCATCCCTGCTTTGGATATAAAAGGTACAGGATGCTAAACCTTGTCACCAGCAATCATCTGTATGTTCAATGTTGCATGAGCTATCAAGCAGCACAAATGAGGTTAGTCCATGGAGGACTGAGTCCTGATACAATTATTTTAGTGGCAGGGGGTTAAGTGTTTAAGAAGAAAGAGATAAGCCACTGAATTGTTCATCATGTCACCCCTCATAGGTACCCTAAGACTATGAGTTACTGACACATATAATGGATGGGAGTGCATATAACACAAGACTAAATTAATTGTTATGAGCTCAGCTGTTTATAAAACCACTAAGGTCTACTCTTCTGGCAGATAACATGTACATCTGCCATGATTTTCAACATGTTCAGAAAACCACATTGCTCTGGACTGTCGTAGTTCCCTGTAAGAGACACATTTACAAAACAGGTGACTAACTGAGGTGTGCAGCCTGTAACATTTAAATTGTGGTTAAAGCAAGTAGCTTTCCCAGATCAAGTAGATCACAAGTCTCATGGTTTATTTCCAGTCCAGTTCTCAGAAGAGATCTCTTGAAATTGTGTGGTTATGCTTTAGAACAGTATGTAAAGGTAAATACCCTATGCTGGTCCTGCTGAGCAGCTACATATGGATATAGCAGCTATCACTGGCCATTTCTCTTAATTGCAGAGGAACACAACTGGTTTTAGAGGCGACTATAGTTCCATAAAAGATTATTAATTTTTGCAGGGTTTTTGGACATCACCTTCCAGTTTTCCCTTCCCATTATCTTTCTTGTTCAAGGCCTGTACACTATTGTATGTATTGTCATACAGCCAAGAAAATATATGTCAAGGAGAATGCAGAACCTTTTAAAATCTCAATCACTGCATCAGGGTCATGGAGGTGAAGGTTTTAAGCTTACCACCTTTCACTACATCTATGTTGAGTCCAATGCAAAAGAAGAGACCTTATAATCTCTGCAGACTTTTGCTTGTACTTCTTTTTTTTTGCTGTCAAACTAATGACCATGAACTGTCCTTTGACTCTTGCCATAGGAGACTGGCTAGAGGACAGGTCTATAAGAGCAATCCTTGGTTTTGCCTAGAGCGGGGTTTTAGAGTTCAGAAACCAAGATGCTATTTTAAAAGCAAGAGAAGTGCTGCAGGACAAACAGGGCATTTGTATGCAGCATAGTGTCTTCCTTTTATCTTAAAAAAAACAACAAACAAAAAAACGAAACGCTTGCGTGCTTTGCAGCAAAGCATGCAAGCTTCTCTCTTCCTGTGGACACATATAATCCTAAAGACAGATCTGAAAAACTTTGGCTAACCTGATTTAATATGACAAGCTATAATAAGAAGAGGGGGGAAGACCCACAGCAACTAATTCCAGTGAATTTTAGTGTGGTTTCTGAGCAAGGAGAATACATTAACAGTATTGGCTGGTTCTGAAAAACAGTGGTTGATGCATCTAGAAATAAAACCCATTTGAACTACAGGGCTTTGTCTTGGGCACCAGAAGAAAGTACCAGAAACTATCTTCTACAAAAATCCCCAAGAATTACCTCACCTAAAACAACCTATAAAGCAGTATGTGGAAATATTGTAGGACTATACAGCATTGTCCCGATGGTTATAAAGACGGGCAAGAGAAGGAATCTACTTTTCTCCTGGCAGTAATCTTTCCAGGCCAGGACTGTATAAGCACCACAGGTTTTCATAACAAGGTTAGACAAATTGCACCTTGACAGAAGTGCACACTGCGGACTGGAGGATAAGGACACAAATCCCTCTGATACCACTAGCTTTTATCTCTGCATAGAGGCTTTTAAAGGGCCAGATTGAGCAGAAAAGCCTTGTGCACTGTGCAACATTTCAACTGAGGCAAAGGCAATACCTGTTTTCAGAAGTCGGAATCATCACCAGCAGATTAAATAACCACAGGGAATAGAGTGTATCAGGGACAGGATGTAATGATAAACACCGTATTCTAAGTCAGAGGCCTAGATCATGGTCTCCCCTTACCTACCAACCTCTGAACCAGCAAGAACGGTCCACATTTGGCTTTTCAGTTGGGGTACCTGACTTTAGATCAGGCAGCCATGCAGGACAGACCTTACAGCAGCCCAGGAAGTATTTCCTGCAGTTGCAAAGTGATTTGGAGACCTCCCTCCCACTTCCAAAAAGAAAACATATAAACTGGTGAGCGAGACCAAAATCAGCCACAGGCTTTCAAAGCTGGAACTGAAGATACATCCTTTCACGCTCACAACAGTATCCTGTTTGAACGTGGGAAAAGCATGTGTGTACCTGCTTTTCCACAGACTTTCTGCTTTACTGCATAAATGACACGGGTCAGTGAACCTGCAGGTCAACTCAGCATGTTCATACAACTCCTTGCCCACCCAAGGGCCTTTGTCAGAGCTGAAATAACAAGGCTGAGCATAAAAAGATGCAATATAAATGCAAAGTATGTGTGTGGGGAGTGGGTGGTAAAGATGGGAACAAAAGACATTTATCTATAAATTCTTTTACAGACAAGATGCTGTTTCTTGGAATGACTATTTTTCTGCTACAGTTTACCTACCACAGAAGACTCCCACAAACACCCCTGGAGTAATATTTGTAGACATAGCGTTCTATACATTATTATTATTATTATTATTATCTTGGCAAAGCTTATTACAGCAAAGATTGCTCCGGGCCCAACTGCAAAGAAATGTTATTCTTTCCCCTGGAAAGACTGCAGCATTTGGTTTGTCTGTAGGACAACGCAGCAAGAGCACTTCCACCCTCTAGCAGCCCAGTTCTGGCCTTGGAGAACCGACCAGTTCTTACAACATAGTATTTCCACACACAAAATTAAGAGGCCAAGCAGAGAACAAGCAACTGTCTTGAAAATAGGGAGCAAAATATCCTGATGAAAAGTTGCTTTGTCTTTTAAAGTACTATCCAGGGAGATGAAAAGAGGAATTAATGGCAACCCTTTTTGTAATGAAACTTTTAAAATTAATAGTTAATTGCGTTGGAATAAACCTGCCAGACAAGACAATGTGGTTTTGTAGCAAAGATCACCCCCCACAGTTGCCTTCAAGAGTTCCAGGGATGACAGGATTTCAAATGCTTCATGCTCAGAAACAGCATGTGGCTTTCTAGAATCACTGGAAAACACAGGGAGCCAAGTCTTGCAGTCATCTAACTGGTCTGTGGCCAGGAAGACCGGTTTTCACTCCTGACCTCTGGCAAAAGCAGACTGTTTGCAAGGTTACATGCAGATTCACATGCATGCAAGAAATGGTGTTGCAATACTGCAGCAGCCAAGTAGCAAACCTCAATGCCAGACCTTAAAGGGGGGCAAGGGTGAGGGTTTTTTTTAAATAACACTGAAGCAAAAGTGATTTTACTCTCTCATATCCATTTACTTATCATCAGCAAGACAGTTGTAGTAGAGTGGCTTGCCCAGCAGCCGGGCACAGAAGTGCTAGTACCCCAGTGTCTGTCAAGAACTTAAAATGGCATGGAAGATGAGGGACACCTGCTATTGAGTCCTCCTCCTGTACCCTGGATTCCTCAGTGTTTGGAAACCATGTGCCAGTCTTCGGTCTACCCTTCTGTACCCATTGCAAGCTGATAGCCCGTCTCTCCAACCTATTCCACCTCTGCAGATCACTAGGATTTGCTCACCGTCCTTCATATTTACCTGGTTGTTTTATGGTTCCTACTCTGTTTTCTGCCTTCTGCCATGATCTTTAAAAGGCTTGAATCTTTATTCTAGCCTAGAAGTAGAGCCTTCCTTCTTTTATGCTGTCCTTCCCACACTGTGTGCCCTGAGAAGCTGCACATACCATCTGGGGTCCAATGACGTGCTAATCTAGGTGCCATCAACCAACACATGCCATTAATATAGCCCTTCGCCTGCTGTTCGTTCCTGCTGCTGCGTCCAGAACCACACATGCCCATTCATGTCAGCCTTAATATTTCTATCACAATACTCAAACAGGTTTGTCTCTGTAGTGCTACCAACATTACAGTGTTCTTCTGGGTGGTTGAGGAAAGAAAAAGACTTCTTATTTGCTTAAGGATTTTGAAATCCTGGTTTTGGCACTCTGCAAAATTTTTAAGCTTGAGTGAAATCTGTGCCTTAATTCCCTGCTGTGTAAATAAGGATGGTGAACAGTTTATCTTCTATATCTATTCACTATAAATGGTTGGGAACACAGATTGTCTTGGTAGTGTGTGATAGGGGTCTGGGCACAAGATAGAACCAATTTTAGCAGGTATGTCTCAGTGTTTCAGACGTACTGAGCTCTTGCAGGTAGACAGGGACACCTTTGGGGTGGGGATACACAAACCACACAGACACAACAATTCTGTTTCAAGGGACTATTTCTACTATAAATTTTTAGGTATGTAAATACCGGCAAACCATGATTATGGTTCCTGTACAAACATAGCTTACAATCCTACTATGTTTTTTTAGGTACAGAAGCAGCAATTACCAGCTTATACGGTTCCCTGCCTTTTTGTGCCATTTCTCACTGTACATGTAAGCTAGGATATTTGAAGCAAGGTGGGGTTTTTTTTCCCTCCCCTTTTAACTGAACATAGTGTCTGAAAGCAGTGTTTGAAACAAGAGAAGAGACAGGTCTTCTATATTCTCCTCACTGCGCAATTCATCCCTGACCTAAATGAGCAGCCTTCAAAGCATCGATGCAGTGTTTGTGTTCTCCACTCTCAAGCCTTGAAGTCTGCCTATGGCTCAATCTCCATGGTGGCTGTTTTACTCACAAGCCATTTAGTCACAAGGAATAGGCTAACAATACTTGATTATTTTTCACTGGCTACTGAGAAGCCATCATCAGGAATGACTTTCTACCACTGTCAATAGAATCTGGAGGTGAACCATTGGATGTTGAGGTTATTCCAGATTCAATCTCTTTAATCACTAGCTCCCATTAAAGACAAGTTAGAGGCACCAGCACACTGCTCATCAGAGATGGATGACCACATGCACCTTGCTGGTTTTCACCCACAGTTCAAGTGTAGAGGGAGGGAAGGAGGAAGGAGAGAAAGGAGAAGCAAACAAAAGTGGCAAAGGATTGAAAAAATGTTTTTTTGTAGGATGCGTAAGACATTAAGACTACCAATACTTCTCTCTATTTCTTACTGTATTCAAACATTTTTCTTCACTTGAAGTATTTCAGAATTATTGCCCATTCCCTCTGAAATGCTCAGCTCTGATTTCAAATCTATATAGATGAAGTCACGTTATTTTAAGTGACATCATGTATAGAAATGGATGTGGATACAGTAGGTGTGAACCATTCCATTAGTGCAAGGACCTGCAAAAGCCATTCTGAGTGCTTCACCAGCAACATGTGAAGACGGTTGCATGACTCATGACGGTTACTCCAGGCATCAAAGCGCCCAAGAAGCTCTGAATACACTAAGTCAACATCATAAAATTGTATTGGTTTATGCTTTCAAAATACAGCCATAGAAAAATTCAGAAGTGTCATAATCATAGTCCTTGAGGTACAGAGGATAACTAGGCACTTGAATGGGGAATTGGATACTTGCTGGCCCATCATGCTGTTGGATGTCTCTACCTTAATTTGAAAATTAAGCTCCATATTAGGTATTTACTACAATGCACCAATACAAGAACACTGCTTTTATGCAGCCCGAAGTAGATGCTTATTTTGTTCTACTTAGAATTGTACACGAAAGCTCAGACTTCGATTAGCATTGGCATGCAGGAGAATCTCTGTAGCTGTGTTGAAGTTCTGCAGCTTAGCAAGCTCTTACTAAATCTTCCAGGAACGGAGTCTTACTCGTATATGCATGAGGAAGCAGATACAAAAAACAAATGCTAAGAAACAGTGATGAATATTGCATAAAGGCATTGACACAGATTGGTCATCCTCTTCTCGATATCTGGAAGCATATCCAACTTGAGGCTATGACAATTAACTATTGGAAGATCTGAAAGGAAGCTGTCTGATTGTCCATATGCACACGCAGCATATTCAAAGTGTCAGTATAAGCTATGGAGATTCTGTGTAGCTTGTTTCTAATTTTTCTAAATTATAGAATTTTCTTCACAGACTTTTAAAGTTGCATGCATTCTTCTTAATATGAGAGTTAAATTTGTTTGCAAAGTTATCATGTAGAGCTGACTTCGCATATAACCTCATGTATCCAAAATCCACCCTGTTAATCTAACTGTAATCATAATGGTGATGTGTTGACAATATTTGTGTAGAAGAATGTGCAAAAATCACAGTTTATGAAGAAAACTCAGTCATGCTGTCCTATATTCAGAGTAGTTTCCATGCTGTTATTGCCATAGAAATTTGTTTCATTTTGGCTATATTTCTTTAAATCCACATTATCTTAGGGAAAATTCAGCTGGTCCAGTTAAGATTTTCTCATTTTTACTTGCAAAAACTATTCCTTTTTTCAACTTAAATTGTTGTGTAGAGCCGTCATTGGTCTGTTTATTTAAGATGTATAAAAGCAACATGTAATTCAACCACTTTTTAGAAAAAAAACTTTGTGCTTTCTCAGGTATTCCAGGATGGATTACCCGTTAATATTAAGGCGCCCTTACACTGCTTGGAACAATTCAAGAATCCTGCCAAGACATTAGGAATTAGGTCCAGGTAAATTCTGTTTTTTCCAGCCATACCAGTACAGAATTATGTGTTGCCAGTTTAGTATATTTGGGTGTTTGTTTCTGTGATGAAGTGATCCAGCAGCGCCGCTGAAACAGAGCAAGTTCTTCCATGCCTTTGCTACACATTGACAAGCCTACTGAAAAGGAAAAAATAATAATAACAACTTGCTTTTGAGTGATATTTTTCATTATTGCCTACTCAGCCAATATCTTTGGATACCTATTACGAGGGAGAATGAGGTTCAGCCCATTTTGCAGCAATCATCTACAGAATCTGACAAGGCGCTTGCACAGTGGGAGTTGCCGGTGATGCATTTTTCAGTACTTGTTCCATGTGATCAAATTGATCTCAACCTTTCTGTACAGGAATCAATGGGGTATTTGACTTAATTGACCTTTCTCAATAAATATGCACTCAAGGATCACAGTGTGCTCTTGCTAGCTCCAGTTCAACTTTCTAAATTGTGTCAGAAATGCATCCATCCCCTGTAACACCATTTTTACAGATTAGAACACAGAGAAATAGAATGATAAGCACCTGAATCAATGTTATCCTTCTCTGCCAAGCTGCTAACAGGTAACATGGCTTTAATAGCAAAAGATCTCCCAGCATGGTTTCAAATGACAAGCTGTTCAGTGCTAGGCTATCTCAACATCCACTACTCACACATTTGAGTTCAGTAGTTTCCCTGTGTTTTGATGAGGTACTGTACTTACACCTGCCCTCAGGTGTAAACAGGAAAGCAACATCACACAGCAATAGCACAACACACATGAATTGTTCCTGTTCCTTCCTCAGCTCAGTTTTTCACCCGGGGCCATTTTCAAGGTCTTGCTTTTCTCTCTTTTTTCTCTTTTGTTACTGTTAACGTGGCCACCTTTTTTTAAAGGAGGATTATAGAAAGGGATAAGTCTTAATATATTTTATAGTCAAGAGTTTGCTTATCAGATCCAGTTTTCTGTTTCATGGGAAATCTCCTCTGGAATGCCTTAGAGTATCTTTGAGCAGAGACAGTAATGCCATCTTATTATCCAATATTTTTGGCACTGATTTTTATCATCCATTTTTTGGCTATTTTAGAATAAGTGTAAAAAAGAAACTGAGTCTTCTCATTGTACTTTGCTTTCCTGAAGATGATTTGATAAGCCTACCCTTTCCATTAATTTACAGGAACATAAGTGACATTCGTTGGCTTGATACTTAACCTACACGATTGTAGAATTTGGTGGTTGTATTAATTCCCTGGGAAGTGAAGTGTCCTTCTTTTGCTACAGAAATGATCTCCTTAGTAAGCAAAGGCCTGGCCAAAGGTAAAACTCTGCACAAGTAATCACTGGCAACTCAAGCTTCCTGGCAACCCTGGTCGCTTAGATCAGAAGGCAGAACACACCCTTGTGCCAAAACCCAGCTTTAATATTCATGCTTCATTCCAGCACAAGTTATGCCTTAAGGCTAGGATATACCTGTGTGCAAAGACCTTGCACAAGGTTCACAAGCCACTTACTTACATCTTCAAAGTGACTTTAGAAGAGCCCTGGCCTTGTGGAGTCCTCTCTGCAGAGAGGAGTATGGTAAGCACTGAGCAGCATAGCAAAATGACAGACTAAAAGTTACTTTGATGATTTCCCGTCACTCTTCTACCTTCCTATGAAATTCACAGCATTTTCTTTTAAAATTTATTGCCCTCCAGCAAATGGTTTTGGGATCACTAAAAATTGTGTTGTCACGATAGGATGCATATTCTATTGAACAATTGTGTGTAAAAATCACATTTCCTTATCACAGCAGCGGGATGTAGTGGGGAACTAACAGAACACTTCTTGGCAGAACAGTACTTTTACTTAACTCCCCAGTAATAGATTTTGGCTGGTGTTCCTAGACGCTAGATTGGTGTTCCAGATCTGGAACTCCTCTCATTTGTCAGTGCAAATACATCAGCACATACATTCATCTGTTCTCCACCATGCCAAAACTCATTCACTCTTCCCAAACCATCTCCTCCCAACATTAGCATTCCCTTTTCTCTGAGCATTCTAGAGTCTCCTAACTTACTCTCTTCCTTCCCATTCAATGTTCTACCCCCCAAGCTAATCCCTATAGACATTCGGCTGCTCGCAATCTCCTTTTTTTCCCCATCTTTTTTACCTATATCTGTTACTCTCCCTGCAGAAGCTCCAGCCTCACCGCTAATCTCTCCTTCTATCAGCACATCAGCTGGTTTCTTCCTGCTACTCCATCATGCCAGCATGTGGTCCCCAGACCAAGGATCCCACCCACCATTTACACCTGCCACCCTCAGGTTTCCTTTGCCCTTCTGTAACATACTCTGAGGGTGTGCATGCAGCACAAGACAAAAAAGTCACACACACAATTGTAAATAGGCTCATTGCTAAGGGAGATATATTATAAAAGATAGAATAGGGCATGGGGAACATTCAGACTGTTTCAGAAACCTTCCTACTGAGATCCAGTTAAATCTGTAGAGAGACTCAAGAGAAGTTTTTAATCAACGTATATATTAGAAAATGTGTGAGTTGTAGTCGTGCTAGATGCCATTAAAACAAGAAAAGAGATAATTCCACTATAGTTTCAAATGTTTTTTAGTTGGTATTCCATTACTTCAAAAGCCAACAAATCATGCTCAAAATGCATGAATGTAACCAATTGAACATAAATATTTATTTGAACTTCAAAAGAATTTGCTGACTCTCAGTCACTGGTTACAATTTTCTCTTTTGTAGGATGCACAGTTTACTTTTGCAGGTCCCCCCAGAATGCAGATGTAGACATTTCTGAGATGCTGATGTCTGATTTATAAAATCAGCATATGGTCCATTCACTCCTTTGATGTTGCTATCAATGCCTTACCAGTTTCCGCAGGGTCAGCCTGCCATGTCAGGTATGAAAGTGTTAGTGTACCGAAACATCTAGTGCCATTAAAAACAAATATCACCCTGCACATTTCCTGCCTTCTGTGATGGACTTCCATTGGCCATAACAGATCTCATTTAGATTTTGATTCTTACTGTGTCAGAAATTACAAAATGCTATATACAGACACAGGATTGGAAGTGAGTGCCGTCAAATGGATTGCAAATTGCAAAAAAAGAAATGCAAAGCCAAGATAATTACCTATGTAAGTGCTTTTGTCTCATGAGGACCTATAAAGATAGATTTAGCTGGAAGCATGTGAGACCCAGCACCTGGTGTAACATCTGCATTATAGGCTGGAAATGAAATGAAAGGACGTGCACAGCTGATACTAGTATTCATCACATCTATCAATTCAGTGAGAGGGAAGAAAACAGAGAACGACAAAAGAAAAGACAGAAACTAAAACAGAAAGTACAATGAGATCTTGTTCAAAAAAATTGCACGTTAAGAAACGCACGTTGAATAGGAAGTAGCTCAAAATCTTTCAGAGTAACTCCCTGAGGTTGACCATGGTGGCTTAGGCACAGATTTGCTGACAGAGAGAATGGAAAAAAGATATTGTGCAACTTGGAGACACATTGCCTCTTACTGCAGCGTTTCCACAAGGCTAAGAGCACGATTATTCTCGATACCAGTTCACAGCCACATCTTCTAGCTGCCAGCAGAGAGCTCTGACAGGTCTGGTCTAGTATGAGTGAGGGAGAAGATACCCTCAACATTTCCTGTTGCCATTAACTGTGCCACTCGGTGTGTTATGAAAAAAAGTTATGACGCTGGGAAAAGATCCTTGGACAAATGCATTGATCCTTCATTTGCTGTACAGGTTATTAGGCCATCCGGTAAAGCTGAGTCCAACAGAGATGGATGGGATTTCATATACTCAGTGGATACCATCTCCTATTTGCCATCTCTGTGCAGCTCCAAGCTGAGTATGCACCACTACTCATCAACATCCCACGCAGGGACAGGGAGCACAGGCACCTTGCTCCTGGTCCCAGACTGCAGGAACTCAGATCAGTGCCAAGGTCCCTTAGACTCCAGTAGACGAGTTTAGATCCGGTTGCCTCAATGTCATAGATGTTCAAAGGGGGAATGAAATTTAGAGAGCAACAAAGCATGTTTAGAGTCTAGCTAACCTCCACTATGGGGATGAGATGAAAAACCTCTGTCTTTTGACTCCTTTAAGCCAGGGAGCCAGGGGGAAAAAAAAAACTAACACTAAATAGACATCAGAGGAAACATCCTGCATAATGCTGGCTAATTTAACTGAAAGTGGTATCCACTTTTAATCCACTAGGTAGCACGCCATTCCAGACCTTTTAGATCTGGGTAGGATTGCTCCATGGCAGGAGACACAGTCCTTGGAACTAACTGCAAAAGTAGGATGTTTTTTTCTTTTGGAAAAGCCCACTTACATTCCTGTAAGCCTTCCTTGAGTACCTTAAGAGCCCTCAAGATCACTCTGACTGGAGGAACGAAAGGAACATTCAAGGTTTACAATAATCCTTTTCCTCAAGAGTAGGAGAAAACATCAGATGTGGCTGCAGCTTTCAATGCATTATTAATATAAACCACTTGGCAGCATTTGTTTCTGTGAGATAAATTTGATCTCTGAACACAAAAGAAAGAGAAGGAAGACAGCTGGTCAGACTGGTCGCAGGAATACCTGCTGAGCCCAATCAAAAGCCAATATTTTTGCACAGGGACCCGTGAAATGTGGACATAAAACAAAGCATAAAGAGTAGTAGATACTTGAAGAAAATGTATTCAGTTACCAGTCTCAAAGAACAATTGTAATGCAAACTACAGCAGCAGTTCAGCAACAATGCAGACTAATTAAAGATATTAAACCATGTAAACAAACCTCTTATCAAATAAAGCAGGCACTAAAGGAGATCCTGAGGCATTTACTGTGCCACTGGGTTTTCTGCAGGGGTTTTCAATCTGTGAATGCCTAAATGCTTCCCAGGGAAGTCCAACACCTTGCACGGCAAGACTGATCCTCCTGCCAGCAGGCTGTCTTTACTTATGTGGACCGGGTGGATGCAATTTCTAGACTTACAGGACGGGGATACACACCAAAAAAAAAAAAGGTAGGAAACTTCTGGTTTGGTAGCACAAGTCACCAAAACAGAGAATAAACACTCATGCAAAAAGGATGCAATTGCAGACCTGCTATCTGCACGCTGACATAGTGCCATTAATCTGCTGGGGCTGGACTCAGGAGAATGGGAAATCTGTGACATGACATGTAACAGCAGCTAGGCAGAAGAGTAAATTGAACCAGATGAGAAAGTCACACAGAGCTCTTGCATTCAAAATGTGCATTTTCATGTCAAAAAGGTCCCTGTGCCAGCTCAGGACTGAGTTACTCCCAGACTCCTGCAGAATGATTTGATGTGGGGACAGGGACTAAAGGTGACAACTAAAATGCAGTCAAGGGCCCGAGGCAGGAACACAAATTAAGCAGGTGACACAGGAGTTCCTGTTTGCCTTTTAAAAATATATCACTACCGAAAGTAATAATCAAAAAACTCAACCAGAATCAAAAGACTCAACCAGTCTCAACTTGAGACTTCTGTCTCAACCAGACACCCGCATTTAGTGTGGATTTGCTACACGAGGAAGGTAGAAGTACATCAATTCAGAGTATAAATTAAGATCATTAACCCTTCACCCTGAGTAAGAGCTCCCATTCACTCCTGTACAGTTGTTCTTCGATCACAGTAAATTATCCTTCCTTTGCATAGGAGAAAGCTGCTGCAATATAATAATGTGACACCTGATTGGGAGCTTCTGTAGCAATATAATGTGGTTTAATTCAATGCTTCTCTTCACACCCTTAGCTGATTTGCCTTAGCTTTCCTGAAAATAAATTACTTTAGGGAGCTAACTGGTCAATGCAGTAGCCTGCTTTACCAGATAAAATAGGTGATGCCTATATCTATGGGGGGAAGAAAGACGGTGGCTAGGAAAAGAAGCGGATTACAGAGTCTGGAGGCAGGTGTGCAGCTTTCCTCCAGCCTCATGGAGAGGCCCCATGAAAAGATATGAATGCCCCAGGCTCGGCTATCTCATGGCAGAGCACCCTGTCCGTCCCCAGAGAGGCTCAGGGAGCAGCACTGCTGGTGCAGTGATAGGGGATTCTGTTTGGCTCACCAGGTCAGGGCGAACCGCATGAGGGCAGCTAGAGTATCTTCAAAGCCTGAGGAGATCTGTGGCACTTTGCAGCGTGCTTTTTCAAAAAACAGCTCCTTGACTTCACAGGGAAGTAGGGAGGGAGAAAATTACCCCAAAAACTCAGTACACTAGGACTCACTCTGTATTTTCCTTTCCTTTAGAGAAGGGGGGAAACGCAGGTCAGTCTACTCTATAATAAGAATCTTTTTTGGTAGCTGCAACTAAACTTAGGTCACTCATTTTATATCCTTGGTCATTCAACTGTTCTTCAAGTGTAGTCATTTATTTTATGCAGCTGACGTCCTCCCTTGTTTTCCCCCTTCCCCCACCCACCCCAGATTTCTGGGAGAAACATCACTCTGATATACCATCCTCTTCACACAGAACTTCTGTAAGCAACATTTACATAATCACCAAATGACCTATTCATCCCTGATAGACCTAAGTGTTTCTTTAACCAAGTCTATAGTTCCTCCATCATGTCTTCCTTGTTGAGCAGGCCAGACTTATCTCAAAATGTCAGCAGCCACTGTGACTAATTAATTATTCTACCTTATCAGTCTTTTAAGAATGACTTCAAAAATCACTGAAGATTCCACTTTGAAACTATATTGTCACCCAAGAAAATGAAAAAATTAGCATGCAAAAGAACTGAACTAAGGAAACTGCTTATTCAGAGCAGAAAGTTCACTCAGTCCAAGAAATGGCATCCAGTAGCATATCATCAGCTTCACATACTTTACTGCATTTTGCTCCCAAAGAATCTTGCTTTGTTATTTGTGGTTTGCCATGTCCTACCTTGCCAAGCATAAATACACACTTACATAAACACTCTGAACAGAAAACAACCTCGTCAAGAACAACTGGCAGAGTTTCTTTCTCTCTGAAAGGAGTTTTTTTTTCCTACATCTTTCCAAATCTTTCCCAGTCCCATATGGCTTTTTTCCAGCTCCTCCTTTCCGGTTTAGGAAGCATGCCATATGCTTTGATCATCAGTCCAAAACCCCCTTTATAATCTCAGTGTTATTAAGAGCAATCAGACTCTGAATGGGATAAAAATAACCAATGCATTTGTACATTTCTTTCTTTTCAAAGTAGTGTAACTCACTAACACATTGGCTACATGCAAAAGCTGCATTTGTTCAACCGTACTAAAGACACACAACCCATTCCTTGAGTTGTAATGATGAAAATGCCCATTTATGCCTGTCTCTGTCTCAAGGATTGAGCAAGTGCAAAGACTGTCATGAATTAGGGTTTTAGCTGTGCTTACTAATGTTTAACAAAGACTTCCAACCAAAGTGTACTTTACAAAATCATCCGTTAAAGAAAACAAAATGTCTCTTAACTGATTTCCACAGGAGTCCATCCAGACCATGCTGTGGGTTGACGCATATGTCCTACTGAACATGCTCAGAGCCATTCAAAACACTTAAAACAAATGCCATAGCCTTTAACAGATGTTAGAGTATTGCATTAACAGTTCTATGTCTTAATTATCCGTACAACAGTTTCTTTTGTATCGATTATCTTCTGTTGACTGGGAGCATTGCTGTGTTAGATATTATCGAGAATTAAAAATAACTCATGTCCTCTACAAAATAAAGCAAGTGAAACTAAAGGAAGAATATCAAAAACCTAACAGTTTGTTTGTTTGTTTGTCATGTGTACCCATCTGTCATTCCGATTGTTTTATGCTGACATTATTTTCCTGTGTATATGCAATAACTCTTACGTAGCATGCATTATCTTCTGTACAGAGAGATCCCATATAGTTTTTGTGGAACTTGACTGGAAATATACTACCTAAATTATACATTTGCACCTGACTATACCGTCAAAGGGAAAACATTTTGTCTAATTTCCTCCTCTCCTCCTCCCATAACTTTTAAGGTGAGAATTGGCCTCTGCTATTTTTTCCATATTTGTGAAATGCAAAAACCTGTTTTTAGAACCCCAAGGGATTTTCCTGCTGGAAAATCACACTGCACACTTAGGATGTTCCTGCTGCTTGCTATAGGAAGCATCTGTATGCAGAATAAAACAATGCTCCTATTCCAAGCATACTGGAACTACACAAATCAATACACTGTGTTAAAATCATCAGATTTGTTTCATATCTTTAGTTGACTGTTTGCAGCTAGCAGATGAACAAATGCCGCACTCTCAGCAAGAAGAATAGACAGTGTTTCTTCAAAATACACTGACTGGTTTATTAAATATTTTTAAAAGGATTTGACGTATTTAATTGAAATGGCATTTCCCTTACAATACCGGTTATGACATTTTTTTTGTGCAAACCTTTAGCAACCCAATTTTGTTACAAAAATAGCTTAATTACTATGATTACGCCTGTGTGTACTACTCTCTTCTTTGCCCGGCTGCTAAGACTGGCTAATAAAGCTGTTACTGACCAGAAATGAGGTAAGCCACCTCTGGCTCTACGCTTCCAAACCCTCTACAGAAAAAGGGGAAGAGGTACATCACAGAGCTGCTGTTTTCATTCCCAGGACTTTGATTAAGGACAGAAAATGGTGCCTTTCAAAGCAGAGGAAATGGCTGTCCATTAAATACATGCTGAAAACCAACACACCACGATAGAGGCTGATAGCAACGACCGCAATACACATTGCAACAGTAGCAGCATAACAGTGGTCTGGATATACACAGGATTCCCCCTGGACCCTCACAGGCTGACCAAGGAGAGCAGCTGTTGGGGGACTGAAAGATGAAAGATGAGTGACAAGCACTTATGGAAGAAGATGCATTAGAGGACTGGGAGAGAGTCCGCACACCCTTGACAGCATGGAAAATTATCTTACAGCCTGTAATACTGGATTTACTAGTGGTTTTCCACAAGCTGTGTCAGGGTAGGAATAGAGATGCTCAGCCCCTGGAGCAGCCACAACAGGAGTGAGTCAGGCATTAATAGCCTTAGTTCCCCTCCTTTCCTCGAGGGAACATCAATTTGCTGCTGGCTGTGACTATCTTCTCAGCTCTGTGCAGATGACCAACAGCTTGCCTGGGAACATAACCCAGATTTTAAGCAGTGTAACTGTCATGTAGGCAGATACTGTCCTTGTGCGCAAAGACCAAAAGAGGGGTCCCAGAGGGAGCACAGCCAGGATTGCTTCAGGCTTTTCAATAATGAAGTTCAACAGGACCCATGGCTACTGCCAGCAAACACTAAAAGTCTGTTCACCACCAGTGATGTCCCTCAGGGCATGCCTCCAAGGCGGATAGCAAGAGGAGCCAGTGTGGCTGAGTTAGTGCTGATTAGGGAGTAGAAATCCTTTGAAGAACTAGCCTGAATGACTCTCCTTATCCTCCATAGAGCATCTCTCAAAATACATCGAGTTAAGCCCTGGGGTTATTTGTACGAGCCTGGAAGAAGGCCGTTTATCACCTCCAGCTGAGCAGGAGTCATCCCTTCTCCCCAGATAAGCAATGGTCACAATGACCCAGGCATGATCACTTCTGAGCTGGATTACCCTAATTCGGTCTATGCAGGCTGTGCCAAAATTTTCTGTTTCTCAGGCTGTGACAAGTAAATGAAGGGCCTGCTCAGTTTTATCCACTGAACCCCAGTCATTTTCAGAAGATAGCTTACACCTTTGCTCCTTGTACTCCATACAGCTAATGCGTGGACCAAACAATTTGTAAACCGCCAATACAATATGCCGAAGAAACCAGTTTTCAGCCCACTGCCCACCTACAGAATTCCTCATGCAATGCAGCTACATGCAGGTAAATTACAGCTAAAAACAAGAGAGGCTCAAATGAGAGGACCCAGGTCTAGCACAAGGCATTACAAAAATACAGTTAAATGCAGAGTCTCACAGTTTTTAGGAATTTTTTAGAAATTTGGAAAAAACTTCTCTGCTCTGGTGGTGCTGGGGATATTTTGTATAAATGAACAGCACCTTATCCTCAGAGATTTCATAGACTTTTCCAAAGTTTGTGTGGATTTGCCTACCCAATGGCAGACACCTCTGAAGTGGGAAAGGGAATTATTTTGCACTAGTGACACAAGAAGGACTTTTTTAAGAAAGAAAACCTCGCTTTTTGAAACACCAGAGCAGATTTCCACAGGTAGGAATGTAGCAGTCTGAAATGGGGCCCCAGCTCTTCTCCCTCATAACCCAGTGGCAGCTGATGGGTTCTGTGACCTGCAAGGCGAGGGCACTTGGCATCTGACAGGACCTGCTCATGACTAGTCCTGAGCCGTTGCCCCCGTGCAATAGATTTGATAGTTTCTTTGGAATGAGCTCCAGGATCTCCATTAGCTGTGCAGTTTATAACAGAGACAGGAGTTTATCCGTGAAAGTCGTCTCCCTTGGCTACTGTGCCCAGAGGACATCCTCTTGTTTGCAAGTATCAAACTCTGCATTACAAGGGCATGTGGCAGAGTTAATATGTGACCTGAGAACATCGTCTTTAAAGGTGTTGTGAATGGCTTCCAAACACAAAATGAATCTCTCTCCAACTCCAGAAAATCAATTTGGTTTCAAATCTCATCTTTTGCTTGAGATGAAATTAAGTTGCAAAGCATCTCTTACTGTGCCAAGCTGTCGTTGATGCTGAAGGTATCTCTTACATAGCAACAACTTAGGGTAGCGCTTCCAACATTGTAGTGCTTGCTACCTGAATGTATTACCTTCCATAATTTCTTTTTTTTTTTTTTAAATTTACCTGAGTACTTTCTCCTGTTGTCTTTGAAACTCCCATTTACGTATGTAACCTATGGCCTTTTCAGGTTTCCCTCTTCTTTCCCATTTCATCTGGTTTAGACAACTGTCCTGTGAATGTTCATTGCACCTTTCAGAAGCAAGGTAAAAACCTTGCAGTAAGACAACAGCAGATGCTACTAAATGGAGATACTGTTTCCACATCTTTTTTCTATACCCAGGGTCTTACTTGGCCTTTGTAGTGGACCTCAGTGGACGGGCTTGAATTAATGGGCGCAATGCCCTGCGATTGTGAAGACTGGAGTTGTGCTGATTTGGGGGAAAGAGGGGGATCTGAGAAGATGGCGGTTATGAGATTGTGGTTAAGTCCTTAGAGGGTGTTATGAGAAGGTAATTGTGTTGCTATGCTGCAACAGGAAAGCAAAGTGTGAAATGCACTGGAGACAGTATTTCTTCCACCGCATCCTTTGGAGTTTATGATCAATAATTAAGATAAATAATTTTAATCCTTCAGTTTAATTAAAGAGGAAGTGGACTTTCAGGTACGTCTTGTCCTGTACAATCATGAATACCTAACAAACAATAGTTAATTTTGACAAATTGTCTGCCTAATAAACTTAGCTAAACTAGAAGCAAAGCAGATCCTGCTAGATATAACTGAGTTGTAGTCCCTCCAGAAGGACATTCAAACCTCCGATATGTTGTTATCCCATTCCCAAAGGAAATTAAGAACATTTACAGCTAACCAGTGCTATTACTTAACACAGTTAGCAAGCAACTTAATGGGCTATAGCTTGAAGAGAATGAACCGCCCAGTTCCCTGAATAGGTTGGGTTGCTGGCACAGGGGAGAGTCGTGCCACTGGGCGTGCCTTGCTTTTTTTATCTATGCTATCTTAAACTACCTGGCACACATAAACCAGCACAACACTGTAACAGCATCTTCATTCAGCTGTAGGGAGACACCCTTCAGTGAGTGGTAAACACCACCTCTCTTCCTTTCCAGAAGTAAAAATCTTAATAATAGGCCAGTCCTAGATTTCTGCTTATTTTCGCACTCTCTCTGTATATATTCCTTTCTGCTACTGAAATCAGAAAGGATCTTTCCTGCGGACAGTGCAAACCCTCTACACAGGCTGCAATTTTTCTTAACAAAGTAGTTGTTACTGCTGTTGTCACTACTGTTAAGCAAAGATGCCCCACCAGTCAGCCACTTTAAATCCTTGGGCTGAGGAGGTCTTGAGTGGCTGGTGATCTCAGCAGTATAAATTAGTGGGGTGAGGATCCTAGGTGCTTAAAGCACTGGAAATACCACTTCTTTTTGCAGTATTAAAGGAAGAAAAATTATATCTAAAGACCAAAGTATTCACTGAGTAGCATCTCCTATTAATATGGGCCTCGAAGCCTGACTCAGACCCAGAAAAACTGCTGTCTCCAAAATTCCTTAAATCCCTAAGGTCTGTAGATAGAGAATTGAACACAAAGTCCCTAAAATAAGTAAGCCAGTAACAAAACGGTAAGGTTCGTCAATCATCCTCAACAGCATTCTCAGCTACCTTTTGGGTAACCATAGAAGATACCTAGCAGGAAAAGCTCTAGAATGTAGTCAGTGAGCCATGCTCTGGTTGATAAGGAATGCCAGTACATGAAGCAAATGCAGACACTATCACTAATTTGAACCATATATTTTGGGAATACCCATAGGTCCATTTGTTACAGAGAGGTACCTAATTACTGAATTAATTTTTCGTATCAGTCAGAATTATATTACAAGCTATCTAAGTAGTGTAAACCTTACAAAATGGAAACTGAATAACTACATTTTGGCTCACACTAGCACTAATAATTGTCTGTGACTGCTTTAGCAGGCTGGCCATCACAAAACAGATTGTATATCACAGTAAAAAATCCCCAGATAGAGATTTGAGGATACAGCATGTCTTTTCAAAGTATTTGAATAAACTTGTTTGCTGTCTGATTGTCTCTCAAGTACACTAATCTGTTGCTCTGTAGCTCAGCTGTTGGTATACTTAAGCAGAAAAGTCCCAGATGCAGCTGTGGTTTCCTTGGCGTACCAGTGGAAAAGCAGGATAAATTCCCTCCTCTGTTTTACCCCTTCTCTACCCAGACTGCTGGTGGAATTGTCTTTAGCTCTTGGCAAAGGCAAGAGAAGCCCTAATACTTTTTCAGTTTCAGTAGTATCATCTGCCAGCTCTGTACCATCCAGGTACACTCTTGTTTGAGGGTCTCCTGTCCCAGTAATACTCTTTTGAAATAGCTGGATCACAAAAGGAAGCACAAAAAAAAGAAGCCAGGTCTAAGAAATTGACCCAAAAGGGTCTGTTTGATAAACAGCGGGATAAAAGACACCTAAGAAACAAAGCTCTGCACAGGTCTCATGGCCTCTGACTAGTGGCCTGTTTAAGCTCTACCTTGGCATTGTCCTTTTCCACCACACATTTTAAATCATTTTTCCACAAGTTAATAATTTATAGCTCCTAATGCTGAAGGCTTGCAGTGCATCATCTAAGAAGATGAAAATTTTATAGCCAAATGAGGAGGATAAAGGTATTTTCTTAATCAGTTCCTGGCCAATTCCCTACAATCATGGCTAATACTAGCACTGAGGAATCTGTGCTGGGTTTAACTAATTTAATGCAGTGACACAGAAGAACTCTGTAATCTATACTTCAAAAAGTTGGTGAAGGTTGTAATAAAGCCTAAGCTGTTTGTTTTACACTGGTTTTAGACTCTGTTATTAACCCTCTGCTGTTCTTTGAGGGAAATTTGGGTAGACAGTGGTTACAGTTCAGCAGCAACTAAGTACAAAAGTGATGGTTTCTCTCCTAATTGTGAAGTCTCCTCTTGCCTTAGGTCAAGGAAGTCCAGGATCTGGTCAGAGAAGCCAAGAGTGAACAGTATGGAGTTGCATGATGACACTTAATTTTATAGCTTACCACACTCAGAAACACACAGGCTATATCTTTTACCACCTAATGCGTAAGTCACATTTTCCTACAGTTCTAGAAGTGATGTGTGCCATTAGCATAAGTGCCTTACAGGCTTACGTTTGACTACTTTTTGTCAGAGAGTCTCCAGTGCCAGTCCAGCTACCTCTTCTATAAAATACAGAGGTAGCTTTTGATAGTTGTTTTGCTACCATTGGCACCCCTAATAGTCCTCAAAAAAAAGAACATTTGACATAGCAATTTGAGATAAACAAAGCCTGCAGCATACTGCACATAACATCTGTCTTAAAACCCTCAAGAAAATAGCCATAAATAGCACATCTACATGATGGAGTTTTGTTTACAAGTGATGATGATGATGATGATGTCAGTATCAACAACAACAACAACAACAACAACAACAATGGTTGCTGTGAGCTAGGCAAGGTTTGAGCCAAGAGAAAGAGACTTTCCAAAAGTTCTGCAGAAAGAAAGGTTGTGAAGTCAGCTCTTCTCCTTTTTTAGCTGAGACTGGCAACATCAGACATGGTATTACGTATTTATTGTAATGATGAATGTCTTGAGACTATGGGTTCAATAACAATTTTTAAATCTTGGCTTCTGCTTCCCTTTCAGATATTAGAAGCTATTGAAGTACATTACAATCACTTGCCAAATTTTATAATCTGTCAGGAACAGGTTTCTGAAATTGCATGACACAATACCCACAGCAGTGTATGGATAGAGTGTGCTCACTGGTGTCCTCTGTTTTGGACAAGAGCTTTTCCACAAAAAGCTGCAGAAAACTCCTTCAAGAAGCAGGCCTACATTTAGCTAATTAGTCCAGTCTCGTGGTCCTAAGACATCCTGTTCTTTATGGGTTCTCTATTCCATAAGAGAAACTAGAATATGAACTACCTGAGATTTGATCCCCAGGATCCTAAGGAAAAAGAAGAATAGAGGCAACCTGCTTCACTGCAAACAAAATCATTTTATAACATCTCATACTGTATTTGGCGATTTTAGCCAAAAGTCAACTTTTTAATCTAAGGCAAGTTCTCACACAAAGATTGGGACACTAGTCGTAAAGTTTGTCAAAACACCTTGCAGGGAAGGGGATTCAGACCCTGCAATCACTCAGAATACAGTCCCATCAGGGACCCACATGAAAGGTCACCTGATGTGTTCCCAGACACCAGGTAAGGAGCATAGCCTTAGAAGTCCATCCCCTCATCCTGGGGATGCTTCCAGGATCTCCAGTTCACTCATCACCCAAAAAGGAAGATCCTTGTGGCATCACTTGATCCAGTCCTTTCATGTTAAGAAAAAGGAGGAAGAAATGGCCATTAAACAGAGAATGAACATGGAGAAGGGACACCTGAGAAGTGCTAGCAGGAAATACACATATCACCGGCAATTCAATCAAGTGAGAAGGTGTTGGAAATGGAGAGAGAGCAGTACTGTACTGATAAACACTTCTTTTTCTTACCCTCCCAACTGATGATGGGTTTCACAACCAGTATAAGCCAAAGCAATGTGGAATGCTCCCTAATGTTGCAGAACATTTATCTCACAAAAAAAAAGAAAAGCTTCATTTTCACAACACAGACACGTAGCTGCTAATGCCAGCACAAAAGAGGCGGCAGGAATGTATGGTCCGGGAGTTAAGACTATTGTGAACTTGCACACTGCTTATGGACAGGACCATTGTACTGTCACTCCAGGAATACTGTGTAAACAGAGAAATGCATGACTGGCTTTTGAGAAGCCATGATTTATCGTTTGCCAAATGCTGCTTTGTTCAAAGGTAATCTTCCTCCTTGCTCCCCCAAGGACACAGGAAAGTGGCGTAAATCATTAGAAAAGGAGATGGGGTTTGTTTCTGTATAAATCAATATTGGTTATGTAAATCTCTTCAACAGTAGGACAAGACTTGAAGGAAATTTGTATTTTGAGCCTTTTGCAAGTAAGATGCTCTGCTCTGTTCTTTTCACCTGAATAAGTAAGAAGGTACAAGTGTTTGAACAACACTTACGTCAAAAATCCAAAGCCACCTATAAAAATATTTTACTTAGTGGATAATCTACCAAAAAGCTGATTTTGATGCTCCTGCTCTGTCAATGTTAGGGGCTATTAAATCGATCTTATTGTCAGTACGAACACATGCAAAAAACCTTAAGTTTATGACCATTTAAATGCTGTGGCAAAGATGATTAATTTAGTTAGATGCAAAAATGGACTATTTCAGGTGATGTTTGACTTATTTTTATGAAGAGGTTCCAAAAGTATCAGAAATCTTTGACAAAGAAGTTTTAGGATGGAGAAGTTCTGAGCCTAACTTCATTCAGCATTTTGATTAACTGCAGATTTTTTACATGGAAATCATAAGCAAATGCTGCAATGAAAGTTGTCTTCTAACTTAGTTAAAATACATAGATGTGTATATATATATTTATGTATGTGCGTATAGGTACGTATATACATATACACATATACACACATATATGTCTATATAGAGAGAGCAAGAGAGAAATTAATCCAGTGACCAAATCTGTGGTGATTAATATAAAGTTATTCTCTTAGGCACAGACCAGAAATGAGACAGGAAGACTTAAGGATGTGAGTTAGGTTGTGTTGCTAAAATGTCTTTGATGAAGATGAAAGCAGCTGATGAAGGCGTTATGTGCCATCTGTTCGTACCACGTAATACAGCTGATATATAAGATGGTGCATTTCCCTAAGTTTTGTCACTTTTACGTGACAAAATTCCCATGGATCACCATCGCTGAAGCAGCACCACAACTAAATAACTTCGGAGATCTGTCTCAGCATTCTTAGTGGAGGATAAGCAGAAGAAAAAACACAGCTTCTTGGGCAATTCTGCTGTCAGAAATTTGTGTAGGAAGGTGCATCCATTCACGAGATATATTTATGCACTGTCTAACCCTAGACATAGTCACAAGTAGCTCCATTTGTGGATAAGCTCTTAAATTGGAGGCCTTTGCTTGATGTGTAGGCTTTGGACGTCAGGTTTAAGGTGCAGGCTGTGTGTCGCACTTAAAAATTTGAAAAAAAATCTCTCCTTGAATCTTGCATATCCAGACAGTGTGATACTTACACCTGGATTTGGAGATGATTACAGGCTGTGGCAGAAAGCATCTGTTAAGCCATGCTTTTAGGCAGAGCTTTCTGTCTTTTTCATTTACAGCCTCAGGGGAAACAACTGCTAGCAACTGTTCTCAGTACTGTGTGAACTTCCAGTGCAAATAAAAATTGGGGAAAAGGAAAACTTCTGAAGCTGCATTTTAGACTTAAGTTTTCCATTAAAAAAAAAACCAAACAAACCATTATGAACTCAGAAATATTTACAAAGATCTAGAAACTGACCATTTTTTCTCAGTCTTTTTTTTTTTTAAAAAAAGTGATTTAAAGCTGTTACGCTGTTTGTACAAGAACAAGAATCTCCCGCTAGATAGAAACAAACCAGCTGTTTCCTTCTTTTCTTCTCTATTAAGGCTTTTAAAAGATTATTCTTGGCAACAGAAAGAATGTGATCGCTGAAAGGAAAATTAGTCTTGTAATAAAAACAACTCCTCACTCATTCCACCTATAAAATTTTTCATTCTTACAATGAATTCTTCTCAGGGAGCTAATTAGAAACAGAAAGTTCTTTAACTGATGAGCATCTGACCATTAGGGCATTTTCAATTTCTCACAGCATCCCAGATGACACTGTTACAGAAAGGCATAACTGAAAAGAAAGAGAGACTAATTGGAACAATTAATTGAAACAACATACAGTTAATTTCAATTATAAGAATCCTGACTGCTCCCTCATCCCTTGTTGTGTGTCCTGCTGCACTGGGGTGATGTTCCTACAGCCTCCTCAGCAAAAGCTGTGTGAGGATCCCATCTGCTGATGATTATTCCTGTATTTACTATTTGTATTATCATAACACACATCTGCTCTGCTCCTGCACATGGTTCCCTGTGTAAGGTGCTCTATAAAAGCAGAACAAGAAGATTTGTGACTGTAGACACAGGCATGGCTTTGCATGCTTGAATTACCCATTCAGTCAGGAAAATAGTTAAGCCACTCACTTGAATGCTTTTGTTTTCAAATGTCCCTAACACAAATTTCCTCAAGAAATGTCAAAGAATGCTTCTAAGCAAGAAGTCTGTTTCCATCTAAATATCCAGCTCTGATACCTACCAGACTCTGGGAAAAAAGTTCCAAAACGTGCTTTTTACAGGTGAAGTTTTCATGCTCCAATTTGGAGACTCACAAACATTGAGCTACGAAGTCTTACCACCTGTTCGTCGTAAAGCAGGAGGTTGCTTGCTGTCATTTTTACAAGAAGCGACTGCACACCACCATGGCACCCTGCAAAGGTCAGTTGGGTGTGTACTTACACCCTGCAGGCTGATCTCAAAGTGATTGCACACCCTTGCTCCACCAGCTTCTGCTAGTCACAGCGATTAATAAAGTTATGATCCTGTAAAACACACGGAAATGGCTTCCCCTCATTTCTGTGAGGCTCAGATTTCGCGCTGCGTCTTTTGGTCAATGCTTTTGTTCAGGGTGCACCCATGTCGTATTCACCTGCCAAAATTAGCCGAGTTCTAGCTTGAAATAGCATATGACTCTTGCATCTACATACAGCTGGTTTTGGCCTCAAGACTTTAGCTGTGCTACAGATTCTTATGGGAGAAACTGTTTGATTTTTTGTACAAGCATTCATTTCCAATGCTATGACTCCTAAGTCTGCTACAGGGATCTTATATAAACAGCCTATTCAGCAAGTCTGTGCTGAGTTTGGGACATGACTAATTATAATTTTATATGGTTGAGTGAATCAGGACTGCACTGTTTAAGAATGGGCTGTCTGGAGAGTTGCATTTATTCATAACATCCACTAATATGTTACTTTGCTTTCTCACACATTGTCCTCCCTGCAACAAACGAGAGAAACCCCTCTTACTCACCACAAATTAATTTTTCCTTCTGTATGGTTCCCCATACTCTTCTCATGTGGACTTTCACAGTTCCCTACTTCTATTCCTTTGCAGGAAATACAGTCTAAAGCTGAGCTTCATCTTGACATAATCTCCTCTGCTGGTAGCAGAGTGAGCAACCCTCCTGATTATCAACTGTGTTAACAGCTCCTGGGCCTTTGAGTCACTGTGAAGACATGATCTGTGGAAGAGAAAAATGGAAAGCCTGAAGAATAATACTGTCTCAAATGTATGTCAAATCCTTAATCTTTTATTTTGCAAATCATAGACCACCATCTATTGAAAACATAGCGTTTCTTTGTAAATGCATTCTACGCAGATGGGCTTCATATTGAGGTAATCCTAGTCCTATACTGATTATCTGAGTGAACAAAAGCTACCCTAATGCCCAAGTACCTACACCAGGAGGAGGATGTGAACCTTGTACAACTAAGTGTATCAAATACGCTCATTGAGATTGGTCAGGTTGGTCCCATCTTAAGATACAATATTGTGCAAGACAATGGTGGTGGACTGACCTTGGCTGGCCACCAGATGCCCACCCTATTTCTCTCTCACTCCCCCTCCTCAACAGGAGAGAAAGCAAAATTAAGATGGAAAAGCTCTTGCATTGAGATAAGGGCAGTTTAATAAGAAAAACAATAGCTATGCATGCAAGCAAAGCAAGAAGAGGAATTTACTCACTACTTCCCATCAGCAGGCAGATGTCCAGCCACTTCCTGGAAAGCCTCAACACCTGTAATGATTGCTTGGGAAGACAAATGACATAATGACGAATGTCCCTGCATCATCCTATTTTCCCTCGGCTTTTATTGCTAAGCATGATGTCATAGGGTTTAGAATGTCGCTTTGGTGAGTTTGGGTCAGCTGTCCCTGCTGGGTCCTGGCTCACCCCGAGTCTACTGGCCTTGGGGGTGGAGGGGTGGTTTGGAGAGAAAGCCTCGACACTGTGCAAGCACTGCTCAGCAATAGCCAAAACACTGGAACGCTATAATCGGTGTCTTATCAACCCTGCCTAGCCACAAATGCAAAGCACAGCCCTATATGGGCTGCCAGGAGCTCCATCCCGTCCAGACCCAGTACAACAGTACACCTAGTCACCAACTACTGAAGTGACAATACACATGGATAATGTTCCTAGATCAATAGAAATTACATGACTGCCATGAGAACATGTCCTAGAACCTACAGTACAACAGAGAAGTTTTTTTGATGACACCTGGGATCCTGGGAAGCTTCTTTGTGGCTTTTGATGGCAACCTGAAGCAGGAAGGTAAACACTTTTCCCTCCTCTGAAACACGTGGGGTTTTTTGGAGATTGTCATCACTTCGCATCTACCAGAGCCCTTACACCAGCCCTGGACTCTATGAGAGCAGGCAGAAGGATTTTCACTAACACAGTGCACAGCGAGAAAACAACAACAAACTCTGCAGGCAAAGGCACAACCTACATTGCAGCGAACTCTGCAAGATTACACGTGTCAGAACTTGGCAAAATGAAAAAACAAGGAGAACTGAAATATGGGATACAGGAGATGGAAGCATTTCAGAGTTTAAATAAGCTAAGCCACCAAGTAACAGCATATATACTGCCAAGCAGGTAGCACATTGCATCTTCAAATCCAAAGGAGTTTCCATTCCCTTGTTTCCATCACTACTTTTCCACATTTTTTTCCTAGTCCACTACATTTCTGTGGTTAGACAAACCAGCTGGAATGTCTGGTACAACTGGCCTAAGGATGAACTTTGCTAAAATACCCACAGCTTCTGAGCCATTAAAAACCACTAGGAAATTGACTGCAGCAAAGGAAACGCAAGAGAATTATGAACTTAAAAACCTAAATGAGAAAATATTTTATATTCTCATGTTCATGAGTGCTTACAAGGGTTGGGAAGAGGGTCAGTGTTCTGTTAATCTCTTGGTTCCTCTGTTCAATACAACCTAACGCTCAGGAGCTGGGTGGGAGATTTCACATATTGATGAAAAATCTTACAGTGGCATTAGACATAACCAAATAGGCCCCACACATTTGTCAGGAGGTGTTTCTATTCATATCTAGATATGAAACAGGAGCACTCAAGATAGGTTGGTTTACATTTAACTTATTTTTCTCCTACCAATGTCTTTCAGTCAGCACGTCTCTGCTACTCAGAAGAGATAAAAGAAAACTGAAAACTTCAAATTGTTCACGCAAGCAGCAAGACAAGGATAATAAAATCTCATTTATTGGCATAAATGGATCAAACACTCATGGAAGGAATTTGCTCTCTGATGTACTACTATTGCACAACTGGTTAGATGCAGATAACCGCAGCTGTCTTTTAAAACTAAAATATTGATTATAACTGCTAACGATGACTGGAATCAATAATCTGATCTGGAATGCCAAGCAATATAGTCTCATATTTGCAAGGCAACACTACCTTTGAATGATGCTCACGTCTTTATGTTTACAATATTATATCCTAGGTACTAATTCAGAAATAACAGCTTTTCTGTAAGGACTTTAGGTATCTAAACTTTTAGGTATATATTACTTTAATCATAAATAGCTCTTTTCTACCAAGCTACCACAGCAGTCACACCTGTATGTGATCCCCAGGACTGTGTAAATTTAAAAAATCATATAGAAGCTAGAATATTTTCAGATTTCATAATAAGTTTTCATGACTTCCAATAGTCTTAATCAAAATTGAACATACTTAGTGGAGAAAATGTCATTGTTTCGGCCCTTAATCCATTTTATTTGGCTTTTAGGCTGTATGTAAAAGAAACAACCTATGCTTCTGGCTGCAACAGTGATGATTTACTGATCCAGGTGTAATGATAAAAAGTCACCTAAGTGAGCAGCAAAACTGGACTCTGTGCAGAACTTGGGCATTGAGTTTTCCTTGATAAAAAATGCCTCTTCCAGAGTGTAGCGCACGGAAAATGCTGGAAGCCTGGCTCCCTCTCGGGTTGCCTGGATGTGATGTGTGTCAGCCTAACATCTGGCTCTTGTTTATTCAATGGTTACCGTGGTCAGCTGCTAATCCTGTTCCTCCTCCACTGATGCAGGTGTAGAGCCCTCCATCTCTCCATGGCCCTTATACACTGCGCTGGCAACATAAAGGACCTTGATAATGTAAAAGCTGTAAACGTAATTTGACAGGACTTAAACGCATCTTTTTCCACCTTTACTATGCCGCAGAGATATAAGGTAACCTTCTTCTCAGTAAGGGCTGGTTACTATGCAGCTTCTATGCTTGTGGGTAAGACATAAATAATAAGAGCTGAAAAAAGTTGCCCACAGAGACAAGTCAATATCCAGAACACAAGGCTAATCATGCCTTTTTGCTGAAACGTATTACAAATACGAACACTATTAGATCAAGAGTCACTGCAGGAACTCAAATCTATGTGGAAAAAGAACAGTACAAAACCTGATGGAGAATCTGGGGCATTCTGTTGGCACTACCATGCATAAAATTTCATTATTTTCCTGAGTTTCTATGCAGACCTATGACCCACTTCTGTTCCCACTGAAATCCATGGCAGATTTAATAGGTGCTCTATTTTTTCATTTTAATAGGCACTCTATTTATAGAAAAATGTGTAACTTAAAACTATGTGAATTCTAGTCTTGCTTCACCTTCTGCTCCTCAAGGGATACTTCTTACTGAAGAACTAAATGCTGTTCCACAGTAGTGACTGTGAAAGTAACCATATATTGTGCCTAAAATGCCTGTCGTAGTATGTTTAGCAGATTATTGTACATTGACGAACAGACTTTTTTCCTAGCTACTAGGATACCATAATCGCAGTTCGCCATTAAGGCTCTGCCTGGTTTGAACATACCATCCCTCAAAACAAAATCAAATTATTTTATACTTCCTCATCTTTGACTACCACCAATCAGTATTCATCAGAGTTTAAGGCTATCAGAAAATGCACTGATGATGAGGCATGAAAGCTGGAAAATGTGTAGCTACTTCCCATTAATCTATCTTCCATCCTCTTCTGCAAAGTCATATGTTAAAAGTTGATTCTTTGATACACTCCTCTTCTTTATTTTTTTTTAAGTGATCTGAGAAAAAACCTTTCCTGCTAACACATCTGGGAAATATCAAGGCCATTCCCATTCAAAAGATTTCACACTCTGATACCATGTTACTTGAGGTTCAGTTTCTATGGTGGGCCTAATACAGCTTTCAGGACTTCAGCGCAGGGAAAGTAACATGAGGCAAAAAAAATTACATGTCTTTTTCACAAAATTAAGCATGTATATATATGTGTGTGTGTGTGTGTATATAAAAAAACCATACAGATATTGTCAAGATACATTGTGGTGGTACTTAAGCCTAGATTTCAGTTACTCCTATTTGTGGCAAATTAGTGCCTGGGTCCAGTATGAGCCAGAGTGGGACTCAGAAGCAGTGCCCACAACACCTGAGCTGTGATGCGCCTCAGGAGGGCCTCAGTAGTTTGATGCTGAGCTATACAGGCATATTCAAACTGGTGCTGCGCTGATGGGAGTGGTCTTGCCCCCTCCTCCCTGCCCACAGTCACTTGCCCTCTTGTGCCGGCGCCCTCACTCGTGGCCAAACAGCAGGCTGGATGGGGGAAGCTGCTCTGCTGAAAGCTAGCAGCTGTGAAATGACTGGATTTTAAGCCAGGTTGGTCCACCAGACCAGTTCTCCAAACTCACACTTGTGATGGGAAGCCACGGGGATGAGTGGCCAAGCACAGTGGCAGGAACGGGGCCATCCCTTTCACAGCAGCCTGGATTGAAGCTGATTCAGCAGCCTGAGAGCTGCAAGTGGGTAAAACTGTCCTGCAGGTCAGGTGTGCCTGTGAGCCCTACACTGGACATGGCTGGCATAAGCAGTACCTTCAGTATGTGTTAACCTGCCTTAAGTAAAGGCCCTTAGCCTTCCTTTTCATGGCCCTAAAAAGTATGTAAATGACCCGATGCACAAGTACTTTAGCAACTTGCTTAATTAAAGCAATTTTGTTTAAAAGAACTCCAGAGCGTGTTACTCCCCCTTCTTAACTTCAGTGTTACAATGGATGCTTATCCAGCCCTGGGACCCTGGTAAGCTCTTATGGGATGCACCTATACCAGCTATGACAAGCAGATATGAGCTCCCTTTGCCTGCACACCAATCTAATGGGCCTCCAGCCAGCTCCAAACTGAAAACCCTTGTGACCTTGTTAGGGTGACACTGTGCCCAAGCTAATAAGCCGTACTCAGAGACAGAGCGATCTGGGCTGGGCTTCACAAACATGCTTTTGAACTGGGGCTGGCTTGTGTCCAGGCAGCTGAATGCACACGCAAAGGGAATTTGTGCATGAGTGCAACCACCCATGTGGACATATTCACACTATCATCAATCCGAAGGCTACAGCTTCTCTCCAGAAGATCTGAGTATCTGCAGAGCCTCTGTTCTAGATTTCCACATATATGCGCTGTATTTCACTTAACCTTCCCTTCTGAGCCAATGGAAACTTTTTGCATTATACAAGCTAGCCAGTCAGCTTCTGGCATTTTTTATTCCTAATAAATCATAGGATCAATTTGGCTGTCCCTTGTTGCAGGAACCCATTTCCATATGGTTTAAGGAATGTTCCTGTAATTACCTTGGTTTTGCAAGGCATATGAGACACCAATTGTGTGTCTTCCAGTTTTGTAACTTCTATATCTCACAAAATTAAAGTTTGGCCATGTTTCTTGTTCAAGAAACCTATGCACTATGGAAGTCCTGTTCAGTCTTGTCTTTTTAAGCCATCAATAAACCTGTATTTTTGGCCACATAACATAGTTAACAAGTGTTTTAGTTCACATTACTTCAATCACAGTTCATCATAAATAGAGGCTAATATGTTTTCTAACTTGGCCATTATTGGTTTTAGCCAGTTCTTACTGGGTACTTCAGCTGGGCTGACGCAGTTATTTACCACACCACCATTGACAGGAAAGCAAGTATTTTTGGTACTTGCATTGTTTTATGTATACAATTGGAAGTTAACTCCGCTCTTTCACTCTCTCCCCACCTCTTTTTCTCTCCTCTCTAAGACTGTTATCAAAGCTGGGTGCCCTCGTGCTCAATACCTCTGAAAACACGGAAGGTTATGGAAACAGAAAGCAAAGTAAGTGTAGAAAACCAAATGGAAGTGCAAGACCATCCTCTGTCTATACATAAGAATAATAGACTATGTAAAGTGCAGAGCAGAAAATTACAGCTGTTATTAGATGTTAGAGAGTACTTATAGCAGGAAAGAGAAATCTAAATATCAGCACAGAGGGGGAGGGAGAATCAGGCCCACTATTGTGTAAGTCAGGTAGAAATCAAAATGTGGTATTTCAAGTGGGGTATAGGCACACCATGTACGTCAGGCATGTACATTCTGACAACTTAGGTGTGTCTGGCAAATATCTGCATGCTAGATGAATGTTGAGTTTTTGTTTGAGGAGTGTGTACAACTAACACATCTAATATCTCAAAAAGAAATTCAAATACTTTACTGACTAAATTATGAAATAATTCTGTGCCTTTACTGTGTAACACCTACCTAATGTTAAGAGATGCCAGCTTTAATATACAATGCTAGGACATATTTAATTTCATATTTTCTTGGTCACAAGCAGTTGCTTCTTTATTTTTGAAATTGCCTATATTATTTATCATTACATATTTTTCAGCCTTCTTAGTATTCATAATAGCTTATTTAAAATTGAATTAGGAAGTGGGATTCATAAGCTGGACACTATGAAAGCAAAACTCTATTAAAAGGTACCAGTATTGATGTGTCTTTAAATAGCTGGAAAAACTCTACTGGCACCAAAAAAAAAATGTATTTAAGCATATCAACTGGCACAATGAAATTAGAAACTTTCAAATTATTTAATTAAGCAACTGAAGTTAATGACCGAATGCAGTTTGCCTGCAGTAAAGGAAACGGCTCAGTTACCCAAAATCCAATAGTAAAAAAGAAACAATCAATATTTTCCCCCTCTGGGAATGGAATCAAGTACCAGCTGCCACACTGTATATATAACCGAGATCTGTCTCAAGGACCAGTATTCAGATTTTCATTAGAATGAGCAAGGAATGTTTTAAACTGCCTACGTGACTCAGGAACATAAGTGCTTGTAGTGGGAGTTAAACAAGCAACCTAAACTTGATCCTTTAAACTCCCCCTGGCTACCTTTACCCTAACTCACTTCAATATGCCCATAGGAGATGTCTTCAACAAGAACAGAGTGGAATTTGAGAACAATGAAGAGCCCACTATATAAATGGAGGGATTCCCACCACCCCCAAGGAGGGCAAAAGCTGGGCCTAAATGTACACATAAGCCACTTTTATTGTTCTTGCCATATTTACACAGTTTTGCTGCATTTGATGTAAGAAATTCATGCTAATGTAACTTTGGTTATACCAGTGTGGCATACTGCTTTAGCAAAAAATAGCTTCTGGCCACGTTTTTAATATGCAGTACTACTAATCTAGTCCATATGGGAATGCACACCAGCTCTTTATAGGGCTTTAGCTGTATTACTCGGAGAGAAAGGATCTTAGCTGCTGCTACCCAAGCTCTTTGCTCTGTCGCAGAGGTCCTACCATGACATTGGGAAGGTTGTTTAATCTCTTGTGCCTTGAGATCCCCCAGCCTGTAAAGCTGAGGTAACAGAACATCCCACCTCGCATCGCTGCCCTGATGGGAAGTACTCGAGAGACCATGAGCTACTCAGCTTGTGATGTAGGCCACGGCAGATCACTGCAGATACACCGTTATCCTTAATCTAGGCCGAGTAAATTAAGGCTTTTCTGCGTCTTCAGTGTTTCAAGACACAAGAGTGGGGAACTGTTCCTTAATTAACAAGCTGCTCTCAACATTACATGCTTTTCAAACTTTTTAACATTTAAAGAACAACAACAAGAAATCAAAATAAAACAAAGCTTGGCTAAGCAGTGCAGGTGTGAAACATTAATTCAACTGAAATGCTGTACCGGTTAGAAATGGCAAGCTAAATAATACTGAAACACAAATTCCTTTAAAAGCTGTCACAGATCGCTGTTTCTGTACTATAAAAATGCATTCAGCTATCCTACTGTGCTGGATGTTAATATGTCGGTCTTTTTTTAAACTCAAATTAGATTACAATGTTAGTAGGTCATAATGGAGCTATTGTTCTCCTACCATGTACATTCCTGTGCAATTCTGCTGTTGATAACCATTCAAATCAGGGAATTTAGGTGGAAGGAGAATGCTATACCTTTATGTCAAGCCATCTAACAAACAAATGTGAATGTAAAGAAATGATACACTTTAAAAGAGCAAGCACTTGGGTAAGTATTTCCTTCTCACGTTAACACTGAAGACAACGATCTCAGGCATCTTTCTGTTGAGGCAAACTCTATAAAAACCTACCCAGTCTGACCTTTCAAATCAGAGGTGCGAGACTCACCACTGGAAAAGAAAACAGGGAAGACTTACGCAGAAGTGAATTCGCCTGTGAATGCGGTATTACCATGTGGACCCTGCACACACAATTTGGGATGCTCACGTTTCAATGACAAGAGATCTTGCCTTCCCACATGAACTTGCTGGAGCTACTACCTGGAAGAGGTGGGACAGAGAAGGACGAGAGATGTTTGCATACTGTGCCCAGTGCAGCGGGGAGTTGCAGTACAGGACAGTATCTGCTACCACCTGCATCAACCACTTGAAGATAATTGTATAGAACTTGCAGAGGTCCCTAGTACAGGGGTAGCTGTCTTTTGATTCTGTTACCGCTCTGTAATTCACAAGTGCAAAAGTATCGTTTCATGGAAAACTCTGCCTTGGAAACAGATGCAGGGCACAGGCAGGAGCTCGGAAGGGTCCGTCTCGTTCCCTGTCGGCAGGCTCAGAGGCTGGAGCGGGGCAAGCATGGAGACCTGCCTCACTGGTCGGGCACATGGGAAAGGGAGCAAGCTGCTGGCTGCCATCCCGCTCTCTGCCTTCTGCCCTCTGGCTAGCAGAGGGTAAATTTCATCACCCGCCTCCGCCGCCGTGACTTTTACGTGCAAGGAGTGCAGTTGGCAGTGTGTACACTGTGCATTTTTTTCACTCAGAGCCTTTGACTCATGCAGATCCGCAAAGGACTCGGATCCTTTGACTTCTGGTGTGATGTTTTTGCCTGGTCACATTCAGATCAATTCATAAGGTGAGTTTGTGCATACTCCTAGGACTGCTTCTGCCTCACAAAACAGCTGTAACTGAAGTTTTCACCTCTGCTGGGTGTCCTTGAGAATTTCTTCATACATTAGATAAGCATCTGGCTTGTTTAACCAAGAATAAAACTATGTAATTTAAATTTGCAAAGATACACCCACCAGCCTCTCTTACTTGTCCGAATCGTGAGACAAATGTAACATCCTTAGCATACTGTTAGCTTCCCCCCAATAAACTTTAATGCATCTTAAATATCAGGAGAAAAACTGTTGGTAACAAACTGAAGAGTCAACAATGTCTTGCTGTTGCAGAAAAAGGGCTGGAGTCTCCATTGTTGAAGGGCTTTAAAAACACGTCAAACACCTGTCAAGAGCGACATGGTAATATCTGGGCCTTCCCTAGAAGCAGGAGCTGGATCAGATGATTCTGGAGGGGCCCTTCTAGAGCAGTTTTTCTGTAGGTCTGCCTTAATTACCTCCAGCTGCACTTTGCCAGATGCCAACTTACAAAGGCAAATGCTAACATCAGTCTTCTCTCTCCCCCAAGTCTTATAAGAGTCTCACTGGAAGCCATAAAAAAATTAGGTGAAGACTTCATGATTTTATTTACTACTATCATCAGTATTAATGATTAATAATAATTAACAATGATGAGAACAGCTATAAAATAAGAAACAATAAGAGTTAACTCTGTCATAGTAGTAAGACAATTCTCCGCCCATTTACATCATTATACTTTAGGTTTCTGAAGAGCAGCTACACTGTACCTTGACAAATATTTCTTTTTTGAAGCTTTCTCTTCGCTTGGGATGATCCATGTCCACATCATACAACACACACAGAGTGTTACATACTTCCCCTACACAGGCAGATATACAGTTACATGCCAACATATGTTCGCAACACCAACAGAATGTTTCAATTCATGGATGTTATAAATGCTTTTTTCTTAAAGTAATAGACTGAAATATTAGTAAACTCCTAAAAAATAAGAATGAAACTAATTAGCAAAGTGTCCATATAAGTACTTCCCCAGCTGCTAACAAAAAAATGAATAACATAATATCCTTGGCCAAAATTGAAGCCTGGGAAGAAAGTCTGTTGCTTCACTTATATCCATACTAAAAGCAGAACCACAGCAGCTCGCTATACCCAGGCAGCTGCCAGGCGTGCCTTTGGCAAGATGCTGCTCTGAGAATTGTTACTGCTCACAGTTAAACAGGGATGGAAAGCAAAAACCAGACACATTTGCTGAACCAAAGGCCTGCAGCTGGACAATAAAACTCCTTAACTTTCAGAGTGAGCAGCAAGATGCTTCTGCTTAAAGTCCAAATATAGAATCTGGACCCTGACGTTAAGCATAGATGTATAAAAGTGTTGACTTTATTGATGAGTTTAGATTCAAATTGAACTAATGGGGAAAAGCACACCAGAAACCACATAGTAAATACTCATATCAACATTTCCTTAAAAAGGTTGAAACTCAGGTCAGGCAAAGCTTAGATAGGAGCTCAGTTAAAAAGTGTCACACCAGCTGGCACAGGAGAAATTCGCCATTCTTCCCTTCACTGCCCAGGGCGTGGGCTTGGTCCCTGAAACGCAGAGATGCTCCAGTTTGAGAAGCCTCGGGGTGTCTGGGAAGATTTGGGTGCTTACATTAAAGCCCATTTCTTTTTTAGCCCCAAGACTTTCTCCCTCAGATGCACAGCTCCTGGGGATCACTCGTCCAGAACCACCTTCTGGGACAATAACTGCATTCAGAAGTGGAAACAAATAAAACACGGCTAGGGACTCCATGGCACAGTGAGGCAGCAAGAAGTGGGTAAACAACCAGGACAGCTTAACATGGCAATTGCCTTCCTGATGAACCTGTCCTGTGGCTGTCCCTCAGGCTCATCTGCACCAGTTCTTTCACAGAACTGTCGCGAAGCTTGAATTATTGATATCTGTAGAGAACAGCATGTCAGTAGGTACCAAAAAACTGTCTCCCTGCAAAATAAATAAGAAAAAGAGCAGATCCCATAACTACTAAGAGGCTGCTGACAAAAGGATGAATCTTGCTCTGACCTTAATTCTGCAGATGGGCCTTCCAGTTCTGTTATACTTTTCTAATTTCTAACACGAGACTACAAAGGATACAGGAATTTTCCAGTGTTTGTTTGTGTGTGTGTGTGTGTGTGTGTGTGTGTGTGTGTGTGTGTGTGTGTGTGTGTTTTTCCCTGGAATGTTATAACACCACAAGGCCTTCTGCCATATCCAAGCCAAAAACAAGTAGGCCATGACCCTCATTTTTTTCCCCTCTGAATAACCCAAGTCAAGCTTAGATAAACCCCATCGCTGTATACACCTGCTGGAATTGGTCAGAAAAAGATGGTGTCAATAACGTAGCAACAAACAGAGTGACACACGTAGGAAGAGGAAAGAGGATAGGATCATACTGGACTTTTGTGGCATACTGGCTTCACCCTCTGCCTATAGCTGAAATATCAGAACAAGACATACCTTTTACTTCATCTCTTTCTTAACTGAACAGGGTCCTTTGGCAACTTGCCAGCAGCGCCAGTGACACTTATACGTAGGATAAGCAGTGCACTTGAACACGACAGTAAAGATGATAATGAGAACCTACTTGCAAAGGGCTGAGTAAACAACAGTCGGAGAGAGAGTCTGGGAAAACCAGAACAGAAAACACACTTCCTTTCAATGGAAAATGCAATGAGATTTACCCTCATCTCACTGAAGCCACTGGGACTCACGATCCTGGCTGCAAAGATGAATTTCGGTCTGATATCCCATTGGAAGAATGTGACTGGCAGCTGTAGAAGGATGTGGGATTTTATGAAGATGATGTAGAGACTGACTTTTGTAAGTTCTTGAAATGACTAGCAGCTGGAGAAGCTCATCTACGTCATCTAATGTGTCCAGCTCCACTTTGCAGGAATGCCCGCAGCCTCGGTAGCCCATCTGCAGTGACGATGCACTGCCCTCTCATTCACCGCCCAATTACTCTTATTGTAAGAAACACTTTCTTAATGACTTGAGATTTTCCTGTTTCAGCTTCAGGCCATTGCACCTTGTCTTTCCTTCTTCTGAGGATGTGGGTAATTCCCTTCTTTCATTTATACTATTATCTGTGCAATTATTTATAGTCTGTAGCTGCAAATCTCACGAGTCCTCCATTTAATACAGTTCCTTCAGTGTCTTTTTCTGCAGTATGTCTTACTTTTCTACCATCATCCATTACTGGCTTTGTATCTTCTCTATTTTTAAAATAATTTTTACATTATGGGAACTCGATTGCATTCACCATTCCAAATGTAGCAAAAGCACCGCTATATGAACCAGGGTCTCATTATTTTAATTCTGTCACCTGGGAAAAGATGGGTGTGTTTTATCTGACTGTGAAAGGTAGATTCAAAAGGCACAGGCAACCTCACCTTCAAATGGCAAATCACACATCCTAAACTTGGAAGTGTAGGAGCAAAGCTCTGAGTATCCTCAGCACGTCCAAAATTTTGCAGTTTTCTTCAAACGCGCACTAAGAAGCACAAGAGCAAGTAATCCTTGTTAAATTAATAAATAACAATGAGAACATCAGCCTGAAGCTGAGCAGGTTCTCATAATAGAAACTATTAACAAAACCTTTATTCTAGGTGACAGTGAATCCTTTTACATAAATCAATATAAATTTAAAATATAAATAATTGAGCATATTTCCCTGGAAAAGGATCAAAAGCTGCAATAATAATAAGTATTAGGAAAGGCGTGAATAGAGTATTAGCGTTTTTTATTGGCATATTTTAAAATTTTTCTAAATTTTCATTTTTTAAAAAATCTGATAATCTATTAGCTGCTATTCTGAAGATTCAAGTCTATGTATTGCAGGCCATAGACTTTCTCTTACTTCCACAGTGTTTACCACTAAATTACTTGAGCACTTGCGAATCATTAATAAGTATACCCCCTGGAAATGCCTTCTGACAGGGAAACATTTTTATCTCCATTTTACTGGGCAAAGAGGCATAGAAAAACTGAGCTGCACCAGAACATTTGAAAAAATTTCGACAAAGCCAAGACATAAATTGAACCTAGATCTCCTGAACTGCTCTTCAGTATCTTCACAGCAATGTTCTTAAGAAAAAACAGACAAGGTAGCTGCAGTTGAAAAGCCTAAGAAATCACTCATTATATGCAAATAAGATTTATCTTCTTGTATCAGGAGACGCTATGCTGTGTTGAAATGACTGATGCTAACTACAGAGATCACGATAAAATGGATCTCCAAGGAATAACAGAGACATGATAGAATAGCAATCATGACAAAAACACAGCTTTGAAAGGATACTTGCCTGTATTTTAAAGCATTCAGGGAAAATGAAATAATGGTTATGACAGTGTAGTAGTTTTGCATATTAATGATGTGATACACTTCAGGAAAAAAAAGAGATTAAAATCAGTCTGGAAAAGGAGGGTTCTAGTGGGATAGAGCTGGAGTCTGCTATGGACCACCAGATACGGCAACAGACGGACACAGCTCTACAGTGTCAGAAGGGAGAAAGATGTGTCAGGACAGTGTATTATTGCGGAAGGTGTGAACTTCCCATACACAGAGAACAAATACTACTGATAGCTGTCAGTTCTGGTTACTTCCAGACAGGAGTGATGGGTCTGTCTTCACCAAGAAGCCATTGAACCCATACTGCTGGGGTTGAGTTTTAAGTTTGTTTTCCATTAAGTTTTCCACATCAGATCTGGTAAGATCTGATCTGAATGATCATGGTCCGACTCACTTTAAATCAAATTAAGTGACACGCAGAATTAAGTTCTCTGCTGTGAAAGATCAAATTTTTAAAAGTTCAGAGAACTAGAGAGTTCAAGAGTTTGGAGTTCTTTCAAATGCCCATCAAATGTCTTAACATTGCATATGTATTGCATATGATACGAAGATTAAAGATCCTCTAAGTACTTGATTCAGTTTTCAACAGAAGCAGTGACTACACAGTCAAGGGCAGGATGGTTATAGGAAAAAAGGATACAGAACAAGAATTATCAAAATTAAATAGTGGTGAAACTCCAAAGATCCTGCAGTGGAGCAGACAGTCTCTATTCCAGGACACATGCTATAAGAGAAAAGAATGAATATTGTTTGTATTTAAGGAAGAAAAGGGGCGAAGTTTCTCAAACTTTCAGCCAGTCAGAGCTCTGGTCTGACTCCAATAATATACAAAGTTTTAGGACAAATATGGAAGAGAAAGACACAATAAACTTCAATGTACTTGGAAAATGGGAGAAAAGACAATGTGGATTTACCAGAATTAGACTGTGAACAGCGAACTTGAGTCCTTCTTTCCATAAGTCACCTGAATTTTTCAACAAACTATCTAGACCAGGTCCACATGGGACTCAGCAAAGCATCTGACTGAGTCCAGCACAGGAAACTATTAGTTAAGAAGCAAATGCTGACAATTTGTACAAGAGTTGCCAGATGGGTAAGAGACACCTTAAAGGGAACAAGAGGAAGAATGTTGAAAAGAAAAAATTCAGATAAAGGAGGTTACTAAGAGAGTTCATCTGTGGTCAGCCATGGCACCAATCATCATATTTAATATCATCACCAACAGTCTAGCCACGGAAATTAGGAAGCGGTTAACAAAATTCAGGACAGCACACTTAAAAGACAAGTGACATATTGAACTAAGTAATAGAAATTGCCTAAATGTCTGTGAATGGCCATGCAGAAATGTCCCTCTCTCCCCTTTGATGATACAGGTAATCTTGCACCTCAGATTAAATACTTGGGGTAGGTGGAAACTTACAACAGAGACCACAACACCATCTGATGCAGCTGGAAAAAGGGCACACAGAGTGTCAGTCAAAGTATTTCTAGCAAGGAAAGTATTAACGACAGCTTAATATCAGCATAGGAGGCTGCTATGAGATCTCCTGACTTTGCACCCTGGAGCACCACCTACCTTTCTGTTCAGTCAAGCCCAGGAAAGGTGGATTCAAGCTGTGAGAGGGGCCGATGATCCCAAGTGCAATGGTTAGAGGGATGGTCTATCACCAGTGAAGTGCCACTAAGAGTTTGGCTGGTTGAGCTTGGAAAAAAGGGGGCTGAGAGAGGACAGGGAATAACGTCAGGCACAGTCAGTGAAAGTAAATATCAGTCTCAGAAGAAACAGAAACAAAATGAACAGAAATAAATTGTGTGTGGAAATCAGAAGACAACTAGGTATCCCAGGAACAAGACACCAGGGTACACTTGATAAGGCTTACAGTAGATGTCCATTGCAAAAAAAAAGAAAAAAAAATCAAGAAACCCTCCAAAACCAGAAAATCCTCTGAAGGGTTGGAACACAATGCATAATCAATTTATGGTTTACTTATGACCCAGCTTTCCACAGCACAAGACTAGACTAGACTTAGCCTTCCCTTCCAGTCTTCTGCTCATTATTACAAAAAGATCCTTTTCCTTTTGAAAACAGCTGTAACAAGGAAATAATTGATCTTGCAAGAATAAAACATATTTATATCTCTCCTATCCAGGTATGTCCTAAGATAGCCCAGGCCTAAGAAAGCTCATTTTCAATCAGCAGAACGAAAGTTAGAGTCTATGTATTGCTACAGACAGACACATTTATATTATATTCTTGAAATAGATACAGAAACTGTAGTTCATGGCATCATTTAATTTCCCAGAAGCAATTTCCTTGTAAGCAAAATCTAACAATATTTCAGCATGCAGAACAATATTATCTTGCATATAAATGCAAAGACACCAGTAATGATCAGTTTCAATGTAATGTAAAATTTAAAGGAAGTGCGGTGATATTGCATTTCCTCAGTTTGTAAATCTGTCTACTACTTATTGCAGAACACCACCTGCACCAGAGAAGAGCTTGACCACTTGCCTGCCACAAAAAGACTGTGAAACTCAAACATGCTAGTTAATGGACATGGCAAGAGTTTACAACACCCTTAAGGAAGAAAAATGAAATTTGCCTTTAAAATATGAGTAGGCAATGCAGACTCTGACAACAGATCATTTTTGCAGCAACTATGGGACGTGGAAAACACAACCCACTGTTACTCCAAATAACCAATGAGCCCAGGGCAGCTCTCTTACTACGTCCTTAGTTTATTCTTTTTTTGACCACCAAGCACCACAGCCTCTCTGCCCAGAGCAGGGAGAACCCCCCCAGGATGGTTCTCTGATGCTTACCCTTCTACAAAGGCACAGTTTTCTGCCACGCTTGTTACCTTTTTTGCAAATAAAGAATACATTCAGAAATTTATATATTCAGGCTAATACACTGTATTCAGTTTCCATATATCCTCCAAAGCTGAACATTCCCCAAATGTTCCAGATCATCTGCTCACATGTTCATGTGAAGGGAAAGTAATATTTCTTTTCACACATCTGCAGTGACGCCCTCATTATTTCAATATCTGATTAAAAACTTCTCTGCTAGCACGCAAGAACATTATGGCCCACTCCAAGCTTCCCAGTAACATTTATTTTTGTTCCCCATCCTATTTCTTATGCTTTACACGCACACCACCACAATCTGAAGTTTTAACCCATGTAAGTTAATTGTATTGCTTATTTTTAATACACTCCACCATTTTTCACCCTTTGCAAAGAAGAACATAAATATTAATATCCTCCTTTACCTAATGTACAGGGGTTTTGGAACACAAATGTCAGATTTCCCAATATGCACGTGCAAGCTTCAAACACTGGAAAACTTTACAAACGCATACTTCTGGAGGAATTTTTATAAATTTTTGTAGTAACACTTGCAACTGTCACAGGAAAAACTCATCAGTATATACTCCAGCCTACATATACTGAAAATAAATCTTGCTGTATCAGCAAGATAATTTATATCTGGTTTATTACTAAGGATATAGAATTGATGTCACATGAGGGCATGACATTCTAAAGAGTACCTCATTTCTAAAGATAAATGTAAAAAAGTGGAAGTAGCCACACAGTTGCAAAATGGGGAAGGCTGTATTTTGAAGCCACATTCTGTCCCACATCCGACAGAAATGGAAGCCCTTTTTCCACCTCAACTGAAGTTTTATCATGTATTACTGAAAAAAAAAAAAAGCACAGTGGAAGTTTCAGTTCCAATGCATGACTTACCACTCTCTCATCTGCAAGTTTATGCACTGTATGCACAGCACAGTACCACCAATGAAACATGGATTTGGGTTTTGAAAACAAATTAAATACTTCTAGGTTCTGGTCCTAGCATGACTTTAACTATTGTGATGTCTTCCAATACTGTAACACTAAATAAAATGTGCTCATGCTGATATCACACATGCTAGATCCTTACAAACAGGGGAAATCCATTGGTAAGTGACTATACAAAGAAACTTATCTAATTTGTAGCACAGAGGTGGAAATCCTGTCCACACAGAAACCAGCAGCAAATTCCAGTTGATGTTGGCAGGTCAAGAATTGTATCCAATGTTTTTTCCATGGTGAAGAATACATCCAAGAAAGACAAGTATTTCCTAACCTCCTTCAGAGACAAATTATCCATGTTTCTTGTACCACTAATGCTAAAAAAAAAAAAAATTGTAAAAATCTTGTATTAAGATCACCAGCAAGACATCAGTTCTCTCTGCCTCATTTTTACAACTCAGGTGATGACGATGGGAAGGCTAAAGGGGACATTTTTATGAGTCTTAATTTACTGTTTGTTAGGTATCCTGAAAACAACACAGGAAAGGTGCTTTATTAGTGCAAAGTGTTTTGATGGGTTGGAGTTTCTCCTTTTTTTCCCTAAAGCTGCAGACAAAACATAGAATATGTGCGTGAGTAGCACTTCTTAAGAACAGCATAAACGTTCACGTAGTTTGCACAGGAGCCCTTCAAAAAAAACTGTGCAACTCCTCTGAAGTCAGTCATACAGATCCTCGCCCTGCACTTCCAAAATACAGCCACAATACACCTTCAATTACTGTCAGTTCAGGCATGCAATGATCTTATGTCTTTGACGGCAGCACACAATGCAGAAAATATTTTTGCAGGTGATCCTAAGGCAGGATGCTATCCCATGATATGTAGCTGCTGCTTTTTCTACCCATGAGGCTTTCTTTTTCTTTATTAGATTAGGTTGCATACTGTAGACATCCCCACTTCATGTCCTTCGCCAGAGGAGCTGGAGGCAAAAGTCCCATTGATTTAAGACCTGAGGGTGAATTAGTAATCCCAGTGTTTCAGGAACTCGTTTAGTAATGGAGGCTATATGGTCTCTAAGGCGAAAAGAGAAAGGAACACAAAACACACTGAATTCGTATTAGGTGTACTCCAGAAGGTCCTTGCTGTGCTTTATTTTCTCTTGTAAATTGACTTTACACTCTATAACCAACAGAGTAAATTAATTATCCCAAAGGATCCAAACCTATTATGAGTCCAAATGCATTATCAGGTGAATTGATGTTGGAAAGTCTCTGGGGCCCCAATATCCACCATAATTCCCAAAAGGAAAGGTAATAAAATGCTGTTTCTTGTTACCTGAGTCATTTTGTAAGGCAAAAGCAATGCCTAGCTGGTTCACTTAGCTTTTTGGCAATTTTCTCCAGCTCTTTTCAAGGGAATGTCACTAAATCTTCAAAAAATATTCACCAGCTATGGGTCAGAAAACAGGATGGAGAATTGGAGACTCCTCTAAAAACAATTAGCAGTAATAAAACTATTATGCATAATATTTAATACCATATAGCACTTCATATTTTGCAGTTCTTTGCACACCCACAGAGTGTTCTGAATATCCCCACGAAGATGGCATGTCCTATTACCACAAATGAGAAATCTGCAACAAACTTTCATATCCGGTGAAACTCTACTGAATCTGAGTGTCTGCTCAGTACTATAGAAGAAGCCACTGTTAGAAACATGGTTTAGGAATGCCTTTCTCGGGTGTCTCAGCCAGTCTGGTCAGTTAGAAACTACTCCTGCACAATGCCTAAGTGGATTTGGAAACATTAGCCCTGTACTCTGTACTTTGTATGCATGTACAGTGCATATTTAATAACATTGCTATAAATATATATAAATGCAAATAATAACAGAACAGGGACCTAGACCAGTTCTGAGTGCAGTACAGGAGCGGCGCAACCTTTGAGAATTGTTCTTGACTACAGGAACTTGCTTAACTGAGGTGGCAATGCCAGCTCTCCCTTCACGCTCCCTCTCTCCGCTCCCTGAGTTTGCCCACTTTCTCATCCACCTTCTGTCTGCAGCCTCCTGACTTCCTGACAGCTGGAGAAGTTCAACTCAAACAGACAAGGCAAAAACCAAAGCAGACTGAGGTCTGCAATAGAGCAAATGCTAATGCATTTCCCAGCCTGAGGACAAAAGGACTTACAGTTACAAAAGCCAGCTCACGTTCCCTACAGAATTCAGCACCCTTCCTAAACCTAGACCCTCCTACAAGCTTCGCTCCTGTGCTATCACTAGCATAGTAGGACTGCTATTCTCCTAAGCGTGCATATTTGCAACAGAAGTCCACAATTTTATTCCAGTTCTCCTGTATAGATCTATTCTTGTATCCTTGTGTGTATGAATAAAGTGACACTAAAATTCATTACACACACCGCAGATCCCCCCAAACACCTTCCTGTTCCCACACACAGCAAGCCTTTCCAAGACTATGACTGACACAAAGGCATGAAACCTCACTGCAGATGGCTCCCGGCTTCCTTGGATCTCACAGATCACCTGGTAGGGGCTGGTAGGCTACTTGCCCTTTTCTTAAAAAGAATTCCTGTAAGGATGGTGCTAAGGAAGGAAAAGATCTTTGTTCCATGAGATCCTTTTCTGGAAATTCCACCAGAGCCTGTGGATGATCAGACTCATGCACTTACTCAGTCGTGCCTTTTAACTTAGTTGGAAATGCCAAAAATTATTTTGCAGCAAGTTCTGCTTTGCAGTCCAAACCCTCAGGTGCACAAAGAGCTAGGTACATCCAGGATAGAAAGTTGCTTCCCCATCACAAAGCCAGGTAAAGGTGCTCATGGAGCAGCAATAGTGCAGGGGACAAAGACTAGTTTTTCCTCCCTCCAGTAAATATATATCTTCCATAGAAAAATAAGGAAGACCATCAACTACCAGCATACACTAAGTTATGTCCAGCCCTGTATTTCTGCATGACTGGAGTCTTCTTGCATATTGCTGCACTCAGTGTATGGCTTATAAAATATTTCTGTAATGATAACAGGACATTTGTGAAAATGCTGCTCAGCTCAAAGCACAGCAGACTGTGCAACAGTGAGCAACCCAACTGAAGGCAATGTGTCATGCTGAAGATCTGCAAGGAGAACAATGTTTTCAGAGTACTGCTTACACTAAGCCATCTTCCCGAGGACCCCAGTCAACCCCCTTGTATGCAATAGATTTTTCTTGCTTGAAGTAGCATATGTTTGCAAGAACAATACTGTAGCATCTAATGCCATGTACCAGGCAGGCTGGGAAAGCACAGTCTTTCTCCTGCTGCCCCTGAGGCCACGAGGTAGAGGAGCTGTAGGAAGGCAAACACTGGGAACCGGTCTCTTCACATTTACACACATACCAGAACTATAATTCCCAGATGTATTTCAGTAACATGAAATCAAATCTTGACTTCTTTAACAAGTCTCTGATGCATCAACTATTTGCCCATTTGGGTGACCTGGACACTCGCTCGTTACATGAACTGCAAGAGATAATCCACTCTGAAGTTATTGATGCAGTGGTATGACTTGTCTTTAGTGGAGTCACAACACAACCGGATGCGATTCAAAAACGGCTTCACTCTGCAAATAACATATAAAGAAATATGTTATGACATTTAGGAAATATGGGGTCTCAAAGATACTCGCTTCGTTGAAGGAATCACCTGGAAAAGATTTAAAATATTAGGCTAATAATTCAAGACTTCATTTCCAAGGAAAGAAACAGCAACCAGCTTTTTCATCATTTTTTGGATGGAGCAGCTTGATGAAGTTTATGTCTCCACTACAATATTAACAGCACAGCACACAATATTACCATAAAATAGCAAGCCTATGAAAATAAGTGAAATAAAGCAGAGAACTACTAAACCTCAATTGCAAATTCTAAGGGTGCCGTGAACAAAACCAAATTTGCATTTTGCCAACCCTTTTTTTCTCTCTTTATTTCACCAAGATGTAACTGGGATGTTCAAAACGCTACAAATGAGGAATAAAACTACCAATTCTCCTCCTTAAAATAAAAGGTTAAGCTTGCAATTATACGACTTTGGCATATCATTTTGCGCAATTACTAATTAACTACGATCCCCGATCACAGAATGCAGAAGTAGTGATTTTCTTCCTCAAGAGCTGCGCCTGCTTCAAGTCAAGTTCTGCCACAGGAGGGAGGAAAAAAAAACCCCACAGGGCAGGCGAACCTGTGCCCGTGGGGTGGCGCGGGGGGGACAACGAACGGTGGAAACGGTTCTTTGGAGAAAACCATCCCGCAACGCGGATTTCAGCACGCGGCCGGGACGGGGGGGTCCCGCAACGCCCCCTCCCCGCGGCGGCATCGCCGTTTTGGGAAAGTGGGAGAAACAAAGCCGCCGCCCTCCCTCTCCCCGCGTCCCCCCTCCCCTCCCGCCGGAGCTGCCCCACACCCGCCGCACCGGCCGCGGGGGCTGGCAGCGAGGTCGCACCGCCCCCCCGCCCCGCGGAAGGAAGAGCCGGCACTGGGGCAGCGCGAGGGGCTCTGCCCGCCGCCCCGCACCGCGCCGCCCCGCACCGCGGCAGCGCCACTCACCCAGCCGCGCCGCGCCGAACCGCGCCGAACCGCGCCGAACCCCGCCGGTGTGCGGGCCCGCCGCGGCGGCCGCAGGTGCCGCGGAGGAGGAAGCGGGGGCGGGCGGCGCTGGCGAGCCAACCGGGGCCCGGCGCGGCGCCGTGAGTCACCAGCGGCCGCGCAGGGCGGCCGGGCGGCTGGTATAAGAGCGCCGCGGGGACACCCTCCCCCCGTGCGTGTCGCCGTCTCCCTCCTCTCCTCCTCGCCTCTCCGACCGCCGCGCCTGCCCGGCCGCCCTCCTCCCTCTCTCAGTCCCCGGCGCGGCGATGCGGTCGGACCGGCGGCGCGGAGAGCCCAGTGCCGCGGGTGGCAGCGGCGCCGGCGGCGGTGCGGGGCGGCGGGCGGTCCCGGGCTGCTGGGCGCTGTGGCTGCTGCTCGCCCTCAGTTGCCTGTGTGCCGCCGCCGACGGTGAGTGTGGGGCCCGGGGGGGCGGGGAGAGGGGGGCTGGGGGGCGCTGCCGCCCCCTGCAATAATTTCTTCACCCACCACCCTTTAATTTTTTTTTCTCTTTTTTTTTCCTTTTTTTTTTTTTTTTTTTCGGTCTCTCAGGCCTCCGCTGCGCCGGGGCAGGGGGGAGCGGGGCTCCGCGAAAACGGGCGAGCTTCTCGCGGATGGGGGCTGGGGGGGTACGGCAGGGCGCTGCCGCCGGGGTCTGCCCCGCCGCCCCCTTTTCGTCGCGGGAGGCGCCGCCTTCCCCGCCGGGCCCCGGGCGGCCCCAGGCGCCGGTGAAGGTGGGCCAGAGCCCCTGCCCGGCCGGCCCCCACCCCCCCCCGCGCCCGGGAGCACCTCAGCCGGCACAGACCCGGGTGCGGCGGGAGGGTTTGATTTTTTTTTTTTAAATTATTATTTATTTATTTATTTTCCTGGGCGCTGCCTGGTGCTGAGGGTAGGGTCTGCCTGGCCAGCGAGGGGGCCGGGGAGAACTGCGGCGATGTCGTGGGGGAAGGAAGAGGAGCCCCTGGAAAGCCTGCGGCGTGAAAGGTGCTGTCAAACTACTGTGCAACTTCGGCTTTGTGGCATCCAGCGGCACTGGCACGGCTGTAGTTCAGGGCCACCGGTTACCACCGTAAGGGATCTCCACCTGGTGGCAAGGTTGAGCCTTGCCAGCGCCGGGTCCCCCCTGGCGGGCTGGGCTCTCGCTGGTAGCGCTGCTGCTGGCAAGCTCCAGGGCTGCCTCCCAGCGCTGAAACTGTCACCCTCGTGGCAGAGGGACCTGCGCATTAAGCCCGTTGGATGGTCGATTAAAAATATTTTCCTCTTGAGTGGAATTAGTAATCAACTGGCTGAGTCCTTTCCTTCTTCAGGAACTGAGCTCCAGGCTGCCCATCTAGGTGGGAGGCGGGCATTTGATGTCTGCATTGTTGTATGGCTTTTAATCTCCTGACTAGTGGCCCAAAGTGTCAGATACTGGCTATGTTGGCAAAGTGTTCTTAAAGGTAGTTGGACTTTGTAGTCCTAGCTGTGTGCAGTAGTTCAGGCACTGGGTCTATCTGGAAGAGCCCAGCCAGGGGATTGTTGTTTCCAGTCCCCCTACAAGGAGGAAGAGGAGAAATGTCTGCCCAGTCACTCCTCAGTTTGCAGTCGTGTAGGTTACCCCCATGTCCAGCCTACAACAGACATGATTAAACAGCTGTAGTATGAAGGAGCAAGCAGGCTGGCACTGAAACTACTAGTGTACTGTGGTCAGAAATCATAGCAAGAGATATGCAGTGGAGGGTGACTCTAGCCCACCAAGTCAGTCTGATTCTTCCCTCAATTTGAGTTTGTGGCCCCACCAGCTCTCTTCTACTAGTAGTTGCAATTGCCAGGATCTGGGGGGAGTCTAAGCTAGTTCCTGTATAAGCTCTCCCAAGATTTCCCAATCAGTGTTGCAAGCTTTTCTGGGACTTGGTGTCAGATGACAGTACACAAGTGTCACATGTTTGAGGCTGCACAGATAAGTAATATGACAACTCGCTTAAGGGGCTGAGACACACTGTGACAGCAGAGATATGGAGGAAGCTAGTTTAACTTGGGTAGTCATTGTAACTGTGCTCCTTCACCCTGGGCGCATTGCTGCTTATGAGCTAACTTCTATTAAGTAGTTACCTGGGGAACAGTAACATAATATGTGTTAGCAGTCACAGCCTGTGAAGTTGCTGGTTCTCTCCATCTTCCGCTGCAGCCTTGTCCCAAGGAGGAGAAAAGGTGTACAGGTGATTCCAGTGTATGAGTAGCACATGAAGAGAAGCTTTGAATTAGCATCTGATTGAAAAATCATTAACTGTCTAGGGACTGAAGTTGCAACTGAGGAGGTTTGACTCTGTTGCTTGAAGTAGCTGTGGATTGGACTAGCAGTGTCATGACTAAATGGTTACCTGTCATTGAAGAACTGTGCTTGGTGTGAGACGGGAGACCACAGTTAGTTACTGGCTGGAGTCTTAACCGGGGCTCACTCCAGGCGGCCTTTAGAGTTTGACAGACATCTTCAGGAGTAGCAACAGATGATGACCTTTACCTTTGTGCACCTGTGTGTGTGTTAGGTGCTGTCAGTTCTTTACTTGTTTGTGGGTTCACAAAAGTAGTAGCTCTGACATTTCACTTGGCATCAGCTGCAGCAGTGATGATACTTTATTGGAATGGCCGCTGGTAAGGGTTGTCTTTGTAGAGTTATAGCTGTTAACTCCAAGCTCAGTTACTGTTTCATTTAGCCTTCTGTGTAGCTTCCCTGTAGCATTTGGTCAAAGTGATGTTATGTTTGTAAGTCACAATGTACTAGTCAGTCTTAGCAAGCCTTTTCTGGTTATTCTAGCTTGAAATAGTGTAACTAAGGACTGTGGAGTTATTTTGGGATCTCCTGAGTGGCAGGCTTAGTCTAATATCTCTAGTATGCTATTTTGGGAAAGGTTGACTGCACTCCGACAGCCTGGATGAGAATATCTCAAAACTTGCGGGAGTCAGTTGTTGCATATTTTAGGTGGTAGTACAGTAATAACTGGAATAGCGTGTGACCAGGGCTTGCAAGCAGAAGGCTACCTCTCTTAGAGGTTGCTGGACAACAAGGTGATGTCAGGCTTAGAACACACTGATAGCTGTGGCTTCTGCACCCTCTCTAAGCTGGCTGGGGTGTGCCTCCTAGCACAGGGCAAGCTACTTGTTTGATAGCTCTTGACCAAATAGTAGTAGCTTCCTGAAAAGGAAAGGAGGGACAGAAATACAGAGCACATGAGTTGATGTTCACTTTTTTGTCAGTCTTTGAACACAATTCCTATAAAACAAGTTGTTATGGCTTTACTCTGACTGACCAGTGAGCTGGTGTTTTACTCAACCAGTAAGGCTGCTAAAACATTAGCAGAGCTCAATAAGCTGTTGTTTCAATTCCTTTACTTTTGGCATGAATTTACGTGGAACACTCAGCAGGTAAAATCGCTCATGTTGTCCTTGCTTGTACTCTGTCCAGGATTTGCCACTGCCTAGTGCTTGATGGCTGAATAGCTTCTTTCCACTTGGAAACTGTCTTGCATTTTGCATGTTGTACACAGAAGATATAAAATAACAAGTAATGTTCCACTAAAATTTGATGCCCTTTGTGAGCCCTGGTATGCCAAGACAATGCACTGCCACTAAATGATGCAATAAACCAAGGAGGAGCAGGAGTCTTGCATCATGCTGTAGACATGTGCAGCCAATACCAATGCGTGAGCTAACATGCTTGCCTGCATTACATGCATTACATGGAACAGCTCTGGCTTAGCAGCTGAAGAAGCAGGCTGCTGCTTTTAGTGACAGTTATAACACAGCTTCAAGACAAAGTAGGTTCCCTTGAGGGATGGGGTCATACGGTTTCAGAGCTGAAGATACTCTGGAAAATGCCCTCCAGCTCTAAGCATCATGCAGAAAGCAGTACCTTACTCAAGCATACTAACAAATCAAGACTGTTAACAGTGGTGAGACAACAGACTTAATTCCAGAAGGAAGTGATAATTTATCTTGCTCTCTTAGCATCACACTTGATCTAGCTTTAATAAGCAAGATCCAGATAAGTAATCACACTTCTTGTGTATACTAAGGAATGTCTCTGTGTGCTGTTGTTTGAGGTGTAACTAAAATCATTATAACTTGTTGTTCAGCTACAGAGCAGATATCTAAGCTATCTTTACAGACATCTTGGGGATTCTGTTGTAATGTGTCGGCAGCAGAGTACTCAAATGCTAATGCAGCTTGATATTAGTCAAGTCTAAACTCACTTTGCTTGAAGTTTGAAGAGTTTTGAGGACGCAATGCTGGGTGCTAGACAGCAGAAGTTACTGTGTGCATGCACTCCTCTGCCTGTCAAACTTGACCCTGCCTTGAAAAGGAAAACTCGGGAAGAAGAACCTGTTTTCTGGCAGGTGGACTGTCACAGTGCTTAAGCTCTGCACTTGTACTCTGAAGGAAAGCTTCTGGCTGTATTTTAATGATCGAGTAATGTCACTACAAAGACTTGGAGTTCAGGTCTGGTTTTGTGCTGGTGTTACACTGTTTATTAAGCTGGGTAACTTCTTGGTCAGCAGTGGGGGGGAAAGCAAGAAAGTATTGCTAAACAGTATCAGAGCTTATGTTCCTTTTTCTATTGAAGGTGCCAGAGCAAAATGTGAGGAATCCCAATTCCAGTGTAGTAATGGACGCTGTATTCCTTTACTCTGGAAATGTGATGGTGATGAAGACTGTTCAGATGGCAGCGATGAGAAAGCTTGTGGTAAGTAATCAAAAGAAATAATACCTCTGTAGTAGTACTTGCTAGTTGGCGGTGCTAGTTGCTAAGCCTAGCTTTAGCTGCCAGCTCTTGCTTTAAGCAGACATGGAGGTTCAGATAGATGACTAGAGGTACGTTAGAGAAGAGGCGAAATGGACTCAATATCCAATGCTGGTGTGTTTGAACTGCCAGTCTGCTCAAGCAGACCTAAACTGTTACCTTAGGGTTACATAGTACCATGCTTCTGTAACGACAAATCAAATGCCCTGATAATAAACTCAGAGTTCAAAATCTGAATATTAATATCAATAGACCTTACTTTAACCCAAGTGTGTTAAAAGCAGCAGCTATTCTAGAAGCATGGTCTCCTTTACAAATAGCAGTCCTTCAGTGCCTGCTTATAGGAAGATAAATATTTCTCTATGCACAGTATAACTCTCTGGGAAGTGTTAAATAGCGCTGCCATTAGACTGGTGGAAGATGACACCAGACATCCAAGAACTAAGGACGGTGCCTCGCTTTCCTAGGGCAAGGCAGCTTGTCTCTAGCTGCAACCAACAAGCTAAGCTCTGGTCTGTCGTTCTCCCTTGCAGTGAAGAAGACATGTGCTGAATCTGATTTTGTGTGCGTCAGTGGTCAGTGCGTCCCTAACAGATGGCAGTGTGATGGGGATCCAGACTGTGAGGATGGGTCTGACGAGAGTGCTGAACTGTGCCGTAAGTGAGCCTGGCTTGTCGGTGCAGGCAAGCCTGCGGAGAGTAGCATTTTGACTTCTTGCCTGGTTGCAGCCCGGCTCTCCTCCTAGACGAAGGATGAACGTATTGTCTTGGAGAGCACCTTCCTAAGTGCTAGCTTGGTTTTGGCCACATCGGGGTCTTGACAAGACTTTTTACTACTAACTCTCCCCACTACTGAGTGGGGAGACTCTGTATTTGCACCTGGTAACAGATAGCAAGTACAAGGTTTTACTGACAGTCAGAAGCACCAAGCACAACACAGCAGGCCTCACCATTACTGTGGTTTGTTCACCAAGTGATCACTGTCCTCAAAGACAACTACTTTGGAAGATAACCAGAGCTAGTGTAGGAACTGAAGGACTGACTACATGTTGGGAGGTGGGAAGCAGAGGTGCAGAGGCTTGACTGGGACGTCTCACAGTTAGCAGCCCCAGTCTTAAGTGTGGTAACTAATCAAGGGATATAGATCTGTGAAGCTTCATTTCCTTGTGTCATTAGGATCCACACTGAGGAATACTTCAGCCCCAAGTCCTACTGCACTTTGGCGTTACTCCTGCCTACTACTATGTGTTAATAGCTCAATCTTCTACAGTGTAACTGGTGTGCAATCACAAAACTATGGCTACACAGATACTCTTAAAATACTAATCTATTGGGAGCTGGAAGCATCCTTTTTTACCGAACACTACAAACTAGTGTAACCTCTTCCATGATGGAGCTATCAACTTAGATGGATCCTGGCATCTAATTAACTGCAACTCTGTCCAGAGCTGAAGCCTTTCAGTCTCAACTTTCAGGACAACTGCTAAAACCCAAGATCAGTAGCTCTTAAACTTTAGAACTCTTAAATTCAACTTAAACTTTTTTCAATAGATATGAGAACATGCCGAGTAAATGAAATCAGCTGTGGTCCTCAGTCAACCCAGTGTATCCCAGTGTCCTGGAAATGTGATGGTGAAAAAGACTGTGACAGTGGAGAAGATGAAGAGAATTGTGGTAAGGGAAGAAACAGTGGCTGCATAACTCTATTTGAAATTGACTTGTCTGTAAAGGAGCTAGCTGTGCAGTATACCTGGGAAGACAAATTTCTCATAGTATCAATATCTCCTTCAACCTACATTCATCTTGTATTGCAGCCCGCTTAACAAAGCGGACTTGCTCTAACACTCCTCTGTCCTGCTAAGTTAAGAACTACAGCAATATAAGCTATACAACATCTATCTTTGGTCTCTGGCTAATTTTGGCAGTAGTCATAGGTTTAGTCACATGTCAGGCAAACCATCAGAACTTGTTCTCCGCAGAGTTTCTCAACAGGTAACTCTAGTTGCTGCTTACATTAACAAATGGTCTCCTAAAAACGTAGTAGTGACTTGTAGCCAAGGGCACAGCTGATCTGCTTTAAAGCCCTATCCTGGAGTATTCTGTGCGCGTGTCTGAAAGTGCAGACTAGGGAAGCTAGGTTTCAGGTGCTGGGGGGCAACTTCAGGCTGGTACACAAGTGAAGCTGCCACTGTTAGAGTGCAGCATTCCTGGCTTGTTCTAATGAACTTGCATACATATGAGTTGGCTGCGGTGTCCTGAGATGAATTTGCTGTTACCAAAGCCACAGGGCTGGCTTCTGTCAGAGCCACCTTACTTGGGCGGACTAATGAGACACAGATCTGCAGACTTCTGGTTTGTGCCTGTGGAGTTGCTGCCTTATTCAGCAAGCAAAAGCCTTAATCTGCAAGTAAATCTATGGGCAGCATTTCTAATGAAGCTGATAAAACTATCAGCCTAGGCATACTGAGCTGCTAGCTACATTGCTATTAAACCAGCATAATTTGTACTGGCATAAATTGTGTGGATGTGCTTAATACCACACTGATCTAGGCAAATGGACCACTGCTGTCCTGGGGACCAGCACAAAACACTTCAATTTCAAACTATAGTGCATGCTGACCATCTGGCTACCTTAATCTTAGTCTGTACTCTAGAGTTAGCAATTCTCTTACCTTCTGTCTCTGGTTCACAGGGTTTGAGCCTGTTTTCTGAAAGGCTCTCACTCTGAAGCAGAACAGCCTAGCTGCTTCAGAAGGAGGTTACTTTCACGCAGTAACTCAAAACTGATACCTCTCACTCATAACATCCAAAGGCAAGGAGGACAGTCTGTGTGAGGCCCAGGTGTTTTGTGGGTGGTCAGTTAGGCTCTCCTAGAGCCTTATACAGGATGCTGACCTTCTGTAAACTAACAGCTGAAGAACCTGCAAAGCAAAATACCTTCATACAAGAGTCTGACACCTTGTGATAATCTGCTAATCTGTCTTACTCCTGTTACTCCAGGCAATGTGACTTGTAGTCCAGCAGAGTTCACATGCAGCAGCGGGCAATGTATTTCCAAGAGCTTTGTCTGCAATGGTCAAGATGACTGCAGCGATGGCAGTGACGAGCTGGAGTGTGCACCTCCTACCTGTGGAGTTCATGAGTTCCAGTGCAAGAGCTCCACTTGCATCCCCATCAGCTGGGTGTGTGATGATGATGCTGACTGCTCTGACCATTCAGATGAATCTCTAGAGCAATGTGGCCGCCAGCCTGCACCTCCTGTGAAGTGCTCTGCCAGTGAGGTGCAATGTGGCTCAGGTGAATGTATCCACAAAAAGTGGCGCTGTGACGGGGATCCTGACTGCAAGGATGGAAGTGATGAAATCAACTGCCGTAAGTTAACTTGGTCGTTCTCTAGGAGGTGCTGGTTGGCTCCTGTTTTTATTTTCTTTCCTTCATCAGACCTCAGGAGTTTAAGTCTGTAATGGCTGTGTCCGCAGCTTCTCGGACCTGCAGACCAGACCAGTTCAGATGTGAAGATGGTAACTGCGTCCATGGGAGTAGGCAGTGCAATGGTGTGAGAGACTGTCTGGATGGCACTGATGAAGCAAGCTGTAACAATGGTAAGTGTGGAACTAAGCAAGAATAAAGTCTTTGCAGAATATCTGTTGAAGCTGCTAGTTGCCTTCATAATCTTCACTATCTCAGTTATTCAGTGCTCTGGACCTGGCAAATTCAAGTGCAGAAGTGGAGAATGCATAGATATCAATAAAGTGTGTAACCAGCAGAGAGACTGCAAGGACTGGAGTGATGAGCCCCTAAAGGAGTGTAGTAAGTGAACAAACTCATTGCACAATGCTGACCATTAGACATACTTGGATACAGCCTCTGAGCTGTCAGATGTCAGTCTGGAATGCCCATCTGCACTTCCTTGGTGGCAAACAGACAACCAAGAGCATCCTAGTCAGTAGGCTAGTTTTATCCTAGCCAAACTGGCTGTTGGGATGACTTCTCCATGGGCAGAAGGCACTTGAAGGCATTAGGAACTCTGAAACTTCCAGAAGCCTTAATCTTTATCTATGCTGCCAACTTGTAACACAAGTAACATGCTGATAGTGTAAATTTGAGGAGGGTCTCACACATGTGCCTTCAAGTGCCAGAGTGGTTTATCAGATGTGGCAGGCATCATTAGAAAATGACTGGGTATCTGGTAAAGCACCCTAAGACTTTAATCTTAAATATGTGTGCTGTCTCAGAAGTGGATAATTCTTCTCTTCTAGATATAAATGAATGTCTGGTGAACAATGGTGGATGCTCTCATATCTGCAGAGATCTCGTTATTGGCTATGAATGTGACTGTCCAGCTGGGTTTGAGCTTATAGACAGGAGAACCTGTGGAGGCAAGTATCAAGTAGGTTAACATGGACCCTTCTGAGGGTGTTGGAGATAAGAACAAATTAAATTGTTGTCTTCACAGATATCGATGAATGCCAGAACCCTGGTATCTGTAGTCAAATCTGTATCAACCTGAAAGGGGGCTACAAATGTGAATGTAGCCGTGGCTATCAGATGGATCTTGCTACTGGAGTGTGCAAGGCAGTTGGTGAGTATTGGCATAAGACTTCTATATCCCTGCTTTAAAATGAGGTAGCAAGTGATGTACAGTTTATGCTATTCTGGTTTTGACACTAGTTGTGCTGTGTGAACACTCCTAACACTTTGAATGATGTCATGGTACAGTACTTAAAGTTGCCTGACATAAAACTTCTTGTGTCTGCTCCCTGGGCAGGAGGACCCTCCCTGTCAAGGGGCGGAGGGAGGAAAGGATGAGGTATGGTACAGCCAAGATCTCTGTCAGGATCCACTAGCAAGTGTGGAATGGCAAATACTAAATATGATGACTCTTAAAACTTGCCATAAAATAACAGTATGTGACTGCATGTCTAGAAGTACAGGTAACACTTACACTCTTTCCACAGGGAAAGAACCATGTCTAATTTTCACCAACCGCCGGGATATCAGGAAGATCGGTCTTGAGAGGAAAGAATACATTCAGCTAGTAGAGCAGCTAAGAAACACTGTAGCTCTAGATGCTGATATTGCTGAGCAAAAGCTTTACTGGGCTGACTTCAGCCAAAAAGCGATCTTCAGGTAAATGGACTCAGCTTCTGAACCCTCGTGTGCCCCCCTAAACCATCTCACATTTTACCCAAGGTAATTCTCTAGGCTCTAGTGATGAGAACTAGGTTTCTGATGTCCTAAAGACAAAGTACAGTAGGTGCAAGTCCCCACAACTAGCAATGTGTATGCTTATTGCACATCCTAGTAACTGCTGCTACAATTGTACAAAAGGCGCTCTGTGGAAAGTCACGAGTGCATCTTCTACATTGTCTGCCATGTGCAGTATTTGCTGAGGCATGCCAGGTGGTAATATTTGGAGGAAGGGGTTGAAAGCAAGTAATTCTTGTCTTCCAGTGCCTCTATTGATACCCGTGATAAAGTTGGAACACACATCAGAATCCTGGACAACATACACAGCCCTGCGGGAATTGCCGTTGACTGGGTTTATAAGAACATCTACTGGTCTGACTCAACTGCAAAGACCATTTCAGTGGCTAGCCTAGATGGCACAAAAAGAAAGGTTTTGTTTCTCTCTGAGCTGAGAGAGCCAGCTTCTATTGCTGTAGATCCTCTCTCTGGGTGAGTATTTGTCCTAGTTCTCTTAAAAGAGCGGACCTACCAGCTACTCCATGTCCTGATAACTGACTTAGGTAGCCTTTGTTAGTTATTGGTCATAACTAAGAGTGATACTACGGAGTACTATAGTGCATCATACAACATAAATTCTGCTTCACAGCTTTATGTACTGGTCAGACTGGGGTGAGCCAGCAAAAATTGAAAAAGCAGGAATGAATGGATTTGACAGACAGCAGCTTGTGACAACAGAAATCCAGTGGCCTAATGGAATTGCTCTAGGTATGTTGAACTTGTCTCTGTGCCAGAGGTATTCTGGAGCTTTAGCAATTTGTTTGCTACAAAAGCCAAGGTCATCCTTCAGAGAACTATTTTCAGCTTCTGAGAATGGGAATTTCCTGTGTGCCTGGAGACATTGCAACAGGTACAGATAGCACTTCTCAGATACTGAAATGGTAATTTTTCTTGCACTGCTCTATATTATAGTTGAGGCACAGGCCACTTAGGCAGCACTGCAGCAGCCTTCTGCATCCTGGTGTGGTAAGAAACTAGAGCAACACTACAACTGTTCTCGAACCTGTGGGTATTTCAACTTTTGCAGGAGGCTTTGGAGGTTTTTTCCATGTAGATAGTAAATATGTTCGGGTTTTTTTCCTCCTAGATCTTGTAAAAAGCCGTCTGTACTGGCTTGATTCCAAACTACATATGCTGTCAAGTGTGGACTTGAATGGCCAGGACCGTAGAATTGTGCTGAAGTCTCATATGTTCCTTCCTCATCCTCTTGCTCTAACAATATTTGAGGTAAGAATGACTTCCTCTAGTAACTGTCAAAGAGCCTCTTCTTGATAGTAGGAGGCTAGCAGTTATGGTGCTGATAGCAACACAGAGGTAATGGGATGCAATTATTATGTCTTCTAGGACCGTGTGTACTGGATTGATGGAGAGAATGAGGCAGTCTATGGTGCCAACAAATTTACTGGATCTGAGTTGGTTACCCTAGTGAACAACCTTAATGATGCACAGGACATCATTGTGTATCATGAACTCGTTCAGCCTTCAGGTAACTCTTACACAGTTTATAGTTATGCCAATGCATAAGAAGCTGCTTGGGTGGTGGCAAGGTGGCAAATGGTATCACCCCCCTATATAGTTGTCTGCTTCACCTCTAGTTAGAGTGCTTGGTGCCTTCTAAAATAGGCACCCCCACTGGGGTTGAGAGAAGGTCTAGTTGCAGTTGGTCTCTCTTAGGCAGAGCAGGTACAAATCTGTAATGTGCAGAGGCAAGTAACTCTACTAGAGCAATTGTTAAGCAAATAATGTTGCTGTACCCCTGCAATATGAAGGCTCACTCCTGTCAATTGCTGTACCAACAGGCAGGAACTGGTGTGAAGAGAACATGGCAAATGGAGGCTGTAGCTACCTGTGCCTGCCTGCTCCTCAGATAAATGAACATTCTCCAAAGTACACTTGTGCATGTCCTGTTGGATACTTCTTGAAGGAGGATGGTCTGAGATGTGCTGGTATGGTAACATGACTGAAGTCTCCTCCAGGGTGGATGGGGAAGGAGTAGGGGTACTGAATCTGTTGGAAGCAAATATGGTAGTATAGGCTCAGAGCTTTGCATGAGTTAATCTGATGTAATTAGTCTTGGAGGGGGTGGTCTTCTAGCATGTATTAAGCTGACCCTCAGAGTCTGCAGGTGCTGTTCAAAGTCCATGCTTGGTGTCTGCATCATCATCATTTGCAACAAGACCTGTACCTCCATGGCTTTCTGCAGATAGCAAGAACACGCACAAAATATACTGATCGCCTTTCTTATAAAACAAGGGGTATAAACTGACATGACTCTACAGTGTATAAATACAATGTTGAGAAGCTGGTAGGCTAATCTTGCTGGCCAAGGAAGTTTGTTTGGACTTCCTTTCATGGTCCAAACAAACATGCTACTGCAATTACCCTGAGGACTGACTCTATGGCACACTTGTTTGTCCAGTGGAGTGAAACTAGAAACACCAAGGTGCCACTTACTATATTGCATGTTGATTCTGACTGCCACAGTTAGAGCACCGTATGCAAGGACACTGTCCTCAGCTGGCTGCTCTAAAGGGTTGCTGTAGGTATCAAAGACTGTACCTAACCAGTAAACTTGTGGAACTAAAATCTCACTCGGAAAACCTGATGTGAAGGATGGGGTAGCTTACTGTTGTCATGGCTCTAAATACCTGTAATTCATGCCTGATTAACTGTCTAGGCTTGGTTTTGGAAGTATTTTTGATCAAAAACCCTCAACAGAGGCTGTGCTAGTGAAATAACTAATATCAGTGTTTCCAGTAAAGCTAACAAGCTGCATGATCATTCTGCCATCTGCTAAACATTCACTACCATGGCTTTCATAGCTAAGCTATTGCAGAACTTCAGGATTAACTGGGTTCTTGATCTATAATTAGTTTCAGGTACTGGAACAACTGTGGCTTACACTGAGGCTAAAGATACCAGCACAACAGAAAAATCTCCAACTCTTGGACTAGTTCCTGGAGGTACTGGTCCCAATAACTCAGACTGCTAAACATTAGAGAAATTAAATGCAAACTGACCCACTAGCCTACTTGAAGTTTTCTCCTTTGCATGCAAGTAGAGAACACAGGCCATGTCACGTGTGTAGTACAAGTACAACAGCTACAGCATAAACAAGTGTTAGTTCACTTACAATAGTGTGGAACCTGTATGTTTCACAAAATCTCAGGAATGCTCAGAGAAAGAAAGCAATAAAAGTAGCATTTTACTAATACAGGATGAAGCCTGTTAGGCAGTTCTTGCAGTGTATTACTGAGAAGCTAATATGTGATAGCACCTTCTGGGCTTGGAAAGTGCTTGCATCTGACAAAGTCTGCCAGCCTATCAGTAAGCAAGCTTACTACTTCAAATTCTCATGCAGAATTCAACATCAGTGGTACAGCATCTGCAACACCTGCCTCTGGAGGAACATCAGCAGCTTGGACTGTTCTTCCTGTCTGTAAGTACAACATTCACTAGCCTTTGGGACCCTTTGTGGTGGGGCAAGCCACCCGTAGTCAGGAGCTTGACTTGACCCTACTCCTTACTTGCAATCTGCTTCTCTCCCTAAAGTATTGCTGGTGGTGGCCGCAGTCGCTGGCTACTTCATGTGGCGTAACTGGCAGCACAAGAACATGAAGAGCATGAATTTTGATAATCCTGTCTACCTGAAAACTACAGAAGAGGACCTCACAATTGATATTGGAAGACACAGTGCTTCAGTAGGACACACCTACCCTGCAGTAAGTAAACCTATTCACATGTCTGAGGCTCCAGGTTAATCCTCAGAGCAGATATAAAGACTGCTGAATGATACCTGACTTGAGTTTAGGAGAGGGCTTTGCTGTTGAAAGCTGCAGCCAAACCACTGGGCTGAATCAGCTGAGAACTTGCCCTTTTAATCGGGGTTAAAGTTCTAGTAGGCAACTACTGTCCTGTACCTGGGATGGGGCAATCAACATGGCCACTAGCCTGCAGAACTAGCCCCTGTTTCAAACTGCTGTGTAGTGATGATATGCATTGTTTTTTATCTTTATGAGTACAGTTGGAGCTAACTTGTCCTTATTTTGTACAGATATCTGTTGTAAGCACAGATGATGATACGTTGTGAGCACTGGATCAGCAATCACTTCCAGTTTACTTGTGTTTTACACTCTTTGGGGATAGTAACCAGGTTTGTGGCTGAAGGACTTCCTCCATTCTTGGAAGAAAGAAGATACTTTCTATATGTATGGAACACTTATGTAAATAGCTATTTTATACAGATTAACAACAAACTCTGTAAATACCTGTCCACAACAATTCAGCTTTTAGTGGTTACCATTTTATCAGTAACCCTTGGATTGGTCAGTCAGTAACACCACTGACCAAATATAAAGCACTTTCCATAGAAAGCCATATTCCAGCCACAACTTGTAACAGCTGTACATATGTGTATAGGACACTTGTAAATATTATTCCTGGAAAATCACTGTCAAGCACTTTGAAATACTTCAAATGTAAATTACTGTACACTGTCTTTTTCAATGATTGGGGCAATGGCAATAGGAAAAAACGGGTTACTATGATTGCCAAAAATTTGTAGACATAAGTAATTTTGTATGTATGATTGAAACAATCTTCTCTGTTACCTCTTAGAGGTATACAGATATGAATGCTCTTTAAGAAACTACTGTAAACCTTAATTCAAGGGGGGGAAAAATAATAAAAATTAAGCAATTACAGTATTGGTCTCCATTATTATGCTAGCACTGAAGTAAAACATAGTATCTCCTAAGTTGGAAACTTCAGTGGGCTACACTAGTACTGCCAGCTTAAGTATTTCTTAAGTTATTTCAGCAGTACCCCTAGACTGCTAAGACAGTACTGATCTGCCAGGTGACTGAGGTTTGTATTTAAGACTGATACTCTGCAGGGTACTGGACTGAATGAGTCTCCATTCATAGGAGTCCAGCTGGACTCCTAAGTTAGGATTGACTGGCTAAAAATTACTCAACTACTACTGCAAGCTCCTAAGAGGTAGCATTGACAGAGATGCTACATTAGAGACAGGTCAAAGCATTGTCTGCCAGGATGTTACACACATGTCTGAAGGATGTTATGCGCAAGCTCAGTGGTGTCAGTCTGTTAGCAGTTACTCTTTATGGCCATGCCAGTGCAAGTTGGGTCTTGGTAGCTGCTACACCTGTATAGAGGAATAGCAGAGCTGTGACTCAGCAGCTAATCATGGCAGCCTGCTCCTGCAGTCTTGGTGCCAAAAAGCCCCTGCTGCTACACGTGTAATGAGAGATGTCCCCTGCAATGAGCATCAGTGAGCTAGTGTCTTCTGCCCTGTGGCAACTCAATTCATTGTAATTGCTCTAAACTACAGATCACTTGAAGTGCTGTAGCCTTTCTCTTGGGTGACCATGGGAGTGAAAAATAAATTATACAACGGTTCTGGGCCCAGGAAGGTGATATTCATCTGGGTGAAAACTGTTTAGTACGATACTATTTGAGTGCTCATTTCAGTAGCACCAAGTATGTTCCTTATCCACTGTACAAATTTAGCTCATTCATGCAATAGAGAAGGATTAAGACAGAATTAACTTTGCAGGTTCTGTGGTCATCAGGCATTTTGCTCTGTGATCAAGTTTGCAGTAAAGAAAGAAGAAGCTTTTAATCTTTATGCATAACTACTTGGTAGTCTTCAACTGAGTGAAAGGTAGCTTCCCTACCTGTTAGTAGTTTCCTTAATGACAGATCATTTTTGTGGGGTAAAATTGTTGTTTCTCCCCTGATGCTGCAGGAATTTGGCCTTGAGTTGGCACCCCATAACTACTGTAGCAGGAGGTGCTACTTTACCGTTGTTCCTGCTGCTTCACTGCTCCTTCCCCCTTCAAGGTGAAGAAGAAATTACTTCTGATTGGATGCAGGTTCAAGGCTAAGACATAGTTTGAAAGAAGCAAAAATCTCCTAGCTATGCTTTAGTGATGACTTGTTAAATCATTCTCAATCCATCGTGTCTCTAAAACAGTAACAATAAAAATCATCGAGCCAGAACTTGGATCAGTTCCTGGGCTTGGTTCTAATGCCTGTTCTCATTGCACTTACAGCTGGGGTCTGCTCTCTTAATGGTCTTTTCTGTATTGTGGACTCCATTCTTGACAGATGAGGACAGCTGCCAACTTCTGCGGATTTAAAATAATTTGTTTCTAGCAAGCTCACTACTCTTTGGGGGGTTGAAACCTCTAGACAGCTAGCCCTGGCAGCTCCTGTCTGTCTGCAGACAATTTCAGTATCTGGAATGCATGTGGGCTAAACTGTCTTGCAAAGATTAGGATGTAAGGAAATCTCAAAATGTTCTGGCCAAGAATACTGTATCTGTTTTGCTGAGTACTTTCTGGCATAAAGTGCCTTTCATATCAGCCTAATATGTAAGAATTATAAGTTATTAGCTAGAATTAAACTTTTTCAGTTAAATGCCTAACCTGAGATACTACAAAGTATTTGTGTTAAAATGTGACAAAACCTTAAAACATAGTTCTCAGTCGGCTTGTTGGTTGTGAATTTGCATGGCAGGTAAATAGAGGCAAAATCCCTTGCCTTTTTAGTTTTCATACAGATGAACAGCTCTAATTCTTTGCTAAAGTTCATTGCTGTCACCAGTATCATACCAAATACTATATGGAGTAGAACAATAAAGACACCTCTTCCTGAGGTTAACATTCAGTTGAAGTAGCAACTTAAATCTAATTTGGGAACCTGAGTTAGTTCTCACAGAAACTGTGGACTCTGGGAACCTGTTTTCTGACTTTAGTCTAATGTACTGAACAAAGTTGTCAGAATAATACCTTGCCACACAAAAGTAGTTTCTGTAGTCTATAGGAGACTTTACACTTTACCAGGTAAAACTTCTATGCCTTCAAATAGCAGGAGGGAGGAGGAGTGGGGAATACCAGGCAGTAGCAGGAGATGATATAAAATGGCTTGTACTTAGTTGCAGATGTTGTTTGGCTCTTAATCTCACTAGGTTTATTTTGCCCTGACCCTCTTCATTTTTGTATTATGAAATCGTTGTTTACTTCCACAGCAGGGCTTGGAGAGTAGTCAGAGATTCCTTCTGTAAAAACAGATCCAACTTCCACAGACAAATGCCTTACTATCTTTGAACAATTTTTTTTTTCGCCTGCCATCTGCAAGTGTTTGACTCTGCTTTATTGCTCTGTCATGTGACTCTTTTGGCATCTTAATGAAGGTCGTATAGCTGTACTGAGCACTCCTGCAGCAGCAGCCGGTGGCTGTGCTGGTGGTCACTAAGTGAATTGTCAGAGATCATCCTTGTCTCAGCTCCTCTGCTGCAGTCTCATGGGCTCCCAGTGCAATGGCACATTCATAACCTGTTTGGTCAGGTTTCACTGTTAAGTTGGGTTTGTATTCCTCTCGAAGAACTTTCTGCGAATAGAAATATAAATATGGCTTTAGTTGGTTATTGAAGTAGTATTTAAGGTAACAGTATAATTTTTGTTTCTCAGATGAATGCAAAGCCCTCTGCTTCTAAATACTGCCAATTTCTGTTCGGTGTCTGCTAGCCAGCAAGAGTGCAAAGCTCGTTTTGAAACTGTCTTTTTCTCTCCTTTACAAATATGCAGATTTCACTTAATGCTGTCCCTCTGCTCCTACATTACGTTTTGCATCCTATTTGATCTGCCTTTGAGCAATAATGTAAAATATCTACAATGCCAACAAAAACAGAGAAAATTGAACACAAGGGGAATTGAGGTTGCTCATGTGATTCACTTCTTCCCCTTCTGCACCTCATTCCTCTTCAGGTAACTGCAGTGTGCCTTTTCCCAACCCAACTTCTATTTTCTTACATTTTTAATGGACGTACCTTTCCCTGCCTGCCCCTTCAGATTTTTGCTGAAACAGTGAAGATCCATTTATCTATTTTCATCTTGCTAGATTAGGAAAAGGGAGAGAGATAAGGACTTAGGCTGGAAGAAGTAGAATGGGAGACCTCAGATAAAGGGAAAAAGCTTACAACTGCAGACGCACTCCTCACTCCATAATCTTGGATGCAAGTGAAGGCCTGCCAGTACTTCAGATATGCCACAGCATGTCTGTGAAAAAACATGCTCCTGTTCCTCCCTTGAGCTGTCTCACAACAATGCTTGGTATTGTCACTTACTGGAAGAAGGTGCTTGAAGACGTGTGCTCTGTTGAAGTGCAGAAGCTGACATTCCTGGTGTGTTGCTTTTAATTTTTTTTTTTCTTCTGAAAAATCTTCACAATTTGCCCATATCTAATGAAAAAAGTCTTTAGACCAGGGGAGGGACAGAGAGGCTGTGAAATCACAGTTAGGCTGCTCAATATAGGCTGTTGAACATCCAAGATAAAGGCTGTCTGTGGAAAGGATGATGGTCTTAATTCCCCCTTGCACAGCTCTGGTCAGGACACTTAACACACCTCTGTCAAGCAATGGAAAATGCTTTGTATCGCACATGGTAAAAAACAAGCACTACAGCCTGAAGAGTCTACTGAAGGTTAACTTAACTAAGACACTCTTCGGTCTATAATGAATTGCTTGAGCATAGGAAACACTAAGCACTAAATCAACACAAGTGACCAGTAAAACCAAATATTTAGTAGAAATGTTTTTTGCCTGTCGTGATGTCCTCTGTAGAAAAACTAAGCAGTTTTTTAGGTCCTTTCTCCCCATCTTCCGTAGACATGCTTTCTTGGAGTCAAACTTCAAAATACATGGAAATGGAACTGTTTTACCGTACTGCCAGTGCATAGCTTTAGAGCTCAAATAGTTGGATAGCAACTTGAAAAGATTAACTTAACATTCAGAACAGTTGTTTCCCTCCAGTGGAAAGTATTTATTGTTGAAAGGTCTCTTGGAAAGGCTGATCGCTGAATACAGCAAATGCCATAACAATCTAGAAGCACTGCTGCCTGCTATAATATCCCTTTTGTGGATGTGTTCAAATGAGAAGTGATGGTTTTGTTTGGACAACTTATTGCTTATTCCTTTTTTTTTTTGGCTCTTAAATAAATAAAACCTCACCTGTCCATTTAAGTTAAGATTTAGACTTTCTAATTCAAGAAAGTTAGCTTGTGATTGGGTAGTTGCATAATGTATTGTGGTTGTAGTTTTGAGCTCAAGAACTCGGCAATAGAGTACGTGCTTTAAGGCGTTGTTCATTTCTCTCAGGCCTGGATCGAAAATGTGTTTAGGGCTGTGTCTCATGGGGACTTAGAAATATAAGTAACTTATTTGGTGAGGGGCAGTTAAGGAAATGTTTTGGTGTTCTTAATTTGAGCTTTAGCTAGTCATCCTCCCCTGCTGAGGTCCTGATATCACTGAGGTAAAATCTGATGGAGGTATTCGATTGTATGAAGCAACTCCACACACACTGATGGACACGTCAGAAACAGTCTGCATAGAGTTACCAAGGGTTGATCATGCCCTACGAACCAGCTTGCCTTTAGACTTTCAAAACTGTCTTTTATGTTATTCTTCTGTCCAAATTGGGACATTGCAGCCTGCATGGGAGGACAATTAGATGGGTAAAAACTGGTTGGACACTTGGGGTCTGAGGGTTGTGCTCTACATGGGAGTGGGTAACAAGTGGGGTACCACAGGGTCTATCCTGGGAAGAGTTCTGTTCAACGTCTTTATCAGGAACCCTGAGAAGCACATGGAGGACACAGTCGTCAAGTTTGTAGAGGACACCAAATAAGTGGTGGGGGGCAGAAACACAGAATACATTCAAAATAAGAGCTGTTGCCTTGAGAAGATTTGCACAGGTGGGGGGAAGGGAGGCTGACAGGGACCCAATGAAATTCAGCAAGGACAAAGGCCAAGTCTTGCTCTGGGAAGGCAGAGCCCTGCAGGGATACAGGCTGGAACCAGGCAGCAACAAGGTCTAGCAGTGCCTGTGGTGGTGTGAGCTGGATGTGGCCCTGAAAGCCAGAGGAGGGCAGGGACTGTCCCCTCTGCTCATTGCTCATCACACTACATCTGGGCACTGCATCTGGTTTTGGGTCTCCAACAGAGGAAGGATGTCAATAAAAATGGCCATGTTCAGCAAACAGCCAGCACGTTGGTCCTGGGCTGGAGCCCTTGGCCTGGGAGGAGAGGCTGTGGGACCAGGGCTGTGTCAGCTGGGAGAAGAAACTGATTTGGAAGCACTCAGCAGCATCCCTGCCACCAACAGAAGGGGACAGAGGAGCCTCAGCCAGAGTTTTCACAGTGGTGCATGGTGGGAGGGTGTGAGGCAGTGGCACAAGATGAAACACGAGAGGCTCAGTCTGGAGATAAGGAGGAGCCTTTTCCCCATGAAGATAGCCCGGCAGTGCGGACAGGGCCCAGGGAAGCTGGTCTCTCTCGAGCTCAGGGGGGTTCAAGCCTGGACTGGGTGAAGCTCTGAGCACACGGCTGAGCCTGCTCTTGGAAGGGGCTGGGGCTGGAGACCTCCCCAGGTCTCCACCAGTCTGAACAGGATCCTATGCTTCTGTGATTTGTTTGACCATTGAGGAAACAAAGGAATTGATCAACCTTGCAAAATGTTGTTCTTTTGACAACAAATACACAATTTTTTCTCAAAATGGAGGTAAATATTGTCCCTGTAGATGAGAGTTCCTGTTCTGGATAAAATGGAGAGGGCAGGCAGCAGTAAATCATACCATCTTTGCAGAAAATGGCCTAGGCCCAGCCATTTGAGCACTCCGGTCGTTGGCAGCAAGTTTAAGTTCGTGATGAATTTTTCCACCTCTTGGTTATCTCTGTTGGTTAGCGCTAGTCCTCTTGTGTCAGTGGGGTTTCCCTTGTGATCCTTCAGTCCTATTTTTGCAGCTCTAACAGGCCAGGTAAAGAAAACTTAACCAATGTAGAAGCATGGCTTCTCAATGTCTAAAAGACCTGGTGCTCAAGGAACTTGATTTGTTCTCCTGTGTTGGCAATGTTGCCTGGTGTGGTGTCACTGGTAAGTATAATCTCTGCAGAAGATTAAAAGAATCAGATGAATAACAAAATATTTTTCTCCAGTTACAGCTGAAATGAGTAGCTCAAGAAGTTTATACTTCAGTATTTATTTCTGCTTCGTGCTCTTGCAGTCTGCAAGTTAAATGAAGCTTGAAACTTGTTTACTCCCTGGTGAAAGCATTCCCACTGTCCAAGTGACAAATACTGTGCGTTTCTAACTTTCAGCTTGTGCCTCTAGTGGTAAAAGGAGTTCACCTCATGAATCTTTTTCAAATAATGACACTTGATAAAGCCTTAGTACAAAAATTAAAATTGCATGTGCAATTAGTGATGGAGGAGCAACTTGGTCGTTCTGGTTTTCCAAGAAGAAACATTGGTTATTCTGTAATTAAACAACATCTAACCCACTCCCCTACCCCTACCCCACCGGCGTTTTTTTGTTGAATAATAGGGCAAATTGAGGGGGTGTCCATACTTTATCTTGATAAGTTGTTTGTTGTGATCCCTACACATTATAAAGTTCCCTTGCAATTTTTTAATTTTACTATACCTATTAGCTTGCCTCAGAAACAGAGTTTTTAACAATTGCTTGGACAGAGGTAGATAGTTGACAGATTGTAAAATGACCTATGCATAGAGTAAGAGCTAGCTCCTCCTAGCTCCTTTTCTTCTTCAGCACCCTCCACTGCTGGTGTAATTTATGTAAGTGAAGGCAGAGAAAGAAAAGCTGAAAGCTGCTTAATTACAGAGAACATAATTCAAATGGTGTCATGAGAACTGCATTTCAATATTTGATACAGTGCATCTGCTTGAGAGAAAAAACATCCAAAAAAGCCATTTTTCACCATCTTGTGTGCCAGATACAAATAGCCACCAACTGCTGAAGACTAACATTTTGTTAGCTGTCTTTGTAATTTAAAGGTCACATATGAGCAATAGGCGATCCTAGCTATATGACACCACTTGAAGGTCCCTTGTTGACCAGCGAGAACCTCTAGCAGGAGGCTGTTTAGTGCTCCATGTATAAACATAGTTTACTCTGACATGACTTTCACTAGGAGCTACCCCAAGACTTTCATCTAGCATTCAGCAATTAAAAGGATCCACTTCAGACTATGGCCTCTGCAAATGGCTGTGAAATAAATCAGCATTAATAATTAGACCTGACATTTATTTTGTTCTTCTCCTGGTTGTCTAACACTTCAGTAGCAGTTAGTTAGTTTAACAAACATTATGTGACACTTTTTTACATGGTACTGCAGGGACAACTGAGAAAATGAATCTGCCTTTAAATTATTTCAGAATGGAAGGAAGTCAAGCAGCCAGCCTGGTCATTTAGAGCTTAACAATCACATTAATGGATCAGTGATGAATTGAAATAACCACAACTTGTGTAAGTCTAGTCATTCTTTTCAGTGAGCCTGTTCTGTTCTCCCTGTGGGGAGGAAATGAAGCTTCACACTCTGCCTCAGGAGACATGGGTAAGCTAATCATCAGTAGAGAATATTCCAGTGCCGCTGAGGCACCTAGACATGTGGCACCTTCCCCTTTATCTGCACTTCCGCTTTTAGGGTTTTTTTTTGAAGACTCTTCATGCTCTGCAGTAAGGTCTGTAGGACTGAGGAGTACTATGTGGGTAACCAAAGAGGGAGCCCTGAGTTCCCTGGAGTCAAGGAGCCTCTTGTGGGCAGTAACCAGAGAGTGGTGAATGCACTGTGAGGTAGTTGTCTAGGCTACCTCTTGGTTTTGTTTTTGTCATCCCATACCGTTAGATAAACTTCCAATCTCTTTTGTGTTCACCATAGATCACAGGAAGGAACCTGACCCAAATCCATAGCAATCAGAAGCAATTGCATGGATAAATCCAAGAACATAAGCGAGACATGCAAAACTCCCATTGCTCATGTTGCAAAAGATAGGGCAACCAAAAAAACACACAAAAAGTCTGGAAGGCCTCCATAAGGCCTGCAGCAACATCCTTGGGTACTCTTTGAAGGACTAGTCCCTGCCAGAGAGTCTGGGGCTTATGGAAAGGCTCCAGCCCTCTTCTCAGGGCAGTGTACGATGGCTCATCCATCTGTTGAAACAAAGGAACAAGGAGTAATAAGCAGGCAGAAAGACATCCTATATTATTTAAGATTTTCAGAAATTAATAATAAAAATGGAGCAGTACGTTACAGACCAGAGCATAAAATCACTTCAAGGCAAAGATGAAGCTACCACATTAACCTGTCTTGCAGGGAATCCTTTATGAGCTGCGTTAAGTACACAAGAGGAGAGGAAAGGATTGCCTTTCTCTAGTTTGACTATGAATGAAAGTCCAGAAGACCAGCCAGGCACAGCTCAGCTACTAAAATGATGAGAATTAACAAGGCCATAAACAGTCAGTGGGAGGGAATATACATTACCAATGTTTTGATTCATTTTGGTGCTTTTTATTTGGTACAAATAGGAAGGAAAATGAATCAGTGTCTGTTTTCAGCTTGACAAATTTATAGCGTGACCTGCTTGGAACTTACCATTTGCTTTTAAAAGAAGGACACAGACAAGCGTACCAACAAACAGTCCAATTTACTCTATACAATGTTCTTGAGAGAGGAAACAAATGTGTAAAAGTCACAGAAATCCTCAGCCTGGCACAGAAGAAAATGCCTCACTCAGCAATTTGTCTCCTTAAGCACACAAGCTGACACAGTTAGCTACAAAGAGGTATTGTCACAGGATCCCCTGGCACTCCAGAGTTTCTGTGTTCCAGTCCATCATGTTCAATCGTTTAATCTTCGTGGACCTTTAGAGGTATGACTAGACAATACAGTCCCGTGCTTCGAAAGGAGTCACAGCTGCCTTCAGATTAGGTACGTATGAAAGGCTATTAAATAGCTCTTGTGGTAATTAAGTGGAAAGTGTATTCCACTCATTCTGCTATTTGTTTCCTGTTTCATTTAGGACAAATCTCTTTCCTATGCCTCAGTTTTTCCACTTGTAACAAGTCACAGGGCCATTAACTACAGCCTGTAAAGCTCAAGGGGAGTACGGGTGCATGCACGTATATGCACTCATATATACAAGCATACGCGTATAAGCAGTTTTCACTGAAAGACACCCAATACCATCATTTAACCAAATTTTAGCAAAAACTGGAGATGAGTTCCTCCAGTGTTTTGATGCTGGGTTTTTTTTCAGTAGGGAATCTAGGTGATGTGCACCATAAGGACTTTTACTTCACTGTTAGTTGTAAGATTTTACATTAAGCATGTTTTGCTTAAGGAGAGAGAAAACAGAAATTACATATATATGAAGTTTAATCCATCCACATAAATGAAGTGTGTATATGTTCATTCTACAAGATGTACTACACTAGTCTGAGATGCAAGTGGCAAGTTTGAAGGTAACAAGAAGAGTAAACAGAAAATATTGTGTCAAATAGAGAACCACAGAAAAATCCTTGGATGTCATCTAGTACAGCCTCCTGCTCAGGCCATGGCTCATTTCAAAGCTAAATCAGCTTGCCCAGGGTATTCCTTGCCTGGGCAAGTTTTGAAGATGCAGGAGATGGAGTTGCCGTGACTTCAGGGCAGCCTGCTGCAGGGCTGCATCACTCACACCTTCAAGAATTTTGGAGATTTTTTTTTTTTAATGTATCTCACAGTTTGCAACTTAGAACAGACTTCATTACTCAGGTCTTGATCAAAATATCATTAAGATGTCAGGTTCTTTTAGCAATGTGTCAGTAAGATTTTCTGGTGCAGGGCCATAAAATAAGGCATTGTTCTTTGAAAACAGTAATGGACCCAAATACAGATGTCAGCCCCCAAAGTGAGTCTGAATGTGTTATTCTTCGGCACAGCTGACATAATGCTTTTAATGAAAGTAAATGTACTTCAGCAGCTGGCCCGGTGAGGCTTTTGAGTGTATGTTTACATGCTTAAGACTCTTCTGTTAACTCATAGCCTCAGTCAGCATCTCCACAACTAATCTGTTCATCTGTTCAAGTTACATGGGAAGTTCAAGAATAATCTGCATTTGCTTTGTGTTGTTCGGAAGTCTCACGTACATGCCTACTGCATTTGTCATGCATTGCCATAGTGTCATATTTTCAAAAGCAGCAAGCTAATAGTATGAGCAAAGGCCTTAAGGATGTAGTGTTGCTGACCTTCAGATGTTTCAGTTTCATAAGACTATGCCATTAAGAACATTTTTAAAAATCAAGATTCCTCTTCAATTTAACAAAATCATGATACATTGCTGTGATTGTGACCTTTACATTATTATAATGCTAAACCATCTTCGTCCCAAAGTAGTGGAGATTTTATCAACAGTGTAAGTTGAAGGAGAAAAAAAAAGAAAGTGTCTTGGGCTGATTAGCTTACTCATTCCAAAGACAAAGAGTAAAAATCTAATTGGCTCAATTTGTATCACTGTATCATTTTGTCTTACGAACAAAGAACACCGACCGGCATAGAAGCTGGGTGTACTCTATCAGCCTACCCATCTGTTGCTGCATTAAAAGTGGACAATTGAATAAAATCTGCTATTAGAGAGCTGTCTCGTGGCGTTAAAAAAAATAAAAATCAGCAATTTGTTAGCTCTTTGCTAAAGCTATACTATTGAACATGTGAATGGCTCCCTGACTTGGAACATAATTGTTTTCATTCTGCCTATCTTAATTCAAATCATGCACTGCCTGCTCCCTGAGACTAGGCACATTTCCACCACAATTGGTCATTTTTAAAATGGTCACAATGAAGTGCTTTGCTTCTGTGTTAATATTGTCCTCATGATGTTTTCATTTTCTATTTCTCCAGTGCTACTCCGCCTTCTCAACAGGCTTCTTAGGTCATTAGCAAACATGAGCAGCCTGGGATAATCAGTAATGTAGGAAGCAAAGGACAGCCTTCTGCTGGAGGCTAGGTGACCCCTGCATTGATGACAATAGCAAAGCAGTCAAAGGCTTTTTTTCACTTTGGAAAACAGCGCTGAGCATTCAAGTTGTGGTGGCAAAGAACTAACACCCACAGGAAAGCTGAGAGTCCACTCCTCACCTAACCCCTACCCCTTTGCCTTGCTGCAGGAATGCAAAAGGACCCCGGGTCTGCCTTACAGGAGAAGTGAACAAATTTGGAGGCCGGTGTAGCAGGAGGCGTCACTTTTAACCAGAGCACAGCTGCGGGCAGACAAATCCTGCGCTGGGCCATATTCCTGTGGGACAGACCCTGTGGCACTGGGAGATCGGGCCAGCCCTGAGGAAGCAGAGCAGCACAAAGGTTGTAGCGTTGCTCAGTTCCTTCCCCCTCATCTGGGATCTGTGCCAAGCACAGGCGAGCCCCGAGGATGCCTACCGTCTCCCTCCCTCCCTCCTCTCTGCAGCAGCTGTGCACTCCAGCACCCAAATTAAGATTAATCACTCCGTGGTGGCTCTTTTGTTCAACTGTTTTTAAACTTGGAGACCCCTTTATGCCGTCAAGTTAACACAGGACTCGGGGCTTGAATCTGCATTGTTGTCTGCTTTATGCAGTAATTTAATAGGCATGCCAAATGGTAGTCAAACAGCACTAAACCCTGACCAACTTTTTCTATCCTTTGTGTACAGACAAGTGATTGTACAAGAGGCAAAACAGAATAGCTTGCTTGATGTAAAACAAGCTGCAGATTTTAACATATTGTTGTCATTTCCATCCTAGCTACAATTAATTAAAATTCATTTCATGTGACTGAAAAAGGAAAGGCATGGTTGTACACAGGCATAACAATCAACACTGTGCACGCTGTAGGTGGAACAAAAAAAAATTTTCTGAATATTCATGAAAGTTTGCCCTGTTTTCAACAAAATCAAAGCAAAGTTATTTGCTCTGGATAAAGGGGAAAATTACATGTCAAAGATTACAAAAAGAAATATCATGTATTAGCAATATTTTTTCATATGGATCCTACTTCAGAGTTAGATATGATTTCCGTTATATTGACGTAACTACATAAGAATGTGATTTTCCCTGTCTGAGACCCTACATGTGTGCTATGTTTGCCTGGAGTCTGGAGCACAGCCATTCCTCAAACATCCGCAGAAAACCTGGAAGCCTGGGGATGGAACCTGGTTTCCCCAAAGTGGGAGCTTTACAGCCGCAGTAATAACCTAAAAGTAACAGTCAACTAAGTTCAGTAGGATATATTTTACAGAAGAGAAGCCTCCAGGATCAGAATAGCCTAAATGGTAATGAGGAGATTATTAAGAGGAATCCGTTAAATTTTACAGCAGAAGTTTTGCATCTTACTTAATTGCCAGGTAGCTTGTTGACTACTCTGTGCAGGACACAAGACGGTCTTTGCACAAGTGGGAAATGTCTACGATACTGTAAAGGTCTGGAGTGTATGTTTATTGCATAACGATTTAATCTACTTGATTTGATGGGCTTTGCCACAATTATATCAGCTTAAGAAACCAGTGAAGCTTTAAGGTCACGCCCTGAGTTTAGAATATCCCTCAGTTTCAGGGGAAATTTCCATCTGCCTTTAAGAAACCAGAAGTAGTTTTCCTCTGGTTTTCGGGCTGAGCAATCTACTGTTAGCACACAGTGTCAAACACCAAAGGGATTCTCTTACTTGAAACTACGCAAAGAAAACACATACGGCTTATTTAAATAGTGACATTTTAAAATTCAACCTGCCTTGAGCGAAAGAGGACGTCTTCATAGTTTTAAATATTTGGGTAGAAATTATCCATGTTACTTTAAAAAAAAAAAAAAAAAGAAAATCAAAATAGTCATTGGAAGCAACATTTTACCTTCTGGTGTCTTCAGACACACTATTGTCCATCCAGTATTACTGTGAGATATGAGCTGATTTTGAGGATATGTCAACTAAGTAAGCAGAAAAAAACATGTCAGTTCAGGGCTTAAAAAAAACACCTATACCTGAATATCAAGTCCTGTGAAACAAAAAAGCAAGTGATTGGTTTAAGGAAAAGATATGATTTAATTTTTGTTGTGTAACAGACTATAAACATTTAATGGAAGAAAAATAATAAATATAAGAATATAAGCCACCAGTAGGAGCAAGGAAATTTGCACAGACAAATAGCTGTTTTACAGCTTTTATTTTGTGTGCCGTCCATCCACCAGAGGCTGATACTCTGACATCATGAATGCTTTGCTTATGACACGTTGTTGTGTCAACCACGGAGGGTGGACATGATAAAGCTCAATCAGGCAGCTGGTCACCCAGCTGGCAGACAGTGAAATATAATATCATCAGAGGGCAAGCCAATAAAGAAATAGAGGCAGAGACACAATGTTTTTCTGGCCTATGACCACCATTTTAGTTATGTTAATCCAACAAATTAAATACAAGAAAATGTACTTAAAAGGCTATGTTATGTTCCAGCTGCCAAAAAGTCAAGAAATTGACATTTGATGTTGCTTCCAAAATGTTAATTACTTGCCGTCTCCGTGTCCACACACATATACACACAGAGTGGTTATGTCATGCTCAGAAGTAATGCTGAGTTTTCCATTTAAGGGGAGTCAAATATACAAGTGAGTGAATTAGTGTTTTTAGACCAGCTGGAAACCAGCTAAGTTTTCTCAGTCGGGCCCTTTTTAATTTGTTCTTTTATGTTGCATTAATGTCCTCTTTTCCTCCTTAAGAAAGAGGGGAAAGAAAATCAGGAGATAATAAGTTCCCAGTTTAGCATTTCCATTGTCTTTCTTGTTAATGACTTTTCCCAGGCTCATGGCTGCATCTTATGCTATGGGGCAGCCTATAATAATTCCTCTGAACAACGAGCTCTTACACCTGAGTATTATGTTGTAGGCTTAATTCTGCATCAGAGGATAGATCCTTATTAGACTACTTCCAACTCCTTTTCCACCATAGAACATGTGCTTAAAAATATTTTCTCTCTATAGAAATTAATATATAAGGTTTCTTTCCTGTGGTTGAAATAATTATTTGTTTCTACGTTTCTATGGCATAGGAATCCCTGACACGTAATAGCAATAAGGAGGCGATCTTATTTCCCTTTCTACTATTTTAATTAAAAAATATGTTTTAAAGGCATTAAATTATTGTTTTACCTAATTAGAATAGGACCATTGTTCCTATTGTTTTATCCAAGTGCTTGTTCTGTACCAGCACGATTCTCTTGTGATTGTATGTCTGTCTTAGACAAGTTGAAAGGGGGGTTATGACACTAAACTGAGCTTTTACTTGTTTAACAGAAAGTTTTTGGGTCCTGTAACTGGTAATGACTAAGGCCAAGCACCATGCCACAAGTTGAATAAAAAACAGCCTCTCCAGGCAGTTTCCTGCTCAAATAATTCAAAGATGGCAAACAGGACACTGAAGCAGAAAGTCTATGATCTGCTTTATTACTGCAAAGCTGAATCCCTCGGTAGGCTGTGGTTGTGCTCTCCTCCTCACAGAGCAGAGTGGGCGTCCCCTGACAGGTGGGGAAGTACATGTGATGGAAGTACAAAAACATGCCAGTTCAGCTAAACTGGTGCAAAAATATTTGTGGTCCCTGGTGTTACTTATTTTGTTTGTGTTTAAACCTGTGCTGAACTGGCCAAACTAATAAATATGTTCCATCAAAATAAGCCTGATTTAAACATGAAATACACATGTCCAGACTGATTTAATCCACCTAATTACACTACAGACAGAAAGAAGCAAATAAACCCATCACAAGGGAAAGGTTAGAGAGAACGTGTAAATCTCTGGCTCATCACAGTATGGTTATACACAACCTCAGTTTTGGGTATTCAGTGGCAGCCTGGAAAATGTCTGAACCACTGATTGCAATTATTATTGACCTCATGAGCCATAAATCTTACAGTATTGTTATTTTTTAATGACTAAGATACCTGGTGAAAAAAGACGAATTCCTGAACACCCAGTCAAACATGCCATTAAAGACACAAACGTGATGGCAGTGTTGGTTGTGTTAGCATCATGCTCAGTGATGTGGCACCCAACAAGGTATGAAATATAGATTCCCATGACTGACTCAACACAGCAAGTGTAATTTCAGGTGACTTCATTAGGTTCCTTTAAAATGACCCTGGAAAGTCACAACGACATAGTGAAGGGCTCGGAGGTTGGCACAGCACTAGGCAGAGGCAGGAGATGCCGCCACCTGGGTGACTCTCCTGCAGGCACACCTTCGGGGCTTAGGGCTCTCCATGCTGTCTCCACCTGCAGGCAAGGGACCTGGCAGAGGCATTTCTGTTTCCCACAGCTGCTCAGGGAAAACCAGCGGTCCCCAGGGGTTACCTGAGAGAGCACAGTGCATGTGGAGAGATTTAAAACCTCTGCCATGGCTCTTTCAATTAAACCCAAGGAAGTTGTAGGTCAGGGAAGTAATAAACCTGCCCTAGGGGCTGTTTGGTCTTCTGTCTTTCTGTCTAGCAGGCGGTTGACGGGGGAAAATTACATCAAGCCTGACATGTTTGTACACCCAGGACAGCTTTCAAGGTGTTTGCGTCTTAATGAATTAAACTTCCTCAGGTTACTAAGAATCATGAGCCTCTGACTTTTTTAGCCTATTGCTAAACCATGGCTTGTCCATGTAAGTCCAGGCCTTTCAGAAACCTTTACTACCATTAATTACTTCCACTCACCCCCAGCCTTTCAGCCATGGTTTCCATATTCTCTCATTTCCAGTGTGACTGACACAACAGTTGCTTTCAGAGAATGTAGTCTTTAATTAATCAACTTACTAGCAGATGTTTTCTGCAGGCTATAATTTCTTGTCTAAAAAGACATTTTCCTTAGAAGAGAATTTAAGGCTGGTAAAAAAAATCAAGTGGTATCTGTAAAACCTAGTCATTTCTTCCATTGAAAACTTCATCTCATTGCTCCAATGACGTGATTTAGCAGACAGATCTTTGGGGTCTCCACTCTGAGTGCCCATTAGTGCTCCTTCTGATGAATGTAGCAGTGTTGAAGCACATTCACAGATAAAAGAAATGAGACTGCTAACAGTGATGGCCAAACCACAATACTAGCAATAACAATATTTTTTCTCCACCATAGCCCATAATGAAAACTGGAGCAGAAAAAGGGAACAGAGATTTCCAAAGCTTATAATGAGTCCTCTAAACTGTTCATCCTCCTCTGCAGATCACAGTTTTACAGCTATTTACATATAGAATTGAAATGTGTTGATATATCCCCAGTTAAAGTTTTATGAATATTAAGAAAGCACAGTGAGCCCCCATTCCTTAGCCAAGTTTCTTCTAGGTGCTACCATGCTATAAAAGCTGATGAATAACAACTCTTCTGATCTTGAAACATAGTTTTATGGATGCATGACTTGCAAGACCATCTAGGGTCCCAATGAATGTTATGGTTGACTCTTAGTATAAAGTCACAGCCTGTGTCTGCCAAAGAAAGCAAAGAAATACTATACAGCATTTGTATAGATCTATTTTTAAAGTTATTGAGCAGCTTTCCTTACCATATAGCTACTAAACTCAATTCCTATCTTTCTTGCCAAAAGCAATCAATCAATCCATCCAACTTACCTATATACCTATTGGACTTCTTGTGTAGCATTGCAAGTTTAGCCTTTTGCTGCCGTGTAAAAATAATGATAAATAACGATTGGAAATCTGTGCCACATCACCAGCACATGTAGTCTTGGAGAGGAAAGGCCCGGTGCCTTCACACACTGGTGGCAGTCTGCAAGGGCAGTCAAGCTGGGGACAGGAGTGGTGGTTGAACTGCTGTGGTTCAAACTGGTGGAAACAGCAGTGAGAATCTGAGCACTAGTGGCTGCGTGAAAACTTAGGTGTAATGTCATGAGTCCAGGCTAGATCTGCTTTAGTGATACAACCTAAAACAGAACTTGTGGTCTGTAAAATCCGTCTGTTTGGGGTACTGGCTAATCCCTGAGCAGCTGGTGGCCATTTCCATTCCTGCTAGCAGCTAACAGAGAACTGGAAAAGAGTTTCATCTTTTCCACTCTTTCATTTCCCTGTCTTGACAGTCCGTTTATGCTTTAATTAGGTTCAATAATGTGCCTAAACAGCCCCTGAATGGGAGATCTCAGATGAGAAATTCACATTTGAGAAAGGCACGCAGAAGGCAAGCTGGCAGGGAACTCCTGTCCCAGTAACCAGGACCAGAATTCAACTTTCACACCTACAGCAAGTAGAGGAAATTTCAGTCTGAGCTGAGAAATCACGCTGGAATTCCTGGTAATAGAAAATGAAGTTATATCCCTTGGCACTTCGTAGCAGGGCACGGATGCTTTTCCTATCCAATTCAGCATTAATCATTACAATCCTCCTCGACAAAAATAATTGGTGTTTAGTTGGCTATATTCACATCCTGTCACTTTAATGTTGCTGTTTGGCCACTGTGTGATTTTATTTGGGGTGCATATGAAGGCTGTAAGTTTGAAGGGTCTCACTCCAAGGCAGAAAACAATAATTAGGTAGTTAGGACAGCTTGGCAGCATAGTACCTATTGTACATTAGCAGGGAAAGTGAATACAAGAATGGCATCTTTATTTTGATATTATTGATATTTTAACATAGCCCAGAGCTGCCATAAAATTAAGGGCTGTGTTGTACTAAATAATAGATAGGAACAGGAAAAATGATTCTGCTCTAAAGAATTTCCAGTCCTCTGGGAACAGAATGTAATGCAATAAATAACAGAGAGGCAAAACATACAATAAAAACACTCTTGAAGAAAATGCTTGTTTTATATCATAACAGCCATGCCCTCCATACTCAGAATGAGATCTATTAACTGGACTGCATATCACAACTCTTAGAGCCACAAAGCTAAAACTTCAGACATCATTCCAACTGCCTTGAGCAGTACTAAAAGACTTCCCCCAGTACTAAAAGTCTTCCTCCCAAAACAGGGGGAGAGGAGGAGAGCTGAGTATCTGTGTTAGGATTTCCCCAACCTGCCTTCCCCCAGCAAAAACTTGATGATGACTATAGTGCCTCTGAAGTTTTGCAGACTTCTGGTAATTTTTAAAGAATCAATAATTATAAGCTAGCATATGTTTTGTCAAAATGTAACAGGGAAAATGGGAACCAAAGCAGCCATGGTATAGAGAGAAGCATCTGAAACAAAAGTTGGAAAAGCATTTTTCGGCTCCAAGTCAAAGAAATCCAGAGAACAATTACGTAACGCATTTGCCATATTTGGATTGATGCAGCTGTATTTTAATGAGCAGAACTGGTAATAAGCTAACGGGTGGGTGCTTGTTTGAGAATGCGTCTCACAATCATCTGCTGTTCAAGCAGAGACTCCTACCTGCAGGTGCAGCAAGATCCTCTCTTCCCTTTTGTGGTCAAGTCTCTGGAGCTTAGAACAGATTTGCCCCTTTAGGACAGGCCGCCTACTGGTGTTACTTAAACTTAAGAACATAAGATTTGTTGTTAAGCTTTCTGGGGATATACTAAGGTCACAGACACTGTATGCCACATTGTATTTTCTTAATGGATTACTTCTATTGCATTATTCCTTATACATTTTCTGTCTCCCCTGCTACTATTGTCTGTAAAGTTCTTTTGGATCCTCCTTTGACAAGCTTGATTTCATAGGTAGCAACTGCTCTACCTCTTCATTCTTTGACCCAAGAACTGCATAGTAGGATACTCCACAGATGGATACATCTTATGCCCACTCCACCCCTTTCTCAGGATTCACCTTTTTCTTCTGCTCGAAAACCTCAGCCTTCAAAACTCTTCCAATATTAGACACCTTTTTCTTTTTTTTTTTTCTTTTAAAACCAAGGGAAAGAAAGAAAACAGCTCTTTCCACCACTACTCATTCTCTTCACTAACTTCTCAATGGTTAGCTCACATGTATTTTATGAACCCATTACCAACGATATGGCTAAGGAGGCTCAGTTTGCTCATTTTTGCCTACCTAGGCTGCCTACAATCCAGGTAGTATCTTCCTTTACCACAGAAGTGCAAAGCAGCAGGTACCAGCTGTCCTGGAAAGGTGAGATTGGGTACAAAAGTGTCAACAGTTCTATTAGGGTCTTGTTTCTGGAACTTACACCGAATGAAAGAAAAAGGCAAATTTTTCATTGACCAATGTTTGTATTTGTATTTTTTCATGGGCGTTAAGTGGTCTATACAAAGGCCTCTACATTCCATTAAGGCTTTCTTCTTCAGGATAGTACTGCTGATCTTTAAAGCAGGAGTCCCACTATAGGGCTATAAGTAGAGATATTTACTATCTAAGGTAGAAATACCTGAATTCGGTTGAAATTATTGCCATTTATATCAATTTTGTATTACTCCTTATTTCTCTTTTGAGTATTACTAAATTGCAGTTGCCACTAAGAAAACTGTGAAAAAGCTACAAGAGAACAAAAAGCCCAACGAGGAATGCCTGCCTCATTCGGCTGGAGTTTTAACATTATTCTTCATTTCAGGCTTATAACTAGCAGAAGAGTTGCAATAATGCATCTAAAAATCTCTCTATTTTGTGCAAAACTTCTGTCAGATCTCAAAGACTGCACAAATGGACTGACCCAGTACCTATGTTGTCCTATTATGTTAGGTATACGATTGCACATGTATAACCTAAGATCCTACAGATCTGTTTTCCCCCATCCCCAAGAGCAGCGGCTGAATTGCAAGCACCATGGCCAAACTCCATATGACGTTCAGAAAGTATACATGCACCATACAGTCCCACAAGGGCCTCATGTTCTTATTCACTTCCTGCTTTACTCTGCTTCATTGTGCAGTGTTAAGGAGCTGAATAGGTGCTCTCTGCCAGCTGGAGACAGCTGTGATTCTGTGATGAATGAAGCAATCCACACACTGTGGGAGCCTGAGTTTACTGGATGCTCTCCTCAGTTGGTGTAAATTAGCTTGAGCCCATTAAACTTAACGGAGTAGGGCTGATTTACTTCCTGGGAAAACAGAGATGTTGGTTACTGTGGAGTGTGGCTCTCAGCAGTTCATTAACGAGGTCTAATGGCATAATATTTTTACAACTCACAGAAACCAGGTTTGAACGACTCACAGTCATTTAGCTGCCCTGAGAGAAAAAGGGCTATAAAGAGTGCCGTAATTCCTGTACGAACCTCTCGTCTGTGGAACTGCTGATTCAAACTTGGATGCTGCAAGTGAAGAAAACCTGGTAACGTCAAATTCTGCACATCCATTCAGTTCTCAAGGGAGCTAAAAAAACGTACACACATTCAAAGACTTTCCAGCACACTATTCAGAGCCAAAAAGATTCCTTTCTTAGAGGACAGGAGAGTTGAGGAAAAGATGTCAGCTGAGCTCCTCTGGCTGATACATCAACATTTATTGGAATCCTTATTCTCTTCAGTTTATTATTAATTTTTGATGTTTTATCCAAATATTGCTAAGCACTATAGCAGCCATAAAGGTTTTTCGGGTTATCTTATGCCCTACACACCCTGTCAGTATTCACTCTCCTGATTCCAAATTACATTAAGGAATTTCACATTTTGGCCTAAGCAGACTTCAGTTATGACTGGGAAACGTTTTACCTCAAGAGTTACTGCATTTGCAATTCTTTGCCAAGCAGATACTTGTAGCAGGATACTACACCCTAGACTGCTAGGGTGAGTGTTGTATTGTTCTCTTCTCTGAATCCTTCATGAATGCAAAACTGAAATCAGACATACTTCCACTGTCACAGTTTGAGTCCCTGAACAGATTGTTACTCTCAGAAACGAAATCAAATACAGTAAATCAAAAGCACTTCTGATTCCCTCTTACCCTGTGGCACACAAATGACAAGCGTGCCCCGCGACGGGAGGCACTGATCACTCTATTTTTTTCAGTTTTGCTTTTTGAAATATCTTCTGCCTTTTCTCCCATATCACATCAGTCAAAAAATTTGAAGCGTATTTTGCTCTTTAAGCCATAATTTGAGTTAGGTGGATAAAGATGACTTTATGGCGGGCTGATAAACTGGCTCTTTGCTCAAGACCAAATTTCGTTCCTGGACAATGGCCTCTGTTATTTTGCAGGTGTAGAGTGATGAAGGCACATCCTCCTGTGAATTGCCTATTTCACACCATGAGGCGTACTGAAATAAAACACTTTTTTTTTTTTTTCCAAAGCCTGGAATTCAGAAGGGAACATTATGCAAAAGTCCCCAAACTGTCTTTTGTTTCTCCAGCAGTTCACTTCGTTGTGTCATTCTAGTAACAGATTCTCAGTGTGATAGTGAATGAGTTGTTACATATTTAGGTTATGTGCTGCAAGAAGGAGGAAGGGCCATCTGGAGTCTCATGATAGCCAGCTCCTACGAGAGTACTTCGTCTTGGCTGTTGAATCAGTGGTACACATAGTAACTGACAAGATGGCACACTAGGATAATGCAAGACATTGTGCTTCATTTTTCTGGACTGCTGCATGGCTTAGGTTTTACACACCTGCAGATGTTTTACCTAATCATGTAAGTGTTTTAAAACCATTTGGGAGGACTGTGTTCTCAGTGCAACAAGTGAAAAATGCCATAACAAGGGCAAGTTGCATTCTCACAATTACATTCTGTAGTTCTCATTCCAGACGTGCCTGTAAAACATCCCCTCTGACCCAGGGAGTAATCCTCAGCTGTAAATCAGCTTTAGCAGGCAAAGGCAAAGGCAAAGACAAAGGCAAAGGCAAAGGCAGAGGTGTTCCCTTGTCTTCCCATTTCTCAACCAGTAGCAGATGCAGGCTACCAGCCTTAGGACAATTTTAAGTTGTGCAGTCTATAAAATGTTCCCCTATCATAAGAATATGCTCCACTTTCTGTTTAAACAAACTCTTTATAACTCTTCACACAACACTGTTGCTGAGTACAGCATTGCAGCATACTATACGTTTGAAAGTCATTAGGGCAGAAATGGAGCTGGTATCATTGCATGAGTACCACCTACAGAAGAACGTGTGCTGCAACACTTAGCTACTTATAATTTCTCTCAACATTGTTATTTATATTGTCGCGTACCTAGGAACCCCAAACATTTACCCAAATCCCCTTGATTTTATAAATAGAGAACGGCAAGACTGTTTCTGCCCTCATAACTTCCTGTCTATGGGCAGATAACAGACAACAGATATAGCAGATGGACAAGGTCATCACACGAGGAGAAAATATCATTTGTGCCAGGGCACATCAGAGATCTATCTAACCCACTGTCTGGTCCCTGGCAGTGGCCATCTGTGGGTGCCTAGGGAGAATTTAAGGACACCATATAGTGATACTTTGCCAGAATACTCAACCAATCTTTACTGATTGGTAGATCAAGGACTTTCTCGCCTAAATGCAGTGTCTTCCTATTTAACGGTTCTTCATGTTTTCTTCTAAGAATTCACCTAGTTCCATTTGTGAGCCATGAAAATTTTAGCATCCACAGCATCTTTGGGTGACAGACTTCACAGTCTCACAAGCTGTTGTGCAAAGGAGAAGCTCTGCAGTTCCATTTGTTGCCCATAACTCTGGAAAAACCTCTGAGCACCCCACACTTACTGTCATTGCACCCTGCACCATCTTGTCATTGCCCCACTTCCTCAGCTGTCTCCTCCCCAGGCTGAGAAGAGTTGCTGATTTAGCCACTCCTAAGGAGCAAGAAATGCAGAATTCCTTCATGCGGACAATATGGTCCACATGAAAGCACATCAGCTGCCTTGCCCCAAATTTAGACTGCCTGGGGAATGTTAGGCTGATCTACCTCAGGCCTGCACAGACCGTCAGTCAGGGCATGTGTGAAGCCTCAGCTCTGTCTGTCCCCACCCATTACACACACACATATATGCAGTTCTACGCACAGCAGGAAGGAGCTGCTCCACGAAGAGAGCAGCAGGCTATATCTGGGCAGATTATCCCCCAGGGATAACACAGGGTGGGTGACAGCAGCTGAGGGCAGGGGCAAGACCATCTCCGTCAAGCCCATCCAGATGACTGGGAGCACAACCCAGAGCTGCATTGGCACTCGATGGACAGCAGGGTTTTGGGGTTAGATGTGAGCAGGGCTTTTAGCAGAGTCTGGCACTGAAGTGAATTTCTCCACGGAAGCTGAGAGAAGGGGATTAGCAACAGAGCAATTTGAATTTCTCAGCTCGGTGTGCCAGGACATCCTGAGCCTTGTGCCCGGCGACCTGACTCAGACTTTCCTCAGCCACCTCACCAAGACGCAGACATGCCCCACAACTCTGCCATGCCAAGTCATGTCCGAGGCTGGCTGTTTCCTACCTAGCCAAATTTACACTCGTGTTTTCACATACCGCTCGCAGCTGGGAAACTGCAAGGTCTTGGTTTTTAACCATCTCGCTGAATTCACTAAGGCAGGGAGCAAGACTGTGTCTGGTCTCATCAACATACTAAATATCACGCTTATCGCACAGAGAGCAGCAATAACTCCACGGTGATTAATTACATAAGGTACTCCAGCTTTCAGAAACACAGTAAACCATTAATATAATTTAACTTTACAGCTAACACAACAAATTAAAATACAGAAACAAATCCATTTTTTCAATTCATTAGACAGGACACAAACTCTCCTGTGAACAGGCCTGATAAATGGAATTTCCCTTTAGGGCATTGCTGATGAAAAATGACAAGTGTAATATTTCTATCTAGCACTTTGCTGAGGTTCTGTCAGCAAATCCCCAAACCTTGGCGTTACAAACTACTCTGAGGGAGATTTTCTTTTTCAAGGCTTTTATTAGGAGCTCCTTCCCTCCTAAAATATATTGGGGTTCTGACATTAGGGAGCTGTCACTGGAAATGCTCTAAAACCCACAAGGTAGTGCTTCTCCTCAAGAGACCAAGTCTGGTTCATTAAAAATAAAATTTTGATCTCATGGGTAGATAAATGTGCTGTGCAAGCATTATGCTGAGGCGTACAGAACTCTTCAGCTGAACTGACATTTTATGCCATAAAGAGCCAACTTTTCTATCCATCTAAACCATCTGCCTATTTATACCTCCAATCACCACGGAGCCCAGTCACAACAACAGGAAAAAAACCCACAAAACTACCTCTTGGTTTGTCAGTCATCATTATCAGCATGTATGAGCTGATCCTGTTTGCATTGCTCATGCAAGTAACCTCCACAGCTCCCAGGGTGTTGCACCTGCAGTCTGAATGCATAGTATTCGCCTCAAGCTGGAGACAACATGCAATGCTGAATGCTTAAATCCTTCCTCCACTGGATTTTTTTAGTTGTAGTTGGTTTTTAAGGTGTAACTCCACTGGGAGCTTGCATAGGCAAAAGGCTAAAAAGCGATTTGTCTGTCAGTGGCCTATTAACATCTATTACTACACGTCTTACACTGTCTGAGTATCAAGGGATCAATTCATCTTAAATGAACTAAAAAAAATCCATCATCTAATCCCGGAGAAGCTGGCGAATCATGGCATAGACAAGTGTACTCTTCGCTGGGTTAAAAACTGGCTGGATGGCCGTGCCCAGAGAGTTGTGATTAATGGGGTGAAATCCTCTTGGCGGCCGGTCACCAGTGGTGTCCCTCAGGGCTCAGTTTTGGGGCCAGTTTTGTTCAATATCTTTATCGATGATCTGGATGAGGGGAGTGAGGGCACCCTCAGTAAGTTTGCAGATGACACCAAGCTAGGGGGGAGTGTTGATCTGCTTGAGGGTGGGAAGGCTCTACAGAGGGACCTGGACAGGCTGGATCGATGGGCCAAGGCCAACGGTATGAGGTTTAATAAGGCCAAGTGCCAGGTCCTGCATTTCGGTCACAACAACCCCAAGCAGTGCTACAGGCTTGGGGCAGAGTGGCTGGAAAGCTGCCCAGCAGAAAAGGACCTGGTCATTAACATGAGCCAGCAGTGTGCCCAGGTGGCCAAGAAGGCCAGCAGCATTCTGGCTTGTCTCAGGAATAACGTGGCCAGCAGGAGCAGGGAAGTGATGGTGCCTCTGTACTCGGCACTGCTGAGGCCTCACCTCGAGTCCTGTGTTCAGTTCTGGGCCCCTCTGTACAAGAGGGACATTGAGGTGCTGGAGCGTGTCCAGAGGAGAGCTACCAGGCTGGTGAGGGGTCTGGAGACCAGGTCATATGAGGAGAGGCTGAGGGAGCTGGGCATGTTTAGCTTGGAGAAGAGGAGGCTGAGGGGAGACCTCCTTGCCCTCTACAACTACCTGAAAGGAGGCTGTAGAGAGGTGGGTGTTGGCCTCTTCTCCCAGGTGAATAATGACAGGACCAGAGGAAATGGTCTGAAGCTGCGGCAGGGGAGGTTTAGATTAGATATTAGGAAGAATTACTTTACTGAAAGAGTGGTCAGGCACTGGAACAGCCTGCCCAGGGAGGTGGTTGAGTCACCATCCCTAGAGAAGAAAAGTCTAGATATGGTACTTCAGGGCGTGCTCTAGTGGCACAAATTGTAGGGGTTTTTTTTGTTTGTTTATGGTTGGACTCGATGATCTCAAAGGTCCTTTCCATCCATAAGATTCTATGATCCCAGATTCTCCATCAGTGTAACTTGTTAGAGCTAAAGCCACATTCCCTTATATTATGCACAATATAATACTGATTTACATTGGTTTATTTGGACGGAGGATCAAGCTTGCTGAAGACTGGCTTCTGCTGCTGCAGCTGAGGGGGGTGGGGAAGGGAAGGAGGCAGCTTTAGCTTGCCTTAATCCAATCAAGGATGGACTCTATGTGCTTAAAATTCAGCTGAGGCTCAGGGAGCACTCTAACCCACCTTCCATTACTACCTAACACAGCACCTAGATTACTTAGCTCGTCCCCCCATGCTAAACTGGCTCCTGATGCTGGTCCTCTCCTTGCACCCTGGGTTAGGGACAAAGCCACCCTTGCCCACCCTGAGGAGTACTCAGGGATGAAGAGACAGACACACAAACTTGGCACCAGCCTCCCAGAGACACCTGAAAGCAGTGCAGGGAGGGTGTGGGCTGGAGCTGTGATGGTGCTGCTCCCTGGGGAGCAGAAGGCTGTGTGTCCCACACTGTTGCTGATGGAGGGAGATGGTGGTGGTTGTGGTGGTGGTAGTGCAGCTGTGGAGGCAGGTTCCCCTCTGCTCACCCCGCAGGCCCTGGCACTCTAAACTCCCTCCCTAGTGCCTTATAACTTGGACACTTAATTTAAGTGGACTGATTTATGCCATCTGTTGTTAAATGTATTATGCGTGTATTTCTTTAATTTATAAATTAGGCTGCAGTCAAGTAAATGGTATTCCTCATATGCTGCTTCACTTAGCAAATTGGCTATAATGTCTTCTCTGTGATCATTATAGTTTAGTCTCTCTGGACTTATGCCAGCCTAGGATGAATATTCAATTGCTTATACCTGAGGAGAAAAAAAAAAAAAAAAACAGAAAAAAAAATTAAAAAAAGGAAGTGCAAGGAATCCCTGAGCTAGAGATGTACTGCTGGGTTAATTTAAGATCAAGATGTAGCTTAAAGCGTAGTTCATAGCAAAATAAACCAAACTGCAGGTCATAACTCTGAGTACAAGGAAAACAGCATGCCAGGACACTGTAATATATGCCTAGGTTCCCTCCTATTCTCCAGGGTAGCCAAAGTGTAATGTATGTCGCCCCAAAGGTAAGCAATTCACCATTTGTAATGGAGCATCACAGGGTTCAGGAGAGATTGTGGCCACCAGTGACAGACAGGAGCAAGAAGATGAGCATGTGGCAAAGTAGTGGGAACATCTGAACTGCCACAGCCTTAACCAACAGTGCCAGACAGTGACCTAATTCTAAGAAAAATAGTTTATTTGAAATGGAGCATGTTGTTCCACCATGTTTGTGGCAAGTTTAGAGCTGCCCTGTGATGCTTCATGACTACCATGTGTTGTCCTGCCTCCAGCAGACTCTGTGCAAACATGTTAGTTCATCTCAATGGGGAGAGGCGGAGGAAGAGCCAGAACAGAGAATAATATCTCCGGAAGCCATTTCTGCAAAGGTTCAGGAAAAAAAATTACTAGGAAAACAGTTCAGAGAGCAACTTTAAACATCCTTTTAAAATTAAGCTTTCTTTCCACCACAGTCCCAGCAAATGTGAGGTAACTGATGAGCTGTGGCTACTGCTTATCATAGGGATCACAACTGTTTCACTCCCACTGTAAGCCTTCTCCCATGTATGTGTTACTTACTTCACCTCTTGCTGTAAACTCCAACCTTAATTAATTTTGGATGAAGCACGTTGCTTTTTGTATTTCCTGGGGTTCTTTGGTGAGGACGGGGTTTGGTGTTTCTTCATCATCTTCCCTGTTCTTTGGCGTTCAGTCCATCAGTAGCCCTTGGCTGCAAACTGTCATTCGTGTGCTGCTGGCTGCTTTTCACTACTATGCCCCCAGCGCACAGAGTCTGAGCATCTTCTAGGTTTCCTTAACTGCTTTCAAACAGGAAAGAGTGCAATCCAAGAAGGTTTCTTCCCTGTTTTTTTTCTCTACTTCAAAGATATTAAAGCTGTCATTCATGCTGATGTGTTTGTGGTGATATGCTTGCTTACACTGTCCCCAGGAGCTGCTAAAATCCTGCATGCAACTTGTTGTCTTTATACCATAGAGTAGTAAAGAATCACAAAATGGATCATTTCCTCTTTCAGCAGACAAGGGAAAGTGTAAGGAAAAAAGTGCTCTGCTTAAACACCCTCTTTATCACTCTCCTGAGTCGTAGAGTGATTCGGTATGATCTCCCAGTCTTGCCCTGCCTGCCTGGCTCCCCATGAAATGATTAAAGATGAATACACCTGTGTAACGGTGTCTGTTGGCTTACCTCAGGTCTCCTTCTTTCCCTGCTTCCTCTGCTCCTTCTGATCTGCAGCCACTGCTCCCTGACATTTCTCCTTCACGCTTAGCTCCCTCTACAATTACCCAAAGCTTGGCATCCCACACTCTTCATAGCTAAATTATGCCTGGCAGATTACGGAATGCCTTGACCCCACAGAGCCAAGTTTTGCAGTGATGAGCCATACACGCACATAGGAACTACACTGATGAGCCAGTGGAGAATTAAGCTGGTGACAAAGCCAGACGTTGGATGGAGGGACAGTTAATGAAGTAAGACACAACATAATAGAGTTACTGAAGCAGAATGGTGACAGAAAACTGTCCTTCAGGACCCACTTGACCTAGCAGAGGATTTAGCAAGTTACTGAGAAAGAAAGCTGTTTTGTACATATTATGGAAATCACTACGCGACAGGACATGACAATGTCTATTGGACCGTATGGTCTCTGAGGCAGGAAAATATCACACATGCATGTTCTGGAAAGTGCCTGACCTATCACAAATCATAAGCCAAGTATCATGCTGGAAGGAACCTCCTGGCCATTAACTCCAGCCCCTTGCTCCTGTAAGCATCACCAAAACCCACATCAAAAAATTTAACGCGCAGCATAATTACACTTTTTCTTTGCTTTCCAGCTCCTCAAGTAAATTTCAAACAGGGGTGCTGAAAACTTAGGCAAATCACTGTTTGCTACACTGCCAAGATCCTACATTAGCTAATATCAGTTAGTTATTTCTGGCTTGTTTCTCCCAAATCTCCCTCATTTGTGAATGAACTGTATACTTCCCCAGCTGCATTTCGCATTCTCCTTTTTGCCGCCTCAGGTCACACCATGACAGCTTGTTCTGGGAAGCTTTTTCTTTCCTCCCTCCCTCCCTCCCTCCCTCCCTCCCTTCCTTCCTTCCTTCCTTCCCTCCCTCCCTCTCTCCCTCCCTCCCTCCTTCCTTCCTTCCTTCCTTCCTTCCTTCCTTCCTTCCTTCCTTCCTTCCTTCCTTCCTTCCTTCTTTCCTTCCTTCCTTCCTTCCTTCCCTCCCTCCCTCTCTCCCTCCCTCCCTCCTTCCTTCCTTCCTTCCTTCCTTCCTTCCTTCCTTCCTTCCTTCCTTCCTTCCTTCCTTCCTTCCCTCCCTCCCTCCCTCCCTCCTTCCTTCCTTCCTTCCTTCCTTCCTTCCATCATTCCAGCTTAGTGCTAAGCCACCCTCACACAGCTTTTCCATTCTGAACTCCAGCTTCAGCAGCCCCAGTCTCAGCTGCAATGGAGCCCATCAAGTCCAGGCAATCACATCTTGCCACTCATATCACTCGTTTGTACTTGCAGCAGACAAAAGCTCACCTATGCCTGACTTTTTCTTCTGACTTCCTGAAGTCACTGCAGATCATACTGGTGTTACAGTGAATCACCTTTCGTTACCATCTTTTACTTTACTTTTACTAAGGCTAGACTGCAAGTCTGCTGACACTGCTTTTTAAGCTGTCTAGAGCCTTTATTTCTGCAGTCCCCAGTTGCAGTGAAGCAGCAGTGAATACATCAAGCTAACATGGTAGCTCTGAAGAACTCTCACAGAACCCCAGTTTCACAGGTAGCAGCTGTACTTTTAGATATTATGCCATCCTGATGTCAGTATGGATGGGTTTTCAGTAGAAACAAAGGAGAAGCAAAATCACAGTGAAGAACAAAAAGTCCCAAGCATCACTTCTCTCTCCTCTGAATTTCTTTCCTGAACCTTGATGTTAACGTAACATTTGAACTGCTACACTGCCTCATGGGAATGAGAAAGAGACTTTGGTGCTTCGAAACCACTAGGCATGATTGTAGGCTGAAGGAAACTGCTGCAATGCCATTGCAATACTAATACCTCACTGAGCAAAAACAGTGCACAGAGGCATGTAGGAAACCAAGCGCAGACAAGTAAGACAGGAGCAGGCTGAGACGCTATCATTCAGCAGAAGTCAGTTTTGGGACAGTGAGGCACCACATGGACTTCTGCATGTAGCTGTAAAAGCAGTCCTTTGGGGATGCTGCCCATGGAGGAGGTGGGGGGGAACCACTGCAGCATGGTTCTCATCAAGGTTTCTGTCTCTAAACAGGCACAAAGAACAAACAGGACAAATATCAGCCTTTGAGGAAAAGAAGATGGAGAAACTCTCCTCAAGTAGCGACACCAAATTTGGGGGTTCCCCCACCTGTTGATTCAGTGATCTAATCCACAGTTATCTGCAATAGCAATGAAGTTATGTTTCTGCAGAATATTTGCTAAATACCATCTTCTAAGCAAATCTGAAAATAATCATTTGTGTACAGAGGTCTTGGATCACATGGCACTCCAGTGTAACATAAAGCATCATGCAATTAACCTGTCATTATAGCAAAATTAGCATTCATAGTTGCTAAATAGGGATTAATGACCTGTTTTTAAAACAGCAGAGCACAGTGTATTTTCTAAAAGAATCAAAGTTTCATGATGATTTTCTAAATAGTATTTGATAAAGGTAGTGATTAGATTAAACAGGCACTTGGTACTCTGTCACGTTCAAAAACCTTCCACAGTCATGCAGCTCTACGTGTTTATTTCTCTTGCCAGCCTCTGAGGGTAGGGGAGCAGAAGGGAAGAACTTTTACTTTTTTGCCCAAAGTAAAAATCAAAGGAAGGTTTTCAAAGGTATTTCTTCAGAGAAATATTATTTCTTCAGAGGCAATATCAACAAAAAAATCTTTGCTCTGTCTTGTTTACTCTCCAAACAACAATTTCTAAGAAAACTGAAAAAAAAAAGTTTTGGGTATTGCATTGCATTGAGCAGAGGAGTACAGAGTTGGAAACTGAATTCTTCTCCTCTAGAAAAGTTTAGCCTGTAAATCAAGCCAGTAACTGTGCAGGGTGTGGTAAGAGTGGGGAGAATAAAAGATGACCTGTTAAAACCACTCAACTCTATATTCATTAAATGCCTGACAAGCTCACTGTATTAAAGTGATTTACAAATGGCACATGGTTGGGATAAGGATAGCAATCTTGCTGACAGATCTTCACACATATGCATAAATATATGTGGGTACAAACACGCACACACAAAATCTGGCTAAAATCCAGGCTGCAAAATCTTTCTCTTGCCCTGAACTGATGTGTTCTTCAGTGTGCAACTTTGTAGATAGAAAGGTTTATTATAAATCTGTGTTTGTGTTTGGAAAATATCTCCTGGAATTTAAAATCACAATTAGGTCTGAATGAAGCATCTTAGTAAGGAGTGAAATCTTTTTTTCCACTGCACAAAGTTATGTAATTTCCTCTGAGAAGTCCCAGGAGTAACTTGTTTATTTTTAACCAGTCTTTCTTGTGTGTAAGGCAAGTCCAACAATTTTGCAGCTAAATATTTCAATTTGTAGGCTAAAAGCAGGACACTGTGAACGTCAGAGTGACAGAGCATACTAAACTCTCATAATGAAACTAAGACATGAGCCCTCCACCATGCCGTGGATAGGAAAGTCTTCATGAGGTATATGTACAGCTGAATCAAAACTGGAGAGTGCTGCTGTCACTGTTTTTATACAAAGAGCTGCTGCTGTGGAGCGGGCAGACAGACAGGACCAAGGGAGTACAATGCAGACACAAGGTGGGCAGAGAAGGAAGCAAGAACCAGCTCTCGAAATAAATGTCAGAAAAGCAGAGGCCATGCTGCTGCAGTCCCAAACAGACAGGGAGAGGTGTGACATGAATATGCATGAAACAAACAGAATTTCACAACAGCACAGCCTTAGAAAATCCATTATGTGTTATGGACTTACAAGTATGAGGTCAGAAAATTCACTTCACACGGATCCCCACCTCAAAGCTGATGCTCGGGCTCTGCTGTGAAGCTGGATATGCCTGTGAGGACACTGAAGAGGAGGAGATACATCTTCATCCCCTACGGGCCTGTCAGATGTTGGGCAGTTCTTTCAGATTCGGGATGTAGCATAGCATGAGACCTGCATGTGAGGGTAATTGAGCTGCAAAGCAGTGAGCAAAGGTTGAGAAGACAGGTGAGCTGTGCTAATTTACTGTCGCTTGGAGTGCTGGGATACGAAAGGATCAGGAGGGTCAGTCACACTAAAGGATACAAGGAAAAGGAACTACAGAAAAAAGTTACTACAATGGACGTGTCTGTCAAGGGACTGAATTTGGAGAAGACTGTCAGTGGTCTTGAAAAATGTTCCTGGATGCATGCCTTGCATTAAGCCCTTTCCAAGTCTGTGTGGCCCTGTCGCATACAATGTACATCAATGAGTTGTCTTATTTTCTTGTTGCTAGCTCATTTCAAGAAAGTCTACGTAAAGAATCAGCAGTTCTCAGCCCAGTGTGTGACAGAATGTATAAATCAGGAGGAGCTGCTATCCAGAGGCAATGGCACATGCATCTGTCAGATCGCCCTGTAACTGAGCCCAATACAACTCACCGTTATACCACAAAAAGTAATCCAAGGTTGAATGTACCTCTTTGTTTTGTCTTTTTTTTTTTTTTTTTTTTTGGCAATATCATAAATTAAGTCAGGTTGAGATTCGTGACCTGGGTGGATGATTCTTGCTAGGGACGGGATGCAAACAGGGAAAAGGGAGTGATTGTTGGCTGGAACAGTATGAGGACAATACAGTTTACATACTCAGGAGGCTTTTTGCATTTCATGGCACAGGTGAGTGTCCAGCTCACTGCAGGATCCTGAAGTCTGAAAAGGGAATGCAAGCCACGCTGCTCAGCAGTCCAGGAATGGCTGCGTGGACTGAAGGACTGCTGTTCCACATGATAGACTTCAATCTATGGCTTCTACTTTGTGATTTTATCACTATCGAGGTTCAGATGGCTTTCCCTAGGTGTAGTGGCACTATTGTTTGTGCAGGGTCCTTCCACATTAAAAAAAAAAAAGCACTGTGCTGCTAGTCAAAAGTGCCTTTCTCATACATAAGAAAACAGCAAAACAAGAAAAAAAAACCCACAAGAGTAAATTCCTGGGAGTGAGAGGAAGTGCAAACACTTTGTATAAGCTTGTTCATACTTTCTCCCTTTTGGCAGTACAAAACAAATTCTCAAATCAAAACTGGCAGCTGAACTCTGTCAGCAAGAAAAGTGCTTATTGCCACAAAAGCGTAATGCTCAGAAAAACTAAAGCCTATCAATTGCAAGGGCCACCCCTCCCACACCCTTAGAGATGTGTTACTGTCATGGTTTGGTCTCTGCTCCCAGCGTATTTCCAGCTTCTCTACATACAGCTGATATTCATTCCCACTTATTAAGTAAAACTTGCTCTTGCTGCTGCTGTCGTGTGCTTTTTAATGTTTGTTTGTGTTCACTGCAGGGCTGGGACCAGCTGCCTGTGTCTGAAGAGCTGCTAATGTTTATGAATGAGCCACTGCATACAGTAAGCAAGGCCCAACAATATGCAATGCAGAAAATGCTGGCTGATTCTTCTGATGCTCGTTTCCAGGTTAAATCACTTTGTTCTTCAGCATCCCACCTGTAAAAAAGGGTTACGAACTCATTAAGCTAGAGGAATATGGTCCCATCCTTTTCTTGTGTGTCTCTCTTTCATATGCATGTTTGCTGCTGTAATGCATTGACTTGCTGAAGCACGTGCGAGATATGCCTATTTGCCCACAGTTTTTCTACTCCCATGAGCCACCTGACACATAGCCATTTCTGGATATGTAGCCTGCTAAACATCCCAGGTATCACTGTTGGGCACATTAACACTCAGGCTTATGGGTCATTACACGTAGGCAGAGCTGTGGTCTCTTTGTCCATACCCATAACATGTAGCGAACACAAAGCATTGAATTTATTTAATCTTGCAATGCAAGAGGGGTAAGTGAAAGTTGCATTATTTTGCATTTGCTGTGAGTTCAGAGCTTGTGCACAGCCAGCCTCCATGGCTCAGCTGGTGCCTATTGATCTCATACACCTTGGTAAGTTTGGCTGTGTCTGTACCTTCAAGCTCATGTGCATTCAGCTCATAGAAAATACACCCAATGTTATTTGAGGAGCCTCTCTGCAATAGTGTTTCATCCTACTTAATGTTTATGCTACCTTTTTTTCCCTATTAGCTCTGTCCTGCCCACTGTGGGACTAGCTAGCTCTTGCATAGGCTGGGAGATACCTGGTATGCAGAGGCAATTCCTGTTTTCTTTTCCTAAGTGTAAGAGCGCTTCATGCCCACATGTCCTGTCCCTGGCAGCCTTTGATTCACTGTGGTACCTCCCTCCTCATTGTCTCAGTGTCTTTATATGTGTGTGAGGTGACCCATTGCCTGCATAGATTACTAGTGCCGCTCTCTTACTGCTGTCCATGCCTATGCAAAGGTTGCCTTGCCTCTTGCTGGGATTCCAGAAGAAAGATAGCTTGCATGTCCGTACCTTCTTCTGAAGACCTTCTTCTCTTTTTCCTTTCATGTAGTGGCTGCTGTATAGCAATTGCCTGACGCAGATCCAAATTAAGACAAAATAATCCAGGATATTGGACCTTGGTCTCTTTTTGCCTCTCAGGGACTGCATGGGCTAAACTCCTTGGATTGTGTATAGGGTTAAAGCACAGGGATAACTGGGGCTTGCTTCCACTCTCTGGTCCTCCACATGCCTCCTATGCCTCACTTCATTTCTTGTTACAGTGTGGCTTCTTCAAAATAGTGAATCAATATTTTCTGGCTTTCCCTCTTACAGTTCATTGCAAGATCTTAGCCAAAAGACACTCCTTAAACAATACATGGTTGGGCTCAAGATTTAATAGAACATGCATCAATACACAACAATATCTTTTTTTTTTGCTGCCTAGAGGTTTGAGGTCTTCCTACCACTGCTAGTTATAATCCTCTCATATTTATTTTGCTAGTCTTTAACTGTTTTAACTATTAACTGCTTTAACTATGTTAACTATTTTTTGTTGTGTTTTATTCTGCTATTCTTTAACACCATCTGTATAACAATACTCCTTGTAGTCTTCTGATAGTACCAAATGTGCAGTTTAGGGCAGAATTGAGAGAGTTTTTGGCTTTATAGCGGAATCATACCTTGAACACGCCTAGTGCCTAGTAAGAGCTGGTACTACACACAGAGATGCTAATGGACCTCACATGATGCAGGTTTAAGAGCCAGGGTAAGCTGCTTCAGACTTCGGCTGACTAGGTCCCACTGTGTTCCTTGTGGGTAATTCTGCCTCAGTATGCTTTTAGGGGACATCCTGACAGGGACATTTCCCTGCAAAAGCATCTAGGGACCAGATACAGTAAACACGGTGGGTTTATCTGTATAAAAGGACACAAGTTACAACAATCAGCAGAAGTTCACAGGGAGAGGGAGGAGATGGCATGGAGTGGAAGAAGTGTAAAGAGATACTGACAAGGACACATTGATGCACAGCCAGCAATGGTAGCTCACATAGCTTGTCCGTGGTCCCTGGGCTCAGGTACGTTGCTGCCGCCACCAGGTACACCCCTTGGACATACATCACTGCTGTTGCCCTGGTTGACACAGCCTAACTGCTCAGGTACCAAGCTGCCAATTTAACCCCAGTCAGGTTTTGCAAGAGGATTACATAGTCCTCATTTGGATTCAATGATCCTTATTGGTCCCTTCCAACTTGAGATAGTCCATGATTCTATGGATAGAAGAAGAAAGGTCAAAAACAGGCAATCAGTAACAGTGGAGAATGCTTTCCAATCAACTAGACAGTGCTCTGGATACTGGCTTCCCGAGAACAGTGTTTTCACATGAGAAAACTATAATTAAAATGGAAGAGGATCATGAGAAGATGAGTCTTTGCAAGCCTTCATCTTAAGGAGTGCTGACTTTTCCCAGGATAGGGGACTCTATAACTGCAATGCTTTTTCACTGAGCAAATCAGCTACAGACTTGAGCGTGCTTGCTTTGTCTCGTTAAAAAAAAAAAAAAAGAGAATTTTTTAATTAAAATTACCTTAAAGAATTTATATGGCTCTGTAAGGCCTCAGTGGATTAGTTCCTACCTCACTAGAGGAACTGTTCATAGATCAGTAGTTTTTTAAGGTCAGGAAAGGCCTTCATAGTACAGACTTGTCCCTCTGCCTCTTGCCTGCATCTGGAGCTGGCTCTCTCTCTGCATTCTCTTTCCTTTTAGGTGAAGGCAACACTGAGGCATGGAGGCAGGGAACTGCACAGGCTCATGAGCTCCACCACAACATGTGAGCTGGAAGAGACGTGAGTGGCTGGGTGACGCTTATTAGTCCGCCCCTCAATTATCCTCTCTTCCCGCTCAGCCTGCCCTTCCTAAGCACCCGCTGGGTGGCTGCAGCAGCAGGGTTGGCAAGTAGAAAAAAATACAGAAATAGAGAAAGCAACAAGCAGGGAAGCATTTGTCCAGCAGCAGCATGGCACTCAGGGCTGAGAAAGCCTACCAGGGTGGAGGGTGCAAAGATGCCTGAAATGACAGAACAGGAAGGATCCTCTTGCTCACTGCTGCTTGTGTATAAGTCTAACTAACTGAGCTGGGTGGAGACAAGGAGACAAAGGGTAGAGTGATGGTTGCTTCAGCTCTGAGCAGATCTGGTATTTTGGCAAAGCTCTAGCTCAGGATTTGCTGGGTTTTTTTGTTTGGTGGGGTTTTTTTTGGTTTGGTTGGTTTGGTTTTGTTCTTTTTTTTTCTCTTGACAATCACTGTTTATAAAGAACTGGCGTGTGGAGAGGCAGACAGAACAGAATCCTAATTTTCCTACTCCCTGAGTCACCCCTCACAGTTTTAGCACAGTCAGTCTGCCTTCAGCCCTATTATGCTTTTTTGAGTGCCCTAATATGATACACAGGACATTAATAATTATTGCATTATTAATAATCACCATTAGCAGTATTTTCCACGTTGTCAACATAGCTGGAGAGGTCACTAGAGGTTAATGAAAGAGCATGGCTGGACGCTTTGAAACAAACCCTCAGGTAATTTTTCAGTGCAATTCCCTATGGATAGGTGAGCATGTTATTTCAATTCTCCAAGATGTTAAAGTAGTTTGAGCCACAGTTTTTAGCACAATGTCAGAATTACTGAGTGAATTTCTAGGGTCATTGTTCAAGTAGGTCAGAATAGATGATCTTACAGGCCTTTCCTGACCTTAAAAAACTACTAATCTATGAACAGTTCCTCTAGTGAGGTAGGAACTAATCCACTGAGGCCTTACAGAGCCATATAAATTCTTTAAAGTAATTTTAATTAAAAAATTCTCTTTTTTTTTTTTTTAACCAGACAAAGCAAGCACGCTCAAGTCTGTAGCTGATTTGCTCAGTGAAAAAGCATTGCAGTTATAGAGTCCCCTATCCTGGGAAAAGTCATCACTCCTTAAGATGAAGGCTTGCAAAGACTCATCTTCTCATGATCCTCTTCCATTTTAATTATAGTTTTCTCATGTGAAAACACTGTTCTCGGGAAGCCAGTATCCAGAGCACTGTCTAGTTGATTGGAAAGCATTCTCCACTGTTACTGATTGCCTGTTTTTGACCTTTCTTCTTCTATCCATAGAATCATGGACTATCTCAAGTTGGAAGGGACCAATAAGGATCATTGAGTCCAATTCCCTGCTTCTCACAGGACTACCTAAAACTAAACCATATGACTAAGAGCACTGTCCAAATGCTCCTTGAACTCTGACAGGCTTGGTGCTGTGACCACTTCCCTTGGGAGCTTGTTCCAGTGACCAGCCACCCTCTCAGTGAAGAACCTTTTCGTAACATCCAATCTTAACTTCTGTTGCAGCTTCATTCCATTTCTTCACATTCTATTGCTGGTCACCAGAGAGAGGAGATCAGCACCTCCCTCTCTGCTGCCTCCCTTGAGGAAGTTGTAGACTGCCAGTTGAGACTGCCCCTCAGCCTTCTTTTCTCCAAGCCAAGCAAACCAACTGACTTCAGCCACTCCTTGTATGTTTTACCCTTGAGGCCTTTCACCATCTTGGTTTCCCTCCTCTGGACATACGCTAAGAGTTTGAATTCCTTCTTACGCTGAGACACCCAAAACTGCACACAGTACTGGAGGTGGGGCCACACCAGTGCAGTGCCGAGTGGGACAATCACCTCCCTCTACCAGCCGGCTACGCTGTGCCTGATGAACCCCAGGACATGGTTGGCCCTTTTGGCTGCCAGGGCACACTTTTGACTCATATTCAACTTGCCATCAACCCAAACCCCCAGATCTCTTTCCATGCGGCTGCTCTCCAGCCTCTCATCCTCCAGTTTTTACATATAATCAGGATTACCCCATCCCAGGTGGAGAATCCTGCACTTGCTCTTGTTAAATTTCATATGGTTGGTGATTACAGATTTCTCTGTAAGGCCTCTCTGCCCTCAATGGAGTACAAAGTTCCTTGTAGTTTAGTATCATCGGCAAACGTACATTTTATTCCTGCATCCAGATCATTTATAAAAAGATTAAAGAGCACTTGCCCTAAAATTGAGCCCTGGGGAACCCTGCTGGTGACTGGCTGCCAACCTGATGTAACCCCATTTACTAAAACTCTTTGAGTTTGACCCATCAGCAAATTGCTCACCCAATGTATTGCGGACTTGTCTAGATATGTGCTGGACATTCTGTCCAGAAGGATACTGTGACAGACAGTATCAAAAGCTTTGCTAAAATAAAACTTGGTCAACTAGAAGGGTGACCTAGTCATAAAAGAAAATTAATTTGGTTAAGCAGGACCTTCCCCTCGTGAACTCATGCTGGCTATGACCATTGATTGCATTGTCTCTCAAGTGTTTTTCAGTAACTCCCAGAATAACCTTCTCCATAATTTTAACAGGCACTGAACTGAGACTGACAGGGCTGCAATTACCAGGGTCTTCCTTCTTACCCTTCTTGAAAATTGGGACAACATTTGCCAGCTTCCATTCAGGTGGGACCTCTCCAGAATCCCAAGACCATTGAAAAACAATGAAGAGAGGTCCCGCAATAACATTGGCCTACTCTTTCAGCACCCTGCAATGAATCCCATCAGGCCCCATAGAGTTATCTGCATCCAGCTGGAGCATCAAGTCTTCAACAAGTTCAGGGCTGGCTGTGAGTTTATCATTCCCCCAGTCAGAGTCTCCCAATGCAGGGTTCGTAGGAGTCCCAGGGCCCATTATTGGTGTTGAAGACAGAGGCAAAGCAGGCATTAAACTTCTCTGCTTTGCCTACATCTCTATTTATGAGGTGAATGACCTCATCAAGTAATGGACCAGTGTTATCTCTGGTCCTCCTTTTGCTGTTAACATATTTTAAAAAGCCCTTTTTTTTGTCTTTCACAGTGCTGGCCAGCTTGAACTCTAATTGAGCTTTGGCCACACAAATTTTCTCCCTGCAGAGGTGAACAGCATCTCTGTTGTCCTCCTGTGTTGCCTGTCCTTGCTTCCAGTGTCCATACACTTTCCTTGTCCACCTAAGTTCTAGAATAACATCCCTGCTCAGCAAAGCCAGCCTTCTGCCCCACTTGCTTGGCTTCTGACACTTTGGAATTGCCTGCTCCTGAACTCTTAAGAGATGGCTCTTAAGAAGTGACCAGCATTCATGGACCCCAGTACCTTCAAAAGCAGGTTCCTAGGGTACCTTGCTACCTAGCTCTTTCAGAAGCCTGAAGTTTGCTCCTCCCCATACAAGAAGATGTTATGCAATTCCTATTAATGGCACTTACAAAGATTAGCAGCACACTGAATAAGGTAGCTAAGGAAAAAAAAAAGGGGGGGAATGTCTTTTCTGCCCACTTCATTTTCTTATCTATCTAGGCTGAGAGTCTAGCAGCTCAGAGCCAAGCTTCATTCCAAAGTGAAGAACATTAAAAAAAGCAATTTTGTTTTACCTATTCTGTCAGTTAGAGGCAAGTTTGAGCAGAGCGTACTAGGTGCCTGAGAGCTTCATTCCCAAGAATATCTAGGGCAAAGCTATTAGTCTGAGCAGAAGCAAAGCTAGCAGTCTTTCTTGCTTTGCTTAGTAGTGATGTCCAAGATCTTAGTCCAGGTGCATGAGGTGTTGACATGTGACAGTCATGAAGTTCACCCTACAGAAGCACCCGCTACTGCTGTATGGTGTGAGAAATAATGTCTTGAGTAGTGAGCAATAAGCCTTACTGGGTACTTCTCAGAAGTGAGAACAGGGAGCCTGATAAAAACAAAATGAAGTGCTACAGTGGAGGATGGCAAGACGAATGTGATTATAGCCTAGCCTGAATCTTGATTAAGAAACATTCAGGAGTTTGTGGTAGCAAAACAATGGCACTGCAGACTACTATTTTTCTTATGTCTGACTCAGTTTGCTTAGGAGAAAGAAACAGCCTTGAAATTGGACATTAATTTGCGTTAAGGTTGCTAACAAAGGATTCAGCATGGCATTGTTTAATAAGCAAACGGCAAAGCAGATTGGTATCTGTAATAAGGCACTGACAATCCCTATTAATAGGGGCCTTGCCTTTTTTGCATCACGAAAGAGAATGGGCAGTGGAGACAGATTCAGGAAGCAAAACATTTTCAAGTGCGGCTAAATATGAATTGGCAGGCCTTAAATAGTGTGACCTGAAGAAACCTTGCACTGTTCAGCCTGATGCACCCAGTGTGATGGAGCCTTAGAACAAAAGTATTGCAAAATGCTCAGCTATGATGTCTTCCTGTTTGTCAAGAGTTAGTAAATATAAATATAAAAGCTACAATTGGGGGTACGGAAAAGGGGGAAAAGAATGGCTGATTCTCATGGCAACAGCAATTGCTTCAGATAGGACACCACCAAACCAACAGTATTAGGGTTTTCAGGCGCAAGAGCACGAGATTAATGACACAAGAACAGGAGCTTAAGGACAACAAAGGAAAAACATTGCTGCAGAGTCTCTGGGATACACTGTCCCGGTCGCTTGCGTGAAAGGGTAGGGAGCTGTGAGTGGAAGGCAGGCTACAGGATTACAGATGGAAGGTTTTCCAGACGAGCGAGGGTTTTGCCAAAGCTAGCAGCTTTCTAGTGCCTTGTCCCTTCCTGCCCCAGACCGGATACAGGTGGAATAATGAGCTGGAGTTAAGAAGCTGTAACTCAGGGACTAAGAGCATGCCAAAGCAGCCGTCCCTTTACTGTGTATATCTTCTGCTTTATGGGAGCTCTAGCTCAGCTGAAGTGCTCCCAGTGACAAAGGGAAGTAAGCTGGCTTTCAGGGTGCTCATTGTCACTAAAGATGCTTGCACCAGCTCAACTAGAGCTGAGGATGAAATCTCCATCAAAACCAAGAGAAAGCATCTCTCCTGTACTACTAGGTACCTAGTGTGGCTTTATGCTGTTAAACATGCCCTCCAAGAGAAACAAGAGCGGCCTTTATTCTGTTTCTCAGCATCTCATGAAGAGTTTGAAGTGAAGTAGCATGCTGGAAACCCCTTCACACCCCTGCTCTTCACTTCCACTGTGTCCAGAGGAGCATGAGACCTGCACTCCCATAGCACAGCCAAAGCTTCAGGAACAGACTGAGACTTTCCTCAGCCCTTAACTAGATGGAGGTATTCTAACTGGGAATAAAAAGGGACAACTTCTATTTGCTCACCATTGGAAAACATTGTAAGAGCTGCTGTAGTGAATTCCTACCCAGTATCTGCATATCAATTATTAATTATTTTCATTAAGGAAAACCAAGACATGCTATACTCACGTAGGTGAAAGAAATCTGTAATGTTCTCTCTCTCCCCCTTTCTCTCCCCCTTCTGCCCCTCATATATTTTCATTTTGAGATTATCCTTTATCCATACATACTTGAATTAGGAAAATGTATGGATTTTATTAGCAATAAAACTTTAGGGGTTTTTTTCCACTACTGATTTTTCATAGATTTATGGATCCATAATCATTCACGTCACAGCCTGAGGGAGATGAGGCTGGAACGGGATAATAGCCCTTAAATCCCCTTCTCTAAGCACTCAGATCTTCCCTGTCAGCAAGATTAAAACGGTCAACAGCAGTCTTCATGTGTCTATATCCCACACGGAGCTTTCACAACAACTGGAGTGGTGGCTGGCAGGGAGAAAAACGCAAACCCGCTGCTGTGCATGATACTACTGAGATAAAGAGAGAAGAAAACAGGATTGTCAGCCTTTGTAGTGTTGGAAAGGACTGGTGTTAATTCCTTGACCAGGTGAATGCAAAGAAGGGAGAAGAGTAAGGAAAAATAGTATGTTCCAGTTTAACATGCGGCGACAGTTTCCTTTCCTAAAACATAAAGGCAGAGAGAGGGAAGCACCAAATGTCCTCCCACAGCCCGACACGGGAAAGGATAATGAAGGCAGGCATGTAGACAAGCAGAGCAGCATTTCTGCTACTGCTCGATTGAACTCCCAGCCCTTACTGCTCCTGGGACCTGAGGGGAATTACAACTATTATGTGGACGATGAAGATGAGGAAGAAGAAGAGAAAGAACAAGGAAAATGGCCAGACGGAGACATATTTGAGGGCGAAAACAAGCTCTCATCATCTATTCCTTGCTCCCCTGCCCTTTTGTCTGGAGCGCCAGCCACAGCTTCCACTTCATCCATCCTGAACATCAATGTTGGTGGCCAAAGCTACCGCCTCACCTACCAGGCAGTGGCCATCTATCCCAAGACCCGCCTGGGACGCCTGGCTACCTCCACTGACCGTCGCTGCCAGCTGGGCCTGTGCGATGACTACGCTGCCCACGTAGATGAGTATTTTTTTGACCGGGACCCGGCCGTCTTCCAGCTGGTGTACAACTTCTATGCCTCGGGGGTGCTGCGGGTGCGGGACGAGCTGTGTCCCCGTAGCTTCCTGGAGGAGCTGAGTTACTGGGGTGTGCGGCTCAAATACACACCTCGCTGTTGCCGCATCTGCTTCGAGGAGCGCCGTGACGAGCTGAGCGAGCAGCTGAAGGTCCAGCGTGAGCTGCGCTCCCAGGCAGAGGGTCAGGAGAACGAACAGCTCTTCCACCATATGCGCTACTACGGTCCCCAGCGCTGGCGCCTCTGGAACCTCATGGAGAAGCCCTTCTCCTCTGTCACTGCCAAGGTGATGGCAGTGGCCTCCAGCTTCTTTGTGCTTATCTCTGTGGTGGCCCTGGCACTCAACACAGTGGACGAGATGCATCAGGTAGACCGGAAGAGCGGGGAGAGCCGGCCTGTCTTGGAGCACATTGAGACCCTGTGCATCGCATTCTTCACACTGGAGTACCTGCTGCGCTTGGTCTCTACCCCAGACCTGCGCCGCTTTGCCAGCAGCGCCCTCAATGCCGTAGACCTCATTGCCATCCTGCCCCTCTACCTGCAGCTGCTGCTCGAATGTTTTGCTGATGATGACCAGCCCCGAGGTCGGGGGTCTCAACACGAGCACGATATCGAGAAGGTGGGACGCGTGGGCAAGGTGGGACAAGTGCTTCGCATCATGCGCCTCATGCGCATCTTCCGCATCCTCAAGCTGGCCCGCCACTCCACAGGGCTGCGTGCCTTTGGCTTTACCTTGCGCCAGTGCTACCAGCAGGTGGGCTGCCTTTTGCTCTTCATTGCCATGGGCATCTTCGCCTTCTCTGCCATGGTCTACACCGTGGAGCATGATGTGTCCAGTACCAACTTCACCAGCATCCCGCATGCTTGGTGGTGGGCTGCCGTAAGTAAACACATCTCACCTTGCTGGGTAGCCAGAGACCCTCCCTCCCTTCCCCTCCCCTTCCTTGCTAGAGTCGCTGATAGTCTTGAAAACAGCAGGCTCAGATCAGTGAACATCTGCTCTGAATTCTGAGCTTACAGGACATATGCACTCACTCACGCACACACACACATGCACTCATTCATCTCTCTTGTAAGCTTAAATCAAGGCTTAATCAGGCAGACAGTGTTGAAATTCCCATCTGACCAAATGCAGACAGCACTTGCACTTTTAAAGAAGTGGGCAAAGAGACAGGAAAGAAAAGCATTTCCCCGTTTAATCCCATTGCCAGTGTTGCGCAAAAAAAAAAAAAAAAAAAAAAAGCTTGCATCAGGCTAGCTGGTTGCAGGTGAACACAGGATTTTAATTCTTGTTCTTTTTGCAGATCTACTGTGATCCATCATACAACTGCAAGATGGTAAGACTATTAGCTATAGGCTGGTCACTCAAATTTGCAAAGCCAAAGCTCTCACAGAGGTTTGGTGGTTAAAAATGCATTAGGACCAACACAAGCTGTTTTACACAAGAGATTGTGTTCTGTTCCTTAGGTGGCGCATGTAAAGCACACATCTGTGCACACAAAAAACATTGGTGGTTATTTATACCATGCCAGACTTGCAGAGGAATAAATACAAAAAAGAAGCAGAATGGCTCAAGGGGTTGATAAGGGGATAAACTGCCTTCTACATCTAGGTCACTGGTTTGAATCCCACATCAGTCAGTACTGAGAGCTGGTTAATGTCACCTTGAATCTTTTTTTGCAAGCTATACCAGAAAGAGTGTGATTTTAGCTCCATCCCAAACACTTGGAGTGAAGGTAACTGGCTGCGTTTCAGCTGAAAAGCCTCAGAAATGAAGAGAGAATGACCTCGTTTCTAGAGATTGCCACTGGGTTAGTGCTGTAAGGCATTTGGGCACGTCTCCTTGAGAGGTCTGAACTGTCACTGACCTGTACTATACTGTGTTATGTGAAGGGGTGGTTTTGAGGCAGCATTTTCCAGGCTGTTGGGTTCGCATCTTTCAGGAGCATGAAGACCTAGCAGGGAACACAGAGGTGTGAGAGTTTAAAGTCCTCCACCTTGCTTAAATGCTTCCTGGCTTTGGCAATGTCCTGGCAGAACTGTTCCAGCATCCCAAACTTGGAATTCAACTCTAAAAGGTTTGGGAAGCAGTTCAACTCCAGAATTGAATCACATTAACACCCAAGGAAAGACATAGATTCACTTACAGAAGGGTAAGCAATACTTCCCAAACTATTGTGAGATCAAAATGGTAGTTATATCCTTCAAGGTGAGCTGTGGGGACAAAAGAAACACTTCTGGGTTTATCAAGGCTAGCAGACAATGTAGAGGGAGCTGCAGGCTGTAAGCAAATGCTTACCCGATAATCTTCATGTGCAAGTATGGCAGTTTCAAAATTATAATTTTTACAGTGTTTTGGTAGGGAAGGGGGTGGTTTTATCAAGGGCATTGGGGAGAGGGGGAAGTTGATCCCTGCCTGTGCTGCTGCCTGCAGCCCCTCAGAGCTGGAAAACAACAGCTCTGTTATGCTGCTGAAGATGTGTGTATCTATAGCAGCCTTTATCAAATCAGAGGGTAGCTAGATGTTGCAGGTGCTGAGAGAAGGCTAAGGGCCCATATCTTGGCTGTTCATAACTCTAAGGCTTGTTCCAGTCTGTCATCACGTACATGTTGTTTCACAGCATCTTATGGTGGGCTCCATAATCCATGTTTATGGTAGAGGCACAGGAGCACTTCTGACCCCCTGGGGCTGGCTACGTCCCAGTCGCTTCCCTGGGGAAGGAAGCCCATGCAAATGGTCTGGAAAGGAGTCAGAAGATCTGCTTATGCTGGTTGACCAGCATAGGCACTGGATGCACCAAGCTGTGTATGGGGCCCACAAGACAGCAACTGCAACCCATCCAAGGTCACTTCTCCTGGCCAGAATGCCTGGAAGCCCACGGCCTAGACTTTTGGTTCAGCAACAGCTGATGAGATGTGGTAGTTTCCCATACATATGTTCATAGTGATTCAGTGCATCGCAGAAAACCTGGCCCTACAGACAGATGTAGGCATTTATATATGTACATGCATACATACATGTGCTGAATATCTTTTAAGCTGGGGCACGGGAAGGAGGGAAAAATCAGAGCATAAAGGAAAGGGTTGTGTAACATCAACTTCACAGTGATATACATAGGTTATGAAAAAATTCGTGCTTCATACATTGCTAAAATAAGGACATTAGCCTTATATTTTGTTTTGTGAACATGCAGGATATATGCAAAATCTTTAGGGCTCATTTCTGCAAGCTGGTGACACCATGATAATTTAGATTCTCCTAAGAAACCTGTATGACTAGGATTACATGAAAAAGGCCTTTTTAGCTGATCAAGTGTCTCCAAAAGAGGAGCTGTAGCATGCACATTGCAATTCCAAGGCAAAAAACTCTTTTTAAAGCCTATTCATTCTTTAAGAGTGAAAATTAAGATATCCAGATCACTCTAATTTCATTAAAATCCAGCAGCATTCGTGGTCTCTCACATACAGGAGAAGTATCCCTCCCAAATGGCCACAGGTGATGTAGAAGACTATGCCAGTGGAACAGAAACTTACCACAGGATAATGGTTTTGTTCTGGCTGGTAGAGATAAACATCTTGCCTTCATCTCAGTATTTATTTTTGGAGATATTTATCCTGTATTATCATTCAAATCCAGTGACTTAATTTCCATTAAACCAAGTGACTAATCCTTTTTATTCCACAGGAAGCACCAGGTGCATCCTACAAATGTGCTTACCCAGTGCTGTCTCATGTACCCTAATGCTTTCTTCATTTGAAATAACATTTTATTTAGCATGTTAGAGGATGACAGGCTGCCTGCTGCGACCTTCCAAAGACTTATTTCAGTGCTAGAGCCACAAGGGCATTACAGTGAAAGTCCTACTGCCTGTGGTTATTTCTGCCAAAGTTTTAGATTACTGTTTCACAGATACACACAATGTGTTGAGATACTGTGAAAAAAATAAAATAAAATTCATTGGCTGAAAAAGATCCCTTGCGCAGACTAGGAAGTGCCAGATGGCAAAAGTATGCAAGCTTTACCTGCCAGAGAAAAATGAATTATATTTACAAAATGTAAAAACTATAAACAATCAAGATGTGTGGAAGTATACACATTAGGAGTTATTTCATGCTGAATGTTTGGCAGTACATCTTTCGTATGTAGCATCCCCATAAGCAAACATCCATGAAACAGAATTTTACAAAGATAAAATTGCAGTACTTGGTGTAGTCCTGGGTCCATATAACACACAGTTCCTTCGTATACCCATAGGCTAAAAAGAGAAAATGTTGATGGTGGAGAAGAAAAAAGTCTGTGAAATTACGTGGACAATGTGATGGCAAAATGTACAGATTCATATAAAGCGATATACTAAACACTATCACTCCCACAAAAAAACCCAACAAAACAAACAAACAAACAAAACCCCAAACATTTCAAACAACCCCCAAACCCTTCTTCAAAGGGGAATTCAGTAAAAAATTCCCGTCTGTGTACCTGTCAGATAAAACAAGCTGGAATATTCCTTACTGAAGGCGCACGTACACCTTACTTTTGTAACCTCTGACGTACAGCTGAGCAGGAAGATCAAACAATTTAGCACTATAAATACATATGTTGCGAGCATACACTGCAAGCAGAAACTTCCAGGCAACAGAGAAAAACCTTTGTTTTTTCTACATCTCCTTGTATGTACGTAACCATTAAAGGGGATTTTATCTATCAATCAGCTTCAAAGTCCTGGGACACTTCTTCCTATAGTGCAAACATTATAAAAATATGTTTCACAGTTAGCTGAAGCTTTTCATGTGTTTTTCATTAGTTTGTAAAATATATATGACAAACAAAGGTAACACTCAAAACACAACCCTCAGAATAAGCCCCCAAATACTGGGTTTTATAAGCACACTGGATTTAGCCACAGGGCATCTGTTCCAAGTGACACGATGAGGGAGCAGGGCTGCAGTTATCACTGGATTTGCGCGGTCACGGAGTCATCTCTATCCGCTCACCGCAGCTGAGCAAACCTACCTTCTGGACAGGCTGGTGTGGAAATTGTTTGGAAATTCCATCTGCAGGACAAAGCTTTTAAAAATCCTCCTGAAAGCTGTCAAACTGCACTGTTGTCTTTCTTTACTGCATGAGAGGGATTTTATGTAATTAGGGATTTTTGCATAAAATGGTCAGTACAGGAAAAAAAGGCAGCAGAGAGCATTTCAGATTTACCGTGCAAAGTGCAAAGATGCTAACTTCAAGATTGTCCCTGATCCCTGAACGTATCTGTTTGTTTGTTTCTTCTCAGCTAATGAGGTGAATGTTTGTTTGCCTGTAGGTCAGCATCTCTACAGTGGGATATGGAGACATGTGTCCAGAAACACACCTTGGCCGCCTGTTTGCTTTCCTCTGCATTGCTTTTGGAATAATCCTGAACGGCATGCCCATCTCCATTCTCTACAACAAATTCTCAGACTATTACAGCAAGCTTAAGGCCTACGAGTACACGGCTCTCAAGAAAGAAAGAGGGAAGGTGGACTTCACACGGAGAGCCATGAAGAAAATATCTGAATGCTGTGGAGAAAGTGCAACCCGCCCTTTATCGCAGCACTGATACAGTTTGTGCTTTGGATATTGGGAGGGAACAGAGAAGCCCAAGGAGAAAGAAGAAAAACAGATCAGCCAAGCTAACTGAAGATAAACTGAGAAGGCCAAAAGTAACAAAAATAGATAGTGAAACCTGTTTTGAAGGGAGTTGTTTTCAAAAGAAAAAAGGTTCAGCGTACAACAATTTTTTTTTTTGGCTTTGCTAGGCTGTGAGCAGCATTTCAGCGCTCACCAACTATCTGGAATGACATTCTTCAGATTAATGATGCAGAAGCTCTGAATTAGACCCACGTGAAGATGTAACCCACTGCTACTGATTAGACCCACAATAAAGACACGCCATAATCAAACCAAAGAAAAACAAATTGTTGCCATTAAGAGTCAGCCACCTCACTGCTGCCAAGGCAGTCTCAAAAATTAAACAAATAGAATACCCAATATACTGACTGCACTGCTTTCAAAACTGGCAAAACAGCCTAGAGTGTTTACCTGAATATTAGCAGCATCTATATTCCTTAAGCTTTCAGCTTCTGTTTCCACTGTCAAGATAGCTGTGCTTCACTGTTTCAATCATATTTTTCAAAGGCAGCCCTACAAATGATTCCCATTTTCATACCTAGGCAAGCAACACACTGCTGTTAGTATTTCTCCACCCCAGCCCCCCCAGTCATCTGTCATTATGCCAAGAACTAGTGAAGAAGTCTGGAGTCCGAGTTGATAAATGTCACTGATCCATTTTGAAAAATTTCCAAACCAAAACCTTCTTTAGGTATAGGATTAAGTGATAAACTAAATTTATTTTGCAGCATTTAATGTATCTACTTATTGAATTGTTAGAATAATAATAGGCCCGTTATGGGGCGTTAAGTGTTAAAGCAGCATTTAAAAAAATAATCAAATTAAACATGTAATGGATAATATCTCATAAAGACTTTTCATACAAAGGATCTTATCAGTACTTATCTGTAAAGAATTTTAAATATAATTTAAAGTAAAAATACTTTGTCTAGTACACACAGCAATTAAGGACACAATTCTGACACCTTAGCTCAGCCCTAGTAGTACCTTACTTCCTAAGACTACTGAGCCTTCCTGCACAGCTGGATGCATTTTCTCATGCATCGGAAACTCACCCCAAAACCTACACAACAACTAACAACAACAACAATTAAATGGAATCAGAGTTTCATGTATTGGCTCGCAGCACATCAGGAGAGTTCTTTTTACGTAAAAGCAGTCATACCAATTTTGGAATAGTAACCTGAATAACAGATCTGAAAGAATAGTTATTTTATTGATACTCAGACACAAATAGTGTAAAAAAACAGGGTCACAAAAAGAAGCAGTGGTAACAGTCACTGATAGGACCCATGGCTGTTACTCAGCAGCACTCTTTTTGCAAAACGTGAAGGCAGAGATGCATTTTAAAATTCTTGAACTCTCACGTTGTGTCTGTGCTGCCCTGCTGAATGCAAATCGCTGCATTCAAATCTCAGAGCCACACTGAAGACAATGGTGTGAAGCTGACTCTTGGGACAGATGAGGGTGAAAAAGTTCATTAATTTTGCCACATTGATGCAAATTGTGTCAAGCATAGGGACATTTCTTCTTTCAGTAGTGAGAAGGTAATTAGTAACCAACTTGCTCTTCTCATTCTCTACCTCCAGACAAATGTATCATAAGCCCATCTGTCATTTTGTTCTTTAGGAATGACAGTCAGCACATTGTGTGCTGATCAGTGCTGTTAAAAGCTAAACCATGTCTTTAAGGCACAGCTGAGCCCTGGGAGTTGAACGTGATAGATGTTTGCTGTTCTGGACTGCACACAATGCAGCAGGCACAATCCTGGCACTCACTGAGAAGAATAGCTGCTTTACGTTGGCTCTACAGATGATAACGCATTTCCATGGCACTTCTGCGCAGCAACAGGACGAGGAGCTTCCTGAAGACACAGGAAACCTCTCTTATAGACCCCCACTGCATTTCAGTGAGGTGGCATGTTATAAGCGTGCAAAAACACGACTGTGCTTTATTTTCAACATGTAGCTTAGGTTAGAACCACGAAAAGGACTTAAATGTTGGGATTACCCAACTTCCCAAGATACGGGACACCCTAAATTAATTTCCTTGTCTGAAAGAATCAGTACTTGCATATACCATGCAAATGGGATGCAGATGCCCAGCCTTGCACGGCATGTTCAGCAGCTTCTTGCCACCCAGAATGCCACCCACCTCAGCACCTACTCTGCTGAGGCTGGGCTTACTCATCGCCTCAGGCTTGACACAAATCACCAGTCTTGTTTTCCAACCTGCTTGCCTCACATGCAGGACCCATTCAAGTAGATGTTCTCCAAGACATGTAAGGGAATAGGCTTTCCACACAAAACAGGAGCAGGAGAAAAAGGACTGTCCTCTCCCTTAATCAGGAGCCAGAATTGAATGTTCTCCGCAAGCGCTTTCTTATCTGTCCAACAAGATTTTAATGCACAAGTCTCATAGTACCGCCCTAACTATTTAAATACAGCTTGAAGTGGGTCTCTCCCACCCCTTTAGCTGAAGCTGTTCCACTTTGCACGGAGTAAATAATGACCCACCAGGTGACAGTAAAAGAAAGCCAGTACAGCTTGGTGTTTGCAGCACTCGGTGGGGTGGAAAGGTGTGGGTCACAGGCCCTGCTTCAATAAAGAGCTATGAAAGTACCCTGACCAAGCAGCAAAATCTTCACAAACACTCACTCCCCTCTGGCTCAAGCGATTTTTGGTTGAAGGATTTAGTCTGGAAGGGCTCCAGAGTCAGTCCCTGCACACTGCAGCCACACGACGGCACAACTCTTACTGAGAGCACCCTACAGGCTAATGGCCACAAGCCAAAGCGCTTCCCAACATGGAGAAGACCAATTTTTGTCCCCTAAGGAGAAGGTGACATTGTAACCAGCACCACCAGGTCCCACCTGAGTGCTCTGAACAACAAGGCCATCACACCTTGGGCAGCTCAGCTTTCCTAGCAGCTGCCTCACTCTTCTTTCTCAGTGCACTTTGCCCCCTCATCCATCCACCATCCAAGTCCCACCATCTCGCTGATGGAAGCTTTGGTACCTTTCTGAATCCTCTGTGTGCTGACTCAACACATAAATATGACAGTTTGGGAGCGCAGGGTTAGATTCTTGATTGATTTGTGACCCAGCTCAATTTAGAGAGCTCTGGCTAATGCTAGAGCTGACACAAGGTACGTGGTAGAAGTGTGCAGTCTGGAGGACAGACTGCTGGCAACTGCCACATGAAATATTTAGTGGAATACTACACAAAGTTGCTGTTTTTCTGTTTTGTAATACCCGGCTCACCTGCCTTGCGGCATGCAGTGGGTGAATGGGTTCTTAGCAGAGAGATGGATTTTCCAGGAAATTAGAAGTTAAGTGTTTGAGGGCTGGGATGCTCATTTTCTTCTCAGGATTACTTTATGCAGCTTTTTGCCTTGTGGCTTGACTAGTCTTATTTTAGGGGTGGCAAGCGTAAGTCAATAGGACTCAGTCAATAGGACTGTGCAACTCAATAGGAAAGAGTATGCCTAAAGTTGAGGTACGAGTATACCAGCCAGACATTGCCCCAGATGTCCAAAGCTCTGTCAGTACCAGCATTTTCTGCGGATAGCTATAAGCAAGGTCCTCCCACAAAGTCCTCTCCCGCTGAGAGAACGTGCCTGAGGCTCATACCATACAAAGAGGACTTCCAACCAGCTGAGAGGAAGGGAGGAATTCCTATTTCCACAGAACACACTTCTGACAGCCTGCAGAAGGCTGTGCAAACCTGTATCAGCTGCTTTTGAAATAGGATGCAGCGCTTTTGCTATTTTTTCTTGTTGACACAATGTTCCTTCTGAGAAGGATTCTCAGCTAATGTATTCTGCCACATCTACTAGGACTTCTAGTGGCATCGTCACTGTTCCTAGATTACTCAAATGAAACAGGCAAACGGTACACATGATGACATCCAAAAATAATGCAGGAGAGCAGTGATTGCCTTGCTTGCTTGACTGCCACAGGGCTTCGACAATGGAAAGATTTCAAAATAACCACATCAAGGGAAAATATGCTTAATCACAACAAAGATGGGCAATACTATTAATGCTAAAGTAGACAGGCTTGGCTTATAAGATGCTAATTTGGCATAGCTAAGGTTTTGGGGAAACAGGGTGGAGGATTCTCAAACCACTGAGAAATCAGAAACGTCTCTGAATGTGGCCATGCTGAAGTCTTCTATTTTAACTAATTGCAGATATTAATGAGGCCCAGAGGGAGAAGTAAAATATGTTCTATCTAGCAAACACGTTGTCTCTGGTAGACAAAGAAACAGTTTTGCTGGATGGCCTAGCTTCATTTTAGGACAACTAAGTGTTGTTTCTTTCACTCATTTTAGGCCTAGGAACTGTTGAAAAATAGAAGAACAAAAAAAAAGAAAGAAAAAAGAAAAAAAGAGAAAAGAGAAAAAAGAAAACTAAATAAATAGGGGTGGGGCTGGTAGAAATCTAAAGAGTCTGTCCCTGCATGAGACAGTGGAAAGAATTCCAATTAAAATGTGCTGTTCCACAAATCCTTGTCTTAGAAGAACATCACTTTTTCAATGCAATTCAGCAGCTGTTTGCTTTTCTCATTCAGAAAGATAGCATTTAAAGGGGTAGCTACAGTAAGCCACAGATTAATAGGCATCTGGTGTTATTCCCAGGCTTCTAAGGCAAATAGTAATATTCAGTCTTTAAATATGTATAATTTTAAAGATTATAAACTAGGTATACTTAAAAGTTTTTGGAGAAAAATAATGATTAGCAATAAGCCTAGGAAGGATAATTGTCTCCTTGCTTAAAAAATAGCTTCAACTGTTTAGAACGTTCTGGTTTTGTTACGTAAAAATATTTGATTCATGCTTATCTGCTATTTACAAAACCTTTATTAACTTCTTTATTCAGTAGTAGAGAAACTACATGGCGTTTGACTGTAATCCAGCTCTTTATCTTGGATTGAAGAAGGGAAAGGCCAGAGGTACTAGCTTTTTATGTACTTAGGTAATTTAATGGAAATACGCTTAGAAAAATTAAAGCATTCTACAGGTAGCTCCTGAGATAGAGATTATACAGGTTTTTCAATAAAACTTGTGAGAGTCTAATTCTACTCTATAAAATGACTCCGTACTGTCATTCTGACTTCTGAAGCAGATTCCCTCCATTTACAGGCAGAAGCATTTCCCTCCTACTAACATCCAGATGAACAAGTACCATACTTAAAAAACAGTCCTTTGCTACCACTAATAAATGTTCTTCAGGCCACCATGTCCTCATGCAACACAATTTCTTTTGCCCGTTCTGGGAGAGGAAATGGCCTGAAAAGCACTTCTACTACCAGCTGGCAAAGAGAAGGCAGAACCTGCCTTGGCTCCAGAGCTAATGTAGCTCTACATGGCTAAGACCGGCTAGCACTGCCCCTGAAAGCGTCTCTCTGCACAGGAACCTTTCAACACCCACATAAGAACAGCCTTGCTCCGTAGGACACTTACACTTCTTCTTTTTTTTTTTTTTTTTCCTTTTTCTTAACAAAAACTACATACAGAGGTGAAGGCACGGGCTGCAGATAAGCACAACAGCCGACCCGTAACAGAAAGGCTGGGGTCTTTGCGATCAAGCCCTGGCATAAGCCGCATCCGCGCTGACACCAAAGAGACTCCGTACTCCTCAAGCCTGCTCCAACCAAGTCTTGAGGATCAGGCTGGTCTGGCTTCCAAATACCTTCACAGACAAACATTTAATTAGAGTAAACAAATAGGGAGGAAAAAAATCCACACCCAAAACAAAACAAAAAAAAAAGCAAACAAAGAAACAAACAAACAAACAAAACCCAACCAAAACCAACAAGTCCCAGAAATTTGGGAGAATTCAGGAAATCACACACTGGTTGTGATAGCTCGTCCCGGTGTGATGGGGGCCGCAACGCCCCGTAAGAAAGGGGAAGGTAGCTGGGACTCCTTGGGGAAAGTACAGTCCCGTGCATGGAAAATTGTTCACTGCTGCCGCCCAGAGGTTACAGGCTGCCAGATTCCCCTTTTCCTTAAAAATACCTAGCGCCTGCCGCCTGGCCTGCTACGTTCGCCGGCTCTGCTGCACCTTCTTCAGGTACAGCGTGCCAAAAGCCTGGAGTCCTGTCAGCAAGAGCATTTACAATAGCGTACAATTTAATCTGTACTGCAAAATTCTGTATTATCACCCCTATGGAGTAGATGAATCGTCACTCTAATCTCGTTAGTTAGACTGGAGATGAATTTCCCCATTCCTTTTGTTTCTAAAAGACAGCTCAAATGCCTAAGGTGTTCCCCAAAAGCCAGTACAAAAAAAAGAGAAGTGATTCTAGGCAACCTGGATGATGTCAGGATATGTTTAATACTCAGTCTGCATATTTCTGGAACAGTTTAAGCAAAGAAAAATATCCTCTTTAACACCAGAAAATTAGTCACGGAACATGAAAGTTCAACATAAAGTTACCTTAACTGTAGGTTGAATTAATTGTTTTAGATTAATAGGAAGTATTGTCCAGGCTTTTATTGACAGGATTTAACACAAGCAATCAAGACACAGGCCTCAACCAATTGTCGTTCCACTTTGAGGTATGGTAGGCTTAAAATAATGCCCATTTTCTGGGAGTATTTTTCCAATGCAGTACAAAGAATGTTCCTCTAAATCTCCATGCACTGAAGAGAGAATGGTGCGATTTTATACAGAAATTTGAAATTCAAGTTTGGTGATGCAGGTCAGCCAACCCAAAACGTTGATCCCCTGCAAAAGGAAGGTCTGCTCCTGGCTAAGGACTTTGCGGTGCCTTACCATGCAACACTGCTGCTTAGCTCGTGCTCCAGTGTTCAAGCAGGTTCCCCTTTGTTCAGTGAATCCTATCAGCTCACTAATAGAAATTAATTCAACACCGCCACACACAAATCTCCAACTGGTTCGTGAACTGAATCAGCTTAATGAATAGCCTGAGAAATGCCAGAAACGCCGTAAGGAGAGGGATGCAGCATCTTCTGCTCAGAGGCAGAAGGAAAAACACCACTGACTCATCTTGCAGCGGGCAAGCTGCTGGATTCGCAATCACATTTATTAGATCAACTGCTGGGCTGGAGGAGAGAGAAAGACACACAAGGTTTAAAGCACGCTGCTCCTGGTTTACCTCTTTCCACATGCCTCCACTACCCTTGCACAGCTCTAACACCACTATTACAGCTGCATCCTCTCAGTGCAATTTGCTCTGCTGTTGCTTTTCAAAGGCACCTTTCCTTCTGCAAAAAAGTTCTTTTCCCCCAATGCCTTCCCCTTCAGAGGTCTGCAAATACCTGCTTGCTTGCAGCTTTAGTTTATTGGTATGGCATGGGAGACCACTTCCTTCTATGCCTGCCTTCTCCCTGTTTCTCTCTGCACAGACTGCCACCTCCGCCCTTTATTCAAATCCTACCACAAAATGAACCTTCTGAACGAATGCGGTCCACTCTCTGTGATACTGCTCAACATTACCAATGCAGATTCACTACGTTAGTGCGTTATCCTAAGGCACTTCGCATACCTGTCTGAAAACAAACTTTCATGTACAAGTATGGTTTCTGTTCATGTTCAGGCAGCATCCTGAGTAAAACAGTGGTCAGTCCAAAGCTTACACCACACTTTCCCTTTGCAAAGGTAAAATGCTTTGGGCTTCAGTCTCTATGATGATATTTCTACTATCGTTAAAAAAATAATATAAAAGTAAGCTTGCTTTAATGAAACTTACATTGCTTATCTTGTTTTGTTTCAAAAAAACCACCCCACTTAGATGGGAAACCAGTTAAAAACAACAGCTTCCCAGGCAACGTGACACAATGCAAGTTACTTGTTAGGAAGCAAGGCGTACACACTGCAGTGACTGCAGTCTGAGCAGCATCACACTGCCTGAGAGCAGAGCACACAAGCATGAATTTTCCACCTTAGTGCACCATACCAAGATTAAAGGACCAAGCACAAACAGCAGCAGACACTCGAAGTGCACCTGAAAGCAGAAGACAACAGGCGATGCGAGATGCGCTGTTAGGGTGCTTATTCCATTTGCCCTGTCAGTAACCCTCGTCACCTCAAGGGCTGGTTCCCAGGTGCACTTTGTAACAACCAAGCAGCAAACTAATGAGGTGCGAAGCTGAGTCACCATCTGTGAAAGCAAAGGTCCTCCAACTTGGGCATGATGCTGTGTAAAACAGGAAATACAACATCGTGTTTGGCATCTGTCATTGATGAGGACATTTTAAAGGGAGATCACCGGAGCTGCAGGGAGGCTGGTGGGCAGCATTGATTCTGGAAGGCAGACCCCATAGCTCTCTCGTGCCCAGGCCTTGGCTAATAAAAATACCTGGAAATTTGACACACAAAATTGCAAGTTCAACTGTTTTTAATTCTTTTGAAGAGAAATCATTCAGACGTATCTCAAATATGTCTTTGGTACTGCCTGTTCTTTTCACCGACCACTATCAAAAGACTTGGAATTTGAAACAGCTTCTAAATATTTTATCTCTTTAGACAAACAGAGAAAAAAAAAAAAACAGAAAAAAAATGCTGAAGTGGAAAAACTGGTGGCACCAATTTGTACAACAACCTGTGAATGCATTTCAACCATAAGGATTATTTTGACCACCATGAAAACTGCTGCTATCCCCACACTGTGAGGATGACTCAATAGCAGGTGTTGTGACACCCGATCTTCCTCTCACTCCCCACTCACTGGGAGCAGAAGCTTTAGCCAATGCAACACATTGAACCAATTCTCATATTCCCTTATTACTTTTTCCCACCAAACATGTTTTATCAGGAGTGCCTATAAATCAGTACATCTTTAAAATGAAAAGCCCCGTTTTGGTTTTTTTTTTTTTTTTTTGGCCCCGCAAGTATCTTGTTTGCATCTATTTTACAAACAGAAAAACCTTCTGATGACTTCTTAGCTCAATACTTCTAGCACCTCTTCATATCCACCCAGAGCTCCTACCAGCTCCCTCCCATGTGCTTTTTGAGACTGTCCCACTACTCTAATAAAAGATGTAATCCGCGTAGACACACTCCAGTTAGTTAGTACAGACTAACAAGCTACAGAAACGACAGGCAGAAGCAGCTGCGGGGAAGACAGGGCAAATTAGAAAATCTGTAAGACTTTTATGCTTTGTAAAGCCTGAGTGTACTTGTAAGACACCTTCTAATTGGAAGAGCATAAAGACACAACAATTAAAACCACCTTCCATGACAGCAGATGACAAGATGACTAAACACACTTCAACTAGTATGGCCCCCAAAAAAACTTTTAAATACATGACTATTGCAAGAGAAAATCGCAAAGATACATAATGTTAAATCAGGCAGATGTAAAGAATTACTGCTGATAACTGAGTTTACCTGGCACATTTTCCAGCTTTCCAGTCACCAGTGGCTTTTCCTTCCCTCAGTCCCGCCCTCTAGTACAGCTCGTAAATGATACTTGCTACTTTGGATGTTACAGCAAAGTGGGTTAGAGCCTTTGCATACACTTAAAAGAAAAAATCATGTCAAGGAAAGCTTGCACTGCTGAAATTTGCAGTTACAGAGATCAGAGGTGAGAAACACAGTGCGACAGATTCCTATTCCTTAAATAGCAATCCTTCCCGGTAATGGCTGTTTCTCTTTACTAGATGGTTAGCACAATGTATCTACCGTTAACAGACCATGAAAAAGGTTACCTATCCTAGGAGTCCAGGGTCTCAAAGCAAGACACAGAAAACAAAATAAGCAGCTTTAAGCAACAACAAAAAATTGTTAACAGTGAAAGAAAGTGCCACTTACAGAATAAAGCATGTAAGGGAGCAGCTCGATACAAGAGCTTTAAATCCCAAGCAGAAAACAGGAGAAAAGCGCGGGAAGACTAATACGGTTAGAGTAAATGAACTTTTGCGTTTTCACAAAGCTGTGAGGAATGCTGTGCACTAGTCAGGCAAAAGGTATGGGTTTTGACAGCAATTTGAACTTGATAATGCAAACTTTCTAATGGACAATACAAAATTCTTCCAAGAAGTCAGAAGGAAAGGTGTCCTGATGAATGCAGTGAACACTTTTTAAAGATGTAAAAAACAACACACCCCCTACTTTTAACATTTTTAGTTTTTTTAGACATACCACAGGAACAGTGAGAATATTTATGTAGAAACCCTTAAGTACAAAGTGGTGTGCATACATGGATATGGCCGTGTGTCCATTCTGATAAGTCTACAACCCATCTGGACAAGAGATGGACAGGAGTAAGAAAGAAAATCTCACAACTTATGGGACACAGTCTGCCTGCAATATGTATTATTGAACCAAACCATCCCCCCTTTTTTTCCAGCTACTTCAATCATTTTGAATTTTCTGCTCACCCCACTTTGTCCTCGGTTCTGCGCTTAGAAACAGACTCAAGAGTCACTGCGTACATTTTCTGCTTTTGAAGAAAAGGTAAGTTAGTGGAGAGTCAGTGGAAAAGCAAAACACTGCTTGTTCTTGGTAGCTTCTGCTGTCAGCAGCAAAAGGGAAAGCCAGTCCTTTTGTACCTTAAACCAAGAGGTCTTAAGTTGCAATAGTATCCATCTGTATACCCCCATTTCCAATGCAGGGTATACGCTATTAGGGAATGGGAATTGGGAAATACGCTATTAGGGAATGGGAATTGGGAAATACACTATTAGACACTAATATACACCATTAGCAAGGTAACGGATCCTCTACCATCTAAGAACCAAAAATAAAATAATCATCACCAACTTTTCTATCCTAGACTGTCCTGTCATTCAGAATGATTAAACACTGGCTGTTCACCCTCCAACTTCTGCTATGTAAAGTGAGAGAGGTGTTGCCTCTGGATGGCAAAGGGGACAGTCACTTCACCTCTGGACAACGGCTTTAAAACCAGTGCCTCAGAATTCCTGAAACAGCTTCTGTTCTGAGTGAGCGGCACAGACACAGCCGCTTGCTGCACAGGCACTTCCACTGCCTTCTTGGCAATGAAAAAAACCATGCTGCTAGCTATATTAAGGTGCTGGCAATAATTTGAGCAGTTTGGATATCTACAGTAGGCAGAAGTCCTTGCCAAGTACATTTCAAACAAAAGGACATGCTGAAAAAAAAAAATAATACTTTTGCTTCAGAGTCTTTCAAACAATTTCTCTCTCAGCCTTCACAGTCACAGAGACACCCACAGCAGACCGGGGCAGCAATGGCACTGCATCCAACCAGCCTCTTCAGTTGGAAAAATGAGTCCACTCTGTGAGGTACCTGGAGCCACTGTAACAGTCTTTAGTACCCCCCATAACCTCCTTTTCCTCTCCTTCTATTGGGCTATTTCAGAATTTGGTTTCAACTGACCTTAAAGACATACCTTGGCAGTAAAATTTATATTCTATCCCTGGTAGAAAAATAGTGGCCTTTTTAGCATAACCTTAACTGATGTCTACTAAATCAAGAGCGGCGTTTCACAAATGGTGGTAAGGAATATAGTCAGTCACTCCAAATTACTACACATAATTTAAAATAAATAATACAGACAGTCTCAAAAATGCAAATAAGCAGACATTCTTCCATAGATTTTTGCTATTAGGTTTATTAATATCTATCTTTAGCTATGACTTACTTTCACTGCCCCCTTTAATTTTCTTGATTGGAAGTATGTCTGTGCCAGATTCTAAGCATTCGTTTATTCCCCTCAATAACCTGAAAATTGAGAAGGCCTGTATCAGATTTTTTTTCCCCCCACTGTTTTACTCTACCACTAATTATTCAGTCACAAATCTGTTGCATATTTTGTTTAGGTTGGGGGTTTTGGCAGTAACTGAGAATTCTTTAGAAACAGTTCATTACAGTTTAAATTCATTATCTGTTGCTAATTAAAATGATCTGTTTTATTGTCACAAAAGAAAATCCTGTTACAGAAACTAATCAGCTGCAACCTTCAGTAACAGAGAGGATGTGTTTACAAGCATGAACACTTAATGCCAATGCCAGTCAGGTCTAATTGGGATTAACCTTTAAGTATTTACTACTCCTCACAAGCCTAGGTGGAATTAGAGGGAAGCACAGTCAGCAAAATATCAGTAAATCAACAAACAGAAACAAAGAATGTTAGAAACATTTCTCCCAACTAGAACATTCATGTACTGCCTAAGTTAACTGAAGTAAATTATGAATTACAATTGGGTTTATGATTATTTTTTTTAAATTTGCCTATTCAGCTATCTTTTCATTTTTTTTATACTAAAAATATTCCCCCCCAACAGGACCAGTGAGAAGCAAGAGATTACTTATTAAGATGAAACAAGATATTTCATTACTTTGGATAAACTATTTATACTTACACAATGTACTGAAACGTACTGAAAATGCAGTGGCCAGTAGATCTAGGGAGGTGATTTTGCCCCTCTACTTTGCTCTGGTGAGACCCCACTTGGAGTACTGCGTCCAGCTCTGAAGTCCTCACCACAAGGACATGGACCTGTTGGAGCAGGTCCAGTGGAAGGCCACAAAGATGATCAGAGGGGTGGAACACCTCTGCTATGAGGACAGGCTGAGAGATTTGGGTTTGTTCAGCCTGGAGAAGAGAAGGCTCCAAGGAGACCTTATAGCAGCCTCCCAGTACCTAAAGGGGGCCTACAGGAGAGATGGGGAGGGACTCTTTTATCAGGGAGTGTAGTGATAGGATGAGGGGTAATGGCTTCAAACTGAAGGAGGGTAGATTTAGATTGGATATCAGGAAAAAATTCTTCACTGTAACAGTAGTGAGGCAGTGGCACAGGTTGCCCAGGGAAGCTGTGGATGCCCCTTCCCTGGAAGTGTTCAAGGCCAGGCTGGATGGGGCTTTGAGCAGCCTGGTCTAGTGGGAGGTGTCCCTGCCCAGGGCAGGGGGCTTGGATCTAGATGATCTTTAAGGTCCCTTCCAACCCGAATCATTCTGTAATTCTGCGAACAGTTCTAGCAGCTGTATACATACAGATGCTCTCTGGAGAACCAGAGTATTTTACCTCATGCTACGCATGCAAGTCTCAGGCTCAACCTGGGTAATCTCATTTTCATGGGTGCTGAACACTGTGGTTCCCGATGGACTTTGGAGTAGTTGTGGATCATGATGACCTCTGACAATAAAGTCGGTAATTTAGGAGATTCATTTGAAGTACGTAAAATGCAGAAACTTAAACCTGTTTATGTAATCGCTGGCAACTTCCTATTAGTTGCATTGTATTTCATGTTGAGGAAGCTGCATCTTAGGAGAAATAATGGCTAACTATCTGCTATTAAAACTAGAGCCACCTCCTATTAGGCTAAGCAACACTAAAAGAGTAACTCCTACCATTCGAGATCTAATTAATTTGATCTTCTGCTTGGATCAGTCTATCAGCATGGCATTGAACACCACCTGGGTGAGCCCCACCAGGAAAGTTTTAGCTGTTGTTTTTTTTCTTTGCTTAGAACATAAAATGTTGGCTTGATTTTTCTAGATCAAAATAGGGTACAGTACAAATCAATAGGACACTTATTTGATACCATGCAGAAATAAATTCATTCCTCCCCTATTAAAATGAAGCCACCAAAAAAAAAAAACCAACTCCAGATCCAATTCTTCTGGTTTATTAGGGCTCAAAGTCTATACTTTTCAGAAGACTTAAGAAAAACAAAACCAAACTGTGGCCCATTGAAAGAGCTGTCTCTCCTTCAGGACCTTCTTCAGAAAAAAAAAAGATAAAAAATTTAAACATTATTTTCATTCTATTCTTGTTAGTTCCTGAAGGATGAGAGCCTCCATCACTCCTTCACAGGGTAAGAACAGGACTTGAGTTGTTTTTCTGCTTTGTTTTTTTGAGGAAACCAGGAGGGAAGGGGATTAAGAACAAGTGTATTTGCCCAATATATAAGAATAGCTCCAGAACAGATGCTTCTGTTTCTATGGTAACTATGACAACATACATACAAATTTTAACACGACGTAAATCATTTTTGTGCAAGTTATCAGGAAAGATTTAACTTCTTGATTACACGTTCAGAAGCTTCCACTAGCTTTTAAATCTTCTTGATATTTCAGTTTCCGAGAACAACCATTTACTGCACAGAACAGAATAAGTACAACAGAAAAGTTGTTTTAGAAATTATTTAATTTACAAATGCATACACTGCTTCTTAAAACAACGACGGTGTAAAATCTTACCAACTCTCAGTTGGCTGCATTGATGTAAATTCTCTTTTTAGCTTCATTTACACTAGGAAGTCAATTTCTCCAGTAATGCTTCTACTCCTTTTACATTTTTATTCTGCTTCAACTTTGGGACAAGCTTTTTCAGTCCTTTTTTGACTGTATTTGCTACTTTTTGATCAGCACTCCGGAGAAGGCTACAAGAAACGGGAAAAAAAACAAGGACGTCAGAAGTCAGCAAGTAGGTCATAGGAAAAGAAGCCCAGGTCTCCTCCACCCACTCCGGTGCCACGGATGCTGCTGAGTGCCCCCAAAGCCATCCCTTCTCCCAGCTGAACTGGCCCCGGTCCCACAGCATGTCCTCCCAGGTCACAGGATCCAGCCCATGACTATGTTGGTCACCCTCCATTAAACGCGCTCCAGTTACTGATACCTTTCTTGTAATAGGGGTCCTAAAACTGGATGCAGTGAAGTACATCTAAGACACGTCAAGTACTTTCACTATTGTACTTCTGTGCTTTGTTTAGCACAGGACTACAGAGCCTTACCAGTTCTGTTATTTTTTAGGTAATACTTTTGGAAAATAAGACAGCTTTCACAGATACCTTTCCTTCCCCAGCAACACGGAAATTCATCGTAAGCTGTAAAACGCTGTTAGGAAAGAAAAAGCTTCTGCACTGTCCAGATCAACCCAGGCAGTGATTGTCCTTCTCCCCTTCCTTCAGGTAGTAGTAAAATGTTCTTGGATTATAACATAAAAGCAGTAGAGGTAATGGCACACCTAATTTCCTACTTCAAAATGATGAGTGAAGACTGCCAAAAAAACTTAATGTCTTCAACAGTCAATGTGTGCAATCCAGAACAGAATTATAGGCTGCACTGGCATACAAATAAACTAAGACTGGAAGCAAACTATAACACCCATGTACTTGGTACCAAGTGGGCTGCATGATACTATAAGTCTAGGATTCTTCCAAAAGGCTCCCAAATTTACAGCTACCTAAAGGCTGTTTCTTGCCTACTTTTTAAACAAGGATTAGACATAGCAACCTGAACTGAGTAAGGCAGAAAAGGGATTAGTGTAACTTAAGGTGAGATTTAAATTTTGCCTCCTTAGGACTCCAAATGCTGTGCAGGATGGCAAACCTATAGGCAGTAAAGCATGGGATGTCCATCTGACAACAACACTATTTTCAGCTACTTTTTTCCTAGATTTCTATGACTATGACTAACTTATTTCTAGTAGCAACTTTGTTACACTTTTAGCTGTGACAGCACTATTTAATCAAGAGGCCTTCTTTAAAACTGAATTAACAAAGGTGAGGAATGATACTTTTTCAGCTTTTCTGAGAGTTATGTACCGCTGAAAACAGCAGGAATGTCAAGAGTACTGATAATGGATGTGTTGAACACATTGGTGTTTAACACGTAGAGATTCACACATTTCACCACCAGGGACAAAAGAGCATACAAAGTAGCAAGCCACTCTGGATTGCATTTTATTTATTTAAGTGAATTTCATCTGCCAACAGCTATACATGTGAAACTGCTTTCAGATTCTTGGTATCCACAGATATTTCAAGACACTGTATTTTTAATACAGAACATCTACATGTCTGATAATACAGCCAAACGACCAACTTAGGTTTGGGACTGGTTTTTTTTAATTATTGCTCTGGAAGTTCTTCTAAGATCTGGTAAGCAGGCACCTAGGTATTTTGCCGATATAAAACATAACTTTTACAGGTTACAGAAATGACATATGGAAATCAGAAGGTCATTTGGTGAAGTACATTTTCTACCCTGATGTAACACATCATTGATAATTTAAAAAGAATACTGTGGAGGAGTCAGATGTAGAAACGTAAATAGAACAGCATGCATGACGTTCAAGTACTTACAACGCTTTATTTACACTAAGCTGTATCGTAATGTCTGCAAAGAGCCCTCCCATTACCTTAGGAATCTTCACACTTGTACTAGGTCAGACCGAGGCCCCGGACTTTTTATAAAAATCAGATTAAACGCAAGTAGGGCAAGAAAGCAGAGGGTCCAGAGGACAGCAGGTAACTAAGAAATCAAGCACACGCAATGAACTGCTCATAACTGGCAAATAACCTTAAATTACTAGAAAGCCGAAAATCTTCAAATGGACTGACTGGGTAATTCTGAGTTTCAGATCTGCACGTAAGTGACAGATGGCTTCCTAGAGCCACAAACAAAACAAAAATCAATCATATCTTCAGGGAGAACTGGAAGTGTCTGAAAATTACCTCTATCTGAGGGATCTGAGCTCCTTTAAGACAAAAGAAGTATCTGAATATTTTTTTTAAACTATTTTATGTAAAAAAATATTGCAATTATCATCTATACCAGACTAAATTAGATTCATCATTGCTGTATGATTTAGGTAACCTTTTGACTTGAATGCATGCAGTTAAACAAAGACGAGATTAATTACTCTATGTTAGTGAGGTAAGCAGGTGTCACATGAAATGGAACAAAAGCAGCTGGTTATGTTCCGTGTGTTCTCAGTTGCCTAAACAAAAGGGTGTTATGCCTAAAGAGCCATCAAAAGCAGTTCAAACTACAAAGGATTCAGATTTAATTAAAATTTTTAAAAAAACAAACAACCAAACCTAAAAACAGAATTCAGTCAAACACAAACACACACACACTCGTCCCCTATACTGTTATCTCTCTTTCCCATTAGGTGAGTTTCAGTGTTGGTGAAAAATGTTTAATGGACAATCTGGGAGACAAGCCCCCCTCCTTGGTAACAACGCACACTTATCAAAGCCCCACCCTGTAATGCCACCAGTAACAGCAGAGAAAGCGAAAGACTGACATTCTTCACAGACTTTTCCATAAAACACAACGCTCCTGTGCTCATTTTTGCTAACAAGCAATTACTAATTTCCTGTTTTTTCCTATAAGTCTTCAAAACCTATTCAGAGACTGTGTCACAGTGACAGCCAAACCATTATTAAAGTGTTATGCATGGAAAACATTCCACTAATTTACTTTGCAACTTTATTTGGGCAATCAAAATAGCTTAGTACGTAAACCAGCAACACCACACGTTAAATGAATCTCAACCTTGAGTCAGGGGGGAAAAAAGCCCAAGCATTAATACGCTGTCAATGAACAAGCCTTTGTAACAAATCTCTACTGAACATCTGTGCACAGGATCAGATAACTTAAAGGCATTAGACATATTTATTGAATTCTAAAGGCCTGTCATGAGAGGCAAAGAAAAAGTGTTATCATTTTAGCAGCTGAACAATTTTAACAGCCAGATCCATATGACTATTATGATGTTGCATAAACAGGTTTTTGTAATGGATTGCAACTTTTCTTCTACTACCAATTCTTCTCACTAGTGCTCTGAATGATAATGACTAAACAAAGTTAGACTTAACCTCCGATCAGAAGTCCTACTAGTGAAAACAGCTTTTGATTCACCTGCATGTCAAAGTAGCCTCACTCTGAAGTCAAAAAGAGCAGAGATGGAAAGCAATCTGCAAGGAGTAACTTTAGGAGAGGGAGAAGCAGGGCGGAAAAAAGGGAGAAGTTTTTATTTTTCAAAGTCATGTTGTCCGTTTGAATCGTTTGCTGATTTTGGCTCAATGCAAGTCTTTATGAGGAGCCAGCAGTGCAATGCTAAGCCAGCAGTTCCAGAACACAGACCACACACTTGGGGCTGAAGACAAAACCTTGGGTTTCTACCTGACACTGACAGGTAGTCGCAAAGCGAAAACAGCAATGATTAACACAGCTGTTCACATCTGAAAAAAACTAAATGTTAATTTTACCCGTGGGGTCTTTTTTTATCTCACTAGTTGCACAGTTCACCGCTTCGAAGTTGTGAGCCAGTCAGCTCCTCATAAGCCTTTTCATAGTCTATTCTTTTATATAGCCTATTGCAAACACTTTTCTACTTCAGTTTGAGACATACTTAGGCTCCCTAATTACAGCATCAACAGAAAGCAGTAAGTTACCAAAAAAAAAAATAAATCTGGATTCTTGTATGCCACCACCAGTCACAAATATTTCAGAGTTAATTATTTTAATGTAGCTATTTGTGGAGAGCTCTTTTGAGAATTTTGTGCTTGTAAAACACGACATGGTAGTCACAATTTTAAAAATAAATTTGATTTTTAATCTTAAGATTTTCCAACATTGAGTTACTTCTTAGTATTGCAATACCGTGAGCTCAAGAAACAACATATGGAAACTCTGGTTTGAATTCTTCTAGTACCCTGTTCCATCACAGACTTACCAGTGGCATGAAAGACAGTACATATTGATAAAAAAAATGGCATTTTACTAGTAGAAATTTCAACTGATGTTCTCTTAGCTGTTCAATAAATTAACACTGGAACCCAATCAGAAATAGCTATGTGCCTTACGTACCAACAAAGAATAATGGCACCTCGATTTACTTCTGCCCAGGTCTTCATATTCTCAATACCAACACGTTCCAACAATGTTCTTCCAAAGCAAACTGTAAAATGTGGGAAAGGGGTAGGGAGAAGAAAAGAAGACAAAAATTAGACAGCATCTTTATATAACGAAGCCTGTTAGAAGTCTTCCGCAGTTGTGATTTAATCTAATAGTTTTTAGACACCAAACATTCTCAAACTTTTGCTCTCACAAAGTAACTGACTGTTCAATGCAATGAATACCTTTATAGATCTTTGACTACTTCCAAGCATTGCTTAAAATTAGACAATAGCAGAACTGTGTGGCAGCTTACTAGTATAAAACAGACAAACTTGCTGTTTATTTTTTTAAAAGGGTGTCAAAAGCTATTCATGTCTTAAAGAAGATGTCCATTTCAAAGAAAGAACTTGTTAAGAACCAACACAAGATTATAATTATATGCAACATACTAATACATACACAATTCTGCTGAAAAATGCTATCCTTTAAGCATCCGACTACAACTGAAGAAACAGAATTCGCACAGATGAAGTTACTTAAAACTTCAGAGCTAATCCTTTATTGGTGCATCAAAACCACTAGGAACCTTATTTATTTCAGCTGTTCTGATACTGCACGCTCTATTTCTTCATTAACCTTGAAAGCTTAGGGTGGTTCGCAGATTCATTACACTAATGGCATATGCAAAAGAAAGAACCTAGGCCGACCTTCAGTCCCCAGCTGAATTTGAGGAACTGAACTACAGGCAAAACTGCTTTTACAACTTGTATGCTATGCAAACTTATCAGTAAGCAACCCCAAAAAACCCACCCAACCCCAACAAACTCCAACATCCAATCAAACGCTGAAGCTGTTTTTCACTGTGACTTTAAATCAAAATTCCATCTGAAGAACACGTCAGTTTTTATTCAACTTGCTCCCTATATGATAACAATGTGGCTGTTTTTAAACCACAATTCCATAAATTCAGAGCAGCAATTCTGAATGGCGCACTCTTTGGCGGAAAACAAAGAAACCAAAGGGAAGAGCTTGTGTTCAAAATGGGAACTGCCCAATGTTAGCAGAAGTAAATGCAGATACCTATCATCATCTCAGGCTAGTCTCTGAAAGACACTCATATAAAACTTCTCCTTTGCACATTTTTAATCATCCGCTTGAGAGGTAGCAAAACAGCCTCCTTTCAGAAACATTTAACAGAGCCAAACTAACTCCTATTTTTAAAGGAAACAATGGATATCTGAATGTAGTAAGAAGAAGAAAAGAAAAAAAGAAAAAAAAAACCACACTTCAACAAGGTCTGATTATTTCTACAAAAGAAAAAAGCCCCCTACACACAGAGAAGTTCCTTCCAGATTATACTATGCCACCCCCATCCAGCTCCTTTCATTTTTTGAGGTTTTTGTATGAGAAAAAGTAATCTCTATTAGGATATGGTGATTCACACAACAAGACTTTACAGTTATGTAATAAAATAAGTTGAAAAGCTATATTAAGATGAGAACATCTGTGCCCAATATCTGCCTTCTGGGATATAAAATAGCAACGATGTCCTATTTTTGTGCATGAATTATTGTAATAAGAGTTATAAAGCATTAACCCAGCAGCACTAATGAACACAGTAAAGATTACAGTTTACAGCACTAATGAAACAAGTCTTTCTGTTAGAAAGACTCTACTTTTTCTATTATTAACCTTTAAATTGCTGTGTAATTTAGCAAAGCTATCAAGACATTTTAAGCACAGAAATGAACCCTGTCCAAAGTATAGAGTAAACCCCTGAGATAAAAACCAGACCAGTACTTGTTTTGCAGAAAAAGCAAAATTATCTTTGGGATTCTGTTCATACAACAGCTCTCAACAGCAAAAAGACAGAAACAACAATCTTAGAGATGTTAAATTTTCCGTATGTTAGTATATTCAAAGAAATAAATGCATCAATCTTATTTTAGGTCAGATAACTGATTACTCTTAAGTCATAATTTGATCAAATAAAGCTGAATTTCCAACATACCTTCTTTTCCACTCTCTCTCATTTTTTCATCTTGCTCTATTAACCATTTCAAAACTAGATGGCCTGCTGGATGCTCTGCAATGTGAAGCTGTAAGGGGAAAAACCAAACCAAACACAAATTATTTAATGATGATGTTTCAAAATGCAGTTACATGTCTGTCCATAAATATTCCTGCTTGATTTATCCACTCCGCCCATATCACAATGATCCATTTAGTCATCCATCACCTATGCAAATATCAACAAGTTTCATGCTAGTGTCTAAATACTTATTTAACTGACCAGTTTATTTTTTTACCACCTTCCCCTTTCAGTAATATAAAACATATCAATCAATGTTTCATCCACCCTTCCCCAAGGACTTCATGCTTACTAAGCAGAATCTCTCGGTCTGGCTGCCTCTACAAGAACTTCCAGACTTTCCACATTGTCACAGACTTTCACTACAGAACTGAAAACATGAGTAGTTCTCATAAAATTCTGTAAAATGCCCACCTTAAAGAAGGAGAAAGACAGACCAAATTCAGCACAACTACGAAAACCTGGAGGGCATTTATCTTAAATATAGTGTACACAGCATTTTGCGTTTTCTCGTCTACAGACACATCTGACTGATCTTAACAAAATAGGGGAGAGGCACACTTTGAAGAGAAGATCATAATGTAAAGACAAACAGCTATTACTGTAAAGACAAACAGCTATTATCCAAGATCCTTCCCTGCATGGAGATATGCATACCTGAAAGCTAAGAGACCCTATCATTCTCAGTATAAACAGTCAAATGAACTATAAAAATTTACTAACTGCTTGAGTGCATAGCAATAACATTAAAAGAGAGTCTGCGTAACATGATTGTCAGCTACCTTCCAACAAAGTGTTTAAAGAGGTTCTGAAGATTCAAGATCATGAAGTACCTTGCTCTACAACTCAAATTAAATGCTGGCTCAAGCCTTCATCACTCCAGATGCAACAATAATAAACTATAAAAGGAAAATGTCAGGAACCAGAGACCACGTCTAATGTACGAGTGCTATCAGGTCAGTACATTAGCACCTTATGTAAAGGAAAAACTGAGCAGATTTCAATTTGGTGATACAAAACAAGCAAACGCTTGGCAAGATCTCAGCACCTTGTCCTCTCTTACATTACCTGCCCATCACGGCCACCTGGAACCAGCTCTTCTGCTGCTAAATTAGCAATTGCATCTAGTGCAGGCTGGACGTCACCAAGAGCTGTTCTTAAGATGTCAGCAACCAAGACAAAGGTAGCTTTGTCTACCACTACTTCTTGGGTGTGTTCTTGCAAATATTCTAGCAAAGGTGAGGAAATGGCTTCCAGGAGTTCACGGCGGCGGAGTTCAGTATTCTTCTTACTGAAGAAAGAGACAGCACATTACTACAGAGGACTTGCTCTGTATGCACATCAAGCAACATGAAAGTCAAAACATATACGCTATGTGAGACAGGTATAAACTACTGGAAGATCAAAATAAAGCATTATCCTTCCCTCTTTCACATACAATTAAATACACATTGCACACACCTTTTAAGAACACGTGGAGTGAGAAAGTGTATAGTGTTTAAAGCTGACTGCCAGTAAACCTCAGATTTTTGTTAATGATAATTTAACCTCTAATTTTCTATGCATTGTTATCTCAACTAGAGATATATTTCTTAAACAGTTCACTAATGATCTAAAATTGTTCTTCTTCAAAAGCTGATAAGCATTAATGTCAATACCACAGACTGAATTTAAATTAGCAATTTCCATTTTTATTGCTAGATTTTGAGATATACTTTTATGCAACTCAAAACACCAATAATGTATATTAAAAATTTTTTGCTACACCAAATTTGATGTATGAGTTTAAACAAAGAACACATCACAATTTTTGCCCTTTACAAAAGGGATAAACTGCTGATCACTAATACATTGCTGGTCATCAATCATCATATACAATCATTAAACCAAAAATGCAAAATTAAGGATTAAAGACTAACATACCTAATAATACTCATGTATTTTATATATATGTATTTACATTACTTAGTTATATTATGAAGAAAAGATGAAATTAAATGGATCATGACAGAAAAGTTGTGTGAACTTAGGGGAAAACAACTTAACCTTCGTATCTGAGTTACCTATAGGCATTTCCATCTCCCTGCTGCAGAAGTGTGATGATTTCTGGAACAAAATGTGCAGGGTCTCTTGGACTTAGCAAGTACAACAAGACCTTCTTTCCATATTTGTTGTTTATTATATTGGGCAAAGAAGCATTTATTTCCTGTAAAAGTAAACAAACAGCAATAAAATATTAATGAAATAATAGTTTTGAGCCATCAGTAATTACTGATTACCTTTCAAATGCAAAGCTTAGGAAAGAAAAACTACATACTATTAATAAGATTTGTATCTGCTTGTGAAATTAAATTAAAAAAACCCTGTAATCAGAATGAAAGTTGGGATAAGTGAGAGAAATAAAAAAATACTAAGGCTTAAAATGTGTTCATCAGACGTATCAATGTCACCGATTAGAAAATACTACAAAAGGACAGGATTTGTTTTCACTGATACATTCAAGTAAAAAATACAATACATATTCTGGTATGTCACACACTGTAAAAATATAATCTCAGTAAAAGTCATAATCTTAGCAGACCACACAGACAAAGGTTCACCTGCCACATCAACTAACAGAAATCACTGATACCATGCTGACTTTCAAGGGAGCGCACATAAGTACCTGAGCAGCAACAACAGTCTGTGGAAGGAAAAGTCAAACTTAAACTGATCACAGAACATTCACCAAGAAAAATGAAGTTTCCATAATGGAATAAAGCTGACTTTTGCTGGCAGTATTATATTGCGGTTTATTTGAGCTTTAATCGAAAACACTGGGCATTCCCCAGAGGGCCAGTCAGTCTGACCTCGGTGCCTGGGAAGGTCATGGAACAGATCCTCCTCAATGCCATTACACGGCACATGCAGGAGAACAGGGTGATCAGGCCCAGTCAGCATGGGTTTGTGAAGGGCAGGTCATGCCTATCAAACCTAATATCCTTCTACGATAAGGTGACCCACTTAGTGGATGAGGGAAAAGCTGTGGATGTTATCTACTTGGATTTTTGCAAAGCTTTTGACACTGTTTCCCACAGCATTCTCCTGGAGAAACTGGCTGCTCATGGCCTGGACAGGTGTACTCTTCGCTGGGTAAAAAACTGGCTGGATGGCCGTGCCCAGAGAGTGGTGGTAAAGGGAGTTAAATCCAGTTGGTGTCCGGTCACAAGTGGGGTCCCCCAGGGCTCGGTGCTGGGGCCGGTTCTCTTTAATATCTTTACCAATGATCTGGATGAAGGGATCGAATGCACCCTCAGCAAGTTCACAGATGACACTAAACTGGGCGGGCGTGTCGATCTGCTTGAGGGTAGGTTGGCTCTGCAGAGGGATCTGGACAGGCTGGACCGATGGGCTGAGACCAATGGTAGGAGGTTCAACAAGGCCAAATGCCGGGTCCTGCACTTGGGTCACAACAACCCCATGCAGCGCTACAGGATTGGGGCAGAGTGGCTCGAAAGCAGCTCGACAGAAAAGGACCTGGGGGTGTTGGTTGACAGCCGGCTGAATATGAGCCAGCAGTGTGCCCAGGTGGCCAAGAAGGCCAACAGCATCCTAGCCTGTTATCAGGAGTAGTGTGGTGAGCCGGACTAGGGAAGTGATCATCCCCCTGTACTCGGCACTGGTGAGGCCCCACCTCGAGTACTCCGTTCAGCTTTGGGCCCCTCGCTACAAGAGGGACATTGAGGTGTTGGAGCGTGTCCAGAGAAGGGCTACAAAGCTGGTGAGGGGTCTGGAGGACAAACCTTATGAAGAACGACTGAGGGAGCTGGGGTTGTTTAGCCTGGAGAAGAGGAGGCTGAGGGGAGACCTTATCGCCCTCTACAACTACCTGAAAGGAGGTTGTAGAGAGATGGGGGCTGACCTCTTCTCCCTGGTGACAAGTGATAGGACGAGGGGAAACGGGTTCAAGTTATGTCAGGGGAGGTTTAGATTGGATATTAGGAAACATTTTTTCACTGAAAGGGTTATTAAACATTGGAATAGGCTGCCCAGGAAGGTGGTGGATTCACCATCCCTGGAGGTGTTTAAAAAAAGGGTAGATGGGGCACTTAGGGACATGGTTTAGAAGTGGCTTTTGTCAGGGTAGGTTAAAGGTTGGACTCAGTGATCTTAAAGGTCCCTTCCAACCTCAGCAATTCTATGATTCTATGAGTTGTTGGCTAGGAGTAACCACTTTGTAAACTACACAGTGGACGCTTCATACACTTGTGCACTAACATGGCGGAGGAAGAAACACATTCATATCGAGGGGAGTTTTCTTGCTTATAGAAGCACGCTGCTATCTTCAGATGGAAGCACCTATATTAGCCCATCTGTTTGTTTGTACTCAAAATTTTTGTCAGCTTCTCAACAAATGCCCTTTCCTACAGCAACACGCCTTCTAGGCAAGTTCCAAGTACCACTAGAAAACCCTGAATACCATCTGGGTACCCTTGACCAGTATGATAATCCATTCTTGACAACTTTTAATATACATATAAAATTTATGACTATCAAAGCAAAGAAGGGCTATACAGAGCTTTGGGCACTTTCAGCACATTTTGCAGGCCATAGTCCTTAAAAACCCTTTTTTCCACCATGAAAGTCCTTCCAGTAAGATCTATAAAAAGATAAATAGAACAATTTAAACCAATGTCACCCTTTCTTAAGATGAAGCTTGGCTGGTTGTCTTTGAGGGTAAGAGAAATAGAGAAAGGTGGTTGGAAGCTGGCAGGAAATGTTACGATAACATTCTTATTTCCAAAACATCGCCTAAACCTAGGTGAAAATGAGTTTTTGTAAACTGAGAGGAACATCAGTTTAACGTAGCACTGTAACTATGAACAAAAACCTACTACTGCAACCTTCACACTCTGGGCATGGGAAAAAAAATAAAAATCTTTTCTGAGAAAAAACCAAAACCTAAGACCACATTCTGTCTTCTCAGCATGTACACTCAGATTCAGATGTACGTGAAGTTCATTTATCAATTAAATGGATGACAAAGTTGCTGAAATATTTCAAAACTTAAAATAGGTAAAGAAAGTATTTTGTTTAGTACAAATAAAAACAAAAATCTGCACTTTGAAATCAACCTATAACACGGCTATTTTGTATAAAAGATAATAAACATTTTTTTTTTAAATCTTCCAAAAGTGTACTTCTCTCACTGATTTAGACCAATTACAGAATTTGGTCGCTTTCAGTGCCAGCACTGAAAGCTGGCACTTTCATCTTTCTCCTAGTAGGAGAAACTCTGAACAGCACAGGCATGCTGTCTCTTGTTGGTAACGTCTCCCTGACGCTGCCTGCTTGGAGTCCTCATGAAACAGAGGGATTTCCTGCTAAAATTTGCCCAAATCCTGACACACCACGCTCACAATGTACAGTTCATATCACATATGAAGGTATAAAGCACCATACATATTATTTGGTCCTGGATTAAGACTCCATGGAGCTAACATATGATGAGAAGGAAAGACCTTCCCCAGAGGATTTAAGGAGCTTAAAACCTTCCCTTACCTACCAGCCATTCTGCCAATCCACGTAAGTGATCAGTTTTATAATACTAAGAAGAAAAAAAAAAAAAAAAAAGAAAAGAAAAGAGAGAGACACTGCTTTTTCTCCTCTCACAAATGCTTATTATTTTCCTTACATTCCTTAAGCTAAATTTTACTATGGACAGAATGATAAATCGATATGAGGTGTTTTAGAAGTCTAACTGCTCTTTAGGATAATTTAAAAGGTTGGATTCTTTTACAGAGTATGCTTCATCATCTGAAGAGCTGGTTTTGATCTTACATGCTTTTTTTTCCCCGCCCCCGACATCCTTTCCATGTTCCTGATCTCATATAAACCCAGATGGGCTGACTCTGTATGTGAAGGGCACTCCTCCTTATACTCTTCTGTCCAAATTGATGCGACAGGATGACCAAACAGTAAACACTCCATTATCTTTGATCTCACATGATGGAAAAACACAGCCAATTCAGGAATTAAATGACACCTTGGAAGCTCAGCTAAAGCCTATGTGAACTAATCAGTTCAGTATCTGAACTAATAAACCCACAAGAAAGCAGAGTGCTTATAACATAATACAGGAATGCCTCAATGATCTTGTACCAAGACAGCTCTGATCTGTCAGGGTTTATTTGCTTGGAACTTGCCCAGAAGTTGTTAGCTTGCAGAGTAGACTGTGGAAACAAAACCCAGCTGTGATTACAGCTGCTACACCCAAGAAAGAAAAGCCATCATCACACTGGGATGCTTTTATCTCTCCACACCCAGAGAGAAACAGACTTAGAGCCAAATCTCCATGCGAGGGCATGAAAACCCAATTCCCCGCTATGCAAAGTTGCTCAAATGGAAGAACTGCTCATATTTTTTAACGCAATAATCATCATAACCACTTTCTCCTCATATTACTCCTCCACATGCAGAGTATTTGCCTCACCTTTACCTCCCTGCCATTGCCTCTCAACCCATCAGTCCTAAAAAGCTATAGCATGAGTACCAGTATAAGCACATTACAATCTATTCATCATTAATTATCCTGCTTGCAAGAAAATTAATTGTGCACTATGAAGTCTTTTTTTTTATCAGTGTGAAAAGGTAACTTCATGGTAATTTACAGACTAAAACATCTTAGAAATGATAAAATTTGCATGTAAACATAATCTTAAGTATAAACACTTTATGAAACCCTATTAAACAATTTTTGCAAGAAAGCTGGGGAAACAGCACATTCCAAATGGAAGCAGATGCAGACTAAATCATATTATCCTTATTGTTCATTCTGCAATTCCATGTAGGTGAAGCAAAACTGCTAGAGTGCTCTCATGCTTCAGACATCTATCTATATCCATTCTGGAAGCAAGATAAGAATATTACATGGATTTTATCCAGAATAATAGTTATCATTTAATTATCAATATACTAAATGTCAAGTTTTGAGAGTTAAAGTGAATTAATGGTTTCATCATCCAACCAAAACTTGGATGTCTCTAAGTACTTTTCTTGTTTGAAGTCATGGTATACTACATTCAGGCCTGTTGCCATGTTCCTGAAAGTTTACTGAAGTTTATCCTGAAGTATCACTTTCCGAGATGCTACTTCTGCGAAATAAAAGAGCTAAACGTGCTAAACAATCTCTTTTACAATAATTAATTTGCACAATAAGGACATTCTAGGCATGGATATTCTTGACATTTTAGGTTTGCTTGCAAAAGGGATAAGGTGACATCCTCATTCTAAAGTTTTCCACTAATTTAATCTCTTGAAATACTAGCAGAGCTCAAACTTCTAGGCCAAAGACCTTGACGTTAAAGAGATTCCAGTCGTCCTTTAGCCAGAATGAACATGTACAAAAGAAAGGGTAATTTGCAGCAAGCACTGAATCTAGCTTAAAAATGAATTAAAATAACATACGGAAGTGCAGAGGTCTTCTATGAAAAGAAAAAATAATCATGATACACAAATGTGATGAAACAGAAAAGGAATTAAATTGTTTGAAAAAAGAGGATGGATTCCTACTCTCATCCTCCTCTACACTGACAAACACACTGACAATAGTATATTATTTTAGGAAAAAATCAGTTACTTACAGATATAATTAACTGTTTCATAAGTTTTGTGTCATCGATGCAATCAAATGCTGCCAGCAAGACCAGATGAGAAAATTCACCCTGCAAAGATGAGACATGAGAAACCACATGCAGTCAAGTTCTATGAATGTACTAATTGACTTAGAATCAACATTTCTGAGAGTTCGTCTCAAACATGACACGACATAAACCACAAGCAAATTCTGTCTATTGTTATAGAATGAGAGAAGCCCAGAACGTAGGATTCCTCTGAAAGCAAGGTTTGTTAAGAGAAGTATGTTGTTAAAACCAAGGTAGATTAAATTGATCTCCTGTTGTAAACAGATATAATGCTTTATCACATCCAAGCTATTAACCTAATCCTATTGTTTAATTATCATTTGAAATCATAGGATTTGCCTTGCAGGAACATTACATGTAGACTTTATTTCTATGGTGGACTTGCTTAAAACTGAAATAAATCACATACTATTATTTTTTGAGATGAGCCATATAGTCTCTACTGCATTGCTGGAAAGCAAGCCTCTAGCATGCTCAAAAGCGCACAACCCAATTCACTTGTAGGTCAGTGAGACTCTACGTCAAAGTGAAGCCAGACCTTCAGTGCTCCAGTGTTGTTTTAGCTATTATTTACCCGCTGTCTCATATTTCTATATAATACATGTCTTATAAAAATCTAACAACTCATTTATTCTGTTACTAGAAAACTATGGAGAAAAACACCACTTAGACCAGTGACATCCAAAGTGGGATGCACAAGACAATCCACTGTGGTGCAGGAAGAAACCATTTTTTTGTACCATTAATAAACATATAAAAATAACCACTGGTTATCTTTATCTCATCCCTTTAAAATTTCCATTTCTGTCTGTTTTATAATGTATACTAGCACAGTAGAATATGCACATAAATATACATATATTGGAAGTGCATACTCAGGGTTGTGTGATCAAAAAAGCTTGAAGACCACTGATTAAGACCTCATCAACTATTAGTAAACCGAGCAATACAGCAACCAGGAAGGGAAGAAGTTTAAAAGGCTTTTCTTCACAGTTGCAGTTTTGCCCAGCACTATGTAATCTGGCTGCAACTGTTACTCTACCGGTGCTGCAGTCTCCAAACATACATGTTACTCAGAAAAAAATTAAATACAGGCTTTTTCCACTGTATGTCACTTCAGCGTTAAAATTCATTTTGAAGCTTCCTGACTAAAAAAAATTTATCGAGCATCTTAAAAGAAACATGCACATTCAAATGGCCTTTCTAATGATAACCCCAACATCTTAATTTTTGTTCCTCTTCTGTATACATGTTATTTTACTCCCAACCAAGGAAAATTAACCAACAAGCCATACAGAGATGCAATATAATGTTGGTCTCAAAAGAAAAAAAAAAAAAGAAGAAAAAAATTTAGGACTTTTAATTAATTCAACTACATTAAAGAAGGACAGTACTTCATGTGGTACCCACAATGAAGCATCTCAATATGTCTCTAAATATTCCACAAAGTTCAATATATTTCATATTATCTAGCACATCACCACTATTTTAAACCTAGTTTTATTAAGATCTCAGTTGTTCCCAGTACCAGAGCACATTCAAATTAGCCTCTATCAAACCACTTGTGTTTCAGAGACTATGATATAAATGGTTAATGAACACTCACCGTTGCTATTTTTTCAATATATGTCTTCATAGTTTTCACAATGACTTTTCTGTCCTACCCAAAAGGAAACAAGAAACCCAAATGAGCCTATAACGCCAGTGATTCCAAATAACTAAATTGTTATTTATGCCTTCAAAAAGATAACCTTCAATTTGCTTACTAAAGCCTAACATTTGTGTGCCAGTGTCTTACATTTGTACTATTAGTCAACACCTGGAAACAGCGTGATGACTTAAACCTGAACTGCGAAAGACTCAATCCCAGGGAGGTTCTGTGATATGTTTACAAGTCCAGCACATGAATCGGAGATGCCAAAATGGGAAACTTGGGGAAAAAAAAAAAAAACAACAACAACAACAACAAACCACCCACCAAAAACCAGACCACCACATATGCCACCTATAGCTTTTTCATTACTTACAGAAGAGGAATGTACAGTAGAACACGTACACAATTTATATATAAATATACATATTGGGGAAGCATGCTCAGGGTTGCGTGATCAAAAGATTGGAGACCACTGATAGAGACCACATCAACTATTAGTAAACAGAACAAAAGAACAAGCAGACCACCACATATGTTCACCAATATCTTGTTCCTTACTTAGAGAAGAGGAACGTACTTGAACTATTAATTTGGAAAGAAACATTCAACAGGACCTGAAAGTTCAAAGTAGCAACAACTCTAGCCTGTTGCAAAACCCCTTTACTACCAAGATTTTCTGGCAGAAAGTTTCCTCAGTGCCTGTACTTTTGGCTCTTGCAATCACTGCTCAGTCTTCTTTAGATACATTACTAGCGCCAGATCCCAGCAACTTCTTATTTTTTTCTGCAGTCTTTTGTAACAAGCTGACTATTTTCATAAGTTGTCTTTTTTGTTTTTAATAATACAGACAAAGATAGGAGGTATGACAATATTTACAAAGAGATGATGGCATATGTTAACACCTGAAGCATTTCAGGATACCGTATCTGCAGAAGAAACTACAGCACAGTTCCTGTAACATTTTCCAGGTCTTGGCATTCCAAAGACAAACATTGTTCCACATTATGGCTTTTTTACTGTCCTCTCCCTACTGCCAATTTCACCTGCATGAAAAAATCTAAAGGAGGAATGAACGGCCAATAATCTTAAAATGGAAAAGCTTTATGTTTCATCTGCAAGATCCCCGCTAAAAAAAAAAGGGAGATTCTTCCCCTACAAAAATTATAATGAAAGTATTTGATTCACAAAAAACTACTGCTTATATTTGCCAATAGGTAAAGTGGGGCAATTTTAAACCTTGCTCTCAATACTTAACTGCATCAAAATGTGTGCTGGCAGAAGGACCCACGCAAGCAATCATACTCACGCTCTCAGACTAGACTACTATTAAAGAGGACTGGGTACACTGAAACCAAAGAGTACCTTGGGAGTACCATGCCATAAGCAGTGCATTGCTACTCGGGCTCCATCATGAGTGTGTGCCAGGTAGATGACAGCCTCTCTGATAGCTTCTATCATTTCCTGGGGAAGAAAACGTGATAAAGCAAAAAGGTGAAAGAAAAGGCCTGACAAATCTCAAGGTGGGCAGATGAGGGCATGAACGGATTTTTTGTCTGCCCACACTACTGACAGCATCACTGGCTCTACAGAACCATTCTCATTGCCTTGACATATGAAAAATGGCCTCAAAAGGAGTCCAACAGACTGTAAATGACATAAGCTTTCTCCCTTCAAAACTATTCATATATCCATCATATTCACCCTATGAAATCAGACCTGTTTCAAAGCTCATCAGTTGTCCTATTACAGACAATTCAAAGGGTGCTCAGAACTGAGACTGAAATTAGAGCAGACAAAGACAACTAAATCTTTGAAGGTGATGCAATTTATTTATACATACAAGGTATTAGCCAGAAAGCAAGAACTAAAAGGTCATTTAAGCACCAGGTGACGTTATAAATCAGATATGACAAGATTCAGCCAAAAGTTAGTCTTCATATGAAAGGAATGAGGTTATGAAGCCATGTGACATAATAACACCATCAGTCAAAAAAGAAAAAACAAACCAACTCCCCCTTCCCAGGTTAATAGTCACTACTTCTGTTATTATTGGATAGATTTCTTTGACATGAAGCTCCCACCTGTCTCCCTTTCTATCCCTAGCTGCTTCTTGCTGCCTAATCAAAAGTTCCAATCTTTTTACCATTTATTTAGAAACTGCTCAATCACAACACGGTTGGTGTCACTAGCGATATGCACAGGCAGAAACAGATCTACAAAAGGGGTTTCCAAACCCCAAAGACAATATCCATATGCTACCGTGTCTGTACAAAAAGCCAGGCAAGGAGGAAGAGATATGCCCTTAGTCCCCCAGTTCACAAAAGACTGAATCCAGAAGCATTCTCTGACAAAGCACAAAACCATGCACAGGAACCTTTCATTAGGTAGCATCTGGACTCAGAATAGGCCACAAATAGTCCACCTTCCCACCCCTAGCTTTCCACTGAAAGGCAAAAGAAGACAAAAAACCCAAAACATACTTACGGATCTTTGTTTCGGAAGAGCATGAGTGAAAAAGTCCAAAAATACTTTATGTACCAGTGAGTGCTTTATCACAGCCTCTCTGTATTTGGGAAGAAGAAAATAAGCAAAATTCCCACACAAGTAATGGTTTTAATGTAAGCTAGTAATACTTCATTTGCAGATAAAAAAGAAAAAGTTAGGTAGTGAGGTGCACAGAAAACACAGTCATTCTGGATTAGATGTTTAGCATTTACAGTATGTGGAAAACTCTACCACAACTTACAAGTTCTAAAACCTAGCAAAATATTTTCTCCTCAAGACCACTGGAGAAGCTTATCCAATAATGCGTTATGGAAGCACACCACGCTGGGATTTCTACCAATTATTTGACTGGGGCAGGGGACACTTTAGTTTATACAAGTGGAGTTCGAAAATAAGATACAATATTGCCTATGACAGTTCAGACAAAACCATAGCTACTTACTACACAACACAGCAATGTTACAGTTTAATAGAGTATCAATATCACTGTCATCTGAGCTTAAAAGAGTATCAATATCACAGTCTGTTTGTACGACAGAAACAAACTGGTTCACGATAGTCACACCTTAAACCAATTTTTGTCCTTACTTTTGTGCCATTGGTGTAAGAATCTGTTTCATTTCATCCAAGATGGCCTCCCTCTTTTCAGGTTGAGCTTCTAACACTTTATCCAGTGTTGGGACAACTGGTGTCTGAAATGAATGCACAGAGGTTTAGTCATTCCCAGTAAGTACTGGGAGCTCATAGAAAATTATACTCTTTAGTCCCTTTTCAATCAAAATTCATGAACAATACCACAAACAAAATGAATCTCCTGCAAAACTAACAGTTTTTACAATTTTAAAAATAAAAAGCTTATCTACTTTGATTATGTCAAAAAGCTGTATAGTTAAGTTTCTACAAATTGAATACTCGTTATTAGCAAACAAAAGCTACTTCAATGGTTTGAACTGCTTTTTGCCAATTCTGGTGAGCTCCTCATGAGACCGTAAGATACAAGGCAAAATACACAACATCGGTACTGCGTTAAGGGACTCCTGAGATAAGCAGAAATTCTGCATGACAGTATGCACATGACAAGGGGTAGCACAGCAACAAGTCAATGAACTGAGAAGTTAACCAAGGCCCAAGAAATTCCAGTTCAAGAACAGCAGAGAGGAGGAATATGTACCATATACTTTAAATATGGAAACACTTGCGGGTATCTCCTCTAACCAATTACACTGGTAACTCTTGTAAAAGAATCTGTTGTTTGAAAAACAGTTTGACTAGACAGAAAATTAGAAAAAATGCATTTCTAACTGTCCCTGCTGGGTGGGGAAGGGGGGTGGAGAGTTGGTGGCAGGATGGGGAAAGTGAACCACGCATTTCTTATCATTGAATCATAGAATTGTTAGGGTTGGAAGGGACCTTAAAGATCATCTAGATCCAACCCCTCTGCCATGGGCAGGGACACCAACCACTAGACCAGGTTGCTCAGAGCCCCATCCAGCCTGGCCTTGAACACTTCCAGGGATGGAACTTTCACCACCTCTCTGGGCAACCTGTAACACCAAGAAACTCCATGTCTCTTTAAGGATTATACCATAATGTCTTATAAACCCACATACTGTTGAGTCTCAGGTTTGCACCACAATGTAAGACTTGAAGCATGCATGCCAAGAATGCTAGAATGATGGAAGCTAACACTGCATTTGATTTCAGAGGCTGTTGTACACCCAGTACAAATTACAGCCCACAAACACAGCAAACATGCATTTCTATTACAGAGTTGCAAAATGCTTTACTAAAACTTATAATAACTCATAAAGAAAAAAACAGCAATACCGTTCAGAAGTGAGCTGTTAATTTCTTATACAACTTTAACAGAAATCATGGGTAAAGGTGTGCTGTGTAGTGTAGTTAATAATTGCGCAAAACAGTTTTGAACTTTGCAGCAAATAAAACTATTTGTACCTCTAAAGGAAACCAACTTTCCAAATGAGCAAGAAAAACAGAAGTCAAAAGAAAGGAGGCTGTATTTTTTAAAAAGATTCCCAGTGCCTGATGAGGATCTACATCTAAATGGTTTCAAGAGTGTTTGGACTCAAGTCCTATAGTTTCCATGGGAAAAGAAAACAAAGCCAAAAATTAAGCCTAAATAGCATACCATATATAGATGCAGGCACGTTCTGCCCACGCTCAGTCCTCATGAGACATAAGGCAGTTCTGACACAAAAAACATCTTGAGCATTAATGGGGAATTAAGCCTAAATCTTATCTCATCTAGGATGACCGCTTCATGCTAGACTCTATGACACTACGATAACTGCAACAATATATTAGACTGTCTTTGATAAGCAGAGCAAGCTCATACATCAACATAATACATTATACATAGTTCAAACTGAAAAATCACAAAAATTTAATCTAGAATAGAAATGTGCAAGTAATCGTAACATTTAAACATGCTAAACTAGACTACATTTGGACAGCTGACAGAAAGAAATTTAATCAAAAGAAATAGTAGGTATGATAAGCAAGGTATTACTGACACAATACCTTGGATGCTAAAACCTTAGACTAGAAAGTATTGGAACATCACCTTGTAAACCTGGAAAGTGTTCCCATATAGTTCTTCTGTCAGCATATTCCTCTGCTCCAGAATGGCTTTGTCATTATACGCATATTCCACTACAGCAGATGCTTCGGCATGACGGAGCATTTTTTTCACATGGCCCTTAAAACTTTTTATTATTTCTGCAACTTGTGGTTTTGTCCTGTTTCACAGGGGAAGATAAGACAGGAAGCGTTAAAGCTTTAGGGACAAGCTGACCTATCAATAGTTTTATTTTCGGAAGCACATTTAGGTGATAAATTTTAGCACAGAAACTAGGAAATCTGGTCAGCCTTACAGCATTTATGAAAATATGGTGAGAAAGCCAGGAACCTGGAGAAATCATGAGGCCTTTTGAGGATAAGAAAAGAATCCAGTGGATAAATTCTACAGAATAAAGGATGCCTTCGTGAAACACTAAGCAGAGAAAACTTCAAAAAGCCAGTTTTTTTGCATAAGGCGAAGATCAACTTTGAGCACGCATTTGAGCTTTTTTTTTTTTGCATGTGTTCTTGATGTGTACAGTTCTAGCTTTACTTTTTGCAAAAGGAAAACTGCTGTTAGCAATACCAGACACTCTCCTGTCTTATCACTACTATAAACATGATTCCAGAGACATATCTTTTATTCATGATGCACTATAGATTAAGAGCAGCATTCACATTGGAAATAAAACAATGCAACACAGCTAAGCAAATGCACTTCATACTCACCCATACATAAGAAACTTCTTCACAATATTTCTGGAATATTTTGATTTGCTCAACTCTACTAGGCTATCTGAAAGAAGGGAAAAAACATTCAGCTGGTTTGATTTTTCACAAAATGAACTCTACAAAACAAGATACCATTATTTAAATAAGTTTTAAGAGCCCACTAGGAAAGACGCATCATTTGAAGTTAAAAATAAAGTTAAAAATATTCAAGAGAAAATAATATGGCTTGTTTTAATGCATCCTAACAACAATAGAGGAGCATATAGGTAAAATGTAAATGGGAAGAAAGTACCTTTCAGTTCTTCAAATGTCTCTTGCCTTTGCTTCTCATTACCATACTGAATAAAGCACTGGATCACTCGAGTTGAATCATGTGCAAACGCCAGCTACAGGACAGAGACATTTCATTACCCTAGGCCATTCAAATGGCATTATGCACCAAATTTATTTTAATGCACTTGCTTGCTGATATAGTTTTATGCCACACGTAGCATGCAATGCCAATTATAAAATTTGTTACCTGTTTATAACAAATTAAGTTTTAAGGTTTTTTTATTGCTCTATCGAACAAAATATAGACAATACTCGCTGTTGTTGACAGTTAAGGACATGCATCATCATTTTAATGCTGAAAGAGAACCATGAAATGCTATCTCTTTTTCTCTCACGTTCTTCGTAATTTCAGCATGTGACAATACAGTTCACTTCGGCATGGAATACCACCAATCACTTTATTTCACTGCAATTTTATACATTTCAAGAACTAAGTGGCAAGACTGTTCAGCATAGTTAAGTATCAGGACACTAACTTCTCTAAAAGAAAGTTGCAAAGCAATAACCGTAATTCATCAGAACTCTGAGTGGCTGTTTTTGAACTTCAGTTAACACAGAATTTAACTGGACTAAAGCTGCCTGGCAAAACAGACAGACTTACAATAGCCAGCTGATAGACAAAGCATCCCAGGACTACTGTCCTGAAATCCAGGTGCCAAATGCAGCCTTTCAACCCTGTTTTTGTTCTTTTTTTACGCAACAATTTAAAAAAATTCCCTGTAGGTTTTGGAATAACAGGTTAGGACTATATTATTAAAAGTTCTTTTATATTCCACCATTCTTTAAAGAAGCTTTTGTGAATTTATGCACTATGGCATCAGTTTATCTTACACTTTTAATTTTTCCATGAAGAAGCTTCTGTAGTTCATTCATTAGCTTTTCTCGGGTCTCCTTATTGCATTTCTTTCTACAAGCAAAAAAATAGTAAAACAATCTGAATTGAGGAAGCAGCTTTTTTGTAGTGTGTTTCACTTAAATCTATAAATTAAGAAACAAGACAGTACAACAGTACAAAATTAACAGCTCCTGCCAATCCAAATTTACATTATCATTCATTGAACTTGTTTATAGATGTAATTAACCAGTTTCAGTTCCTAGAAACCAAACCAGATTTCCACAGAATTATTCTTTTCTGAGTAACAATATTATTAAAGAGAACATAAACTCAAACATGCAGCCAGAGTTGTTTATAGATGCAGAGATCTGTAAGAATCTTACAGCCAAGACTGCAAAGCACAGACACTTAGAGCAAGTAAAATTAACTCCTCCTTCTGATGCGGGGCCCCAGTTCTACAATCGCACCTGCCCAGTGACAGTATACAAACCTCCACAAAAACTCACGCAGTGATCCTACTGCAAGATCTGGCTGAATCAGTACATGCTCTGTGCTTCAGGATTCAAAAAATAAGACAGCTCCCTAAGCATTTACTCACAAATTTTAGCCTAAAATACAAGTGAGCTCAATCCAGATATTTCTAGCACTGTGGGTCACCACAATCTGCTTGAACCATCTACAGAATTGTATGTAATGTTATTCACCCATGGAGTTTCACTGTGGAAGTACGGTTTTAGATAATTAGATAGGAGAAAGACAGTCATCTTGCAACTTATAACTAAAAGCCAACTAAATGAGAGAAAAAAGAAATGATTATTACCTTCTCACAGTTTCCCATATTTGCTTTGATTTTACAATTATGTCGTAATTACTTTTATCATTAAGCTGTCTGGTTTGCTTTAACTCCTTCCTTTTCTTTTTGAAGTCACTCCACTTTGGCTTCTTAGAATCCGACCCTGAAGACAAAAACAAATACATAGTCAATTAAAGAGGAGCAATGGAATCCTTTATCAGTATAAACTGTGGCAGCTCTGTGACTTGAATTGCTAACAATTCAGGAGCTTTGCCTGCAGTTACCCAGCTAGCTAATAAGAAACAGTAAATATTTAGTAAGTATGCTAAGCTAGTAATTTCCACTTTTAGAATACTGGAGGAACAAGGCAAACAACAATTTTTCCTCAACACTCTGTCAAAGGATGCATTGCAAACTACTTAATAGCTTAAGAATTTACTCAAAATGCACCTATCAGCCTACGACCACCCCAGGTAACTCTCCCTTTTTAGTTCACCCTGTACTCACACATAACTTCCCTCTCTCAAAAGAAGAGCCCTAACTCAAAGACACAGATCTGAAATCTCAGAGAAAGGAAAAAATTAAAGCCTTTTTACATGCTGAATATTTTTATTCAGTCAAATTCCTTAAGCATGGGATTTTACTATACAAATTAGCTATACACGGCCACACAACAAACTCGGTTAAGGTAACTTTCTACAGAAAATGCTATTAGTAGAGTTATGGAAAAGCTTCAAGTATATCATTTTAGTTTTATTCATACATTGATAAAAACCAATCATCTTACATTACATGGTTTCACAGAAGCAAGTCATGGTAATTGTCACTTCTATATGGAACATTAAAGACACAGCTTCAAATTTTTAGACCTTAAAGCACCACTTGTTGGTATTTAGCAGCATGCACTTGACTGTCTTACCCATCCAAAAACCATGCTCTCTTTGTACAAAGTGTATTATTGATTTTTTCTGTCGCTCTCTAAGTAATAGCGACAAGCAAAACTAGTAACACTTTGCTTTGAGAGCAGCGACACTATGCAATACACAGCAGCTTTCAGTTACTCTTATTAACAACATTTAAAGGTTTGTTTGTGGTTGTGTTGTTTTTTTTAAAGCGGCTTAATATGAACATTCTGTTGCTATTAAGTTTCCAGATATCTAGTGCATATTCCATGTGAAGCCATTCTACAAACATGCAACAAGAGCAACAATAAAATACTCAAGACCTTCTGCTGTCCTTCAAACAACTAACATATTTCTGCAGAACTTCAGAATCCCCTACATAAGACTCCACTTCTCATTTGACAGTGCTGTTTAATTGTTGCAGTAGAGTTTTGCTTCACAGCAGGAGGAACCATCACGTGCTCATGTGCCAGAAACAAAGTTAAAAAAGAAATCCATTTAAACAGGGATAAAAATCAGACATTTATTTAGCCTCTCTGTATTACCAGGTTGCCCAGAGAAGTTGTGGATGCCCCATCCCTGGAAGCGTTCAATGCCAGGTTGGATGGGGCTTTCAGCAACTTGGTCTAGTGGAAGGTGTCCCTGCCCAGGGCAGGGGGTTGGAACTTGATGATCTTTAAAGTCCCTTCCAACTCTAACCGTTCATTCTGTGGTAAGCTGTAAAATGTAAAAAGCTGTAAATGTAACACTGATGATAGTGTCTGGGTTTTCGGGGGGGGAAGGTGGGTTTTTGGGGGTTTTTTGAGTGGGTTTTTTTGTTGTTTTTATTTGTTTGGGTTTTTTTTGAAACAAAAAGAGTGTCTAGATAGTCTGGGCTACAGAAAAAATATAAAGGATAATCAACTTTGTTTTGTGAATTTTGGTGTTCCAAATTTCCTAGCCAATACTTTTAGAATGGAGGATAACATTTCTAACATTGCCTACGAAAAACTCTGCATTTTCCAATTTTGTGCGAAAACAGCCAGTTTCAAGCTAGCCATTTAATACTGTCATTAAAATAATCATAGCTTTATGATGGCATACCAATTATTTAAATTTCCTACTGCATCTTTACTTTTGACTTCCAAGAAAATTTGTAACTGTTAATTCTAATGACTTTGGCCTCAGGTGAAGTAAATTTTTCCACAGCAAAGATTAAACATGAAGTAAACTTGGAGTTATTCGGCCAGTTTGGAAAGGTCAGGGGGAAAGAGGAAGACCTAGATGAACAATGTTCCCATTGGATATCAACTGGATATCATAGTTTCCATTGATATCCAGGCTTAAAAAGCTGCTCACCTCCCTCTTCACCATCCTGGAGCTTCCTCTTCTTTGCAAGCTTTTCTGATTGCTGTTTATTCTTGAATTGTTTGACACTAGCTCTTCCAGGTCTTAATTGTCCTTTCACAAATTTCTTGGAAATGGATTTAGGCTTTCCCTCCTCATCTCCTTTGTTAAGAGGTTTCTTTGGTGGGCCTGAATCTATTAACCAACAAAACAGAAATTAATATGTTATCCTAGAGCTAATGTTGTTTCAAAATAACAAATTATTACTCTAACAAGAATTAAACTACTTTGTAATAACAATTATACATATGGCAATAACTCTTACATGCTTCTCAAAGCTGGTGTTTTCATTGCAGTCCCTGGGTGTCCTAGTTTTCCATAGGGAAGTTTTCCCCAGGCATTATTTTCTTGGCAACAGCATAACAATCCAGGCATAAAAATGATTATTCTAAATTAAGAATTTTACCACCCCTGACATCCAAGTCATTAATATCAAAATCATCTCTTCACAGTACAGTCTGAGCTGTTTTTGACATCATCTGTTTTAAGCACAAGACAACAAACACTGAAAGGTATTTTCTGAATCCTAACCTGCAGCACTTCACACACCCTAGTTTCAATTCTCAAATAAACTTTTTCTTAATGTGGGAAAGCAAAGTCTAGAATCAAAAACTTACCAACTTAAATTTTTAATTAAAAGAGTACTTTAGGTCAATCAAATAGAGCTGAAGGGCTTGCAATGCCATTTACTTAAAGCATTTCAGCTTCACTTCTTCCAGGTTACTTGATCACACAGTCAGCATACTTTTGAATGCAAGATAGAATTATAGAATGACTGAGGTTGGAAGGGACCTCTGCAGGTCATCTGGTCCAACGCTCCTGCAGGGTCACCCAAAGCTGGTTGCCCAGGATCATGTTCAGGTGGCTTTTGACTGTCTCCATGGTGGGAGGCTCCAACATCTCCCTGGGCAAACTGTGCCAAGGCTCAGTCACCATCACAGTGAAGAAGTCTTTCCTGATGGAACCATAGTGTGCCCATTGCCTTTGGTTCTGTCACTCAAAAGAGCCTGGCTCTATCTTTGCACCCTCCCTTCAGGTATTTGTATATATTGACAAGGAGGTACCCCTCAGTGTTCTCTTCTCTAGGCTGAACTGTCCGAGCTCCCTCAACCTTCCCTCATCAGAGAGATGCTCCAGAGCCTTTATCATGTTCATGGCCCTTTGCTGGGCTCTCTCCAGTACGTCCATGTCTTGCTTGTACTGGGGAGCCCAGAAGTGGACACAGCACGCTAGGTGGGGCCTCACCAGTGCTGAGGAGAGGGCAAGGATCACCTCTCTCAGACTGTTGGAAACATTCCCCCTAATGCAGCCCAGGATCCAAACAGCCGCCTTCGCCACAAGGGCACATTGCTGGCTCATGTTCAGCTTTGTGATCACCAGGATCCCCAGGACCTTTTCTGCAAAGCTGCTTTCCCCCAGCATGTACTAGTGCATGGATGGAGTTGTTCCCCCAGCCCCCAGTGCAGCACTTTGCACTTCTTGTTGAACTTCATGAGGTTCCTGTCAAAGTCCCTCTGAGAGGGAGCACAACCTCTGGTGTATCAGCCACTCCTCCCAATCCTGTGTCATCAGCAAACTTGCTGAGGGCATGCTCTGCCCCATCATCCAGATCATCAATAAAGCTATTGAACAGGACTACACCCAGCATTGACTCTTGGGGTACACTGTTAGTTACTGGCCTCCAACTAGATTTTGTGCCACTGATTACCACTCTCTGGGCCCAGCCATTCATCCAGTTTTCAATCTACCTCACTATCTGCTCATCCAGCCCGTAATTCATCAGCACCTCTGCAAGGATGGTATGGGAGAAGCTGTAAAAAGCCTTACTGTAGTTCATATAGACAGCATCCACTGCTCTTCACCCATCTACCAAGCTAGCAATTTCACGACACAAGCTTACCAAGATAAAAAATTGAGTCCAAGCATGCCTGTGCGCAACAATAATCACTCAGCCAGAACTCCTACTAAGGAGCCTTTGCCCTCTTACCATTACCTTTTTTAAATTTCTTTTTTCCAGGTGGCACTTTTCCACGAGGTGCTTTTCCACTCTTCCCGACGAACTTCTTTTTACCCTTGGCTTCCATTGTGGCAACACTGCAAACGGAGCAAGAGACAGCATTACTGGACCACCACGGCTCCCCTACTCACGATGTGAGGAAAAGGTCGCCTGCGCTTCCCTGAACACAGATTAACATACTTGACGGAGCTAAACCCTTCTCGCCACCCCTAGGTGGGCCGTGTGGGACCAGAAGAGGCCGCCCACAGGCCGGTCGGCACGGAGGCTCAGCACAGCGAGACCGCAGATCACCGGGCCCGGAAGCCGCGGCCCCGGCCCCTCTCCCTAGCGATCCCCAGACCACGGCCAGTGCCCAGGAGGCCGCAGCCGGGCGCGGAGGGCCGGGAGATGGGGGTGCTCCGCGGGAAGTCACACACGCACACACGCCCCCCACCCGCCGCCGCCGCCGCCACGCACCTCCGAGCCCGCCGCTCACCTCACACGTGCCGCCCCGCCCGCGCTTTGCGGCCCCCTCCGGCGGGCGCGGCTCCCCATTGGCCGGCGTGGCCGCTGCCGCGCGACAGTGCCGAAACAGCCTGCCGTAAAGCGCCGCGCGGGAGGCGGAAGAGGGCACGCTTTTCCCCCCGCGTCCTCACTGCGGCTGTTGGTGGCGGTGCCGCGGCGAAGTTGCCTCCATTCGCCTCGGGATCCTCTGTAGCACTTCCCGTTTGTGTAGGCTCACCCCGGAGGGCCGCTGTGAGGAAAGGCCCCGTCTTTTTCCCCCTGCTCCCGTCTGTTGCCTTCTGCCCGCCGCGCAGCTAGGCCAGCGGGCCCGCCGCCATCTTCTCGAGCGCGGCCTGTCCCGTGCCCAGCGTAAATAGTTTTAAAAACAAGGTAACGTACCACGGCATGGATTAAGTAGCGGTGATGCTGGAGAACGCCAGGTGGAGCCGTTACTGCAAAACAATGCAGATCTGACGAGTCGCGTGAAACGTCAGCGTCAAGTGTTTTTTCACATTCAGCTGTTTCAATAAAGTCATCACTTCGGAATGGAAAAGGGATCTGTATCGATAAATATGGTGATTATTACACTTGTGTGATGATTGTAGCTGTGGCAGGAAGTCAGAGCATAGTAAATACTTCTGTAGTACCACCCACAGTATATTTGACTAAAGAAGCGAGTAGTGAGAAATTTTTTGGTGGAGTAGCGCTTTGTCTTCAGTACAGCTGGTGGTGGTCCTGTTTTTCTTTTATTTGTCTCCTGGTAAGCACTTGGCAGTGCCTTGCAAAACACAACAGGCAGGATTATGGCATTTAGTTTTCCCACTGTTCGAAATGTTAACATCATGCCTGTCAAAATTATGTGAAAATTGCATGTTTTAAAGGGGATGGGAGAAAGAGTGTGCATTTTGAAGCTTGGCTTAAGTCGAGGGGCATAATAGCACAAGTTTGCATCCTCCCACAGCCCAAATGCTTTTGCTTCAGTGTTTGGAAGAACCTCTGTAGGTATTTGAGTTAAGTCTGTTTTCCACACTAATTACGTTTTCCATTTTTTTTTGTGGTTTTTTTTCAAGAATTAAGACCACGGTCAATTAACACATTAGAAAATATATTGCTATGTTCAGCTTGATTGCTATAAAACAAATATTTCCCAGAGAATAAACCAATGAAATTTTTGAATGTCAGACAGAGATTTCAAGTCAAGACAGCTTACAGGTTCAAGTATCTACTCTTCATAAATAATTAAAGGTTCCGTAAAGATCTTCAGGTACTTTAAAACAGGCTGTAATTGTAGAAGATAGTTCTTGACCTAATCACATCTCCAAGATATTCCCCAAGTGTGTTCAGAGTCATGTATCAGCACAGCACTATTTTTTGTGTCTGTTTTATCTCTCTTCTGGACACTGTTTTAATTCCATGGAGATAAAAATTATTAAAGAAACTAAAAGATAAAAATTCCCAAAAGTGAATTTTTAATTTGTGACCAAGATATGTAATGTTGAAATTCAGTATTACCAGTCTGTCTCTCAAGTGAAAGCCTCATCTCAAGATCCAAATTTACATTCAGATTCTTCTTACTCACATGATTGTGCGTTACTCCTTCAGCATGAGGTTTCCAGCTTGGTATCCCAAGGATGTTTCTGCATACCCTTGAGAATGTTCTGACAAGTTTTTTAAACAAAAAGAAGGATCATGCTCTTTGGACAGCAGAAACAAGCAGTAAGAATTGGAAGAGTAAGAAGCATGTTTCACTGTATAGTCACAGGCTGGATAAGATCACCATGAACTGTCTACTGCCTTCTCTTTTTTCACACAGTGCATCCACATCCATTCTGACTTGTCTGTGGAATATATTTGCTATAGTAGTACCAGAAGCAATGCTAGCATACTTGCACTTGTGACCAGTCCCTCATGGGGCACTTTTATGGCACTAGCTTCTAGCTCAAGGAGAGCTATGGTGAATTCAGTAGTGCTGAATGCCATACCACTTTATTTCTTAGCAGACTTTGAAGGAATAAGATCTGTGGCAAATATAAGAGGAAGTTTAAAAATGGCATGTCTCGCATTTTACGTAAAGATTCACAAAAGTGTGACAATATGTCTGCTTACCTGTCCCAGCCAAAACAAGAATCCTGTAGTGTCGGTAGTAAATAATTCAATGAATTAAAAAAAAAAAAAATTAAAAAGGCAGTTTTTTATTCATGCATTTGTTAATAGCACATTTATCTGACCATTTTCACATCTAAAAAAATATTTTGGCTCTGTGACACTATAGATCTGGACTTTGTATTAAGGCAATTGAAGGGAAGACTGCAACAATGGAGTGCTGTCTACTGCCTTGTTCAGGACTGCTCTGCTCACTTCAGCACACCTTCTTCAACAAGACACCTGTGAGAAAAAGGGAGTGTAACCACAGGCATAACCTGACTGTTCGTACTACCAAGGGCAAGTAACTACTACAGGAGTCAGGTAAAACTCCATATGATTTCATTGTCATTTGTGAATGGTTCTGAAGGTACTTGCTGAAGACAGCTACATGCACCCTGTCTTAAGACTTATTACTTCATACCTTACATTGTGGAGAAGCAGACAGTTGTAAATGGGTTGGTTGTCATGCCTTTCAGTTGGTCATCTTTTTTGGAGACAGCATCACTCTTGCACAGCCTTTCAGTTCGTTATCTCCCTCTACACTTCCTACAGAATAGAAAACCTATTTTTTAATCTTTCTTGTCACCACAATGCAGACCTCTGAGCTACAGATACAGCTAAAGCCACTTGTGTCTCTGCTGCTCCAGCTGCATTACACAAAAGATCTCTTCTCTGGGTCACTTTTTAGGTGCTGCAGGAAAGATGGTGATTAACTTAGTCAGCAACACTGGGTATACTTAGCTCTGAATAAGTATATCTAACCCTTTAATTACAAAAAAAAAAAAAATAATCCTTATCCTTTTTTTTCTTTTTTTTCCCATCAGCTGATGTGTAGGCAGAACTGAGTTTTGCTGCCGAAAAGGATCCCCAAAGATCCAGAGCTAAAGACAGCCTGGAACTGGTCGCTCCTGAGTGATAAGCAATGGCGAGGCCAGTTACTCTCACTGCCACACGGAAGTTGGAAAGGGTGGTGACAACACATAACATTTTTATGAGCAACTGTCCATTTCCTGGACTGCACCGTACCCAAGGAGGCTGCAGAGCCACAGGTGTTTCATTGCCCCCTAGTGCCTACTCGCTATTTTTTTTGCCTACAGCTGCCTGCAGGCTTCTTGCATCATGATTCTTAACTTTCTGAGTGATTTAGAATTCAGTGCAATGTTTGTTAAAAGTCATCTAAGTTGGAAAAGATGATGAGTTGCAATTGTAAAGAAATGGTGAATTCTTAGTAGCAATTACACCATGTTACTCTGGGTTACTTGAGAATCACAAACTAATTTGCACTTATGTTCCTTCATTTCCTCACTTAGACTGTGTGAGAAAGGACTCGACTTCCAAAGTATAGAGGCCTGGTAGAAGTGACAGAGTAAATGTAATTTAGCCACCTACTCAGAAAAATAAGAGGCCAGGCTTTCTGTGCATCTTGATACTGCTCACTTGTGTTTATTTCTGGTTAAATATACCTGCTAAGAGTTTCATCCACAGGATAACTGACTTATATTTCCCTTTTTCCAAAGTTAGCTCAGAACACTCAGGTGCAGAGTCATTTGTTCATATTTCTCAGCTCCCTGTTTCAAGGGCAGGTGGAGTGTGGCAAAGAACAAGATTCTTAACATTCTGAGAGAACTTCTGAGATACTGTGAAATCCAGCATTATAGGTGAATGTTGTGAGTGAAGGCTGGCCTTTTTCTCTTGTATTGTTTCCCATATAAAGATCATAAGTGCTCTTTGATCTACAGGGTTGGCAGACCAAGCCCTGCATTCTTAACAGATCTTAGGAAGACACTATTCACTTCATATTCTTTGGAAATTTCACCTGAATTCTAGCAAAACTGGATCCATGTTGCTGCTCTTAGTATGCACTTACCGGTTATCTCATATATTAGCACGGGAAGACTTGTTTTGTTGGGATTTTGGGTCATGATGATTTATTTTAAAGAAAGTACCATGTTCAGTTATGTGCTATTTCCTGAACTCAAATGTGTTTCATATTATGTGGTACCATCCTCTTTTATTATTACTTACATGAGTGTTACTGGATTAATGTATATTTGGGGGTCTCTGTCGTGTTAGCTGTGGGATCTCTGCACAGAAAACCATCCATAAAACTAAAAAGAAGTTTCTGCTTCCCCTTGCACCACTAAAGAAGTGTTAGTTAGTGAAGTGTTAGACTAAAGATTGCTTGGGGTTTCTTCACAGGTACTCAAAAATGTTCATTGTAGACCAAATTCAAATGAAAGGCAGTGATTCAAAGTGAAAACTGAACACTGGCTGTTGTTCAGAGGCCATTAAACATAAGATTTATTATCGTAAGTGCCAGTGCTATTGAGCAATGCTTTGTTCCCAGTAGTACTGAATCATGATCCATTGGATATCTGATTACTGAGTGACCAGTTAGCTAAGGGACATCGAAAGCCTCCTGTAAATTACGCTGAAGTCACAGCAAAATCGGGCTGAAGTGTCAGTTCAATGCTGCAAATTAGGGTGTAGTCCCAGTTCAGTGTTGCAAGATGACATGCCTGACAACTGGCCAACCTCTAGAGGCGCAGCCACTTCGAGAAAGACATTTTTATAATTCCCACTCCTTTGTCTTTGGTTTTCTTCAGGTTACGTTAGTTTCTTTTTCTTCTATAAATATGTGCATCTGAATATCACTAAAATCAGCGTGGGTCAAACCTGGTGAGCTGAACGTGAATAGTTCGTATCAGCTATTTGATACCCTTTTGCTTCCAGCAAGAAATTAATTTTTCTGCCTGCAGTCTCCTGTTGAACTGCTGTCCTCCATTCTGCTGACTCTTCAGCTGCATCTTGACAGTGTATCTTTCCGCAGTTTTATCTCTCAGCTTGGATCAGTAGAGTTGTAAATATGTGTATTATCTATTTGAGAAGAATGAAAACCTGTATACCGCAAGGCAAGACTAAAAGAAGAATAAAATGCATACTGTCTGGAGGTTTGTTCTCCAACCTCTAAATGCCTCCCTGCCCTTTTTTTTTCTTCTTTGCATCTTGAGAAAAAAAGCATAAATTGTAGAAACTTAGCTAAGCAAATTAACACCAATTCCATTGTGTTTCACTGCACTTAGATCCAGATGCATCAAGATTGCTTTTGGATGTCATAGTTGTCATAAGTATTTTAAAGAGCGCTATCACAAAGATTTCTGTGGGTCTAGTGCACACAATATGCAGTAAATCACTACTTCTCTTAGCAACCACCAGAATAATAGTAACCACATTGAATTCCTATACTATTCCTAAGGACGGAGTATTCTAATCATCAGTTCAGATGGGAGAACTCACATAGATAGACATTCAAAATGAAAGTCATTACTACTGAAAATGCAATTTATCATGAATCACTATGTGTATATGACTGCTTACAAAACTTTAAATGCATCTCTCTGGGGTGAAGGTAAAAGAAAATAACCATATGCAATTGTTGAAAAATAAGCTGCTGAAAGCATTTCTTACTGCTGTAATTTCTTGAAGATGAACCTTCTAAATGACCATGGATCCAACCAAGCATGAAAATTTATAGCTCCTTAATATGATACTCAGTGTCTTTCCTATTGTGCTTTTTGAGTCTGTGGGATGCAAGACAATATGTAGTTTTTCAACAGGATTAATATAGCCTTTTCAACTATAAATGAGGAAACGCTGTATTTCATAATATGGTCAAATCTGTTCAAGAGTCTGCGTTGTAAAACTACATCATCACTGTTTGCTCCAGCATCCCCACAGTTCTGCTTTACTTTCCCTACATTCTCTAGCATTCATTAATCTTACCTTGTTGCCTTTATAAAAAATCGAAACAAAACAACGTCATTTGTATCAATAAAATGTTTTCATTGACATGTTGTTTCAAAAAATACTTTACAAATATATTCTCATATTTATACCCAGAAAGTCCTGTGAGGTGAAAACAGTACATTGTAGTCCTTGAAGGCAGGCTCTTGCATACTTCAAAAACACCAACGCTTCAAAGCAGGAAAGAGGAAAATGTTAAATGATAAAGAAATGAAGACAGTCACAGGACCGTATTTCAGGCTGCAACTGGTACAGTTGCCAATGTCGATCTTCTCTTCAGTTTTAGCATGCAATCTGGAATAAAGTGAATTCCTGAAGTAGAGAGAAATACAAATACCAGTCCTGGATCACCCAGATCACTTCAGAGTAGCAATTACAGTGAAATAATCTTTGTACTTGTTAGCATATAAGGCAATAATCTTTTCTATACATAGTGAAGGTGCAGTTATTAGATTCATACACCTTTTATTCTGGAATTAAATATAGATACACAACCTGACACTGCTGTCTGCTGCTGCTGTTTTTCCTCCCCTTTATTTCCTTTCTTCCTTAAAAAGAATTGAAGTTGCCACATTAAATTCACAATGTAAAGTTTTTGCCTGTAGAAAATAGAAGTCTTTGATATATACTTTTTGGAAGAGGTTTTCCACTGAAATGTGAGACCCAGCTGAATTCAGATTCAGATTCCATATACTGCTTCCGTAATTGCGGAGGAAAACTTGCCAAACTCTAGAAAACTCTGAACTACAGCTGCCTGGTATTTGGACATTCCTGGATTTGTTTCCTTCTCTCACATAAGCATAAAACCACCAGCCACTGTACAGATTAAATTTAGGAAGGATAGATACCCAACCATCAGACATTGCATCAGAAATCTCATTACACTGCTTGTAGAGGTTAGAATGATAATTTCTGTTATCATTCTGAAGCAGCAGCTCACATTCAATATTATTTTTTTAATATATATTATATATTTGTGTAACAAAAAAGTCTTTTATTGTGCAAACTACATTTTTATACTAGAAGTCTGTATTAAATGCTACTGGAAATAAGAAGGCAATAATTCTCTGACGCTAACTTCAATGGTTTCATGGCCTCAGCCATGAAGCTCATGTTACTCTTAGAGGTTTCACAATTTTAGGGACTACTTTCCATTATCTCAGAACTTGTCTTTAAATAGCCGCAATTGTCTGTTGACTTGAAGAAAAAAACCTCTGAAACTACAGCTATTTCTGAATTACTCCCAGCAGAGGTGCTTAGCTGGTCTTCTGATCAAATGCAGCATTTACCATCCTGAGAGAAGGGTCCGCTTTCATGGGGCTTTTCCTACAAACCAGCCTTCCAACAGCGTGTGGAAGGCTAAAGACTGATTATATCTTGCTAGAGGTATCACTGCAGTTACAATTTTTGGTAGGAAAATGATGTCTATGTTTCTGATTTGACTCCAGCTCATTAATTCAGCCTAAGGCATATACTTTGAATGACAGAAACACGTTCTACAGAAGTCAGTATGTGCTCTTTATGGATAACATTGTCTGGACAGAGATCTCATTAAAATCTGTACTGGAACTCTACAGTCCTCCTCATTTGCTAGGCACACAAGCCAAAAATACATCTTATATAGCTTGGACTATCAATACTTCTCACAGAGCTACAGAAAAAGTGTCACACATATCCTATCTTACAGTTTTATATCACTCTATGCTGGGAGTAACTTACAAATGTGTCCAGTTACACTTCTGTAGGCACAGAGAAATCTCAGAACATCTACAAAGAATATGCAAGATGACTTCAGGGTCATGTCTCAAAATGAACAAAATTAATGAGTCCACTGAGAGAAACCAGAAGTATTTAACACACTGCCCTGGTGAGCTAGAATATTAACACCAAACATTGAAATAAGTGCTGAATGTTTAAAGCATGGACACTACATACTGCTCAAAGATCTTTTGATATGTTACATATATAAACATGAGGTAGGTTTTGTTCAATAACCTAGAATATTGGTAAGAATATTAAAAGCAAGACGAGAAGCAATGTGAGCTTACTGTAAAATAGAAATAAACACAGAGAAATAGTTCTTGTTTTACACCAAATGAACTTCCTGGAATAAAACTGAATCTGCTGCAATTCAAGTCTGTAAATGTGAGTGCAGGCTAAATTTCAATTAAAAAAAAAAAAATAGGATGGAACCACAATATCCCCTTCTCATGTGACTCGCATATGGTTACAGATATGTACAGTTACAAATTGATTTTACAAGCACCAGTAAGCCTACTAAGAATTGAACTCATTTCAGTCTCACTCAGCTCGGTGAGAATCTGACGTCTGTTTTCAGGTGCCATATTACAGTATGTTCTAGGCATACCTAGAAGTGGATGAAAGAATAAAATAGTTATAATAAAATACACAATTCTTTGATAGCTTACAGCACTAGCTGAACTAAGCAAGCTTAATAAATTTTCATATAGCTTTTCTTTTACTCTGGAGTAAAATCTTTTTACAGCTTTTTGATATTTAATAAGGACTATTATGAAATTGAAAGCATTGTAAGCAAAACACTTAGCCAGTGTATGTCAGATAAGTCTCATTGGAATGAAGCTAGGAAATCGGTCCTGTGTGATGTTACTGGATTTATTAAATGCAGTGTGATTTCAAATTTAAATTGTAAGTCTTTATATCTAGATTTACAGCTGTGCAAGCAAGTGTAAAATGCTACCAAATCCACTGTAAGTTATTTTACAAGGGCAGAGGCCTTATTTTGCTCTTATGTACAGCAGCGCGGGCCATTGCCTTCACAGAAATGAAAGGCTTCCCAGTCCAGTCTTTTATTTTTACCTTATGCTACAGAACTAGTAGGGTGTTGTTTTAAATGAGTGAAAAATGTCTAGAATTTCCTCTTCCCTACTATCCATACCTGTGGTACAGAGATAAATATTTGTATCAGGGACACTATGAAGCAGTGAAGAGAAGAGAGCTAGGCTGTACGTGTTGGTATAAGGTCCCATCATGCACAGTAATTTGCATGTCCTACTTTAAAACCTGGATTATATTTTAATTTTTTAAAAACCTTATGAATGCTTTGAAAGTTTCCTCATGTTTATAAATAAGCATTTTTCTTTTGGGAAGTCTTCTTTGCCTTTGTTTTTTCAACTTTTTCAGAATTCTGATAATTGCTATGGGAGGGCAGGGGGAGAATGGAGATGGATCAATAAACAAAAAAACCCTAACAGAGCCTCATAGGGGAAGCCTGTTAAATAAGGTTAGTGTGTTGTCACAGGATTTCACAACCAAGAATAAATGTATGAAGGAACAGCAGTCTAAAGTATTGAACTCAGTATGGTTAATTGGCTAGCAACCATGAAATCACACAGTGGCATTTTTGCATTCAATTCTCAGACTAGAATACTGCTCCATATAACTTAAAAGTACTTCTATATGTAACACACAACTTGATCATTTCCCCCCCCGCGTTCTTGCATATGAGTGATAGCAGTCTGAAAGTGATTTCTACATTTTATGTAAGTTAAAAACTCGTAACAAAAGCTTATTTTGCTTCCAAATTAGTAGATTGTATTATCTTTGAAAAGTCACTCACACGCAATGTGTGCTAAATATGGAGATTTTAGAAGACCGGTAAACTTACTAATGATCTTCTTCTCAAAAAGCTTTTAGATTTGAAAATGGTATCAGCCAAACCAAAAACATAAGCAAGCTAGACACTGCCCATGTCATAGGTCAAATCTGAGGAAATTAATCTTTTCCAGTGCATGATTTTACTTTTAGTTATGTCAAGTCTTCTGTGAACAGTCTTTATTACAAAGGCATTTTCACAAATGTAATCAAAAGGGCCCTACTCTAAAGAGAAAATGACTGATGTGCCACACATTTGATGTACAGATGAAAATTAATTAATCTTCATCAGACACAATGGATATTTTGTTTTATAGGGTTACTGTGGAATTGTCATATAGGTCTGAGTCAAAAAAATAGGAAATGGAAAACACATAATGAAGGAGAGAAGCATTTTCCGTGTGTATATCTGCAAAAAAATCAATTCCACCAGCTGTATTTGCCTATTTTTATGCCAAATACAGCATCAAAATGAGAATAGAACACAGCCACACTGTTTTTCTCAAAAATCTTTTTTTCTTTTGGAATAATTCGTGGCTCCTTCCTCCTGCTTGTTTTGATCAGTAAATGACAGCTTTTCCCAAAATATGGTGCTGTAGCAACAGCTAATGAAGGTCCCTGCTAGGTTGGAAAGGACTGGAGCAGGTAGATTTTTTTTCTTCCCCTCATGTTTAGTACAGAGAGAAAAGGTCCTTCATGTCAAATTGTAATATGAACTTATGTACTTAGCGGAGTGCGTCTTGGCATATCGTCACAATATGGCATATGTCACAATGGTGCACACCACACAACGGGAAATAGCAAAAGATTTTAAGTATAAATTAGTTCAAGTAAGTAAATGTCTACTATTTTTTCACAGCACTAAATCATTGCAGATCTTAAATAAAGCTTTTTTCTTTTGCTTTTTGTCACGCAGACCAAGTAGAATATTGGCTTATGCAAGTAAATACTGCTAATACAAAACAATGATGCCCTCATACTTGTAGAAATAAAATAAACTGTAAGAGGTCAGAAACTTTTCTACCAAAGTAGGTGTGCTTTGCTTCCTGTAATACAATTTGTTACCACTCTACAATGGTATATTTTAGTCAAAAGCATTTCTTACCTAAAAAATGGATTCTTTAAATCAAGAATGTTACCAGATTTAAATCCTGTCTGGTCCACCATAGCCACAATCTGAATATCATAACTTTGCCTGCATTGGAAAGAGAAGTATGAAAAAGAGGTAATGAAACTAAAATGCCTGTAACATCCTGAGTGAAAAAAACACCAGTGTAGTTGCTGTCTGAATAATAACCACTTAGTCATCAAAGGAAATTCATTTGCAGTGGTGTCAGTGGTATCAGTGCAAGGGCGTGATTATTTAATCATCTCTAAAGAAGTAACATTTAAAAGATGCTTAAGTAAGAGTCTGCATCTGAAAACATAATTTTGCACTGATAGTATTCAGTAGTGAAAGGTCTTTTTCCCCCTCTCTGTCAGAAATACTATAAAATTCAACATTAGCAAGTACAATCCGATGATTATTTCATGATCAAAAATATCTAACTGGCCAAACAGCATTAGGTACGCTGTGGTCATAATCCTGGATTTCACCAGGAAGGGTATTTTTCACAGGACTTTTGGCAAGAAACAAAGCTTACACAGAAAAGTAAAGAGGACCAGCCGAGGGCATACCAAAATGCCAAAGCTGACCAAAGCTGGTCCTCCTGCACAGACCAGCAACTGCTGAATTAGGCAGAGGTGCTACATTGATCCCAAAAGCAGATGAGCTTTGTGTCAGGACTCGGTGCTAACACATGGTTAAAGTCTTTCTCATTCTCAGTGTGGCAAGGTCACTAGCTCAGGCAGCCATGCTCCACTGTAGATAATGCCTTATGTACTGACATATTTACAGCAGTGGCTGTGTGCATGCTTTATGGCACATAGTGTTTCTTTTGTATATTAAAATATGAATCCATTTTACATTTGAAAGAGACATATCAAGATCTGTGTTATTTATTTTCTCCATGAAGAGTTTCTAAGCAGAAGATCTGGAAATTTGACAAATCACAAATCAAGTATTCATTGCTGATGTAATTAAAGAGCCCTGGAAACACTACTGACAGCTTTGATGTCACTCCAATCAGCTGACATGACAGCATGTCTCCCCTCTCCCCACAAAAAAAAGAAAGAAAAAAAAAAGATTCACCTTCCTGCACAGAGGAGGCTTTGTTTTCTGTTGAAACTATACATAAACATAAGCAAACCAGGCTGCAACTTGTGTGACCCCGTCACCTGGGGGTTGTTTTCAAAGCAAAGCATAGGAGTGGAGTTACCAAACACTGGACTGACAGCAGGAACAGCAGAGAAGTCTGGTGAGGACATATGCCCTTCCAACAGCAGCCATCTCCACTAGCCTCAGTGGAAGGACAAACAACAGGTGAAAAGCACTGTTCTTAAACAGGGGAGCATGTCCATACGGAATTTTTTTCAGAATTAAAAATGTAATGGATTTGGGATCAACCCTGCTTCTCCTTGTCTCTGCACAGGACTTGCTGAGAGACAGGGGATGTTGGGCCTTCAGGCAGACAACCAGGCTGCTGATGAAGACATGGCCAGAGGTTACACTATCAGAACAAGGTGTGTATAATGACTGGCCATGACCTGAGAAAACTGCTGTGTTTGAAAGCCAGCGGAGCGGAAAGCTGACAAAACCTGCAAGTACCACTGTGAGGGATGGCAGGATGTGACAGGTGGTTAAGGAGAAGGTATGTGAGAAGGAACATCAGAGGTAACTGGAGTGGAACGTGGAGACCTTTTGGTGAGCAGTCTCACAATGTTCACCTTGTGAGACTACATAACTGTATCAGCGATACCATATACATTGGTGATAGCACCAGAAATAACAAATGTGGGTACAAACATACCCAAAATTAACTGGTGTCTTCTGGGTACCTCTAACAAGAACAGCCACAGTACAAAATCTGCTTGGGAAGCTTTTACACTTACCGCTTATTGGCAACAAATAAGACTTTCCCTGAGAGAGTTTCCCCCTCTTTAGCAAAGAGGGGTGTCTGAAGAAGGCAGCGTACTTGATACCAGTGAGTGAGAGGTTCTGTCGGTGCAGTGGACAACCAAACAGTTACCCTAAAATAAACCAGAAAAACTATCTAGACTTTCTTTCCTGTCTTCTCCTTTCAGAAACAATGTTAAGTTGTTACACCTTTATGTACGTGAGGCCTCAACTGCTTACAATGAACTTTAAACTGTCTTCAAGTAAACTGGGAGAGTGATTCTACCCTATGTTGGGAAATCAATACGTTATGCCTCATTTTCTTTCTTTATCTATACTGTGCCTGTCCCCACCAGATCTTTGTGCCTAATTCAATTATGGAGATTCAAAAAACAGACTCTTCAGACTCCCATTTTCTCTTCTTTTCACATGGCCAGGACAGAGAATACTAATTTCTCTCCTCTCTTGCCACTCAGACAATTTCAATAAATTACAAGAAATTAAGGTTTGTCCCAAACGTGGCAATGCGATTCTTCACAATGGTACTTTCGTCCTCAAACAACGCTCCCCAAGAAGGTCGTGTACCTAATTTTCACTTGCAAGAGATATTTCAATATTATATTGAAAGGGCTTGTAGGTGCAAAGAAACAGATAACACAGGTAATACCACAAGCCCAATACACTGAGATTTCAAGTGCTAAGACAAAGAACTTCTGGAGTTGTAGAAACGTGAAAGAGATGCTGATTAAGCAATTGCCTACTCCAAAATGGAGGCCCTCTCAGTGGAGGATTTCAGTCAATTCCTGCAAGTCTGCAATTTTCTGTACTGTTTTAACTGATGTGGAGTTTCTGATTCCTTTTTTAAGATAAAAAGTTTTACTATCAGCTGTTAAAGTAAATACAAATGCACATATGCCTATTTTCTTTTAATGGATATACTATTCTGAATTCTTGACAATCTTCACTTCAAAGCCTAATAAAAGGAATTTATCAACACAAATAAATAGAAGTGCACTTTACAATTTATTGAAAAAAATCACCTCTTCTAAAACTAGATCAACTTAACTGGGAAATCAACAAACCTTATCTAAGAGCTAAATACAGATAGCTGAAATCTATGTATTGACTACCTGAGCAAATTTATCTAATTTTCGCCTACTTACTATACCAGATGAATGTCCCCATTTTGAAATAAATGCCTGGTGCTGCAGTGGAAAATTTTCCCAAGCCAAATTTTCTCTATTTGCATTTTGTTAGTTGGAACTTGCAACCTGCTCTCCTTTTTTTGCCCACAAACAAGACCAGCCCAAATGAGAAAATCCAGCTTATGTTCAAATGCTGCTGCTTTACTTAAAATGTAAACCAGAAAGGTCTATAATATTACAAAGAATCAGTATGGTGTGGAACAGTGCATTTTGACCCTCAACAATTACAAACTAGGTCACCACCAAATAAAGGTCTAATTCTGGCACACTTTGTATGAAAGAAGCAATTTTTCCCCCTGTAGTTAGTATTCCATAGGAAGAAGGAAAAAGTACTTACAGTGATCCTACAAATGCCACATCAAACCAGAAGGCCAGGCCATGGATTAGTCCAGACTGCATCATTTGGAAAACAAAAGGGATTTCCACTCTGCAGGAAAAAAACAATACACTGCCAAAGTAATTTCCAAAAAGTACTGGAAATTCCACCAGAAACCTACCCTGTACTAATTTATGAATTTCCATTCTTATTCATCAGGTTATGTCACATTTTTTCCATATATTTAATGGCACTGATCTAGGTGTTAAGGTTTTTGTGTGCCTTATTTGATAGAAGAATCAAATGTGCCACTACACACGTGTTACTGCATCATTTGAGATGCAACACTGAGACTGTTATAAATATAGGGATTCAGTCTTTCCAGTGGAAAATTTCCCATTGCATTGAAGGACGTGGATTTAGTTTAAATACTATTTTGAACAGGTAAATGTTCTACTACAAATTTGATAAACACAACTACTGGAATCAGAAGGAAAAACTGACCTGCTTGGGCAAGGGCTGGAATATTTTCCCTTCCAAAATAACTATTACTGGGCTACGTAGTTGAACCCAAATCTCACCCACTCTTGCAGAAACATATCATAGAACTAGGATTCAGGTATGAACATGTTATTTCTGAGAACCACTGCAGGAAATCAGCCCTAGCCAACTGAAACTGGAAAGCAATTCTCCAGCTGCTTCCCCCCTCTTAGAGCAATTCTTCTCTCTCACTAGACCACGTCACTTATACAATTAGTTGTGAGTCATGTTGAAACAACAAGGGTTCAGAGCTTCAAAGACAGTCTGTGATATTTTCCCCTTATGACAGTGTCTTGCAAAGACTTGAAGTACTCCTTCAAGTTCTCCCATATGGTAGATTTTATTTCACAGACGTGCTGAGAAGGAGGCTTCTCTGCTGTCACTCTAGGACACAACGGATGCAGGTTGTTTTATATATAAGATTTTCCAACTAAAGATTTGAAGGAGCTCTGGAGGGAAGTAATGAAGTACAGCTGACTCCTGTTAGACTGGAAAATGTTTAAAGAGATACACAAGAGTTCAGCAAGGCAGCTTGTGATGACACCATTTGACAAGGTCTTTTAGGATGTCTACACATAAAACCAAAAATTGCCTTGTAACTAGAATTAAATGTGTCCCAACATATAATGCTAAGAAGTAAGCAATGTCCTCCGGAGCCTCTTTTATCCCTTTCAGTAGGAAAATCTTGTGAACTGATCTGTCTCTCGTGCTTTGCAGGCTCACGAACAAGCTTCTCTGCTAATACAAGACAGATCATCATGCAGATGAACGCTCCGGTCCATTGGGAGTGGTGTACTGATTGTTCTGTCCTGCCACCTTCTCTCCCCCACGTCCACCACCAAAGTTCCCTCTGCCTCTGAGCACCAACGATCAACAGCCAGGTACAAAAATGAAAGATGAAGAGTTGGTTGCTGGTGTCTGCTGACCTGTGCAAATCTTCCTCAGCAGCTTCCATGAAGTTAACAGTGTACTTCACTGTCCGTGCCATCAGAATTCTCACATCAAAAGTATCCTATGGGGGTAAAAAAAAAAAAAAAGAAAAAGAAAAAAAAAGGAGTTACAAGTGTTACCATTCTGTCTTGTCAGGGTATAAACTTGTTTTCTGTTAAAAAAAAATAGGAAAGAAGACGAAAATCAACCTTCACCCGAATAAACTGATTTTAAATATTTATTTTTTTTAGCATCCCTTAGAACAGTGTTAGATTTTGCAATATTATCAGGATTTAATATATTTTATAGCTTACATATATATCAAAGTCTGCTTATTTCAACCTAGAAACAAGAAAATCTGTCCAGAAATTGATCACTTGTAAAAAAAAAAGGGGGGGGAGGGGGCGCATTTGGCTGGTTTATTTAGGGTTGGTTTTTTTTTTTAAACTACGCACATTTTAATGTGCTTTTCTGCATTGCACAGTTGGGTAAGCTGAACTAAACCAGTACGGAAATACTTGAAAATTAAATTATGAAGTATAGGAAGCAAAATTACTTAATACAGATTACTCTACTGAAAAACGTTGGGAGTGGTCAGTCCACAAATGAAAACTTTTCCCTTCATTTTTCTTTTTTTTTAATTACATGTACTAATCTGAATCTCCCATACTCTTTCAGAAGTAAAGCAAACTCTTAACGTAAAGGCTTATGTCACATCCCCCGCAGTGAATCCATCTAAGAACTAGAATCTGTCTGTAGTGTAAGGGGAAGCCAAGGAGATAGGCATTTTTTAGAAATAAATAACAATTTAATGTGGTTTTTATTAGGCAATGCATTTCTGATCCTCAAGGGAGGAGGAATCTCCACCGAAAAATCAAAGCCAAACACATACACCATACAGGATGCAAGTATGTACCACAGTCCTACAGATTACTCCATTCTCAAACTGAAAGCCAAAGAGCCAGCACTGAGAATGACCATGCTGTAGTTAAAGATATGGCTGAATGAAATGGACAAATGAAGAGTTTTCTTATATCCATCTCAAGTACTAAAAGCAGTGAAGTGCAGAAGGTCACATCAGTAATCTGACGGTCTTTCCAGACTTCTGGACAGGTTTTAGGGTCTCCATGTGACAGCGGCTACACTGCTGTCGCTACTTAAAGCAGTTCACCTAAAGCTGGCCACGATTCGTTGCAGGCAAATTTCTGAGAGTGAATCTTTTCATTGCACCTACATTGAAGCTTTACACTGGGGCAGGGGGTGGCGGGTGGGGGTTGATTAGGTTCTTTCCCCAGAGAGGTGAGAAGGATTTCTCCGACATTCTTTCTAACTAGGTAACACCTTGACTTTTACTAAAAAGAAAGAAGGAGAACAGCAGGTGCTAGATCCGAGTTAGCAATAAAATGAGGCTATTTCCATACTAAAAAATGGTTGTTTCCTAATATAGAAACATGTTTGTTTGGCTGCTTTCTCTTTTCCTTTAATTTGTAAATCAAAGATGGGAAGGGAAAAATCAAGGTCAAGTCATTTTTTTAAGAGACTGGAAACACTGAGGGAGGGTAGCTGCATGTTACGTAGACAGTTGCTCACATGCTGTGTCTTCCTAATGTGTGCGTATCTCTAGACATCTGTTATTCATAGCAAAACCAGGAATATTACATTTAGTAGTAAACCTTTGACAGCAGCTCTGTTTGCAGAGTTATTTCCTGGCTCTCAACAGCCACAGAACTCTATTAAACAAGGAGGCTACTGTACCTCTGGGATTTTGTGGAGGGGATGAGATAGGGAGGGGGAAAACCACAAAAAATAACCCCCAGACATACAAACTTACCACAATAGGTTGTCGGAAATACTCATCCACAGCTGCACTGCGCAGACTGGACAGGTTGACCCCATAAAAGCATTCTTGGTACCTAAAACAAAAAAGGTTTAGGGAAAAAATGGGGGTTTTTTTCTGGGTTCCAACCAGACCCAGGCACAATAACTGCAAATGGCAGGAGAAGTGTGGCTCCTCTTTCCCTTTCTCTCATCTGCCAAGAGAAAAATTGCAGCCCTCCTTAGCTAACTCTACCTTTCCCACAGACATCCTATACAGCTCTGAGGTGACAAGGTCCCCTCTAACTGACATACGAACACGTTTCACGCTATGCTTCTGAAAGAACCCACGCAACGATCAGAGAATAGGGAGAAGGGCTGAGGCACTCTTAAGGTATTTTGTAATCTTGAGCTATTCCAGAATTAGGGGTGGACCTTGTATAAATCAAAATAGTGATGAGGTCTTTTCAGATCTCAACAGGTCTGTTCAGACTACAGGTCAGTTCCTTTTTCTTGACATTAAAAAGGAAAATAAAGGTCATCCTATACCAACTGAACAGGGGGGAAAAATAGTATTTTTATCTTACCAATTTATGCAAATGTGCATTTAATATGTATTCAGACTATTTCCAGTATGAAATTTGAAATGAAAATATACATGCTTGCAGTAATCTTCCTCCTGCGTATAACCCTCTTATCAAGTCATTGAAAAGTTTAATAGGTATCTTTACTTCCAGATAATATAAACAAAAGGGGGTGGAAAGTGGAAACAGCAAGGGAGCTCAACTCCATGTGATGGAAGTGTCATCTAGATACAAAACCTTGGTCAAGTCTTCAGAAGCACTTTTCCCTTTTTAAGGGAAACTTTCAGTGTTTGTCCTCATTGTTACAACATCCTTCAACTCCTAAACTATCATAACTTTTTTCGAAGTGTTTGTTAGTCTGAGTTAGTCTAAACCAATCTGGCAATATCCCTTTAATACTGATAAATTCTGCATTACGAGTTCTATGCTAATTGCATAAAGGGAAGATGCCCAGATGACTGTATGCCTTGAAGGTATCTGAGAAGATATCTTAAGGAAAGAATTCAAATAAGCACAACAGAGGAAATCAGCTGACGTCAGTAAGTGCAAGTCATCTTTTACCCTTTTCCATATGTTTTCTGTACTGTATAATTGAGTTGTTTATTTATCACTGATGAGAAACACTGAAAAAATACACACTGTTTTTAACCACTTGCTGCATATTTATGCTTTGTATCTTTCTATCTTCGCAAGGTTTTCACCAACAAAGAGAGCAGTCTGCTCTTTTATGGTAGACTGTACATTGGCACACTTTTAGGAATCATTACTAGTAAATACAAATTAATATGCAACTCTGAAGCTCAACAGTAAGCCACTCTATAGGCCTGAAGAGAAACAAAACATACTCACACAGTCTCATAATTGTTATTACTGTACAGATCCAAGACAATAATTCCAAGTGCATGAGAAACATGTAGCCTTTCCTTTGTAGAGCAAACAGGCTATACTATCTGCTGCATTTAATGTTAGAACACACACAGCATGATTTTTGCATAGGACTTTGATGGGTTTTAAAGTCCTGGTGCCTTTACCAGATGAAAGTTCAAACTGCAAATTTAGGTATTTCTTTCAGTCTTTTGCTCAAGTACTATCATCCAACTGGATCCAAAACTATGTTCAAGCTCTAAGACCCAGGATATAGATTTAGCTAAATAGGAAAGCATTTATTACACACAAAACACATCTTCTGTTCTGAGTAACAAAGCTGGTCAATGAATGAAAACTGTTCCTGAGGCCTGGAATCTGACACTTATCAAATCACGGGCTGTGGCCGACTACTTCCTGATGGTTTACTTCAAATGCCCAAGAAAGCCCTGAGAAAGTGCTTTGTCTGAAATAGGGCTTTTATAGCTCCAGACTTATCAGGATAGACAGAACTTTTAATAATAAGAACATGAATGTCCTAGAGCGGTGCAGAAGCAGAACTACTGCACGCTCACTCGGGAAACTTGGATCCTACATTTGGTTGAAGACATGAGACGCGCTCGCCGAGGAGACCAGCTCCAGTGCAGGTCAGTCCGCACCGGGGAAGGGAATCGCGTCAAAAAAGGGTCGGCTAGGGGCTCGTTTTTAAGGCTTTTTAAAGCCAGGAAAAGCGGCTAGCCCGGGCCGGCACCCGGCACCTCCGGGGGGCGGAGGCAGCTGAGGAGCCGAGGGCGGAGCCACCACCCCCGGCGGCAGGTGTGAACGAGCAGGGGGTGAGACCGCCCTCCCCCCTCATAAAAGAAGCCCCTCGGGAGCGCAGCGACGTGGTCGCTGGGCACCGAGCAAACAAGCGGCGGGTGGGCGTTCCCTGGGTGTCACCCGCGGAACCACCCGGGAGCACCAGGACAAGGGTGGGCTTCCTGGGCTGGAGAAACGGGCAGCCAAACACGGCGTGACACACCAGTCCAGTCACAGCCGTCTGCACGGCAGTTCGCGCAGGACAGCGCTGAAAGACTGCCAACCCGGCCAGGTAGCGATGGTAACTACTCGCAAGAAGACCGTGGCATCCATGAGTTCCACACCCACCAGGTCTGATGCAGCATCTCCGACGGAGCTCCTGTAGGAACGTGCTGCCACACAGACACCAGGCTGTAGGGTGTGCCCTGCTCTTGTGCCGGTGTCGGATGGCAGTGATGGGCACGCCTGTGGGAGATGTGCCCAGGTAGAGGATCTCCTCTGACTAGTCATGGAGTTCAGGGAGGAGGTAAGTAGGTTGAGGAGCATCAGGGAATGCGAGAGGGAGACAGATACTTGGAGTAGAATCCTGCATCCCACGACAGAAAACCAGCAGGCAGACAGAACCCCTGCAACAGAGAACTCCCTATCCTCTATCACCTCAACTGAAGGTGGTGACCTGGAGGACAGGGGGCAATGGCAGGAATTTCCTGCATGGCGCAACAGGTGCCGCACTCAAGACAGCCCGGCGACTACCCCATCTTCCAGGTGCTATTATGGAACAGGTACAGTGCTCTGCAGAGGAACCTGGATGATGATGAGCACAATAGTTCTCCTACCTTGGAGGCATCAGCGAGGTCTAGTCAGACCTCTCCCTGCATCAAAACCTCTGCGGTAAAGAAGAAAAGACGGGTCCTTGTCATAGGTGACTCCCTACTGAAGGGAGCGGAAGGCCCAATATGCAGGCTGGACCCGGTACATAGGGAGGTCTGCTGCTTCCCTGGGGCCCAGGTCAAGGATGTGAAGAGGATGCTTCCTTCCCTGGTACGGCCCTCAGACTACTACCCACTTTTGCTCTTTCAGGTAGGCAGCGACGAGGTAACAAAAAGAAGTCCAAGGGCAATGAAGAAAGATTTCAAGACCTTGGGACAGCCGGTCAAGGGATCAGGAGCACAAGTTGTGTTCTCTTATATCCCCCCAGTTGCGGGGAACGATGAGGGGGAAAATAGGAGGAGGCAGCAGATCAATGCCTCCTGGTGGAGGGAGGTCATCCTCCCCCTCTACTCTGCCTTGGTGAGGCCGCACCTGGAGTACTGTGTCCAGTTCTGGGCTCCCCGGTTCAAGAGGGACAGGGAACTGCTGGAGAGGGTGCAGCAAAGGGCTACAAAGATGATTAGGGGACTGGAGCACCTCTCTTATGAGGAAACGCTGAGGGATTTTGGTCTCTTCAGTCTGCAAAAAAGACAGCTGAGCAGGGACCTTAACACTTCTAAATACTTCAAGGGTGGGTGTCAGGAGGATGGGGCCAGGCTCTTTTCAGTGGTGCCCAGCGGCAGGACAAGAGGTAACAGGCACAAACTTGAACATAGGAAGTTCCACTTAAACATGAGGAGGAACCACTTTACTTTGAGGGTGGCAGAGCTCTGGAACAGGCTGCCCAGGGAGGCGGTGGAGTCTCCGTCTCTGGAGACATTCAAAACCCGCCTGGATGCAATCCTGTGCAACCTGCTATAGGTGACCCTGCTCTGGCAGGGGGGTTGGACTAGATGACCTCCAGACGTCCCTTCCAACCCTATGATTCTATGATTTGTTGGTTCTTAGAGCACTCAGTAACCTCAGAAGTATTTAATTCTCTAGAACAATCAATGTCCTGGGCACCCATACAAAACTACAACTATGTGGAATGATAGGAGGACTGATACTATAGCCCTCTGCTCTGGGGACATCTCAAGACAGCAATAAATTATATTGTAAGCACACAAACTATTTTGTCTAGGAATATATCAGACAGAACCTGATATACAAGGAGTGTCATCAAGGGTAATTGCGTGACATTTCATGAGAATGTTTCAAACAAACTAACCCCAGAAAACATTAAAAGTAGGTAATAAAAAGATCTGTCAAAAACGGGAGACATCCTTTTGCAAAGATGGGTAGAGGAAAGACTGCAGTATGTTGCGACTTAGATACCAACCTGATAACTAACATAATTACAAAGTATTACTACAGCCTGTGATAATAATGTCAATGACAAAACCACTCGGTGCAAAGAGAAATTAGTTACTAAAGCAGACTTGAAACATCTGATTTTCCCCTTTATGCAATTCTCTGGAAGCCTTGCAGTAGTTGATAGATAATTCAGCTTATTAAATGTAGGCATGTAGAATAACTGGAATCAAATCATGACAGGTAGGTACAGGTGAAGTTCTCTTTTTTTTTTTTTTTGTTTTGAATGCAGATGGTGTATTTATGTTAACAAACTATAAGAAACTAATCTAGCTGGACCATTTAGTCTCAACTGTACAATTCTTAAACAAGAAAAGGCAGCAGAATTTTTCCCACCACCAATAACATCACCATATATGTCAGTGTTCATCGATGTACACACACATGCACTGTATCTACCCCCCAGGTATTCCACAGAGATCTTACATTTATTGCAAATGAAGATGAAGCTTCCCAAGCAGTCTGAAATTAAATGCTTTCATTGTGGCACTAACATTCAGTCCTGTATAGACCTGGAAAAAAAAGCTATATTTCTGCTTCAAACTACTAAGTATATATCTATTTTCTTTATTAAGTGATGAAAAATCTGCATTGTGGTACAACATTATGCTTCAGTCTTGTAATTTATGTATCATTGATGTGTCATGTATATAAACAAAAATAACAGGATCTTTGGGAAGAGGGTCCTGAATGACAGCTGAGATGTAAAAACTCATCAGAAGTTACTTCTACCTTCTTTTCTCAGTCTCTTAGCATAGAAAAATACTGTTGCAGTTTTTGTGATCATAAATATGCAACGCAAACATTTCATAACTGGCTCAACCTACACAGTGAGACAAAAGACCACAAACTGGCTGTATAAAGTAACATTGCCAGACAAAAGTTTCAGCATGTAAATCACTCAAATTTCTCTCACTCCTTTAATCACTGTAGAAATAGGAAGATTTTGTCACAGCTCTACTTCAGGGATAGCCAGAAGAAACCTTCTGAGTAGGAGCAGTTGTACTGTAACTTAGGCGTGGAAGAAAATATTGTCTTTAACCTGTGAAACCAACCAATAGGTTTGATGAAGACCACTTCATGTTCACATTCCGAATTGCAAACTGAAAGAACTGTTAAGAGGCTGCATTTATCATCTTCCAGAAGATTTAAAAATAAGTTAACCCCAGAATTCCACAGTACCTTTTATCCAAAACCTTTAAATAATAATCTCTAAATGGCCAATTTCTAAATTAACAGATCTGTATCACATGAAGGACTGGAGATGTTTAAAAATAAACCTGCTGTTTGCTGAAATGGAATCATCTCAATTTCTCCTCATTAGAATATTGGTGTAAATTTTCCCTCCTATATAGAGCACAGCAACAGCTCAACAGTGGATAGTAGCAGTATGATACTCCAAGGCAAAAGCAGTACAACTTACGCTAGATAAAGCTGCATGAAAAGTTGAGGTGGACAGAAAGTAACTACCAAATTGGAAGTTGTTCAGGACATGGGAATTAATACTTATTCTCTGTAAAGGCTGCCAAGGAATCTTTCCTGTGCTCAGGCACCTGGGACCTCAGGCAATACCGTGATCACCATCCACAGCATACTACGCTTTGGTGTAGCAAAGGAAACAGTAGCACCTGATTCACAGTCAACTCTTCGTCTCATGATGGATGCTCCATGGAGTCAATTCCTCTTTCAAAGAGAGACCCAGTCAGCTCTATCACTTCCTGAGAGATCCTTTAGAGTTACATGATAAACAGTACGACTGTAGGCCAGAGCAGAAGTGAACGTGGAAAACGTAAAAGCATTCTCCTCCAATGTTGACAGATAGGCTACGCTGAATGAAAGAACTGATTTAATTTTTAACCTTTACTGAATCTTGGATAAAAATAAAATGACATAAATAACCATTACCAAAAATTGGCTCTGGAGTAGTGTTCCATGTACAGCTGCTCATCGGAAAAAGGAGCCAAATGAATGTCACTGTATGTTGGGAACATCATTCCTAGTAAACAAAACAGAATATAAAGTAGAAAGGCAAGTATTCAAGAAGCATTTGGACAATGCTCTTAAATACATGTTTTAATGTTAAGGTTGCTCCATGTGGAGTAAGGAGTTGGACTCGATGATTCTCCTGAGTCCCTTCCAACTTAGGATATTCTATGATTCTACTGTCCCCAGACGTTTCTACAGAAATGTCTTCACTAGCAAGAAACCACCATTTCAGAAGTAGCAATCATCATACACTTCAGATATCTTAACATTTATTTTCATTAATGCATGAGTTACTGAAATGTGAATATGCTGAAGCAGTTAGTAAAAAACTCAGTCCAGAAAAATTTATGGAACAGCCCAGAATACGTAAAGTCCTAATAATTTTATGTTCCTATATCAAATATTTGAATTATTTAGCTTCCTTCAAATGAAGTGAAATGCTATCTATTAAATACCTTCTCAACACTCTCCAGTGGAACTGTAGCACCTTCTTTGCTTATAGCTAACCTAATAAATATAACATCTGTGTGAACAAGTTGCATTAAAGCTCAGACTTAATCTTGAATTAAACTGCTAGGTATGGTTCTGGTCAAATTTAGAAGAATAGTTATACTCACTTCACTCTTAAGAGTTTTATCTAGGAAACTCATAGCAAGTCAGAGTAAATACTGAAAATTTTACAAATACAAAAATGGGTACTACACCTTTTTTTTTTCTTTTCTTTTTTTACAGACGTTGAAGTTGAGAAACAGAATTTTATTTGCATGAAGTGGCAAATCAGTGACAGAGCAAGGAATGAAATCCTGATCTACTAGTTTGCATGAATCCATTTCCATTAGGATCTTGCACTCTAACGGCTCAGGAAATCAGAGGAATTACCTTCCATTATTTTCTGTGGACAGTGTATCAGACTGCCTAGCAGCTTAAATGAAAGCCCTTGTATTCTATTGTACGTGTGTCAATGGAAACAGGAAACAAAGCCTGGTCATTTTGAACTACACTTGAGCATACTTCTTCACCCTTTTTTAATCTGGTATAAAACACAATGCAAAATTGAAGGGGAGGACAGGTAAAGGAGGGGAGGGAAAAGAAAACAGCTTTCCTTTTCTAAGTACATCATGTAGGCAGAGTCCACAGGAACTTAAATAAAGAACAACACCCACTCACAGAATAGGCATGCTTTTTAAGACTGGCTGTGGGGAGAGCATTAACAAGTTTGCAGAGAATTTCAGACAGAAAGTTTCCAAACCTAACTGCTACTAAATATTAGCAACTTACTCAAAATGTCACAATTTCAGCTCACTTCTCATACAATCATTAAGTTTAATAATGACCACATAAGGTGATTCATTCCCACTGTAAAAGTAAGCAATCAGAAAGTTAGGCATGTATCTTTAAAAGTATTCACTCATTTAAAACTGAAAATGAGCTGCCTACTGATCAGTTTACAGGAGCCCTCCTCTGAAACTGGGCCCTAAGAATCTAAACGTGAGACTTAAGATCAGTGGATGAGTTGGAAAATAGTACCCAAACGGGCTTTGCAAGTTTGAAACAACTCAACATCAAAGTCATTAGCTCTCTGCATTGAGACACAGATCCAGCCCATGCTTCAAGAACTTCCATGCTGCAGAAATTCTACTGGAAAAAGGTCTCTTTTAAAGGAGACTTTTAAAGAGAGACTTCATAGTTCATTTTCAGCAGTTCACGTAGAAAGATTTGTCATTCAGCAACTGGATGCCCAGATTTGGCTCTCAAAGATTCCCATAAGGCCATGGAACTTAAAGATTGCCTTCAAAACTCCTCCAGACACAAGAGGGATGAAAGACAGAGCACTGAATGCTGTGAATCTCCCACATGTCACTCAAAAGTCAACATCCAAGCATTAGAATAAGGTATTTGGGAGAAGTCCCATGAAAGGAAATCAAAACAAATTGAACTTCACAGTCTTCCCAAAAACCATACATTAGAGTCTTGCCACAAAAAAAAAAAAAAAAAAAAAAAGCGTATCCTTATTTGACCATTCTGCTCTCATTTACATTCCACTGTCTGGCAGTTGAGGCTAGTGTGCCATCATCTATTGCGATATGTTACAACAGAGATGCAATCATATTGTATACAGCAGCAGGTTAAGATTAAAACACAAGCAGAACTCAGCAGCGCAACAGCAGCACACTCAAAAGCTACTTGCGCTGTGAAACAGCCAGAAGTCAGAGCACAGCACAATAGCAACGGCGGCTGCCTCATTATATTAATTCCCTTGGGCCCCCTAGATGTTGGTGTTAGAGATGGAATGAGGGTATAAAACCAGACAATCCTGGACTACCAATTCAATAATTCTTTTTCTTCTTCTTTCAGAAGCTTTTTATCTTTCTTTCGCTACGTGGGGGCGGGGGAGCTGTGGTGACACACTCACCGTTTGACTTCAACCATTTTTTGGCATGAAGGTAACTTTCCAACATCCTTTCATTGAACAGCATATAACCCATCGGTTCAGAAATTACCACATCAACACTCTCAGGCAGGGAGATCTCCTCAATTTTTCCAGACAGAACTGTGATCTTGTCAGAAAGGTTGTTGCTTCTCACCAAAAGCTGGAGGAAAAACAAAAGCATACAGAAAGTGTTGACTCCTTTGATTAGCAGAATTTATATCAGAGATCTTTAATTAGCATTAAACCACCCATAATGTAAACCAACTACCTCGTTCTATTAATCAGACTAAAATAGAAAGGTAACGTATTTTTCCCTGCTAATCAGAATTTCTAAACACTGAGGCTCACTGGAGCAAACTCCAGGAAATGCATTGTGTGGAATCAGCAGGTGACAGTACAAGTACTGTTGCCCTGTAAGAGATAACTGTAATCAATATCTACAAGAAAAAATATCTATCTATCAGGGAAAGATGGCTATTTTAATTCAATACATAAGATTACAAAGAAAGGGTTTCATAATTCTCCAAATTTTTAAAAATTCTGTTCTTGAGGGAGTTACATAGTCATAAAAGGATGAAGAAACTCAAGTGCTAAAAAGTTGGCAGTAAGTAATTTCTAAGCGTAAATGGCGCATATTCACATAAACACATTTAAATGGGCCAGTTCTTAGAGCCAGGATACTGGAGATTTATCCAATTCTATGTGCATAGTGAACCTCGGAGCAAAATGTTTAATGAACAGAAGAAATGGACCTAAAATTTTATATTCAACCCAGCAAGTTATAATGGAAAAGAACAACCTTTTCAAAGCCTCTGTATATCTAGACATATACCTATGCATACCCTATTTGTGCTGTACTCAGATATACAGGGAAATATCTAAACCTTTTATGTTTAAATAAGGAGTAGAATCTGGGCTATTCTGGCACAAACTTATAAAGAAGCAATTATTTCACACTAATTTGAGGTGTCTGCTGGAAGACTCTGTAAAATGAAGCACCCTTTGCAACAGCACAGTAGGAGATTTGTATTGATGTCCAGAAATACCAGGAAAAACAAGTATACGCAATCCAGTAAGTAACAGAAAACACTCACTCACAGATGTACTTGCGCTGGTATGATTGTAACATCAATAGAAGTGCACAATTACTTCAGCAAACCTTTTCCAAAACAGACTGGGCCTTAGGTCACAGCGATCAAACTTATGACTCATTCTAACTAACGAAAGACGGACTAATGTTATTAGCTAGTTCACTGAAATGTGAATATGCTAAAGCAGTCAGTAAAAAACTCAACCCAGAACAACGTATAGAAGAGACCAGAATACTTCATAAAGTCCTAATAATTTTATGTTCCTATATCAAATATTTGAATTATTTAGCTTCGTTCAAATGAAGTGAAATGCTATCTATTAAATAACTTCTCAATACTCTCCAGTGGAATTGTAGCACCTTTTTTGCTTATAGCTAACCGAAGCTGTGTGAACGATTTGCATTAAAGCTTGAATGATACGATTAATCATTTTCAGCCATAACCTACCAATATAAACTACATGCTAATATGATAAATAAAACCACTACAGAAAACAAAAATAATTGTATGCCAACATGCTATCAATTAGGTAAATAACATTTCTGCTTCTTTTGCTGAGAAGTGTTTGTATCAATTTCTAAGAACAGGTTGACAGATTTTGGTTTAAAAGATCTTTATAACACAGACTATGTGAGCAGACACATGATGTGATTTCATTTTGGAAATGAAATTACCATTTTTCTCACAGGAGAATTCTGAATCTAAAAATAGCTGTCAAATAACAGCTCAGCAGCAGCATGGATGTGCAAAAGCAAGAATCCTAACTCATTTCAGAGCGACCGATAACTCACATAGTCCGCTAGAGGGCAGCAGAAAATTACAATACCTCTATCACATGCAGTGCAGATGCTTGTTTTAGGAAAATTTTTACTTTTACTGTAAATACTAGGATGGAGACAAACAGAAAAGTTTTTTCATTGCTATTTTGCATTATTATTATTATTACACAACTTAAAAAAAAATCTTCAATGTTTATTTGCTTTTCTTCCCTTAGATACAACAAAACCAAAGAAAACTCTAAAAAACACTGTCAGTACTAATCACCTCCTTTAGAGTGTGGCTATGACTTGGTAAAGCTAAAGTTCCCTGTGCTTTTGGCCTTCTGAATCTTAACACAGGTAGAAGGTCCATTTTTAAAAGGAATTTAGCCTAGGTTTTGGCTACAGAGTCTCCGGGAACAGAAACCTCTGCTTATACACACGAAGTTCTTCTCAGTGTCCCACCCATACGCTCTGATAGTGGTCTGAAGAATCAAGGCAATTCTGCATCTGCCAAAAATCTCAGTCTGTGCTCCGAGACTGTCAGGAAGCCAATGAATGCCAGTTCAAGCAAGTATTTTTACATGCATATCTGAGACAGACTAGATCAAGAAGTTGATTTATTTCAGGGAGAAGACAACTCGTTTTATGGCAGCTATTTTTTTTTGTGATTTTTACACCTGTTTAATTAGAGTTAATTAATACTTCATAGCTAGCTGGATTGGTGGCAATTAAAAGCAGGTTTTGAAAGTTTTAAACATCTACCTTTTTTAAAATCATTTTTTAAACACAACGATGACTTTTCTGAAACTGAAATTTACCACGCATTGATGAACTCTGATTGGTGGCTCATTATCACATGAACAGAAGCAAAAATCAATTAATTGACATGAAATATCGGAGAGCTACAGTCTCCCACAAATTCCATGCACCTCTTTTCTACAAGAGTAACATTCTACATAAGTAATAGAAATAATTTGCAAGAGACACAGAACACAAGCATATTCTATGAAATGCACATAAAACACTGTTATCGTCTACTCCCAGGCACTATTAGTCCAAAACTGAGATGTATAAATAAATAAATAAATAAATCACTTTGAGGAGGCTATAAGGAGGAGGCTAAACATCTATAAACTAACTCTTTGTCCCAAATATTTCTATCTGGTTTGAACTGAACTTATTTCTGACAGGATTATTATGTTAATTCACCCTCTGCAGCACGTTCATGACTTGAGGGTTTTAAACATAGAAAGTTATTTCTGCCATCACCAATATGACTTTGGTGCTCAGACAGGAATATTGGGCATGCCATTTAAAAAATATGCCTTAAACAAACTCTTTCTTCATCTCTTATACGGATACCCCCAACACATATCTTCATCTTGACAGCTTGCTGTTTTTACTAATCTAATTGGAAGCTTCTTTTCTAAATATTAGCAAATTTTGTGTCTTTAAAAAAAAAATCTTATTGTCAACTGAAGAACAAGCAGCTAAGGGTGATGGCAGTACAGTTTTTTAATTCAGTGCCTTTGGGAATCAATAGCAAATCTGTGGCAAAAGGAGAGGAGGCATATCTGAGTGGGTGTCTTAACAATGTTTTCACCTCCCACACGGTTTTTCATAAAATCCTGCAACCACCAAGTTATGGTCAGCAAATTGTGTATGAACAAAAGGAGCAAAGTAGTTTCAATATTTCATGGCTTTAGTGAAGGAAAAAAAAAAACCCAGGGCGGGGGGAAAATACCACCCAGTATCTTATAATTTTTGTCAGCGACTGAAAGGAATGTGTTATTTTCAACAGCCACACTCTCTTGAGATTCTCTGGGATTTCAGAAGACTTTGAAAGCAGGGCAAGATTGCCGTGAGATGGATGATAAAATTGATACTTTAAAATAACATACAAACAGTTAAATTTGTATCTGGTATATGCATTCACTTCAAATGAGCTGCACCAGCCTGCCACCAAATGTGCCCATGTTGGTGTTCTGGCTATTTTTTCCTTTCCTTCATGGCAGCATTCACAAAAATTAAATGCTCAAAAGCCTTTTGCAAAATAGTAAGGGTTTGTTTGACAACAAACAGATGAAAACAGATCTCTCTAATACACACAGGTAAGCAGAAACTTCTCACATACATCTCTCCTCATGAAAGGTCCAGTTTTATATCCAGACACAGCAGATCTCTCACCCAATGAAACAGAGAAACAAAAAGAGTCACAAAACCATTCTGTAAGCCTAATAAACGATGTCATGGATCATACAAAGCTATGAAGCCTTCTTACTGCAGCTAAAGGAGGCATCATGCTCGCAGGCTCTCCTCCTGCCAGGGCACTTCAACCACCCCAACACCTGCTGGAAAAGCAGCACGTGAGCTGTAGGCAATCCAGGAGACTCGTGGAATGCATCGAGGATAACTTCTTAAGGCAGGTAATAGACAGCGCTACCAAAGGGGATGTGATACTGGACCTGATGGCCACCAATGCAAGCGAGCTAATCGGTGACGCCAAGAGTGGAGGCAGCCCGGACTGCAGTGATCATGTACTGGTGGTGCTCACAGTCCTCAGGTACACGGGTCAGGAGAAGGGTAAAGTCAGGACCCTGAATTTTAGGAAAGCAAACTTCCAGCTCTTCAAGGAATGCTCAACAGGACGCCCTGGGAAACTGCCCTCTGGGACAAGGCAGCAGAACAGAGCTGGCAGATCTTTAAGGACACTTTCTGTCGAGTGCAAGAGCTCTCGATCCCCAGGTGTAAGAAATCAGGAGAGGAAGGCGAGAGACCAGCATGGATGAGTTGAGACCTGCTGGTCAAACTAAAGGGCAAGAAGGAAATGCACAGGCAGAGGAAGCAGGGACAGGTATCCTGGGAAGAGTATAGGGACGCTGACGGGTTGTGTAGGGATGAGGTCAGGAAGGCCAAGGCACAGCTGGAGCTGAACTTGGCAAGGGACACAAGGAATACTAAGAAGGGCTTCTACAGGCGTGTCAGCCAGAAAGGGAAGGTCAAAGAGAGTGTACTCCCCTGATGAACACAACTGGAAAGCTGGCAACAAAGGATGAGGAGAAGTCTGAGGTACTCAACAACATTTTTGCCTCAGTTTTCACTGGCAAAATCTCTTCCCACACCTCTGGAGTGGGTGGACCACAAGGCAGGGACTCGGGGAGCAAAGTCCCTCCCACTGTATGAGAAGATCAGGTTTGTGACCACCTGAGGAAAAATGAACATACATAAGTCTATGGGACCTGATGAGATGCCTCCCAGAGTCCTGAGGGAACTGGCTGATGTTGCCAAGCCACTCTCCATGATATTTGAAAAGTCATGGCAGTCTGGTGGAGTTCCTGGTGACTGGAAAAAGGGAAACATTGCACCCATTTAAAAAAGGGTAGAAAGGAGGACCCTGGGAGCTACCGATCTGTCAGCCTCACCTCTGTGCCTGGGAAGATCATGGAACAGATCCTCCTAGAAGCCATGCTAAGGCACATGGAGGACAGGGAGGTGATTTGAGACAGCCAGCATGGCTTCACCAAGGGCAAGTCCTGCCTGACCAACCTTGTGGCCTTCTATGATGGAGTGACTACCTCAGTGGACAAGGGAAGAGCTATGGATATTGTTTATCTGGACTTCTGAAAGGCCTTTGACACGGTCCCCCACAACATCCTTCTCTCTAAACTGGAGAAATATGGATTTGATCAGTGACGTGGTTGGTGGACAAGAAATTATCTGGGTGATCACATCCAGAGGGTAGTGGTCAACGGCTCAATGTCTGGATGGAGACCAGTAATGAGTTGTGTCCCTCAGGGAACCGGTGCTGCTTAATATCATCATCAATGACAGAGACAGTGGGATTGAGTGGACCCTCAGCAAGTTTGCAGACCACACCAAGGTGAGTGGTGCAGCTGACACATCTGGGGGACAGGGTGCCATTCAGAAACTATTGTCTGTGTTCATGAAAAAACGATATCCAATAGGTAGACCAGACTAACATGAAATTAAACAATAGGTGACACTACTATTAATTCATAATTCCTTTGAATGCTATTCTTTTCAGTGTAGGGAAACAGCAAAATAGTGGAGAGGGGAATAAATATTACGTTCCTTGGACTGTAATAATGAGTTGCATTTTAAAATTATATATATTCGGAATTAATCTTCTGTTGTCATTTTCAGCTTAAATGCAAATCAAACTTGTCTAATGTAAACCTGTATGAGCTTCACTGGAATTATGTCAAACATATAGCAACCATAAGAAAGAGGCTCACATCTGTCTAGCTTTTCTGAACAGCTTAATGAGGCCATGGAACAAAACAGAAATGCAAGTATACTGCAAACCAATCAAAAAGCCACCCAACTACTACACATAACACAGTGATAGAGACACGAGATACTCTCCAGCAAATACCTAAAATAAATGAGTGGCCAAGCAACAACAGTATGTTTCCTAATACAGCAGCTTCTACGAATTTTCCCTCCAACAGAATTTTCAAACATTATACTAGTGCACATCTATAAACAGTACAGTTTTCAACACTGTCAAATAGGCATCTGACTCCTGGTAACTGAACTGTAGTGCTAAATTTTTAATATCATTCTTTCAAAATAAACCTCCAACCATGAAGAGGAATTTACTGTAAACCCAACAAATCTCTCAGTAAGAAGTATTACACCATTAATTTGCATTGTTCAAATATAATTTCCCTTCATTCAGTAGTTCGTTGTATTCATTTCAAGTATTCTGTATTAAAATAGAAAAAAAATAAAAAAAGGAACAAGACTCGTTAATCTCACATTCAATATTATCACACAGACCTGAAACAGATGAACAATACAATAAATCCATATAGAAATGAGAGAAGAAATGGATGGAAAGTAATGCTCTTCTCTTAATCCAGATACTTGATAATCCATACTAATGAAATCCCACTGTCGAATATTAAGAGGTGATAAATAAGAGTACCTAAGGCTAAGCATCTTTATACTCAATAAACTTAAATTCTTAAAACATATTATGTGTTAATAGATTAGATGATCTCAATACAGTTCACGAGTAATTTCACAAGAACTTATGACTATAGAAGTCCATTACATTTCTTATGAATACTGAGTACCATTTGGGAAGTAGACGGAGAAGGAAATGACCAAAAATCTATGAATTATCAAACCAAGACTCTCACGTTTTAGCCAGTGTTTGCCAGTATCTACAGCTGCTTAAGGTTCTTTACTTCTCTTTATCAATCATAGTTTTAAGCAGTTTAGCATTTCATCCACCCCAAGAGAAAAGCAATTCAATTTCTAAAACCAATGGATCAATGCTATTTCTCTACCAGTAAGTTGCCAGGTATATCACTCACATTTACATTGCATTAAAAAATACACAATATTTGATACACTACAGATGCAGCATGTGCGATTTCACAACTAGTGATTTTGCTTACTTCTGACTGGAGTCAAGTTCAAACCTGTGACCGAAAACTTAAAAAAAACAAACCACATTATACTCACTACTACACAGTACACTACTATTAGGAAAAGCAAGTTCTCTTTTGCTCTTTGTGTTATGCTTTCATAAATAAAACTTCTGTCTATTATGAAACAAAGACACTGTACAAAATCTTATCTGTTTACAAAATCCTGTGTGAAATAAGAACCACCCTCCACCCTTCCGGCTGAGAGATACCTTCCATATATTAACATTTTTACTATTTTTGAAAGGTCTGACAAAATGACAGACATCAGAAAACACATCCCTTTAATTACAAAGAATCTTTCTAATTATTCAAATCATAATAAGAAAATAGAAATGTTCTTTCAGTACACATATGCCATGTCAGGCTAGTACATCGTCACCAATTCCAAACTTAACACAGACATAAGAAGAAAACATTTGTCAATAGCAACACAAATGAGGCAGAAGTAGAAAATGATTGTATGAGAAAACATTTTTCCCAAATACATAAATTAATGCAAAATGTGTATGGGGAGATTACTGAATCCCGTATTTAAACTGGAATGAAAAATTCAAATAATTTATACATTAATAACTACTTCTATCTGGAGAGAAATGAAAATGTCTAATATCCACGTTTTTCTTCTTTAAGACCTAAACAGATTATCTCAATTTCCAACAGCAATGCTTTTTCTTCACAATGTTACAGTTGACAATTGGTGCTCGCCAGCCTTCACCAAGAGCAAGGCTGGATGGCTGGATCAGGACATACAGGAGGAACTTTCACTGAACTGATGAATGCTCACTGTGTGGACTTAGAGGAACTATGGACTCCTAATGTTGCACATGGACATTTACATTCTAGACCAGTACAGCAAAAAGAAAAATTAACATCCAGATACTGCAAACTTTTTCTAGGTATGGGATGAAAAATCCTCCACCTCACCACTTTTCACCCTCTTCCACATAAAACTATTTCTAAAACTCAGCTAGAGGTGATCAATATTGACAAAATTTATAATGATAATGCTCACACTTCGCCTCACACATTCTGATGTTCACCTAAATCATCCCTGGAGGTATTTAAAAGACGTGTAGATGTAGTGCTTAGCAATATGGTTTAGTGCTGTTTTTTGTCAGTGTTAGGTCAATGGTTGGACTCGATGATCTTAAAGGTCCCTTCCAATCTCAACAACTCTATGATTCTAAATAAGCAGAGACTGTGAGAGGAAAACACAGAGATTTTTGCTGTTGCTGCTATTTAGGATTAGCACTTTTAAGGACATGAACTTCTCCTAAGGCATTTAGTTATGAATACCACTTTGAGTGCTTAATTTTTATTATTTTTTAAATGATATTAGAATGCTTAGTAAAAACAATGCCTGAAAAATATCTTTTAAAAGTAAGTGCATTCTTTGGGTCCTCTTTAAACCCTAAGAAAACAGTTTTGTAAGAAAGACCTAAATGATCACACTTAGCAGGAGACTAACTCAACTGCCTGATCACACAGATGTTCAAGAGTCTTAGGAAAAAAACACCTAAATGTTTTTTTGCACATGAAAACAACATCTAGTTTATTCTTTTTTCCTTCTGAAAGTAAAAAAAGTTTAATCACAGTTATGACTGTTCACCATTTTTCACAGAAACAACAATCAAACGGTTTATTTGTGACATTACATGACATGAGAGCATTTAGAACACATTCAAAAATTACCTTCCAAAAACCGTTGCCCATTAGAGATCTGGCTTCTTACAAAAATCACACTGAAGCCTTCAGCCTTTTTGAGGCACAGTTCTAGAGTTCTCAACATTTTCACTCTACACCATTCTAACACTTGGCTCAGGTGAAAAACACTTACCTCTGCATATTTTGCCATTGAACTGGCTTCAACAGCATAGACTTTTCTAGCTCCAGCCTGCACTGCAAAAAATGAGAGGATTCCTGATCCGCAGCCAACATCTAGGACCACCTTGAAAACAAAAGGCAGACCAAAAGAAACAAAATAATCAAAAAGTCGCTTCCTGACACCTCTTTTAACTATGTGAATTTTCATAGCTGTACCCTGCATTTAGTAAGCCTGGCATTGTGCAAAAATATCACTAATTTCACTTGAAAAAGTGAAAAGGCTTGTTAATGAGAAATTTTCATGCCCTTAATCGTTATTTTAGCAGCAATAGCTTATTTTTAAAAGACTGTGGACTGTGGACTAACCATGTAAATACATGGTTATGGTTTGGAGGCAATAGAATTTTTTTAACCAAGATTCTTTAGGAGAAAAATTTGAAAAACAAGTGTAGTCTGAATACTCTGGGGAGGAGGGAAGACATGTCAGTAATAGTCCTTCGAAGGACTACAGAATCATATCTTCTGCATGAAATCTTGGATAAAACCAAACTATGTAGCTTTGTTCCAATATTGGTTCTGCTTTCTGGTGTCAGTATTAGACATTTAATTGCACTGCTTGATGTGGTCTCTCAAAGGCCCTCAGTTAAACGTAAATCCCAAAGCCTCATTTTCTCCATCAGTCAGGTGGCTCACTTTTTGCAAGCCAAAATGTTGACTGTAAAATGTAGTTATGAGCCTTTTTTTCATACAACCAACTAAAACACTTAGAAATCCCCCTTTTGGTTCCATAACAATTCAAAATCTAAGACAAAGTTTTACTAAAAAAATTAGTGAAAGCTTTAAGGCGACTCCTTCTAAGAGTAAATATAAAGAAGTATATGCAGGTAAGAATTAACTTATTAATGTGAAGAATCCAGCCTCAGATTCATTAGATTCTGAATGAGTTCTTCTTATTCTTTTAAGCTTCAGTAGACACAAATGGTCAATCCAAGCACCACTCCCACCATGTTCTAAAGTAGCTTACCTCTGACAGTGTTTGAATTTATTACCAAGAACCCTCTCAAAGGGTACAGAATTTATTTTTTCCAGCACAACTCAGATAACCAGTTGTACTTTCTCATACAGCTATTTTATCAAAAACAAACAAGGCTTAGAATTAAAAAAATAAATACACTATCATCGGCTATCCCTTTACTATAGGCAAAAGTGTTTGTATCATAAATCACCACAGAATTTAGGGAAGGAGGCAGCAAAGGTAAAGAAATATATTAGGGGGATGTAGAGTAGGTAGGAAACATTAAGACAAATAGCAATTCAATGAAAAATTTTGCAATAATGGAGGTATTAAAATAATTATGTCCTTTTTGCCTTTTTTTATCTCTTCATTGCCATCATTAAATGTCTCTGTCTGCCTTATAGTTTCTGGATGTAGAATAAATATAGTTGCCATATTTCCAACAGATAAGTCTCAGCACAATGGGTTTCTCAGGTTCTCATGGGAAAGCATTTTACTGCAATGTAGGTCGTTCAATTTTTTCAGCTACATTTATTCTGAAAATTGCCATTTCTCAACAGAATCAGGAAAAAGAGAGATCATTTTCTAGGTGGGTGGCCACCAACACCCAGCCTGTAATAGTCTTCCTGCTAGGTACGCTGAAGAGAAGCCAAGGCACCTCCAACCATTGGAAAAATAAATAAACCAAGAGCAAAAGCAAGCAAGCTGTACTACTGCACAGCAGCAAGATTTCCTACAGAGGCAAGGAGTATGCAAAACCTGAATTCCTTACCGCGTGCCCAAAAATGGAATGGATATGTTACCTACAGAGATAAACCTGCCTTTTGTATTATAACATAGGAGCATCCTATTTGGCAAGAAGCCAATGGCAAATAAAATCCTCTTGGCGCTGTTGAATAAAATAGAGAGGAGGATTGTCTCAGGCCTAAAAGAAATTACAGCGACTGGAACCTATTTGCTTCTTTTCTGTGAAAGTAAGTAGTTAACTGTAGTTTTTAAAGCAGCACAGTTTACAGCAAAGAAAAATTATCAGCTACACTTGAGTTTATTACTAAACTTAATTAATAGTTAAAACATAACAATCTTAAAGCAATTCTGATAAATTTCACACTTACAACTCTCCTCATTTGGCCATAAATACACTACACACTTAAAAGGAAATGTTTGGTTGAGTATTTGCTTATATGTTATTAAAGACTCTACTCTTTTCTGTGATGTAGTAAAGCCATTTGTGCTGGTGTGAGCTGAAGTCACAGGCTCCTTTTAAAAGAAAGTGCACACAGAAAGATGAGAGAAAGAAGAAAAGACAAAAAAATTACAACAAGGTAAAAAAAATAAAATAATTGCAGCTTCATTTTCTCTATCCTTTTTTTTTTTTTTGTAGTCTGCTGCTCAAACATCATAAATGGAGCTTACATGGTCTCAGCTGACATTTGGAGACCTAGGAAAGATTCCTGATAGGCTGTTGCTTACAAACTGCCTATTTGCTTACAGAAGGTCACATGCGGTCTAATATAGTTTTTGCTGGTTTTTATTATTTTATTAAGAGAGGTAAGCAGTGTAAAGCAAGATGACACAATGTCCAGCGATTAAAGAGCAGAAAGAGATAGGGAAGGTAGACCTGGACAATGCACAGATAAATTCAACTCAGTGGTGACTAATATAACTGTGTGGAAAATATGAACTGTACATGTACCATCCAAGTTGTAAATGAATCATCATCAACAGCAACAAAAACAAAGAGCCTAAGCACCACTATGAATTGTTTGGTGAAGATCAATACTCAATGGACAGATGCAATCCCAGGAAAAAAAGTGAAGATTTATGAGAAGTACAGTAAAGAATAACTAGGAAGTTAGAACTCTGCAACATAAATAAATTGTATGGCATTGTCTACGCTACCATGCATAACTCCTGCCAATCCTTCTCAAAACAGGTGCTGCAGAATTACTGGTGACACTGATAAAGAGGGCAAGAATGATAACAGGGCATGCACAATTTCTTCATACAGAAAAAGACGGAGAGGTCTGAGAACACTGACCTCAGAAGCACGACTACAAAAGAAGAGACAACAAAACTTGATACAATGGAGGAATGATATAAAGAAAATTAGAACTTCAATCCTCCTTTGTCTCACAACATAAGAGCAAAATGACAGAATTAGAAAGCTGATAAATTAAAAATCTCGCTAAAGGAAATATTGTTCCACATAACCTGTGATTCTATTATGGAATTAAGGGTGCTGTATTAAGGGTGGAATCAGAAAAGACTGTGCATGGGGACTGGTCCTGTGACTAATTGCAAAATAAATTTAAAAAGTAAGAAAAACATTGTAAAATGTACTGGTCCTATGCTTTGCATTTCAAGAAGCCTAAAAAAATGAACTTAGAAAACAACTTAATCTGTGGCTGGGAGGCAGACTATCCTAGATCTCCCCAATGTAAATTTTCTTTTGTTTTTTTTTTTTTTTTCCTTAAGTATCTGGCTTGGACAATGTGAGAAGCAGAGGACTAGATAAAGAAGTAAAAAACTAATAATCTGTGTTATATTTGTTACAGTAGTCTTCAAGATCTATGTACATATTTTAGAGATGAGTTTGGCATCTGAAGTTGTAAGTTCCTGCATTGTTTCCAAATCTTTGCCTTGTACAAATGGAGTCACAGCTGCCACTTACGTGCTTGCTCAGTTCATAATGACTGTGGGGTGCAAAAACACTCAGTGTAGACCTCCATGAAAGAGACAAAAACTGGAATACTTTTTCAGGTATTTGCAAAAGACTACATGGCACAATAATAAATACACAGTCAACAGTTAAGATAAGGAAACTAATATTGTGTGTGAGCTCCAAGATGCCAAATGGGAATGATTAACAACGCAAAATGTGAAGAAACATTTATGTGTAGGTTCCCACATTGTCCACAGAAGACAGCAGAGGAATTTGTAGCTCATGTTTGGATCCATGTTCAGTGCCATTCATCCTAACAATGTACCACCACCATCACGTATTGTCATCCACGTGCTTGACAGTAACAACAATATAAAGCACACGTGAAATAGTATATTCATGCACAAAGTCCCAGGTGAGAAAAGGCTCTGGTCTGATCAGTGTTTCTTTACAAGATAAGTTCAATTTTAGAGCTTAAGCAGCATACTGGAACATTTAAGACTCTTAACAGAGCTTACCTTGTCTGTAAAATCTAGGTAGTTCTGTAGGATAGCTCTGTGATAAGTGGCTGTCCTCACAAAATCCTGCATCATATTCTGCTGTTGAGATAAACAGCCATAAAACTAAAAGCAAAGGAGGAGAAGAAAAACAGAAAAAAGATAAAGCCCATCTTCTATCAATCTTACCTTAAATTACTTCGTACTTAAACTACCAAGGTCCTGACCACTCTCTGAATAAACCTAAGCTATCTTTCTAACTGACCTGGTGACTAAGGTCAAGAAAACAACAGTAACTTCAATTTCACAAATTGGCACTGAAGTTTCATTACCTGAAAATATTGAGCAGCGGATGCTTCATCTGTTCTCTGACTGAAAACAGAGTTCTCCTTCTTTTGGCTACGGCATCCCTTCAATGCATTTGAAAATGTGTAGTACTCTGGAAGAGAAAAACAGAAAAGACACAAATGTAGCAAAAAACACAAGGACAGTAAATCAAGATAAACATCCAATGACAAGATAAGAACGCATTCAGTCACATTTGAGAGGAATGCTTCATTTGGCTTATGATGTTCATAAATACACAGTAAACACTTTCAAATTTCATTAAACAGACAAGAACTGCTGCAAAGATCTGGCCAGCATTGAAAGGTTTTAAGAAGTACCTGGATGCATGCGACATGTTGTCGAGGAGTCTCCATTCACATTACCTAAACCCTACAAGTATCTGTGATGGTGAAGTCTAACAGAGCAATGGCCGAACATAAGCCTCAACCTACTACTTCAGGTTAATCTACACTAACCCAAGCTCCACACAGAGAATCACCTAGCGTTATTGTGAAATGCATGGATTTGAGTGAGGAGGTTTACAACCTAGAATAAAACACTCAAATTTAATTGGCCTAAAAAGCCAGGCTGAGGAGCATGCATCTTCCTTTAGGAGCACTCTAACTAACAAGGTCAGAGTTATAGCCCTTTGGCTTCTGTGGACAAGATCACTTCTGACATTCGGTAAGTAACCGGAAAAATCATGTGGACCTAAAAAACAAATAACCAGTTCACACAAGGGCTTTTGTCTCCATCTTTTAAGATCAAACCAACCTCCCAAGCATAAAGTAATTCCTTGATGTCCAAAAGAAAGGCACATGCCAGCAAGTGGAGAAAGTATCGAGAAAAAACACTATAAGGAAAAACAGTCCAGGGGGAAGCATAGATGACAACAATAAAATCAGGGATGGAAATCTTGCACCTTCTGTTCATACAAAGATAAAAGAAGACAGAGAAATCAGACCACAGCCCTCTCTGCTAAACCAGAGAGACAGGAAACTCCTGCAACAGTTCACAAATAAAAACAACAACTGCCTGAAGCATCTAAGTGTGCACCCAGAAGTAAATGCTAAGTGCCCTAATCATTTGGAGATAATTCAATAATTCAATACTTTGAATGGCCTTTGAAACAAGCGGTCTGAAGATAACAGAAACTAATTATTAATAAACTTCTCAGTACAGTTAACAAGGAGAATTTCCCTCATCATTTCAGGAAATTTTGAAATCCTCAAAACAGACGTTTGATTGTGCTGATTCTTTTCCAGTGCAGAAAGCTGGCATATCCAAAAGGGAAGAGACATAAAAGATAGCAAATTACTTTCCCTTTAGCTTTGGAAATGAAGACAAGCTCAATTTCAGGATGTTTGGGAATGAAAACAAAGATCCGTGTTTACACAACCCAACATGAGCACGGTTGCTGCAAAGTTATCTTTAATGGGACTAAAAGGTATTTTTGAGTAGGGTCTTGAGAGACACATCCTCTGTAGAAAATACTAAATTATTAGAAAAAGTGTATAATAAAGACAGCATGTAATTCAGCAAAAGCATCATAATTTGCTATTAGTGTTATTCAAGATTTCCAGTCTTTATACAGCTAGAAATCACTAAAATTGGAAAACTGGGTGGAAAAAGCTCCACCTTTGGGGCAGTCGTATATTGTTTCATCTTAAGAATGTCACACCAAAATTGTGACAGGCAGCTATATGTCCTCAGGGAAGTACAAATCAATTAAGGGCACAGCCCGTTGAACCTCTGGGCTACCCCACACAACAAAGTCCACTTGTAAGCGTCCAGAGTTCAAGCCATTTCTCTCAGTTGAAATTACGATCAGTCTAATGCATGCAATGAAATAATTTTGTTGAAAGCCTGGAACAAAAGCTCTAAGAAGCATCACAGCATTAGTTTGCTGTGAACGAACAGGTCAGTTTAACCTTACCCTAATAGAAGACTGTACGGGTGGCAGAAATTGTAAAACACAACTCACCAGCTTATTCAAATGCCCTTCATCTGCTGAGGAAATCTGATAGAGAGCCGATCTGTTGCCACTCTGCAGAATATTCCCATGTAATTTCCAGGTGGGAGAAAGTCCCACTTTGTTACTGCTGGCCTGTCAGCTCCAGTGGGAAGAAAACGCCACATTCAACATCTGGATTTGCAGTGATATGAGGGTCTCAAAATAATTAATTCTCTCCAGAAGTATTTGTAAATTACCATGAAAATATACAAATGCCACACAACTCCCACACAGGGATGATGGTCAGAATGAAACAGTAAGTGACTGGATCATGACAACTAAAGAGTGGCCCAAATTACAGACAATGCCAATTTTCTGCTGGAAGATGCAGAAATCAGCTTAAAACAGATCAGTCCCCCTGTTCTTTCTCTGCATGAAGAGACAACACCAGAAAAAAAGTCAGACACTGGACAGCAGAGATTTTTTCCAGGCCATCACTCATTGTCTTCAGCTTCTCCCTCTTTTTTTTTTTTTTTTGTCCTGTCTGAAGGTAACACATGATGGTATAGATTTGGTGACATGCTTGACTCCTTTCTTTTCTATTCACTCTTCACACGTTGTTTTCATACCTCTGCAGAGACTTTTTGGTAGCTCAGAACATCTTTGGTGTCTTTGGCATCCAGGAATGAGAATGGATTTCAAAACTACACCACCGTAAGAAAAACTGGAAAAGCTTGCCTAGAGAGGTTATGCTGTAGAAGTTTTTATCCTTGGAAGTTTTCAAAACATAACTGTGCAAAGCCCCAAGCAACCTGGGGCTGAACCTGCTTTGCAAGGAGGCTTGACCAGATGACCATATGAGTTCTCTTCCAACTGAATTATTCTTTGATTTTATGAAAAAAAGTATGCTATCCTTGTAATACAGTAGTACTTCATACACACATAATACGCTTGTTGCCAGAGCTCTCCAGAGTGCTGTCAAATTACAAAACTAGTACTCACTGAGTTGAAGGGTACATCAAAATAGAAAGAACAAGAGGCTGACATAGTTCCTCCATAATCTTTAATAATGGACCTCAGATGCCCTTTACATTTTCCTAAGATCCTGCAAGATCACAAGAGGCTCTGGCAGACTATAGAGGAGAAAAGTGTCCCATTTCAATCATCAACCTCAAGAAAAATACAGAATTAAAATCTCTACTAAATGGCAGCAAAGATTCAGCAATAAAAATAAGAACAGCATTAGTTCTAGTACATCTCAATGTTGTCACAAAATTTAAATCCCAAATCCACGTTCTACACTTTCATCAGTGGCTAATTCTGTGAGAAAAAAACATCTGAGCATAAAAATAGAAATATACGTTTAGTTGCTGTTGTTGGATGGGAAGTGAAAAATACACTCTAGTGAAAAAAAGCAACAGCAACCAAGAGCACTGATTTTCAATTTAACCATGAAACTTAATGATTCCACCTTTGAGAAATCCTCATAGCTTTGTCTGATCCTGCACTGACTGAATAAATATACTGCAAAAAGTCCACCTACAGCACGAATTTGATCTCCTTTTTTTCATATGTTCAGTGGATGTTAGTTTATCCTCGATATTTATAAGTAAAACATTCACCAAAAATCTTTTAGTTGCTTCTACTTACTATTTGAGGGAAATTATAGCTAAATAGCTACAAACCAAAGACCAGGTTGTAAGGAAGGAATTACTGTTGCAGATGTGAATTTGGGATTTTGTTTTTCTTTTGAATGCAAACAGTCAAAGGATTCTAAAGAGAAATCTCTTAGGGAATGCAAATTGCTTAGGAATCATTCATAACAATTGCTACCAGTTTCAAATATTGTCTGAGAGTTCAGATACACGTTCAGGGCAAAATGCCAAATAATAGACATTTACCATCTAATATAGAAAAATGGAATTATTGCGAACACAGTGCACATGACACAGACACAAGAAATAAATTCAAAAGTAAGACCTATTGAAGCTTTAAGAAATTCTCCCATATAAGGAACCCCCTACTATGCAAAAGAGAAACAGGTTTATCTTTCTTTAGCATGGACACGTTTCTTCCTTTGTAGACTGTCACAGAAGAAAGAAAAGAATTTATCTCGAGTCTGTTGTCTAAATCCAGCAAGTCTATTTCCTATATCCAACAACAATTTACAGCAGCCTGTCTTCTCTCCACTGCATGCAAATACACTAAGCTGTTTCCTTCCTGTATTTTCTGTATAGGAACTTCTTATTAGCCAATAACTCATCCTGCTTGTGATACGAAAAATAGCTTTATCAGCATATTGATCAAGGTCCTTGAAATAAAATTTAATTTTCATCTTCCTAAGAATCTGGGAACTTAATCTGTCATATGTAGAAATATACCCAGAACTGATCTTGGCTTTTATGAAGGCTGGATTTTCTTCTTTATTTAAAGTAAGGGAACCAGAAAAGGATCTACACCAAAACCAGTTTGGCTCCCTGACAGGCTAGAATGCTGGTGGATCACATGCTTTGGAACTCTTCATTTTACAACTAGGAGTCAACCACAGAGAACTGAAAGTCAGTAAAATATTTTTCAAGAACAGCCAAACAATATTTTTTGTTAATCCACAGCTCTATATTCTGCATCTGGCACTCTATATATCTTTTCCTTTGCTGCTGTAAGGAATTGATTTTCTTATCTCGGGGAACAATCAGGTAGGCTCCTCAGATCTTCTACCATCTTTTCAAAAGCAAACTCAAGTATAATGCTTTTTTACTGAATGGTGTTGCCTAGTAATCTGAGTGTAGTGTTTCAAATGTGACCCCTTCAAAGTCTTCTATCCAGTCCTGAGAGATTCCTTCTGTTACCTTGAACAAATTATGCAGGGTTTTTGCCTGTTTGGTTCATCTATAAAGAAAAAGGTGCTGCTTGCTTACAAAATTTTCTGGGCTATCAGGGGTTATACTTAAACAAAAATTCATCTGTCCTGTAAAATCCAAAATTAATGTGCTTGGGGGGAAGGGAGGGCACAAGTGTTTCTTCATGAAGTGCTTCTTTATGCTATGCAGAGCCATCTTCTTTCACCCTCAAAACCCTTTCTTTTGCTTTATTCTCTGAAAAAACTGCAAATTGGGAAGATGGCCATGAATCTTCTTGAATGGTTTTGGCTGCCTTCAGAGAAATAACTTACAGTTTTCACTGACTGAAAAACAAATCCGTGTGCCCCCACCACCCCAATCACTTAATTTAAATCAATCTAAAGTGTTCCACTAGCAGGTTGAAAAAAACCTCAAAACTTTACACGTGTTAATTCCACGTTCCAAGAGTGGCAAATTAATGAATCAAGGCTTTAAATTGTAACTCCTAGAGTGAATTTACTCTTTCCCGTGCATTGTAAGACCCCCAATAACTACTCCAACAAGAATGACCTGATGTTCTTGAGGACAGAGGTAAACAGACATTTATTGCCTTTTGATCTATACCTTGTCATTATCTCAAACCCCCACCCAACTTAAAACACCCCCAAGACCCACAGATGTTTCTCTTTCAAGGAGCCTCATCTGGATGTTGTTCTGAAAATAATGGAAAATATTTGAATGAAGATCACTATGAGTATGCAGCCTAAAAATCAGCTAAAACTGATTCCTATGATCAAAGATAACAGGAACATCCTTCGAAAGAGCCCTGCTTCTGGTGTCTCTTTTGCACTACTCCCTTCCCAAAAGGGAGAGCAGAAGCCCCAAGCCCCTGTAGCACTTCCCATATGCACATTCATACTCCGTTCCTGCTAAATTGTCACTCACATGGTCGCAGTCTGCATAAGCAGAACCACTGTACTGATTTCTCGTTACAAAATGCTTATCCTCAAAGCAGAAGATACAGACACACAATCAAAAGCTATTAACATTGTGCACCTCACCCATCTGCTCAGAACAGATGGAGTCTCTCACTGCTCCGAAGGGGAAGAGGGTGGAGAAGGAACAAAACAAAACAAAACAAAACAAATGGCTCCAGTAATAAACATGGTTGGTTGTTGGGGGAGAAAGCAAAAAAGGCAAACGAACATATACAGAATAAGGGAAAGAAAACTCAATGGGGACTAAATATCCACAAACTCCACAAAGCAGAAATCAAAAATAATGCTACTTGCAATAAATCATTAAATAAATATATTTTACCAACAGCTGTTAGATTTTCTGATCTGAGATCAGTGTAACAGCCATAGAGAAGACTACTCCCACATTATTTTGCATTATCTGCTGCAGGCTACTATTAAAATGCAGTACCTACATTAAGCAGTAAATTTGGCCTGTAATTGGTGAGAGGTGTACAGTCATAATTTTGACCATGTTTGAAAAAATTAATGAAAGTAAGTCCATAACTTATCACAAGACTATATCAAATGATCAGACAGGTCAGGCTGTCTGCTATTAACAAATGGCACACAGTCTTCATTTGGAACAAGAGAAGTGCAAAATACTTAAATAATAAAATGCCTGCTTTGCAAAAAAGTGAAACACGCAGAAAAAATATAGTAAGCTTATCAATGCCAGATTACCATCCAAGATGTCTAAGACTGGAGTATTATCTCCAAATGAGGAAGAAAATCTTTTTGCTTCTATTTAGTTGTAGGTATTAGGTTTCAGAAATTTACAGTGACACCTATTACAAGTACCCCAGTAAAATTCCGACAGCATTTACCACACAAAAGAAAAAGGTCCCAGAAATCCTTGGGTTTACACCACTTTGATAGTATTTATCCGAAATATTTTTCTCTTTATGTTATACCTTTCAACCATTTATATAGCTTTTCATTGCCATAAAACCACCAGATTAGACTAATGGGATTCTGTTCATTAAAACGAACAACTCTTTTACTAATATTTCAATCGGCACTAGACCATGTTGTTGCAAACATTATTGAATATTAAATCACAATTCGCAGACGAGGTCCCTTAAAACAATGCTACTTCACAAGTGAATTTCTGCAACCTTCTTTCAAACTTTTTTTATGAGTCTGGATTTGTGCAACGGGAATATTTTGGCCCAAAAACACTAGTGGGTGAATCATTTCAAGTGTCAGCACAGGAGAACTAGATGCTTAGAAATTCGATCAGTGAGCACTTCATCAGCATACAGGGGACTCAATCAGTTGTGTGTTTTTACAGAAAACATGACTGATAGCCTTGTGTCATTCCACATCAGGAACTGGAGGTCACATGTTTCAACTCTCATTATTAAGTTTCCCAAATCATACTTTTTCCAAAGCAAAAAACCTTTTATATTTTCAGCACCAGTAATATATGCTTTCTTTGGTAAGCAGAAAGCAAAATACTGTATCACCCCCAAGGTAAACATCCTAACTAAAATTTATTTTCTTCTAAGAGAACATTCCACCCATTGGTAAGTGATTCACATTGATATAAAGCAAAAATGAAGCCAAATTGATAAAACAGTCAGTTATCATCAAGAAGAATATTAAAGGAGTACCTTTAATTTCAAGCTGCAACCACACTCCAAAGAAATGTGAACTAGCAGATGCGAAAGCTTCCCCCACTGTGTCAATCTCACACTAAAAATGTTACCAAAAGAATAGTCATGATTTGTGAAATGGCATTATAAAGTATCTAAATATAAATGTTTCACTTTCTTTAGAACAGTCATTACACTTACATTAGACAACAGAGAGAGAAATGCGGTTTTAAGTTGTAGTCAAATTTACATCAAGGTTATACAAATTATTGTGATATTGCAAAACTTTTGAAGTTAAACTATACTTTGGGAACTATTAAACTAAGAATGATTAGATGTTTTCTTTTATTCTTCCTCAAAGGAATGGATGATTTTTGTGTAAACAAGCTTCCTCAGAATACAAATTACACTTTAATGAATCACAGAATCACCGAATCACCGAATCACAGAATGACAGGGGTTGGAAGGGGCCTCTGTAGATCATCTAGTCCAACCCCCATGCCGGAGCAGGGTCACCTAGAGCAGGTTCCAGGTGTCCAGGCGGGTTTTGAATGTCTCCAGTGACGGAGACTCCACCACCTCTCTGGGCAGCCTGTTCCAGTGCTCTGCCACCCTCAGGGTAAAGAAGTTCCTCCTCATGTTTCGGTGGAACTTCCTATGGTCAAGTTTGTGCCCGTTACCTCTTGTCCTGCTGCTGGGCACCACTGAAAAGAGCCTGGCTCCATCCTCCTGACACCCGCCCTTGAAGTATTTAGAAGTGTTGATAAGATCCCCCCTCAGCCATCTTTTTTCCAGACTGGAAAGACCCAAGTCCCTCAGCCTTTCTTCACAAGAGAGGTGCTCCAGTCCCCTTTGTGGTACCCTCTCCAGCAGTTCCCTGAAGCAAGATTATTTGGCTCAGTATAGTGTAATTGTTGAGTTGGATATGGTTGATGCAGGTGGTTCACTTGTGTCTTCTAGTTTTAAATAGCCAGAATGCTGAAAGTCTTGGTACATAAAAAGTCTAGCAGTGCTTTGCGAGAGCCTCTTCTGAACTGGTGGCCACAGATGTGGCTCACATGAAACTACTATCTGGTAGCACTGAATTAGTGGCTTTTAATTTTCAAAATACTGCCAACATTTTCTAAGGCATACCTTGCCTCACTGGAATGAAGTACGGTCTATTTTAAACTATTATCCACCCACCCATTCCCAATCTCTTTCACTCTTACCAGAACACAAGACATTAGAACTAAAAGGATTTTTAAACACTCTGAATGATTGGACAAATTCCCAATACAAGCGTATTGCCACCTTCACACAGAAATGATTCTGCAATATTGTAACTTACAGGCAGGCAGATCTAGCAGTACTCAGATCTCGCAGACAGAAGTTAAAAAAATCTAGAAATTGAAAATCCTTCATATAGTAATCTTTTCTAAAATGGTGGGAAAATTGTGCTAAATTACTTGCCCATAGAAGAAAAGAAAAAAAAATTATCAGATCGAGATCGTATCTGGAAAGGCAAACGCTAATATTAACTAGCAAGAAAACAGCCCAGAATAATTCCAATGAAAATACCAAAATGTTACTACTTCCTAAAAAAACAGGGAGAAGCGATTGACCTTTTTCCAGGCCCCTTTATTTTGTCCTCCCAGGAATCAGACTCAATCAATACTTTAAAATGCTAATGCTAAAATCATTCCCACAGAAAAGTTCCAGGAAAGCCTGGAGAAACAAAAGGTACCGAAAATAGCGCTGTAATTGATTAGGTCTTGAGCTTCCCTTTAGATCCCACCACCTTGAACACACTCAGTGAGTCAGCTCAAAACACCACAAAACTTGTGAATGGCTGCCTCTAACGGTCTCAAGAAAAGCAATGGCATAGAGAACCACAGAGTGAGACAACGGCAAACCCAGAGGTTTGAACTCAGAGACTAACAGATACAGACACAGCAGAAGGCATGCTCAGCGGTGGCCTTCTCTGTTAAGGTTTGCAAACAGACCAGCAGTCTCCAAAATCACATCATGCATATTTGTTCTTGTACATCACAGTCCCCAGCTCCAAATACATCTGAAAAAATTATTATTTTCTTATACGCACTTAATTCTGTTGAAGCCAAACAGGTGAAACTGATTGCTGTCTATTCCGAAAGCCCACCCAGTGTTTGGGACAGCCACATAAATGAATTAACTCAGGGAAAGCATCTATGAAGCTTTAAGCCACTTCGTGACAGTGGAGTAAACTGGAATATGACACAGAACCAAAGTTTCTGCCCCAGAGATGAGAAGTTAGGGATTACAATTGTGCATGTAGTATGCCCTAGAATTCAAAACCTGTTTTTTTAAGTCATTCCGGTAGTGGAACCTCCTACTGCTCTTTTGAGACTAGCAAATGCTGGACTTCACAATCATTGTGAATTGCAGAGGTCAATGCATTTAGTAAGTTCTCCTCTCAACAATTTGCACCTCATTGTTTACGCAATAAAATTCTGCAAGAGTTTCAAGCTGCAAGATTAAAGACATTTGTGAATTTAACAGCTTTCTAAATTAACTCAGATAAAACAAGATTCAGCTAACCAAACTCTACTATTTTTGCTTTTCTGTAAAACATAATCACTACATTAAACAAAAACTGTCAAGCAACCACAGAGTCATTTGGTCCTTCACTTCATAGAATTTATTATTTGACACAAATTCTTAGATTTAAAAAGCTGAACAGCTTCCTTGCAACCTGTGGGTCTTGAGGCATATCAATTAGTTGTCCCCACTTAGAGCACTTTGGTCTGCATGACTGAGTGGTCTCAGTACACACTAACTGCAATCCTTCTGGATGAAATTAAACCAAAACACGTACTCCAGGAATAAACTTCGACAGTCAATGGTCATTTAGTCGATATGACCAGACTAGATCTAGTTCAAAGTAAACACACCCTCCATTCTTGCCTCCTTCCCAAAGAGTACAGTTTGCATGCCAGGGCCCCAGCACCAATTGTTCTGTTCTCCAAACTTGTTCCTTCTAGACTGTGTGACTTGCTAATGGAGTCATAGCTCATTAGATCCATATGCCATTACATGAAATAATAATTTTGTGGAAAAAAATCACTATAAGACATACCATGTTCCTTTGCTTGAATTATACTGCAGTAACAGCATTTACGTTTACACATATAAAATTCAATGAGTGTCTTTAATACATTTTGTATCTCTCTCCCTCTCTCTGCAGACACACACATTCATATGTCTCTAGCTCAGTTCTGCATGTGGAGATCCACAAATACTATATGCTATAAATAACTCAAAACTATAAATAATGCTTTTTTCTCTCACCTGCTTCTATGTACGTGGCACAGCTATTAGAGCTGGCAGACAACTTTCAAGGTAAGTTGTGCTAGTAAAACAATATCTACAGACACCAACTATTGGCATGTCCAATGCCCTGGATACACTGTGAAAGTGGCTGGAGACCAGGGTTATGAGGTTTAAAAGAGAAGAAAGAAACCTGCATTCTACCACAACCCCAAAAGAACAATTCATCCTATGATCATGAACTAATTCTGTGCTAAATTAGGCAGGCCATTTCCACCAAGGAGTAGAGCTACATACCAAGTCTGCCACAGATGAGTTATAGACTTGTTGGTTGGTCTGTTACAGATAAATGATCTTTGTTTTTAAAAGAAAAGCCTGTAGGCTACTAGCTTTCATTTTTATTGCCTGCTTGATCCTACTCAGATGTTTAACATATGTTCAGCAGGAAATAAAAGATACAGTCCATGATTTATGACTGTCTATGCTGGAACCAGAACAGCAATTCTCTGTGCGGGCACAAGCAGGGCATGATTTTCCCTCTCCCCCTACTCCTTACTCTGCATCTTGCTCTGCCTTCCTAAAAGACAGAGGACTTAAAAAACCTGAGGCTTTTACAATGCATTTTCATAACTAACACTTTTAACGTATGAAAAATGATTTGTCAGTCCATTTTTTAATAACAGCACTATTTTTCTTAATTATACACACATACACATTTGCAAATACATAACACTGAGAGTAACACCTACACTTCTACACAGCAAACAACAGCAGCTTAGCTTCTGCTCTATAGCCATGACTCTGTAAAAACATACAACTTTCTCAAGCCTAGATGCTATTTGATATACTCAACATACAGAAGATGGTACCAGCAAGCTATTCCTATGGCATGGAGAAGTAATACCCTATAAGTAACTTTCAGTTTAATGCAGCACCCAGCACATTCCATTTGATATCCACAGGTTTGTCATTTAATCTGAATGGACTTTACTGTGACCAATCCATTTTATTCCTGTCGTTTTATCAAGGAGTTGTTGCATGAACTAACAGGCCATTTCAATTTATTTTCTCCTGAGTTTTAAGGATGGAAAAAATACATAAAACACTCAATTTTGTCATGTTAACAAGCAATCAGAAGTAATAAATTGAGACTTATCTATACCGTTCCTATGTATTTCCAATATGTGGTTATAGAAAGAAACTAAACACAAATCACCAAGGAATATAGCTAAAGAGAGGACTGAATTTACCACTTAATCTTCAAGGCATTCCTCTCAAGAAGAATACTAAACTGTACAGAAATTAGATGAATTTTTTCCAAATACTTGTTTATAAAGGCAGGGAAAAGCAACTAAGAGAAAGTTATTTTGCCTTGGGATCCCAAACTATCAGTACCTTTTGGAATCAGAACCTTCCTAGATAGGCACGACATGGTAGAGACTGCAGACCAAAAAGTACTGAAAAAACTTCCCTGACTCCTTAATTATTAGTTATTCATTATCTCAGCAGTGAGCTAATAAATTGCTAAACAACCTAAATCTTAATTATCGCCTCAGTTATGATGTGGGTCTCAGTAAGAGACAATATTGTATTGCAGTCTCAAGGGAAATGACTTAATGGAAACACAATACTGAATTGTAACGCTCAGATACACAGATAAAACCCAACAGACACTCGCAGTCATTCTTCGCTTATATTCATATTGTTTTAGTAAGACAAGAAAATGTGAATAGCTTTTCTCGATGGATACAGATGAAAGGCTGTAACCAGGTAAGACTTCAAAGGCCACTGAGATTTGGCACCCAACTGAGAAAAACATGTTAGTCTAGAAAATGTATTTTCTAGTAGAGTGGGACTCAAGAGTTCATGTATTGTGTCTACATGATACAGGAGTAGCAATTCATCGCACAAACCAACCCATCGACATCCAAATTCTCAGCCCTTGATGCTTTGAAACATGTATGTGTCTTTAAATAAGCTGACAAAAATCCAACTTAATTGCTCTGTGCCTGTTTCCACACAGTATAACATGTAAATAACTATAACGGCCCCCTGGAAATCACCAGGCCTACTGATGTAGGCTGCTATGTAAGAACTCCTGGTTATTGCTAAGGAGGAAGCTGTACGTTACCTATAATTACACAATTTCAAAACGAGCCGTGGCCATGCTGTACACTACTCGGAGTAAATAGGCAGCCTTCTGAATTTCCTTGCATAAAAACTAAGAATGCTTTTCCAAAAGCCAATATGAGGAGACGAGGACAGCACATATTAAAAAGTCTCAGCTGTTGGATTCACAAAAAACACAAGACAGGTGGAAGTATAAAAATACAGATCTCAACATTCTACTAAAATATAGTCATTTTTCTACAACAGAGTAGTAGCATCACCACACACAAAATATTTATCCTAAGAACTGCAGGTGTATGTTAAACTACCTCAATTAACTATACAGACAAACAGATCTACAAGATAATTTCTGAATGGGGAGCAACAAGTAGCAGACTGCCCACACCAAGCATTACATTTACCAGTTCGTAGAGTTTATGGAGTTAAGTCATAGGACGTGTTACCTGCATTTGCTTTCTTCAGAAAATTAATCTGCACTTGTTTTGGAAAAATATTATGTCCACTATGTGAATGGTCCATACTGCACAAAAGGCAGCTGGAGTGGGTTAGAGGCAAATGAAGTTGCACAAAGAGTAGTAACAAAATGTAATGTTTAAATAGCCAACACGAAACCCAAGTAGAAGACAATGTATTTTAAAGCAAACTTTACCAATACAGTAGCATGGCAGGAAGGAGAAGATACTCACAAATGCAAGATGTACGTACCAGCTTGTGACTTGAACTGGAGCAAGGCACTGTTGTATCCCAGCGTAATTAACACAGACTGTTTTCCCACGTGACAGTATTCAGTGTCTCTGTTAACCAAGCATTTAAACACACAGACTCCATCAGCTGAAGGGAAAAAAATACTTTAGAAAACTTTTAGCAGTTAAAAATAAAACCAGATAAAGAACTAGATGTCTCTCCTGACTAACAGTATACGTAAGTATGTATCTGAAGTACACAACTTGGCGAAAATACACTTTCTCTAACACATTTCTTAAGCAAATTTTCCAGTGACCTACAGTTTCCATCCCACTTATCACCCATAGTTTCCTGAAGTTCTCCTGTCCTCAGAAGAAAGAGAGAGCTGACTAAATTAATTTTTACCTGGTTTACAAGGTCTTAAATTAACATTTTTTCTACTTCTTTTGCTTCTGTAATCCTATGTGTTGATGACCTGATAACCTCTAGAGATTCTGCTCTGGCAAATGAAACGTCAGGGTAAAGAGTCAGGGATCAATTACATTCACTTAACAACCAGAACTAAACTAGTTTTTTCTAGTAAACACACACTACGTACCACACCGTGTCTGACAACTACCAATAAATCTACCACGTGAGAAAAAATAATGCAATTTTTCACACAATGAAGAACACGTAATTACTTCAGAGCTAGGAACAGGAGCAGCAGAGGACAAGCCTGTGTGCTGTGCTCCTTGGGGAGGAGGATCCAGTGTCAGAGGCTTACGTGGTGCAGTACATCAGTACACGCTGTCTCACCATCAGCCTCGCAGCTGTCAGGAGGAAACCGTGTGAGCACATCAAGCAAGACACACGTTACCGCTTTCATAAACCTGAAAGAGGTCTAAAAGAGAACTTGAAGCAAATGGCAGCTATCAGCTGAGCTACAATAAGCAAAGCTTTTAAATGATGGGGGGGTGGGTGGGGGTGGGTTATATATGTATCTTCATCACTCAAGCAGGAAAGCTCCAGGACTTAATATCCCTGAGCCATTCTTTCATGCATTTTAGTTCACTTTGCTGACAACAAATGTTTATTATGCTTCTCCCACGCACATTTTATCCTTCTGGAGGTAAATGATAAAACAAAAAAAACCCCACCAGAACTAGAAAATGTAAAAGGTTTAAGGTAAAACACAAATAAAAAGAGAACTAAAAGCAAAAGTTCATAAATTGGCAGTAACAGAGAAAAGCAGTACACTGCAATAGACTGAAAAGTGAGCAAGAGAAAAAAATGAAGAAAAGCCAGAATGAAGGGGGAGAAAATATACATCTTGAAAAGCAAGAGATGTAATAAATAAATTATTATTAAAAACTCAGTAGAAAGCCAATTATACACTGCTGTGCTATGTTATTCTGCTAGCAACATTCAAAGGACCAGAGTAAGAAGGCATACATAGACACACACCATACAGGCATCCAGTGCATTTTTTTTTTAACCCTTACACTTCACAGCATCTGCTATGAAAAGCAGTGAACAGAACAGAAAAAACACTACATGATGTTCCACACGTCAGACAATATTGATTCAGGCAAAAAATGTTGTCAAAAAAAGGGACAGTTCACCTGAGCTGGCCCACTTCTACATCTGCAGAGTCATTTATATTTGTAGCCTCTTCCATAATTTAGGCCTGTGAACAAACTGAAGGCAGGCAACTGGGCTTGCTACCATCTGCCAGCACCGTCTCTTTCATGGAGAGCACACCAAGTGCTGCAGTTCCCTAACTATCTGGGCTTACTACAGCCTGCCAAAGCACTTCATAGATTTGCAGAGAGGTTGGCACATGGACTTCTGGTCTTCCAGAAGTCCCAGCTGAAGCATGTCTTTTCACATTTCCTAAAATGCAAGCTTTTCTTCCACCCATCAATGCCATCTTCCACCTGAACTTTTAAAAACATATATATACTGCATCAGCTATTTAGAATAATCAGTACTACAAAAACATTCAATCTAGTTGTAAAAGCAAAATACTCTCAATATACAGCAACATAGGAGTGAATCAACCCATTTCTAGCTCACACTATCTCTCAGCACACACGTGAAATGTTCCTTTTACCCGTGTCTCAATTCATCCATACTGATCTGCACCTGGGTTGGCGCAATCCCAAACATGGATACAGTGGATGGAGAACAGCCCTGCAGACAGGGCCCCAGACTCCTCTCTGAGAAGGAGTTTAGAAAGCAAGGGGGTCCTTTCTGAACCTCGTGACTCAATAGGAGGGTCTCCCTGACAGCTCTGTCTGACCCTGTGCTCTGTGCAGTAAATAACTAAGTGTGCCTTGTCATCTCGAATCTTGTTAAAACTGTCGCATTTACCATCAAACTTTGTTAAATCTCTGGTTTATATCAATAAACGTATTGCTGCTTCTCTCTAGGAGTGAAGTGCATCGCTTCCATCTGTAACAAAGGCCAGACTGGATCGGTCTTTGAGCAACCTGGTCTAGTGGAAGGTATCCCTGGCCATGGCAAGGAGTTGGAACTAGATGATCCTTAAGGTTCTTGTCTATGATTCTATCAATGCTTTTTTTTTTCTTTTACTGGGGGTCCAAAATGGATTGTTTGTTCAGCCTGAAGATGGCTTTGGGGGCACCTAACACCTATGTGGATGTCTTTGAGAAGATGGAGACAGGCTCTTTACTGAGGTGTCCCATTGGCGAATATGAGACAGTGGTGTAGCTGAAGCAGAGGGCCTATTACCCAATACATTAAAGCAAAAGCACAATAAACAGATATGGACTTGGTCTGAACTCAGACATAAGCACATTGATATAGCATAGCTGTATAAGCATTTTTGTATGCAACAGTCCTGTGAAAAACAATATTGCCATTGGTAGGAACAGGTCACAGGCCTAATCCAGACTGTGCAAGGTCTGTGAAATACATATATATGCCCTGGAATGTTTTTTAAATATTTGGCAATTTGCACGAAGAATGAGGATAAATGCCTGCCTCATTTCATATGTGAAGTCCAAACACAGAGATTGATATTCAGGAAACTGCACAGAAAATCATGTTGGAACGAGTCCTGCCTGATAACATTCCACACAGATATAATAAAATCTTCAAACAAAAATACTTATGTATTCATCCTCAGAATACATTTTACATCCAGAATACATAACATGGAAGAAGTCTGTACAGAGCAGGATGAAAACTTGTTGATCTTTTCTTTTTCTCTTTTAGTATTCAGGTCCTAATTTAGAGTGAGGGGTTTTTTTCACTTGTTAAACAGTCCAACCTTTATGTAGGATTACACACTTGCTCAGTCATTTATCAAGCACACACCTTGATAAATCCTCGTTATAAATGTATTCATTAAAAGAAGTTTCAAAAGCTTGCTGCATCAGAAGAATGAAGATTAATCTCCTCTGAACTCAACAAAAAATACATGTTATCTTTATGGTGACTATTTCAGACTAAATAAATTCTTCAATAGTTAGCACAGTATTGCTCAATAGCTGTGTTAACAGCCAGCCATCACAAAGCAAACTGATTATCACCATGTGAGAGCTGAACACTAGCCTGCAAAGCATGGGAAACTTCACTTCACAGTGGGTATTAATTTGTTCTCTGGATAGTCAAACTGTAGGGTGGTCATTCACAGGCTACACTTAATTCAGGGCAAAAATGATGGTACCCAGCCAAGCACAGGAAAAGCAGAACTTCCAAAGAGGTGGAAGGTAGTCAAATATCTGGGCAGAGCCTCAAGGCTGCTTGTTGCTTAAGAGAATGATCAGTAACCTCTGGAGATGAGGCTGATCTGAAATTAAACAGAATCCTAAACGTGGATACCTGTCTGAACAGAAACATGCAATGTGAGCTTGGCTTCTATAAAGAAATCTAGGTATACAGAGTTTGCTGAAGAACATCAGATGTGTCATTGGGAAGTTTCTTGATAAATTAACTGGGAATAACTTAGAGAAAAAAACGAAACAATTTGGAGTTGATCTAAACATGCAGATAGACATACTAAAATGCTTTAAGTTTTATTTCTACTTATGTCCTTCTAGAAATATGTATCTATTGTGTATATACATATAAAAAATCTTGTATGTGTATATATATAGATATGTGTGTATATATATATATAAAATTCTTACTACCTGTATGGGTTATAATTATAAATTTATTCTACTTTAATTTCCCAATGTACAGTTACAGTGATCGAACTAAGATCATACCAAACAGGTCATATCATAGAAGTATTAAGTACTTCAAGTTTTGCTGGTTGCTTGACACCTCTATAGCCACAGCCATCACATACAATTCGGAATCTCTACAAAAATCTCATGCATTCATTTCACATATTTATTGCCAAAAAAACCAAAAACATGAATAATGAATCTGTCTGTCCATAAAGAGCTGGTATTTGGAAAGCCCAAGTTCAGCTAGACTTGAAACTAGAAAGGGATGTCAAGGACAACAAAAAGAGCTTCTGCTACTACACTATCTTTAAAAAAACCCAAACAACTATTTTCTGAGAGAGCTGAGGGTAAGCTAAAAGATTGCAATTCATAAAAAAAAAAACAAGCCACATAAAAAAAACCCCAAACCACACCTCAGTACTTGCTTGTTGGTTTGGTTATTTTTTTTGGTTTGTTGGGGTTTTTTTTAAATGGTTCTTGTTTTTTGTTTTGTTTTTTTGTTTTTTTTTTTTTTAAATAAGTCCTTGTAACATCTTCTCCTAACTGTGTCATGGTCTACTACATACAGCACTCTTCATACAGAACATTACAAAAGACTTTACAAAAATCAGGAATAGCTGCTAAGAAGAAAAACAAGCATATGAATAACATTTCATCTGATAGGTACTGACAGTAAAGAAAAAATTTGTACGAAGTTTTTTGTCTAAGCAAAACAGATTTAGTGGACATAGCCTGAAGTGACTCCATCAAAGTTTGAACACAACAAATCTAAATGATTGAAGTTTACAAGAAATCCCTTCACAAACAAGAATACAAGAGAGTGAAAGGTCAGTAATATCCCAAGGGGCAGACAGGAAAGCATAGAAATTGTCTTCTTTCACGTAAGTTTACTGACCAATGGATACTCTCTTTGACCAATAATCAAGGAAAAGGTTTTAAAAACTATGAAACTCAGATAATGTGGCATTTCTCAAAGACTACAGCAGCATTTACTTAAATAGTTTCACACCTGGCTTTTCTAGACGGCCCCTGTGACAGTCCCATTTCTGGTGAAACATGGTTTACGCAGCTGTGCTGATCGGCAGTCCCATTTCTCCTAATTTTTAAACTCTTCAGCTGGTCATAATAAAATTTGGCCGGCATGCCAAAACCATGGTGTTCCCGCAAGTTGCATAAAAAGGGTGGTTGAATAAACATGGAAGGCCCAGTGTGCCATTCTTGCTGAAGGAAATGATGAGACATGCTTAATAGCAACATTTTCTTCTCAGGTCATGAACAAGTCAAGTCCAGAGTCAACCACTGCTGGTGGTACATGAGCAGCAGATGGAGGACTCATAATCATGCATAGCAATGGAGTAGCTTCAAACAATCACAGAAAGGGCTGGGACAGAGAGAAGGAGGAAGCTCTGAAGTAACAGTGGGAAAGGATGAGGAAGACACTAGGATAGATGTGAACAAAGTAAATCAGTTGAAGGAAAACCAGGTTTCATTAGTTCTGCCATTCATGGAATAATTTGTTTTATTTAGAGATGATAGCCGAGAGAACCTCTCAACAGGCTTTATGATAATGTGTCAACTAAGTCTCATGGTGCTCCTCTGCATTCATTGTATCAGGTGATGTTGTGCCATGAAGACAGACGGAAACCTTCCTGGCGCCCACAGAAATCCTGCAACAGGACAAAGTATAGACCCAGTGTCAGCTAGTCCTGTACTTCAACCACAAGATCTCTGAATCAAACCCAACTCCAAATCACACCTAACAAATCATAACTTCATTGCAAGAGAAAGGTATTTACACTAGATCTACTTTAGTTTGCTTTAATCTCACTTGCTTTACTGATTCTGAGTCTGTATGTTCAGGACCCTAAACCTTCTGAAATAATGGCAAAATACCCTCCTGCAGAAAGCCCCAAAGCCATTTGCCTAATGTTATGCAACATGAGTCCTGCACACATGAGATGTGAGAGATCCTTTCTCACCCAGAAAACACTTTTGGAAAACCAATCAACTTACTGTAAGTTGCTTAAAACTGTATGGCTAAGAAATAAACTTATCACCCTCCACCACCCACACCCACCCCCTAAAAAATAAAAGTGCTAGTTTCTTCCGAATGTAATATTGGAAACACAACCGATGCGGCGGCTGTCCATAGCACATAACCTGTTAGGCATTAGGAAAACATATTTTGAATTATACAACCTACCCTCACTCATCGTGTCTTCTGCCACGTGTCAGCTGACAATTACAATTATCATGGCTAAGCACTAAGTATAGTGAAATCAATTGCCTGCTAATTTGGAATATTCTACATGTTCACTGGAGCTCCTATGGATGGTCCCCACATATTTTCTGACCTGTAGGGAACAGAGGGCAAACACCTAGATGCTGGATTCTTTCCTCCTGCCTGCCCGTAAACTATGTACAACAGCATCAGTAAAAATGTATTTGCCACATACAGATCTGTATAGCTCTTTCTTCACCTTGACAGACAGGCGCCAAAATGCTGTGTTATTTCAGAACAACAACAAAAGACAGAAAAGCACCAGACTCTGTATTTTGGTATCAAGACTCAAGGCAATAAAGATGGTGACCAATGTCATAACCCGTAGAAGTATTTGAAAGGCGAGGGAAATACTTTTTTTTTTTTCCCCTCAGTTAAAATGGAAAAAGAAAATAACACACTTCAAACTCAGTACACAGAATCAATACCATTTCAATTTGTTGCTTTTGCATCACACTGAATATGACAGCTCACTGCATGGCTGCAACAGTCAACATCCACAGAAGATTTTACAGGACTAGCAAGTTGTAATTGCACTGAAGTGGACAAGGACATTGTTGATAGCACTGCTTTTCTACTCGCAGATGACAGAGTTTCTCTGTGATAACCTCCATTTCCTCAGCCTGAATTTTAGAACAATTTCATATCCATTTTGCGTGGAACATGCCCCCGAGGTCTATACACCACTGAAAAAATTAGGCCTACTTCCCCCATGGGCCCTATGTTCACCCTCTCATTAGGATACATTTCAGGATACACTTAGGACACACTTCACTATATAAAAACTAGTTTGTAAAAGGGTTTATTATTTTATTGTAAACAGAAGAAACAAAACTGTTGGAGAAACCCCTTCACTTCCCAGCTCCTGGGACATCTACAGAATAGCATAGGAACTTTAAGTTAAACTCCAGGGGAAACTGAGCATTTCAGAACAGCATGTCTTTTTCTTTATAAGGACACACAAAATTAAATGGTTTAAATGCAACATAAACAGGACTCTCTCAAATCCTAAACTGCGCTCCAAGGAATCCCCTGGACAGAGACCATTACTCCCATCCAGCCTTAAGAGGGTTGACTTCTCTTTGCTTTTCCCTCTCGCTTTATTCCTCGTACGTACACAGTCATTTTAATTTCTGTGCCTTTTTCGTATTAAGTCGTTCGATGCCATCATGCACCACTGTGTGGCTTAGCACCAGGTGGGATGCTGCCCTCCACTGGGTCAGGCCCATCACGGACACAGAGGGGGAGCCCAACCAAGGAGGCTGTGTGAACTCTGCCTTGGAGATTGGCTAACTGCAGGAGCCCAGGTACCAGAATGAGATGCTTTCACTCAGACTATTCCCACTTCGTTTACAGAAAGACAAAACAGTCTATCAGGGCAAAAGGTGTAAGAAAAGGTGTCAGATTCTGATTACAAGAATTTTCTCCATTCCATCCTCCCCTTCCCAGGCATCTCTCCTTTTATCAGCTTAGACTTTATGGTGGAAAATAAATACAAGGCACCCAGATTTCCAAGCAAGCTCAACAATGATACGGTAAATCAGAGACAGACAACATTATTATATCATCTTTTCTCACAAAACTATGCAAAGCTTCTTCTCTCCTCTACATGGAAAGAAATTCCTTGTCTGTGTGTGACTTACGGTATTTACTGTATGAGCTTTGAAATATTATATTTAAAATTAAAAGCTTAAAAGCTTAAAATGCTATTTGGTTCACATCAGGAAAAAAAAAAAACACACTACGGAATTTCTTTTTCTCAGACTTCTACTGTGTCAATGGCAAAAATCCTTCAAGACTCAGACATATGCTTGTTTAAACCAAATTACAACAGCTGAAAGAATGTTCCATACGACTTATAACTAATTTCTTGAATTCATGAAACATAGTGGGTAAATGCAGTAAAGGCTCAGGAATAAGAGGACATTAAATTAGGAAGAAAGAGGAACAACGATTCATATGATAATCTTACATACTCATGTGGAACTAATTCTTCCCTCTATAGCTTTTCCTATTGCTGCTAAATGATTGTACACAGGGGCTGCAGAGCAGTAACATGGTGGTGTGGCACAATGTGGCTAGTCAGCAGGCAGTTTAAAATACAAAGTGTTGCACTATACCTGCTTTTCTAATAAAAAGAGAGAAAAAGTGTTCTACCTTGTTTATCTATATCAAGGACAACCACACTCAAAATGTCTAAAAAATTTGCTCTTCTTCTGAGATTTAAGCCTTGGAGTCTTGCCCAGTTAGCCATTACATTACCTTAACACATCACTCGTTCAGAGCTTTAACATTACTATCACTGTAGACAAAAAGTCTTAAGATACTGTTTCGATGACAACAGTGTAAAACTGTTGCCAGTTTTACGCATGTGAACTGGCTGCAACCTCAATGAGGAGTGTAAGTCTGAATCCTGTGTAATTTAGGCACAGGTGTGTTAATATGTGGAGGCCTCGATTCTTTCAAGCTTAGAATGAATAGCTACCCTGTTAGGTAACAAATGAGTTTCTTGCAAAAGGAGAGGAAAAAAAAAAACCACATTACAACCAAAATCGACCGTGTATTTCATAGCATTATCTCCTACCTACTTCACAAGCAACAAGCAAGCCAAACCATTAGTGTAGTAAGCTGATCTGATTAAATATATTCCTCTAAAATCACTACTTGCTAAATGATTTCTAGGCAGAAAAACAACTGATTAATTTATTTAAAGGCTTTTCCTTATTCAGCATATTAATAACAAAAAAAAAGGGTTAGCAGTAATCTTTTTAGAAGTATCAAAGTCTTCCTCCTTTGCTCCTCTTCAAAAGAGATCTTGATAAGGTTTTTCTTGTCAGAAAACCCTAGGACTGAGAGTCTGAAAAGAAATATGACAAAGCCTGGAAATGGGACAGAGGGGCTTGGGTGAACCTAGATTAAAAGGAAACAAAGGAAAAAGCTCTGCAAAATTTCACTTTCATGGTTCAGTGCTCAAGATAACTGAAATGAAAATCCTTTATCCTCTTGCTGGAAATATGTCTAAGCAGTGGCTGTTTACTTGAAAAATAAATCTATCTTGCAGATATCTGCACGTACCCATAGACACCTTCTACAGAATTCAGCACTAAATATTTAATCACCAGAAAAGGCATTTGCCTCACTTTTCCTAAGTATAGGAATTCTTTCAGGGAAAGTAAGATTTAACAGTTGCTCCTGTTCCCCTGCCAGTTCTCCTTGTCCTGTCCCCCATGACAAAATATTTTTCCTTTAAGATTTTCCTGGCCTTCGTGCTTAAGAGGAAGAAGATGTTTACATTAATTTAATAATTCCTGCTAATCAGCTTTAGAACAAAGACAACCTGACACAGTTATCTACTCCTATATGCCTTTCGGTTGTTGGTTTTTGGGGTTTTTTGTTTTTTTTGTTCCCTACACCTGTATCACATTTTGAAAACAGATCAGCACCTACTGCATGGAGAGGGCTAATGCCAAAAACAAGTTTCCAAGCAATTCACATCCTTCAACATCATCTTGTCTTTTCCCGTTGATGCAAATACAAAATTAAAGAAACACAGCCCCATCAACAGCAGGCTTCAAATACACCTGCTTACTAATTACCTATACCGCACCGCCTGTTCCTCCAGCTGATTTATGACAACCTTTAAAACACCAAACACAAAAAAGAATGTTTGCCCCACGCAACTAAGTGCAATGTAAACATCCCTCAGTAACAGTTAACTGAAGCTGGTACACTCACACAGCAAAAGACATCTTCCAAAGACACTGACTCAAGTCTGGAAGTTATCTGCAGGCAATACAGTCTTGAGTTAATACGTAACCTGACCTTTGAAGGCATAGCTGGATTTTACTGTGCGCCTGTCAGGTGCTGGTCTGTCAACCTCAAAACAGAGCTCTGCCTTTATCTGCAGTCATGCAGCTTAACGAATAAAACATGTAATCACAAGCAGATCAAGAGTCACCGATTGCAAGCAGTGCAAAAAGAATACTCTGGTACAGAACAATTAGTACCAATTTTATGAGTATTCCTATTTATTTGGTCAGCCTCAAGACGATTAAGTGTCATGTTGCAACAACAGGAGACTTGAACAAGTTACCTCTTCCAATTATTGGTGTAACTGACACATTCAAGTTTCAAAAGCATAACTCGGTTTATAAAAAAAAAAAAACAACTTGAGACAGGAGGACAGGTTGGTATTTAGAATCATGGGCTCTAATATTTTTCTGATACGCAAGCTATCCCATGCAAACACCCACCTCTGCCTGTAATCTCAGTAGTGATACCTCCTCTAAGTATTAACTGCACCGTTTAAAGCCTCATACATGACTAAAACTGGCACCCAGAAGGTGTAAAGAATTTCTGTGACATAGATTCACAATGGTGATGATTTAGGACAACTGCCCTCTTGGTATCCCGGCTGTCTTGGATGCAGTTTGTAGGGCAGTTAGAGCTCAAGCAAATATTCTGAAATAACCACCATGGGAGTGTGATCTGAGGCACAGAACACAGAACAGGAGATCTACTTTAATTGTACTACAGCAACCTTTAGAGAAATTGGATACTTTAGAAAAATTAATATTTATTTATATATATATTAAGTTAGAAGTGTTTTGAGTCTGAGAAATTTATTTTTCAATTGCACACCGGTATCTTTAAAAGTATTAAAGAATTTCTTTTCTACTATAAACAGGCACAGTTTCATTAACTTCAAAGCAGCCAGTATTAATCTCAGAGTACTGTGGTAAATCACTGCAGCGTAGAGACACTGCAGCAATAAAGCACTGGGCTTTCAAGTAAGATACGATACAAAGGATACAATGGCATGTAGAAGCTACTTCTTTGCACTTTTAAAAGGACTTAGAGTTAAGAAAAACAAGAACAGCATTTCATAACACCTCATACTGCTAGTTGTAAATTGATTTCACGCTGTTGGTGTCTACTCAGCTTGACATTTAATGAGTCAGTGCATCTCCTTCTTTATACAAGAACATCTTGGAAGGGAAGGGCCTGGTGTAAAGTTACCAGAGTTGCAGAAAGAGAAGACCACACTTGTATTCTCACTTTGCAACTCCCTTTCTTCTCTAATTACCATATACATTTACCTTATTTTTGCTAATTTTACATCCACATGTTTTATGAGGGCATCATTACATTTCAACTGTAGTTTTACATAAATAAGACTTAAAAAAAGTAAGCTACTGTGAAAGTTGCAAGGAAAAATTGCAGTGATACGTGACTTTTGACCATTTGTATTGAAATTATAACACAAAAAATAGATTGAAAAGCACAATATCCTCTGGATTGAAAATCCCAATATACGCAGCAGGAGTGTTTTTTAAAGCATTGGTGGGTGCAGAACAGCAAAAAAATGCCAGTAGCAATTAATATGTATCACTTTGAGATACAAGCTTCTTTCATTTTGCACTGAGGACTAAACTAATATGTTGAGTCTAATGTCTAAATATTTAGTAGGTAATGCTAGGTAATCATCAAATATAAATTTAAAAAATAAAGTTTGTTTCCTGAAAACTTCACATTTTAATAATGTGAAAGAAAAGACGAAGAGAAAATTAAGAATCTCTTATTCATGGATACCTAAAGAAACTCGCCTTCTGGTTATGAGTGACAATTTAAAAAAAGGAAAATTAAGAAATTGTAGTCACTGATCAATACATTATAAGATTTGTTACATTTTAATCAACAACTCAGATGTATTTTATCTTTTTGACCAGTGGTGGGAGAGAGGAAGAGAGAAAAGGAGAGAGGGAGGGAGGAAAAAACAAATCTTCAGTCATCACTATCTTTACTGCCTTACCTCAGTACCCTATAGTTAGCCACATAGCCTGTAATTTTCGGCCATCTCCTGCTGCTGCTTTCAAAACAGCAAAAATATCTTATTTTATTACTTTATTATATTTTAATTATACTTGATATATTTGAAGTAGTTTTCCCACTTCGGGAATGCTTTTTTTTGCTTCACAAATATTTTTAACATATTATTTGCCAAACATTTAACCAGACAACAAAGTCTTCTTTCTACTCAGAAGCACACAGCCGCTGTGCATGGCAGAGTGCCAAAGTATTAAAACCAGAACATAGTAACTAATAAAGATTGAAGAATTCTGTATTTGGACCAAAAAAAAATTTGAACATCTTTCCATTTAGAATTCCCTGCATATGTTTGAACGTATTGCCACTCTGTCTGCACCAACACTGCCCTGCTGTCATTTTATATCATGCTACTGTGGAAATAAAATAAGCAGACCCACCTTTAGGAAAACTAAGTTCCTAATACAGCAGTTCTGCTACAGTTTTGGAAGCCACTGTAGGGTCCAGGGCATATTTGGAACATTCCGTACATGTGACAGTGTGAAATGAATGGAAAGCCTCTCTCTAGTCCGTACTTTTTAGCTGCCAGAAGAAGCTGGCATATAAGCAGCTGGCACTGAAACGATCAGGCCATCATGACCTCAATGCAGATGGTTTGCTTTCCAGATGTCTATTATTAAACAGTTGCAATTTGTTTTCTCGATAAAAAGAACCCGATCCTATGGACACATGCAGACGTAATGCCACCCATGCTACTTCCAGGAACACTGCCAACTGAAGTCAATGGCAATAAATCAGAGGGGCAAAATTACGAGTATACATTTTTGCAGGATAAGGATTTGTGCCTGACTCACTCAAAAGTATATGGCTAAACATAAATGGATGCAAGATTTTCAAGTTACACTTTCAGATGCAAAGACCTTAATTAATTTATAGATAGCATGTAAGATTATTCAAAGGAGAAAATAATTTACATTTAGATTTGCTTACCTCAAGGTCCAAATATATTTACACTCAGCTTCAGTTTCCCCTGCAGATTAAATAAATTAAAATACACCACAGAAAATTCAGTAGAACAGGACAAAACTGTAAAACCAACAGAGCTAGGAATAGGATTCTTACTATGCTAACACAAACATGTGCAAGTGTCCTGTGAGAGTAGGATTATGACACTACTACTATAGAGAAATTTTTCCGTATATTAAAAAACTAATTCAGTCATGTGTTGTACGGAGAACAAAATAGTAGTGGCTTTTGGGGTACAAGAGACAAAATTGTAAGTCCACTGCATTAAATGCATTGCTGAGTACAACTTCAGCCAGTTATAAAAACATCTCAGCGATCTCAGTCTTCAGTTGCCAATTTTGTTGCCTTTACAATACACTGATCCCTTTAATTTGTTTTGGTTGGAGACAAGGGCCAGGCAGGAGCTGATCCAGGGTCCCTTGAAGTGAACAAGAACCTTTCTACTAGTATCAGTGGCCTTGAAATAAAACTCTCTTGGCATCTATCCACTCATTTTCTCTCTGCATGCAATTTAGGTAATTCTACCACCTCTCTGGGCAACCTGCTCCAGTGTTGCACTACCGTCATCATAAAAAACGTCTTCATAGTCCAAATCTACCCTCCTTTAGTTTAAAACCATTACCCTTTGTCCTATCAGAACAGGCCTCTCCCCATCTTTCTTATAAGCCCCCTTTAAGTACTGGAAGGCTGCTGTAAGGTCTCCCTGGAGCCTTCTCCATGCTGAACAACCCCAACTCACTCAGCCTGTCTTCAGAGGACAGGTGCTCCAGCCCTCTGATCATTTTTGTGACCCTCCTCTGGACCCGCTCCAACAGGTCCATGTCCTTCCTCATGGAAAGGGCTGGGCACAGAACTCCAGGTGGCATCTCACCAGAGCGGAGCAGAGGGGCAAAATCACCTCCCTCGACCTGCTGGCCACACTTCTTTTGATGCAGCCCAGGATGCGGTCAGCCTTCTGGCCTGCGAGTGCACATTGACAGTTCATGTCCGGCTTTTCATCCACCAGTACCCCCAAGTCCTTCTCAGCAGGGCTGCCCTCAATCCCCTCATCCCCCAGCCTGTATTGACACTGGGTATTGCCCTGACCCAGGTGTAGACCTTGCACTTAACCTTGTTGAACCTCATGATCTTCACACAGGCCTACTTCTAGAGCCTGTCCAGGTCCCTCTGAATGGTAATCCATCCCTCAGGCGTGTCAGCTCAGCTTGGTGTCATCCACAAACTTGCTGAGGGTGCACTCAATCCCACTGTCTCTGTCATTGATGATGATATTAAGCAGCACTGGTTCCAACAGAGACCCGTGAGGGATACCACTCATTACTGGTCTCCATCCAGACACTGAGCCGTTGACCACTACCCTCTGGATGTGATCACCCAGATAATTTCTTGTCCACCAACCACGTCACTGATCAAATCCATATTTCTCCAGTTTAGAGAGAAGGATGTTGTGGGGGACCGTGTCAAAGGCCTTTCAGAAGTCCAGATAGATAGATGATATCCGTAGCTCTTCCCTTGTCCGCTGAGGTAGTCACTCCATCATAGAAGGCCACAAGGTTGGTCAGGCAGGACTTGCCCTTGGTGAAGCCATGCTGGCTGTCTCAAATCACCTCCCTGTCCTCCATGTGCCTTAGCATGGCTTCTAGGAGGATCTGTTCCATGATCTTCCCAGGCACAGAGGTGAGGCTGACAGGTCGGTAGCTCCCAGGGTCCTCCTTTCTACCCTTTTTTAAATGGGTGCAATGTTTCCCTTTTTCCAGTCACCAGGGACTCCACCAGACTGCCATGACTTTTCAAATATCATGGAGAGTGGCTTGGCAACATCAGCCAGTTCCCTCAGGACTCTGGGAGGCATCTCGTCAGGTCCCATAGACTTATGTATGTTCATTTTTCCTCAGGTGGTCACAAACCTGATCTTCTCATACAGTGGGAGGGACTTTGCTCCCCGAGTCCCTGCCTTGTGGTCCACCCACTCCAGAGGTGTGGGAAGAGATTTTGCCAGTGAAAACTGAGGCAAAAATGTTGTTGAGTACCTCAGACTTCTCCTCATCCTTTGTTGCCAGCTTTCCAGTTGTGTTCATCAGGGGAGTACACTCTCTTTGACCTTCCCTTTCTGGCTGACACGCCTGTAGAAGCCCTTCTTAGTATTCCTTGTGTCCCTTGCCAAGTTCAGCTCCAGCTGTGCCTTGGCCTTCCTGACCTCATCCCTACACAACCCGTCAGCGTCCCTATACTCTTCCCAGGATACCTGTCCCTGCTTCCTCTGCCTGTGCATTTCCTTCTTGCCCTTTAGTTTGACCAGCAGGTCTCAACTCATCCATGCTGGTCTCTCGCCTTCCTCTCCTGATTTCTTACACCTGGGGATCGAGAGCTCTTGCACTCGACAGAAAGTGTCCTTAAAGATCTGCCAGCTCTGTTCTGCTGCCTTGTCCCAGAGGGCAGTTTCCCAGGGCGTCCTGTTGAGCATTCCTTGAAGAGCTGGAAGTTTGCTTTCCTAAAATTCAGGGTCCTGACTTTACCCTTCTCCTGACCCGTGTACCTGAGGACTGTGAGCACCACCAGTACATGATCACTGCAGTCCAGGCTGCCTCCACTCTTGGCGTCACCGATTAGCTCGCTTGCATTGGTGGCCATCAGGTCCAGTATCACATCCCCTTTGGTAGGGCTGTCTATTACCTGCCTTAAGAAGTTATCCTCGATGCATTCCACGAGTCTCCTGGATTGCCTACAGCTCACCAATGCAGCAGACGTTGGGGTGGTTGAATATACGGTGGCTTCTCAGCAAAAGGAATTTTAGGCAACACTATTTAGAGCTGAGTATACCATAATGCTTCCAGTACCAGCACCAGCCACTATAAAGGTACTTCAGTCCACCCATAGATGGTCTCACCACAGTTTCCAAGCACCTCACAAGTTTAAAACATTTAGCTTTACCATATGGTTGATGGGTCAAGAACTGGTATCACCGCATTTTACAGAAGGATCAGCTGTATTATTGATGCAGTCACTTTGTGGGAGAATAGGGAACTGAACCCAGGTCTCTCAAATCCCATACTTGCATCCATAATCAGAGCACCACACTTGTTACAGTGTTGTATCTGACACAAGGAGTTAGATAGGAAACAAGAAAGCAGAAGTAAGACCAACCAACCATCCCCGTAAACCACACCACCAAAACCAAACCAAGCTATCCAGTATACACTGTAGTCTTTTTCATTTGAGTTAGTTATTGAACTTCCTGATTCAATTTTTAATTTATTAACCCTCTACATATTGATCTACCTACCTGTATAAAACACACATATGTGTGTATAGATAATTACATATCTGTATTGTAAAAAAGGTAAAAAAAGGGACATGATTAATTAGCAGACTACTTACATATTGCAAAATTTCTGCATGGAAGAAAAAAACTAGCACTTGAGATATAATTTAAAAAGTCCCTTGTGAAACATAAATTTAAGAATTTATCTACTCAACTAGCCACTGGAATACTTAGTACTATGATATGAAATGGTTAACAGAAAATTTCAGGATTACTGTATCTCATGATACTTCCTTCAACCACATAACTATTCCTTCACACAAACTATTCTGCTTCAAGAATTGTCTGACCTGCAATTTCCCCTCAGACTAAAATAAAAAAGAAAGAGAAATTTTAAGTGCTTTGTTTACTCCCCCCTGGAATCCTTTTTGATGCCCTAAAGATACAGAAAGAAGTGGAAAAGGACAACTAAAAGCCTCTATGTCACCTGCATGTCAGAGGTTACATGAAATACGCATATAATATATTAACTAACATGTTAACTAATATTAACTAATACACATATAAAATATTAACTGCTTAAACTTCCCCTAGCAACGTTTTTTTCCCCACTAGGAAAAAGATTTTCATAGCGGAAAAGGAAATGGTGAATGACATCAGTTCTGCTGTTTAGAACTACTGGCAGCGACTGCCCTCTACCAGCACCCTGAGACTGCTGATGCTAGTACTATCTGTGCAATGCACGTGAATGTACAATATTAAACATAAGCATTCGAATTATTAATACATTTTCCACTGTATCCAAACCTGATACTTTTCAGCTAGTAAGTGATTTATTTTACTTTTTTAATCTACTAATGTTTTCGGATTTAAAACTGGTCTCAGTATGGGATAGGAAAAAAATTACGCAATATATTCGATTGCAAGGTACTGCATGGGGGGAGCTAAGCAAGGGCCAAGTAAAAGAATGTTGAGTTTATCTCTTGTGGTTAATGGTTCATATCCAGTCCAGCTCAATAGTGTCTGAAGCTCACTACCCTGAATGTTTTCTTACCACTGAGTTGGTGGAACCGAACTAGCAGTGATGAATTTTCCAAGCCGTAAAGTTTTCATTAACACCCTTGTTCTGGGGCACAAATAGAACACATTCTCCTTGAGTCCAACAATGCTACATACTTTCCCTTTTACGTAATTTAAAAAAGCTAAATATATGGCCTATAATACCAGTACTTATTAAGACAAAAAGCAGCAGGCTTTCTCTACAGCTGCCATATCCTGTGAGAGTCAATACTCCCTACTGCCCATCCAGCTTGTCCGCAGTTTGTCTTCTGCCACAGCTGGGACATGATCAGCATATTTGAAGTCAATATGAATTTTCCAGCTGCTTCTGGAGGCACAGAACTACCTCTTGAAAAGTAGGTGACATCTTTAAACAAAAAATATAACATTATTAATAACTCAGTCAAAAATTGGCTATCATTCCTCATTGAGTTCAAAAGTTGGAACTCAGAGAGTCAACTCCTAATGAAAACATGAAGGATCTTGAACAAATATAAGTAATGATGTAAAAATGTGGTAAAATACAATAGACTTTGCTTGGGCTTTCACTTATTGTACTAATTCTTTCAATTCATGGCCATCCATAGAAGCTCATACTTTCAGATCAGCAATAATTAAACAGTATTTAAAAAAAAAAATTAGCATAAGACACTGCAACATCAATCTAAAAGGATAGCATTTACCCAGTAGTTTCTCCTGTATTGGTAATGCCCAAGCTTTACTTCTTTTTTTTGGCTTCACCTAACATATATGAAGAACAAAACACAGATTTATTACAGACTTCCTAATCTTCTTTCAACTGTAAATAGATAGAGAGGAAGTAATCTGCCAGCCTCACAACTTTTATGTCATTTACAGCTAGCAAGCTTATTGCAGATACCGGAACATGGAAGGTAAGGGTGAAAAAGACCCAAATCAGTTTCAAAAAAGATTGCTTCCTCATTGTTCAAACCAAAAAACCCCACTACTCTTACTGTTTCATCTAGCTCCTATCCAGGTCTTCTGAATAAAAAGACAGTTTGCAAAGCAGCCTACTAAGCAGCCCGAGTCTATTCTGCATGTAACTACAGAGAAAAGTGATGTATTTTCTAGGCTGCTGACGAATTTTGTCAGAATATCTGTTTAATCAGAAAAGAATACTCCTCTTTCTCTCCCTCCAAACTATGAGGTACAACCAATAACCCTTTCCTAAAAAAATATCGGGGATTTTATTTTTCGTAATAAACAAAGCAAAACAACTTAATGAGTGAAGAGCTGGTACAATATGGGCTTCTACAGAAGTTGCACTTCAGTGCAGAAATACACAGATGCTGCAGCTGCTGTTTGGCAATTTCCTGTTCTCAGCTTCAATAGCTCTAAACCTTGTTTCATATTAAAAACATCATGACCGAGCACAAGGTTATCTACTTCTGTTAGGTAACAGGGAACCTGGGTGTGTTTTGTCCTTTGGAAGCTTACAACATCCAGTCTGTGTTTCTACCTTTGATACTTGTAAGGGACAAAAAAGTATAGTAATACATCAACAGAAGGAACCAAAATTAATACAAGATTCCATGGATTTTACAGTATGTTTTCAAAAGTATTCAAGGAAGCTCTTTTGATTGCCTGAAAAGCTGTCAGATGAAGTGGGGAAAAAATACTTCAGAGAAATGGTAGCTAATGGTCTTTCAGAGCTAAGAGCTCTGAAACTAAACAAGAATATAACAGAATTACAGTAGAGCTGCTGTGGCTAGGTGAAACCTCCAGACATTGCCAAATTTTGATGCCTTCAATTAGAACTTCACTGGCCTCAGTTTAAGATCACCGACTGTTTACATACCAGTTATCACAGGAAAGGGAATCCAAAAGGTCTCTTAGAACTGGAGAAGCCCCAGCACTGCTACATCTGCATCTTATGACACTCAGACATCTGCATCTTATGACACTCAGACATCTGCCATTAAGCTTCCTTTGATCCAAGCAGTTTGCAGTCCTGGATTTTCTCTTGTCTTCTGGGAACACTTCCTGGACACCAATTTTTCTTTCTTCCCAGTAGTTCTCACCATTTATAATAGAACTTTTGCAATCCTATGATCATTCCATAAACCAGCTATAAATTGCATTTTTAATATCCCATCCTCCCAAAGCAATGCACTATGTCAGTCAACAAGATTTCTTCTTCTGTTCAGCACCCTCAAAAATATTTTGACTCAAGGTCAGCATTCTCTCAGCAGCAGCAGACTACCTTTCAAGAGTAGTTTTATAGGCTACATTTTCATTTCCAAATCAGTGGTAAAGAAGTGTCCCAGAAAATCAGTAGGAACAGGTGACCATCTATCTTATTGACAGCACCTTTGCTCCACAAGAGGCATCAGTCTCCAGCTCTCCTTGGGTTCACAGCTCACCAAAACCACTGCCTCCCTGATGGACACTTCTCTCAAATGGCTGTAGCTCCAGCTCAGCACTGTCCCCACTGCACAGCACTAAGAAGTGTAATCACGTGCTGCCTTTGGCACCTCTACTCTAGAAAGCCCAGTGTTTCTTCCCGCACTACATAGATTAATACTACATTTGGAGATTCTTGCCTTCTCCTGCCCCACAGCTGAAAAAGACCCATTGCCTGATAAAGCACATCCTTCATTCTTCCTTGTTTTAACATACTGTATTTATTTATTTCTGCATTTCTCAGGATCATAACCAGTTGTTCCATTTATAGATAAATTCTACTGCTTCAAGGTTCCTTTCTGGGCAACAGGGTGGTCGTATTGATTTTCCTTGACTTTAGACACTGTATTGCCCAATGCTCATCCACGTGAAAAGGAAACATTAAAGCTTGAGCTGGTGGAATTCTTACTGACACTGCCAGTAAAGAGCGTGAACTCCAGCAGCCAATCAACAACAGCAGAACCCGCTCACACATTTGCCTTTAAAATCACTCTGAGTACCAGCAATATACTATATACTATACACTATGGTATACAATGTGGTCTACATTCTTACTTAGCTCTATCCTCAATTACCATTATTACATTACAGACAATAACAGAACAGGTTCAGCCAAACACAGCAGTGATAGCTGAATGCTGTAATGAGGGTAAGAATGTGGTCCTCAGGGACAGTCTAATCACAGATCTGCAGTCAGAGTAATTTTTGACCAGACAGTTGGACCAAGGGTATTTTATCACTTCAAAATACATGTAAAAAGTGTATGCTTCACTCTCCAAAAAAATATTTCCTGACAAATATTCCATTACTGGTGAAGAAAGTAGAAGTTATCCTAAATTAGAATTGGGTTTTTGTTTTGTTGTTGAGGTTTTTTTTAATAGTCAGAAATGAAACAGCAACAACCCTTTCAAGATGTGTTTAAAGAATCACGGTAACTACAACCAAATTATTTTTCCCAAACATACCCAATACATAGCTTTGGGAGACATATTCAGCTAGAAAGTTTGAAAAGAAAGTAATTTTCATCACTTCAATATAAAATATGGTGAGAAACAAAAAGAAGTCAACACTTCAAATTATGCCAATATCTTTTATTGCTTAAATAACCTGTATCTTACCAACAACAAGAAAAAGCACCACAGTATGGTAAATCCTATTCAAGATTGGTAAGAAAAGTTTTTCTTTTCACAGCAAAATTGTTCATCCTAGGTGAGACAACATAAAGAATAAGATCATTCTAATGACCAGACATTAATGCTGGAAAAACACACTACATTAGCAGTACTAATAATATGGTATGACATCTAGCTGTTTACAGACTTTTTCTCTCACCTAATACACAAAGTATTCAAGCATCAAGTTACTGAACTCCCAGGTACCACTAAAAAGATTTGTGTTGCACATAGAGTCTGATAGGGCACAGCTTCAACATCTTCATAAGAAAGGAAAAAGGTGAAAGAGGACACCTTGCGCCTCAAAACAGATTTGCCAAGTTCCCTTCTCTTAGCAACAATACACTGATGCCCACTGATGCACCCTCATCCAAAATTTACTAAACAAGTCTTTAGTAAACTACACTCCAGTATTGTTTGGCATAAAAATAATATATATATACCCTCTATGTCTTCAAAGTTTTCAGTTGTGTCCCATGTGAGTCCTTACACTTAAAAAATAACCCCAACCAACCGATAACTTTGAATTTCACTCTGCTTCCAGCAGGTCGTTCCTTCATATGCATACAAGAATGAGTATGTATGAAATGAAAGACTGAGAGAACAGCAACTACAGACCAGTCTTCAAATTAATACAATGCAAGACACAAGCACGTCTCAACCGTGATTAGTGGTCAGTTTCTGTCACTCATGCTTTCTTAAATGACATGTTAAATGACTGATGGCAGAAGCAAATATCCAGTATCAACTGGCATACTAACAGATTTGTTTACACTACTGACTGAAAACCAAACATGACTATCATCCATCTAGTCCAGCAATCCTTTCAGAAGTTACTAAGCTCAGTTTTGAAAAAAATCAAAGTCACAACAGGCATCGTGTGTCCAGACCTGCTCAGGTTTGGTCTCATATTCACCCACCTCACTAAGAGCATTTCTAATTACTTCCTAGGTTTTGGGGTTTTTTTTTCCCCCAGTCTTCCCACCACCAAGATTCAATAAGTTTGTTTTATTTTAAAATGTCAGCTCTGCTGCTACCCTGTAAAGACACAAATTGGAAGAACGATTGCTCTGGAGAAAGCTGGTGAAGTTTGTGCATGCAGACATCACCTGTGCATCTTAGGACAGCCTACCTACAAGCAGCAGAGCCAGAGCGGATTCCTTCGGGGCTGAGCGCTGCCCTTCTGGACCGGTCTGTATTCCTCCCTCAGCACAGCGCATCCCGAGGCAGTGCGGGGCTCCGCTGCCCTCCCAGCGCTGCTGCCCAGCCGGCGGCAGCAGGAGAAAAACAAGGGCAGTCCTGGTCGTGCCAACCACAGAGCAGCTTCTTTACCACCTCCCCGTTCCAGTTGTGTTACTTTGTCCCTTCCATTTGACTCCGTAGGAAGAAATCAAGACCTTGTCCTTCAGATAAGGGGCAAAGACCTCTTCTGACCATCCCTGGCTAAGGTTAACAAATCAGCAATGCTCCAGAACAGAGAGGAAAAACGACCCTGGCATGCCAGTTTGTACCTCTCCCCGATAAAGCAACTTCCTATTGCCTGTCCGAGGCACTTTGCCACTGGCAGGCTGCTAAGGACAGCGGGGAGAGCTGCAGACGGCGCAGCACCGCGCAGACCAGACCCGTCCCCGCTCGCTGCCTGCCCGACTCCCCTCTGGAGCTCCAGCCGGCTCCTCACACCGAGCTGATTCCCGGTTCGTCCCCACGTCCACCCCAGAGCCCGCCGAGCCCGAGGAAAGCACCTAGAGCAGCCACCTGCTGTTTCTGACTGAGCCGAACTCACCCCGGGCGGGGCCGGGGCTGGCGCTACCGAGCCCCCCGGCCTCCCCTACACCGGCGGAGACGCCGCCCCGCACCCCGCGGCCGTTAACGGCCGCTAACGGACCGGGGCGCGCAGCCCGGCCGCTACCAGCACCTGGCCGCCGCGGCGCTGAGGGAAGGTGGCGGCGGCGGCGGCCCACCGCACCGCGCCGGGGCTGCTTTCGGCGCTGACAGCCCGGCGGGCCACGGGGGGGGCTCCTCCCCGCCACGGAGCACTCAACGAGAAGTGCTCGGTCCCCTCCAGGGCCAGCTGCTTCCCGGCGGAGGGGGAAAGCGGAGGCTGCTCTGGGAGGCGAAGTCGGTGTCCCCGCCGTCAGCGGGAGGCCGAGGGGGACGTCCGGGAGCGGCGCAGCAGGGCTCGGTACTTAACCGTCTGTCACCGTCACGTCCGCGTCCTCCTCTCCCGGCTGCAGCTCCAGCTGCAAGGGTTTCTGGCTGGGGCTGGCGAGCTGCAGCCCCGCCGGCAGCTCCTCCCTGGCGAGGAGCACCTTCACGCTGCACCGCAGCAGCTGCTGCGGGCGCGGAGACCGAGCGGCCATGATCCCGCCGCCGCCCCCCTCAGCCGCCACCAGCGGCTGCCGCCCGACAAGCCGGGCTCCGGCGGCGCTACTGCGGCCGCTGCCTCCTCCTCCCGCCGGCCCGGGGGAAGGCTGCGGCGGCGGGGGCAGGGCCGCGGAGGGAGGCTTCGCCGGCAGACCGCTTCCACGCCTCAGACCGCGCCCCCCCCCCGGCGGCATCTGCACCCCCGCCTGAGGTACGCGGGGCCGGGGGGGGCGGCGGGCAGCGATACCTCCCGGCCTCAGCGTCGTCTCCCTGCCGGCAGCGGCCGCGGCGCAGCCCCGCTGCAGGGCGGGCGGCGGGCGCCCTCCGGCGTCCCCGGCCCTGTCGCCGTCGGGCTGGGAAGGCGGCGGCCCCGTGACCCTCTTCCTCCCTCTCTCCTTCCCTCCCTTCCCTGCCGCCGGCGTCTCGGGCGAGCGGCGGCCCGTGCGCTTACCGCCCGCGGCGGCTGGCGGAGAGCCCGGGGCCCGGAGACGGCTGTGTCTGCGGGCAGCTGCCGTGTTGGCCTCGGGACTAGACGTTTGTGGCAGCGATGTAAGGAGGTGGTTCACCAAACCCCAGATAATTTGGCTTTTCCTTCCCTGGTGTTTCCCCCTCTGCTTTATTTTCTAAGAGCATAAGGATGTAAATGTAATATGAAGCAGTAGGTGTCGTTATTTTGCTAAAAAAGTTTTCCCTGGTGGTTTTGTTTGTTTGCTTGGCTTTTATATTGTGGTTGGTCGGGGTCTTTTTTTTGTCTTGTGCCGTCCCGTCGGCCTCCCCCGCGATAAAAGGAAAAATAAGCCCCGCCGGTTACTTTTGTTTATATGCCTCTGTGTCAAAGAGACACTGTGAAGGTTAATTAATGAATATTTGAGAAGCGCTACGAGTTTGAAAGTACTGCATGAAGTTTAAACGGGCCTCAGCTCATTCCATTTCCAGATGTTATTGTGGTATGTATGTCAGTAATGTTCCAAATGCTGCCTGGGGCTGTCCCGTCTATCTGGCTGGAAAGGAAGGGAATGTACCCACCCTGACTGGGTTAAAAGGACTGTTTTCTTGTACAAAGAGATGATCTCCTAACTACACAGACACTTGTTCCTCTGAGCCACTTGAGCCAGAAGATGTACTGAAGTGGCACACATGCTGCTGAACCTGCGTTTGCACTAATGACTGGGGTGGTTTGTTCTGTCACTGCAATAACACAGTTCTCTGCCTGGATTTAATTACCACTTCTGAGAACAGCCAACCACATCCAGGGCTGCATCAGGAGAAGCGTGGCCAGCATGTCGAGGGAGGTGATTCTGCCCCTCTGCTCCGCTCTGATGAGACCCCACCTGGAGTACTGCGTCCAGCTCTGGAGTCCTCAGCACAAGAAGGAATGGACCTGTTGGCGTGGACCCAGCAGAGGGCGACAAAGATGGTCAGAGGGCTGGAGCACCTCTGCTATGAGGACAGGCTGAGAGTTGGGGTTGTTCAGCCTGGAGCAGAGAAGGCTCTGGGGACACCTTATAGTGGTCTTCCAGTATCTGAAGAGGGCCTTACAAGGAAAAGTGTAGTGATAGGACAAGGGGTAATGGTTTAAACTGAAAGAGAGGAGATTTAGATTTGGTATCAGGAAGAAATTCTTGACTGTGAGGTTATGAGATGCTGGAACGGGCCCAGGGAAGCTGTGGATTGCCCCATCCTGGGAATTGTTCAAGGCCAGGCTGGATGGGGCTTTGAGCAGCCTGGTCTAGTGAAAGGTGTCCCTGCCCATGGCAGGGGGGTGGAACTAGATGGTCTTTAAGGTCCCTTCCAACCTGAACCATTCTGTGATTCTGTACAGGGCAAATGCCAGACCAAGAGTAGTAGAAGCCAGGGGATAAGCAGGAGAGCATCATTCGCAATGCTCTGAAAAAGAAGGTGGCAAGGGTAGTTTGGAGGAGTAAATTTTTTTTTTCACATGTATAAGGAGGCAGAAGAGTATCTTTTTCATAGCAGTATCTTTACAGGATGACCTCACCTCAGTAGAGGTATGCCACCGACCACCGACTCCTCAGCAGCATTACTACTTCTCACATCCATAAGCAGTAAACAGTGTCCCACAAATGAGGCCTGTCCACTTTGGGCAATGGTTATTGCTGCTTTTTACCAACTCGGTTTCAAATCCAATTGCCTTTCATTCGCTATCAACATAGGCAGTAAGATCAGTAGGTACTGGTAGGCATTTAGGCAATTTTGTCAGCAGAAACATCCTACAAGTCATTTTCTTGTCTATCTGTAAGGCAGCTGGTGTAGTAGAAGCATAAATTTGATTTGGATTTGCCAAAATAAGTGGATGGAGGTAAAGTGTACAGAGAGAAGGATCATGGCTTCCCGACACACAAAATGGGCCCTCTACCAGAAGTCCGCTGGAAGGGAATGGTATCTTCTATGTGATGATGATTATCCATATTTATGGACAAAACACTTTTGTATTTCACACATATAGCCAAAGTAACTTCAGAACAATTTAGTGTTTCCTTCCTGTGTAAGAAAAAATGCACCTTTGAAAGCCTTGAGGATAAGTGTGGTTACAAAAGCTATTGTGTGTCACATCTGTGACCGTAATACTTACACACTCTCAAAGTCCTTTCAGAGAATTCTGCCTTGACCTCATAGCAAGGAGACAGCTGCGCCTAACAAATATGAGAGAAAGCATCAGGCAGCTCTGTTTGAGCTCTAAAACAAGCAGCATTTGGGGACATCTCTTTCACGCAGAGATGAGATCCACAAGTTAGGTGGGAGCATTATTCCAACAGTTGAGCAGTAACAAAGTGACAGCTTTCCTACTTGCTATGTCATGCTATCAGCCTGACATGACTTGCTGGTCACTGGTGGATCCCAGGTAGAAGTCTTTCTTCTGTGACCCTGACACCAGTGGAAAAGATCCATCAAGTGCCTGGGGAACATGGTGTGCTACCTTAGTTCCAAGCCTCCCTTTGTTGGTGAAAGCGAGCTTTCCAGGCTGGAGCTGTCCCGTTTCCTTGCTCTATTACTGCACTTTTTGATTTTGTCTGCTTGGCTTTCTTGGGTGAAACTGGAGGGAGAAAGGCAGTCTATATTTTTCTTAGGCATCACAAACTGTTGAATACCAGGGAAATAAAAGGATAAAGTGATCACAACCATTCTGAACAAAAGTTACCTTGTCACTCACATGGGCCAGTAAATTCAATGCCTGTATTGCAACTACTAACAAAGGCTGCTTTATACACAATTCTTTGTGACACTAACTGCAATCAATGCATTGTTATAGCAGCTTCCTCACCTGTTTCTGCAATCTTTCAGTATTGGTGGAAGACAATACAAAATCAAATTACAACTTCTGCAAAGGACCAGTTCATGAACCCTTCCTCTGAAGTTTATACTAAAGGGTATTCCTGTTTACAATAATATTATCAGTAGCACTCTTACACTGTGCTTTAACAACTCAAGTATTGCAAATATTCTTCTGCCAGTAATACTTCATGAAAGAAGATAAAGAATCTGAGCACTCCTGTGCCTGCAGCAAGTTGTCAAGACTAACTAACCAACAAATGTCTCCAGCATTGGAGATACTAGTACAGGCTGCATTTAGCAGCAGTTTGAGCAAAGATGGCCAAACCAGAATTGTGCCAGGACACTATCTGTTAGTGTGGCTCCATCGTGGGGAAAGGTAACATCCAGCTGCAAAGAGAGAACAGCTTGAGGCACCAAGTTTTTTACACCACTTCCAGCTAGATCTCTGAAAGTATGTCTGATTTATTAACTGCTAGTTACTGATTAAGTACTGACCCACTACATCTGCCCTAAACTCGGGTAATGAAAGCAGCAGCAGATTTTGTGTGCACTATGTCAGTGGAAAATGTCCATATGCATAGTGATTCCTACCAGAACAGTTCTGCTTATAAAAATGCTTAGAATAAACTGTCATGGGCAGCACACTGTGGTCAGGGAGGAGTTGTTTCATCTTTTGAACAGACAAGTCCTACTAGTTAGGTTAATTCAGGTATTGGGGAAGAACATATACAATGGGATTTAGCAAAATTTGGAATAACATCAGCAGCATCAAGTCAGAATAAAAACTCTCTTTAGGATACTCTTAACAGTGCCAAAAATGGATCAAGGTTTCTTCCTTAGTCAGACGCCCTTGTGGAAAAATAACTGGCTTGTACTTTCAGGTGGCTTTTGGCATAGACCTTGATATGGAAATAAACAACTGATGCACACCGGATTGCTGCAGGTTGTATGACATTTTACATAATTGAAGCAAACACTTCAGGTAAGTCAAATTAAATACACTTAAAATACCTCAATGTAGAATGTATCTTACTTATTTGGTATCATTAATGTTGTGCAGGAAATGACCTTACAAAATTAATAAAAATAAACTTCACTTATAACCCTTCTTACATGCGTGTTTTCTTACAGTACCCAGTATTTCTGCATTTCTCCTACATTTCAGCTATGCTTCATGCTTTGAGGTCTGGATCAAAGTACTTTGGGATGCTGAAATCAACTTCCATTAGTTGACTAATTAATTGACTTTAATTAACATCAGCAGGAGCAGAGGCTGAATTCTGCAGGGTCTTCTTGGTAACACTGTCATGGAAAAGAAGTAATACAGCCGGTTGGTTATATGAACTGTTAATTGGTGTGAGATCCCTCTAGAGGGAGGTTTCCCTCTACAGGTTGTTTTCTTGTGCGTGTGTGCTGGAGTGAGACCTATTAAGCCTTAGCAAGACAGCAGCTAGGAAATAAAGTCTTAATCTTGATTAGCAAACCAATTAGGAGTATTCCACAAACATAAGCATGGCTGGTCAATCGTGAATAAAATTTGTAGTTGTGTTTGGTAGGATGCATTGCAGAAACCAGTATTGTTCTCTACTAAGCTTTTGGTCTTTATTTGAAATTAAAGGATAGGCAATGACTGGACCATAACTTACAGCTGAACTTCCTGACAAAAATAAGCTTTAGGATGCAGCTTTTTTATCTTTACCATAGTTTTGTGTGAAATACCTGTTTTAATCTTGGAATCCAATGGCCATTTTGATATTCTAGCATCTATTACTTGGTGGGTCCTACCCAGTTAAAATAACATTCTGCATTTCTTTACATGAAATGGTGCCTGCAACTTGTAGTAGAGACCCATAAGATATATGACCTGATAAGATTAGGCCTTTGTCTATGTTTTGTGAAACTGCCAAAATATCCAATGCATTAGCATACTGGAGAGTATTTAGAGCAAAACTGGCAGAAGTAGATTCTGCTGGTAATGAATTGACACCACTAATTCCTGGAGGTCAAAGTCTGCATGCCCCCTCACTGACGGCTGTTAGATAGCTAAATCTGTAATGGGAAATTATTGGTAATATTGAAATTAATAAGCATATTACTATCTGCATTTACTGGTAACATGACAGCTACTTAGTTGAACTGACACTTGAAAATATGAGTTTCTTTTGCAGTCAGAGACACACTCCTTTCTTAGTTCTGTTGCTGCTAAATAAAAAATTTTAGTCTTACTTAAAAGGCATAAATTGAAATAATTTTTCTCTCAAAATCAATAGTACCACAATCCAAAATATCTGGCTATATAAAAACTGAAGCAATTCAGATATGTTTGTAACAAGAAAACAAATTTATTGATTTTAAAAGACAAGACACAATTTTGTTTTGAAAAACACAAGAAAGCTAGCCTGAGTTCAAGTCTGAAATATTCAGAAAAATCCTACTGTCTTTAGTATGTTCCAGTCATTTTTTTAAACAACACACTAAAAGTTAATATATATTTTTATAATTATAAAAGTTCCCCAGTTATTGTACAGTACACAATACAAATTGCCCACAAACTATTATTTAGCTCCTGCCAGTTTTGAGAGGACATGATATACTAAAAGATTTAGCATTTCTCACAAAAATCACATCAGGAAATACGTATTTACAAAATCAAATACATTATACAAAAAAACCATCACGTTATGCTGTAAAGATGTCTTCTTTAAATAATTAAAAAGTATATTCAACTGTAGTCCAAAAACTGGAAAAGAACATTACATTATCTCACACATACAATCTACAAAAAGTTGCTTACCTCATTTACATAATATATTCAGTCAACTGGAAAAAAAAGTTTGAATATGTCCTAGTGTTGTGATGTTTCTGTGCTGTGGGACTGAATAATGTCATCTGCCACTTACTAAGTGAAATTTAAATGATGGCACTTAAAAAAAAATACAGTATAAAATAAATGCAACAAAGGAACTTTCCTAGAAGGTAAGAAAGCCCTGAGTGATGATAAAATTACTGATTGGTAGCTCTAGAATTAACCTAATTAAAGTTTACCATCTCAGGCACAATTTTCCAAGTTTTTGAAAGGCACTCAAAGTTTCTTTAACAGCCTCATTGGTTATTAACTGTAAATCCAAATTTTCAGTGAAGATGAGTGGAGATGGGCAACTTGCTTTGGTACAAAGTGATATTTTCCTAGCATATTTTAAATTGCTTAATTGGGTTGCTTTAAGATGGATATTTAATGTTTAAATACAAGGCAATCACTTTAATATTGTATTGAAGGAAACTTCACTTGGGAAACCCTTTAAGTATTCTTTGTATAAAAAGCTCTTGCTGGTATCAATGAGTCAAAAAGAATTGAACTGAGTAAATTTCCTGGTAAATACCAATCCATGTGGGGTTGTTCCTCCGAAGCCTAAATTCCTCTAAGAAAGATATTTATTATTTCAGAGTAAAATTAATCCAGAACTGAAAACTCCTGTAAGATGTTTGCACCATGATCAAGAAAGTGCTTAAGAACATACAAAAAACATTTTACTGATTCAGATTTAAGTGAGGCTCATTTGATGCTCATAGACTCGTTCTGGGCCTTCTTTTCTACAGTGAATTTCAGCCTTAATGAGCAATCTACAAGAACAATTCTTACCAAATATTTAACTACTCAGGGCTTCCAATCCCAAAATGCCAATTTATTTTTTCAACAGGAAAAGGAAAAAAAATCAGAATAAAAGAAGAGTTAAAATGATCCTTTTCAAACTAAGGCATATTTTACTTCAAACAAACACTAGGCAGTCACTTTGTAAGTGGCTTTTACTATTTCTTAGTTAAACTGGTAAATTAAACTCAGGTCTACTGGCACATAAAATCACTAGCAGCAATGATCAAGGCATGCAAACTCAGAAGCATTTACAGTAAATTATGAATTAAAAAAGTTGTTAAATTAAAACCCTTTGAGTATTGCATTTATGTTAATTAATTATGCATGAATTTGCATTAACTGACTAAAAATGTTTACAACTTACTTGCACTATACTACTGACATAATTCCATTAAATAACTTAAAATGAGACCCTTTTTTTTTGCCCTCAGCTGGACTTAAATAAGTACAGCTGTATTTAGTGTTTGCTGACTGATTGATATTGCAAGAAACCAGTAGAAAATGTATTGTACTCTCACTTAGTAAGGTGGTGTTTCTATCTGTAAGTTCAAAGAATCTCTACTTGCTACCACACTTGTTCCCTTGTTCTTGTAAGCAGCATCTGTAAGAACAAAGGGGCTTTTTAAAATGGCAAAAGGCTTGTGCAATTTCTAGGTTGCTTTTAAAATGCTGACATTCAATAAGGGCCATCCAAACTCTACCCCTGTAGATGAAGATGAATGAAACACCTTCATCTTTTAGGTAGTCATTATTGCAGTGACTGAGTTTTAAAAGAAATACCGATATAATCATGCATTTTTTGTTCTAGTTTATCAAAACCACTGCCAAAAATTTCAATGCAAACATACCGAGTATTCCACAAAATTTATTCTTCTTCACTAAGCCTTCTTTTAATCCTAAAGATTCTCTTTTACTGTACCAGAGTATTCCAATACTAACCTACCTCAGGAGATTTTCAGAATAGTCTGAATATATTTTCTAAACCTTTATGTTCTAAAGGCATCTTAAAGTAGACAACTTAATATCTGTAGAAACATGTTTGATTTTCTTTATATATTTGCAATATATACGCAATTATGAATAACAAACAAGGGAGCTGAAGTACTGTTCTTCTATTAGACAGTACACATCAATGGCAGTGAATATTTTGCCTACATCTTTTGAGCCTCCTACAACAAAACCATTCCCGTGTAGTATGCAAGTATTTTGTTTAGAAATAATAAAAACAAATTCTACAACACTATCAGCTATTTCAAAGTATATGCTCAATGGGCTAATTAAATTATCTAAAAAGCTTTGTTCCCATCATGTCACTTACAATGCTCAAAGGGTTAATGCAAGGCATTATATCAAATTAATATTCTAATACTAGAACTAAGCACTGTGTGTTTATGCTTCTATTCCAGTTTTTATTGTTTGTTTGTCTTAAATCACCAAACAAATTAGCAGAGATACTAGAATTCCATTTATTGATTTGTTTTAAACCATATACAAAGAGGATGTCCTGTTAGAGAGACAAGGGCCCAATTTTCAGAAATTCATACTGTGGTCTCAAATGACTGTTTTAAACTCCGCAATTATTGTTGTGTATCAGTACCAAATCATGCTTATATTACTAATAAATCTATTTTTCGTCAGCACTTTTATGGCTATCCATGGTTGTATTTATTTTGTAAAAAAATTCTAAATTAAATTGGAATGCAGTGCATCTCCAATGTAAATTTTTTTCTACACAGTGCAGATGTCAATTGGTGAGAATGACAAAGATCTCAGATCATTTCTCCTAGGGAAAACAAGGTGAACAAAAGAAGTGGTTTAGATATTTAAAAATACCTCGCTTTAAATTAAATTTGTACATAGACCTATACATTCCTGAATGACAGAACATTATCTATTTTCTTATTTTTGAACTAAAGGCAGTAATGCTGTAAATCATCACTTTACAGGTAAATAATTTAAAATCTATTTTCCAAATTTTTATGGAACTTTTTTTTTTTTTAAAGAAGGTGCTTAGAGCATGCTACAGTACAAGAGCAAAACACAGAAATAATAACTGAAAACAGAAAAAAAAAAAAGCTTTAAAACTGATTTACCATGAAAAAGATGAAAATGTACCAATACATTTTAATAAAACTTTTGAAAATTGGGCCCTGTGTTTTGAAAAGGTAGTTCAACAATACCCATTCCCCCACAGTGCTCACTGTGCTATTTGTGCTAATGGGGGAAATGCCTCTGAAATAATTATTTTGGATTCCATGTCAAGACTAGATAAAACACATAAACCATGTCAACTCTCATATTATGTCCGTCCTGTGGATACGCTCTACACCTCTCCAGAGCACTAGCAATAGACTTCAGAGCTGGTGTGGCAGTGCAACCGCATGCTACACATTACAGAATATGGACTGAGGTATTTGTATCTCTGTAGTTTAATGATTACTAAACCCCATCTATTAAATAGCAAGAGTGTGCAAAATGTTTTATCTAAGTGTTTGATTAAAATTTCAGTAAATGTAAAAACAAACCCGAAGACCCCCAAACCTTTAAGTATACAATGCAGTTTACAGTAATATACTTTTTCTAAAATGTCTGGTAAAATCTTTAGAATTTAAGCGTAAGAATACAGACTCCATTCAGTTTTCTGAACTTGGAATAGTTCCAATTTGTTTTGATAACTCATTCTTTTTAGAAGCTATTAAATACATTCCATTTCTGTATTCAGATTTTTGTTCAGTTTTGTTTTGCACTTTGTGAACAGTGAACAACTGAGTGGAGCAGGGAGCTAAATAATGAAAGATACTCAGGTCCCACCTTTTTAAGCAATCTAGATTTACCTATTACAATCGTACTCTTTTCTCAGCAACAACAAATCCAACATTAAACCAAGAAAGGACAATAATAAGAAAACATTATAGGTCCGTCAACACAAAAATTGAAACAAGTACTACAGTATTAAAAAAAGCTGAAAATGAAAAAAATGTTCAATTATTTCACTTTATTTTACTTGTAAACATCTTATAATGCACAATGAAGGGGAGTAAATATTTATCACAGCTTAGTTTTAGCATTTTTGGTGAAGGGTACAGATGTGCTGATTTCCAAGGAAAAATCAGGACACACTGAGTGATATATGTGAGAACAAAATATATAATGAGATTCAGTGCATCTATGAGTTTAGAAATAATGAATATAAACCTCACTTTCACTTTTTACTGAGGCAAAAGCCATCTACTGACATTAGTAGGAATTATGCCTACATAGAAAGAGCAGGATGGGTTCACCTCCTAATTCTGCAAAGGAATTAAAATTTGATTTTGTACACCAGTAACGTTAGGACATTTTAGTTGATGTGCAGCTGTATTTGGAGCACGTGTAAACTGCAGCAACAAACTTTTTTGCTATAAATACGCTGTTCATTTTACATGCTCTTCTCCCATTTGGTATGTATGACTTTACAAGTCATTTTCAGACACACTGGATAAACCAAAATAAAAGAATCCCTAATTCTGTTACACAGTCTTTTCTGTAAAGTTGATCTTTTTGTGCTCTCCTTCACTTTTTTGGTTTTTTCTTTTTTGCTTATTTAGTTCCACTATTTTAGTGTAGCAAATTCATGTGTCTGCATAATGAAATGTTTAAGAAGAAAAATTTGAGTTGTTTAATGTCAATTAATATGGTCTCTATAAACTGTCATTATTTAACCATTAAAATGTAATATCTGGCTGATACCCCACAAAATATAGACATTGAAAACATGCACTGCATTATGTACCTGCTCATTTATTTCTTTTTAGTTTTTAAAATTAAAAGTAGGCAAGGGTTTAGAAAATATATAATCATGCTTGGGACTATGGTCAATCTATTTTGACATTTGAAGTTGGTATTAAAGCTAGTTTTGCTTTCCAAATTCCCAAGCAAATTTTATTTGTAATAAAGTGAAATCCAGCTAGAAACAAGAAAAAATAGGTTTATTGTCATTCTAAGTGGGATATTAAAATCATTTAATAATAAAAAAATCCTTTTATTCTTTTGAAGGCTATGTAACCTGTCCTTACTACTTAGGGAATTTGAAAATGACAGGCACACCTTGTTGAATTAATTAAAGAGTTAAGAATAACAAAAAGTACTAAGTCTTAGCTTCAGTTCTGTTTAAGGCACCATGTAATAGCCGAGGTACAATGATCCCTGATGTACATTCTTAAATGGCAATGGTCCATCTAGCCACCTATTCAAATTCTACACAATTGGGAATAAGTACAAGTGAGGTGTGCCAGTTACACTGCCTTATCTAATTTTGTAAAAATTTAAATCCACTTTAGCAACAAGGAAATATTTTTGAAAGGAAAATGATGCAGGTTGCTACATTCCTTGCATTCTATAAATTATCTTTTCTAAGAGCAGCAGATTGAACCACTAGTAGGAAAAGACCTGGAATAGAAGAAAGTCATCCAAATGGAATGTTTTCCTGTATGTCCAGTTCAGCATAAGTAGCACGTACACTTAATAATAATAATCAAGTCACTTCTTTTTTAGCTTCAGTTTCTAAAAACTATAGTACCACTCAACAGCCAAAAGCATCTGTTCAGTGGCCCCACATATAGAATCAGTAGTCTTCAAAATAGAGGAATTGGTAAGCAAATAATATCTGGAACTGTTGATTTTAAAGGAAGCTTGCATTGATTACATGATGGTCAGATAATTAGGTACGTTTATGACGTACACATTACCGCCTTCTGTTACAATTCCGTCATTTAAACTCGCTTCTTGCTCACAGAAAGAAACTAGATCTTCCCAGCCCTCCAGCATTATTAGAAAAAATCCCCTTGAATGCTCACAATTTTATCAAAATAGTGTCTTCTTGTTGTCCAATGAAAAGCACCTTTTATAACAAATTTGATACACCTGCTGTCAAATAAGCATGCCTCCAGTGTAAATCAAAGAAAATAGTTCTTTTGATATTTCACAGAAGTGCATCTAATTAAAAACCTATCTATATGAAATCATCATCATAACTAATAATTAACATTAAAATATTTTTTAAAAACTATGAAAAAAATTAAATTATTATAAGAGGACAAAAACATTAACATTAAGCTTTGCAAAAATCTTCCTTGCATTTGATACTAAGAAAACTCTTCATATTGAGCGGCCAATGTAAAATGATTCTGTCTACAAAAAAATCTTTTTTTTTAAACAGATCTGGCAAAATACATACACCCATTCCATTTAACAACTCCAATAAAATAATGTTCATCACAGCTAAAATTTGACAACAGTCGACCTTCAGACTTATTCTCTTTATTTATTTTTTTTTCATATTAAACCCAAAGGGTTAATGTAATGGGGTGTGTGTCGGGGGCAGGGGGGGAGAGGTTTCATATTAGACTGCAGTATAGGTATTTCCAGTAGCACTGCATTGTCTGATAGTCTGAGTAGTTGCAACTATGTGCTCATTATGAATTGGGTTCAGGAGGTTCTGCTGTACTCCACTCTCAAGCACTGGCTGCATGCAGCCCACCTGGAATGCCTGGTTTAGCTCGGTTTTCTCCCTCTTGGCTTGTGGCTCTCCATTTTCATCCAGCTCTTCATCTATTTCACTTTCAACTTCGCTGCCCTCATCTGCACAAACAAACAAACAAACAACCATGAAACTAGCACACAGGGAAAACAATTCTAATACATTTTGCAAATAACAGTTGAAATACAAAAAACTATAGGGAAGACTAGCAATCTGATAAAGGACAAACTGGAAATTTAAAATTATTAAATAGGTAAACAGACTCTCGGCTTTGATCACTTGCGTTACACACTGTTGATACAGTATGTAGAAAAAACAATTGCAATCTCAAAAACAATCTGTCACAATCAATCTCCATGTTGCAAAATGCCTCTCATGTTACAGATACGGAAACTAAGGTGAAGAGATTTGGGGTGACCTGACCCCAAATTTTGACATACATTCTTATGCTAGTTAAGTGACCTCGGGTCAAGTCACACCAAATCACTCAACTAGTCATTATAAGAATGTATGTCAAAATATGGCACAAAGGTTATAAGGAACTCATTTCTTTCTGTACTCTTCGCTGACAAGTTATCTGACAACTACTTGCAAGCAATTCTGCTTTCTTCACTCAGCAAAACATTTACTACAGATAAACATACGTGAGTTACTCCTGTCTTTCTCCCCATAGCTGTTACCCTCTGTGCTATCAGATACAAATAAATTCCGTGTAAAAGTTGGAATATTTCTTTCATTAAAAATGTTTACAATATATTCTTATTGTAAAACAAAACTGCAATATTCTAGTCATTATTATATGCTGCATATTACACAGATAGCTTATTGTATCCATGTAACATGTATATGCACTTTAAAGCGTGATACAGCTCTAAATTCTGTTTTACTGTATTTTTAAAGCATACTGACTTATTTTGCTCACATTAGTTCTATACAGAATGATACCCCGGAGAGATGAAAATGCTTACCTTTATCCATATTTCCAGGGGACACAGCATTTAAATCACCAAACTGCAATATAAACAACAAAATAACTGGACACAGTCTTAAGCAAACGTGAACTTAAGAGTATCTGTGATGTGCTCCACTGGTTTGAGGCTAGCATTCAAACGCGCGATCATGGCTGCAGCCACATCCATAGTACAGCAGTTCATTCTCCATTCTATCCTAGTCTTGTGCTTATTAAGACAATTATCACTAAGTAAACCCTCAAAATTAACGTGGGGAAGTACGGACTTTTTAAAGATTACTTCATCAGGGCCTTTGCTGCTTGAAGTGACTTGTTTCTGTGTTGTATAAAGCCGTAAATTACGGTGGATATCCATTCTGAACTGCCAATATTTTAACAAAAAGCTCCTTTTAAAATTTCCCCGAGACAATTTTAATTGTGCTGAAACAAAAATAAAGGTGCATCAGAGCATTTCAAATCTAGCTGTAAGGCAGATGAAAGGCACTGCTGAGAAAGGGTTTACAATCTGGTAACCGATTTACTTACATCACAAAAAGACATTTTCAAAGAAGTTGCTCACGAGGTGGATATACAACCTTCTTCCCTTTCTTTCCCTGAATCCTCTAAGTGTCTCTTAAATAAGAACTGGCAGAGCAAAATGCCATCAATGTATCTCAAATGAAAGGAGTACATTATTTAGATAAATAAATTTCTAACCATACATGATGATACCAGTGTATTTCAGAAGAATTTTGCCAATACCTGTGTCCAAAGCTAGAAGAGGAAGGGAGAAAAATTGAGAATGCTTTTCTCAGCTGAAACACATTTTATACTGTCTTACAGTGTTTGTCAGACTATAGTCTTAGACTTCCCGGTTTTATTTCAGTCACAGTCATTGAATACACAAAAACATAGAAAGACAGGCATTTTATGAATATTTACTACTTCTTTTATGCCCCTCTCACCTCCAAAAGTTTTGGGTTACTTACTTCCTCTATCTCCAGTCTACGTAAAATTTTTAGAAGACCATACACCACATTTAAGTCTATGTTAAGGCGACAAGAATGTAGCAGCTGTATACTTGTGTAGTACCTTACTGCAAATATAAGGCAGAGATTAAGCAAATGTAGTATTGGTGGGCCACTAAGCAGAAACATTGTTATTTAGTTTTTCTGAAACATGTCATGCCACATGATATAAAATCATTTGACAAATAAAGCTAAGACATTTCCAATTTCTCTTGAAAGCACTGCATCTATTTATAGCATTTTATGAGCCTATCAATGTGTATCTTGAGGGATGCATGATACCTGATGCCAAATCAATTCACAAAATGACTTGCAATTTATCGGTAATATAGAATATGATACAGTGACTCCCAAGAGGTAGAAATGTAACAAATCTGTCCCATTACTTAATCTAGCATATTTTCAAATATATCTGTTTTCCAGCACTTTTGAAGTGCAATTCTTTGATGACAATTCATGCATTCCTCACCATCTCACTCAAAATAAAAGATTAGGTGAACTACTGGAAAAAAGAGAGATGAGATGAACTTTGCCTTGCAGATGCCATAGGCGAGTGTAAAGAAAACAGTTAGGAATTGAGACTCTTGTTTTTTAAACCAATAAGCTTTGAAACACATGTATGAAAATAAACTGTGTTGCAAACCTCTATGTATGTCTGTGCTGGTTTTATTACATGTATGTAAGCACTACCATACAAGCCAAAGTTCTGCACGTAAGCCATCCTTCTCAAGTCACGGGGGCTACTCAGCTCACCTGTGTTAACATTTGTGTGGGAATTCAAAATGTGTGCAAATACATGTAAACAGATCCATGTAAGCAAAGCTTTCCTATTACACTGTTCTTTTTTTTAAATTTTCACATAAAATATTCAGTTCTCAAAAACTGTGAAAAGGTTGTACGTTGATCAACATTTTTCGAACCGTGCACATTAATCTGTATGTAGATTTGTAAAGCAGCAAGCTCATTTGGATATAATTGGTTATTAGAATTCAGTGTAATTTTAGTACTCTGACAATGAACAAATAAACAAGTCTGAAACTGTTGTATGTATTTGTAACCCAATCTATCGTTATATTGCAAAACATCCAACAGCTCCACATAAATTTTTTTGCAAAGACACATACCCAAATTCATCACTAAATCTATCAATCCAGTCTCTTACATATGATCTTACCTCTCCCATAACTGCGATAGGTGTCTCTCCTGTTGCCTGAGCAACACGATGTTCTACTAAGTAGAACATGTATTCATCGTAAAGCAAGCGGATCAGATGAAAAGAGCCAAAGCTAGCAGCACTGCGCAAGGTTAAATCTCGAATCACCATTGAGCTATTCAAAAATAATAAAAAATAAAAATATTTATGTATTATATGTCATAGTAATTTTAAGACTTATCCATGTAGACATTTCACCTCAAAACCAATATTCTCAAAAGTAAAAAGTAAGTTTACCCACAAATGTCTGATTTATGGTGTCTTCGGAAAGAGCTGTCCAAAAAAACAATCATTTGCTTCTCTCCTTTCTCTGAAGGTATTGTTGGACACCAGATTACATAAGAAATAACCAGATTCTTTTGTTTTCTTTTTTTTTTTTTAATCTATGCATAACTAGCAATACTTGAGTATGTGTAAAACCTACCTTGAAAGAAAACTTTGTTGAAAACATAAAGAGCTGAAATGGTATGAAAACTACTCGATTTTAAACACACTAATGCTTAAACAGTCTCTGTTGTGTCCACCTTCTCAGTACAAAGGCTTTAATTGCCATGATTTTAAAACTTTGAAACTTAAAATTACAAAAAGATAGGCTTGTGTGTGTATATTATAGTGACAAATTCTGGTATCTTCAGCAACTAGTTGCTACAGTAATTTTCAAAGAAAGAGGTTTACTCTGATAACTGTTTCAATACGCAGCTAAGATGGAATGCTTGTCTTCATGTTATTTTTACACATTAAAAACAGGTTTTGTCTTCCTTATCTAATAAACATAGATATCACAGCATTTTAATAAATAATATTTAGAACAGTGGCTTCATAATTGTGTAGTTATTCCACCCAAAAAATTCGTATTATGTTTCTAACTCAGGAAAAAATTCCACCTGCGTTCATTTGCACGTGGCCTTTAAAACAATAAACAAGGATCATTTAATTCCCTGACAATTTGCAAGTAGCCCTGAGTTCAAGGTCAACAACAATAATTTTCTGACCCCCCTCTACATGTTTTTCATGACTTAGCAAGCCATGGTTTGATATTACATCTGTCAACTTCACTACAGTGAACAATTCAGCAAATAATAGAATAGTGACAATGCTTTAGAAGTCTATTAAATACTACCTGTAGAAAGACCACTTTAACAGAAATTGCCGTGCTGCTTTAGGAAAGCTGGGTCTTCCTTCATATGGTTTTAATGCTTGCATCATTACATTATCAAGCCAGGCAGCCCACTGCTCCAGAGTGCTCTGCTGTTGAAGAGTCATCTTGAAATCTGTTTCTAGTCTCTGAACCATGTTGTCATCACACTGGCACACCCAGGAAGCCTGCTCCTGTTACAGCACATGGCAGCTCTTGCATTAACAATACATAAGCCAAAGCACAGAATGTAATTCTCCCTCAAAGATTAAGCAATTCAACAGAGGAAAAGGACAAAACCCACTTACTAGACAAAGTAAGAAGCAGTTTTTATTTTTACATCTATCATAATTTTGTTGAAAGCAAATGGGTGGGAAAAGCGTAACATATACGAGCAGACATCAAATAAAGACAAGACAACAAACAATGAAAATGACCCCAGTACGTTATTGTTTCTCACATTGATTTTCAAAAAAAGGCTTCTACTTTCCTTATTCATCATTTTTCTACTGAAATATTCAGGACTTGTCAATTTTTTCTGTAACTAAAGGCAGGGCAAGCAGGAAGAACAGTTAAATGGAGTTAAATAATACAGTTAAGTAAGAAAAGAAGTAGCAAGAAATCAAGTACAGGGTTCCTTTCGTTCTGAAGAAGTTAGACTTAAAGACGATTTGTTATATCATAACAGAAAGCTCTGTATGTAAACAAGGGTTGTTTTGTTTGCTGACTATAAGCAGTAATAGATTGCACATTACTTAGAGTACAACATAAACAGCACACAAAGGGAGAAACACAATTCTGCTACAATAATAAGCAATCTTGTCATTGTTATCAAGTTTAAATAAGGCTAGCTGGTCAATTCAGAAACTAAGAGACAAAAATGGAGACTCACTAACTGCATGCCATGTCTTTAAACTCTAGCTATCATGTGCCAAGTTAACACTTCATTCACAGACTCTATATCCAAGTTAACGTATTACAATACTTAATATACTGTATCTTTGGTCAAGTACTCTTAACCGACTTCTGTTAAGATTATTAACAAGTACATTAAAGCACTCTTCACAAGGAAAAGAGACAAACAGGGCTATGAGTAATCTGGAGCATTTCACTCTGATGGGCAAAAAGAAAAGAGTACTTCTCCTCAGAGGAGCAGAAACATGGAGAAATTAAGCCCAGTGAAAATATAAACTTACATTCTGTAGCTAACTGGAAACTAGTTCTAATCTGTAGTGATCTAATCAATTACTCAGGAGATCTTGTAAATGTAAGCACAGGCACTTAGATGAAGTATACTACTGGTATTATCTTTGAAATAATCAAACAGTCTCTACTAAAACCAATGTTGTGCATTTAATAGCTTTTAGAGACATTCCAAAGCTACGTTGCTATCTGAGATCTAATTCTAAGGTATCATTTATGCCATTACTATGGTGCCCGTTCTAAGAATGTATTTGCTGTACATTTGCATAGAAGTTGGAAGATTATGTGCACTTCAAGATGGTAAATGGAAACAGATAATGGTTCTGAGCTCTTTTCTGAAGTGTAAGCTGTCATGTTTGGACTGAATCACTGCATATATGAATCAGCAAAATGTTCTCACTTCACTTCCTTGATAGAATAATGACAGCTAACAATAAACTTCAAAATCATAGAGGAAATAACACTTAAAAAAAAGACTGTTATTTAGAACTACATTTTACCTGAACATTGGCAAAATCAACACGGTTAAGATCATTGAGCATCTGGTTGATTTGAGAAGTATTTTGAAGCACAGCACGAGCTGCTTGAGCCAGGTGATTAAGAGATGTGTATCTTCGCAGAGTCTGGGCAAAGGCACTTACAGCGGCAACCTATGAAGAAATTAATTTATTTTTAAATATTGTGCTCTTTATCTGTGGAGTAATTCTACAGATTGAGGCTTTACCTTCATTTTAATATTCTTTATTAATGAGTTCTTGTACATGAACTATGTCCATGTAGCAGATCAAATGTCTTCCTTACTATTTTTTGACAAAACTAAATTATTTCCTAACCCATCATTTGATATGTGATGCTAAACATGAAATTTAGCATTAAAGTTAAAAAGATACTGCTTTTAGATGCTACTGCCCACTCAATTTGGCATGGCTAGCATAATACTGCAACAGTTTTGTCTACCTTGGTTTGTATCATCCTCTGTGGAATATTGTTCATGGCATTTGAAAGCCAACCTTCAAGGCTTTTTGCAAAATTGCGAATGGCTTGGGTCAAGGCACCTGTGCATTAAAGAATAAAAACAGAATGAAAAGAAAGCGATGTACCTGTCTTGAAATGTTTTGCATTCTCAGTACTTACGTACTCAACGTTCAGGTCTGTTGCTTTTACTTTCTAAAAGAAAAGTACAGTCTAGGTTCAAAATGCCCCATTCAGACACAGTTTATGCAATAATTAATTTAGTTTTTGTTTAATAAGCAGTTCTGACTTCCTCATCTAACAATCTTTCAAGAAGTTTGTGACCAGTGGTATTGTTTCAGGCACTCCTATAAAAGAACATCAGTAATTGCAGCAGTTGTGTCGAAGAGAAAAATTGAAGAAGCTCTTACAGCAATCTGCGTTACTCAAAATACATGTTTTAATTTTTCAAAGAAGGAGGACAGGAAGTATTTTCCCAAGGAAGTGTGCCTGGAAAATAGAAAATCCTATCTCCTGAGTAGCAGAAACCTTGCTTTCCCGTACCTATCACTTGCTCATCAACATAATAGCATCCACTCAAACAGCTGCAAAAAGGAGGAGACAAAAAGAAAAAAACCCACAGGTTCCTAAAGACTAATAGAGAATGAATGCAACTACAAAAGTGAAGAGGAAAAAACTACAGAGAGGAAATAATATTTATTTTCAAAGTATTTTATTTATGTGTGAGAAGAAACAAGATTCTGTCTATAAGGCTGAATACTCTGGCAGAGTAAGAAATTAATGCTGATAGAACTTGTCTTTGAGAAATGTCTTTTACTGCTTGAATTATTGATGATCCCTTTTTTAATAAAGCTTTCTACTAGCAAAGTAAATTTACTAAAAGAAAAAATGCATTCCTCATGACATCTTTTTCATATCTCAAATTTGCAGTGACAAGGAGTAGAATCCGTATCAGTAACTTCTATCACTGACCACACATTAGGATGCTTAGCTGAACACAATTTCATCTTACAAAGTATCTGTATTACCTGAACCTTCTATGGTGACAGGTTCTCCCCCCCCGCCCCGACCCTTGAGGTTTCGACATGAAAACCAAGCTTTTTTCTTCAATTCTACCAACCAACTAGCTCACTTGCGCTGCTTTGTAAATTACTTCTGTGCACTTACTAATTAACTATGTGTTCACTCACATTTTCTTACCTATAGAATAAGAAAATGCAAAGTGAAATGAGTAATGTAAATACTACATGAATGATACTTAAGACATTTACGGAAAATATTACTGCTTTTTCACCACTAATTTGCTTATTACTCTTTTTCACCCAACTACATATTACAAAATTATATGCATCACTGTAATGCTGATCTCCTTAAGAAAGGCCTTTAACTAGGAAGAAAGAGGAGCAAATGAAAGGAATTCTAAGTTCTGAAGAAATAAAATTGCTAAAGTAGATAATCAGGTATCAGTATTGTATAGAACAACTATGAATTTCTAATGAGCTTTGGAGATATCATATTAAATACAGAATTTTTCTCATACTCCATCCTTAAGTACACATGTAGCCATTACCAAAACCTTAAGTTCCTACATCCTCAAAGCCTTCTTTTCAGTTAATCTGGCTACTGTAGAATAAGAAGAAAAACCTTTCAAAGAATCACATGATGAGCATAAATTCTCCACCTATAGAAACTACCTCACAGGCAAGTTTGTTGTCCATTCTGTCACTTGTGAAGGTGAAAAAAGTCCATTCTAAAACACAATAGCTCTGGTCTATTGCGAAGACATTAGATAATTATGGTCTTTATTCCTGACTCAAATAGACAGCATTTTGCTTCTCTTAGCAAAAGGAATTTTGCTGTTTTATATACAGCAGTTCTTCATTCATTCTGTGGGTGCTAAACATTTTAGCCGACAAATTTAACGTAGAGGTTAAAAATAAAGCATTTTTTTCCTCAATGGTATTTTTTTTTCTAGTCAAGTAATATGTATCACACAGCTGAGTAGCACAGTAAGACTTTTCTAAAAGAAAAACACTAAAAATCCAGACATGAAAAAAGATAAATCTTTAAAAAATCATACACTTACATCAAGCACTTTCCAAATCAATACAATTCCCTATTTTGAGCAGCTGCTGTCAATATCTTCCCATTTATTCAGGAAAAAAAATCATAAACGTGCCTTTGATGAAGCATTTTCAGCCCCCTTTCCTTTACAGAGTCCAAAGTTTCCTATAAACTCCTGTTTTCCCACAGGAAGTGATGAACTTGTCTACTTCACCCACCAACGGTCACAGTCAACCATTACACACAACTTTAAGCCTTCCTCTTGGTCTGTTGTAATGGCTGGAGATATATTAATTCAAAAGCAGGAGTTAAAAAACGAATAATATTCTAAATATTTAACAGTGAAGAGAGAACTTGTATGGATCATCATTACAGGAAAGCTGACTAGAAAAAGCCATTTAGTTAGCTTGTCCTAAAGATAAAAATAAGAAAGTACATTAGTCTTCCAAAGGTAGCTTGGTGGGTGGACTTCTGAACAGAAAATCACTGGACTGTCCACAAAACAGAGGCAGAAGTCTCCTGCAATGAATTTGTCCTGGGATCAGATGATGTGTTTGCATCAAGAAGTCTGATAATCATCCCAAAAACACAAATGTCAAACACAGTAGGTATCAATTATTCAAATATGACTGGTAATTCTAAAAAGAAAGAAATAGCATGAAAAGGATCTCATGCCTGTAGTTACTGATAGTAAATGATTGTGTCCTGTTTTCTTGTAACGCTGTACTGGTGATGCCCACTACATTTTATGAAACACGGCAGGAAGACACCACAAGCTAAGAAGGTATCATATAAAAACTTCTCTAGAGACTGCCAGCCTGCGAAGGAGAAGCAAGTGAAAAGCAAGGCAAAAAGCAGGTTTGATGAAAAACCATGTCTGTACCACGTTTTTATTCATAAAATAATATGCTTTTGGAAGAGAGTTCTAATTTAACCTATTAAGTGCTGTAACTAAATTTGTGGGTTTTTTTATCGTTGCCTATTTGCTTGTGGTTTTGTGATATTACTCAAAAATTAATATCCTACCTATTGCATTGTCATGAGATAGGAAAATAAAACATCAAATATAAACCAATGCAAAATAATTTATACAAGTAATGGTTGTCAATAATTGCATATATTTGAGAGAACATTTTTGCTTTACTCTGCTGCACAGATTAAAAGATGAATTATGTCAGTCTCTTCCAAGAACTTACTCTTTCCTTAAACACAAGGTAAAACTGTCTTTGTAAAAAGCCGACCTTCAGATTTTATACACCTCCAGTTCCAAAATTTTTTTTAGTATGATACATAATTTAATAAAACCTAATTTTATTTCACTGACAAGCAAAAAGTCAATAAAACTTTTCTGCAAGGCAGTACCTGCAGGTATTTTTATGTGCTTATTACTGCTGGAGTCACTATAGCAGAAGAGGTGTTCACAGCATGACAAAATTGCTTTGTTAGCTGCAAAACTACTTAAGGCTGTAATTAAAAAAAAAAATAAAAATCCAACTTTATAAAGCGACTACTGTTTTTTCATGGAAAAGATATAAGCTATAGGAGTAACGAGGTTTACAGCAGGCTGCTAATGCACTTTCTTTATAATATTTAGCACAGTATATGCGAGACAATAAAAGTTTTGTAAAGGAGTTCAACTTTCTTCAGATAAATTCATTTTCTAACAAAAATAGCCATAAAAACACACTTCTGGAGCAACGACAGATTCTAGTAAAATTAACTTTGAAAAGAAAGCTGTACTCCTGGTAATGGCTGAGTGGCCAGACAGTTACTGACTCTCTCATGCAGGATGTATGACACAAAGAACATTAGATTAGCATAGTAAATTGGTCTAAGAAATGTCGAGTTAATTTTTCACTGCCTTAACAGTCATTAAAATTGATTTCAGCAGCCACTGATAAGGAACAAAAGACTAACTGTCCAAAAATGGAATTGCAAAGATCTTATGCATTTTTTTTTTTCACATTAATCAAAGATTAATATGTTTAAACTAAAAAATACTGAATTTAGTGGAGGGACTGACTGACATTAGTGCATGCTGGCTCAGAGCCACAGGACTTAACGTCTAAGTCTATCCGGTAGTCTAGAGCCAAGGTAAAAGGAAAACATTTTTATCTCAAAATATAACACACAGAGAGAAGTACCTTAAATATGAAAATGTATCTTGAAAACTGGATCTTCCAACCGCACTAAAATCCTTAGTTACTTTTAAAATACAAAGCATACATCAACTCTCAGCACAACTTCCTATACAATGAAATTAAAGATAAATGATAGACAATACTTTCCTAACTTTCAAACATCCCTAAAGCTGCCCTGTGAGGTAACAAGACCACCACCACCATACACACGCATGCACAAAAGTCCTTACAAAATGTTTCAGGTGTTCGACTTACTAGGAATAGGTCTAAGGACGTCAGGAATGAGAATCTCCACCAAAGCCTGGTACATCACGTGGTCACAGTTACACATCCATTTCAGAATAGACTCATTCTTGCACAGAGTAATCAGCTTTGCTTTTGGAAGTCGACTTTCAATTTCACTCAGATTGCTGGTGTGAAAAAATGTAGCAAATGAATAAATGATAATGCATTTTCAGCAGGTAAAAACCTGCAATGGGTGTTAAAATGTATTATTTTTTTAAAGATGTCATAGATGTCTCAACCACACCCGACAGAACCTCTTTACACGTTGTGTCGTATGGAAATGGGATTTTTAAAATGCCTCCACAGCTCTGCTACAGCTTGTAAATTATGCAGAGCTATAAATGATCCTTTTGGCTTAAAAGAACTGGATAGAATACTGGGAAAAGACACCTTTACTGTAATTGTCCAAGCAAAGAAAAAAATGGATGGCACAATTGTTTCAAGATTGCACTTTGGCATACACCCAGACTATACAAAAATGCCAGACAACATAAATTTAATTTGAAAAATTAGCATATGAAAAAAAGATATTACTCTGCAGGAAAAACCAATAGGATTTTTTTTTATACTTGTATTATAATATCTTGAGAAGCAGTAAACAAAGAGAAACATTTACTGACCTTGGTTCAGTAATAGTAGTGCCATCAGGTGGAGCAGAGGGAGAATAGCGCCAGAAAGTTTGCCACAATTTTTCTATCAGGCTGAATTGAAGATTCACAACCACATCCAGTATTGCCTGAGAAAATAAAACGCAAGTACAGATGGTATTTTATCCAGCTTCCCCCCATTCTCAACTCCAACTAGATCTATAGCTTTTTTCATGTAGTGGAACAAAGGCATACTGTACATTTCTCTAATAATATTGGTTTTAATACCTTTAATATCCATCAATTATCCATCCCTATAAACTGGTGTGCACAGGGACTTGATTAAGGCCAAGTGCACACGCACGGAAGCCTCCAGAAATGAGGATGGCCTATGCAAACATATCAGAGGAATTCACCCAAGGAAAATATTTAATGCTTCTGCAAACACAAAGGAAACCTGCCATTTTATTCATTTTCATAATTCATTATAGGTTTGAAAGCACCTTCAAAAAGAATTTTAAAAGACATTGTTTAATATCAGATGTGGCCTAAATGTCTCAATGTTTCTTTAAAATGAGAAAAAAGTTACAGCTTTCAATGTAAAAAAAGAAATTACCATAATTTACATTTCTAATATGACTAAAACGAAGCATATTTTAGTACATGTACTAAACGCATGTACATGTACTTGTGCCTGTACAATCTGAAGTCTAGTTTCTTTAACATTCTGAAAACATACGCATAACTACATTTCACTTTCAGTGTCTCACATATATTAGTTTCTTCCCCTGTAAAGGGGACCGTCCAGAAAAATCTTTTTACTAATGTCCTTTCCAATGAAATAAGCAAAATATCCTGGGGGAAAGTCACATATCACTAACATGGCTGCAATATAATTGGCATTACTGTCTTGTACTGACCTTCACTAGAAGTCATGAACTTTAAAAAATAAATGGTTTATAATAAATACCTCACAGTGCTCTCGATAAAGACTCTGCAGTGATTTGATGTCCTCAAAGGTAGTACCATCTGGTAGAGAAGATATTTCAACTTCTCCAAACTCTGGAAGTACTCGAGATGCATCTGTTTCCATGACAACATAATGAAAGGGGGCTATTGTGAACAGTGCTAGTTACAGTATGATTAAGAAAACATGTAAGGATGACACAAAGAAATAAATTCCGAACGGTCATAATGTTCAAAGAGAGACGTCTTTCATTCCTGTTGTATGTTAAAATTGTAAACAAATTCAGCCTGCCTTTTTTAATCAAAAAGAAATATAAAATTATTTTTGAAGACGTCAAAAAGATGTCAGGTACATACTACACCTATATAGAAAAGCTAACACACACGTTTTCAGAATATTATATGATGAAGGAAAATATCTATGTCAGTGTATGAAAGATTAATCCTTGAATAGTTTTTTTCTTGTTCAACTGAAGAGTTTATACATAATCAGGTATGATGGGGCTTAGTAGACTCAATAAACATTTTTACTTGAAATTTACTAGAATTTCAATTAGAGCCAATAAGTGCTTTTACAATTTGTCACAAATGTTTCCAAGAGATAGCCAATATAGGGGAAAAACGCTGGACTGAAGGAAGATTCAAAACATTTTAATGCTATGCTTATGTTTCCAAGGATTTCAATAAAAGCGAAATTAGGCCAAAGAATTTGGTGCTTGAAAATCCTAACCAAATAAGCCTACATCTTCTGCAACAACACAGCCAAAGATTCTTTCTACATAAACAAGTAACTAAATTACCATTTATTTTCATTACTGAGAATGCTTAGCTGGATCAATGAATCCACAACTCAGGACATTTCTCAACATGAACTTTGGGGTTCTAGTTCAAATTACTTGGCTTTTTCCACTTCTAATACAACAGCACACTGGATGTCTAATCTACAATAGTAATGCAACGCCATTACCCTCCCCACCCACCTTTTATAACACGAAACGCACTGTAATACACATGCAGGGAACAGCTTCAATCGCCAGAATTTCAATATGCATGTCTAATATAACTTTGCACAGCAACTACACTGTGATTTATATAATATTAAATGTATCACACAAATACAGAATTTGCATTTTTTTCCTTTTATACTTCTGTGATGCATATTAAATACTACATAAACCTCACAACACAGAGCACATGACTTAACTGCCTTTTTGCTGTGTTGTGAGTAAGAATTTTAAAGAGGACTTGATAACTGTAGAAGCAACTACTGCACTTGCGTGACTTGATGTTCACAGTGATGATGAAGTTAATCTTATTTACACAGCAGTATAAAACCTGTTTTTATACCTAAAAACTGTTGATGATGCTGGCTTTGGGCAATGACAGTTTGTTCAACAGATGTGCCTGTCTGTTGACCACTTCCTGTGAAGCCATCTGCAACTCCATCCACTTTCTGCATAGGCTTATACCTACAAAAATATCAAGTACAAAGTCATCCTTTCTGTTCACTTCTTCATAAATAAGATCATACCATCTACATTCGCTCTGGTTTCTTCACCTCAAAATAAATTTTGATGAAAAGTAGCAAAAGAATTTACACATTTCTATTTATTTTGTAAATAACAGAAGACACAATTACTAAGGGAAGCTAGAGCATTAACAATGCATTACAGAATTCCTAAAGGTGATATTACATCACCATTACCAATTTCTTGTGGAATTTACCTTAGGAACAACATACCATAAGACCAGCTAATTTACACCAAAAGGAATCAAATCTTTCCCATTCAAAATAGCTTGATTTCCCAATAATGACCTAACTAAAAAATAACGTTTCATTAACTTTAAGAAAAAACAACATTACTGTCTGAGGATAGTGGAAGACTTTTCAAATCCAACAAATTTCTCTCATAAGCATAGAACGCCTGAGAAAGCTACTTGGAAGCACAGAATCTTCACAAGTCAATTCTCAGAACCTTTTATAAAGGGCAAAAATCACAATGATAAAATGGGAATGCTGGTTTGGATGGTCAAGTGTTTTCCTGACAATCAGTATGACAGGCTGAAGATCATGCCTGTCAATTCCAACACAACTGAGAATTTACTCTCTCCCAGGTCTCAATGAGAACAAGTTGGACGCTTTGCACTTTTGAAAAAGAATTGTAGCCACTAGAAAAGAAAATAACAAAAACCCTGAAGCTAAGGAAGGTGTATTTTAACAACCACTCAAATTGGAATTGTTGTGCAGACTGTAAAACTCCATGCTAACTTCAGAAATGTGATGAGAAATTCCACTCTTGATGCATTACTCTGAGAAGCTGTTTCATCAGTTGGGAACATTTTATTTTGTTTCCAGTGAACAGAACGCAGCACTGTCTCATATTTTACTTTAAAAGGAAGTTCCCATGAAAAACATACATTCGATATTCTAGGCATTCCTGACATGAATCTAAATATACAATAACAGAAGACAGACACAAGGTACACTCTTCAACAGAAAGACTGCTGGCGTGATTAACAAATAGTTTTATAACTTTACGAATTTCAATGCTTGGGAAAAAAGACACCTATCTGTAATGCTCCAGTGTAAAATCCTATACTTGTTGAAGACGATAGTGAAACTCTAATCAACTTTAATAAGGAATAAAATTTCATCTCTGGTATCATGGTAGCACTGAACTCTTCTGGATGAGCTTGTTATTACTTGGTAAATCTACCTGCAGTAGGCAGTTAATCTGTGAAGAATTCTTAACTTCTCTCTCACTACACATTATAATTACAAATACCAGGCAGAAGATCAACTTCTGGAAGTATTTCTAAATCTGAACCTATACTTTAAGATAGTTCCATTACCTTCTGCAGAATTTATTATTTTACTGACCCTTCAGCTCCTGACATAGGATTCAAAATGGTTTGAAGACATAAAAATAATACTCCTCTAAGAGTTTTTCAGTTATGTAAAAAAAGTTTTAATTAAAGTATAAAAGCCAACTTAATCCTTTGGTGCTAGGAATCAGGATTATCCACCTACTTACTCCACTGTGCTTTATACAAAATATGCTGGGCAAAATGCTTAATTCTGGCACTGTGACAGGTAACTCATCACAGCAGTTAACCAGTTTCAACAGCATTAGAAAATTACTTACAAAATGAAAGTAAATAACGAAAAAAAGGAACAAAATTATTTTTCACGAGCTTCAGATGAAACATAAGCAGACAGTGGTTAACCATTTTAGATCTGCTGCCTTTTGTGGTTTAGGCACCAAACAGCTCTCCTGAATTCCCTAGTTATATTTGAGCCATTTTTGGTGCATGAAAGAAATAATTAACATTTCCTAACTGGTAAGAGTCGTATTTTCTAAAATTATCCAGACTTTTACTCTATTTCCCTATTTTAATCACTATTAACCTATACCTTAGACTGGGAGCAGAAAACAATAACTGACCTTACATGAATATTACAGCTTTCGAATTATACTTGACCCAAAAAGGACACCATTTGAATTTTATATAGGTTAGCATAAACACAGTAAAAGTTTGCAGAGTCTTTAGTTAACAACACACATTTTCTCAATTTGTGCAAAGCTATGAAAATAAAAAAACACAACGACACTGAAACCAGAACATGGAATCAGGTAATTCAAAAATGACACTGAATGGTATGCTGGTCTCACTTTGCAGTTAATTTAGAATACAACTTCATTGACTGCCGTAGTACAACTATGCCAACTTCATTAACAGAAACTTCCTCTCTCACTGCAGAACGGATTAGTAACTTCCTGACTAAAATTCATGTGCAGCAAACAGCCGCATATTCATTAATAAGATAAAGCAGAAAGCGGAATGCCTGCTTGGTTTGAAATGCACATATGAAATTTGGTAGGGAAAAGAAACAAACTGAAAACTATCAAAACCATGAGGAGCCAAAACAGATTGACTAAGTAGCAAGTCAGACAAAAAACAGATAATTTTTTCAGTTAAATTTTCTGCAGATTTTGTTGTTTGCTTGTACTGTTGCGATGCTGCCACTATTTGTATTTTACTCTAAGTCTTAGAATTCACTTTTTTTCTGAAAAATCCAACTCATGCTCTTATGCAATTTGTAATATTCTCTCTTTTTGTTAAAAAACTAAGGTTTCTATCCTTCTGGCTTGCTAAAAACAAAACGTAGGGGCTCTAGAAAGAAACAGAACTAAGCTCTAAGGATTCGCTTCCATTTTATTTTTATTTTAAATCTGTTATTACGATTTATCACCAGGAGTTCACTGATGTCTGTGAGAAGTTAATGTACCAAATCATGTAACAAAATGGTTACCTTATGCATAACAAAGTGTAAAGTATGCAAAAGCATTTTACTACTATATGCAAATAAAATGTTGACATTGATGCTACTAGGGGAAAAAAATCAGCTTTTAAAATTAGCAGAAAGCAAAAATTGATCCAAACAGCTTGCAACACCACAGGCAACACGTACTAAAGCTGTTAACTATAGGAAAATGGAAGAAACTCAAATACTTTAAAAAATTATTGAAGATGCAAAACCTGCAAGTAACAAAGAAATACCTGAGAAGCATTTGGATGCTATCAGACAGTTTTGGTGTGTAGATCAAGTTTGTACGAGTTGCTTTCTAGTGTTTGAATAAAATAAAAACTCTTCCAAGTATACTGTTGTCATACATCGTGAACTGGAGGCTTATGTGGAGGCTATATTTCAAAAATAATCTGGAGGCTATATTTCAATAAAAGGATGGTTATCTGAAATAAAACGTAGTAAAACTAAAGAAATTTAAGGAATGCAGATTTCATGTGTGTGCTTTAAAAACATCTGTCCTCAGTCCAATATGCATTGTTGACATATGCCTAATCTCAAAGCCTAAAAAGTACTTCACAGTTTTTTAAGCCACGACCACCTCAGTATCATAACCATATTATACAGAAAATGTCTACGCTTGTTCAAGAAAAAGACTGTTTTTTTTTTCTGAACAGCTCCATTAGTAAGTTGTTTAGTAGTTTATCATATAAGATCTCTTATTACCATTTTAGGATATTATGTCTTATCGAACTTGTAGCCCAGTTTTGCAGATGTCAGTATTTGTTGGGCTATGATACCATGCTCTCTGTCTTCAAAAATAATATCACTATAAAAATGCATAATTTCTCTGTTGTCCATAAATACAAGCCTTTTTAAGCTGCTTTTAAAAAGATCTCTAAGTAGTTGACACTTTGGACCCACAATGGCTTGGTTTAAAGTAATGTTTGAACAGTATATCCAGGAAACATGAGAATACAGGGAAGAGTAGAAAAATACAGACTATTTTCTACATAAAATGAAAACACAGGGTAAACAACATCTATAGGAAGCAGTGATTAATGATTCCCGGTCAGAACAATAATATATGTGTTAGCTGAATGTTATAATGTACAGCAGATGACAATATAGTTATTGTATTCATTAAAAAAAAAAAAAAAAAGCTGAATGTTCAGCTTCCATAAATGAAAGCAAAAAGGTATAACTGTAAGAACTGCAATATATATTTGAAATTAACTTGGAAATCTGGAGGTTTACTTCTGGAAACAGAATTTAAAACATATATTGCTATGAATGCCCCAAAGAAAAGGCAAGCATACCCATATCAATTTCCCTAGACTAAGCAATAAAGATAATACAGCTTATGAGCCACAAGCTTCTACTCAGGAAGAGCTAAATAAAAACAGGCTAAAAATGGAACTTAACTTTAGGAATTGTATCTCTGATACGTTTCCCGTAAGTAGTCTGACAATGAACGCCTATGGAAAAGAGATTTCACACTAAGATTGTACTTTAAAGTGGCAAGTGTTTAGTGCCACTTTAAAACTATGCAAATATATTTGGCATAATACATAGGTTGAATAGTACTTTATTTTTACCTAACAACCTTTGGCTAATATCCATTCACTGTTAGTCAGGCCTGTGTTTGATCCAGCACTGATGGATAATACAGACATTTAAATAATCCTGTTTTTTTCTGCCCTGGAAAACATCTAGGAGCAGAATGATACAGGCAAGCCAAGCTTCCATTGCAAATCTGAGCCATACAGCAGGTCCAGCTGAAAGGCACAGTGTTAGTTATTATCTTCCAGCCAAAACTAGTCGTTAACTGCATTTCTTCAGTTCCCAAACCACTGTCTCAGATGGATGATAGGACTGTGATCTGCAGTTGCTTGGTTTTTAATTCTTACTGGAACAAAGAAAGAGTACTCCTATAGCTCACGCTGATCACAACCAAGGCTAAACCACTAACAGCGTTACCTTCCATCTGAAATTTATGTCTGATAAATCTCAGACCCTTGAATTCAAGCCCAGAGCAAACTCTGAAGAGGAACATACAAAGCACTTTGGGATACTCAAGTTATGCAAATAGAAAAGATGCACGACCCTCAAATTAAGAACAGGAAAGAAGAAAAGTGATCTGTAGCACACATTCACTCTACAGTCTTTCCATAAAGGACAGGAAACGTTTATCCAATTAGATGTGTCTGATAGAGGTGGTAGAATCGTTATAACTACACAGACAAAGCATATTGACTGCAATTTACCACTGATCTAAAGGACAAAAATGAGAAATAGTAATAAAGCTGGAGAAAGAGCCACATTACCCTAATCATGCAAATTATAATTTTCAGTCCTTTAGTTATCTCTTAATATATCCTGCTAAAATTCTTGATTACACTAGTGTAACTATGATAAAAATACATACAGACATATCAAACACTGACATTAGATACTAAGCATATTCTGTAAATGTGGAAGAAATCTTATTTCAAAAATACAAGTTCATTTTTTAAATTGTGCACTGAAAGTTGTAAGCCATGCCATTTTTATATTTAGCATTTCCTTTTTCCCCCCAACCCTAGCTTCTGAGGGCTACAAAACACAAGCATATCTCAGTTTCCATTAAAATTAATCCAGCAAAATATAGACATTTTTATTTCAAGAAGTTGGAATAATGCTTGACATTGTACTAGTAAAGACTACTCTAAAATTAAAAAGTAAGGCTACAAAGAGAGGAGAATGGAGCAAAGCTCATGGTTGCTGCGCACTAGCTGTAATGAAGTAAACAGGCTAGATTGCGGAAGAATTTAATATATTTGTTAAATCTTCTTCTAAAACGACTATAATAATCATATTGCAATGAGGCAAAAAATGTTCTGGAGTCATCACACTTGGCTTTAAAAATTCCTGTTTCAATTAGAAAATTTTGCAGTTTTCTGGTTTAGATAACTATGTATAAATAACTTAAAGTAACAGCAGCTCATGAGTTTCCATTTTTCAATGAAAATTTCCTGTATTTTGTTAGATAAACACCTTCATTCTGAAAATTTCTATATCCTAGTCAGTATTGCTAGCATGTTTGATGGTATGCAAAGCACAGACAATATACATATTTCACTGTGCAACTGTCAAAGTCTGATTAGCTCCTTGATCTCTGCATTTTATTTCTTTGGGATGCTGGGATTTTGGAAAGACACTACCTATTTTACTGAGATCTGTGTACCCTAAACTAAGGGATTGTCGAGGTTTAGGTTGGGCTGGACACTCAGTGAATGACAGATGCTCTCTATTAGTCAGTCTTCCTTTCCAGAAGGAAGGAAGGGAGAGTAAGTGAGAGAAATTTATGGGTTGGAAAAAAACTAAAACAGCTTTAACAAAATATGAACAATAAAAAGAAAAAATGTAATATTAATAAGAAAATAATGAAATATATGCAAACATATTTAAAACCAATGTTGTGCTCCCAGGATGGTGATCACGTTGCCGGCAGGCACTAGGAAAAATCACAGACTGGACTCAGCAGCAGATGGAAAACGGATTCAGGAACACACAGATCGGGATCAGAGGCACAAGAACAGACAGAGTCCTCCTTGATGCTGGCCACTGAAGAAAAGAGGGTGACCCCTTGGATCTCTCAGCTTTTATACTGCGCATGATGCAGATGGGATGGAATACCCCATTGGTCAGTTTTGGGTCACCTGTCCTGTCCGCTCCTCCCTACAGCTGGGACCCCTTTAGGCTCTTCCACTTCAGACCCTCTGACTTGGGTCAGGGTAACATAACAAAGTTAGCTGACCTTGGTTGTTATAGCAATAAGTATAAGCAAGAGCCTCTCTGCATACCATTCTGTGGCATTAATACAAACATCAGGCCTCATCACTCTGGAAGCAGACACTGTCTGAAGAACATGCTGTTAATTTCAGTATATGCATCCAGTTAGAAGAGACTTAACTGAAAAGTAAAATTACTAAAAAGAAAATTGGTTTTGTTCTATCTCAAACCAGGACAGGGATGAACAAAGATCCTCAGAACTACTTTATACTGTATAAATAGTACACCAGTAGTACTATGTGAACAATGCTTCCATTTCTAGGGTACCTAACAGGACATCACAAGATTTTAGGAGTACAAAGTGATCAGCCTGTCTTTTGTCTTAAAAGACAGGAAAGTAGAGTAATGCAAGTTCCTGTGCAAAGAGATAAAGCCTCATCTAGGAAGGTATACTGGGACAGCTGCTTTTAAGGATTTAATAACAAAGAACTTTGTTCTTATTAAGATATAACAACATGGTGGCCTTTTCTCCAGTCAGTATTGCAGATGGGTGATAGAGGCTTCCACTTCTTTTCCTATTCTCCGTCTTACTGCTAGCCTGAAATTAAGATAATAGATACCCAACTTTTCTACTACAGCACGGTATTTTTCATGTAGCAGCTACCTACTCAGCATAATTATCCAGTGCCTTGTAGTTCCCATCCTTCATCAACATCTTTACAGATTCTCACAGCACAGCTTAAGATTTGTATGAATTGAGTATGAACGGGAGTGTGCTTGTGTGTGCATGCATGGGTGAGCTTGAGTGGGTAAAATTAACTTGCTTGAGGATTTTGTAAATGTCTATCACTTTTTCTTACCATAGAACCCTGCGATGAGTTTTGTAACAAGAATTTCCAACATGCTCATATTGGGAGACATTTCATGCTTCCATTGTTATGCCCAGTACAAGATACTTAAGATTATGTATCATAGAATCATAGAATGGTTTGGGTTGGAAGGGACCTCAAATATGATCGAGTTCCAACCCCCCTGCCATGGGCAGGGACACCTCCCACTAGACCAAGTTACTCAAAACCCCATCCAGACCGGTCTTGAACAATTCCCAGGATGGGGCAGCCACAACTTCTCTGGGCAACCTGTTCCAGTGTCTCACCACCATGATAGTGAAAAATTTCTTCATAACATACAGTCTAAATCTATCCTCTTTCAGTTTAAAACTGTTACCCCTCATCCTATTGCTACACTCCCTGACAAAGAGTCCCTCTCCATCTTTCCTGTAAGGCCCTCCTCAGATACTGGAAGGCCACTATAAGGTCTCCCCAGAGCCTTCTCTTCTCCAGGCTGAACCCCAATTCTCTCAGCCTGTCCTCATAGGAAGCGTGCTCGAGCCCTCTGCTCATCTTCGTGGCCCTCCACTGGACTCACTTCAACAGGTCCATGTCCTTCTTGTGCTGAGGACTCCAGACCTGGATGCAGTACTCCAGATGGGGTCTCACCAGAGCAGTGTATAGGGGTAGAAATCACCTCCCTCAACCTGCTGGCCACACTTCTTTTGATGCAGCCCAGGATTTGGTTGGCTTTGTGGGCTGGGAGTGCACATTGACGGGTCATGTTGAGCTTCTCATCAAGCAACACCCCCAAGTCCTTCTCCTCAGGGCTGCTCTCAAGCCATTCTCCACCCAACCTGTATTTGGGCTTGGGATTGCCCGGACCCACATGCAGGACCTTGCACTTGGCCTTGTTGAATTTCATTAGGTTCACACAGGTCCACTCCTCAAGCCTGTCCAGGTCCCTCTGGATGGCATCCCTTCCCTCCAGCATGTTGAATGCAACACACAGCTTGGTGTTGTCATCAAACTTGCTGAGGATTCACTCAATCCCCACTGTCCATGCTGTTGACAAAGATGTTAAACAGCACTGATCCCAGTACCGACCCCTGACGAACGCCACTCATCACTCGTCTTTGCTTGGGCATTGAGCCGTTGGACCACAACACTTTTAGTGTGACCATCCAGCCAATTTCTTATCTACACAGCAGTCCACCCATCAAATCCATGTCTCTCCAATTTAGAAACAAGGACGGCGTACAGGACAGCGTCAAATGCTTCGCACAAGGCCAGGTAGATAATGTCAGGTGATTTTCCCTTATCCACCAATGCTGTAATTCACCAAGACCACCAAATTTGTCAGTCCGAAGGCCACCAAATTTGTCAGACATGATTTGCCTTTAGTGAAGCCACGTTGGCAGTCACCAATCACCTGCTTATTTTACATGTGCTTTAGTATAGATCCCAGGAGGTTCTGCTCCATGATCTTGCTGGGCACAGAGGTGAGACTGACGGGCAAGTAGTTCCCCAGGTCTTCCTCTTTTCCCTCTTCAAAAATGGGGATTATGTTTCCCCTTTTCCAGTCAGCAGGAACTTCACCAGAGTGCCATGACTTCTCAAGTATGATGGACAGTGGCTTAGCAACTTCATCGGCTAGTTCCCTCAGGACCTGCGGATGCATCTCATGAGGTCCCATGGATCTGTGCACCTTCAGGTTGCTCAGCTGGTCTTGAATCTGATCTTCTCCTACAGTGGGGGGCACCTCATTATCCCAGTCCCCATCCTCAGTTCCAGTCCCCCATATCTTACGATGAATATGCATTTAATGCTGTAACTACTTCTGGAAGAGGCAATAAAATAACTTCAGATTAAAGTAATACCTCTGTTTGAAGTTAAAGTTTGAAGTTGTTTTCTCCATATCCCAGTTGTGTCCAAGGCCACAAAGTATGCTTAGTAAAATATACCAAACTGTTCATTCAATTGGATTTTTTAGGGGTAATAGCTCTAAAAATGTCTTGCTTGATATGCTGCTGTTCCACCTATGAGTTTCATGAATTTACACCTCTTAGACATTTCATTTTAAGGTAATATGGGAGGCTAGTGGCATCAGCCAAATAAAAATTAATTTTGAAGAAATGTACTGATTTCCATTTTTTTCCTAAAATTTTCTGTTCAAGATAGTTTTTCGTATGCATATTCACACATTCTTTCATCACCAGCATAGCCCTTTGTGGTCACTGTGCCACTACTTTCAAATACTTCTGAGCTTTCGGGACTCATCAGGAACAGGATGCTGAGGGAAAATACTTAAATCAACTTACAGGCAAACTGTTATGGTCACATTAATTCTTCATGGGAAGAGGAAATAAACACCAAGCTGAACTTAATCATAAGGTCTCTTACAAGCATCTTATACATAAAATAATGCAGTAATGAAAATAAACAGCAAAATTTGAAATTCAAGCTCTTACCGCTTTTCTTCAGCTCATGGGATAAGAACTCAAGATGGTTAAGAACAATCTGTTCATATCATATCTTCCTTTATTGTTACTACTTTTTGCAAATTTATGACGATTTCTAGGTAACTATTCTTTCATGTTGATTGATACCTAACTTCAGTGATGTCAACTGGCTATCTAGCAAACTTTTATTTTTCACACCAAAGAAGCTGAACAAAAGTTGCACTGAATTTCAACTTTTCCATGTAAAGAAAAGTAAAAGCTTTATGAACTAGAAATATCAGTAAGTACTTGTGTTCATTTCACACTTTACCTCTGTTTCTGCTGCATGGGCTGTTGTCTCATAGCCATATATTGCATGTCCTCTTGTAATCGATTAAGAGGAGAGTCTGGCTTGACGCGAATCCCATAGTAATGATATTTGGAGTTCCCCCTTCATGAAAGAGCAAGAATTAAAAGAACAGTAACACTAGTTTTATGCATCCACATTACACTTACTTTACAATTTACACTGACTGGAAAATAATACCGATGAATCAGGCCTGACTCTCCTGTCATACCTGTTTTACATGGCTGTCATTTTAACACCTTTGGGAAATTAATTTACTCTCTTAAACAAGTATTATCCAGCATTTTAACTTGTAATCCACTTGAGTAATAGAAATAAAATGCAAATAAACACAACTTATCTGTGGATAAGTTTCTCCATAACTTATGTTACAGAGAAACACAATTCTTAATAATTTCCAAACAACAAGCTATGTTTTATTTGTACTGATAAAAATTTGCAGTGTATTTATCACAATGTAGACACACAGTCAAAAACAGAAGTAAAAGTATAATAACACCTGGAAAAGCATAAAAACATTTAACATTAAGAGACAGAACTGACAGAAAACCACTGCAATATTTAAATACAGGTTTTACTTACTTTTTGACTAGGAGACAAGTTTCTTACTCATAATTATCACTTGTATTTTCTATTATAGTTCAGTATTTCATTAACACAAACCTAGTTCCAAGTCTTCTGGTCCGTAATCCCATGAAGATTGACCGTATGAGTTTTCCAAAGGAGGCGGCATTGACTGGATCCAACTTGTGTTCCTGACAATGGCGTAAGTAATGGTTGTAAAGGGTACTTCTTGGAAGGCTCACTCCTTCTGCAGTTTCATAGTTGTCTAAAAGCCATTGAAGCTATATCACATACAAAATAGAAAAAAAAATTATTACTATATTAAAAAATATCTTAGCCATAAAACATTAACTTATGACAGTTCTGAAACCACTCTTCAGGTCTATTAAACAATTACTTCCTTCTTCAGAGATTCCTTAAACACTAGCTATACCATAGTGCTTTAGGATCTTCTGAATTACCAGGAAATAGCAGAACTCATTGCACTTGTGACCTCAGATAAGTGTCCACTTCTTACAATATTTTTGATTCAGTACCACACACCAATACTTGATAAAGGTATCTATGCTTTGGAGACAAACTGTTAGTACTGCAAAGAAATAAAGTAATCATGAATGTAATTAACACAAATTGCAGAAAACAAACTCCTTGGGTTAACACAATTAAGTTAATGTACTTGTCAACCTGGAATACTATACTGTTTTTCTTTGCCTAATGTTAAAAACCACAAGATATTTTTTACTCTCAGATACACAAAAGAAAAAAGCTGTTGCATGTAAGTCAAAAAGCAGCCTAGAAAACATCAAATATAACTGCTACATCTATAAAGCATTACAGGCACAATGCCCTTCAGTTGTAGCTTGTTTGCCTTTGACTTCCAGGAGGAACAGAACAAGATTCCTGGAAAAGCGTTAATCTTTTCACGTAATTGTGGAAGGTAGGTAATTTTAGACACATGCAAGAAAAGACTTTTTATGTAACATCACTGGACTTCCCAAGTAGTGCACACTCATGAAACACCTCTAGCTGTCATTAATATATAAAAAAATAAAATGGACAATTTAATAACCCTAGGTTTAACAGTATAGGAGAATGACAAAGTCGATCAAAAATAATATAGGTTGAGGATGCATTTAAATTCCACTGTTTTAGTTTTTTGATACGCTAACATTTTCCTTATCATTCCCCAGTCATAGTTTCAGTTCCCTGTAATTGTCCTTTAAATACAGCTTGAAGGACTCACAAATTTCATTTTCTGTTTGAATTTTATTCTCTGTTTTCCTAAGTATTTGTTCCAAAGCAGTACAGTGTCAATATTCAAGCTTGCTAGGCTAAAGATACCTTACCAAAACTCAGGATTTAATTTGATTATCCAGTCAAAATGCAAACTGAGGACACTGACTTCAAGACCTCCACAAGCGTTTACTCTGATGAGCTAGATATTCACACAAATGTGTAATAATTTTTAATTTAGTCCAGCAAAGCAGTAACTAGTATAACCAAAACACAAAGTATTAAGTGACAATAAAAGATATACATGGTCTATGTATTACTTATTCCTTTGCAGAATTATTTTCTGTTAGAGCAGTGCACAAATTCTGTTCCATCAATGTTCAGTATAACTTATCATGCAAAGAACTTTAGTGTGCAATAGCCATAAAATGTTTTGGTCCTGGCCTTTTCTTTATCACAAAACTATTAGGTACTAAAGTACAGGTGATAACATATATTAAATTTAAAGCTGTGTTTTAGTTACAGTGAAAATTCACCAATACAAACACGTTACTACAAAATTTACTCTAGAACATTAAAACACCATTTCCATATTTGCTTTTTATTGAAATCATACCCATAATTTTTCCGTGTTTCTTAGACATAAGCTATAGAAAAATATACAGAAGACGTAAATGCTTCCAAGACATAAAATTTTTAGTGAAGTATGCAGGTCATTTTTGCATTTCAAATAGACAAAATGAAAAAGTACAGTTCATCATCTTTATATCAGTTATCATATCATTATTTTTAAAATCTTAACATTCAGAAGTGCTTCTAAATAGCGATCTGTCATTTTGAAATAAAGCTGCAGAAAAAGTATAATTGTAAACATTAACTTTTATCTGCATGTATTATACTTGTTTCGCTAATAACCTGACATAAGCCTGTCTGGGCTTAGAAACAAAGGTAATTATATCTTTGAATTGTTGCATTTTATCTCTATTTAAAATCTATTATTACATCTATATTTATATTATAGACATTTACATAACATTTGTCATGTATTATTAAATCTGTAATGTAATCAGAAGAGATAAGGAACATGTAGTATTTCTGTTTTCCCCAAGGGGAAAAACTTTGTCAATCCCAAAAGACTGACAAACAAAAAATAATTACTTTCCAATTAAGTTCTGTATGTAACATTAAAGATATTTTCCTCAAGATGGCTTCTAACCTATTATGAATCACTCCAAGTGCACTTCATTAATTATGTGAATTTCTAACAGATGTTACTTCAATCATAACTTGCATTATTGAACACCAAAAAAACCCATATCAAAAGATAAATGCAATATAAGAACTTTTGCTCGTGGGTGGAGTTACTTAGTAGCAAAGGCTTGAAGTCATTACTTGCTAGATTACTGTCTGGAAGAAAAAGTGTAGTTAATATGATTTTAAAAGCAAAATTACCTCAAAACATTATAAAACTACTGTGAACAACTTTTTTTTTTTTTCCTACTGAGATGAAATATAATTCTAAAACTAAGCTATTCAGGTTTGAATCCTGCCTTTTTAATTCGTAGTACTGACCATATTGTATGTGTAAGATGTGTAAAGGTTTGAAATGTTTCCAGAGTTAGACGTGTTAAATTGACTGTGACTCCAATCAATCTGCAATGTTTATAAAGCATTCAACTATCAATTAATTAAGTCAACCTCACACAGAAATAAATCAGGAAAGAAAAAAAAACAGAGGAGAAATGACAAACTCCCTAAAATGAGCACATGTGAATTTAAGCAAAAAAGAAAAAAATATCCCAGAAAACCTCATGGAGGTATCACAGGGCTAAAGTCCCAATCCCAGTGCTAGTATTTTCCCACAAATTAATATATCATCTGCAAAGTGAATTAAACACACAATATAGAATTCTGTTTTAAAATCTGTTAAGCACAATTATTTTAATAAATGCCAAACCAAACCATTACATGTCAAAATCAAGAACAGGTTAAAGAGACAAAGGCTAAATCGACACTTAAACTTCCTCCATACTGTCCTTACTTGAGTTTAAAGAGAATAAGCACTGCTTTAAAAATGGGCAAAACATTCAGTAAGTTTGATCTAGATTGTTACCTTCGTCCAAAATGACCAAGTCTAGGAAAGACTGACTGCCACAAAAATATGCACAAAGATTTATTTTTTTTTCCCCACAAAGATATATCCCTATCAGAGTAGTTTTGAAAACACCTTCACAGTCAAGAAAGAAATATCATGATAACACTTAACAGTTGATGCAAATCTCATTGTTAGGAACACACTGTGAACAGTGCATAGCACCAGGAATGAGTGGAACATAGTTTACTGGGGCACAGCAGCTTGTCTTGTAATTCTTCTTGGTTTTATACCAAGATTCTGGACTTCATAATAGGACACAACGTATCAACACTTCAAGTCTTAACATAAATTTCTGACACTTTGCCAAAAAAAGTTATTGTTCCTTTAAAAATTATTTTTAAATAATAATTCTGATATTATCTAATACTATCTATTATGACTTAAATAATCATTTTGATACTGTCTTATCTTCAAAACAATTATTTCATAAACATCCAAGGTGTATTGCTGTATAACATTTTGTACAACTTTTTGTAATATGATTTTTGTCATTCAATTCTGGTATTTTCTAAAGAAAAAAAAGTTTGCTTAAGATTTCCATAAAACTATTCTAGTTTTGACTTTGACATAATCATACACAACAGAAAAAATTCAAAACCTAAACCCAAACCTGTTAAAACAGATTTTTAATTCGATTCCTGAGGAACAGCCTCTACCACCATATTCTTACATTAAGACCACAAACCAAATTTAAATTTCTTCAGTAAAACAATAAAGGAATTTGAATTTATATAATTAGTAAAGCTGAGAAAAAAAAAAAAAAAAGGTAAGATGAATACAAACTGATCATCATGGCAAAAATGCAAAATACAAAACCACAAATACCAACAGAAAAAAAAACATTTCAAGAAAGACTAGCAACTTACAAAGCAACAATATTATTTATACAATAAGTTTAAAATTAACTCTGGGCCTTTTTCCTTTATTTTAAAGTTACAGATAATGGATTTATCGCTATATTTGGAGACCATGTTTTTAGACAAATATCTTTTAGCTTTGTGCATGGAAAGTTCTTAACTGTAAGATTTGCAGCGTAACAACACAGCAAAAGGCAAACCAATAAGACATTTTAGTGTACTTCAAATTAAGATAATGCTTTCTTTTTTTTTTTCCAGCTCATCATAAGGATCTTTAGGATTCTTAAGTTAGTAATTATTCAGAATAAATTAAGAAACACCTAGAAATAATCTAAAGACATTTAAGCATGCTGTTTGTTTCTTCTCTTCCTCTTCACATGCCCCCAAATTAATATAGGGTACACAGACCTTTCTTTGTATACAACTTCATTTAAAATTTCAGAAGCCTCAGAATTATTTGTACTTTATCTTGACATTTCCACTATAATCCTCAAGACAGTAAAATGTGTTAACTTATCGTAACACAGGTGTAGGGCATAGGAAACAGGCAACACTCTGCAATATACCATAAAGACATTTCATCTGACAAAATAAAGCCATGGGAGATGTAGTAGAAGATTACAAGCAACTAAGATGAGAAGATTAAGAACAAAAAGTAGTAATAAAATAAAACAAACATTTAGAGGCAGGCTAAGCATGCAGAACAAGCAAGAGAGAGCGTATGTGAAGAAGAGACAACTTACATGGCTGTTGAGAAGAGAGCTTCTGTGAGTAGACAGACCATCAGACTTTTGCAGTGTCTCAATCGCCATTTCAATCTGATAATAGATGTCATTAAAAAAAAGGACTCAAGACGAGATAGTAAAAAAGCCTGATCAGAGAAGTTTTGACAGATTGCTTACAGATCAATAGAAATGCCTGCTTTATTTCTGGCTAGGGCATATGTTTCTACTAAAAGGCCTCATTTCAGAGTCCCAGTGAATAGAAAACTCCCCGATCAGGTCAGAAGGGCATTTTTGCTTGCATTTATATTGCAGGATCACAGCCTTTAAGTCCATTTTACCTTCCAACCTGCTCAGGAAATTAAATGAGTAAAATTACTGGTGAGCTGCATTCAAACAAAAATAACCCTGATGGAACAAAAAAGTCATCAATAAAGTAAAAATATTTTAAAATCCCTAAACAGAATTTTAAGAAAGGCCTCCATATGTTTTCCCTCCAACTATATCAGAAAGAGATATGCACAGCTTGCAGTTAAGATCTGAATTAGAAACAAAACTTCAGCTCTCTGGAATCACAGAATCAAATCCCAAAGCCAAATAATCGAATAGGTTTTCCACCATTAGCTTCACTGGGACCGGACATCACCCTTACTGCTGCCAGCACCCTTTGAATATCCCCAGCTGCCAAAGTAAATGGAAAGTCAGGAGTTATACAGACTGCAGGATCCAGCCTTTGGAAAAGCAGATTTGTTCACAATAATTTTGCCTTTAAAAAGTAAAAGAAACCACAGCACTCCTAAAATACAAAGTAGTATTACTTCAAATGCAAATGTATGAATACTCTCACATCCATTTCCATTCTTTTCTTTTTTAATATCAATGGACATTTTGATCAGTTCAGTAACATCATCATTAAAGAAAAAGAAAAAAAAACAACAAACCAGAACCTAAATGTAATTTAACTGGGAAGCTAGAAGAGCAAAAACAACAATGAAAATGACAAAGATAATGGGATGCACCGTAAGAAAAGGCATGCAATTAATTAGCTACATTTAATGGCCAAAATGAAAGCAATGGAAACCACCACTTGTACTTTTAAAAACACTTATAATTCTCCACCTAGACATTTTAAAATGAGCCCTCCCTGTCCTACTTCAAATATCACAGTCCTATCCATAATTTTAGTGGCATGATTTATCAATATTGGCTGAATTCATTCTTTATATAGCACCAACTGAAAAATACTACAGTTGATACTTGAATTTACTGTAAATATAAAATTAACTTCTCCCTTCTTTACAGGGCAAATGACAAGTATTTTATGGTAACAACTGTGAGGAATTACTTCTTGTTTCTCTTATAACTGTTTCATATCAGCTATAAAAGCCTTTTCATAAAAAACACAATATTAAAAATACTCATTTTCTATGTAAGAAAAGATACTGTTACATGGCAGTAATTTTTTTTTTAATATTCTGATTTCTTCTTGCTTCAGTAGAAAATACTATGAGGTCAAGTATTCAATCACACAGGAAAGATCAAATTTTAAAAGCGTGCTGCATGATAAAAACTACAAGCCTAAAACATCATTATAGTAAGGTCAACTTACTATATAACATAGTCATAAAATTTCCCTACTTAACATAATGCTACAATCAAACAATGAAGACCATACACACATTTAAATCCTAATTCTGAATCTTGGGTTACTTTTTCCACTATAGCACTGAAGTTACACCTCCTGCTGCTCATTCCCACTACTGCACCTCTCTCATTTTGTTCCTGCAACTTGTGGTCTTGTTTGTTCAGAGAACCAGTCTATTAAAAAGCAGTAGTAATTGCACTTGAAAAGAAAAGTGTCATTACAGATAACACCCATCCCTCGCTTTTTGGTGCTATGCAATCATAGAATCATAGAATCTTCATGCTTGGAAAGGACCTTTGAGATCATCGAGTCCAACCATACACACACACACACACAAAAAAACCCCTACAATCTCTGCCAGCAGAGCATGCCCTGAAGTGCCACATCTAGACATTTCTTAAATACCTCTAGGGATGGTGACTCAACCACCTCCCTGGGCAGGCTGTTCCAGTGCCTGACCACTCTCTCAGTAAAGTAACTCTCCCTAATATCTAATCTAAACCTCCCCTGATGCAGCTTCAGACCATTTCCTCTGGTCCTGTCATTATTCACCTGGGAGAAGAGGCCAACACCCCCCTCTCTACAGCCTCCTTTCAGGTAGTTGTAGAGGGCAAGGAGGTCTCCCCTCAGCCTCCTCTTCTCCAAGCTAAACATGCCCAGCTCCCTCAGCCTCTCCTCATATGACCTGGTCTCCAGACCCCTCACCAGCCTGGGAGCTCTCCTCTGGACACGCTCCAGCACTTCAATGTCCCTCTTGTACAGAGGGGCCCAGAACTGAACACAGTACTCGAGGTGAGGCCTCACCAGTGCCGAGTACAGAGGCACCATCACTTCCCTGCTCCTGCTGGCCACGCTATTCCTGAGACAAGCCAGAATGCTGCTGGCCTTCTTGGCCACCTGGGCACACTGCTGGCTCATGTTAATGACCAGGTCCTTTTCTGCTGGGCAGCTTTCCAGCCACTCTGCCCCAAGCCTGTAGCGCGGCTTGGGGTTGTTGTGACCGAAATGCAGGACCCGGCACTTGGCCTTATTAAACCTCATACCGTTGGGCATGGCCCATCGATCCAGCCTGTCCAGGTCCCTCTGTAGAGCCTTCCCACCCTCAAGCAGATCAACACTCCCACCTAGCTTGGTGTCATCTGCAAACTTACTGAGGGTGCACTCACTCCCCTCATCCAGATCATCGATAAAGATATTGAGCAAAACTGGCCCCAAAACTGAGCCCTGAGAGACACCACTGGTGACCGGCCGCCAAGAAGATTTCACCCCATTAATCACAACTCTCGGGCACGGCCATCCAGCCAGTTTTTAACCCAGCGAAGAGTACACTTGTCTATGCCATGATTCGCCAGCTTCTCCAGGAGAATGCTGTGGGGGACGGTGCCAAATCAATGAGTCAAATCAACTGTTTCTTTTTTGTTGTTTTGGGGGTTTTTGTTGCTGGAGTTTCTTTTAGAACTAGATTTCAGCAGTATGGCCATTGAAGACAATGAATCTGTGTTCACTTTTACTGCATAGCATAAGCCAGGCAGTCTTGGTCACCACTAAAACATGTTAATTACTTCATCAAACTCAGAAAGATACATGATCTATACTTAAAATGTGTCTTCATCATATTCTACTAAGGCAAGCTTCTCAAGAGAAATTGTTCTTACTAATAGTTATTTTGTTCATTTTTCTCATCTAAATTTTGATAAAATGAACTTTCAGGCTTTATCTGACAGATACATCTCTCTTTAATGACAGAAACTTTCCTCCTATGTAAGCTGTACAATCACTTCTTACCTATTTTTGAGCATAAAAAGACATTTAATTTGAAGACAGATTTCCTAGACACCAAATCATTCATGTTGCCCTTTCCAAAAACTTCCAGCTACTTCTTCTTTTCCTCTATTGATGTTCCTCAGGGGCTAGTTCTGGGCCAGTTCTAGGCCAGTTCTGTTCAGTATTTTTATAAATGATCTGCATGCAGAAGTTGAATGCACCATTAGCAAGTTTGCTGATGATACCAAGCTGGGAGGTGTTGTTGACTCTTTCAAGGGATGAGAGGCCTTGCAGAGGGATCTAGATAGATTGGAGCATTGGGCAATGATTAATGGGATGAAATTTAACAAGCTGAAATGCTGGATTCTGCAGCTGAGACAAAGAGAAATGTCAGGCACAAGTCTGAATTGGGAGAGGAGTGGCTGGAGAGCAGCCCTGCAGAGAGGATCTGGGGGTGCTGGTTGACAGCAGGCTCAGTAGGCGCCAGCAGTGTGTCCTGGCAGCCAAGAGAGCAAACTGCATCCTGGGGTGCATCAAACACGGTCAAGAGAAGCGATTGTCCCACCGTTTCAGCATTGGTGCGGCCTCACCTGGAGTACTCTGTGCCGTTCTGGGCCCCCATCACTTCAGAAGGATGTGAAGGTCCTTGAGTGCGTCCAGAGGAGGGCAACAAAGCTGGTGAAAGGGCTGAAAGGCATGTCCTATGTGGAGCAGCTGAGGCTTTGTCTAGTTTGGAGAAAAGGAGGCTGAGGGGCGACCTCATTGCTCTCTGCAGCTTCCTGAGGAGGGGGAGAGGGGAGGGAGGTGCCGAGCTCTTCTCCCTGGGATCCAGTGATGGGACACGTGGGAATGGTTCAAAGCTGCATCAGTCAGGGGAGGTTCAGACTGGACGTTAGGAAGCATTTCTTTACCGAGAAGGTGGTCAAACACTGTCCCAAGCCTGTCAGTGTTTAAGAGGCATTTGGACAATGCCCTTAACAATGTGCTTTAACTTTTGGTCAGCCCTGAAGTGGTCAGGCGGCTGGGATAGCTTATTGCTGTAGGTGCCTTCCAACTGAAATAGTTTATTCTATTCTCTTATTCCAAGCTTTTGAGGTTTCAAGATGATCTCTGTGACACAGAATACCATGTGTATAGGGAGTAACAGCTACCTGAGTAAAAAGTTGTTTATCTGAAGGATCTGTTCCTTCAAGCTTTTAAGTTCTACATTTTGACAAGGGACTTTTACTTAGGTTCTAGAAAAACTGAACGTAATTTCATCTCTATTCAAAATAGCATTTAAGCACATACAGAAATTAATTACATAGGTAATGTAGTGGGTTTTATTATGATATTTTGTGGAAAAAATAAGAAAATAATTTTAACATTTAAAATTATATTCTGGATGAATACAAAAAAAGACTGATAGCCTTGCTTTTTTAGCAATAAGCAGTGAGAGATTCCAGGCACAACTAACTACATATACACCTGAAATGCTAAATGACAACAAGAATTACACATTCATTTATTTTAATATGTCAGCAGTCATACATTTCTCCTATTCTTCTCTTAACAAGACTAAAACCATTATTTATTAAAATGTCCTGACTAATAACTGAAATGTACACTATCACTCCCATTGCAACTCCAACTAAACCATGTTAAACATTGCTGGTTTAAAACACGTATAAAACATGTTAAAACATGTTAAACTACTGGTGGGAATGACAATCAGTTTGTATAGGAACATAAACATAGGCAGACCCTAAATTAGAGCATGATAGCCTATGAAAACTATGATTCTCCTTCAATATACTTTGTTTGCCAACTAAAATACTGCCTTATACTCTGACACAGTTGTTAATGATTAAGGGTATTTCTCTGGGGTTAAAAAATTCGACAGTCTGATCACAGTACTTGCATCCTATAATGTTCACTCTTTATGTGATCTACTGATTTGGACGTTACTAACTGTTCTTGCTAGTTTATGTCTTAGTGTTCATTAACATGTTACTAGATAAACAAATTATGCATAATAGTCTCAGATGCGTATAGCATAGACACAGCAAATACCTATCGCAAACCACTTTGAAAAAAACTGCCTTCCTCTTAGGAAGAAGCAATAGACTTTTTCACGATTTCACTAATTAACTAACGATTCAACTAATTAACACAAAGTATTTATAGTAAGTTGTTCTGAGATGGTCAGGGCATAAAGAAAACAGTCCGCAGAAGTTTAAGCCCTGAGGTTTTGCGATTAATCTGGATATCCTTCAATTTATTTTCTTTACCTGTTTGCACCTGCAGACCGCTCTCCACCAGCAGCGAAGCAGGCAACTTTAGGTGGCATCTTAAAATTCAATACATTGTTCCATCATATTCAAAAAAGATAGCTCCTGTCTCTATCTGCACAGGCACGTTCCATTCACAAGGCCTTTTATCCACTTCCAAAGGTTTGCCCTTTCAGGGATTAAAGGAAGTGAAATTCTAAAGGAGCCTTCATCACATGCTCCATTATGAAGGAACTACTAGTTCATCATATGTGTACAGGAAAGATTAATTTGGTGTAGCAAGTTAAATCCTGGGTACTGGTGACAACTATACTTACCTAAATAAGGCGTATACACATCACAAATAACCTGCAGCTAGAAGATAAATGAACTCAGGGCTTTTCAAAATGTCACACTTTCACTCTTTTAGGATGCCACAAACATGCATTACTTATGGTGGCTTTCGATTCTGTTTCAGGATTTCATATATGTCGTACTGTTTTGTGAAACTTATGTTAGAGGGTTGTGTTAAGCAGAGAAGCTTGCCCAGGAAAAAGAAGCCTGAAAATGAAATAGTATTGACCACACTAAGAGAACTTGGGTTTAGCCTTCACAGCTGGAAGAACTGAATTTAAACAATTTGTATTCCTCGCAACAGACAAAGCTGCAGCAGCACCTGTAAACAGGTTCTATAAAATGTTGTTCAAGAGAATGAAGCAGTACTAGGAATACAGAAAGAAAGATACTTTTTTTTTAAATCTGTTGGAATGATAGAAATGTAAATATGGGGAAGCAGACCACAAAAAGATGTAAAATAAGTGTGGTATTTTACATATGCTGACCTTAAAAGAATGCTGATAAACCTTAAGCACTTAGAAAAAAGGTGCGGGTTTTTCCCTAAAATTGGATAATTTGTAAATATAACATCCAAATTTAATATACATAACAGATACCGGTCAAAATACCCACTGAAAAGCACACCTCCACTAGTCTGCATGTACATAAGGTGTGCATACTGACTAATGAATATAGTATGTTCTCCAGTGATTACAAAAGAATATATATGGAGTCAACATAGGGTAAAAAAGCACACCCAACAGCCACAGGCTAGAAAAATACAACATGTCTGGATTTTAGGTCAGATTACTTTCTCCTTCACAAATCTTCAAATGAAACATTGCTGACCATGTTCATCTTCCTTGCTAGAAGTTCTCAAACACATGGCCAAACTGACCAATTCACCATCTCTCCCCCTGGATTATCCAGTTAATTGTATACCTCAACTCTATTATATACATCTTCAAACAGATTCTAAACTTTTTTCTTTGAGGTCATTTTCTCCATATTTGCTAAAAACACTTAAAGGAAAAAAAAAAAAACCAAAAAATCCCTTGTCTAGCTGATTATAAGGACTTCTAGAACTTATACATTCCACCTAACACTGAAAATCACATGGAAGCACATCGGAGTTACTCACACCAGGAAAACAGAAACGAGAAACTAAAAAGAAAGTTTAGTTCATATTATTATTAAAACCAAATTGAAAATATTTATGGCAAGACAGCCTTAGAGAGAGAGGCAGAGTAGCCATTTTAGTATAAATGTGTATTTAATCAGAAACAAAAAAATCCAGTCCTTTAGAAAGGTGATGCCTTTATGCCATTGATAATCAGACTGTTATGAGAACATCAGTGGCAAGTCATCTTGCACCCAGCTTATGCATTAGGAATTAACAGAAATTCTTCCCACAGATTCAAAGACACCTATTTTTAATATGTTATGATAAAAACAAAAAAACATTGCGTTTCTTACTTTTTCACCAGTAATTGGAATGCTACATTGGAATAAATGGAGTTTTCAACAAGACTACATCTTGATTTTTGATACACAAATACCAGGATAAATATTCAATTGCCAAAACTGGAAACAGCCTATGAGGTGCTACAGGGCTTTTAGGCAGAAAACACAACAAAAGCCAATACCGAACGCTGAAGCCAGACTGTATCAGAAGAGAAACAAGGCGCATCGGCAGGTGAAACCAGAATGCAGACAGGGTAGGTGTGGCAGACCTTGCTAGTGTCAGTCTCCCTTTTCCCCACATTCCTTGTTTTGTGAAAAGGGCACAGTCTCAATTCCAGACATTACAGTGGAGCAGCAAGGCACTCAGAGGCACAGACAAAGACCTAAATTATTTTGGGCAAATTGCTAGACTGAAACCTCTGGAAGAGAGAGGGAGAAGCCATGATGCTCCACAGCTCTGAAGAAGAATCCAAAGCAGGAGGAAAAGTCTTGAAGGCAGAAGTTCATAAAGGTACAAGATCCACATATCCTCTAAACTTCCCACCCCTCCAGTTAATTCATACAACGTAAGTGGTCTTTTAGCAGTAGCAGTGATTAACCATTCTTAGGAGTCATTTAAAAGAGGAAAAAAAAATATTATCTGCCTTCTTGTATTTGGAAATGGATGCCTTTTTTCACAAAAGATGTCACTGTGCTCAGTGGAAGAAGTCATAAATAAGTGTCTTGCCTCTACAGGAGGTCAGACAAAGTGATCAAACAATCCTTTGTAGCATAAAAACCTGTGCATCTTTGATTTGATCAGAAATAGTTTGTTTTATGCTAAGAAGGATCCACCTAAATAAAAATTACCAGAAAAGTTGGGGAATAGAGGAAGAAAAAAATCCTCTACCAAGAAAGAAAATAATAAAGAAAAACTCATCTCAAACCATTCTCCAAATAATAACCCCTCCACCTTTAATGGACCATTTCAACATTTGTTACTTTTTCTTCTTAAAAGTATTACAATACTTCCACTAAAATTATATTATTGGGATATGTAATTTATACTGGTCATTCTTACTTCCTTTTGTTGTTGTTTTTCTCCCTCCACTAATTACAACATATTTTGGGTAGGTACCATCCTTCCTTTCAAGTTAAGAGCAAATTTTCCACACTTTGCATACTACCAGAAATAATAACTTGTGGTGATACATTACATCCGTATTAATTTTGCTTTTATTTTCATGCACATCTAGGTTTGCAATGAAATAGGATAAATTTCTGCAACAGTATGAGTGGAGACCTCCTATGGTTGGTGATGACTGATGAATGACAACTGTAATTGCAGATCTGTCATAAAGCTTGTTAGAAAACAAAACTAATACATGGGAGCCTCTCACTGGCTGACAAGCATAACAACACACTTATTACTAGAAACTATATGTATTTTTTAACCTTATGATATTAGGAAATAGATTGATTAGACAATCCAATAATCCTGTTTTATCACAAGAACAGTCCTTAAGACATTTACATATGAAAAAAAAAAAATCGGAAGGCAATTTAGATTTCATTATTATCACAGCAATCTAATTTTCTAGTTAGTGTCTTAAATATAGCTGCCCCTTCTTTAATGATAGCTGCCAATAAACCAAACAGACAACTCTTTCATACAGGTTTCAACATTTTGTTGAAATTGTTTTCAATATTTTAAACAAGACATCCAGCTAGGGTAAATCACTTCTTGTTCAATGCAATCACAATTTATTCTTGACCAATCCATGCATATTCACATACAAAAGGTCATTTTGGAAAGCTGTTTATCTACCGAATATTTTATATAGAAGGTCTTATAATCTGAATGCCTTTTTGTTTTAGTGAAAAAGATCCTTTTTAGTTGGTAGAGAAGTAGGCCAGCAAAGGATATAATGTGAAGAAGCAATGAAATCAATGGAAATAAAATGAGTACAGAAAATGCTAACAAATGCTCTTCATGCATACTAACATAAACCACTACTGTATATATGTTGGAATAGTTTTCATAGTACATAATTCTTAATATTTTGGCTACAAAAACACTGCTATTGCCTGCTATAGCTTAAGCAGGACAGCTTTCTTGTATGAATGTTTGACAGAAAAATGAATGAAATGTTACAAGCAAAAGATTAGGTCTTTATTAAACCTGAAGCAGAACTCAGAAGTACATTAAACCATAAATAAAATAAAGTGAAGACAGACTTAAAGCAAAAAGCCTCTGAGTCTCTTCTATTGAATTCTGTATAAACCAAATAGCATACCTGGTGAAAAGTAAATAAAACTTAAAAATCTAATTCATCTAAGACACAGTTAATAAAATGGACTTCTTTTATACATTAGATTTTTAACCTGAAACTGTTTTGTTTGTTTCTTTTAACTTAAGCTAAATGTATCAGAAATAGATAACATCACTAATACAATTAATTTGATTGTTGCAGAAGGTAATGATTTGATCAGTGATTTGTGATCAACAAAACAAGTTATCAGTGAAAAGAGTAAACAGAACTAGTACCTCTATGGCGAAAGTAAAGAGAGCTTGTTATGACCACATATGTTAGTAAGTAAATTCTATATAATTTGTCTATATACTTTGTCTCCATATGAAAAATCTCCAAACTAATTCAAAATTTGGAAATATTTTCTGAGTATTATACTAGCAAACCAGCCTGGATACATGTTATTTTGATGACTTCAATAAATTCTCTATACAAAGACGAAAAAAGTTATGATGGTAAAGATTAAATGAGGATCACAAGTGAAACAAGCTCTACCTATCTAAGGTGCAATCCAAATGAAATATTACATTGCTCTATTTTGCATAGTTTAATTATGCCCTCTAGTAAAATTAAAATAGATTTTGTGCTTTAAAATTACAGTTTAAGCTGAATGTTTGTGTTTCAATTGACTCTTGAACATTTCAGCTGAACCATACACACCAAGAGCCTAAAATTATAAAATCTAAAATCACGTTGTGTCCCACTTCTTAGCAAGAAATGTACTTCTAATATATTCTAATATCTCACACTTACAGAACGATACTACACAAAATAAATAGCACCTTAAAAAACAAAGGAAACTATTTTAGTGTTAATAATGCACTTTAATAATTGTCATTTAACTAGCAGTATTTTTTTCTCTTCTTAAAGGCTAGATGATACAGCAGTATAGAAGTTACTTGGAGCAACTAAACCAGGCTGCTTTATTGACATGTGAAGCCAGAGAAAGACGTTACTGAAGGTATGAACTTTAGATTTTGTTAAATTTTGGCAAATTTTACTTCTAATTGAGGCAAAAAAATCAAAACGCTTTTTACTTTGCAAAATACAGCATGGAGTTTTGATATCATTCAAATAATTCTAGGATATAAAACTTCAAAGTAAGTCTACTATTCTTTATTTGCGTCTACTGGATGCACTTAATCCTCATTTGATTCCACATTCAGTTAAGCATTTCCACTGACTGAATTCCGCTGCCAGTGAATAAAACAAAACTTACAGCATGACATGCAAAACACAAAAATGCGTTTGTTCTTATTTCACTAAGGAGAAAATTAGCATGATCTCTGAAAGAGGCAATATTTGTACTTCATTGTAAAACAATTTAAAACAACTAAGAAAACATAGGAATACCAGTGCCATTGAAGTATCTAAAGAAACATTACTTTTCAAATTTCTTTCCATCTAGAAGACCTATTCCTTACTTAGGCCTATAGAAAACTAATTGTTTTGCCTGTGCTTGGCGATCACAAAGTCAGGTGAAAAGCTCCATGAAATATCTTCCAAATAAGTAAAATGAAAGAGCACTTTAAAGGAAAAAAGAAAATAGTCAATTTAAAGTCTTGATTTTAATTAAATTAATCTGGAAGAGGAATGTTCCTTTTTTCAGAAACAGTTTTTCTACTAAAGTCACGTAAAATAAAGGCAAATGTTAATATACATTCTTTTTTCTTTTGTAATTAAAATATAAAATTCTCTGTTGCTATCTGAAAGCTACTACTATGTTACTGATATTTATACTGCTCATGAATTATGACTCTTTTGAATTTTTATTCTCAGAAAATCATGCTACACAGTTTTTGGAATAAATACTAATTTTTTACATTGTTACAAAAATTTTCTATTTATCCATACCAACCCCCTTAAAAATTATGTTTTCTCTCCTTTACTGTATTTTTCAACTATTCCTACCCTATGTTTCACAATTCTCATCCCTCTTATTTCCAAATCTCTATATCCAGACAAGAATAGCCAGAAGAATTAGGCAGAAGTATTCACTAAGGCTATGCAGAAAAGCTAAACTAGGTATAAACCCATTTTCCTAATTGAAATAAAGGCTGACTGAGTAAGCTCTTAAGGGAAAGTTCTGTGTTTAAGAGCCCACAATTATTATCTATAACAGTTGTAAAGTATGTATCTTCCCATAGCCTTGTAAGACACTTCCACAATGAGCTTTTAATCTGGCATAGGCTTTGGAGACATACCACAGATAATTAAGAAAAAAATGTTAAAAGGTAGTAACCTCAGTATTCTGAACAATTTGAAATATTTTGAAATAAGCTACCAAACCTACACTCATATTGAGCAAACAAACAGAACAAACGCAGGGAAGTTAAAGATCTGTAACTTACATTATTTAACATTTACGTCTAACATAGTTATACTTAAAAACACTGTGTTCTTTTTTTTTCAGAAAAAAATACAAAATGTTGAAGGAGGCTGGTTTAGTTCCCAACCTGACAAATATTAAGCTCAGACAAACTATTATGTAAGCATTCCCTAATATTACTTGAATGCAAAAATTTAACCTATGAAATGTAATTATTTGCAGGCTGTCAAGGGAAAGGTCTACCTTCATGTTTAAGTTTTCACAGAATTCTTACTCCTGTATCTTACTTACATATATATTTCTTATTTTATAAAAAGTACTACATAGTACTTGTGCTGACAACATAATATTGCTATACATTTTGTCACAAAAATGGTGTCAGTCTGCAAGAACATCTGAGTGATCAAAAAACTAGTCTCAAAGATTTTGCATCAGTCTGAAATACTTACTGTCGCTGGGGAGGCCCGCGTTGTATGAGTCACTGAATGACCAGAATTTTCCATTGAATTGCCAATCAGATAGGTCCCTCCTGAGCTGCTAAGGAGTTGTCCTCCTGTGACACCCATCTGAATCCCTCCAGTGCCCACCATGTTATGAGACGACACCACTGTTGTCACCTGTGCAGAACTTCCTTGAGTATCAAAATAATTTCCCCCAGTGTTTTGGCTGTACATCTGGGTTTCTGTGTAAGGATAAGTTGTTGATCGGCTTCAAGAAAAGAAAACAAAAGGAAAAGAAATTATTTGTATTGTTCATTTAGCTGAGGGAAATGTTATGTATCTAGAGATGTATCTACAATAGCTATAACCAAATTAAGTAAGATTGGCAAACAATCCCTGCCTCCTCAGAGAATAACAATTAATCAACCCAAAGCACTACATAACTAATTCAGTGATGTTAAACCAAGTACCCACCAAACCTTACAGAAAAATTTGTCAGTCTTACCTGAAATGGAGGAAACAAGGCAGAAAGAGCTCATCCAATTATTAACATATTGCAAAGCAATCTATAAAGCTCCATCTGTTTAACTTTTTTAAATCTGACAATAAAATTTTGAATTTTAGTCAGATGTTACACATTTTGGATAATGTGCATGTTGCAAATTTGCAAACAATTCATACAAATGTCAGCCAAGAGAGTCCGATGTTCAAGTTTACTATGTTAACTATTGTTTTTAAATTCACTAAAGCTCTCAGTTGAAGCTTGAAATTCTGAGTTCACTGGTATTTCAGGAATTCAAAATTGGGCATGAATTCATGTTATGATAAAAAAAAATGCATTTAAGAAATAAAACCAAAACAGAACTGTGACTTGTAAAAAGGTCAAAAAGATGAAAGAAGTTAAAGGTATGCAACAGTAACATTTTTAAAATCACTTTCAACTATGAAACATTCACGCCTCATTAACCAGTTTACCCTAACAAACTACTCACCTACTGAAACCTTCTATCATGTTTCAGAAACTTCAAAACTTTAGTTTTAAAATCCTACATGTTTCATAAGCCTCATACTATGTATTTGCTCTCACCTCTCCTTAAACTACTTAAACATTTTCCTTTTTGAGTATTTCAAAAGCCTCAAGATCAGCTGCAAGAAACTTAATCTAAAATAAATGCCTTGCAATCTACTGAAAAAAAAGCAAAATAGTTCTGTTAGGGACTAATGCTCTAGCAGACAGTTAATCTATTAAGATTTCTTTTGGAGAGTTAAAATCAGTTGATCGTTGCATTGTAACAACATATGTATGTGTTTAGGTATTGTGCAAGTCCCGATTAATCTGTTTTGTAAAGCCAAGGTATCATTGTGATACCTTGTGATACTGCTGTTGTTGTCGCGACATTGTGATATTGTTTATCTTGTGATAAGGAAGATAACTGCTAGCAGAGCTGGTGTTGCATCTGCCTCAGAATCACACAATTTACAGAATGTAAACAGTGCTATGCAGCAGAGGAAAATTTAGGAAAATACAGGAATGGAAGCTCTGGAGAAACAGTTCATTAAAATTATTGTCACAGGTCTGAACACCGCAATTTCTCCCAAAAGAAGAAATAAAAACTTGATAACATTATCAGCTATCAGTAAGGAAAGGAACAAAAGGACGAAGGCCATTGTTGACAGTAAAAATAGACGCAGCTAGAGGAAAAAGACTGTCCAAAAGACGTTAGGAGAACAAATCTGACTTGCAGAAGTGGTATTGAAGAGGTTAATTCTTTGAAGAAATGCAAACCCTAGAGAGTGATCAAAATTTCACAAGAAAATTAAGTCATGGGCTTGGTGTGGAATAGGGAGAGAAAAGGAAATTCTTGTTTGTTTTTACCTTTTTTAGATCTGTATATCATGTATAGTCCCTAAATAAGGACTGATTGCATCAGAACACCTACATCTGCTTGTAACAGTACTCTGTATCAATGGATCAAGAGCAATCATTGGGGTACACCAATGGGTCACACTCCAAGATAAACACACTCTTCCCTTTGTTCCAACAACCAGCAGGTTCTTCTAGAACACCTGATTACTGGAGATGATTAAGCAAACCTTTATCAACAGAGATCAACAGGGCAATTAAAAGTGAGATAAAACCATTATTATTACATGCAATAGTAATTGCAATTTAGCAAAGAGCCTTTTAACTTAATAAAAACACAAACTAATTCATCTGGAAATTAAAAATGTATCCGGATGAGATGGTGTTTTGGAAAGCAGTGACTCAAAAGTTTTAAGGTCATTACATACTGTAACATGATGCCTCAACATAAAACTGTAGCAAAGAGGAAAATATGATGTTATATCCACACACAAGGGATAACTTGAAATAAGGAAGGGATCACCTTCTCCTCCATAGCACTTGTAGCACAAACATGCAATACTTTCTCAAATAATCTGACATATATCATATAACCAGTTCTTTCCCATTCCAAAGGTTGTAAAGGCACTCCTAGCTCTTTTCTTCAGCAGCTGCATATAAAGATCACCTTTCATTAGAAAGTTCAAAGTTACTAGTAAGTTTGAAGTTTAAGTAATTAGGCTGCAGAATCCTAGTTTCCAGAAGGCTGTGCAAACTAGATGATGTTTACCCCGACAGCAAGTCACACAAAGTCAGGCACTGTGTGAATTCAATTTAGATTAATTAAGCCCAGAGCATGTGTTCATTGTTGGGATCCCACACTGGAAATTAATGAGACCAGCGTGAGTTAGACTAGGATTGCAAGGTACAGTAGTTCAAGACATCACCTATCATACCTTATTGCTTACATGCATTTTATAACGATTTGCAAAATATAATGCTAGAAATAAAACATATGCAGTTGTGATATAAAGTTGTTAACAAAATTATATTTTTTGGCACTTGAAACCAGAAAATAACTAATTTCTAAATTCAGTAAACCCCAGCATTACCACACAAATTAAGTGCAATGTCTTGCGCTATATTACAGACGCTAATATAATGTTACTGAGCGTAACTTTTAGAGACACTTTCATTTCCTCAAAAGACCCTGACACTTTGAAGAAAGGAGACAAACAGAAACAATGGCACAGAAAGAGTAAGCCTTGTTGTTGTCCTCCTTTAGTTTTCAGTCTGCACACGCACACATGGGAAATCATTTATTCCATTCATAATCATTCCCAGCAGCACCTATTATTTGCTTCTATGTAAATGTCAAGAATCTGATCTATCGACTACTATAAATCACTGTTCCTGCCATCCCATAGAGTCTCAGTAATTTACACAGGCTGACCGTGGCCCCAAATTTTCTTTAAGCAAGTAGCTGATGAGACAGACTTACTTTTCCCACATTTATATTTGCCTAGAAAACGTCACTTACAGACTTATACTGGTTTTATTCATGTCTTAGAAATACCTGCCTTATTGAACAATTATTCCATCACTCTGTGTTTTAGTAAAAAAAAACCCCAAACAGATTTATTTCCTTTTCCAGGAACTAAGAAATGCAAAGTGTCTTTAAATACAAATTCTCAAATCAGGTTAGACGTCCAGACAACTTAACTCAAGTGCAGTTTGTGTTTGTTTTAAATTAGGTTTTAACTTGAAATTATATACCAGTAACTTCTGTGTCTTGCAAAATAAATAATTAACTACTGAATTCTTACCACTAGCACCAACTTGGAAAATTCAAGTCTTGGGCCAAATGCACATAAATCTATTTTTTTTACTTGAAGATGGATACTGTAACTTGAAATATTAGCATCCCTTCACAGTGGCTGTACAAGAATAGTATCTTAATTCAAACAAGAACACCATTCAGTGTCAATTTTGATATTTATCTGTAATTCCAACTCAAACAAGTAACATATAATTATTATCTTCCTCATCAAGTAATAACGTCAGAATTACTCTTGTGGGTTTTGGTATGGATTACCTAAATAGTTTAGCAGGCAGGCACTTTCACTGTCATCTCTATAATGAAAGTTAGCCTTTTATGGTACTTAATTAACTAAGGTATTATTTCCTGGGATATAAATATGAAAAGCACTAGATGAAAATAAATATTTCAAGATACACTATTATTTTATGCAGAGTAGCTAATGCTCATGATAATGCTATGGTATTGCAATATGGTAGAAAGTCAAGAAAGTCAGGAAAGTCTTCCATGCCAGAACAATATCCTCAAACTCCTTTAAGATTGTAGTATAATCCTGAGGTCCTAGAGATGATAGTGAGCTTCACAGAATCTACAGAGAACAGAATTCTTTGCCTAACACTGAGGGAAGGCCTTATCTCAGCCAATGCATTGCTGCAGCCTCTTATCATAAGCAATGGGGAGAAGGGGAAGTGCCACATACACTAATACTGACACAACAGAACATGATAAAGCCGTCACATCATAATGGAGAGGGCTAAATCATCTGTCTTACCCTGTCTCATACAACCTCCTGCCTCCCCACAAAGAAATCTACTCCTGTAATGAGAATATTGATTCAGGGCTTTTTAATAACAGATCAAATCCCAATGAAGCAATAACCTTCTTCCACAAAAGCCTCCTCAAGCCTGAGATGGAAGAACTGATACGACACTAAGTCATCTTTTCCTTTCACCAGTCCCCCTCTATCAAATGAAATTGCTAAAACCAAAAATCAAAACTTGTGCTATTGTTATGGTTTGAGAAACCCATAAAAATTTACTGGCATTTAGGCAATGATTCTACCACCCAATGACCCCTCCCCACCCGGAAAGGGGAATCAGGGGAAAACAAAAAAATATGAGGGTTGAAACATAAACAGATTTAACAGGATAAGACTAAATAATTAACAATAACACTAAAGAACCAGTATTGATCCCAATACTAATACAAAATATACAAGGATTACACTCAGCCAACTCTACCAGCAGGAAGCTGTGCACTCCCAGCAGTGGACAGTAAATGTCGGACGCTGCAAGCACAACGGCTTCAGGAGGAAGAGAAGGGCTCAGGGGTCCAGTGGCAGGTCAAGAAGTTCTCTGAACTGACGCCATCAAGGAAGAGAGAGACTACACAGCAAACCTTCTAATTTATATAGAATGTGATGTTTGTGATATGAAATCATCCTGTTGTCCAGCCTGGGTCAAGAGCCCGGGTCTCGCTCCTCCTCATCCCTGTACCTGGCAAGGCTCAAAAACACTGAGACCTCAAATCCCACATAGCCTAGATGGCTATAAAGTAAACATTTTCACGAGTTCCAACACTAGAGTCTCCTAAAAGTGCAGTTTTTCCAAGCATTAGAAGATAAATTAGTCCTATGTCGCTCAAAACAGGACAACTGTGAAAGGGCAATTAATGCATCTATAACCAGAGAACAAAAATTCAAATAAGCAATTTCCTCTGTAATAGTGAATAGTTGACCTGCTTTATGCATACACATTTTACCTATACAGACAACTTAAAATATATCATCCAGAAAAAGCTTTATAAAATTTACCCAAAATAGAGTTGCATTATTCCATATAAAGAAATCCTTATTTGCCACATTCAGAAATTAAATATGTTACTGACAGGCATTCATTATCAGTAAAAAACAACTGAGATCTTCAAAACTCAGTCCAAGATCTTTTGCCACGTGGAAATAAAGCAATAAAAGCACAACTGCAGGGAAACCCTGTAAACCAGAGAACGAAGTAAATGAAAACAGAGGAGAAATCTTATATTCTCAGGACCTGTAAATTAGACACATAAGGGAACCTTAGTCACAGACGTCTAAAAATTCTGATGAAGTATTGCAGACCTGTAGTCCAAGAAATATGGTATTGCCACTATTAGGAATATGTCACAGAGTTTGTACTAAATCCACAAGACCTCAAGGCTTGGGCTCGTCAGGCTCCCTTTGTCTAGACTTGCCTGTGCTAGCCTAGAGCTTTGTTCTATCTTAGCTGAAACAGTAGTTGTCAAACGATCAGATGAATGTTCCTTAGTCTGTTTCCATTTTAGCTTAGCTTTCTACGATTGTGTGGCATAACAGCTATCGTTAAAATCCTGATGCATTGCTCTAACAGACAGTAATATCAAATAGCTGTTTTGTGTAGAATAAACAATCCCTGACCCTAGATTAAAAATATAGCAAAGAGGATCATGAGCATGGGATGACAGTATTGAAGAAGTACGCAGCAAATGTAAAACACACCGTATGTAGTAAATTCAGATGTAATATGGAAATTGAAACCAATGAAGAACGAATAAGGTGTAGACTGTACTAGAAAGCATACTAAAAATAGCTGCAAGTGGACTCAGTGTGAGTAGAGAGCCCCCCAGCAATCATCATACTTCTCCAGGCATTAACACCTGTGATGGTGGTATCTTGCTGTAACCCTTTGTCAACCATTAATCTTAGCATGCAGAGGGGTAGTTAAAGGGTAAGCATATTGCCACAGAAAAAGGGATGTATACTAGGTAGTACCAGGAAGATATCAACTTTAACTCTATTGATAAGAATTCTTTCATTTGACAGTTAAGATTTCAATTACAGTAATAGTAAATTGTTGGTTTTGCATACAAAGTGTGTTTTGCCCATATAAACCACACAAATTGTAGAACAACAAATTGATGAAGAATGCAGTCTGGACGCAACAATAATAGCAATTCTTGGACAATCCCAGCAATTAAAACCCTCTTTGCCACATTTGAATCATCAGGCTAACAGCTACATTTGATTAATACATTACAATTTATGTAAGAAGAAAGTTCATGTCTAGTACAGGGGACTCACTTGGCTTCTTAATATAGCTACGCCCATAATATTCTTTATCTATTCTAAACTGCCAGGTAAGACTGCACATGCCATCGCAACAACCATGCATTTTTGTTTCAAGATAGAGTGACATGCTTGACAAGCAAAATTGTTATTAACCAGACACAAATGTAGATAACATAATTCAAATGTTCTCATATTACACAATGTATGTGACAAGTTGTAGGTTACACCCCTTGTATTATCATTATGTCTCCAATTATAATAAAACCAAATAACTTTTAAGCGTAGACAAGTCATGATATAAAACGTGTGGGAAGAATTGTGTTCTAAGAATAGAACAATTACACTTGACAAAGACTTGTAAAACCTGACAAACTTCTTACCTTTAGAATCAAAAGAATCAGGTAACTCTTTCCTCATGTATATTCTAACTGCATCCTTTGTTGCTATCATATATGAACTGAAATCAATGCTAGTTTACAAGGGCTTTATTTTGAAATAAATAATAATTCTTTCATCAGACATGCTGTACAATTTATTCCAGAGATGCCTGTATGCTGAATGAATGTCTTCACCCTAACTATGGGTTGCAGACTTGTTATTCTGTTGCCAGAGTAGTACTGTCACTTGATAGATTATGGAAGCATCCTGTATCTGATTTTGAGTTAGAATTAAGATTTTGATTTAGGATTGTCATAAAATAAATCAAACATATAATCATAGGAAAACAACCCAAAAGACAAACCAGTCATCATTCTAATCAATCTCATCATTTACAAACCTAATCCAATTTTCTGAAAGTGAAACACAATTTCTGGAGTGGGAGTAACTGGACAAACTGGCTGTAACACGATTCTGTGAATCTGTCAGGATCCACAAGGCTCATCTTCCACAGATTTCAGTACAAAGAATATAAAAAGATAAACTGCAATCTGAACACTTGCCTAAATATTTTAGCACAAGAGAGGCTGCCCTCTGTGTTTTCTGTCACAGCAGAACTCAACACAGTCTAGGAATATGGTAAGCTTTTTGTTCACTTCCAAAAATTCTAAAACATCACATATCAAGCCCACATTGATATGGCTCTGAACAAGCTAATCCAGTGGTAAAACAAGAAGAGGAGAAACAAATATAATTTGTTTTTAAACCACAGGATTTACGTAATCATAAAAACAGCAAAGAGAAAAACAATTCTTTATCTCCGAAGGCAGCTAGCCGTCAGCAACCTAGAGCCCTGTTCTCCTTCATCTATCAAATAAATGGCATTATAACATGTAATACACGTATTCAATAACATAAATGACATTTTTCCATTCTTAATCTAGAGTATAAAAGTATATGGGAAAATGTGTTTCACAATCTATAGTCTTTAAAAATTTTGAGTAGAAACACAGATTTTTCCCGTTCTCCATGAATAAACCCATAATCTTTAGAAAGGTTCATGTTCCTAAAAGTACTGAACAACACATTGGCTGCTCACAATGTTGTCATTCACAACAACATGGGTAAATTCTTCTTCTATAGGAGGGAAAGACAATCTGGATGAGGCTTACCTGCTAAGGAGAGCTTTCTTACTGTGTTAAGGAAGTCTTTTATATCCCGTTGACTGATTTTGCAGAAAATGACAAAGGGATTCAGATACAGAATAATACAATAAGATCATGAAAACCTGAAGGTTCATACTAAGCAGTCATTAACACTTGGTTCTGTTTTTTCCAAGGACTGTAAGCAGTCATACAGTCACACACACCTCAAACACTGCCAAATGTGCATGTGCCAACAGCTCACCTAAGACAAGTGATAAATGAAAAGAGAAACTTGAATAATAGCCTATTTAAGAATGACCTCTTTTGGAGGCTAACAGTGGCCTATCTATCGTGGTCACAATGAAGTCACGCTGCCGCTGTATGCTGCTGTACAGGACATGCTAGAATTCCGGTATGAACCGGAGTCAAAGACAGCCAAGTGGTATGCTACAATTGGTATCCCTAGCGTGCTCTTCTCAACCCTTCTGGCAGCAGCATGCAAGCCACAGTTTGTTTTCACTTGGAGGGGCATCCAGTACACCTGGAATCAACCGCCCTAGGGGTGGAAACACAGCCTTAATATTTGCCATGCTCCCTTTTTTGCTGTACGTGTTAAAGACCAGTTTTGGCTTTTGCAGTTACAATAATAAAAGTAATGAATATTCTGACCAGGAATAAAGGGGCCCTGCCTGTGGCCGGGCGTAGGAAAGGGACAACCATGTTTACTGGACTGTGTGGGTTTGATGGCCTGGCACATCAGCCCCGTGGAAGGTAGCTCGTGCTGTAGCATTTGGGCTGGTCCGATAGAGGACAAGACGTGAAAAAAAATGCTCTACACCACAGGTGGCAACTAAGCCCCTCACAGCTCACTCCTCCCATGGCGGGATGGGGGGAAGAATCAGAAGTGTAGAAGTGAGAAAACTCGTACATTGAGATAAAGATAGTTTAGTAAGTAAAGCAAAAGCCGCACACACAAGCAAATCAAAACAAGGAATTCATTCACCACTTCCCATTGGCAGGCAGGTGTTCAGCCACCTCCAGGAAAGCAGGGATCTATCACGTGCAATGGTTACTTGGGAAGACAAATGCCGTATCTCCGAACATCTCTCTCTCTTCCTCCTTCTGCAGCTTTCATTGCTGAGCATAACATTAGATGGTCTGGGATATCCCTTTGGTCAGCTGGGGTCAGCAGTCCCAGCTGCGAGCCCTCCTGGCTTCTTGTCCCAGCCTGCTCGCTGGCAGGGCAGTGTGAGGAGCTGAAAAGGCCTTGATGCTATATAAACATTGCTCAGCAAGAACTAAAACATCCCTGTGTTATCAACACTGTTTGCAACACGTGTCCAAAACATATTATCAGACCCGGTACTATGAAGAAAATTAACTCTATCCCAGCCCAAACCAGTACAATAGCGAAATCTAATGCATATATAAGATACATTGTTTAGGCTTTACAAGCAAGAAGAAAACAGACAAGACAGTATGTGAAAAATTAATCAAGCAAAATATGCTAGTAGAGTTGACTAAAGAATGCTGCCAGTGTTATCATCAGAAGTCTCTGAACCAAAAAAATATTGCACTTTTGAATCACTTTTGGATTACCACCACCAAATAAGTACCTGCAGACAACAAAGTAGCTTTCTAAATCATATTTCTTCGTAAAGCCAGTAACACAGCAAAAATGGCAAAAGGCAGGAAAATGAAAAGAAGAGGTAAAGAAGCTCCTTCCCCAAGCAACACGATCCTACTTCAACGTCTGAGACAACTTCAAAGCTGGTGCAGCAATAAATCAGGGATTAGATTAGGTAACCTCCAGAGGTCTCATCAAACCTAGATTATTCTTTCTATGATTCTAAGCTTGTGTATCAGAGAAAGAAACTTAATGATGGAAAAGCATATTGAGGGAAGCAGGAAATGCACAATAATGTGCAGAAAAGAGGCTAAAGCAACAGCAAAAGGAGACAATGCTACTCTTCTTCCTCTGCCTCTCTTCCTTTTTTCCTTTGGAAAAAAAAAAAAACAACTTATCTAATTTTATTAAACACAGCAATGAAATTACATTACTACTTTCTTTACATAATAACTACAGCTGCTGCACCTTTGTATGCATTTGCCAGTAGGATTGCAGCTGGGATGACATAAGGCCCTGCCTTCTGTCCTGAGGATAGAAATTAGACAGGATGTCCTATGGCCGGAACTTACCCATAAAATGAAAGGTACTTTTTCAAACAATACTATGCTGTATACGTAATTTCATGTAAGTCTAACTAAAACAGTCACAAGAATTCTGTTTACAGAAAAATTCTGCCTTAATAAAACCAAACAGTGTGAATTCAGCTTTTCACCCAAAAAACTGTTTTGACAATAAAAGACCTTCTTTCCAACTTAAAATATACTCATTGGTAGTATCTAACTAAAAATGTATATTTAGTAAACATTCAGATTCCAATCATTTGCCAACTTACATAGCTCCGTTAGTGTAGACTGTGTCACTTCCCTCCACATACTGAACCTGGGCTGGGTAGACATGCTGCACCTGTTGCACAGTCTGCACTTGCTGTACCTGAAAATAAGAACACCAGAAATTTGGGATACTGTAAAGAAGGACCGATGCTTGAGTGCACCTAATGGCTTCTAAACAATATGGGACATCTCTGTTCTCATAACTACTATGTATGTACTAGGTTTGTCATTGCAACAGCAAATAAAGTTACTGTTCTTACACAATATTGGTGCTTTACGACTGGTAAATGGAGCCCTGTCATTGAAGATGCACACTCATGGAGCATACATACCTTCAGTGCCAAAGACAGAACTAACTCGAAAGCATAATAAGGATGAAACGAAGGGTAACTATGCTTTGCTGTTGTCAGTATGAATTCCATGTTCTTATCCTAGCTCTTCCAAAATGCACTTCCTTCCCTATTCACACACATTGGATACGGCTTACTCCCTATTAAAAAACACACTATTTTCCTATTAATAAGGGAAGTGTGATTTTCTCCCTGTAACCTGCACACTAATAAAACGTAGCTCTACAATACGTACAAACACAATATTAAAAAATTCCTATCTGTAGAGGAAGGTCACATTCCCATTCTGTACAAAGTATTATATTCTCCCATTATACTTGGATATAAGCTGCTACCATTTCAAAAACAGATTCAGCGCAGTGCAAGACCTTTACGATAGAACTGAGAAGATACTGCAGGGACAAAGTGGTACAGACTTTATCAAAGCTAGTAGTCCTGTTGTTGGACACGAAACTGAAAGATTCCAAAATGTGTTTATTTCATTTGGAACAACAACAAATAATTAATTTACCATAAAACAAAATAGCAAAAAACGTTAAAATTAAAATCTTAATTCATTTCAAATTTTCACCAATTTTTATTTAAATTCTTTATTAACCTCATATGCAGTACTACCAGAAATGTCATGACTGTTTATGCCAATAAAGTGACTTAATTTTTAAATCAGCACTACAGTGCTATTAAAACATTGTATCTACTTTTGTAGATCAAAATGCTTTTCCTTTGAATTTTAAGAATGAAGTTCAACACAAAAGGGCCACTGAATTAGGTTTCTTTTTCCAATACAGTAATAAAAAAGACAGTTTATTAAAAAAAAAAAGTTATTTCGTTTCAGCTTCTCTGAAACTCAGTACTGCTACCGTTAAATCTATTATGGTGCCCAAGGAAGCTTAGTCATTGTATTGCAATGTACATAACAACCTTAAGGTAGAGAAAGTTAGAGGTAAAAATTTTTCCTGTCAAGCAATGACAACTAAAATAAGTAAGTGGCCTTTAGGGTGGCCTTGTATATGAAAATTCTGCCATGCTGAAAATCTTTGTTACATGATATTTCCAATACTAATTTTATTTCCTGTTTTACTTCATTTTGGGAAAAATGTTTTCAGAGAATGAAAACTAGCGCCTCCAGATTGTCTTTTTAATCTTCAACAACAGGACGAAATGAAATGCCTATATCTACTCTCTATGAGCACAAAAATATTTGAAAGTTGCTGGTTATGATACAGACTTTGTGGAAATTTTAAAAAAATAATAAATTTCTTCTGTTTTATTTATAATTTTCCTTGCACACTTTATTAAGCTGTTAAAGGAACTGTATCAGCTATGTTCTTTAGTTTTTAAGGCAGACCAGAAATTGGAGATCGCAGAGAGAATGTTCAACAGAGATCTAAACTGAAATGGCCTCCTTGTATAAAAAAATAAAGAATTAAATTATTTGGGCTGAAAATAGAAAAGCTAATGAAATAGTTATTAAAAACTGACAGTATGCAAGTTCAAAAATTGTATGTCCTGCGGTGGACTGGTAAGCTAGTGATGATAATTCTTATTGTCTGGCTGGAAAACAGAAAATTAACTGACTCGTATAGGAAATAATGAGTTAAGTAGAGTCAGACAGATCTTTCATTCCTCTTGCTTCAGTGATTATAGCCTGAAATAAATAACTGGAATAGGATTAGAAGTAAGCAGCTGAAACGTTCCAGCAGAACAAGAGGTGAATCAAAATCTATTCAATATACACGTGTATATTAATTATAATTAATAGTAAATGTATAGCAATTATACTTACTAGTTGAAGGAGAAAAAAATTATACTCTTAATTACACTACCTCAGAGGAACAAATGAGGGACTAAGTTACATTGTATCTATGAGAGTTTGTCAACAAAAATCAAGTGCATAAGAGCATACTAAATTAAAAAATTACATTGAAGCATAAAACCAAAATTTAAGAGAGAATTTTGATTTCCAATAAGAAGTGCTTATGTTCAAAGCAAAGAGTAGAACAATAGAGCAAAATATATAAGGATTTTTAAACTCCTTTTAAAAAAGAACATATAATTATCCACAGTGCCTATGCAAATTACTTGGATGTGTATCGTTTTCTGTTCTCAGAGATAAAAATAATTTTTGTACCTTCATTAGTTTGGATTACTTTTGGCAAGCAACATATAAATAGCACACGCTGTAATATTCTAAGCACATTCATATTTATATAATGGCTAATGTCAGCTCATGATTATGTTTTTCATATGCTAAACGTGATTTTGCATTAAGAGCAATTTTGATTAGCAGAAGCCTGCATCTCCAGTTAATGATACAATGCTTTGTGAACATGATGGCCATAGTGCATGGTGAATACGAAGAAATGCTTTGCTTAAGTTCTGATGCATGGATATACTTTTATAAAATCGATTATATGACTATATTTAGTTTTATTTCTCCAATGCTTCCACATAAACTACAAAGTGGGGCTAATTTTGAATCCTTAGAAGCTTACTGCACTGTCCTAAAGAATGCCTGTTGAAAAAGGAATGATACATTAATGAAAAATCCCCATATCTGAGGAAACAAAAGACTAAGAAAATTCCTCAGGCTATTAAAATGGAATTCAGTTACACTCCTACCTTTTTGGTCTCACTCTTATTGCTTTTTGCTTACCTGTGGACATGTCTGTTCCCTTACCATACCCCTCTATACCATCTCAACAGTGACAGCTGCTGTGCTGCATGAAACCAGCTGCCACCAGTGCCACTTTTACCAGAGGGGAAGCCCAGGTTTTCATTAACAGTACCTTTTTTTTTTTCCTATTTTTGGAGCATGACAATAGATACGAGCTCCATATTTTACTAGCTATATGCAAACTAGGGATTTGTTTCAGCTGAAAACATCAGAAGTTACTCTTTCGCTGTTTGCTCAAAAGACAGGATGCTTCAGTACAAACACAGCTATAGGTAAAAGGCTCTTAGTCCACCCTTCCACTTATTCAACTTGCTCTTCTTCAGGGCAAAAATGTTTCATTTTGAAAAAGATATCATACATTTTGTAAGCATAAATGAAACACTGATGCCATGAAAACAACTCCAAATTAATGCATGCATGAGATATCATTTAAGTATGGTATATATATAGGAATGGAAACATGGGAAACAACGACTCCACTAGGAAAAAATGAAATACTATACACTGCTTTAAAATTAATAAAAAACAAAGTAATTGAAAATGGCATTATCCACTAAAAATACTAATAAATTACTGTAAACATGATAATATAGAAGTTTCAGCTTATGCCAAATTGTTGCACATACACAGACACTTACAGAATCACAGAATGATTTGGGTTGGAAAGGACCTTAAAGACCACCTAGTTCCAACCCCCTGCCATGGGCAGGGACACCTCCCACTAGACCAGGCTGCTCAAAGCCCCATCCAACCTGGCCTTGAACACTTTCAGGGATGGGGCATCACGAGTAGCTCTCCAAATACTGGTGCATACCCTACCACTGGGCTGCTGGAGAAATGGGGAGATGGTGCAATACCTGTCCCCCTCTCCATAGGAAAGCAGGACACTGAATTTATCACACTCTGAAAGCGCTTCTGGAGAGGATCCTGCCGATGGGAGAGGTGGAGCAATGCTGATGGTGTGGATCTATCTGGCTTGCGTGGCCATGAGATACCTGCCTACCTGCTGTGCACTCACAGCTCTGTGCACACTAGCAGCTGCAAGGATGTGAAGGAAAATCTCCTGGCTGACATGTGTGCATTGAGCGTCTTCAAAGATCAGATGGTCGTGGCTCCACAATGAGGAGAAGCTCAGTTTGGGATGGGGAAGAGCTCAAGCAGCCCCACCATGATAGGCGTATCGAGCTCCTCTGCCTGGCTCTGAGGAAGGCCACACAGTCTTCCTTCCTCGGTGTGATGCCAGCAGTATCTTTGAATTTAACAAAATTCAAGAAGTGCCCTATTGTTTAAGTGAATTATACTCACAAGAAAATATAATCCAAATATGAATATTCACACATATTTTGGATACAGCTGACATTATAAATATGTGTCTTATAAACCAAAAAAAAAAAAAACCAAAAACCAAAAAACACTAAAACTTGTCCTCCAACTTTAATATTGGTAACTTTGAATGTGAAGAAATAATAACCCCTCCCTCTGCCATCAAAACAATGACTTTATGAAATCAGCACTCTTTCTCCTCATTTTCTTTAGGCAAATTGGCCCATTCCTATCATACGTACATAAAGGCAGTATTAACTTCAGGCAAATGCGACCTATGCACAGATAATTCCTCAGGGAAAATCACACCTACAATCTCCTAAACACAGTGATTGTTTCGATGTTTAATATTTCTTTTTACCTCTACAATTGAAATTACCTATCCCACCTGCATTCTTCATCACATTTCCTGCTAGCATACACATTCACATTCTTCACTCTTCTCCTCACCACACATCCACTTCTGTAATCTAGCCTCTCTCTCTATACAGATCTCACACACATACCCTGTTTTAATCACTGTGATACCGTCTGTATTGGATTTCCCAACATTCTTGTTGCATCTGCAATCCCTGCAAAATTTTTAAGAAACTCCTCCTCCTTGGCTGGATTATCCCTTAGCTTTCCTTTCTGAAACATTATACTGATTCCTACAGTCAGTGTTAAGAGTCGGATATAAAAAGATAACGTAATACCCCCACAGGGAAAAATAATCCAAAATAATGATGGAGTATTCAATGAAAGAGAATACTTAGAAGCAGAAGTCCTAAAGGAGATGTATGTAAGGTTGATCAGGGACAGTTTTACATACTTATGTAGTGTAATAAAAAAATTCAGTTTCCTGTTCTCATTAAGGTATAATCAAGCAAGAAAAAAGCAATCCTGTCCTGGGCTTCTGGGTTTTGACACGAGTATTAAATTAATAAAGGGCAACTGGAGTAACTTCAGAAAAGATACAAACAGTTAGTGACACAGATTAACGCATTATTTATGGGGGGAAATAAGAAGCCAATTCTATCGTAGTAGTCCTCAGAAAGGTAGAAATTTTGCATTAAGGAAGTTTATAAACACCAAAGCCCTGTTCATTCTTCATTTGCATGTGACAGAGAGAGAACGGAAATGCATAGAAGATCCTATCCTCACAGTTCAATCAACCCAATGATTGGAACTACAACACTAAAAAGTATTGTATATGCCACTAACAGGCTACCAATCTTCAATTCTTCACACTGATCAGTACTTCACGTGGATAAAATTCAGTATGTAATATTAGACCATCATATATATAATATGCTTAAAACAACAACAAGCACTACCAAATTGCCATCTTCTATCTGAAAAGCTGAAACAGGAATAAGAAAGAACAAATCACATAAACTACATCTATTAAATATCTGTCATCATGAAAGAACACAAAAATCAGACAAATTAGCCAGATCTTTTTCCATAAAGAAAAGTATTCTTGCAGTTCACAAACCTTAAAAAAGTTAACCAGAAAAAATCTCCTACAAAGGTTAGCTAAATTCAGGCATCATGGAGGCTTCAATTAAAACCTGAACATAGTACTCAAAAGTCTCTATCCTAGTAAACACTGAAGCGAAGAAAGAGTGAGCTATTTAACAGTTGAACTCAGGAAAAAGTATTTAAAACAATTATTGATTCACTAGTGGTGAATTCTGAGCAAATACACAAATACAAGCATTTAAATAAATTTTTGTAAGTCCAAATTCAATGCTTTTCTGAATCAATTTTTTTTAAAAACAAGCTTGCATCCTAAAAGATACATGAAGATATAAGTAGCAACTGTAGTAGTGGAACTATGAGGCATTACAAATTCAGTCTTATCAATGCCTATAAATATCTAAAGGGCAGTGTCAAGAGGATGGGGTCAAACTCTTCTCAGTGGTGCCTGGTGACAGGACAAGGGTTAACAGACACAAGCTGGATCACAGGAAATTCCATCTGAACAGGAGGGAAAACTTCTTTACTTTGAAGGTGGCAGAGCACTGGAACAGGCTGCCCAGAGAGGTGGTGGAGTCTCCGTCTCTGGAGACATTCAAAACCCACCTGGATACATTCATGTGCAACCTGCTCTAGGTGACCCTGCTTTGACAGGGGGGTTGGACTAGATGATCTCCGAAGGTCCCTTCCAACCCCTACCATTCTGTGATTCTGAGTCTGTACATGAGGAAAAAATAGTTAATGAAATATATGAGACATGAGACTGTGGAACACAAATATAAAAACATACCACCTGGAATTCTAGAACTAAACTTAACAAATGCTGAATAATTTAAGTTAGGGAAAAGTGCGTCACTGGCACAGAAACAAATTACACTATTCAATAAACTATGTCTGGTTCTCATATTATTGATTCTGAAAGTGTGAAGTCAGTTTTTGATTAAAAACAACATCAGATGGACAGATAATTTATGTGTATTCTAGAAAAGTCTCGCACCACTGTCATGGCTTTCACATTTCAGTCCCTGTTTTCCCCCTCCATACTTTTCCTTTTTTCCCTCCCCATTTTCTTCAGCAACCACTCCTTCCAAAGCTTGTGGGTGCTGCACAGGTGAATGACTGTCTCATGTTAACAGAGGTGTGTGGCTGTGCTGGCTGACACAAAAGTCTTCGTACTTCCTTGGCAAATGCACGTCATAAATTACCTATTGTCATACCACAAATACTTTAATGATAGTGTGCAAAGATCTGTAGGGAGTCAAGTCTAGAGATGCAAAGGACAGTGCTTTTCATTTTTAGATTTGTATTACACTTACTTGGATGTCCAAATGAAAGGAGAAATGATATAGTCAATAATATCATAAATATATTCATTATTTAAAGAAAAAATGTAACATAAATTAAAGAAAATTTCTATGAGCTATTACATGAATTTTTTAATAACCTACAGTTAGAATCATGCATGTATACTACTGCTGCTTGTCAGATGCTCTAATTAAGGAACAGATCCAGAAAACAGCTTGTCTTTTCTCTGGCTATTTTAATTCCAGCAAAATAAAATTGATAAAAGCAGAGCAAAAGAGTTCATTTAGCAGCCTTGTACAAAATCAAGTTCTTCACTACATTTTGAAGAACTATGCTTCCTGAAACTTTTTTTTCATCTTCCCAAAACTAACAGCCACATACCTGTTGCTGAACTGGTACTTGCTGTACGACCTGTGTGGGCACTGCTGCTTGGCCAGCCACAGATGTCTGTAAAGTCACAGTCGAACCTGTATCCGAACCAGTCTCTGATGTCTGCATTGTGATATCTGAATAAAATTAAGATGTAAAATTAAAAGGTTTAAATATTAAATATTAAAAATTTAATTATTAAAATTAAATTAAAAATTATTAAATATTTAAAAATAAAAAAAAAAGTTACACTAATTTGTTGCTTATCTCTAGTTGGATCTTAAAATTAGTTAATACAAATCTTGGTATGAGCCAAAAGCTTCTTCCCCCTACTAGCATATGAGTTAGTAGAAATGGGTTTTTAATCTTACTTATATTGAAAATACCTTTATTTACATGTGCAGAAACATGTATTGCTTCTCTGACTCTTGTCACTTTAGAAATAACTCAGAAAAATTAGTAGCAATCTCTCAGCTTGTAAATAACTGGTTATCATTCAAAGCTGTTTTTTTTCTGGCTTAATGAATTACACTAAAATCTCTATAAATTCAATTTCAAAGTCAAAATTCTAGCAGTCCACAGAATGAAGGGCTGTCGTCTGGAAAGCAAACTCTGAGAAGCATTTAATGAGTCACAGTGAAAAAGCAACTCAAATAACTTTCTTCAGTAGAAAGCATTAAAGCAACTACTGTAGTTAAAATAAGAGAAGAAGAAACTTTTTGACACCAAAAATAAACAGAAATGCATATGCGGTAGAAAAGAGCCTAAGATTGTGGCCCTGACATTTTAAGGAAAAAAATGGAAATTTGGATAGAATACAGAAACGCTTCAAGTATCAAAGAAAATGCCTTACAAAGAAAACTTATCAGAATGAAAACCAAGGATGACTTACACCATCATAGGAAACATGACTGGGAATTACAGGATTCCTCAATTTTGCTCAGCAGAAATGACAATACTATTGATTGGGTGACAAACCAGAATTAATTCATAATCAGGAATTAGATTTTTTTTTAAATTTATTATTTCTTTTAAGCAGTGGATGATTAACTCATGAAAATAACCAGAGGGGCACATTCTTCTTCACCCAGTACCTTCAAAAAAGAAGACTGCATGCTTCTGTTAAGAATTACAGTAAAGAAATACAAATTACTAGTCTGTAAACCAAATATTCTGTGATCTAAAAATTTTACTGCCGTTAATCTCTATTAATCTACATTAGCTACAAAACATTTGGCAAACTGAGGACCAATGTCACTAAAAAGGAGTAACATTATTATGCTTACCAAGAGGTTTGTATGAAAAAAATCTACAAATAATTAGAATGTCCTATCAAGGTGATTTTTTAGTTTAACTGAACAGACCCAGATGGCTAACAGCAAAGGAACTAGACTTTAATCCCCACCCTCAGTTTAAAATGATTTAAAGTTGGGTTTCTGTAGTCCCTCCCTCCAACTACCTCTGACTCACTTTGCATTCAAATGCAGTCAATGAAAAGCAGGAAACAGGTACATAAATATGGGATGGGGAACGGGGGTAGGACCTTGACAACTGGGACCATCATTGGTTAAACTCCATGGGACCATGCCTATGGTATCTGACAGATTTAACTGCTTCTAAAATATTCAGAACGACTGATAAATTGTTGATCAAACATACTTGAGATTCATCAAGAGAGGCTCAGAGTTATCATGTTGTCTGAACACTCTACTTTCCAGCATGCCTGCCCAAAATCAGGATACAAAACCAAAAGAAAAAAGCAATAGAACTTCACAGATGACTATTGAAATGTTTAAAATCCTACCAATGAAAATAGATGTCCACAGGATAAATATGGAGGAGCTGGAAGCCACCGTGCTGCTACAAACCTATGATGTACTCACAATTCCTGAAAGTTGGTGGGATGAATCCCATGACTGGAGCGCTGCTATTGATGGCTACACTATGTTCAGAAGGGACAGGCGAGGAAGAAAGGACAGAAGGCTTGCCCTCAACGTCAACAAATGGATAGAGTGTGAAGACCTGCCTCTGAAGAATAGCCATGAGCAGGCTGAAAGCTTATGGATAACTAGAGACTGAGGCAACAAAGGGAGCCTTGTGGTTGGTGTCTACTACCAGACCAAGGGGAGCCTAACTAACGAAGATGCCTTACTCCAGCTACAGAAAACATCGCGCTCACAGGCTCTTACCATTGTATATTCAGCCACACCAACATCTGCTGGAAAAGTAGCACGTGAGCTGTAGGCAACCCAGGAGACTCGTGGAATGCATCGAGGATAACTTCTTAAGGCAGGTAATAGACAGCGCTACCAGAGGGGATGTGATACTGGACCTGATGGCCACCAATGCAAGCGAGCTAATTGGTGACGCCAAGAGTGGAGGCAGCCCGGACTGCAGTGATCATGTACTGGTGGTGCTCACAGTCCTCAGGTACACGGGTCAGGAGAAGGGTAAAGTCAGGACCCTGAATTTTAGGAAAGCAAACTTCCAGCTCTTCAAGGAATGCTCAACAGGACACCCTGGGAAACTGCCCTCTGGGACAAGGCAGCAGAACAGAGCTGGCAGATCTTTAAGGACACTTTCTGTCGAGTGCAAGAGCTCTCGATCCCCAGGTGTAAGAAATCAGGAGAGGAAGGCAAGAGACCAGCATGGATGAGTTGAGACCTGCTGGTCAAACTAAAGGGCAAGAAGGAAATGCACAGGCAGAGGAAGCAGGGACAGGTATCCTGGAAGAGTATAGGGATGCTGACGGGTTGTGTAGGGATGAGGTCAGGAAGGCCAAGGCACAGCTGGAGCTGAACTTGGCAAGGGACACAAGGAATACTAACAAGGGCTTCTACAGGCGTGTCAGACAGAAAAGGAAGGTCAAAGAAAGACAACTGGCAAACTGGTAACAACGGACAAGGAGAAGTCTGAGGTACTCAATAACCTGTTTGCCTCAGTCTTCACTGGCGAAGCCTCTTCCCACACCTCTCGAGTGGATGGACCACAAGACGGGAACTTAGGAAGCAAAGTCCCTCCCACCGTATGAGAAGGTCAGGTCTGAGACCACTTGAGGAAAAATGAACATACATAAGTCTATGGGACCTGACGAGATGCCTCCCAGGGTTCTGAGGAAATTGGCTGATGTAGTTGCCAAGCCACTCTCCATGATATTTGAAAAGTCATGGCAGTCTGGTGGAGTCCCTGGTGACTGGAAAAAGGGAAACACTGCACCCATTTTAAAAAAGGTTAGAAAGGAGGACCCTGGGAGCTACCGACCTTTCAGCCTCACCTCTGTGCCTGGGAAGATCATGGAACAGATCCTCCTAGAAGCCATGCTAAGGCACGGGGAGGACAGGGAGGACACAGCCAGCATAGCTTCACCAAGGGCAATCACCAAGGGCAATCTTGCCTGACCAACCTCGTGGCCTTCTATGATGGAGTGACTACCACAGCGGACAAGGGAAGAGCTACAGATGTCATCTACCTGGACTTCTGAAAGGCCTTTGACATGGTCCCCCACAACATCCTTCTCTCTAAACTGGAAAGATATGGATTTGATGGGTGGACTGTTCAGTGGATGAGCAGTTGGCTGGATAGTTGCATCCAGAGGGTAGTGGCCAACAGTTCAATGTCTGAATGGAAACCAGTGATTAGTGGTATGGGTTTATATTGGGACCAGTACAGTTTAGTATCTTCATCAATGATAGTGGCAGTGGGATCAAATGCACCCTCAGCAAGTTTATGAACTACACTACGCTGTGGGGTTGACATGCCTGAGGGGCGGGAAGCCATCCAGAAGGACCTGGACAGGCTTACGAAGTGGACCCCTGTGAGTCTCATAAGGTTCAACAAGGCCAAGAAGTGCGTCCTGCATCTGCGTCGGGGCAACCCCAAGTATCAATACAGGCTGGGGGATAAAGAAAAGAAAGGCAGCCCTGTCGAGAAGGACTTTGGGGTACCGGTGGATGAAAAACAGAACATGAGCTAACAATGTGCACTCACAGCCCAGAAGACCAACCATATCCCAGGCTGCATCAAAAAAGACGTGGTCAGCAGGTCGAGAGAGGTGAATCTGCCCCTCTACTCTGTTCTGGTGAGACCCCACCTGGAATGCTGCATCCAACTCTGGAGTCGTCACAAGAGGAAAGACATGGACCTGTTGGAGCAGGTCTAGAGGAGGGCTGCAAGAATGATCAGAGGGATGGAATACCCCATCCCTGGAAACAGTCAAGGTCAGGTCGGACAGGGCTGTCAGCAACTTGATCTAGTTGAAGATGTCCCTGCTCCCTGCAGGGCGGTTGGACTAGATGACCTTTAAAGGTCCCTTCCAACCCAAACTATTCTATGATTCTGTGATTCCATGTTTACTGTAGAACAGTAAATTTCATACCTTTTTTTGCCTACAGAAAATGCTGTACAAAATCCATAATAAAGTTATTTAACTCTAAAATCAGTGCCACAGTTCCAGCAACAGCCCACCCTAGCTGAAAATCAATCATTTTTCCCTTAACCCCAATATTAATGAGAACATTCAACTTCAAGTAATAACATCCAGGAAGAAAATTTTCTATACTTTCCCATATGCAATCACCTTAAAGTTTCTGCAGATAAATTAACAAGACATTGTGCCATGTAAGACATCCTTAAGTGCACTAAACCAAACTGATCCACAATGTAAATGTATAAGCTTAAATAAATCGAGTCAGAGATTTAGAAAACTATTTTTTGCAAACAAAGGAAAAAAGGGAACTTATGCTTTTATATAAAGCCTATGTCTTTATTTGCCTATATTAGCCATATGCCTAAACATATATATGGAAATAATAACCATCGCAGTCATTATTACACCTTTTGAACAGAGGCACAGCACAACGAGATACCAAACACTTTGTGGGGTTTGCAAAACATAACAAATGACATAGACAATGGCAACATTCTTAATAGTATACTAATGAGTTGAGCATTTTAGTTTTATACTGGAACACTGGAATAATTTTCTAAATTTGAGTAATTCATGTTTTACTCAGTCCTTGTGCAGCACGAACAAAGTCACTGCTAACAAAAATGAACCTGAGTTGTAAAAAGATCAATGTTCTTCAAGGAAAAAATGCAATGAAACTGGTTTTTAAGTGAAATTATGAACTTCAAACTACATTTAACATATTTGTAAATGATCTTTCACTTAATGAAGGCAGATATTTTAATAAATAAATATTCTTACTATTTAGAAAGCAAAGCCAACTATTACTTATCAAAGACTAATTTCTTTATATTGGAATTATTTAGAAAACAATCCCTTTTAGTGATTGCTGTTTTCCACAATCATACATAAAAGTAACTGGGCAATGTTTTATGCATAAATATTGAAAAATAAAGAGGAAAAAAGAAGTGTAGTGTAGACACAGTGCTGTTTTGTCAAAACAAAAGTTCTTAATTAAGAATTTTAAATTTTTCAGAAGCATCAGAATAATCCTATGGATATGTCTACTCACTTCGGCATGTACTTCCACATTAACTCATTAATCACCTGTACTTTTTTCTCAGCCCATTACTTTAGACTTGGAAAATTCCTTCAAAATCGAAGTAAAAAAGGAGCCAGCTTGTCTGAGCAAGCCTGCACTCACTCTTATACGTAACTTAGACAAAAACATTGGCAAGTTGGCAGAATAGTGGAAATAAAAAGCTAAACACTGAGTAATTTCCTAAACCACTCTCTGCTATAAAAGCACTTCCGCTCAGCTTCAGAACACAATTAAACAGGTAAGTTTAAGCCACCAATTCCAACAAATGATCATTTAAGATACTGCAGCTCCAATGGGAAGCAAAAGTGAACAGCTGAAAAGAGTTAAAAGGCATTATTCTATAGCAGCCCTTAGCGTTACTTGACTAAGTATTGGTTTTGTGGTTACAGTATACAAACATGTCAATCGCTGCAAGGGAGGAGTAACGCTACTATAGTCAAACACAGTTCTCTGTCTAGTTCTGATAGGACTGGGCAATGACGATGTCCAGAGACATACTGGGACACATGAGAGAGAATCCAGGGCTAGGTGGGAGAGGACGCCCAGAGGGAACTTGAGAGACCCCAGAGGACCCCACGGCCCAGCCTAGGCCTACCCACCATAGATCTGGCACTGCTACACTGACCTACCAAACCTCAGACTATGTTGTCCCATCCACAGGACAGTGAAGCACGTATATTTTTTTATTACAGTGTTCTGGGGACTTAGTCCATTTTATCTCCACGCCGTCAATTTGGTGACAGCCTGAGATTTAAGCATACAGTTTGATGCTACAATTCTCTACCTCAGAACTGTAATATACTTTTGTTAATTATCTGATAGGCTAACTGTTGCTCTACAGACTGACTGATCAGTACGTAAACTAGGATAGCCAAAGCATGGTTGTGGAATATAAACTTTGCCATCATTTTTGCCTAAGCAGAAATAAACCTAATGACTTAATATCAATTTATTCAAAAGTGGTTAGGTTGCTTCCATTATTCTGCTCTAAGTCTCTGTCCTGGTTCCGGTGGGGACAGGGTTAACTTTTCCTGGTATTCCATGCCATGTGAGCCACGCCCACCCTGAGCTGCCGGGGGAGGGGGCAGGAAGTTGCTGCTTAAAAGCGGGCTGGGGCAGCCCGGGTCCGGCCGGCGAGCGGCGAGCGGTGGGGGAGCGGCGGTTCCGGTTCCGTAATCGCGTTTGTATATTCCCCTATCCGTGTTGTTGTTGTTGTTGTTTGCCTGTTCCCTTTGCTGTTCTGTTAAACTGCCTTTGTCTCAACCCAAGAGTCTTGCCTTTTCTTACGATTCTTCCTGTATTTGGAAGGCACGAGCAAGCGACACGTGGTTCTTTGTTGCCGTCTGAGGCTAAACCACGACAGTCCTTTTTTGGCGCCCAACGTGGGGCTCGAAGGGTTGAGATAACGACAGAATCCAACTAGAACGTGGAAAAAACGGTTTTGGTTTTTTTTGTATGCATTTATTTTATTAGGTAAGTAGTCACTGGTCATCATGTTGCTTGGTTTGTTCTCATGGCTGTGTTACATAAATTCCTATATGGCTTATGTACTCCCTGCGATGCTATTTACCATGTCTGGAAAAGGGATGAGGATTATCATTCTGCTGTCCTGTGTGATATCTGTTTATGATATGATAACATCACTGTTCAGGCGGCTATTTTGGGGTGTTTATGTGGTTTTGCTGTCCTGTCCGTACATTGGACACCGTCTCTCAGAATTTGTTAATAATTTCCCCAGCCCTTTTGCCTCCCTTTTCTCCTTCGGGTCAGGTATGACAGCTTTTGAGAATTTTGAATATCCTTGGGATACTCAAACTAGCGTGTTCCTAGTGCTATGTCTCCTGAATACGTTCCAGGTCTTGTTTAGGGTCACACGACTATTTAAGACTACCACCCGGAGATCTGCTCCGAGGCTGGATAGTCAGGGGTGGCATGGCATGTGGGAGAGCATGGGCAGGTACCTAGAGAACTACTCACCTCCAATGGTCTGGGACTTCACCCCTGAACAATTACAGGACCCTGATAAAGTGGTAGAATATTTGAAGGGAAAATCCTGTGGCTATTCTAGAGAGGCACAACTCACCGCGCTGTGCTGGGCCCTGGCCAGTATCTACCAGGCACTGCTCAGAATTATGCAGCACCCTCAAGGGGAAGAGATGGAAACCAGACCGGCGGCCCCTGCGGCTGCTGCAGCCCCTGCGGCGGCCCTTGCGGCGGCCCCTGCGGCTGCTGCGGCCCTTGCGGCGGCCCCTGCGGCTGCGGCGGCCCTTGCGGCGGCCCCTGCCACTGAACCAGGGAACCAACCCGTGCCGGTATCAGTTGCCCCCATACAAAAGAAGAAGTACACAAAGAAATCAGTTCGCTTAATAAGAGATGATGATGAACCAGGGCCATCACGAGAGCAGGAGGAAGAGGCAGAACCAGAGATAATTACTCGATCCCTATCCTTGAGTGAGCTGCGGGATATGCGAAAAGATTTTAGCCGACTTTCAGGCGAGCACATTGTCACCTGGCTGCTCCGGTGCTGGGATAATGGGGCCAGTAGCCTGGAATTAGAGGGTAGGGAGGCCAGGCAGCTGGGATCCCTGTCTAGGGAAGGCGGCATTGACAAGGCGATCGGGAAAAAGACCCAAGCCCTCAGCCTCTGGAAACGACTCCTGTTAGGCGTGAGGGAGAGGTACCCCTTCAGCGAGGATGTTGTATGTCAGCCAAGCAAGTGGACTACCATGGAAAGAGGTATCCAGTACCTGAGAGAATTAGCCGTGCGGGAGATGATTTATTATGACTTGGACAATGCAGACTTACCCACAGACCCTGATGAGGTGCGATGCACAAGGCCCATGTGGCGGAAGTTTGTACGGAGCGCACCATCGTCATATGCCAACTCCCTGGCAGTAATGGAATGGAAAGGTGAAGAGGGACCAACGGTGGATGAGGTGGCTGGCCGGCTCCGGCGATATGAAGAAAGTCTCTCTTCCCCCCTGTCTCAGCTGTGGAGAAACTGTCGCGGAAGGTCCAGCAACTTGAAGAGAATATGTTCTACTCCCCACCTGCACGGGCCAGCATCTCAGCTATTAGAAGCAGGCATTTCCCCACTCAAGAGAGAGAGTACGGAGGGTACACACCACAAGGCACCCTGTGGTTCTACCTGCGGGACCACGGAGAGGACATGAGGAAGTGGGATGGACAACCTACTTCGATCCTGCGGACACGGGTACAGGAGTTGCAAGGAAGGACAACCACAAAAGGGGATCCCTCCAGGAAAAGTGCCGCCCCAGTTTCCAGTGGGCCGTTCCCCAGACAAAGCAGAAGGCCTGATCTTGCTTCTGATCCTCTTGAAGGAACTTCCAAGTCATTTATGCAAGAAGTGAGTAATGGATACTATGACCAGTATTAGGGGGGCCCTGCCTCCGGCCAGGTGGAGGAAAGGGACAACCGGGTTTATTGGACGGTGTGGATTCGATGGCCTGGCACATCAGACCCACAGGAGTATAAGGCTCTAGTGGACACGGGTGCGCAGTGTACTTTAATACCATCAAGCTATAGAGGGGCAGAACCCATTTGTATTTCTGGGGTGACAGGGGGATCCCAAGAGTTGACTGTACTGGAGGCAGAAGTGAGCCTAACTGGGAATGAGTGGCAAAAGCATCCCATTGTGACTGGCCCAGAGGCTCCATGCATCCTTGGTATAGATTACCTCAGGAGAGGGTATTTTAAGGACCCAAAAGGGTACCGCTGGGCCTTTGGCATAGCTGCTTTGGAGACAGAGGAAGTTAAACAGTTGTCTGCCTTGCCTGGTCTCTCGGAGGATTCTTCTGTTGTGGGGTTGTTGAGGGTCAAAGAACAACAGGTGCCGATTGCTACCACAACGGTGCATCGGCGGCAGTATCGCACTAACTGAGACTCTCTGATTCCCATCCATGAGCTGATTCGTCAACTAGAGGTTCAAGGAGTGATCAGCAAGACTCGCTCACCCTTTAACAGTCCCATATGGCCGGTGCGAAAATCTAATGGAGAGTGGAGGCTAACTGTAGACTATCGTGGTCTGAATGAAGTCACGCCACCGCTGAGTGCTGCTGTGCCGGACATGCTAGAACTCCAGTACGAACTGGAGTCCAAGGCAGCCAAGTGGTATGCCACGATTGATATAGCGAATGCATTCTTCTCAATCCCTTTGGCAGCAGAGTGCAGGCCACAGTTTGCTTTCACTTGGAGGGGCATCCAATACACCTGGAATCGACTGCCCCAGGGGTGGAAACACAGCCCCACCATTTGCCATGGACTGATCCAGACTGCACTGGAACAGGGTGAAGCTCCAGAACATCTGCAGTACATTGATGACATCATTGTATGGGGAAACACAGCAGAAGAAGTTTTTGAGAAAGGGAGTAAAATAGTCCAAATCCTTCTGAACGCTGGTTTTGCTATAAAGCGAAGTAAGGTCAAGGGACCTGCGCAGGAGATCCAGTTTTTAGGAATAAAATGGCAAGATGGACGCCATCAGATTCCAATGGATGTGATCAACAAAATAGCAGCTATGTCTCCACCAACTAGTAAAAAGGAAACACAGGCTTTCTTAGGTATTGTGGGTTTTTGGAGAATGCATATCCCAGATCATAGTCAAATTGTAAGCCCTCTGTATCAAGCAACCCGGAAGAAGAATGATTTTAAATGGGGTCCTGAGCAACGACAAGCTTTTGAACAAATCAAACAGGAAATAGTCCATGCAGTGGCCCTGGGGCCAGTCCGGGCAGGACAAGATGTTAAAAATGTGCTCTACACTGCAGCCGGGGAGAACAGCCCTACCTGGAGCCTCTGGCAGAAAGCACCAGGGGAGACTCGAGGTCGACCCCTAGGGTTTTGGAGTCGTGGATACAGAGGATCCGAAGCCCGCTACACTCCAACAGAAAAAGAGATATTGGCAGCATATGAAGGGGTTCGAGCTGCTTCGGAAGTAGTTGGTACAGAAGCACAGCTCCTCTTAGCACCTCGACTGCCGGTGCTGGGTTGGATGTTCAAAGAAAGGGTCCCCACCACACATCATGCAACCGATGCTACATGGAGTAAGTGGATTGCACTGATCACGCAGCGAACTCGAATGGGAAACCCCAGTCACCCAGGAATTCTGGAAGTGATCATGGACTGGCCAGAAGGCAAGGATTTCGGAATGTCACCAGAGGAGGAGGTGACGCGTGCAGAAGAGGCCCCACCATATAATAAACTGCCAGAAAATGAGAAGAAATATGCCTTGTTCACTGATGGGTCCTGCCGTATTGTGGGAAAGCATCGAAAGTGGAAGGCTGCTGTGTGGAGTCCTACACGACGGGTAGCAGAAGCCAGTGAGGGACAGGGTGAATCGAGCCAGTTTGCAGAGGTGAAGGCTATTCAGCTGGCTTTGGACATTGCTGAGCGAGAAAAATGGCCAGTACTTTATCTCTACACTGACTCATGGATGGTGGCAAATGCTCTGTGGGGGTGGTTACAGCAGTGGAAGCAGGGCAACTGGCAGCGCAGAGGCAAACCCATCTGGGCTGCTGACCTATGGCAAGATATTGCTGCCCGGATAGAGAATCTGGTTGTGAAAGTACGCCATGTAGATGCCCACGTACCGAAGAATCGGGCCACGGAGGAACATCAGAACAACCAGCAGGTGGATCGGGCCGCTAGGATTGAAGTGGCTCAGGTGGATCTGGACTGGCAACATAAGGGTGAACTATTCATAGCTCGGTGGGCCCATGACTCCTCAGGCCACCAAGGGAGAGATGCGACATATAGATGGGCTCGTGACCGAGGGGTGGACTTGACCATGGACACTATTGCACAGGTCATCCATGAATGTGAGACATGCGCTGCGATCAAACAAGCCAAGCGTTTGAAGCCTCTTTGGTATGGAGGGCAATGGCTGAAATACAAATATGGGGAGGCCTGGCAGATTGATTATATCACACTGCCACAAACCCGTCAAGGCAAGCGCTATGTGCTCACAATGGTGGAAGCAACCACTGGATGGCTGGAAACATACCCTGTGCCCCATGCCACTGCCCGGAACACTATCCTGGGCCTTGAAAAGCAAGTCCTGTGGCGACATGGTACCCCAGAGAGAATTGAGTCGGACAATGGGACTCATTTCCGAAACAGCCTCATAGACACCTGGGCCAAAGAGCATGGTATCGAGTGGGTGTATCACATCCCCTATCACGCCCCAGCCTCTGGGAAGATAGAACGATACAATGGACTGTTAAAAACTACACTGAGAGCAATGGGTGGTGGGACTTTCAAACACTGGGATACGCATTTAGCAAAAGCTACCTGGCTAGTTAACACCAAGGGATCTAACAATCGGGCTGGCCCTGCCCAATCAAAACTTCCACGTACTGTAGAAGGGGATAAAGTCCCCGTAGTGCACATGAAGAATATGCTAGGGAAGACAGTCTGGGTTAGTCCTGCCTCAGGCAAAGGCAAACCCATCCGTGGGATTGCTTTTGCCCAAGGACCTGGGTGCACTTGGTGGGTGATGCGGAAGGATGGGGAAGTCCGATGTGTACCTCATGGAGATCTGATTTTGGGCGAGAATAGCCAATGAATCAGATTGTGTGCTGTTAATTGCTAAGTAACACTGTCACTGTATGTCCTCATTGCTATAATTGCTATCAGTTGTACTACAAGTAAGGCACAGGGATGATGGGATAAGAACTGATCTCAGCAGCCGGCGCCCAGCAGTTTCCTCAAGATCTACATCTTCAGCCCACGGACTGCGTGCATGAGCCACACCAGGTGCACCAGTCACAAGCTCCGAAAAAAATACAGCATGCAACAGACCAGCACCACCCAGCATCTCACCTGCCCTGAGAGACTGTTTTAACAGATGGAGCCCAAAGCCGTGGATTAGAAGAACTCAACAGACACTTTGGAGGGATGACCCATAAACTAAGGGCATTATATATGTGTGTGTGTATATATATATATATATATATAACAGGGGAAAGTGGTGGCAATTCATTGGAACCTGCTGGGCATGGCATAGATGGTATGGAATAAGGGGTGGATAATGTCCTGGTTCCGGTGGGGATAGGGTTAACTTTTCCTGGTATTCCATGCCATGTGAGCCACGCCCACCCTGAGCTGCCGGGGGAGGGGGCAGGAAGTTGCTGCTTAAAAGCGGGCTGGGGCGGCCCGGGTCTGGCCGGCGAGCGGCGAGCGGCGGGGGAGCGGCGGTTCCGTAATCGCGTTTGTATATTCCACTATCCGTGTTGTTGTTGTTGTTGTTTGCCTGTTCCCTTTGCTGTTCTGTTAAACTGCCTTTGTCTCAACCCAAGAGTCTTGCCTTTTCTTACGATTCTTCCTGTGTTAGGAAGGCACGAGCGAGCGACACGTGGTTCTTTGTTGCCGTCTGAGGCTAAACCACGACAGTCTCTATCCCAAATGCAATTCTTTACTGTAGCTCACTACAGAGTACAGATTTTTCCATGTAGATGCCATACAGTATGTTTGACAGTCAACCTTTATCATCTTCCTATCCACTGGAAGTTTTTCTAGCACCACGTTAGTGAGGCAGTCAGTGTAGCTCTTTTATGTTGCATCAACACTGAGTAGTTACATAAAAACATTTTTATAATCTAAATTAAGTCTCTCTATTTTTTCACTGATACTGCACATAAGTAAAGAACTGCATATTACAGCAGAAAAGACGTCACCCTTGCCCAATGGGACTGTCAGGTGTATCACAAGCAACAGATAAATGTTTGACAAAGATCCTTTTTATTCTGGCTAATTAAACAGTTGGACACATCCGTCTGTTAATTGTCTTGATTTGAATAGCCAGTGCTTGTTGCATCATGTGAATGTAAGCTAAACAGGCCACATTCTGAAAGAAGGCTAATTAACCCCTCCAAGTGGGAAAAAGATATTGCCCAAGGCCAGCTGCTGAATGTGACAAGATTAGTATTTCTTCAATCTAATTGGCAAAACTCAGGCAAAGCTACTATGCTGAAAATTACCCCTTTCCTGTATATTCTGTGCAATTTCATGTTGCAATTTTAAGTTCCCTAAAGACTTTTTAATACACTCAAATTCTCAGTTGTAATCCTTCTGTTTTCTAGACTTGAAATATCAAGACTGAATCGTTTAAGAATCTAACTTGATCAATTACTTATCAAATGAGAGTGTTAAAATGTGTCAGACCAACGATTACTGTTTATTTTGTTCCTGGACTACTTCACCCGGAACTAAGTTATTTTTTTAAGCTACCAGAGTTTGCAAAGTTTTCTTCAGCTACGTATGATTTATTGTCCAGATCAAATAATGTAGCACGCTTTAATTCAATGCAGAAAATGAAAGCCTGTAATTTACTTTCAAGTGCAGCAGGAAATTTATTTCTTCTCCTCTAGAAGGCTAAATAAAATATCACAGAAGGTAAAGTGAACTAGATCTCGTAATCACACGCAGCAATGGCAGGCTTTTAATGGTCAGAATAAAAGGCTAATCTTAAAATCTAATCTATTTATAATGATGAATCACCAATATGCTCATTAAGAATTTCTGGCAACGTAATGTGTTCCACAATAAAGGAAAACTCATAACATCAAGTTTCAACAAGTCATACAGAATGCTTGCTTCCTGAACAATAGTACAAATTGAAATAAGTTTCAATAGTACACTAGAGTTTCAGATAAGCATTCCTTTTCAATTTTTGTGTAAACAAAATTTTTATGAATAATTGCCTTCAAACAAGGGATGTTATGAATTCGAAGGGACCATTTATATGTGTTAAGCAGTAAAGCAAAAAGCAGTTTATACCTCCAATTCACAGGGGGAAAAAAATAATATAAATAATTTTTAGATACTAATGTCTTTTCATGTTAGTACACCAGTTTCCTACTAAACACTATTTGATTGTTTCTCATCTCCCACAGTTCTTCGGGATACCAAAGTAGGCAGTTGGACTCTGCTGACATAAGGACTAGTTGCTAAATATTTTCAGTTAGCAACACGAATTTCATTACTCTTTTTCCAGCTTTTCAAGGATTTACGGGAGGAATAATAGTTAATTGAATGGCACAGAATAAAGTACGTAAGCTGATTCTCTGGATTCACAAATAATTTCCAGTAGCAAAACCCTACAATAGCAGAATAACAGAAGGGGGAAGTATGGAGATATACACAATGGAAGAGACCAATGCAAATGGTAACTCTTGGTAACTCCTTCGAAGAAAGTTCATAAGATCAAAAAGCAATGTCTTGACAATCAGATTATTAAGTGCCTAAGAACAGAATTAGTCAACAGATGTCATAATGAAATTCCGTATTTCCAGCAGATCACAGACAGCAGACAGATGCTTAAGCTGAATGACTACTTCATGACTCTCTCACTTCAATCTACGTCCTAATTTTACCTGCAAAAACTTCAAAATCGTGTTTGCTCTTGGTGGACAATATATCAGTATTACAAATCAGCCCTACACATCAATACACATCAGCAACAAGATTACATTCACAAACAAAACTAAAGTTCTCAAAAGTTTTTGCTGTGACAAGACTAGCAAGGACAACAGTTACAAAAAACAAAACCAGCAAATCATCAAAGAATTATATTTACGCTATTCTAAGGCATTAGTTTGTCCACCAAAGATTCTATGAGTGGAAAAGCTCAGGTGATGTTCTCCTTCATTCTGGGTGAAAGGGTATGAGGAGGAGGGCACTGAAACTGCATGTCAACAATTGGTTGTGGAACTGATGCTGGCAACAGGCCTTTGGTTTCTTTACCCTCTGAGGATAACGTCTGCTTAGAAGACATGGGATCGACCTCACTAAGTGGGGCAGAGGTATCTTTGCCAGCAGGATGGCTGACCCGGTAAGAAGGGACTTAAAACAGGAACAATGTGGGGAGGGAAAGAGTTACCAGCAGCCCTGTGAAGGAGTGGCAGACAGGACTGACAAGAAAACGGCCTGGGGTGATGCGCCTGGGGTGATGCGAACGAAAGGGAGCACATAATGCTGAACCAGGCTTAAGTAGGGTCACCTCACACATTTGCATGTGAGCAAGGAAGTGGCTACAAGGCATCTTTATGACCAAACCACCCAGACCTCTCTGGGAAATCAGAATCCTGAGATGCCTCTCTGAAGAGCTCATACAAAGGTGCACAAAGGGCTCACACACGGCATGGTGAATAAACATGAGGAATGAGAGACCTGTGTGCATCTGCAGGGCTAGAACCTTGTCAGGATTACAGACATGTAGTGGGATGGCTCACATGACTGGAGTGCAGCAATGGAGGGATAGAAGCTATCTGACTTAGAAATGAAAAGGTCTCCAGGAAACAACTTCACCAGGATAAAGAGTTCATGGGAACTTCCTTGCTGGGATGATGAGTGCTTTGCTGTGTTTAACCAGAAACAAGTTTTGATAAAAGAATTAAATAAATTACAGAACATTTTTATAAGTTTAGTGTGATTTCTAAGTTAATGTTTACACTACTAAGTTGAGTATATGACAGCTTTTAAGTCACAGTTAGTCAAGTGTTACCTAACGTAAATAGTATTTGGGTACTTATTGTATACTGACGCACCCATCTTTAATATATTAACATAACTTTCATGGGCTGAAATAAGCACGTTCATGATCTCCCAAAAATGCCTCTATGCAGAATGATACTTAAAATTTCTAGCTTGAGCCAAGACCTTACTCTGCTACACCACTGAGACTAGCAGAATTAATTATAAAGTCTAACATGTATACTGCTACCTCTTCACACCTTTCAAAATACTTGACAACAAAATGCAGTTTTATGAAATTTCATCTTGGTTTTGACTGTTGGTCCAGGGCAGGGTGGCAACAGGATATATGTAATACTTCAAGCACTGACATTCACCACTCAATGCACTTCACTTAATAGTCAATGCTTTCTGAGGAAGAATGTGAAAGCAGGAGCACGACCTGTACTTCTGCATCAATTATATAGTTCTGAAAGTAGATTTAGATTTTGCTTCAGAAATGAGTTCTGGATTGTTTTCTTTCCCCTAATACGATATTGCACTGCAGTCCTTTCATCAAAAGAGTGAGTGTGAACCTGATGCTAACAAAACAAAGAGAGAAAAACTGATGTGAAAATGGAGGTGGTATTTGTTTTCATCACTCAATAGATCAAAAACATAAAATGAAAAAGTCAAAACATTATAGCCTGGGATATCTACTTTACTAAAAGAATGAGCACTATTTATAGGAAATACTTCCTCTTCTCTGGGTGTTGCCTCCATGTTACAAATTTTCCATTTGTGATGCTTGCTGTCTTACTTTCACTGAATCACAGGACAGCCCCAGAGTTGGAAGGGACCTGCTCAAGCAGGGCTACCTACAGCCTTCTTTCTGCACAGGACCATGTCCATGTCCAGATGGCTTTTGAACATAGCCAAGAATTGGGACTCCACAACCTCTCTGGACAACCCGTGCCTGTCCTCGGTCACTCTCACAGTAAAAAAGTTTTTGCTCATGTTCAGAGGGAACCTCCTGTGTTTCAGTTTGAGCTTCTTGTCTCTTGTCCTGTGACTGGGTACCACTGAAAAGAGTTGGCTCAGCTTTAGCCAACATCATAACTAACCTGCAAATATACTGTGACAGTTATTAAATAAATTGCCATTATTATTACAGATTACTTACATTGTGATTACCTCTAAAGGCCACCTAACACCTCATGTTTAAAAGTTATGAAATCAGTAATACACTATGACATCTTCCAAATGCTTCATTTAACCATTTCCTCACCAGTTGCAACACCTCACGCCTCGATTATTGCCCGAAGGACTGCGCTGTTTTCTGCGCTTTCTTCCTTTACTTGACATCTCAGCATTATTAAAAAAACAGATGATTGGAGAGGTGACAGCCCAGGGCTCCCCTAAGAGTAAAGATGGGGGGGAAGTAAAAAAGAAATCAGCATGGTATCAGTAGACAGAGAAACACACTCGTCACCCACTAATGACCTCACCGTACCAGATTCCAGTTCCATCAATACCATTTGCTAAACTAGAATTTGTAATCACTGGGTAGTCAAGAGGGCTTAGAAGGATAAAAACTAACAAAAGTTCCTAAAGGGCTCTAAGCACAGCTCTTTAGAGCTTTCAAGAGAATAAAAGTGACGCAATATTAAAACATTTCCTTTAAGTTTAGGAACATCTACCGAATGAAAGGCTAAACAGCTAAAAGTAAAAAAATCATGTTCCTGCTATGCTACATCAAGTAAGAGAACAACAGCTCTTATATAAAAATCCACATCTGAGCAAAAAAAGGAAGAGAGACACCTTTCTCTTTGTTCTGAACTACATAAAGATTACTTCAAAGTCCATGCATCATAAAATTATTAGATTCCAAATGGCTACAGCTTTAGGTCCTTTTAATGAGGGGTGCATAAATCTCAATACTTCTTAATTTTCTCAGAAGTTGAAGCAGTTCAAAACATTGGAGTTAGTGTTACAGGCTCACACATAGTTCACGTGATTTTCATGCAGACAGCACTGATATTGATAATATAACCCTAATCCATACGATTAATGGAAGTACCTAGTGTATGTACTCCAGTAATTGGATCACTATGTGATGGCACCCTATGTATGCAATACCTTCAAAGTAAGTGAAAATTTATATTCCTTTTTTGCCATTCTTGCTGGAAGAATTGCATCACAGTACAATGGAAATTTTATATTCTTTAAAAAAAAATAAAAAATCAGTGTTTCTGTAGTGAGTAGCAACCAACAAAACTAAGTCAATGCTAGAAAATTTTACTAATATGTCTATGTCAAATAGGAGTGTTTAAAGAAAACACCTTCTGACAGTATTATACCAACTTTTGGACGCTTACTTTCCACTGTTCCTACTTCTACTACATGATACTCTTTTCCTGACTTTCCTGACATAGAAATTTGAGATTTGAGAATCTTAGTTAAAAACACTGTTGAAACACTGAAAGTTATTTGGAGGAAAATGTTCTAAACATATGAGGGTGTGGGTTTGGAAAACATATAACAGAAAAGATGAAGAATTATGAAAAATCTGATCAGTTACCGAATACAGAAGTTAAAATTGTCTTTTCGCTATGGAAATATCAAGGAAAGAGATTTCAACAAGAATGCAATAACACTGTCACCAGTAAATAAAAATATTGGCTTAAATAGTGGCTTAAAACAAACAAGCTAATGCAAATCCTCTCCCTACTGAACTGGGAAACATGCAAATAGGCTTACTACCGGGATAACTGTAGGCTTACTGTAGGGATAACTATATGTAATCTTCTTAAACAATGAACGGACTGGATAAAATCTCCCCAGCTTCTCCCACTCACATCTTATTCAATCTGCAATGTTATTTTGCAAGAGAAGGATCTATGACATGTGGGTCAGCAGATGAGTTAGCGATTACTTGACCCTACTAAAAATGGAGGGACTGAATCTATCTTTCACAGGAACCTTCCTTCCTTGCACTGGGAAGGCTATTTGTGAAACTTATTGTCCTGGTTTGAGGTAAAACAGAACCAACTTTCTGTTCAGTGATTTTATTTCTTAGATAGGCCTCTTCTAACTCTCTGAAATTAATGGCATGTTGTGTCGAAAACAGTTTGTTTTCAGAGTGATAAGACCGATGTTTACAGTTTGTGCCAAGGAATGGTATGCAGAAAGGCTCTTGCTTATACTTATTGCTATAACAACCAAGGTCAGCTAATTTCATTATTTGCCCCATTGGAGGGTCCAAAACAGAAAAGGAAACAGAAAGAGGGATCCCACCTGCGGGGAGGAGCGGACAGGACAGGTGACCTGAAACTGACCAACAGGGGTATTCCATCCCATCTAGCCCATGCCCAGTATAAAAAGCTGAGGGATCAAAGGGTCAACTCTCTTCCTTCAATGGCCGATGTCCGAGGAGGACCCTGCCTGTTCATGCATCTTTGATCCCGATTCATGTGTTCCTGACTCCATCTGTGGAATCCAGTTCCCACCCGACGCTGAGTCCAGTCTGGGACTTCCCCAGTTCCTGCCTGTGGCATCATCCTGGGAACTTAATACGGTTTTGTATATACTGTATCTATTTCATTATTTCCTTTTTATTTTATTAGTACTACTTCATTAAAGTAGTTTAGTTTCTTCTAAACTCCTAAATCTCTTTATCTCGCCTCCTCCTCTTGGTGTACGAGAGGCTGGGGGGGGAGCATTTGTCAATGGCCATTGGCCAATTTGGCCAAAACCATGACAGATTTATTGGTGCCCAACGTGGGGCACGAACGGAGCTCTGATAGATTGCCTGAATAGTTTGAATTCCAACTTGTTCAGGGAGAATGGACAGCTCACATCATGTTGTTTTTACGTGAAATCTTGTATCATGTTTTTAGAGAGCTTTGTATGAAATTGATTGATGCAATGGGGTTTAACTGGTCGAATACATTGCATGGCCTATTTCTTCGTGTTTGGATGCAGTGGTCTAAGGGTGCTATGTTGGTGTGGATTTGCCTTCAGATGTATAAAACAATTGCTTGCATAACGGTTCTACCTGCATATCTTGGGTATCTTGTGATGGAGTCTTATTACTAATTACACTTTCAGGATGGATTCTTTTACTAATTACACTCTTGGTCTTACCCGGGGAAAGTTTACTTTGCCCTTTGATGATTACGCCAAAGTGACAGTAACAGAATGAGGGGATGAGAAACCTTCCATCTGTTTAGAGAGTGAATGTTACATTCATTCGTATGTGATTCTGTTGTCGGTTTTCCTGAACGCGTTGCAGGGGTGGTTTATAGATAAGTATCGGTGCAGGAGTGAGTATTATGTGACATCTGATGTTGCTACCCAAACCCCACGGCCAAAGTCAAAGATTGCAGAAATTCAGACAATCCCACCACTAAAAGCCACAGCAGAGATTCAGACAGCCCCGCCTCCAAAAGCCACAGCAGAAATTCACACAATCTTGCCACTGAAAGCTGCAGTAGGAATTCAGACAACCGCCCCACACACACACACTGATAGCTACAGCAGAAACTCAAACAACTCAGATGACTGCCCAAGCCACCACACAAACAACGCCACCGGCCCCGACACCTGCCCCAGCGGCATCGGCCCCCCCACAGGCCCCGGCCCGGCCCGGCCCACATCGGTTGCTCCCCCCGCCGGCTCCGGCGAAATGCACGCCTCCGCCCCTGCCGGCCAAAGCCGCGGCTCCGGCCGTACCGACACGGGCGCCAGCGGCTGCCCCACCACAGGCCCCGGCAAAAGCCACGGCACCGGCACCAGCCCCGGCGAAAGCCACCGCACCGGTCCTAGCACCGGCCCCGGTACAGTCCACGGCCCGGCCCATGGAGAGAGGCATTTGTTGCCCATTTCGCCAAACCCACAACACTTGTCCTTTTATTCTTGCTCCGAGACATAACACTGCTTGCTTCAAAACAGAAAAATGAAAAAATCTTGTTTGCCTTACATCCAGAAACCTAAAAAGACTGTTTTAATTAGAATCGGAAGTACAATATTTCGTCATATCTGCTTGCTTGCACTGTCTACAACTGTTTGAAGGAAACAGATAACTGGAAAGCAGTCTGCAAATAGGTAATACCTCCCTGAAGAAACCAGAACAGGCCAACACCTATGAGGCTGCCTTTGAACCAGGTGGGTCTTGGCTCACAGAGAAGTTTTTAAATGCCAGTGCCACCCAGTGGAGCCTGGGGAAAGAGAAAAAATGCCCAGTTTCGTTCCAGCTTTCCGTGCCAAAGAGCGCACCAGCTTAAGTCATCTTGACCTCAGAAACTAAGAGCCGTCAAAGACTACAGCCATTAGCACAAACAATAAGACTTATGGTAGTGTAAAACTATATGACTTAACTAATGTATTTGATTAATGCTTGATTCTTCGCTTTTAACAGACTAAATGGCTAGTAGTTGAGCATAAATAAATGCTTGCCTGAAATTTGACTATTTGGCTGGTGTCTCTCACAATATTCCTATCACAGCAGTCCCCAGTTACCCAGCAATAACAGTTCCAACAATTCACACCACAACTGCACCTGGAAATCTGCTTGGTAGGGTGCCAACTCACTGCAAAATGGAGAGGAAAGCACTGGGAATGCAAGACAATTCTGAACTACAGCGTAACTAAAACAGACTTGTGGTGTAACCAGTGGTGTCCCGCAGGGGTCAATACTTGGTCCAATTTTGTTCAATATATTCATTAATGACCTAGATGAGGGGACAGAGTGTATCCTCAGCAAGTTTGCTGATGATACCAAGCTGGGTGGGGTGGCCGACACTCCAGAGGGCCGTGCTGCCATCCAGCGTGACCTGGACAGGCTGGAGAGCTGGGCAGAGAAGAACCTAATGAGGTTCAACAAAAGCAAGTGTAAGGTCCTGCACCTGGGAAGGAAGAATGCTAAGCACCAGTATATGTTAGGGGCGGACATGCTGGGAAGCAGCTCCGAGGAGAAGGACCTGGGGGTCCTAGTAGACAGCAAATTATCCATGAGCCAGCAGTGTGCCCTTGTCGCCAAGAAGGCCAATGGCATCCTGGGCTGCATAGGGAAGACTGTGGCCAGTAGGTCGAGGGAGGTCATTCTCCCCCTCTACTCTGCACTGGTGAGGCCACAACTGGAGTACTGTGTCCAGTTTTGGGCTCCCCAGTTCAAGAGGGACAGGGCACTACTGGAGCGAGTCCAGCGAAGGGCAACCAAGATGATTATGGGACTGGAGCACCTCCCTTATGAGGAAAGGCTGAAAGAGCTGGGACTCTTTAGCCTGGAGAAGAGAAGGTTGAGGGGGGACCTGATTAATGTTTACAAGTATCTAAAGGGTGGGTTTAAGGAGGACGGAGCCAGGCTCTTTTCAGTGGTTCCCAGCGACAGGACAAGGGGCAATGGGCACAAGCTAGAACATAGGAAGTTCCGTTCAAATACACGGAAAAACTTCTTTACAGTGAGGGTGACAGAGCACTGGAACAGGCTGCCCAGGGAAGTTGTGGAGTCCCCTTCTCTGGAGATTTTCAAGACCCGCCTGGATGCAGCCCTGAGGGATGTGCTTTAGGCAATCCTGCTCTAGCAGGGGAGTTGGACTAGATGATCTCTAGAGGTCCCTTCGAACTCTGAAGATTCTGTGATTCCGTGATTCCGTGACTTAAGGTATCAACAGGCAGACAGTGTGGAAGGGAACAAGGACACATAGTTAGTTGTGTCCAGATGCAACTTCATCATACTCGTGTACATCTTCTCTCATTCTGCACCCGGCAGCCAAACAAGCCTTGCTTAACCCTATACCTTCGTCCTAATTTACCCTTATATCCCGATTTACCCTTACCCTTGCTTATGATTCTGCTGAAAGAGCATATGAAAAAAAGAAAAGAAAGTTAAAGTTATGTAATAGTTGAAATTAAAAAATATTCCAAAGGGTAGAAGTGCATTCTGCTTAGAAGAACTGACTACAAAGAATAAAAAGCACCAGAAATAAAGTAGAAATTATCTTAGATGAGGTAAAGAATGCGCCAAAGTTTTGTGAATTGAAATCACTTCGTGCAAAGCTTCTTTACTTATGACATTCAGACGTGAATTATCTGGAATACTCTGGGCAGGGCACAGAAATTCCTTCTTGGCACCACAGTAATTAAGTCAGCCTTGGAGCTTCAGTCAGCATAGTTGAACACTGGCATATCTTGCTCACCTCTGCCTGTGCTGTATGAAAACTTTCTGGTACAAAGAGCTGACCAAATGATTCACATGAAGGTCAGGAACCTGAAAGTATGAACTTACAATGGAAGACTTTTTAAAAATTCATATTTTTAATAACTTCAGGTCCTAAACCAACCAGAAATTGGAGGCTTGTATGTGTTTAAGCCATAATCTGATATACTTTATGTATCAATGAACAGCGTCCCTCTCTCTTCTTAACACTACTTAAAACTGTCCCTGGCTTGAGAGCATTTGCTGTAGTTGAACATTTGTCTCTCAAGATTCAAAACTTTGAAAGGTTTACATTATATTGTGAAAGAATTTGCAAAGACGGAACTATTTAATGGATGAACAGTGGAATATATATTATTTCTGTCAACTTCAAAACCTACAAATCTCAGAATATTATGTGCTGTTTGTTCTACTGAAAATAATAGAAAAATTCTCATATGTTTTATTTGTGCTGGTAGTTGTAATTATGCATGACATTAACTTGCTTCACTGAAACATACACATTGAAGTCTTTCTGATTTCCCTAAAAAACCTCATTGTAAGATGTATTAAGTGTTGACACATTAAAAACTAAGTATTTAGACACAACTGGCACTCTGTAAATAAAACGGGAATTTAAAAGATAGATATATCCTTGCAGCAAAGGAGACCAACAGCAGCCTTGACTGTATTCGGAAGGGTGCAGCCAGCAAGTGTCTCAGTTCCACACTTGAGACTGCACCTGGAATGCTCTGTTGAGTTTTGGACTCCCCAGTAAAAAAATAAAATACAATTAAGTCTAGCTGAGGGTCACCAAGATGGTCAGGGGGCAAGCATATTTGATATCAGAGGACAGGTTGACCAAACTGGGTTTGTACAGCCTTGAGAAAAGAAGTCCACATATATACAATTTACTTAAGCAAAGATGCACAGGTAAATTGCTTGCCTCCTAAATTTCATGACATACCATTATAACTTCAGAAAAGGTGCATCAAAGTACATTTAGTGGTAAGTAAGATTATTTTCTGGTTACCAGAGTTTCTCTGAGATAGATTCACCACATACTCAGTCTTACAAGGTACCAATTTCCAGATGACATGTATTCTAAATGCTGAATATGATGCTTATTCTGTAGCACAGTGACTCTAATTCCAGTAGTTTTGCTAAGAAAATCTAGACCTTAATTGAAAAAAGGCAGAGACGCTTAAGCAGAGTGCCTAGATTTCTTAATCCAACCTAAAAACGCTAACAACGTTCTTTCCATAACTCCTTTATCTCTTCTTAACTCATCTAACATCTTAGGGAAAAAACAAATAAATCAGTAGCTACTGAATAATACATTAACATATATTCAGTTTAACTAGCCACTCTGATGCTTAGCCATTGCTTTTGTCTAGGCATGAAAAGAACAGAGATTTTATCAGAAAATCTGGAATGTTCTAATTTCTTATAGCTAGTTTCACTTACATTTAAGAAGTCCATATAAGGAAAGTGAAAAAACATGCTGACTGGCTGCAGCAGCTGACAAGATTGGTTAAGGAGAGAACGCACTCAAAATCAAAATAAAAGAAGCTACTGACAGTTTAGCTCCAGATTCTACGGGGCTTCAAGAGTTAAAAACATTGTCTGCATCTGATGCACTGTGGCTGTACAAAAAAGAATAGCAGGACACAAAAATGATGCAAGTAGTTTGGAAGGTTAAGTCTGAAACACTACACGTAAGAAGAAAAAGATCTACGTTTCTAAGGCAAGAAAATTTCCAGTAAAAAGTGAATTTGGATCTGTACATAATCTTCACAAATAAAAGATTAAAAGCTCTTAGATAGAACCAGAAAGATATCTCAAATTTCTCCATGATCTGACAGGTGAAACCAATAAGAGCTAGTTCAAAAACAGATGGTAAAGTGTAAGGAATAACTTAGCCCACTTCCCATTTCATGTCACTTTGCCTTAATAATAATGAAGTTCGCCATCCACTATATTTTCATTCATCTTGCTTGGATTATAGCATGTTTTTTTTCTGTCTCCTAAAAGAGACATGAGAATTATTTGTTCTTTCACTCCTCAGAAACTTGCAGTGTTACAGCAGCGGGCCTGTTGTCCCTGCTGAAAACAACTATTTGATTCCCACTGCATTTTTTCTCACAGCTTTTGTTCCATAAGAAGGCTTCATCCCTCATTTTGTGTCTTCCTTACTTTCCAAAAATGACACCAATGCTATGACACTGATTTCTTTTTCACACAGAAAGACAGCAAACAGCCTGATACCAACATTTGGAACTTGCACAATATAAACGAACGCATATGGACTTTCAGTACAAAAAATAGTTTTATTGTTACAGAGCTAAAATTTCAAGTCTCTGATTTCACTTCTATATCAGGGAGCTAACTACTTTATTTTCCTAGAGCCAGTAAATAGTTTGTACTTTACCTGCAACATAAATCAATATGGATTATTTTGTAACTTTAGGAGGACAACTGTAACATGAAGAGCTGAAAGCCCCAACCCCTCTCAGCTGTTCACTCATACAGCACATAGAGATAAACACTACAGGCAGTTCTACTGAGGTTCAACAAAGCATGCAAAACCTATCCATCATTATATGGGGAGTTCCTTGACTGCAAAAGAAAACTTGCCTAACTGTCAGACCCCACATAATTAGCTATGTGTTTTAAACAAGTCTGTTGAAGTGTTACTGCTCACAGCATATATGCCAATGCAGTTATTATATTTGCATTTTAATATCTGAGATCAGTTGACAGGTAGCACACTGACTACATCATGGCAAGAAAAGTGCTTATTTTTCTTCTGGTGAAGAGCAACTTTCCTTTAATTCTGTGGATTGTGAATCAAGTTTCTGCCACGAAGTAGAATAAAGTGCCAAGCTACTGCAAGATTTATTTTCAGCTTAAGTGAGTCAACATTGATTTGCTATGTTGTATTGTGTTATTCTTAAGTAAATAACACTGCCCCCATAACAAATACTTATTTTGTCTTCCATCTGATTTTCCAAGTGAAAAACTAAACAGTTTTGATTTTGATAATGTCAAGCAAACAGAATTCCCTTTTCTATTCCAAGAAAAAACAAAACAAAACAAAACAACCAAACAAAAAACCCCACAGAACTCTGCAACCATAATTAAAATAATCACAGTCAGTTAAAATGTCAGAATGTAGTATGTTCCCAAGTGATTCTCCATTTTTGTGAATCAAGATAATGACACAACTACCTCAATTGTTTTGCGAAGGCAGGAGAAAGAAATGTAGTTCAACTGACACTAAATATAAAATTAAGTTCAGAAACAATACCTACAGGAGTTTAAACATGGACAGATTAATGGTCTGGTTCCTGTTGTATCCGTTATATTTTCACAATTAATGTGTTTGCAAATAAGCCAAATCTAAGTGGTTTATTCACATTTGAAATGTCAGGGCTGCTTATTAATCAAAGCAGCAGACAGTCATATTTGCTACTTTTCCAGTTACTGTATTTAAGCACTTCAGGCAGAACAGAAATTTCCGTATGATGTGCAAATTACATGAATCTAGAGCACCAGGATGAACTGCACACTTACCACACACTGCAAGAAAATACACTAACAAAATACCAATGAAATTTTCTTCCCTTAATTTATTTACTAGGAGAAATATGGTGCATCTCCTAGAATAAGAGAAAGCCACAGTAATATCCTTATTGGAGTTTTGTAATATTCACAAGAATCAGTGTTTTTCACTTCTTTTCCTTCCCATCTCTCCTCACACCTTCCCAAGATTCCCAAGTTCCTGGGCAAAAGTTCTCTACCCTGCAGAAGACTACCTGCACGTTACTCCTATCTAACTCAAACCTTTGAAAATACAGTAGTTTTGCACTTTGAAATAAAAAAAAAAATCCATTGTATATTTTCCCTCTTGGTATCTGAAATGTGCCACATCTTGTATCAGCACAGAAAATTCAGCATTTCTATGGTATCCATTTACAGATGGTCCACACAAAGAAACTATCATGCAATTATCACCTAAGCAGATAGAGCACATTAAGATGAAAGAAGGTCTCTGAAGTACTCAGTGCAAGGTGTACGCGACAGTTAAAATCTTTCTCTCAAGCTTTGCTGTAGGACCAGAAATATGCTTTAAAATATAAATAAATTGCATCTATTTTACATATCATAATCAGTTGCTACACAGAATACTAAAACATAAAAAACAATATGAAGTTCTATGCAGAAATAATAAAAATATGTTTCTGAACTACAAGATAGAAAAAATAAACAGGAACATTATATATTTGTTATCCTATAACCTAAAAAAAAGTAATAATTTATAAAGTTATTTTAAAAGTTGTCTCCTCCAACTAAATTAAAACAAATTCTAAAATAATCCAGGTATTCCAAATAGAACCATCTCTATCTATACAACACTGACTATTTAAACTAAACACCGGTAGATCTGGATGCCAGATAACCTGGGCTCTTAGTGTGCAAAGGAAGCACTTCCGTGTTTAAACTATTGACATGCATGTGCGTATGTACCACAGATTCCACCCTGAATTTATGAAATACCCCCAGTGCAAGCTCTCTTATACATTGTATTTTGTAACAAAAATTCTCAACTGCGTTACACAAAGTACTGACAGCAGGTTGAGGGAGGTGATCCTTGCCCTCTACGCAGCATTGGTGAGGCCATAGTTGGAGTGCTGTGTCCAGTTCTGGGCTCCTGTATTAGGTTTACATGGCAAGGTTTTGGGAAGGGGGGGGAGGGGGGGGGGCCGCTACAAGAGTGGTTCCTGTAAGAAGATGCCAGAAGCTGTAGAAGCTGCCATGTCAGAGACAGCCATTTCCAGCAGCTCCAAGACAGACCCACTGCTGGCCAAAGCTGAGCTAATCGGCAACAGTGTCAGCACCTCTGTGAAAACATATTCAAGAAAGGGTAAAAAAAGGTATGCAACAGCAGCTGAGAGAGAGTAAGAAAATATGAGAGAAACAACTATGCAGACACCAAGGTCAGTGAAGAAGGAGGAGGAAGAGATGCTGCAGGTGCTGCAGAAGAGATTCCCCTGCAGCTTGTGGTGGAAGACCACGGTGATGCAGGTTGTCCCCCTGCAGCCCATGGAGGTCCACAGTGGAGCACGTACCCATTCTACAGCCTGTGACTAAAATACAAGAGGTTCTCGCTGAACATCAGGAAACACTTTCTTACTGTGAGGGTGAAAAAGCACTGGCAGAGCTTGTGGCACCTCCATCCTTAGAGATTGTCAAAAGCCATCTGGGCATTGACTTGGGCAACTGACTCTAGGTAGCCCTGTTTGAGCAGGGGAGTTGGAAGAGATGTCCTCCAGAGGTCACCTTCCACCTCTGGCAATTTCCCACCACAGGCAAGGGGCAAGTCCTTCTCTCTGACAGCTCTTGGAGAAGCCAAGTCAGGGTGCTCCACTGGCACCAAGGAGTTCACCAGAGTTCCCCACCTGCACTACTGCCCTGAGCATTGCTAGGCCCTTGCGCTCAGGGGCACCAGACTCTCAACTCAGGATCTGACAAACCTGAGGTTAACACCCGCTGAAAAGGGCACCAAAACATGGCCAATACGAAGCAGGGGCTTTCCCCCTTTGGAGTGTCTGCCATCCTTGCTGGACGATGGTTAGGGTGCACAACACCAGAGACTCCCGTGATGTCACCAAGGGGCATTTGTGATGGCCCCAACCTCACTGTCCTTCCACAGCTGCAGGCGCTGTCCTGGTGCATTTGGTCCAGATCTCCTGCCAGTGCACACACACAGTGTGCAACCTCCAGCAGGACCGTGGACCTCCGCTTGGAGAGCTGCCTTTGTGCAGGCTGTCCCAGGGCTGCGCACTTGAGAAGGACGCGGGGGCCTCTGAAGGCTCCCAAACAGTTCCTTCGCTTCCCCTGAACACCTCCTGCAGGTACCCTGTGCTAGCTCGGCTCACACTGGCTGTCCATGGGGCAGGGCAGGGGGTGGGGCGTTCTTGCAATGGAGGGTGAGCATGCTTGGGGGGAGTCAAAGGGGCCGGCACATGGGGAGGGCAGCCTGTGGGGCTGGCTGGCTGGCCACTTTCCAGCCTGCAAGGAGACGCTCTCACCTCCCCTCTCTTACCACTTTCTAGGGCTTTTGTTGCTGTTTCGCTCCTGCCACCAGAAGAACTCAGGTGCTTTGCACATCTCTTGGCAGGACATGGCGTCGGGCGCCAAGGGGGCTCTGCAGGGCAGTGGCTCTGCCGCGACGGCCAGCACGAGCCAGCTGCAGCGGGCAGGGCGGCAGGAGGCAGCGGCGGACGGATGGTGCTCCATCTGCCTGGACATCGTGCACCACGCAGCCTACATTGACACCTGCCTCCACACCTTCTGCCTCGCCTGCATCCAGCAGTGGGCTGCCTCGAGAGCGGCGTGCCCACTCTGCAGGCAGCCTTTCAGCCGCGTCCTGCACACAGTGAGGGCGGATGACGACTACCAGGAATACGTGGTTGGCTCGTCCGCCCGCCGGCAGAGGACGGCGGCCAGGCAGAGGGTGCGCAGCAGGTCCCCGCAGCGGCGCTACAACCTGCGTCCAAGGCCCAACAACAACGAGCCCAACGCTGGGAGAAGGGGGCCTGCGGGGAGGCACCGAGCGGCTCCAAGGACCTCCAACGCCTCCACCCAGCAGGCTGCAGGGGAGCGCCCGGCCAGCCCTGCGGATGGACCCGTCCTCCACTCCAACATACTGGCGCTGAGAGCACGGCTGATGGCGTTCATGGACCTTGCACGGAGATTCAGGGATTTTCAGAGCACGTATCTTTAAAAATCAAAGCACAAACCACAGTAGGCCATGCTTTCTACTAGGGTCTCAACAGTGTAAGAAAGCAAAAGGGGCAAACACCTTGGAGTATGCCGTGAACTTCTTTAATGTACGTGCTGCAACAGAGCCCCTTTCACTTACAGTCTCCCAGCATCCCCCTTCCGAACACTGCAGCCAGGCTGTCTCCAAGCCCCTTGTCCATCAGCCAGTCTGCCCGTCCTGAAGCAAAGCCAGGTGCCATGGACAGACACCATGCTGACAGCCCTTTCCCTGCTGCTGCCTCCTGCTGCTGCCTCCATACCCAAAAGGCTCCTGTCATCCTCCAGTCACAGCCCTCTGAGCCTTTTTCCGACACTTCCCTACAACTGCAGCCTGACTCCTCCACCCCAAACCCCATGGCCACGGCTGGGAGGCAGGACGGGTTTGCTCTTCTCTTCTGGGGACAAGCTGCCTGTTTCACAAAAGCCATTGCAGAGGAATGAGAACCATCTGTTGATCTGCATGCCTTGGCTTGGTCTCTGTCAGGACAGTAAAACTCCAAACCTCAAATCACCATGGAGCTCCTGGATAGTCATGCCTGCACCTTGCAACACAGAGCAAAGCCTCAAACCTGTCCCAGTAATTAACAGTGCATGGACATCCTGGCAGTCAGTCTGGCGCCAGATGTGAGGCTCCAGGACTGGGTTCCTCTTCACACATTGCAAGGGATGCGTGGGGCCCCTTGCTGGGCCATCTCTGAGGACAGGCCGGTAGCCCCTGGGCATGTTCCCACTTGATCACACCCCTCTCCCCACCCTGCCCTCCTATCACAGAATGGTAGGGGATGGAAGGGACCTTCGGAGATCATCTAGTCCAACCCCCCTGCCAAAGCAGGTTCACCTAGGGCAGGTTGGCCAGGAACGTGTCCAGGTGGGTTTTGACTATCTCCAGAGAAGGAGACTCCACAACCCCTCCGGTCAGTCTGTTCCAGTGCTGTCACCCTTAAAGTAAAGGTGTTTTTCTTCATGTTGAGATGGAATTTCCGCTCCTCGTCTTTTTGTACCTCCCTCCACTCCAAACACATCAAGATTTGTTTACTGGACTTGTGAAGTGGGGGGCCCCAACCTACTTTATGCTGGTATTGAATAACTTTCCATTCACTTTTAAACTTTAATTGATTCATTTCATTAGCTCTAACAAATATTTTTACACATTTTATGCATACACTGTTATATAGAGAGATATATATTTAATTTACATATCTTTACACTGTATAAAGTATATATACACCTATATTGCATATAATACTTCTATAAGACTATATATAAGGTACTTCAAAGTAAGATACGTATTTTTTCATCTTTGTAAAATATTTCATATCCCAATTTACTGTGAACCTATAATACATATAAATGGATATATATTTATACCTGGGATCTCTCTGGCCCAAAGGAAATAAGCAGCCAACCAGAGAGGATGCAGAGGTCACACGCCTTTGATGCTGTCAGCACTGGCAGCCCGCTGCAGGGCAATACGTAAGCATGTGGGTTACCAGGTGGCCAGACATGATGGCTTCCTGCCATGAGATGATGGCTGAAGCAAAGTGGTGGCCCTCACCCTGTATCGGGAGGGAACCTCCAGTTCCACTCTGCTTTGGGGGCAGCTGCTCCAGCTGGTCCCAGGGCACTCTCTGTAATGTGTGGGGAGACAGCGAGGACAAAATGGTGGCTCCAAGGGGCAACAAGGAGGGGTGGGGTAAAACAGTATGATAATTTTTAGCGGGCATATTAATCTTTGATAAGAATTTCAGTCTGTCTTTCTGTCTGAAAAGAACCTCCTATGGACTCCAGATACTGAAACAAATAGCACTTAAATGACAAATTTAATTCTTTAAAAAAAAAAAAATTCCTTGCTTTCTGTTAGATTACTGTATGTAGATAAATTGCACAGTTTAAAAAGCAGTTAGACAATTTTTGTTGTTTTCTATTTTAGCAAGTTTCCAACAAACGCTAACAAGTTTCTAGGTATATCTAAGCATGGAGAAAAAAAAAAAAAGAGAGATAAATCAGTGAGGAAGTGAGTGATTTTAACAGGAAGTACACAAGTAGTATACAAAATGCAAAAGTAGAATCTAACTTCAAGCAAATAGGGGTATACTTCCTTTAGTAAGATATCATAAATTATATAGTTACTGTTATTGTACTCTGCAATAAATGTCAGATAAGAATACATTCAGGAGTTAAAATATTACACCAAAGTCACAATATGTTAACATTTTATCATTTCAATATTTGAGAGTTATTGTCTAACTTTTGTATGAAAATCAATGTATCTTTATGATTATCAAATGATTAAAAACTTCTGTTGCATATTAGTTTATGATAAGTACATTATTTGAAGCATTTCTGTATTAGAGCCAGAAAGCAGACTGAGAGAATGGAAGAAGATGGTAAATAACTGACAACAAACACAGACTCTGAAGCTGTCAAGGAGCAACTGTACCCTCTGCAGTGTATCTCATGTACTAGAGAACACGAAGTGAACTTTACTCAGATTCTTCCAGCTTGTAGAGGAAGAACAAAAGCACAATAAAATATAATAGCCTAAGAGCTGATTCTACCATCAAGTTTCTAGTATGTTCAGTCACTACCAGCACTTCATTGAGACTGGGCTCTTCTCAAAGCTTAGATCCCATCTGAATTTGTGATTCACTCCAACATGATGTAGCGAAAGCTTCAAAATAAGAAATAAAAAAGGAAAGTTGATTATGTAATTCCACTCATGATTTTTAAGTAAATGAGAAAATTAGCTAATAAATTAATAAAACAATAAAAAGCAAAGGGAAAAAAAACCTACTACTGATGAGGGCACAAGCAAGGAAAGTGACTTAATGAAAGGATTGCATCTAATCCGATTAGGAAATGGATTTGGATAATTACTGTCTGTTGTGTCAAATAAAGATTTAGGACCCTCCCCTCCTTTCCTGCCCAAAACCAAAACAGAGTTACTTTGGTGAAACACCTGAAACTTGGTACCACTGTCATCAGAAACACAGTAGCACAGCCATCATTATGGGAAAAGAAAAAGTGTTAACATATGAGATTGGCGAAAAGAGAGCAATGAAGATTATAAAGCTGTTTCAACAATTGTGTTGCATAGATCAAAGAAAATTTGTTTGGATCAAAAGCATGACAGGTTCAGAATTGGTACGAATAAACAAATCTGTGGCATTTAAGAGATTTTATGATGAGACTAATTTTTGAGTTGTAGCTCAGAAACTTTTGTTACAATTTACAAGTAAGTTTCAGATATTCATCATATCATAACTGCCATGTTTCTTTACTAAGTAGTCCTAAATCTGCTTGAAGCCCCTCATGCTACAGTCCCTAATGGTTCTGCAGAATACTGTTTTATGCCACTGGAAGCTAAAAGGATTTTGCTAGCATAATCAGCCTAACGCACGTTGTATGAATTTGACGGAGATGCCTGTCATGCGATCCTTTTGAACCAGTCGCGGAACCAGGGTATACACACCATCAAGTATCTCCTGTGAGTGACAGGTATTTTGTATAAGCATACAGGTGCAACAGTAAGGCCCGTGAGAGAATCCTGCACCACTAATGACCTCTTACAACTACAAAGTGTGCGTCTTCAAGTCTGCAACGTTCTGAAAGACGTATTAGGTGGTACACATATCTTGAAAGAAGAGCTCTGAATGGATTTTAACAAGAAGGGAGGGTTGTCATCAGTGGCACAAAGTCCAGCTGGGGCACCCACGAGGATTGACACTGGGTAATGACCTTGATGGCGGAACAGAGCACACCTCAGCCAGCTTGCAGGTGATACAAAACTGCAAGGACTGGTTTATAAATAGTGGCTGACAATGACTAAAAAATGATAAGGATCAATCTTTGTGAAATAAACAGGTAAGATTAAAAAAAACACTGATACTCAAATTCCAAAAAAATTCTGGAGACTGATATATGCTAAACAATTTTAGCCCTCAATTTAATCTCACTTCTTCTTTGTTGATTAGGATACTGTCAATTTTGTACCAATATATTATTTTCCTCAAATGGAAGCTCTTCAATCTGATTGGAAAAACACCCCATGGAATAAGTACTGAAGAAAGAAAAAATGCTGAGCCAAGACTCATATCTCTTAAATCCTATCCATTTCCTTCTAAATTAAGCAACATATGTGAGATACTAAATCACAATACAAAATTACATCAAGTGTATTGACAAACTTAAAAACACTTAAACACTTTTAAAAAAAAAAAAGAACAAAACCAAACAATTAAACTAATACTTAAAAATTCCAACTAAGGATTAGCTAAGAGGAATTAAGATTCCTAAATACCTTTGGGTACGTAGGCCTAAACAATTTGTTCTGGACAACACACAGAAAACCAGCAACACAGAGAACACACTGCAGCTTTCTACATTAACACCCTTATTTCTGGATCTTCTTTCATCTTCAACTAGACCTGACACATACTAGAGCTAAACTTACAATTTACAAAAATACATTCACGTAAATCCTAACCATCTCTCACAAAATAAAACCACAAGTCCTACATCATTTCATATCAAAACGGTATCGGTTTATGTCCCTATGCCTTCCAGAGTACATATTTAAACTAGTTTTGACATTATTATTTGGTTTCTTTCAAATGGGGTAAAATGTTATTCCAGAGTATAAAATACACATTATTTTCTCTGTAATTTCCATTACTGATAGTTCTGACAAATTCCTAAAAAGAACTCATTTTCAAAGTAATATTTTAACCATTGTTTTTTCCGTACTAAAAGCAACCAAAGTGGTAATCACTTTTCGAAATTAACTTCTGAAGTCTGATGTGTTAAGGATTATACATTTAGGACATTTTTTAGGCTCTGCAACACAAGCTTTTTCTTGTAGACAGGAATGTAGCTGTCAATCATTTCTTCCACTGCAACACAAATATGCTTTGCGGCTTTTACTTCTCACTCCCATTGCATGTAATGTAGTCAGCTTAGCAGTAAAACAATTTAAGAAACTGCAGAAGTCAAATACATAAATTATTATGATGATGACAAAGAAGACAATGAATGTCTTGCAGCTCCATTTGCTTTCTTTGTTAAGGAAGAAAAAGCTTATTATCTGCAGCTGTCAACCATGAAGACCTAGACCTATTTAAGTCAACGTAAGCCTTGGACAAGCTATAATATTTTTCACATTTAAACTCCATTTCCACCCCCCCTTTCTGGAAAGTAGGATTTTATTATAACGTAAGTACTAGCTACACAAGACTGAACAAAGACATATCAGACTAAGTTCTATAAGGATTTCATTTTTCATAAACAATTCCCTATATTATTTTGAAGATGCATGTCATATAGAAAGAGAATATTCATTTTTTCATTATCACATCTAGAATTTTGACAGTTGTAAAGAACCTCTATGTATCACAGAAAGAGTCACGGTTGCAAATTTAAACTTTATGTCGCAGTGTTCAATTTTTAGACTAGAAAGGTTGGGTATCTCATAAAAATGGATAATGCTACAATTTGTATTTCAATTCAAACTTCAAAGTGAAACGTAACGTCTTGTTTAACTATGAAGTGAACGTCTTGTTATACTATGAAATAAACTGTGAACATAGTTTAAGGCATGAACTTTCAAAACTCTCTTCTTTTACTGCCTTCTACCACAATTTCCCATCTAGTGAAGTATAAGAAAGCAAAAAAAGCAGGAAAGAGGAGAAAGGAAAGGGTGGAAGAAAGAAGGACAAAAAGTATACTCTCTGTCCTCACTTTTCTAACTGGTCAAACTACAGAAGTCTGCATCTAGAGCTTTCAGGTAATCTTATTTTTTTTTCCCCTATATATTTGTCAAAAAAATAAAATTACTATACTTTGTAAGAGCACATCCATTCCTCAACAGCTCTCAAACTTTTCTTTCCCTACTTTTACACTGAATGTCTTGATTCTTTTGCACTTTGATCTATAGCATGTACTTATCAAAACATGCTTTCTCAAATCTCCATGCTGTACTCAAAGTCTGACCAACTGGCCTCACCTTCCCATGTTTCTGCTTCCACAAACTCATTGATTCTCTTGTACAAAACCTGATTTTCCAATAAGATCTTCCCTTTACAAACCACTGTTACAGTCAGTCAACTATCCATAGAGAAAGTTGTCCAAGGACTGCACAACAAATGAACATACCACTTTGTCAGATAATCTTCTGAAAATCTGAACACTTGGCCACTTTTAAACCTTCATTCTTAAATTGACACCATTTGCTACTAAGTTAGCTGAAGAACAAAAAACACTTCTTAGAATTCAGCCCTCTAATGGCTGATACAAAAGAGATTATATTCATCTTATTAGACAGCGGAATTCTGAACTAACAGCAGAAGTGAGTCCCTTCAGCTATAGACTCTAATAATATAAACAACAATGACCACCTACTCCATAAATCTTTTATTGATTTACATAATGTTATATATTTCATGGACTTAAGGGTAGACAGGAAATTCTAAGTATATCCAGTAGACAACACATTTCATCCTCCATGCAGCTAGAATCCTTCAAAATTCCAGCCACTGATACTGTCCTATTATCTCAGACGCAAACATGGCACGAATGAGAAATACAGCAGACTTCCTCAGTTCTAGCTTTAAAATGACCCCCTCTGGCAATCAGGTGTCTTACCACACCCAAGAAATGTTGACTAAAGGTCTTTTGCTTGACACCGTTGTACTAAAATATTCATGATACATTTTTTTAGCCAGCTCATCAGTAACACTCTCCAGAAACCTCACAGTTGGATTACCGTGAACTGTCCTTCCAATGGCATATACAGACATCAAATTCAAAGATATTTTAAACACCCAAGTATGTGAGGAATTCTTAAAACTTCTGACTTGCATAAATGGGGAAAGTTAATTAAAATCTTGATTATCGGGGGGAATCTAAAATTAATAACTAGATGATTATTAGATATATTGTAGGCTAATATATTGTAGATTAGTTTACGTCAGTAGATAGAAAGCAGGTTAAGTTGCATCAAACGCAAATGTAATAGAGTGAGGAGTCTCACTTGAACAGATACTGAAAAAAAAGGTCAGTGCTTCTGCAGGACGATAACTTGATTCCAGAATAGATAGCTGAAAATAAACACCCATGCATTTTTACCTTCTAAAATTACATACATTCTTTAAATTGACTGGATTAATTCCTGCTGAAACACTCAGTCTTCATGAGAATCAAGAGGAACACATACTAAAATGTTTAATTCTACACAGGATGAAAGGGAGGCAAATGCTAAAAGCGCTCTAAAATTTTTTTTTCGTATCTAAGAATTTTATGACTACAGAATATTCCCAGTAGGAAGTCAAAATTCATTCCTGTATTAAGTCTACATATTCTTCTGGTAAAACTTGTATACCTTATCCAAAGACTTCTGCTTGGCTTGCTTTATGGGAAAAAGTTAAAAGTAACATTATTATTATAAATAAATTGTACTGCTATCTTGTACTGCCATATTGTACTCTATAAATGAACTGTTCTGCTATCTTGAAGTGTATATTGTAAGAACAATAATTAGAAATTATATCTTTTATTCTTGTTGATCTGCTTACAAAAATTCAGGAAAAAAAAAGGATAGAGATGAGGCAATTAAAAGAGATTGAACTGATCAGCTCCCCAAGACAATTAGTGCAAGATTTAAAATACTAGGAGGAGTTTTGTTAAATTTCATCTCTGAAAACTGCAGTATCCACGTAAGAAAAAACAGAACTATTCTTTTCCAGGACACAGAGGAATAATCCATTCTAGAAATAAAATAAATTGGCCCACAGGGTGGCAGAAGAGAGAGAGAGAGCGAGAGCGCTGCACATACACACACGCACGCACGAGCACCACCCACCCCCCCCAACCCCCCAAAAAAACCACACACAAACCCCACAAGAACAATTCCTGAATCACATTGGAAGAAAAATACCTAGTCTTAGTAGCACTTCATCTAGTAGACAGACAAAAAAAGATGGTTAGGGATAAAAATGAGGTAAGGTATCAATTTATTCATATGGCTTACTTACACATTCATTACAGTGTGGAAAACTAGGTCAGTAGTATATTATAACATAGTAACCACACAATTTAAGAATACTTCTTGTGCAGTTTCTACATAGAGTAGTATCTCTACATGCAGTCTAGTAAGCACAGCTGTTCCCAGAAGTGTGTTCTGTCTTACCCTTAAAATAAAAACATTGGTTGCTAAACTCTAGGGTTTCTAATAAATCTTGATTACAGTGAGCACTGTATAGTTTTAGTTTAGCATTGGTATAATGGTATTCCAGTTCAGCCTAAAAAAAATAATCAGGACTGGGGTCTAGACATTCTCAAGCAAAGTCAAAAACCACCCAAAATAACATAGAACTTAACATTTCCTAATTAAAATGCCCATCACCACTATCCTCATAGTATCTAGATGATATAACTACAGAAGCAGCACAAAGAAAGCAAAACAGTTATTGAGGCAAGCATCCCTAAACAGTTTATGGCAAAAAAGCTCAACAGCAGTCTTTAAACTCCCTGAAACCTTAAACACCAAGTGCACAAAAATATAATAGGCTAGTGGAGAGATAGTAGGCTGGTACACCAATTCTTATTTTTAAGTCTAGAACTTGTTAGAAATACTACACACACCTAGTGGTTTTTAATTCCACATGCATGCCTGTATGAAATCTAGCAAACACCTCTTTTCTTTCCCAGCTTCTCACGATTACTGGTAGAGACAGACTGATACCCATACAGAATTTGAAGCCAAATGACAAATATTTAACTTGGATTGTCCCTTGGAGCAGTATGCAGAAATTTCTTTAAAGTATGAAAGATTTGCTATTAATGAAATATGATGGGAAATTAATTTAAAAAAACCCCAATACTCACTGTCCTTTTTCTTATCTGAATATCATTATAAATGCTTTGGAGTAGATATCTCTCTCACACTAGATCACACCGATAACTCAGTTATCTGGACATAAAGAAAAACTACTACATTAAATGTTAGCCTAAAGTGGCTAAACACGTGAAACTCATTTCTTAAATTCAGTTACTGAAGATGGTAATAGGTCAACTCCAGTAGTATCACTGAAGACAAGCTGATAAACCAATGTAGTTCTTCCCATATTATGTTACCATCACGCACAAAGGTAAATTTAGAAATTGTATTAATAATGTTAGCTTCTGAAATTTAATTATGAACATGTAAATTACACAGACCTAAATACACGAACAATGTAGCTAAGCTGCAGTTAATCCTGGAAGTTGTAGTCCATGGAAACTATTTTGGCTGCTTACTGACTCCATTTTAGGACAAGCTGTGGTGGCTTCTTATGCTGTTTCAGTAGATTTGCCGATTTAGACAACTGCAAGGTCATTACAGAAGGGGTACACTGGGCAATATGATAAAAATAAATACCTAAATCATTAATAAAGATTTAGATTATTTTAACCCATTTATTTAGACTCTAATAATATACACAACAATGACCACCTTTCTCCATAAACCATTTATTGGTTTATATAACGCTATATAGGGTAGACAAGGAATTCTAAATATATCCAGGAGACAGCACGTTTCATTCTCTATGTAGCCTTTAAACTAGAAAGGCCAAAATAACTCTCCCGAGAGTCCTAATCCACGCAGTGAAGATCCTTGCCTAAGAGCTGGGATCTTTAAATTCAGTACCCTGCTTTCCCACATTCCTTTTCACAGTCTTCGGCATGTTACTTTGCCTGCCTGAGTCTAAACCTTCCCATATATGAAATGGAGAGAGCTGTATTTCTCTGTCTCACAGACAAGTCAGAAGAGGACATACACTGACATCTCTGATCCACTGAGGTCCGGTGGTAAAGAAATGGCAGTATACAGCTCAAAATAAATTATTCTCAGATTTCTAGGACTGAAACTGTTGACTGGAAAAATTGAGTCCTGACAGATATTTCCTATTTAAATAGGTTCTGGTTAATGCTCATGACCAATAAATCAATTCCTTGTCACTTAAATTCAAATAGCCCCAGATGGATACAAGACACTGACAGAATTATATAATCTGTAGAATTTATATTTCCAATTTAAAAGCAAGAAGAATAAACTAATTGCTGAACAGTAGATCATGTTGTAAGATATGCAGTGACAATGCCTCAAGTATGTTTACAAGTTCAGTGATCTTTTTCATCAAAATAGCACAAATGAAAACCAAGGACTAGTTCTACACAACTTACTTTTACCTAGACTATCACTGTGCTCTGCTTTGACTCTGGCATTTAACCAGATTTAGCCCAATAGGTTTTAAAATTGGTTAAGTTATTTAACTGACTATATTCATGAAATCCAACCCACTGTGGACAATTCTATTGCTTTGTTTACTTCCTTATATTAGTCTTTTACTAGCAGAGACTAAACTATCATAAAGCAGCTTTAATAAATCAGAACCAAATAGCAAAACAGCTTTGAAAGCACTTTGACTAAATCATACCATGCTGCATTCAGAATGAACCTCAATTTTCTGAAACTGATAACTGAATAGCTCAATTATCCAATGCTAGAATAGCATGGAGTAAAATGAAACAGAGAAACAGTGAAGAATACCAGTACCTCTCTGTAGTAAGTATGGTACCAGAAAAGTAAACATGGTCCTACGCAAAAGTGAACACTAGATAGATATCTCTTAATCGGAAAAAAAAAAAAGTTTAATACAATGGTATAAGATATGCGGAAGAAGGTGTAGTTACTTTTAATGAGAACATACACAAAACAATTACGCCTCTGTGATAAATGAACATGAACAGCAGCGTGGATCAAAAATGCAGTGAAAACACATACTCACATCCTTACACTGCATGTTTTGTGAACTGACCAACCTGAAGATGCAAACAAAATGTTATTATTTCATACCAACTGCAGCTGTTTCACATTATATACCTAAATGAGTCACTTAGGCAGGAGTCTTACATTCACTAGAGAGTATGCTCCAAAACAATAGTTTTCATTTATAAAAAAATCTCCTAGTTTTCAACATTATAAAGGTAATTTTGCAGCCATAGCATCATAGAACTGTCTAGGCTGGAAAGGATCTTTAAGATCATTGAGTCCAACCATTAACCTAACACTGACAAAACCACCACTAAACCATGTCCCTAAGCAAATTAATCAAAGAGATGACATTCAGAATTTGACACAGATTTGAAACGTTAGCACCCAGCTCAGCAGTTTCCCAGGTACACTCAACATTTTTACGCAATTGCATGTTTGTCTTCACCCCCCACCCCACTCTCTAGTTTTCAGGCTATACCAAGATTTCTTCCAAATGCCTCGTGCTTTCCCACAGGATGGTAATGGGGTGCGCTGTGCTGTTCAACCGTGCAGACATCAGGGAAGTCTGGACTGCAACAAACCTAGTATATTCAAACTTACTGTCAGGAAGCAGGTGAACAAAAAGCACAGAATTCTGTTGACCCTGAATCATTCAAGAATCAGTCATAACAGGCAATGAAATTGACTAGAAATTCTCTTTTTCCCTTGTACACAAAAGGAAGAATATATTAAGCTAGCTGCTACCTGCAACACCACACCCAATGTGGAAGCCATCAGGAGAACACCTAAAGGGGAAATAGTATCCAAAAAAGACTACTAAAAATAACCAAAGATTAATGCTTTGTTACTAAATATTTTCACCAATGAAAGGAGATCTGTCTCTGTCAGGAGATCTGTAGAAGTGGTAGAAATGGAAGAATTACATTACACCCACACTTCAAAAAGCCAAACTCCAAAATATAGCATTGACTTACGTACAACTGATGAGTAAATTATGCCTTTTGATTGCAGGAAATGCCCTTATGCATTTCACATAATGAACCAACTGCCCCCTCAGTCCTTTTGCCAACTGAAACGAAAATACTTCAAGACTGTACTGGAGAATGGTAAGACTATGGAATGATATAAACAACACATCCTCAAGGAGAAACTGCAAAATAAGCAATTTTTTAATTCAGATCACTGTATGTGTTTTATTCATTCAGAAGCCTCAAAAGTGCTCCTACTGAGAGGGATCAATATGAAGCCTCAAATCACTGGAAACTCAAGGACAGCATCTGTTCCAGAATTTTATCTACCAAGCAGTGCTTATGGACAAAAGCCTGAAAGGCAAGATGCATATCTACACATCTCCCAGACTATTATATTTCTAAGAGGCCTCCAAGGCTTCCAGAACCACAGCTTGACAAGATTCAACCAAGTCTAAAACATGCAGAAAGCCCTACTGACAACATTTGAAGGGGGAATGTTTTCCTCTTAACTCTTTCCTTACACAAAGTGTGTATCTTCAAAACTGTCTGAAAGATACTTACCTCTCAAAAAAATACAATATTATCCTCACATTAGAACACCAGATCATCTCCAATGAAATAGTTACATCTATAAACACGAAACTATTGGCAGTAAAATACTACATAGACCACAAGAAACTAATACAAGAGTTTCTGTCTCACCAGGCGAAACGCACTAAAAAAAATTAGTAAAAACATTACAGATTACCACATTGCTAAAAGATCTGAACAAGTATGAAAATGCTAAAAAACTGATGCGAGATTCCATCCCTGAAGAACATACTGGTTTGGAATTAATTTGAGACACGAAGTCTCTCTGGGATGAGTAATTCAACACTGACTTCACTGGTAATGACAGGCGCTGTACTGATGAAGACAACAAATACAAATTTTGCAGAGCATATCACAGTCTTATTACTACACAGTGATAATTCATGAGAATATCAATATGTGTATTATCTTCAAGGAACTTTATTGCAAAACTCAGGATGGTTGTAAGAAAAATTATTTAGTCCCCAGTACATCCTGCTGCACAGGTTTATTTCTTCCTAGGTGCTGGACTTGGCATTTGTTGAACTTCACGCCATTCCTGTCAGACCATTTCTCCAGTCTGACAAGGTCCCTGTTAATAGCAATGTACCCATCTCATCTATCAACCATTTCTGTATTGCCCAAAATCTTGCTGAGCGTATGCTCTGCCCCACCCTCTCTAGGATGTTAATGAAGATAGGTAAGAGTATTGGACCCATTGCTGATGACTGGCTTTAAAGTTGGCCTTTGTGTCACTCATCACAACCCTGTGAGCCTGGCAGTTCAGCCAGTTTCCAATTCTCCTCTGTGTCCACTCATCCAACCCATACCCCACCAGCTTTACCTATGAGAATGTTATGGGACAGTGTCAAAAGCCTTGCTGAAGTCAGAACAAACAATATCCTCTGCTCTCCCCTAACCCATCAAGTCAGCAATCCCCTTGTAGAATGCTATTTGTTGGTCAGATATGATTACATCCCAGTGACCTTCTTTTCCTTTTTACAGTTTCGAAATTGTTTCCAGGATTATTTATCACCTTCACTGTGATTAAGGTGAGGATGCTCGTCTGTAGTTCCCTGGATATTCCTCTTGAAGACGGGAGACTTTTGCTTTCATCCAGTCCTCATGAACCTCCCCTGATCACCATGACCTTTCAAACATAATCAAGAGTGACCTCCCAATGACACTGGCCAGCTCCCTCAGAGTTCCTGTGTGCATTGTACCAGGTCCAATGGACTAGTGTACGTCCTACTTGTTTAAACGGTCATAACCTGATCCTCCTCCACAGAGAAGAAGCTTTCCCTGACCCAGGCTTTCCCACTGGTCTCACATATCTGTACCTCCTGAAGGCAGGTCTTACCAATGAAGATTAGGTGAAGAATGCATTGGGTAACTTGGCCTTTTCCACCAAATCTGCCCAAAACTTATCTTCAATTACTCTCTGGGCATTTCATCCCCTTTCTCTCTTCCACACATTTCGATATTTAAGTAGTCCCTAGAGACATTGTTTAAAGCAACTTCTTATATGATATGCAGTTTCTTTGTGATCAAATTTCATTGTAGGCTATGTAGGATTGTGACATAACAATTGCTTTAGTTACACAGCTACTGTTTAGATGATATTTTGCTTATTCAACTCAAAACTAAATAACTCACTTTACCCATTACACATTTGTCTCTCATACCGATGAAGAAATACAAAATGAAAGCAACAAGTGCAGGAAAGAACTGCAGTATGCAGCCAGAAGTGACTAACAGCAAAATTTGGGAACCAAACACTAAAGATTCAGGGCATCATTACCTGGTAAAAGATATTTTTTCAACACTATAATGGTTTCATTTCAGATACTAGAAACAGCAGTAACAAAGAAAGCTGAAATAGCATTGTAACTTATTTGGAAAAAAAACCCAAACTCAAACACATGGCACAATTGTCATGTTAATATTTCGATACAATAGCTTAGCCAAACAATTTAAGGAAGCAGAAGTTGTTTAAAAGTTACATGTCTGAAACTACAGCACTATTTTTTTTACTGAGCATTACTGCAGTTATAAAATAACATTATTGTGAAATAATAGCAGCTGATGCTTCGTATGTTCATAACTTTTTATAAGAGCACTGGCATGCCAACTTATTATTCAAAGGAACTACACCGATTTTAATGTCACATTTGTCATGTCAATGCAAACTTCAAGCGCAAAAGAGATTGTGTCTTCTATAGAGAAGGAAAAAAACAGCCCTAGCTACTGACATTTTGATTAATTACAGTATTATTTATCTAATGATCGCAGGTTTAATTTTTTTTTTAACCATGTAAATGACTGTAAGGTGGTATTGCTGCTATTCTGATACACATAGAATAATTGAATGGCATATTTTCTCAAGGCATGAATAACCTTGTCTTACTGACTGCGACTTTGGCTTGGTAGTTACATCCCATCATTAACTAAAAGAAAATTAAAGTTTGCCTTATAGGTCAGCACCTTCAATCACTGTAACAGGAAATTTCTGGGCTTCTAAAAAGATCTACAAATTACCCAAGTTACAAACACAGGACTTTTTGTTCCAGTATGCTACAAAAATCAAATTCTGAGAGACAGAAATTCACATCCTATATCTGGAAAATTCCTGAAAGAGAACTCCTTAACGACAACTTTCTCATCAATAAACTAATACAAAATAGGTAGCAACAAAAATTATATTGCCCTGAGAATTATATTTAACATTGTATAATCACGGCCAGAATTTTCAGACTTGTCAAAAAGCACCATAAAAATATCAACAAAATGAGACACAATGAATGATTTCAAGAAAGTGAAGCTATATGAAATACTTAGCTATATTACTTAGATATCCTCCTATTTGTTACAGTATTCTTTGGTATTTTGCTTCCAAATGTCTTCAATATTTTCGTTCTCTGAAGCCTGAAGAAATCTGAGAGATTCTCAATTGCCAGAAATAGAGGAAAATGCCAAAGAAAATCTGTAAAGCTTGGGCACCTCAGAATTTTCCACAGGAATTTAAGGGAAGAGAACCCAACAACAATAATTTAGTATGAGCAGTAGATCATATACTAGTTCATTAGGAAGCACTGCCGAAATGATGAGTAAGCACTGAATGATGAGTGAGCAGAGAGCAGGAAAGAACAAGCACATGCGCACATAAACACAAATATCCCTCCTCAGCACAAAAACTCAAGGAAACAATTGAATTAAGATGGCAACTACTCCTTAATTAAAGCAGCTGCTCTCGTCTACTTTAGACTTACATTGCCAAAGGCCTAAACAGGGATGATGCATCTAACAGAAGCCTGTAACTGCAACGCACACAAGGGAAGCTAGTATATCCAATCAGGCACTGCACAATGGACTGCATAATTTTTGGTTCCTAGAAGAAACTTGACCAAGAATTCAGTTCAGGTTTTGTTCGTTTCCAGTACAACATACACACCAAACACTGTTTTCAAAACGAGTTTAAATATCTGAATAAATACCATTCACAATTGAACTTCACAACACTTAAGGTGTTGTGTTATGTATGTGAGGAACATACGTTCCTCAACGTAAAGGAAAGTCAAAAGAAAACCTCTAACTTTTGGGTACATGTTGATCTTCACTTACACCTTTGAACTCTTATCCATCTCTATTCTGATTTCTACTTGTGCACACAGTCAAATCCTTTGGAGGCCTCTCTTGCAATTACTATTTCTCTTTCAGATAATACAAGTGACATGCAAAACTGCCAGATCCCCTTCCAAGGTGAGTACTATAAACACATGATGTTAAAAATTGAACCACGTGATACTTGAAGATTCCTTATACTTTTTTTTTTTTTTTTTTAATGAATATCATAATCCAACAGAACTTTTTGGCTTCATTAGTCTTTGAAGTATGTCGTCTAAATTCTTAGCAATTGAGAAGCTAGAAACATTGAGAAGATTGTTTTCCAGACAATTGGAAAGCAGGCACACAAACACACTTACATGTTCTTGCAATTAAATATATGTTACTTTTCTAATCAGAAAGTGCTGTCCTGGACTTGAACCTAACAATGACCTGGCTTCACCCATAGTACAGAAAACATAAGTGCTCACATAATGCTCACATTTCATTAAAAGACAATGGACACACATGGAAAGGAATCTTCTTCCTTGAAGTTTAAAAAGCAAAACTAAAATAATTTCACAAATAATTTTTTCAATAGTTCTCTAGTTGCACAAATGTCCAGTGGAGTTCTGAAAATTCTGCATCCTTTCTGCACTTGTCCCAGATTCACAAGGGAATTAATTTTGTTTTGCCTATTTCCTGAAACATTATCTATTGTTTTTGAACTAACAGATATAAATCAACTAACTTGAAAATTCCACATACACCTTCAAAAGGTCATCAGAAAAGATTACGTTTGTACACCTTCGTCTTCTCTAGATAAAAGCAGAGCTGATTCACAAGAATACTGCACTGTAGCTTCCTACACCTACCTTTCCCATGCAAATCACTTTAAAATCTTCAAGGGCATATCAAGAAGAGAGATACTGACATACACAAATATAGCTTCAATGCACAAACAGCATTCTGTACTTATATCTGATTAAACGCTATGTTTATGCGATGTAGGCCCATTAAATTGGGTCTTAAGTATTTAATTAAGCAGAAAAACAGCTCATTTATGTTCTTCACTCTTCTTGGCAGATAATTGTGCCATAAATACACTATATGATCCCACAGTGAATATTGTATCTTGGTAAATTCATTCAAGAAGAATATCATACATGCTCTAGTAGCATATAAATAGCAGCTGGGTCCCAGAAAATTAATTACATCTTGTAGTCATTCACACAAGTTTATTTAATGCCAACATAGGTTTTTGCTTTAAAATGTTCACTACTTAAAATTTTCTTTACCCATAAAAAACCACTTGTATTATTAAACACATTGTAATTTTATACAGCATTTCACTAACACTACATAACCTAACATTATTCTTTGCATTTGTTATTTTAGTCATGGTTAGTGTATTCTAAAAGGAAGACACCTACAGAAGTTAAACAGAACGGAGATGAAAAGTTTGTTTCAGAATTGGTGTCTGGCAAATTATTTCAAGCTATGCTTTTCAATATACAGACATGAAATAAAAAAAGACAAATAATCATTTCAACTTCAGTACAACTGTTCTTTCACTAAATCAATATGGGAATAAAACATGTTTACATGAAATGGAAAATTCTGGAAATAAAGTTGCATATCAACAGAGGTGATTAAAAAATAAATAAGGAGTAAGTACACAATGTAATGTCACAACACATTAAGCTGCATGGAAATTCAGTTGAAGCGACAGATGAACAGGAAAACAGACTACACAAATTTTTTTTTTGCCAAACTTCCTATTTTCTGTTGTCCTTTGAACTTCATCGGTCTATTTCCCCCCAGCCAATTTTTCTACATTTCCGAACACTTAAATTAATTTCCTAAACTTACATATTGTTAAATGTAAAAATTAATAAATAAAATCAGGAATAAGTATATTTTATTTTCTCTTTTGCTTACCTTCCTTTTTGTTCCTCAGTCCCCAAGATCTTCCATTGTTATGTCCCACAAAACCCTACACACAATTGTTTTCTGACCTCTCAGTTTTTAGTTATTGTCTTAAATACTAATATTTTTAATTTCACTTTTATAAAAATGGTAAAGTTTGAAGAAACACAAAGTATCCATTCAGTTCCAATTTTCACTTGAACTCCACTGAAAACATAGGAAGCAATGAAACACTCATTACTAACATATTTGGCACAGCACATTATCTAACCTCTGCTTTTTTATTCTGAATGGGAAGGTGGATCTTGGTTTGGTTTTGTTTGGTTGTTGGTGTTGGGTTTTTTTAATAAATCATTAAGAAAGCAGCCAAATAGGTTAGGTCTGGATGCAATGGAAGGATTAACCTACAAATGCAGTTATTCAGGTTTGTCCAATAAGAAAAATATTAGGAAGTAACGATTCTAAGCAACATCTTCTGGTCTAGAAATAAAGATAAGCACCAAAACAATAGAAATCCAGCTATTAGGGATAAGGGGCACGGAGAGTTGACAAAGATAACAACTGCAGTTCTGGAAAGTAAATTAGATCCTTACAGAAATTCTGAAAGTAATCTACAAGATCTGGGAATATGTATTTGCCATAATAAATACTGGACACTATTTCTTATAATGTAAGGTTAAAATGATTGATGCTCCTCTGAAAGTGTCACAACTGTACTATATAAAACATCTCTTAGTAAAAACACCTTTTAAAGGGTATTATCTACAAATCTGAATACTGTAAAAGGTATTTTCTTGCTTTTTTGAATTTCTGCTTTCTATATACTAGCTCAAATTTCATTATCAGATTTTAACCTCTTTCTAAATTATAAACCTCTAGTTTTCCTAATTCTTCAAACTCTCCTAGCTCTCCAGCTGTGGGAGAAGTAGTTACTTTGCCACATAAATAGTGCTGTAATGCACAAAATTAGTTGTGCATTACACAACTGCTGTCCAAATGCTTTTGAGTAGATATCATACTCAGACCAGATCACATTGCTAAATCAGTTTTTTAAAATTCCAGAGATTACATGAGTTGATACTCTAAATTATGAATCATACAAATTCAGCATATTTTTCAGACTAGCACCTACCTGACATTGAAACTAACACAAGTCACATACCTGAAACTTAGCACCATATGAGCAGTTTGCCTACAGACTGCTCAGGTGAGTCAAACTACCTTTTTAAGATATTTTTCTGGATTTGGATTTATAAATGCCACATTTTAATATAATTTTTAAATACAAACATATTAAACCACCTTGTTTCACTGACTATGCCTAAAATATCTCTCTGATACCATACAACAGCTCTTTGCAGTGAGGATCCTAGTGTTAAATGATGTGAAGGAAAAACATTCTGAGATGAACAGTTAAGCTGGAGGATACTACGTACACAGACAGACCTAAGAGGTCCATGTAAAAGGAAAGCCCTTTTCAGAATTCAGTTTTTAAAATTCCTGTGATAAAAGAGAACACTATTGATCTAAATCTACTGAAACAGCAGAACCCAGTGAAGCATCCCAAGTCAAGTCTGTAACATCCAGTTGTTTACATGTTACGATTTTCTTCTTCTACACTGTGTATCCCCTAGAGTTGCCCCTTTTATTAGTACTTAAAGACATAAATTTTATACTTTTAGAATAGCTTTCACTGATTGAGAAAAAAAAATAGTGCCACCTTAATGGAACGTAACAGGTTACAATCAACTAACTTGGGCTTTCTCTTAAAGTAACTGGCCTTTACCATAGTGATACTTCAACCACCACTCCCAAAAGCAGACACGGGAACTGAAGATAGCTGTTTACCTAGTGTATATCAACATATACAACAGAGAAGTTGTGGATACCCCATCCCTGGAAGTGTTCAAGGCCAGGCTGGATGGGGCTTTGAGTAACCGGGTCTAGTGGGAAGTGTCCCTGCCCACGGCAGGCGGGTTGGAAATAGGTGATCTTTAAGGTCCCTTCCAACTCTAACCACTCTATGATTCTATGATCTTTACTCAACAACCACTGTTTCAGTTTTCAACTCAGACAGGTCAAAACATTTAAACTCAAACATAATCATTCAGAATTACATCTATTACAATTTTGTGAGACAATTTCTGTATTTCATCCCAAATCACCTGCTTGCGCATATATTTCTGCCTTTCACACATAACAGGTCTTGAAAACATGAAATACTGACAGATTGGCATGACATAAAATAAACAAACTTGTCTGGCAGTTACTCAGTTTTATTCACTATTCCTTTTCACAGTATCATCACAAGACATTTCCAAACTTTTCTAAATTACATGTTAGAATTCTAATGATTTAAAATAACCTATTTTATTGAGCGTCTTACAAAACAGGATCTTTGTATATGGATTTTTATATCAACATGTGTCTCCAAAATATGAGAACATAGTATCTGACAGCTGAATCAAGAGAAGATAACAGAGCAAATACTAACCTCAGAAAAGCCTGACTATGACTAGCAACCGCTCTCCAGCAGTAGCTGATACCACATGCTCCAAAGATAGACACTGCAAATCCAAACAGTAGGCAGTTACAGAATAACCTCCTTCGGAGAAGTCTCTTTTCAACTTCATTAATTCAAGTGTGACTGACCATATTCCTTCCGTAATATGAATCTACCTGTAGAGCTAGGAACATCTATGAAGTTCCAGTACAGATCAATTTATAAAAGAAGTTGACATTTACAAGCCATTTAAACTGTGTATTAAATACCCTCTTTCCTTGATAACTCATTCAAGTTTCCTTGTTTTCGCATATGTCTCAAACTACTAGACTTCAAAGTCGCTCATTCTAAACAGCTTTGTAAGGGTTTCAGTACCACGACTTTTCAAGAGTACCCTAATTTTGCAAGGAGGCTCGCCACTTTCATGAACAGAATCTCGCCAAATTCAGACTGTCTTATTATGAAAAGAAAACCATGACAACAGTTTGTACTCTTGCTTTATTATTACATCCGGCCTGGTCACTATTGGAAATTCAATCTATCACCGTTGCTAGGAGCCTGTTGCTAGGCAACCTAAAAGGGTTATGCAGCGCTTTCAGGCTGAGAAGCGGTTGAAAACACCGCAGGCTTCCTCCTATGGCTCCAGTCAGTTTATTTAAATAGATTAACATTTTCCTCAGTCAACCCCCAACTGCAGGCATACCCTTAAAAAAAGTTACAATGACAGACTTGAACAATGTAAACAAACAGAAAAATTACACAAAAGCCATATATCTGATCTGTACTGTGTGCTATGGCAAAGTAAAGAGCAATATTTTCTCTAATTCATTATTTAAGTTAGGAAAGTTAAAATCCGTAAACTTCAAAACCCTTTGAAGTTTAATGTTCAACAGCCAGTATAATGGAGTTGCAGAACATGCTCTGCACAGATATTTTATAGTAAACTTAGACAGAACAATACATGAAGTTTCATACTCCAGATCATAAAGCGGGGACTTAAAAAAAAAAAAAGCCCTAAAAATAACTTTGCAATGGCAGTTCTTATGGCAGTACTTAGTACTTATTCTCTACATCAAAAGATGTCCAACAGGCCTCTAATTTGGTTCTAGGCCTCTGCAGTCAAACTGAGTTCTACCTTTGCATGGCTTTGTCACCTTTACAGACTATGCAAACCATATTAGACATCTATATACATCACTGCAGATTAATTTCCTTCCACAATACTTTTGCAAATCTGCTGGAGAATGGCTAACAAATGACATGCAGAAGAGCTGAATACTATGGCTTTTCTCCACTCTAATAATCTGAGACTGTTCCAACCTGCACCAAAGAACAAGTTGTTCTACAGCACCAGAATGAAGAAAGCCACGTTTCCTCCAGCTTGGTCCTTTAAATGGATCCATACTAGAACATGCTAGTACAGGTTGTGAGTGTTTGCTGACTGACTCAACAGGATGCTGGGAGTGTAAAATGAGTTGCAACTGCCTTTTCTTCAGTGATAGTACACATTTTTGCTTACCTTGCCTAACTAATTAATTTATTGGTATCTGTTTTTCTGATGCCTCTTTTGAAAAAGATGGATAGCCATAACAGGAAAAAAAAAAAGTTTCCTTAAGAGTACAAAGCTAAGAAAGAAACACACTGTCCTAAAAGATATTGAAAATGCTAAGATTAATTGTCTATACAATAACCACAACAGCCAGTACCATAAAATGGATTCCAGATGTCAGACGAGGTAAGGTGAGCGTTTGTCCTTCCCAAAACGCTTAATACTACTCAGTGGCAGAGATTTTCTAGAGGAACCTTGAAAACAACAGCAAATATGAAGACTGTTCTGAAGACAAAAAAAAAAAAATCTCAGAGGGCTGGAGTAAGACAGCAAACATCATCAGAATGCATTCATTAATACAAAATCTTCTAACTAGAACTTTGCTTCTCGTCCAGAATTTGTAAGCTTGCAGAATCTTTTCCTAAAGCAAAGCCAAACTTCTCATCTATGTTAGGATAAGACTCAAACCACAAAGAAGTTGCCTTATCCCTTATACCTGGGAGATTTAGCCTGTTGGCAGCCACTACTCTGCTACAGTCCACATGCAAATATCAAACACATTCCATCAATCTCTACAGCCAAAACCCTAAACCTAAAGGCTTACTGAGTATGATCACCATTGCTAATTTACTTTTTATAATTTTATAAAGAAAAGATCACTGTAATGTTAAGTTACCCTAGTGGCCATGACCTCAAAGATGATCGGCAGTTTGGAAAACATCAACAGAGGCATAGCTAGAACAATCTAAACATGTTGTGCTGTAAAACTACATACTGGTTTGCAACTAAAAACCAAGTATTTATTTTCTGAACTCGTTTTTACAGTCAACATTTTGATAGAACTTGGTAAGTGCTTCTGTGTTTTTCAAGAATTTATTAGAGACAGGAAGGACTTTGACAAAGAGAGCAGAGATCCAAAGCTATGTCCCGCTACCTTTTTTCTTTAAATGACCTTTCATAAGTATGATATTCCCTTCAATGTCACTGAAGCAAATGAAGCTTGCAGGCATCAATGTTTTGTTTACACAAAACAGAATAGGGCCTTGATTTGTTAATTCTAATGAGACACGCTTGTTGTCTTCATTGACAGCTCAATAAAAGAAGTTTGACCAGAACCGGGCCAAAATAAGCTTAAGGCCTAGTCTAGCATTCCTCTTATCCTTTATTGTAGAACATATCTCACCTGCAGGACTAGCCATTTAAGGAAGCTGTGCAAGCTGTATGTTCCCTCAGTAAGTAGCAAATTAGCTCTAGGAGACAGTTACACATTACCAAGCTGATTTAAGAAGTTAATGTTGTCTCCTATAACTCTAGAACCCCTATTCTTAGGATATAATTCACTACCACCACAATTTTACCAGAGAAAATGCACACAGAACTGTTATGAAAGGTGGTTTCTGCCTTCAGGAGCAATGCATGGGGGTAAGGATCCTGCAGAAAGTCTTTTCCAGTAGCTTCTTCTAGATGTCAAATCACTTAACGTAGATGGCCTATATTTGGTTCTACATACTCTCTCTATACATAAATAAAAGATATATACACATAGACACTGTCACTCTGCATACACATAAACTGTATTTGCAAATATATAAACATACAGATATCTATACATACAGAACAGCTGCTTCATTCTTATATAATACACATATATGCCACTTAGTTTGGATGGCTGGATGTATATTGTTAGCCATTTCACATTTTTGAAGATTTTCCCATTATACTGTTTTCATTTCATTGTATCTTTAAAAAAAAATTTAAAAATTTCATACACAGTTCCTCTCACCCATAAGCAGTTTCAGAAGATTAAAGTTCTCAGCAATGCTGAGAATAAGATACAGGGAAAAAAAGTTATTTGCCTGTATGTATTTAAATACATACATATTTTATGATACTTAAAATCCAACTACTTCTATACTAAGTTTTAGTAAATGCAGAAATTCCAATAGTAATTTAAATGTGGCATAGCCAAGAAACTTCATTACCAGAAACTGGCAATACCAGGCTTTTAGCTGTGACTCAACTAAACTGCCAAATTCCTCTGGAGATACTGTTTAACAATGCATAAATTGCTCACATAATCATCTTCCACATTCAGACTACTGACATCATACCCTCAGATCAGTAAACACACCACTAGCTGAAGCTATAATTTTCTCCCAAACTGCTTTCCTACGAATTTCTTAAGGTGTTTAGCCCTAAAGTCAATGATTGAGAAACTGTTGTTCCTGTATCCCCAACACTCCCACAGCTAATACAGAAGCAACATTAAGGAGAAGTGGAAGCCAAAGAAAAGAACAAAGGCAGGATAAGTAACTGTAAAAGGCCAAGTACCTGAGAGAGTGATCAGGAGAAGAGATGTAAAGTATATATAGAGGAACAGCCATTAGCTGAGACACAAATGAAAGCTAGTAGTGAATAGCTGGAATTAATGCATATAAATTAAGGGTTCTCAGCTTTCTGAAAATCTCACCTTTCCTGCTTTAAAGCTAAAAAGAAGCAAAAACGCTTTTAAAGACACTGTCCATATACCCTCAGAATGATTGTAAAACTGGTGCCATGTACACAAGAAAAAAGCAGACACATTCACGGCACAAGTTTGATTACCCCTAATATAGAGAAATTTCACTTAAAAATAAACAAGACTAGATACGTTTCAGTAAATTGTTTATAATGCTTACTGAGACATAATACATTCTTAATATCTTAATTTATAAAAACTACATTCTTTTGTTCAATCATATCATTTACCACTTGCAATAGTATTAAAATTTTCAGGACCACCAGAGCTACAAATTTCATATTCAGAAATATCAGACTTCGGAGTACATAAGACTAAGTGCTACAGGAACAGTGACCACAGAGAAATCAAAACTATGCTCTTTTCACTTTGTATATACATGGGGCTGTAAAAATAACGTATTTGTATCTGTTACTAAAAACTTTGGCAAAATTTAAGTTACAACAGTTTTTCAATATTATAATAAATTATATGAAAGGAGAGAGTATTCTTTTCACATCTCCAAACATAAAAGGGTGGCCTTAAATAAGACTTGTATATTCTATAAATGATCAATAACAAAGAAAGCTAATTTTAATTTGCTATAGTTCCACTGAAAACTTGAATTTGTTATTAGTGAAAGTCATAGTCTAAGTTATCAACGTAATAATGTTATTAAAATAATATACTCTGATATGAAACAAAAATGATGACTGTAAATGATAGGAAAAAATCTTTATACCTCTGTGTATGGATAATGCACTCAAATATAAAAACATAGATTAAAATTTATCACATATAAGGGATATAAAAGATTATGAACATGTATATGACTATATTAATATAAAGGATTGGGAGAATCTAGAACAGCTCTTAAAGAAACTTGGATCTCTAAACACACATAACTTCTCATCCCATTATAGAAGAGTTCCAAACTGAAACACAATTACCCAGTTCGAACATTTCAAATCCTAAAGCTCATTTTTTCCTGAACTAAGCAAAACTGAGTTAGTACCTTAAAGCTGACCAATACGGTTAGGCTTACTTAAATATTTGAAAACTAATGTGAATGAACTGCTCAAAACTTTGACCAAGGAACAACTATGTGTGGAAAGAAGTGTAGAAAATTATGGCAGTAAACAATATAATAATCGATGATACCTTGTAATTAGTCACATAATTTTTTCAAAAGTTAGCCTCTAATTGCCTTGGAGGATTGCACGTACATTTTCCAGGACAGATTCTGAAAAACCCAAGCAAGCACCAGCAGTTCCTCAGTCAGCCCTACCAGGTGTGGGAGCTTGCCTTTGTCATTTTACAAAGGTGGCAGGTATCAATAGGCTCTGCAGAAAATCTTGTCAAGGTGTCAAGTGGGCACATTTTTATAAGTTCAAAGTGATTAAAAAAACCCAACAAAACCCAAGAAAAATACCACCCACAAAAAAAACCCCACCAACAACAAACCAAACCAAAACTAAAAAAACGCACCACAAAAACCCCAAATAACTCAAGATCTTACTCTAGGATATCCTCAGGGCTTCCCACTCCTCAATATGACTTTTTTTCCCACCAAAGTCTGGAGATTTACCTATTCTCAGGTTGCTAGTAAAAGAAAGATTCTGAACTTCTCACTACATGTTCTTTTCAATTACATAAAATTGGCTAGAAGAATGTTCCTCAGAATATATTTTTTAAGTGTCAATTTTGCATACGGTAACTTGAAGCAGGCTAAAGCACCCTGAGAGAAAGCTAGTGATTAGCAAATAAGAAAGCAAAGTGGCTGCTGGCAAAGAATCATGCAGTTCCTGGAAGCGGAGATCAGTACCTGTAGGCCATCCCTATAACCCAGACGGATATATATGTCAGCAATGTGTGATGCTTAGCAGCCATGTCACACCCCACTATCTCAGGTAAACTGTTAAATATTAAACCACATGCAAGCCAGGCATCCAAAAGGAACCAAAAAAAAAAAAAAAACCACAACCAACAGTGAATACTGAACTGCAGACCTTAGTTACTAAAAACGATTGCCAAAAATTAGTGAAAATATAATTATAATTACAAAATATACACAAACAGGTGTCACTGCCATCAACAATAATATAAATAAGGCAGCAAAAAAAGGATCAAACCATAAACTGCAAGGGAAGAAAAAAATGCTGACATAAAGGAAGATTCAAAGAGTAGTATATACTTTAATTTCATGTCTAGGAAAAAAGAAAGAAAAAGAAAGAAAACTTTCAAACAAGTATTCACAGAGAAATTACAAAGTTGGGTACACATTTAGAAAAAGCTACTGTATTTTAAAATACTGCTTTATGTCCCCAAAATATCTTTCATCCTCATGGTCTGAATTTTAAGTATCTCCTTAAAAATCTACTGCTTTGCTTTGTATCCATACATTAAAAAGTACAGTAATTGTAAAATTAAATTATGTTTTCCTAATACTGTATTGAAGTTTGCTCAAAAGGAAATCAATCTCATTCTCCTTTGGAAAAAAAAAATGAAAAAAAAACAAAGACAGATGGCAGCTGGTGATAAAAGTATCCGTGTCCCTTGCCATGTGAGTATAGTTGTATGAGGCGACTAATATTTCACCGTGTTTACCATGTTCTTTTTTTTTTTTTAAAAAAAATATACATTCAAGTTAAGAGCAAATATAGAGACAGCAATTCTACAGAAACATACAAAAAAATGTATGTTGGAAGCAACGACAACGAAATACTGTCACTGTAAGAATATTATTTTACCGAACAAGCTTGAAATTCAGTATCACACTGGACAACATTTAAGATATTAATTTTAACATTATTTCCTTCCTCGTGTGACTTTTCCCAGTATCTTCTCTCTCACAAGCACATATTTATTCACAAGACATTGTTATTACCATAAATGTTTCAAAAATAAAGCTTGATTTTGGTGTCTCATGAAATGATAAATATTTTTGATGTAAAAATATACACAAATTCATATACACAGAAATAAACAAAAAACCTCCATAAGCCAAACATGCCAAAAAACTTCCACATGGCTTTTTGTCCACCTTGCAGTAAAAGACACTCAGATCCAAACACTGCGTTTTGTTCTGCTTTTCCAACCTAACTACTCAGCATCTTAAAACATAGTGATTTGAACAAGTCTCAGTTTATATTTCCTGGATAGATAACAATATTTTTCTTTTTCTTCCATGTGTGACTTAAAACCAACCACTTCAACGTTTGTTTTTAGATTACAGGCGTATGTTTATAAACAATATTTAAAATTATTAAATCTTCCTTATATAATCACTGCACTTGTCTCAGAGAAACAGTTCTCTAAGCTCTTAGCTAAGACTGACTCTAGAAAGCACGTGAAAACACGAAATTGTGGAAAACAAACGGGCATAATGGTTCTTATTTGCTAGGATTATCTAGCATGGCTTTTTGCACTCAAAAGAAAACCCACTGAGATAGAAAAAGTAAGATATAGAGTGTAAAACCCAAATGAATTAATGAATACTGAACAACATAGGCACATAGAAATAAAAAAAAAATATTAGGGAAATTCATTAATTATAAAAATCATAGAATCTTCATGGATGGAAAGGACCTTTGAGATCATCGAGTCCAACCATACACACACACACAAAAAAAACCCTACAATCTCTGCCAGCAGAGCATGCCCTGAAGTGCCAAATCTAGACGTTTCTTAAATACCTCTAGGGATGGTGACTCAATCACCTCCCTGGGCAGGCTGTTCCAGTGCCTGACCACTCTCTCAGTAAAGTAACTCTTCCTAATATCCAATCTAAACCTCCCCTGCCGCAGCTTCAGACCATTTCCTCTGCTCCTGTCATTATTCACCTGGGAGAAGACGCCAACACCCCCCTCTCTACAGCCTCCTTTCAGGTAGTTGTAGAGGGCAAGGAGGTCTCCCCTCAGCCTCCTCTTCTCCAAGCTAAACATGCCCAGCTCCCTCAGCCTCTCCTCATATGACCTGGTCTCCAGACCCCTCACCAGCCTGGTAGCTCTCCTCTGGACACGCTCCAGCACCTCAATGTCCCTCTTGTACAGAGGGGCCCAGAACTGAACACAGGACTCGAGGTGAGGCCTCACCTGTGCCGAGTACAGAGGCACGATCACTTCCCTGCTCCTGCTGGCCACGCTATTCCTGAGACAAGCCAGAATGCTGTTGGCCTTCTTGGCCACCTGGGCACACTGCTGGCTCATGTTAATGACCAGGTTCTTTTCTGCTGGGCAGCTTTCCAGCCACTCTGCCCCAAGCCTGTAGCGCGGCTTGGGGTTGTTGTGACCGAAATGCAGGACCTGGCACTTGGCCTTATTAAACCTCATACCGTTGGCCATGGCCCATCGATCCAGCCTGTCCAGGTCCCTCTGTAGAGCCTTCCCACCCTCAAGCAGATCAACACTCCCACCTAGCTTGGTGTCATCTGCAAACTTACTGAGGGTGCACTCACTCCCCTCATCCAGATCATCGATAAAGATATTGAGCAAAACTGGCCCCAAAACTGAGCCCTGAGGGACACCACTGGTGACCGGCCGCCAAGAGGATTTCACCCCATTAATCACAACTCTCTGGGCACGGCCATCCAGCCAGTTTTTAACCCAGCGAAGAGTACGCTTGTCTATGCCATGATTCGCCAGCTTCTCCAGGAGAATGCTGTGGGGGACGGTGTCAAAGGCCTCACCAAAGTCCAGACAGACAACGTCCACAGCCTTCCCCGCATCCAGAAGGCAGGTCACGTGGTCATAGAAAGAGATCAGGTTGGTTAAGCAGGACTTCCCCTTCCTAAACCCATGCTGCCTGGCCCTGATCCCTTGGCTGCCCTGCACTTGCCGTGAGAGCTCACTCAAGACGATCCTCTCCATCATCTTTCCTGGTAGCGAGGTCAGGCTGACAGCCCTGTAGTCCCCCGGATCCTCCTTCCGACCCTTCTTGTAGATGGGCATCATATTAGCCACCCTCCAGTCATCTGGTACCTGCCCTGTTGACCAAGATTGTTGATAAATGATGGAGAGAGGCTTGGTGAGCTCTCCCACCAGCTCCCCGAGTACTCTTGGGTGAATCCCATCCAGCCCCATGGACTTATGTGCATCTGGGTGCAGAAGCAGATCATTGACTACTTCCTCCTGGATTATGGGTGGGTTGTACTGCTCTCCATCCTTATCTTCCAGCACAGGAGGCTGAACACCCTGGGGATAGCTGGTGTGACTACTGAAGACGGAGGCAAAGAAGGCATTAAGCATCTCAGCCTTCTCCTCATCCTTGGTTGCAAAACCAAAACAATGTCATTAATCAAGCTAGTACTGTACAACAGTGAACAGCTAACAAATCTGTGTTTACAGCACTTGTACTTATAATACAAATGGAATATCAAGAATTCCACAATTGGATCCAAATCCCATGTTTGTTTGTTTGTTTTCTGGCCGCTAAGGTTATAGAACATTCCTAAGAGAAATTTTCATATTATCTGACAAAAAGCTTGATGCTCAGGTAATATAAATGCTACTACTTTCAAAAGTTGGTTTTATGAAAGGTAATATTAACTAATTTTTATTATTCTTTAATAAGATCTGTTTTATTAGGCTCTGTCCTACTGCACATAGAGAGAATCTGAAAACTATTCAAATATAAAGAACATTCAGTGACAATATTTATTAAAAGTACATGTCATGAACAGCAGATATTGAATTTGAATTCTAAGTTTTAAAATAAAGACATAAGACCATGTAACTTACATCATTTCATTGTTAATCATAATAGCCAAGAAACAGTAAAATAACATTATCAAATAGATATCGTTAGCTATCTCATGCGTAACATGGGAACATAAAAAATCTAAACCGTGACACATAAAATACCAACACTGAATACTACTTATCTAACTTTTGAGATATGCTACAGATTATTCGATTTGTTTTTCTTATTGAAGCCCTTTGTTTTGCTCAGCAAGATTTACATCACTTCAATTTTCTTGGTATATTTAAATTACTGACTTGCAAAAGTCAGAGATGTAACCTTACTTCACATGACAGTCTTAAAGACAAGCACAGTAGAATAGATGTACTTGATATATTATGGTGTTAGACCTTTTAGGACGTTTCGAGTTTCACTATGCATTCAAGTTATTTAGTTCAACCAGAAAAAGGATTTTTCCCAAGAAAAAATGCACTGCAAACACTTACTTCTCTCTTCCACTGAAATACTGAAATTCTGAAATTTGAGGGAGGCAAGTTTAACAACTTACAAATAAAGTCAAAATGCAGATTCTGAATAATGTATTTGCTTGCTTATGCCTTAATCATTGAATTCGATTCAGCTAACAATGAAACATCTGCATTTAAATAAAGGGATTGCTTTCTACTACTGCCTTGATTATCGAGACTATATTTATCTCAATTAGTAATGTGTCCCTATGTCTTTGCTTATCCCTCAAGCAGTGTTGAACAAGAGTAAGAATACATTAATTCTGCTGTGGACTTCAGCGTCTCTGTGCCCCACAATGATTAAACCCCAGCCAAAACAAACAAACGCAAAAAACCCAAATAAAACCACTTCAATCAATAGGAGCATTGATTCCAAAACTACCAATAGTAGTCACTGCCATACACGATTCCTTAGACCATTGCTCTTCACCTCCATCATTGCTATTCATTTTACATTTGCAGCTATATGATAAAGCAAACATTTTTTCTAAACAAACACCTCTTTACAGACACTCAGAAATGATCACCCTCACTTCCCAAATCCTTTTTTGGACACAATCCAGTTCTTATTGAAATTAACAGGAATACAGATGAGTTATAGGAAAATATCTTAGATATCCTCATCACAAAAAAACCCTCTTCAGATTCCTAGCAATCAAATTTGTTGAATAACTCTTACAAATCACCAGGCCGTTAGTCATATATAGAAAATTTCATCAACACCCTTGAACTGGTCTCAACAAAGCAAGGAAACTCTGCAATTTATTTTAAAATTTTAAATAATTTCCACTTAAAAATTCTTCTGTTTTTCCTCTTTTTCTTTATTTTCCTCTTTCACTGCAGTAAAAGGATTAAGAACTGCAGATTAAGACCCTAAAAAATACACACAAATAAAATTCCACAGAAATCAACAACTGGGGTTTGGTTTTGCCATGTATTCAACCAAGGTCTTTCCTTCTTGTTTTTTTAAATCCCTTTGTTCATAGTTGCCTTTTCCTGAAGACACATAACAAATCTGTTTTCCTTCTATTGCAGTTTTCTCTACTGATAGTATTTTTGCCTCTGCAGGGCTCCTGCAAAAATTCTCAAGGTTCCATTGTAAAATATTTTATAAGTAAATGCATGAAATCCAGTCTATGTCCAGTCCAAAATTTGTGAAATCCAAAGAATACAGAGTTGGACCAAAGTAACGTAACTGTAGCAATGCACTGAAGGAAAAAGGAACACAAGAGTTCTCTGTTGTTAGGGAGAATACCTCTTGGGCACCCAAATTACGTCTTCGTCATATATATCAAGACAACTGTTTTGTGACTTTAGCTCTAGATACTATCCCTCCTCTTTTACTTCTGGAGATGAAGATTCAATTGCAGTCCTAAGAAATGGAACTGGTCAACAAGAAAAAGACGACAAACTAGATCACAGTCTAGGAACTTCTGCTGTAGAGCAAGAATCACAAGTAAAACCATAGTATAGCTCAGGCTGCCAGGGATTTCAGGAGCTCTCAAGTCCAACTTCCTTCCCAAAGCAGCCACAGACTTGACATCAGACCAGCTCCTCAGGGCCTGAAAACTTCCAAGGACAGAGATGGCAAAACCTAGCTTGGCCCCATTTCCCTCATGGGGAAATGATTTTCCTTATCTCCAGTCTAAACCTCTCATTTCAACTTATGAACACTGCCTCTCATCCTTCCACCACGCATTGCTGTGAAAAGCCTGGCTCCAACTTCTTGATGACCTCCTTGCAGGTATTAGGAGACGCTGCTGTTAGGACCTCTAAAACTATCTCTTCTCTAGACTGAACAAGCCCGGGTCCCTCAGTGCCTCCTAGCAGATGTATCTGCTCCAGCTCCTGACTGTTTTAGTGGCCCTCTGCTGAACTTACTCCAGTTTACCAATGTCTTTCCCATAATGGCGGGTCGGTGACGGCAAAACTAGACATAGACATAGCTATTGCCTAACAAGTGCAGAGAAGGGTAAGAGAATAATTTTCCTCAATTTCCTGCCTATACCCTGTTCACATAGCCCAAGGGACACTGTCGATCTTCCCTACTACCAAGGCACACTGCTGGCTCATGTTCAGCTCACTGCCCATCGAGACCCCAGGTCCTCCTCCACAGCACTGCTTCCCAATCACTCTGTGCCTAGCCCGTGGGCTCTGTGAAGACCTAGACAGCTGCACAGGACTGGTATTCCTCTCCCTTTTGGCCAGTATAATACCGTAGCAGTAGCTTAAAAGAGAATCTTTTTTTCAGTGATCACTTTTGCACTAGATTTCACCAAGTAGCACAAAAATACCATGTTCATAGCAGATATCTATACATTTGTTCAAGAAAAGATGCACTTTCTGACACTGTGAAGGACAGTTAACAGGCTATTTGAGAAAATACACTTAATGTGACATGGTAACAGTCAGTGATGTGAAAACCACCAGTTTTACCCATTGCCATAACACAAGTAACTCCATTCGACAAGGTTAGACCACCTACGTTAAAAAATGATGCCCTGCTAGATGATTCTTACTCCTATGAAATTATCTGCCACATTTCTTTCGTTCTTTGAGGGAAAAAAAAAATAAATCAAAAAACAGGACCCCATATAGTACTGAGTGCCCTAGGCATCTTGCGTTCCTTTGGTTTTATGGCAAACTTAATTATTTCCATACTAGCAGGTTAAACGCTGTAACTAGAGTATGTAAAAAGCTTTTGAAACAGTACATGAAAGACTGAAGTACTTCATGTAGAATAAACATATATTTAAAAAACAAAATATAAATATATATTAGTGGGAGTTCAGAAGCATACCTATACAATAAAGTTACATTTGTGACCAGGCAGCTTGGTTTATGGAGATAACATGGCTAATTTTATTAGAGGATTTAACATACTATCAATCAAGATCTCAGTCCCCACTATTAACACCCAATTACATCTTCAAGCCATTTCTAATGGCCAAACACTACTATGTTGCCCTTCCTATAAAACAAACTTTGGAACAAGTACTTTAGCATTTCTGATCAAGACTTCACCACAACCACCACCTTCCTTTATCATAGATGACCAAAACATAACTTCCAATTTCCTATCTTCCAGATACACCTGTTTTTCTGCCTTGGACATTATACCTTTTCCCATATTATAAAATGTAGGAAGAAAATCTTACACTTTATTAAAAACATTATTTTCAGTACACTGCTGGCTCCAGTGAATTATTTTCAGTGAACTGCTGGCTCCAGGTTAACATTATTTCAGTAGGTTACAGATAGTGAGCCTGTTGATGTTGAGCTTTCAAGAAATTCAGCTGTATCTGAAGAGTAACCATCCTTGGATGATAACATATAACCAACACCACAACTATGCTGACACAAGAGCTTTTGAATACCCCAAACTTATGACTGTGCTGAGGACATAAACCAGTCAGAGCTACTGAGATTTACAGAACTGAGCTGTTCCAAGTCCCAACCATACAACGTAGTATGTCATCCTGAAATCAACCAGTGGGAAACCTTAAAAAGCAGTCTTCCACATGCAAATTAATCCTAAACTTCCCTTTATCTCAGTTGCCTGAAATATGTTTGTGATACACAACTTGTGACGAGGCCACATGAAGAATGTATCTTCATTAGGTCATGAAAGTTGTTCACTGCACTGAAGTCATGATTCTGTGTCTAGCTCTTCCCTCAAGTCAAGAAATGACAGTTTCTTCAGAATTCAATCAGGAGAAATACACACTTAAGTAAGAACAGTGAAGATACTGAACACTTTCAAGCCCCATTAAAGACAGGAAACTTGACTCAGTGGCTCATATCAGGATCATGGCAGGTAATTTTAGTCTCTGAAATTTAAATGTTAGTAAGACCTGCTGCCCCAAACAACTATTGATATAAGATGGTAACTGAAATCTGAATATCCCAGGCTGCACAAGTTCATACGGTTATACTGTTTGACTACTGACCATCCGGATGACCCGAAACAACAGCATTAAAACACCCACAGCAAATAACTGCAACTGAACCAGCATACAAACATAACCTTTACAATACCGGGAGAAGCTCTGTTCCATAAACCAGAGTCACTACTTGCATGATAAATTACGCTATTGCTTTGTAGGACCACTTCTAATTCTCAGTCTATGGCAAATAAATGTTCCCTTCATTTGACATAAGTTTGCTACTGAAGTGTACTTCAGTCACAAAACCCTAATTCTGTGAACCACCCTGAGGTTTGGAAAACCCTAAGCCTCTCTCACCTCCACATAACTACAGACCCCGTGCACTAAAACCTCTACAAATTTACCTGCCCACTATTGTTCCCTGAAATACCCCATCAGCACTATGCTCCTTACAGTAGTAGAAAGGAGTTGCAGAGAGTTGGAGAAAAACAGAGCAACTCCGGACAACCTTCAGTCAGAAAGCACCTGGAAAGAGACAATACCATGGAGAGTTGTGCATTCATCTTAGCTCATTGACACTTTCCTCACTTCAAAACCTAAAGCACAAAAAGACTTCCACAAAACAAGGGAATGGAGACATATTTCTTGCTATATATATATACTTCCGTTCTAAAGCTAAGCAAGTTCCACTGCCTAAAAAAACCGTAAGGATGGTATAGCTCACAGAAGGACTTCCATGCCTTTCAGAAAGTCCAAAGAATAACCTTCCTAGAAGTCAGCAGGAATTGCTATTACTATTACACAGAATCAACTCTGAGGTGTTAAAAACATACTGGATTTTACATTTTTCCATTTACTAAATCTGACAGAAAACAATAAAATGAATGCAAGAGTTATTTGTCATCTCATGCAAATTGCAACTCAGTTGAAGTGATTTAACACAGAATGGAACAAATAAAATAGGAGTGAACTACACACCAAGCAGAAACCTGCATGTTGCCGTGACCTTAGCTACCACATGGTCAACAGATGAGAATATCAATTTCACCTCATGGCTAAGGGTTAATTTGATCAGTCAGCTACTAGGCTGGTAGTTCAACTGCTTCTCACTAGCGAAGGCTAATATAACTTTGAATACAGCCAGACCTTTTCTGCAGAAGTAATCTAGATAGTGTTCATAAATCACATGTTAATTTTATAAATGGCTGTAATGGTCTGTAGAGTTATAGATACTTAGTTAAATATTGACTTTCTGTAACTTTACTAACCATAAAATGTGTATGATCTGATAATTAAATTATTTTAGATTTTTTAATCATAAATTGAGTAAATTTATTTTTTAAATGGTGATTATAGAACAACTCTTTTCCTAAAAAACACTTTGACAAGTAAGCATGAGTTTTTAATTAAGGCAAGTAGTTTTAAGGCAAGTTTGTTTTTTTTCTTTACTGTATCTTTCCAAATTCTCCAAGAGACCTAAAGCAATTAACATTCAATCCCTATAATTAACATGGCATGTAAAAACTTAACTAGTATTTCTAGCATATAATCCTTTGTGTACAGCCACATGTGCTTCCACATGTGGAGTAGGAAATATTCTTCGGTCACTAAATCTGTAACTCTGTTGTCTCTCCTGCTTATATCAAGCTACAGAACAACAAAGAGGTAAGGATCAGCACGCATCTTATTGGAAAAAAAGCAGTTAGGGCTCTAGATGGAGAATTCTGAAAGTTTTCTGCAACAGTTAAAGGTGAATCTTCACATTTACGAGACATTTAACATAAAACAGAAATCCTGACCCTCACCACTTCTTCAAATGGCAAAAGAACTACAATTGTTTTCTTATTTTTGTTTTCATTTACCTGTAATGAGTAGACTTAGTACTCCTTAGTAAATACTAGTTACTTTTTCTAGTTCAACTGATCTAAGACTTGCATTGTCAAACTGCACTCTCAGCTGTTCACAGTGCAGAACGCTACCCAGAGATAAGGAAGAAAAAGCTCAGGTAATAGCATCTCATTTTGTTTAGACAAGGCTACACAGACCAACAGCAAGTTCTGTAAATGCTCTGTGGATAATGCGTAACAGGTCACACCGAAAGACATCAGCTCAGATTCACAAGCCCGGTCACCTAATCCACTAGCAAGTAAACCCTTCAGATAGCCTACAAACATCCAGTATCATTGGCAGACTGCTTTCCCTTTTCCACCCTGGATTAGGTACCTTTGCAGGGGGAGAAAAAATCAGACCACAGGCACTTCAGAAACAATGTACAATACATCACCTGAAAATTCAGCAGACATGAACTAACTCATTGGAGCTAAAAATGCACTTACATATTTTCGAATTTTACCTCCACAGAAGCATAATGAATAGCTTCCTATAATCCTAAATAACTGTGTTGTAAGTAGTTCTGGATCAGAATCCTACTACAGTTTTTCAATTCTTTGTAAGGGAAGTGCAGTTAACAACACAGAAAAAGTAATTGGACAAGAAAACAGAACACCTTAACTGCAGTAGAATAAACTGACTCAATGGCACTTACAAACTGACACACCACACCTTTTAACAGGTTTGCTTGTTTCTATTTCTACTTTGCAACGTTGCATGATTTAACTACACCGAGTTTTAGTGTTTAGAAAACATCCCAGACGCAGTATGTAAGAGAAAACACAGACTAATTATTAGGAGGTAATAAAACAGAAAAGAGAACCCATTTACTTGGTAGATAAACAGTAAACACAGCTTTGAGTCATTAGTTGTAATGGCAGCATCCAAAGCCTGAACAAAATCCAAAGAGATGGTTCTTGCCTTAAAGACCTTATAAACTTATTTGAAATGAGACTCCAATAAGAAGAAAATGAAAGAATTAAAGAAATTGTTTACTCAGAGGAGGTCTAAGAAGCTGAGATATACTCAATGTACTGGATCCATGGGTGGACAAAATGACCTTTAAAAATAGTGCTAGATATTTTTTTCCTCTCATTAAAGAATGAACACGTCACAAATGTTACAATTACACTCAAATTTAGTTATTAATACACAATCTTTGGTGTTCCCATAGCATTGTTATGGATGTCATGTAAGAATTTAACCAAGACAGGTTAGAAATAAGCCAAGAATTTACAGAGGAAGTCTGAATTGCTAGAATTTAAACTTCCAATCATCATTAAAATTTGTATTGTAAAACAGTAAGTTCCTTTATTAAATACAACTTACAATATAGTCCAACCACCACCTCTTTATTTTGGGCTACTAAATCTGAAGTTAGGGGACCAAAGACTTACCATAGTGGAACAGGAAAAACAACTAAACATAGTGTGCAAAACCAAGAAATTTAAGGTGTACTATCCCAGCTCCGGTCTGCACCTTTGCGTATGCTTCCAAAGGGAAATTATACTGAAGTAGACATCATTATCCATCCACACGCACAAAAAAGCATTGCCTAATTAATCTCACAGTGTATGGAAAAAACATAGACAGCATTAAACTAAAAGAAGTTACAACAATGAAATTCTAATCTGTCGGGTTCATATATACACATAGAGAAACTTTTGAAATGAAACACAGTGGTATTCACAAATATATAGAGGATACTAATTTCACAGTGGTGGTTTTTTTGTTTTGGGGAGCATTGGGATTTTTTTGGGGTTGGGGGGGGAAGTGTCTTTCTCGAAACTAATGATTGATGGAGAAAGGTATCTATCCTAATCAACTAAAGCTCCTGTCTCTCTTGCAATTCACAAGCAAGCAGGTAAGTTTCAACCTCAGTTTCATCCAGGAAGAGTTTCATCGAGAAAGAAAAATATCTATATACAGCAATACATTTTTTTAAAAAGAACTCAGCTATAAATGAACAATTTACATAAAATAGAAATATAGACTTATAAACAAAAAATGTAACATACAAGAAACATCACTCCAAAATGTATGCATGTATCAGGTAAGTTCATCTGTTTTTTTAGATGAGCAATAATTTACTTCATTAAGTATAAACTCTTTCAGTTATATGCTATCCAGACATAATTTACATATATCTATTTGGTCTCTTTCAATGAACAGAAACTGTATTTTAAGTGTGTGTATGTGTGTATACACACATAGACGTACTCAGATACAGACTAGACAATTTGTTCCATGATTTTTAGCATAATATTACCAAAATACTAAGTGTGCTATACTGCGATGCACAGAAAAAAGTAGAAAACTTTCAGCAAGATTTATTTAAATCCCATATACACTATCAGTGTACTTCAATGAAAGAATTTTTAGGATTTCCTATCCTTTTTGTATTTCAAATAGCATAGCACCCTCTGGTGCATCTACTAGAAAGAAAATAACTAAGAATAAACAGCAGTCATTGTTATAAAAAAGACAATGTTAAAAAAAAATAAAAGGAAAAAAGGAACCCTTAGAAACAAAAAATGCCCAGGAATCATTAGAAATTAAATTTCAATTTCATGCTTTCATATTAAAATCTAATTGAGAAAAATTATAACTATTAAAATAATAAAAGAAAAAGAAAGAAAACTGCAGGTGTGCTACTACAGAAGAGTTCCAGAAAAAAAAGACGGGAGAAGTCTGAAAATAACACTGTTTTCTTAATGATAGGTCATTTTTATTAAAAAAATATTCTTAAGTGAAATATCCTTTAAGAAAAAAAAGTAAAGTAATTCAGTGAAACAAAATGTTACATGAAGCAATATATCTGCTCTTGGTCTTGCAAGAATGAAAACGAGTAGGGCTACAGCTATCCACACAGTCATAAACTGATAAATTTCACACCTCCTTTTAAAGTCCAACGAGAAAAGAATTAAATAATAACATGATTGTACTATATGGAACACTTCAAACTCTGATATGACATGTTAATTATTAAAAACCACCTAGTCACTGGGAAAATAATTTCTTACAAAAGTACATTTTGCTAATCACAAAAGGACAGATCACCACCTGCTTCAGTCAGCTTTTGTAAACCTCTGGAAGTCTCAACACAATGCACAAGAAATGAAAGTGACACCTGTTTAAATCAGCCATCTGTCCTTAACAAACTAGATTTGGACAAATCAGTACATGTACTGCTCTTTAAATTTCCAAAATACAGGTATACGTAGCATGTGTGAGAAAAGAGAAGTGTTGTTACGATTGACAACCAACTTTACTAGAAATACGTAAATAATAAAGTTGTGGCTAACAGAAAAACATAATCCTTAACATTAGCGTATTCATTTTAAAAGCCTCATTAATTTTTCAGCCCTCCTTCTTAGTAAAAAAATAAGTAGATTCATTCATAATTTTAAAACATACCGCTTTTGGTATTCTCATACACTCATTTGACAAAGAGTTTGATTTTGTAACGGAATTCCATACAAGGACACTACAGTACCATTGAAAGTTTCTTTTTCATTCGGTCTGTATTTGCGATGCATTCACAACACATTGTTTCAACTGAAAATAATTTTTTAAAAGGACTTTAAGAGTCATACATCTTACATTTTTAGAAGCCTATTCATTATTTAAGTATCCCCCATGACGATGCCTGCAGCTGGTAAGCTTTTGGAGACTGCAGGTAAAAATTCAACTAATATGGAATATTTTAAGAGGGAAGGAAGCCTTTCATAAGAGGACATAGTAATGCATGAAAGCCAGAAACACCAGCTAGAACACCAAAAGGAACCACGGTGATAAAAGACTATTGCCTTTTAGACGCTTGCTTACGTTTCAAGATAAGAAGAGAGGAAAACAGTAACAGCATTCCCTCTCAATTTAAAGTTTAGTAAATGAAAAGAAACAGCAACATTCATTTCTGTAGACAGTTTCATGATTAACAAACCACTGTATCAGGCAGGAACAAGAAATGGGATAGCACTAACAAAGCCAAACCTAATTATCAAATAAAGCACCCTGACTTTAAACTCTTTAACAGCATTGTACCTTTGATTCCCATTTCATTTACCTAAGCTACATTACTGAAAGGCTAGCATAATGTAGGTTAACTCACTAACAACACAACAGAGCATATGATCCAGATAGGCTCATTAGGATATGCTGAAACACAATTAGATAGTTACACACTCTAAGTCCTGAAAACCAATGAATAAAAAAAAAAAAATAAAAATCACACGCCACCTCATTTTCAAACACTGGTTAGCACCACAAACACCAACTATTTTGACAGCTGCAGGCATTAGAGAATCAGAATACATAATACAGATCTCATCTGTGATCATTACAGTATTTCAGCGAGAATAAGGAGTCAATACTTTTCTCAATGAAGTTCATAATATTAAAAGAGGTCACCACAGCTGCACTATTATTTTCCAAATTGCAGTCATTGCCTAAAGAAAATGTGGCTAATAGTACTAAAAAGGTATTTGTTTTTAGAAAAAAATATGTACTTTTAATCTGATTTTTAAGAAACATCTGTACATCTCCTCACAGAGTTAAAACAGAAAGTTTGTCTCACAGCCGATGCACGCACCTTCCTTTGCTACCAGGGATCCGAATACGTGTTCTGTAGAGTGATTTCAATGCCCAGGAAGGACTCCATCCCACATAGTACTCTGTCCGGCTCTAAGAAAGCTACTCAAAACCAGCATGGTGCAGAACTGACATATCCTCTTTTCAGCAACAGTAGATGCCAGGAATGATTTCATAACCAATGAATTACATAAACTCCCCAATAAAACTAATAAACAATACATTAAGATTTAAATGTGCCATATAACTGATACAGTATGGTAACTCATACTGAAAATTCTTAATGTCTTTAGAACTTACTTGATAGCAGGACCTAGAAAATTAGCACTCAGTGGTTTCATACTGAGTAAAATCATAAAAAGATGACAACATAGCAACCTTTGGTCATTATTCAAAATAATGTATTTTCTAGGTTCATGTTGTCCCATGAAATAGACATTAAAAAAAAAAAAGATCCACTACACCTTAGCTCAAGAAATATTAATATCAACAATGCACTAACCACTTAGCACGTTTTGTAGTTGATAGCCGCTTGGAAAAATTGCCCGTCACATTCATTGGTAGTTTCAATGTCAGACAAACAAATATATTGTTGCTGAAATTTTAATGAGAAACCCTGCATTTTACACAGGGTTCTACAGATATAAAAACAGAAAGAGTGGATAAACAATTAAAATACAGGTTTTACAATAAAATCAAGAACACATATTTTCCTAACTATTTTACTAAATACAGCAATAAGGAAATTATTAAGTCATTGCTTCAAAAAGAAAAAAGCTTGCCACAACGACACATGATTTGACAAGTCAAAGAGGAGAGTGCAACTGGATATGGAGGTGTTAAAAGATAATTTCATTGCCATAATAGATGCCAGAAATTCACTTTAACCGAAAGAATTTTAAAAGCATGTAGAGTATGATTTGATGCCACTGTCAACACAAATCTTTAGATCTTCATAATCAATCACAAAAAGGATGAAGAAAACAAGTATTTTGCATTGAAAAAAAATACAAGGCATCCTCATTAATAATACAATTTCTACTACAGCTCCTTGAGAGGTAAAAAGCTGCTTCTTCCCTCTTTCCCAAACATACTCTTGAAATACAGCAGTAGTAAAATGACAAAGACTTTTTTTTTAATACTACTTCGTGTTTTCTCCTTTCTTTGCTGCTCAGCACACAAACTTGCACTCAGTTTCTTGAATTTCCTTCACCATGGAGAGTTTAAGGGAACTGAGATGGATTCTCTCCACATGAACATAACTCACTGTGCATAAACTAGATCTACACATGCACTGTTCTACACTACACTCGCAGTATGAAAGCATAATTTAAAAAATAATCCCCTGCAGAAGGAATACAAGAAAAAAACAAACAAAAAAACCCAAAAACCTGCTAGTCTGTGAATAGGTGGGAGTATTGAATAAACAAAAAAACACAATACAAAGAAAATACAGCTTGCACGAAAATATGCAGCAACACTAACTACGAATAAAAGAAAAAAAATAGATGGCTACACAAAGCACAGAAAAGTGACTGACATGATCGACAGCAAGAGAGTATCATTAAAAGATACAGCAAGTTCACAAAAACGTGCAACATTTAGCCGTCGCATCAAATCAGAACAAGGCCGCTCTAAGTGAAAGGGGAAAAACACCCCCTGCTCTCGGTGTGCTACAGGATCCGTCTCTGCTGCATGCTTCCTCCCACCCCTAGGGATTTTTTTCGGGTTTAAAGTAAGTAACCTTAGACCGCGGCCGGTGCCTCGTTCCCCGATTTCTCGAGCCCCCCCCGCCCGTGCAAAGGAGAGACGGAGTAAGCTGCGTACCCACCGCACCCAGGCGATTGTCCTGGAGGTCCCAGACGCCTGCCGCCGTCCACACCATCGCCGAGTCTCTCTCTCCCTCCGCACCTCGCTCCGCCGCCGGCCCCCCTCCCCGCCCAACAGACACCCCCATCCCAACCGCCCCCCTGCGCAACACGCTCCCCACCCAACCGCGAAGTGCGCCCGGGGGCTGCGGGGCCGGGGGGGGGCGGGGGGGAGATGGAAGGACGGTGGAGATGAACGGAGCGGGGGAGGCAGCAGGGCGACCCAGCGCGCAGCCCAAGGGAGCAGCCCCGGCCCGGATGCTGCGATGAAGAAGAGGAGGAGAAGGAGGAGGAGGGGGGGGGAGGAGGAGGGAGGAGGGGGGGGGGAAGGCAGCGGCTACGGGAGGGAGAGCGGAGGGAGGGCCGGCGTGCGCCCGGCAAGCGTATTCACCTGGGCTGAGGCGGGCTGTGGTGGCGTTCCCGCTGTCGTTGCTGCTGGAGGTGGCGGTTGTTGTTGTTGTTGTTGTTGTGGGTGACGATGAGGAAGGGGGTGAGGAGCAGCAGCAGGAGGAGGAGGAGGAGGAGCAGGAGCGGAGCGGTTGTTGTTGATGGGTAACAGTCGCCAGGACTACGGTGACTATGGCGCTTGATTCACAAGGCAACGGTTGCTATAACTCACAAAAGGGAGAGCGAGCGAGGGAGGAGGAGGCGGCGGCCCAGCCAGAGAGGCCCGGAAGAGGCGGGGCCTGCCCTAACGGACGGCGCCGGGGCGGAGAGGAGGGGGGCGGACACGGCCCCCTCGGCCACACCGGGCACCGCCCCGACTCCTCTCCCGCGCCGGGGCGGCGGGCGCAGGCGGGAGCGGCGGGAGGCGGTGGCGGCGGACAGCGGCGGCGGGGCCCGCGGCGAGGGGCGTGGCCGCGCCGGTGCTGCCTGGGCCGGGCTTGCCGCCGCCTGACGCCACTTCCGGCGGGCGGGGAGGAGGGGTAGTTGCCGGGGGCGGGGGGGGGAAGAAATCTGGCCGCCGCGGGGGTCGCGCATCGCTCAGCAGCGGGAGGGGGGAGCCACCGCCGGCCGGGACGGGCAGGAAGTTAGGCCCGGCGGTGGCGGTGTCCCCCTCCCGCCGCCGCCCCCACGTCTCCTTCCTTCGGAAAATGGCAGCGGGGAGCCAGTGGCGGTGGGGGAGCTGCCCGGCTGCCGCCATTTTAAGGCGGGAGGGACGGCGGCGGCCGGGCCCGCAATACTGTGGGTCCGCGGTGGAGCTGCCCGCCTTGGGCTGCACTTGCGGGGAGGTGCAAGCCCTCGCTGTGGCCGAGTCAAAGTCTTGGGGTGTCCGGTGGCCGCCCTGGGTCCACTTGGGCTGGACGCGCCAACGGGCCTCGGCCCCTATGCAGGCGGTGGGGCCGTGGAGGCCGCGGGTGCGGTGGCGACAGGCGGGTGTGAAAACCGGCTGTTCTGCCGGTCTGTGTCTCTGTTCGTGCTAGGGGTGTACTTGGGGTACAGGTGATGTGGAGGTGGTGTTCCAGCTGCATATAATGCCCACATGTCTAGTGGCCACTACAGTCTGTAGTCCCAGGGCATCCCCATCTGCAGCTCCTCGCTAACCTGCAAAGATCTCTACAGGTCCGTACACAGCTGCTGCTGACTGCGTAGCCAGTAATGCTTGTCTTTAATCTATATACACTACAGAATTCCTTCGTAACTGTTCTGTGTACTGGTCTGTATCCTGAATTATTCTGTTACTAACACATGGTTTAACAATCTCAACGTCTTTCTTGTACCTGTCGCTGCAAGCACCTGACATTTGCCTCATACCCTACAACCACTCCACTGCAGCTGTCGCTACATGAACAGGTTGAAATGACTCCTACATAGCACAGAAGCATTTTCAAAACATGAATAGATTTACTGTGATTCTTAGGGCCCCATGTAACCATCCTAATTGTAACAACTACTTACAAAAAAATACTGAAAAATCTGTAAGTATATAAAAAATAAGTCCGTAGCTGATGGAGTTTTAAGTCTATAACAGAACAATCTTGAATTAATAAAACTGCATTTCTATAGCTGGAGATATGTCTTACTACTTCCCACTGTGGAACCTAATCTCCCTGACATGTAAAACTAGTAACTACTCTGCTGGGATTTTCAACCTCAGTGGATATAAGGGTGTTTTAAGAGCTCACTGTCACTCACTTTTGAGTAGCCTTGTCAATCAGGAGCACTAGGATGAGACAGAACCATAATCTAATTTAATAACAATAGATCGCAATGCATTTAAGCATTCAATTCATTTGAAGGTAAAAGATAGTTTTATAAGCATCTTTCATTCTATCTATCCAGCAAATTCATGTAGTTTTATTTAGCTAGTAATACATTGAAAAGTTTGAGGATTTGTGTTTTCATTGAATTTTAAATTTCATGTGAACAATGTAAGGGACAAAAAGGGTGGTTGAAGTAGTTTTACCAGAAAATTATTGCCCGAGCAATGTGACTCAATTCCATGGTAAAGCTTTAGCAATATTCATCTCATCCCTGTTGCTAAAGGAAGTGTTGGTCTTAAGTTTTTTTACTTGATAACTGTACTGTGTTTTCTGTGGTGTCAATTGGCACTTGCATGCATATTTGCTTTGCAAGATGAACAGGGTGAGCTGTGGTAAATGTCATAAAGTTGAAGGATAAAACCACTGGGCTGTTGATTTGCATTCTCAAATCACGGAACTTCGTGTGTCTGTCTGTGTGGAAAGAACAAATCAAACCTTATTCAAGCCTTGGCAGAAATTGAAAATATGTACATATATGTAGCACTGTACGTCTTTCCTTGAGCCAGTGTATTTCCAGAATATTTTCATGTATACCAGCATTTCAGTCTGTAAATACATGATCACTTGCTGTGTCAGAAAGGGTAGTAGCTACTTTTGTTACAGGGAGATTATTTAATTACTTCAATGTTTTGATGCTTCCATCTATGAAATTAATTTGCAGAGGTACCGACTTAGATCAGTCAGGGCTTAATGGAAACTGAAGTTCTGTTTTAAATAGTTCCAAATACATTTCTACAAATTTTTATCGCAGAATTTTATCAATTTATCAAAGAACATCTCATCTTGATTTCTGAAGAGATGATCTCTTTTTTTTTAACTTCGCAGTTACTCATTGCAAGATAATTGCAAGACTTGTATTTTATATTTAGATGCAGAACATACCGTATATCTCAAAATAATTGTATGCCTTCTTAATATGGATAAGGAATAAGCAGAATATAATCAAGTTTTTCACCAGTGAACTTAAACAGTGTTTAAACTAAGTTGCTCATGTACTTTGAAACATATCACTTTTTGTTGTCAGAATCAAAACTTTAACACCTCTGAAAAAGAATTGGTTTCATATGCAGGAATTTATACTGCAGTTTCTTATGTTGAGAATGATAATGTAGGAAAGGCTATTCCTATGAACTGCTTGTTTTTCTGATACTAGATTTGTAGCGTTTTCAGGTTTTGATCTTCAACAGAATTATGCTGCCATCCCCAGGACTTTTCCAAAATACAGAATCTTATAGAGTTTCCGTATTTCTTAGAAGGTCATAATTAGCCTGTCTAGTAATCTCATACAACATAGCCCATTTTTTGTTAAGTCTGCTTCATAGGTTATTTGCATTTCCAAATGGTTTTCAGATACAGTCTGTCATTTGTAGCATATCTGAAAAATACCATAAGGCATTCCTATCAGCCATGTTGTGCAGAACACAATATCTATGTATCTTATGAAACGGTATAAATACAATATAAAATACTAAAGAAAAGTGTGTAAGAGCAATCAAACTGATTCAGGCCATGGGTACATCTAATCCAGTATTCTTACTGGCCTGGTTACTATAAGTCTAGAGAACTGCAAGAACAAGCATATCTGTGCATTTCACTTGTTAACTTGGCCAACCGGTGACCATTTTCAGCATATAACTTCAGAGAATCTTTTTCCAAGAATATGTCCCGTCTTCCCTTAAACTCATGTATAAGCTTTGCATTCGCAATGTCTTTTGTCAAGAAGACCCAACTGTCTGGCGACTGTTACATGAACAAAAAAGCCCTTTTGCTTTCTCTGAAGCCTAGTCCCACTGGTTTCTGTCTTTTCTATTCTCGTGAGTGCTCATGATGAGGGGGAGAAAGCAAAGATATGTATACATATTGATGTTGTTAAGAGATAGGCAACTTAGTGCAAATCTGCAGGCTACACTGTCTGGTTGCTTGTCATGGTTCTTTTGGATACTGTAGTAAATACAGAGACAACCACACAATTCTGCTTAAGTAAATTAGTTATTTATTACTTACCTAATTGGTAAGTACTAGTGCACATAAGAATCTTACACTTGCTTTATGCTATCTTAATGCCATAACAAGTCATTCACTGATCCATTGAGTATTTTCTACCTATCTCTGTCATGATGTGGATGTCCCCTCTTGCTTGGTGATCTGCATACCTGTAGTCCAGCTATGTGTGATACGCGTTCCCCAAATGCCTACTAATGTGTTGGTTTTTAATAGGGTTAGGTGAAGCTGACTTGGACCATGAAGCCGGTCCCTTGCTGTTTGCATGAACAGTATGTGCTTTTTTATGCTGGCTTTTCTGCTTCATTTAGCGTCCTGGAGTGTCATAGAATCATGGAATCATAGAATAGTTTAGGTTGGAAGGGACCTTTAAAGGTCATCTAGTCCAACCTCCCCTGCAATGAGCAGGGACATCTTCAACAAGATCAGGTTGCTCGGAGCCCCATTCAACCTGACCTCTGGGCAACCTGTTCCAATGTTTCACCACCCTCATCATAAAAATTTCTTGCTTATATCTAGTTTGAATCTCCCCTCCTTTAGTTTAAAACCGTTACACCTTGTCCTATCACAACAGGCCCTACTAAAAAGTCTGTCCTTGACTTTTCTATAAGTCCCCTTTGAATATTGGAAGGTCATAATAAGGTCTTCCCAGAACCTCCTCTTGCCCAGGCTGAACAACCCCAACTCAGCCTTTCCTCATAGGAGAGGTGCTCCAGCGCTCTGATTGTTTTTGTGGCCCTCCTCTGGATCCACTCCAACAGGTCTATGTCTTTCCTCTGTTGAGGGCTCCAGAGCTGGATTCAGTACTCCAGATGGGATCTCACTAGAGCGAAGTAGAGGGGCAGAATCACCTCCCTTGACCTGCTGGCCATGTGTCCTTGCCGTTCATTCAGGAACACCAGGATTCCTCTATCAGTCTGTACCAGGTAGTTGAGGAACTGAGACTCCTTTTTCTCTACCGACTCAGCTACCAGTGCAGCCTGCATGTTTGACCTTGGGGGTGGGAACAGATGGCCACACTGCTTTGCTGGGCAGGAGGCTCAGTAGTGCGCCCATCTCATGGTTGCCTGGGCCCTCTGTCATGTGGACAGTGTTGACGTGCTGCTCTGGAAGTCCTTGGTTCTCATCAAGGTAAGTTTATATCTTTTCCACATAGAAATTACTTCATCTCCTTAAATTACATTTTACCCTAGCTGCTGGTCCTCTCATCAGTGGTTGAGGAGGCAATCATTGGCAGACCATTAGTTTGGTATACTCCTGGTACTACGAGCTCTCTGTCCACACAGTTTTACAAGAAGTGCACTTTCCTTGTTTACCTGTTGTTTCCCACGTTGCACCCTGTTGACAATTCCAAAACAGAAGACATGGGCAGTACCATCATTTGCAGGGATGAGGAAGGAACAAGATGGCAAGAACTGACCATAAAGGCTGACCATAAAGAGGAAAAGTAAAACTGGTGACACCTGGCATTTTATGTGCATCTAAAGCACTCCAGGATGTGGCATAAGCTGTAAATGCTGCTACCTCTGTGCTTGCTATACACTGGGGAACTGAAGGGGGTGCATCCCACTCACTGAGTTGATGGTCTTGCATCCACATTAGCAACTGAAACATATTATATGCACTTGTGGAATACATCTTCCAGTTTGGTTGCATTGGAAAGGTGTCTTGAAAAGGAATGTGAAGTTTGCATGCATCAAGATTGCATCATGAAGAGAATCAAAGCATGGTAAGTGGGGGTGATAAGGTACTTGCCTTGACAATGCCCTGTTGTTACAAACTAAAATGCTGTAGTAGGCATATCCATAGTCAATTTAGAAGCTTGAAGTCTCTTACCGTTTGTTACACTGAGTTTGTCCAGTATCATACACAGAAGTATCAGTAATGATTTTTAAAATTATATTGAAATATATTCCTAGAGCAGCTTCACCTAGGTAATAAGTAAAAATTATCCAATATAAAAGAAATTCCTCATTCTTCAGTATCTGATGTAACAAATGTAAAAAACACTGAGTAGGCATATGTTGAGCCACATTGTATCTTAAATAAACAAATACAGATTTGTTTGGTTGCCATGCAAAACCTGGGATTATACCAGCCGCTGAGAATCCACTTTTCTTTTGGAAAATTACTAAAATCTCCAGCCCTAATCCTGGAAGAAATTCCTTTCATTACTGAATTCAGGGTTTGTAGTTGTTTAACCATAGCTAGGATAGTCTTTTAAACAATTTCTACAAAAATAATTTTGCTCCAACTTTCTAATGTCAGGGAGCAGTGCCAAATTGATGACCTTTGTAGGTGTGTCAATGCCAGAGGTTCCTGCGTCTAAGCACTGGCTTTTGTACAGGCGCCAGAGAAGGTGTTCAGCTGTCTGGACACATATGAGGTTTTAAAATTTATCCCTTATGTTCAAAGACCATGGCAGAAGTGTCTGTGGATTGGATGGAATTATCCCCTTGATCTGTTCTGATTGATTAAATTAATCCACTCCAGACGGTGACAAAGGATGTCACTTTCTACCCTCTGGTGTCCTGCAGTGTTAGTGCAAGTCCTTGCCTTCACCAGACGGTGGCTGGTCTTTGTAACTGCTGTGAAGACCAAGTGAGCACTGCCCTTTCCAGAAGAAAAAGTTCAGATAGCTGAAGTAGTAAATGAATGTTTTTTGAGACTGCAACACACAGTACTCTTTGTGAGAACTGTACTACCTACTCCATGAGTGGGTAATTTTGCAGAAGAATTTTAAAAATCTAATAGCTTCTCTAATGCAACTATCCACCCTAAAGAACATATGCCTAGTAGATCTTAATTTAAATTCAGCATACAGTTATGAACAAAATCATCCACTTGTTTACAGAGATTTGGCTTCTTTGTTGAAGTCAAATAGGGATACTTCATCATTAGGCTGGGCCAGTGTAGACAAGTCTAGGGTCTTTTCGTAGGCTTGCCATTGCAAAAAACAGCCTTTGTTTGTGATATAACGCTTTGTGTATTGAGTCAGTTAGCCAAACACATAGAATGTTATGAAAAAAACAATTTCTGTGGGAGTTGTTGTATACAATGAAGGGCATTGTGGCCTGCTTTTGGTATAAATATGTAGTGTTTTGCATGACACTTTTTTCCCCCCATTGAAGTGAGCCTAGAAAAAACATTTATTCAAGCCTCTTATGTGTATTTTCATTTCTTTCCTAATTTGTACAATCAAATCTGTCAAACTCAAAACCTGTTACATACTAAAGCTTAAAATCTGTTGCTATTTGGGGATTTATTTTTTCTTGTTGGTAGCATCCAAAATTAGAAGCATGTGAAAAGACTCAAAAGTCATGGCCCCTTCCATGCAGGCAGAGTCCCATATACTTGACTGAGGCTTTGTGGGGCTCTTCAGCTCATTTTCGCTGTCCTGTGATACCTCTCCTGGAGGCTGATCCTAAATGGTACTCAGAGCGAGCACGACTACTTTGTGTCCAAACCACAGACTTGTGGGCTGCCTTGCAAATACCTGGGATATAACACCCTGCCTGACATTGGGGTGGCTTTGATCACATCAGTCTTTGCGGGAGCCCTTGCTTCTCCTTACCCGCTCTGAGCTGCACCCCGGCAAGCCAGGCACAGGTTTGTTTGTGGGGGTGGGAAGCAGGTGAAGATGCTGGCTGTGCACATTTGTGGTGGCTGCAGGGCTGTGAAATGGAGGCAGACCACTGCCTCAGCAACAGTGGTCAAGCAAGGTGGGCTGTGACTGCCCAAAAGGGCTGTCCCAGGTTGACTGGGGGACCTGGGCTGCTGGACTGTGACAAACCTGGTGCTTATGTAAAGCAGGAGGGGACAGGAAGAGCAGAAGTCATATTTCCAAGAGCTTGATAATCAGGGCAAATGCAGGTGCTGCCAGCAGCCTGCTCCACAACCTTGTCTCATCACCCTAGGGCTGAAGTGCCCTAGGGCAAATCTCCAGTGCTTTGGCAAATGTGGGTGTTAACTCCTTCCCTTCTGACAGCATCTCATGATCTTCCTCAGCAAGGGACCCCGTCAGTGTGGGACCAGCCATGTGGGTACTGTGGGCCAGGGTAAGCAGGGGTATCCTGGGTGTGCAAAGCCCCCTCACCGGGCTGCTGGGCACGGGAATGCCAGGCAGGAGCATGCGGTGGCAGCACAGCAGGCAAGCCAGCACAGGGGAGACCTGGGCCCCATGTCCCCTGACACAGCAACTAGGAAAGGCAACGGCCAAAACTCAAGGCAAAAAGTCAAGAAAAATGGCTCAGACTGCCTTTAGAAGGCAGAGGCAGGAAGAAATTTTGGTCTCATCTCTCTTCAGGCTAACCCCCTTTTTTTCTTCCAAATGCTATCTGAGTTTGCTCAAAGCACATGATGTATAAAATGAAAGGCTACAGGTCTCTGTTTCATGTGCTCCTGATATTTGCTAAATACAAATTTCATATACTGTTCCTTCTTGCTGAGACCATATTGGCAGCAGCACAGCATGGCCAGTTCTTGTTCCTGTGACTGCACTGTGCTACCATCAGGTCTCACTGAGGTCCCACCCACAGAACTGCAGAAGCATCAAGGCTGCCTGGTGCCTCTGGAGAGCACACAGTCCCACCACTGCCCAGAACAGGTCAGACACAGCAGGTGTCTCAGGGCCATGTCCAGTCAAGTTTGAATATTTCCAGGGATGGAATCTTTACAGCTTTTCTATGCAACCTGTTCCAGTGTTCAACCACCCCCGCAGTAAAAAAAATTTCTCCTATGTTTAAATGGAATTTCGTGTATTTGGATTTGTGCCCATTGCTGTTTCTCCTATCACTGGGGACCACTAAGAGGAGTCTGGGTCCATTTTCTGTACTCCACCGTCAGATTTTTATGTATAGTAATAAGATCTCCCTGAGCCTTCTCTTCTCCAAGCTAAAGACTCCCAACTCTCTCAGCCTTTCCTTGTATGAGAGACGCTTCAGTCTCTTAATCATCTTTGTGGCCCTTTGCTGGACTTAGTCCAGTATATCCATGTCTCTCTTGCATTGGAGAGCCCATGCCTGCACACAGTACTCCAGGTTTCTCTCACCAGGGCTGAGCAGAGAGGAAGGATGGCATCCCCCCTCTTGCTGGCAATGCTTTTCCTAATGCAGCCCAGGCGTTTTCTGCAGAGGCATGTTGCTAATGCATAGTCTACTCATCCTCCAGGACCTCCAGGCCTTTTTTGTCAAAGCTGCTTTCCAGCTGGTCAGGCCGCAGCCTGTGCTGGTGTGGAAGTTATTTCTTCCCAAGTGCAGGACTTGACATTTTCTTTTCCTGAGTGTCATGATATTGCTGTTGGCCCATTTCTCCAGCCTGTCCAGGTCCCTCTGAATAGTAGCACTCATCTCAGTTTTGTATCATCTGCAAATTTGCTAAGGTTGTTCTCTTGTCTCACCATCTCTAGGCCATTAATGAAATTGTTAAACAGTACTGGACTCATTCTCAATGCCTGTAGCACACCAGTAGAGACCACCCCACACCAGCTGGACTTTGTGCCATTGACCACAATCCTTTGGGCCTGGCAGTTCTGCCAGTTTTCAATCCACCTCCATTTTTGTAGTCCACGCTTCATCAGTTTGTCTGGGGATGTTACAGACGACAGCGTCAAAACATTTCCTGAAGTTGGGGTAAACAACAGTCACTATTTTCCACTCATCCACCAAGCCAGCCATTTCATTATAGAAGGTTATCAGGTTGATCACATGTGATTTACCCTTCATAAATGCATGCTGACTGCTCCCAGTCACCTTCTTTTCCTCAAAATGTCTGGAAATGGTGTCCTGGATTATTTGCTCCCAGTCACTTTCTCTGGAATTGAGGTGAGGATGATCAGTCTCTGGTTTTCTGGATACTCCTTCAGGCCCTTCTTGGAAGATAGGGATGATATTTGCTTTGTCCCAGTCTTCAGGAACCTCTCCCAGTTGCAGTGACCTTTCAAGGATACTTGAGAGTGTCCTCACAATGACATGGGCCAGGTCCCTCCGCACTCAAGGGTGCAGCCTGTCAGGTCTTCTGGATGTGTGAATATCCAGTCTGTTTAAATATTCTCTAGCCTGATCCTCCTCTACTGGTGATAAGTACTCCTTGCCCTGGTCTTTCCCACTTTCCCATAATTCCCACACTAGGATTGCTTTACCTCTAAGGACTGAGGTGAAGAAGGCATTGACTACCTTGGCCTTTCCCATGTCCCTTACTTCTAGATCCCTGACCCATTCAGTAGTAGACTTACATTTTCCCTAGTCTTCTTTTTCCTGCCAATGTACCTGTAGAAAGCTTTCTTTTTCTCCTCACATCCCTCATCAGAGTCAGCTCTCCTAACCCTTCATAAACACCCTTCCTAACATTGGGATCTGCCCACTAATCCTTACCCATCAGCTTCCAGCCACCTTGTCATCCATTCCAAGGCAGAGATCCATGCATCCCTAGTGCTCCCTCACATAACCTCCTCACCTTCCCAGCCTTTCCTTCCTACAGACTCTGCATCTGCCCATTGCAGCACTCCAGTTGTGTGAGCTATCCTAACATCCTCTCAGATCACCAGTTCTTGCTTCAGGCCTTGTATTTGTTGCTTATTGGTGCTTTTGAGCAGTAAATAACTGGCAATCTCTTGGTGGCTTAGTCTTTGTGAATCACCAAAATTCTATTGCACTTCAGTACTTGGACCATATTTCATAAGGTATTAAATGCAATATATATGATAAGAATGTGGTCTTACTTTCCATCACTTTTAAGAAAAACAAGGGTATAATTTCTGATTTTAGACATCCCTTCTACAGAATTTCATATAAGGTTTTAGATGAACGCATCTTAAAATGACCGTGATTAAATGGATGTATCACAAATTAGAAGTTATTTCAAGTAACTGTAGCATGTTTTATCTTTTATTTTTGGCAAGATGTAGGGGGACCAGTAAGATCTAGATCGTGCAAGTTGCTCACTGCCAACTTCACTGTCTATTCAAATACTAAGTTATCATCCAAAGGAGAACAAATACAGTTTTTAAAGACGGGAGAACAGCAGCATGAGGAAGTGTAAAGATTTTTCCAGGATCACACAGTGAGCCAACAGAAGATAAAGACATTTCGATCTTCTTATTCTGCACCTTGGTAAGAATATTTAACTTCATCTGTAACTGGGTAATTGTTACACAAGTTTATAAGGCACTACTTAAAAGCAGAAATTTTATCACAAAGCTTCTTTCTGAGCTTCATGATATCAAGGATCAGGCACTGTTTTTATCTCTATGCCCATTCACAGAGTACAACCTGCAAGTTGAGTTCAGTGGCTGCAGAGAGGCAAGAAGCAGTTTTAGCATGCAGTCCAAAAGTCCTCAACTTCTACAAGTGAATACATTCATAGTCTCACTGTGGACAGAAGGGAAGGAATTTGGCTGAAACTGTGGGTTGTTCTTGTCCAGGCAATGGAAAGGGAGTCGTGGTGTAAGGAAAGACATTTTCAGCTGGATCCACACAGGAACATAAATGTTGCAATGCCTACCAAAAGCAGCAGCTAACCTCATGGCTGGTAGCCTTGCCAAATGCGAAGGGTCAGGACTGAGTTTCCCCCAGTTTCTCCCGGACATAGACACAATAGAATGTGTACATCCATTTTTGGAGGCTAAAAGAGCCATTAGCAATCTACTTATTTTGATTTGTTCCCTACTCTGTCATTTGATGGTGCTAAGCCTGGATACTGTGGCAGTATTTTTTTGTCCAGATGTAAAATAGGTGTTGATTACATCTCATATATGTTCCCAGTACCTTGTTGCATCAAACTGACACCTTTGGAAAACTGCAACTATGATAACTCAAAAGGCTTCCTTACATCCTCTCTGCATTTTCGGCACTAGCTGGTGTTTAGCACTACCATTTCCTTAATGCCTGTATAGTATTGATACTTGCTAGTTGCATACAAATAGGTATACATATAGGTATTTTAAAATACCAGAAAGTGACATGCATTATTTCCTTCTTAACCTGCACAGAGAAGTTACAACATGACTTTTCAGGGGAAAAAAATTTTTTTCAATGTTTTAGAAACGGTAGAGTCAGGGCTGGCAGAAAACACCTGTGTCCTTAAGGGTAGTTTTCCGTTATTAAGGCTTCACATGCTATGGAAGCCAGGTGCAGAAAGTTTGGCAGTTTTGTGCTTAGTTTGCTTTGGACTGATCTAAGGCCTCCAATTTTCTCATATTTGAAAATCCACTCTCAGATCTTGGAATGACTTTGAGACAATATTAGAGTCCCCTGGAGAGGCTTCCTGAAAGTGCTGAGCTGGCTTCCCTGTTCTCCCTTTGCTACTCCAACAACTACTGATTAGAAAAGGACTTGTGCGCCAAGTTGCAGTCACCATCTGTAGAGATTTACTCACACAAACATACCTTACAGAAAAAGGACATTCAGGCTACTTGCAGCATTATGCATTCAAAATTTCAGTGCACTTTTTTTTATTCTCAGGCACTGCCAGGCAGACTCACTGAGGCCTTGGAGGGGGCTAAGAGAATGGTGCCTTCCCCAGTAGCAGCATGCTACCATCCACAATGCAGCTGCTCAGCCTGCGATATCACACAGGTATTTTCCTCTTCTGCTTTTAATTATTTCTGATAGCTCTTCAATGCTAGTCACTCATGCTTTAGTTGCCATTGTCAAAATGTTTCCTAAGAAGACATAAATACATGCCAGTAAGGAGAGAAAGCCAAGGAGCACTGGAGAAAGTAAATGCCTGGCACACTACCTTCTGCAATGGCTAAATGCACCCGGAGCTGGCCCCAAGCCATTTGCTTCCACTTGAAGCATAAAAAACAAGCAAACACTGCAAAACCTCAAGCTCTCCCTTTAATCCTTTACTCTTTTGGGGCAACAGTTACTGGGCTCTTCTCTCAGTAAAAAGATGGGAAATCCTATGGTGCTTACATGCACCTACGAAGGCTAGCTTTCCCTCCTCTCTCAATTAGTTTTTTCCCCGTCTCTTATACCTCTTATCGGATCTCCAGGGTTCATGCCACATCTGTGTCTTGTCTGTACACACTGAACCCTTGTCTAATAAAAAAGGTGCCATATTATGTAGTCACTTTTTAGATAGGGTTGTACTTTAATTATTAGTATAAACTGGAATTTGATTTGGTGTACAGTGAGAAGATCATACTTTGAAATTAACTATGGTGCTAAGTAAACTAATAACTTCATAGATTTCCTAAGAATGAAGCCTAGAGACTTAATCAAAATGGCCAATACCAGAGAAATTACTTTTTACTTTTTGATTAAATGTATTTGAACCCAGACAAGGAAAATGTAATATATATTGAGGGAAGAACCCAATAGAATAACATTGATTTTGCATCATATATTAAAATTAAAAAAAAAGGAAATGTGGAAAAATTTATTTTTCACTGGAGCTGGTTGAAGATAAATAATCCTGAGATCTCCAAGGAATTTATCCCCTCCCCACCCTCCTTTCCAAAAACAAAAAGAGAGTGAGAAGGGAAAAAATGCAAAGTAATTATAAAGGAACCATTATTGTGTGGGAACTTGTAAAAAGAAAACATTCTAGTATTGAAAAAGTGATGCCTTATTAAAAAGTACATAACAGAATTAATATATATATTTACAAAAGTTTTGCTCTAGAATCTCATTATTATTTCCCTCAGCTACTGAGAAAGTACATAAACATGTGAACTAAATTTTTCTGAAAGCATCCTCCTGGCTCTTTCAGTTTGCAGACAAACAGAGAAGTACATATAATCATATGTGAGTATTCTAAAAGTCAAAGAAAGCCTAATCGTCTATGAATATACATGACAACTGAATTATCTCTAATACTTATTCTTTTGACATTCCCTCCAAAAACCAGGCTGAAAGAATATTAAATTTGTGAAGTTATGCTTAGAATTCCACAAATGCCAGAATCTAATTTTAAACTTACATCTGCCTCACTAGCTCATCTATTGTGCCAAATATTGACATAGAAAAGGTGGGGTTAGGGATAGAGGGACACCCCTACACCCCATCATTTATAATCACCATAATGTCTTTGCTGTTGACATCAACAGAAACATGCAACATTGGCATCCTGCAACTAAGGGTAATACACAACAAAAAAATACCATGTACCAAAAGGGGCAATGGATAACAAGCTACAGCATATAAAAAACTTGTTACATGCAACAAATTTTGATATTTTATTTTCTTCTTTTACTGGCCTTGAAGTTACACCTGCTACAAAATTGTCTGCCACGATCCTCACCATTAAAAAGCATTAGAACTGCTGCTGATGAGACAATTTATTTCTTGTTGTCTGCTTTTAGGCTTTGTTTAGGACATATTTTCTCCCTCCTCCAACAGGCCTCTACATTCTGATTTGCAGTAACTGGGATCTTCATGCTGCTTTTCCTCCCCTTCCCGGGATTTTGCTCTCAAATACCCAACGAGTAACAGTGAGCAGTGTGAATCAGTCAAGGGCCTCAAGGCTCTGCTGGTCCATGTTGTTGCTTTACCAGGATGAAAGGCTTAAGTGCACAACACTGTGAAATGTGCGTAGGCTGAGAGCTGCGCAGGTTTTGGCCTTCAGGAGGGACAGTGAATCCCTCCTGTGGCAACTAAATCTTCCTGTGAGCTGTGTGGGCACCCCCCGCCATGAGGCACCAGCTGCCTGGCAGGTCAGTTGTGCAGCCGGCCAGCCCCCTGTTTGCCCCTAATCACAGGAGTTAGAGTAAAAAAATTATATGCCACACTTGTGAGGTGAAAATAACTAGTGGCAGAGTGTTTAAGAGACTTTCAGCAAAACTACGTAGGAAACTGAAGTTCATTAGTCCTGATGCCGCTAGAAAAATTTTATCTATTTTTACCTTTGGAAAGCTAATGTAGGAAGAAATATTTAGCAGCATGACAGGATATCATCATGTTTTTCTTAACAGGTTAACCAGCCAGAAGGTGTTTGCTATAGCAGAACATTAATTTAGTAGTAATATTTCCACTTTCACAGGAGTAACAGCATGTCACAAACTGCAGAGAAAAAGTGAAATGAAAGAAACCAATGATAAGAAAATGCTTTTTAAGATCTCTTACACAGTACTTGTCCCTATAATGGCATTCATGGGTGCTGATTTAAAAAAATAATATTTCCAACCTAGCCAAGTGAAAATAACTAGTCAGCACCCCTGAAAAAGACTGGGTTTGAAATCTTCAGGATTTTTGAAGAGACTATGCTTGTGCAGCTTCAGTTTACCTTTGCAAATATTCTTCCTGAGCCCCTTGCTCCCTGAAATGAAATAAATTTTGAAGGTCAGAACACAGTCTTAAATACATGTGAGATATTTCATTTTGTTGCTGAAGGACAACTCTTTTAATCCCCAGTCTTTTCAAGACAAAGGAGCTGCCTTTCCATCCTCCTAAACATGATTAGTCTCTTGCAGCATTTTACTTGGTCTTGCCTCTGATAACTTTGCAGTCTTTTCTTCTTTGTGCTCCTGTATCTCATTTACTCAGCTCCTCTTCTCACTTTAGGCTCCCAGTGTACATTTTCCAACACCTCTTTTGCCCCTCACACTGCCTATCTCTTAACAGCATTTCACAGTGACCTGCTCATACCCCCTATCCTCCCCCATGCGCAGAATGACAGCCAGCACCGGTAATTACAGTCCTCGTTTCATTAAAAACAAAAACCTGTAGCAAGCATCTTAGGATCAACTTAACTGCTAAGAATGACTGTTTACTGCAAATTCAACTCTGCACTAATTTAGCACGCGTAAGTGTGTGTATGAAAATTCTCTGGCTCAGGGCAAGCAATGCTTTGCTTTTAAGCTAGCAAAGCAATATCAAGACATTAAAGCTCAAAGGCTGCTGATGTAATGCAGTGACTGGACTTGGGATAATTTTTAGTTCAATTCATGTATAACCTGCATGCTTTTTTGCAGTCTGAATTTCCAGTTGAACTGCACTAGCTTACATGACTTAATTAGAAAACAAGCACCTGTTTTAAACTAATGTCTAGAAAAAGTATCCCTCCAGTTGACTTCAACGCTGCAGAGAGTAATCTAAATGCATGGACATTCTGGCGGAAAAAACGAGACTGCTGAGCATTTCCTGTTACATCCCAAAATCCACACCCCAAGCTTTGTCCTCAGTGTTAAAATAAATAAATGAACAAATGGAGGTAAAGAGCTAGGATGCCCTGCAAAAAGGTGGAGCCTGTCCAGGTGCAAAGCTTGTGCATTATAATAATAATAATAAACAAAGTTTAAATTCAAGCCAAGGTGGAACTAAGAAGCATTTAGCCATTTCTCTTCAAAGAGGATGATGTAAATTGTCTGAGGGATGAGACAAATGAGGACATTCATGTAGGCCTAAGGGCAGCACTGAAATAGTTAAAGTAGTTCACAACAGAAAAAAATTACAAAGAGTTTTCTACATACTAAAACACTATATAAATTTGAGTTGGAGGAAGCCGTACTAGGGCTCAGTAAGGATTAAGTGGTTGCCATAGCACTTGATTTGTGTCATCTGTTGCCAGCTGTAACGTGTAAAAGGAATGGCTTATCAGCTGAGCCTGACTCGAGGCCTGATAGGCTGCTTTGGAGCCCGCTGTTCACTCATAACTAGTTTAAATGCCATTAGCTACCCAAAAATGAATATTTGGAGTCATGGAACAAAACCTGCTAAAGTGATTATTACTGCTATTGCAGTAAGATTCAACCATAGTTCTTTCATAGGACTTAAAAGAGTCCCTTTGGCACAAAGATCTAAAAAAGCCTAATCATGACTAAAAGATGGGAGGAAAGGCAGACAAAGCAAAATCAGGTAACAGTGGGAATACTGTCATTTTATTACCTTTCTGATTCATGAATTTAAGTTGATATTTGTTTCCCTTAAATTTTAAATTATGCATGTTTATATTTCTCCTTCTGTTGCAATAGAGGAGATAGTGACACAAAATATCTGAAGGAGTGAAGAAGGGTGGAGAAAGGTAGAAGACACCTTAGTACAACCAGCAAAACTCAGCGTGTCAGAGTTAAGTGAACGATGAGGTTTCTCACAGGTCTTTCCATTTTGTGTAGCAAGGGACTCCGGCTGAGGCCTGGGAGAACAAGGATGAGGGGGCAGATGAAGCTATAATTTACAGCCTTCGTGATCTGTCCACGCTGGCCTTGAGTACACAGAAAGAGCTGAGAAGCTTCCAAGGGGCAGCCAAAACCCCTCCTGCAAGGGGCTCCCGCTGTTTCTCATGGGGGCTGTGAAACAGGAGGCCTTGAGCCTCGGTGCTCTTGGCTAGTCCTCGCAGCCCGACTCTGATCCTTTCCAATTACTTCTGTGTTATAGTTCATATTGAATTTATTGTGCTAGGAAACTGTTTGGCCACAGATGTGAAATTAATAATGAAATAATTAGTAGAGACATGATTTCATTTCTTTCACAGTATTAAAATTATTGTCAGTTCAGTATTTGAGAGTAAAGGCTGCAATTTGATATTAAAATGGAGAGTGGCAATCTAGTTGAATTAAGCTCTAGCTGTCACCAGAGAGCCTGACCTCTGCAGTCTTATATGGAGACCTGTGAGCTAGCTGGCATCACACCTGGTGAGCTTACATGGCAGGAGAGCTTCGTGGCAAAACTGTCATTAATCCCGCAAAAACTCATTCATGCATATTTTAAAGAACAAAAATAGTTCAACTAAACCCAGTAGAATGATTGTTGTGTTTAAAGTAAGAACTGAAATATAATAAAATCAAATCAAATCACAGCTGCAGAACTAAGCCTGCAAATCTTTCCAGTTGTATAATTGAGTCTTTTTTTTAATGAAAATTAGACATATGTTTAGTCAGGACTGATCCAAAAAATAATTGATTTTCTTTTCACACTTACAAAATCATAGAGTCATGGAATAGTTTAGGTTGGAAGGGACTTTAGAGATCATCTAGTCCCAACCCCGCTGCCATGGGCAGGGACATCTCCCACTAGACCAGGCTGCTCAAAGCCCCATCCAGCCTGGCCTTGAACAGTTCCAAGGTTGGGGCATCCACAACTTCACTAGGCAACCTGTTCCAGTGTCTCACTACCCTCATAATAAAGAATTTCTTCCTAACGTCTAATATAAATCTACATTCTTTCATTTTAAAACCTTTTCCCCTATCCTATCGCTACATGCCCTTGTTAAAAGTCCCTCTCTGGCTTTCTTGTAGGTCCCCTTCAGATACTGGAAAGCTGCTACAAGGTCTCCCTGGAGCTTTCCTTTCTCTAGGCTGAACAATCACAACTCTCTCAGTCTGTCTTCCTAGGAGAGGTGCTCCAGTCCTCTGATCATCTTCGTGGCCCTCCTCTGGACCCTGTCCAACAGGTCTATGTCTTTCTTGTGCTGAGGACCCCAACAGTACTCCAGGTGGGGTCTCAGTTTAAAATTATTATCCCTCATCCTATCACTACACTCCCTGACAAAGAGTTCCTCTCCAGCTTTCTTGAAGGCCCCCCTTAAGTACTGCAAAGCTGCTACAACATGTTCCTGGAGCCTTCTTTTCGCCAAACTGAACAACCCCAAGTCTCTCAGCCTGTCTGCATAGGAGAGGTGCTCCAGCCATTTGATCATCTTCATGACCCTTCTCTGGACCCACTTGAGCAGGTCCATGTCTTTCTTATGCTGGAGGCCCCAGAGCTGAACACAGTATTCTAGGTGTGGTGTCACAGAAGCTGAGTAGAGGGGCAAAATCACTTCCCTCAACCTGCTGGCCACGCTTCTTTTGATGCATCCCAGGACATGGTTGGCTTTTTGGGCTGTGAGCACACATTGCTGGTTCATGTCCGGTTTTTCATCCACCAATACCCTTAAATTCTCCTGCTCAGAGCTGCTCTCAATCCATTCTCTGCCCAGCCCGTATCCACGTTTGGGATTGCCCCAGCCTAGATGCAGGTGCAGGACCTTACATTTGGTTTTGTTGAACTTCATGAGGTTTTCATGGTCCCACCTCTCTAGCCTGTCAAGGTGCCTCTGGATGGCATCCCTTCCCTCTGGAGTATCAACCACACCACTCAGCTTGGTGTCAGCTGCAAGTTTGCTGAGTGTGCACTCAATCCCACTGTCCATGTCCCTGGCAAAGATGTTAAATAATACTGTTCCCAATACAGACCCCTGAGGGACCCCACTCATCACTGGTTGCCACTTGGACATCAAAATATTTACAGCTACTCTCTGACTGTGACAATCCAACCAATTCCTTGTCCCCCAAGTGGTCCACCCATCAAATCCATGTCTCTCCATTTTAGAGACAAGCATGTAATATGGGACAGCATAAAATGCTTTGTACAAGTCCAAGTAGAAGTCAGTCGCTCTTCCCTTATCCACCAATGGTGTAACCCTGTTGTAGAAGGCCACCAAATTTGTCAGGCATGAATTGCCCTTGGCGAAGCCACGTTGGCTGTCACCGGTCACCTCCTTATTTTCCATGTACCTTAGCAGAGATTCCAGGAGGATCTGCTCCATGATCTTGCTGGGCACAGAGGTGAGAGGTGAGACTGACTGGCCTGTAGTTCCCTGGGTCTTCCTTTTTTCCTTTTTTCCCTTTTTAAAAATAGGGGTTATGTTTCCCCTTTTACAGTCACTGGGAGCTTCACCAATTTAAGTGAAGAAATATCTCCTTTAACCTTTACTGACCTTCTTGTTTGGCCAGATAGTACCTTCATCTTCTCTTGGGATTTCTGTTTTATTTGTAACAGAGCAAGATCCATCCCTCCCATGCAAAAAAGCCAAATTAGGTTGTATTTTAGTCTCAGTCATTAAGTATACCTAATACAACTCCTTTCATTGCTGGGCGTCTGTAATTGATTCTAGAATTATCCTTGAAGTATTCCTAGTAATCTTCAACTCTACTCTAAATGTCTAGTATCATAGTTATCAAAAGTGTTCACAGCACAGCACACCATTAGAGCTGTTATTGCTGCTTCATGCAACCATCCCCAAACAAGACTCATTATGGGAAAGTGTCACTTGTTACAGTAACCCACACTAGACACAGACGTGTCTGAAAGAAGATAGTATTACAAAGTGCAAAAATCCTCAGCAGGTATTTATACAATTGATATTTAAAACCCAAGAAAATTCATGTGGATTAGGTTCATATGTAAAACATTATAATACTTCTGAGCTTTGTTATGAAGGACCTAAAGGTAAAGTGATAGTCGCTTGTGCATTTAGGATACTGAGACAGGTATAATTTCTAAAGTATAGCCTATGGAACAAGGAATAGTTAAATCTGACTCTAATTGGAATCTGGCTGTTTAGATAAAATCTGTTCTGTCATTTCTGTTTATCATACTTTATTCTCACCTCTTTGAAAAGTGGTAATGAGGATATCGAAACATTTTACACTTTTCTAATTGTTAAGTTACCAAAGGTACTGTGCAGTAAATAAAGAAGCCATCTTAGAACATATTCGGAGATAATAATAGGACTTCAGAGAATTTCCTTAGCATTTTTGTGGATGTATATGTACCAACGTACAGTCTAAAACCGTTCTGAGAAATTAACCAGCAGCTTTGTCATTTGTGCAAATTATTCCTTAACTACGCAACAGGGTTAGATGAAATCTGCTTAGGCCTTCATGAAAATTATTGTATCATCACACATACCAACTGAAATCATTCAAACCTGTCATGGATCATGCTCACACCAAGGGGAGGAAAAGCTAATTTTTATCTATCTTTTGCATGTGATATTAAGATTTAGAAACTGAAAGTAAATACTTTCAGTATTTACTGATCTAAGTAAATTAGATCAAAGTAAACTCCTGACATGAGTTAATGAATGAATTGGGGGTAAAAAGAAAAAAAAAAGGAAAGTACAGCTAAGGTTGGAATACACAGTGCTTTCTAGGACTTCAAGCTAAAGGATTTTTCATTAAGAGTAAACATCATTTTTCCTATCTGCCATATCTCTTTTTTTTTCCTCCATTTTATGTCATGGCCTCCACTCATGACAATGTTAAAGAAAAGGTAAGAAACCCCAATGGAGAGCATTCAGTAAAGCTTGAAACTCTGTTCACTTTACCTAAGAAGTAGTATTACCAGTAGAGTGTTTGTAATAAAGTGGGATGTAAACAGATAACAATAAATTAAGAAATAAGGCTTCTGTATTAATGCAGTTAACCTAGCCAACTAAAATGGAAACCTCATGGGACTATTGCCTTCTGCCTATCCTTGCTGCTCAAAAATATGTGATCTCAACATAAAATTTCACTGAAATTTTCCAGTATGATGGTATACTCATTTTGATCTTACATTTCTATCATTCTCACAAATGGAAGGCAAGTCAATAACGGTATCAAGGAATATCATCCTTGTTTCAGATATTTATCATTACAAAACTGAAGCATTTCATTTACACACTTAAAATTGGCTTTTGGCAAGGCGGCAGTTCTACAAAGGAGACTTGGCTATCAAACAATAATGAATAAAGAGCTCCACACATTTCCCCATCTGCTTTTCCAATTGTTAAAATAAAAATAACAAATCTGAATGGGAATGAAAATGTTATTTTATACAACATTAGTCTTTGCAACAAATGTTTTTGTAATTGTTAAGTCAAAATTTCTTTATCTGAAATCTCCCTCAGTGCTGATCCCATCCTGCGCATTTTATTCTTTTGAGATTGGTCTTGAAAAATAGAGGTGCTATTTGACAGAAGCTTAAATAAGGCCTGTGCCTTTGTCTTATCACAGCATAACAGAGGTGATTGGACCATGTCCCCAAAGATCCTATGTCAGCTGGTGAGCTGTGGTGCCAGGTCCAGCTTCTTCCTGTCAGAAGAAGAAACAGAGATGTAGAAAAACTTGCTCTGTGTTTTTTGCCTAAATTTCTGCCAATGTTTGGATTCATAGTTGCAAGAACATTACTGCAGGATACTCAGTACACAGGAATACACTTAACCAATAGCTAAGCAACATCTGTAACTGAAAAGATGCATTACTTACAGGCCATCCATGTAAATTAAATAACAGGCTAAACAAACTGTGGGTGGTAAGTGTGTAGACTCAAAAAGTAGCCTTGACCAGTAACCTTGGGCTCTTGATACCCTTCTAGTAACTACTAGTCGGATCAAGGTTAAACGTGGAACAAAAGTTACTCCTCTAAAGTGTGCAAGTCTTGGTGTATCCACCAAAACAAAAATAAAGTTTTATCTCCTGGGCTGGAAGGAACAATCAGCCATATAACTACTGATCTTCTTGATGTTTGGTGAAACCAGTGCTGGCTAGAGACTCTTGGCTGAAAGAAGCAGGTGCCCTGGCTCTGAGGCATTCGTAAGAGAAACCAAAACGTGGTACGATTAAAAGAGACAGCAAATACAATCTAAAGCCAGTGCTCAGTAGCTGTGACAATGTACATGGAACTGTAGCTCAGGAGCATCAGTTTTCCTTTCATTGAGTGTAGCTACAGGAAAAAATAACAAAGCTGCCTAGTTTTCATTATTGTCCCTACCTTCTGATCTTAACAAGGCTGGAGTTTGGGGACAGGGGGTATATATCTGAAGATCTTGCAGTCATGCACTGCATCGCTGCACCTGTGGAGGACCTATAAGCTCCCACTCTCTGTTGTTGTTTTTCAGTTTTGTCCTGCAGTGACCAGCACAGACACCTCCTGTTTCCTGTCCTCTGTGGAGTGCGCACATTAATGTTCATTGTAGCGAAACAAATGGAAGGTGGCTTACTACATTTCCCAAGCTCAAGCAGATGAATGGCTGAATGGCACTCTGATATATATACCCTGTACCTCCACAGTCTATTGAAAACTGCAGTGCCTTACGGCTCAGAGATGCTTTCAAGCACCACCTGTTGTCACATGGATGTGTATGCCAGGTCCTCATTAAAAGTGACTTTCTTAGTTATTTTAGAAATCATAGAAGGAGAAGGGTGTCAGAAGAATTGTGCCCAAAGGAACTGCACATGTAACCAGCATAGTGAAATCAAGTACCATCCTGTGCATAATTTTGCTCACCATAGCCACAAATTAAATACTTCGCATTTTGCTCTTCCCATGGAACAATAAAAAATCTTCAAAGATTTTGATGGGCTGACTTTGTACAGCATATCAGATGGACATATATGTGGTAATCAGTCTCTCTGAGTTTTTTAGGCATATTGGAGAAAAGATTAGAAATTAGGATGCTGGAGAAGGCCATATGGAGATGTATAAAATCAGAAGATGACGTATGTTCTGTGTGCCTTGTAAACACTCAGAGGAGCTGATTTTACTGTGATATCCATGATTCCCAGGGCAGGATCAGCTCTTTACTGAAAGCCAAAATTACTCATTTTGATATTAAAGTTTCCGTGTGTGGCCTGCCATTTGAAAAATACTTAGCTGTAGTCACTCAGCCAGAGTAAAATTTGAAGTTGGCAGTGAAAGGAGCTCCCTTGATATACTTATTCAAGGCCTCAGAAATAAAGCAGACATGAAGTTCTTCACATGAAATAAACTGCTGTTCAGATACGTGTCATAAATTCTTGCTGTGATTATTCTTCACCTTATATGAGTGATTCTCAGATTTTTTCATACCACATGCATTCTTTCAGTTAATCAGATTCATGAATCTCCCTTTTAAAATAAGGACAATGGATTGATCACAGCTCTCTTATATATGCTGTACAATTTCAAGTTGAGAGGCAAAGCTGAAGTACTCTTTAGTAATAAATAGATGATCTGCATATTTATTTCACCAGAACAATAATGAAAGAAAAAACTGTCAGCCTGATTGTCATCTGCAAAGCTGTACTTCATGTATCTCAGCACTGAAGATGATGAAAATAGACATATTTATATTAGCACCACCTTCAGTCCAAGCATGAATAATAGGGTGCTTTACTGTTGCATACAAGATGCTCTGGAGCTAAGGATATCACTTTAAAATTATACCATTCCTCACGACCAGGGTGGAAAAAAAGAAAAAAAAGAAGAAACAAACAGCTTGGGCTGACAAACACTGTCAATTCTGTGTTCTGTCTTGTCCTGCCTTGTGCACTTAGGTAACATGATGTAAAAGCTGCATTCTTGCATGTTCATGTTTTGTTCGAGGACCATCTGCCAGGGGCCAGGAAGAGCTGATTGAGTGCCTGCAAATGCAACTTCGTTCTGCAGAGAAACTTCTCCCGGCCACAGGAAAGGCAGCTCCATCTACTGACATTTCTGTCTGTGGGCTCTTTAAAGGTGGAGGAATTACTCAGAAGTGTCACCGAATCTCATTTCCCTGTGGAAATGGTGTTCCCAGGTACACTGAGAAGGTCTTACTAAGCTCTAAAGCTTAAGGTCCACATTAAGGCATATTTTCCATTTCAGGATTTCTCAGTCATTCTGTAGATTCACAATTTCTTAAAATGTGACTTTTTGATAGTAGGAGATCTACCAAAAGCAGTACCTTAGTAGATTTAAAATGAGCTATTGATTTAAATATGCTCTGTCCTGAAATAGCAGAAGTCTATATGTTGACTTTTGATCAAGTCATATTTTTTCGTGTTGGAGGTGCTCAAAAACTTATCTTTGTAATCTAGAGCATATTGTGTCTTTCAAAGAATTTTTCCCGAAACTGCAAAATTTGTCACATTTGTTTCCAATGCAACATTACTGCATTTGATCCATCAGGGTTTGTTTTTTTTTTGAGACAATACCTGTTGTACGCTCAACCCCATTGAGGCGAATAACACTCTCCTTGGGTGGAATCAGGATTTGGATGTGGATGACTCACAACTTCTGAGCAAAGCTTGGTCCACGACCTCACAAGGACTGCTTCTGGCTGCTGCAGTGCAAGTCAGAGGAACTGAAAGCACACCTTTCAAGTGGCCAAATGTGGAAAGGATGAGAAAATCTGTTGTGCTGTGAAAAGCCTAGACTGACTGTTGTAATAAGATGTTTGGGTGGGAATGAAAGTTAACTGAGCTTGATCTGAATGCTAATGTAGCTGTAAGTAGGGTTGACCTGATTTCTACAGCCTGATTGGATAGGAAATGCACTTATGCAACCTTTATTCTGCTTTTTCTGGGGGAGGGTAGGGATACTGATATCAATATCAAATACACAAACATACCCGATTTATAAAGAAAAAGTAAATTAATTTTTAAAATTCTATATGCCCCCAGATTTCATAGGATTTTGAATAGGTTGGCTTAAATAACTCACTTTGAAAAAGTTAACTTCTAAGTCAGAACAAGCTTGCCTTGTTGATTTTTGTTCCTGGTGCACTCCCTTTCATTAATTCAGTCTATTTTTCAGAGTTTGATTCACACTTACAAAGGTGAAAATTAGTTTATCCAGCATTAGTGGTAAAGTCTACACTGGTCATAAAATATCCAGTAGATGGCTGTTTAGCTAAAAAAGGCAATTAGTAGTGCCATATTGATCCCAGCTTGCAAGAGTTAGAACTTTGCTTGCTACGATGAAGAACTGTAATGGCAGAAACAAGAGAGTATCCTAGTGCCAAGTATGGTGATGTAAGTATTAGCTGGAAAAACAATAGTGCCTGACAGACCGTTAAAAATAATTTGGAGCTGTGAGTGTGTTTTCCACTAGGATAATGCCCAGTTCTGTGCAGAAACAAAATTCTCAGGCTGAATCTATACGTAAAGATCGAAATTGCAAACTGTCCTATAGATTGAGGGCAGGTGCCTGAGAGCTTCCATACTAGTGGGAGATCTTACTACAGAAGTGCCTTCAGCCAACACCTGAGAAATGACAGAGCAGCACATCTCTAGCTGGGGATATCTGAAGTTTGCAGTTACTGAAAGTTGCAGAATTTTCAGAGGGAGAAAGAAAATGGTGTTGCCAGTCAGAGGTGAGGAGAGTTTGGGGAAAAAGAAGAGATAAAGAGCAATAAAACTGGTGAGCAGAGGGAATGCCACCTGACAGAACTGGAGCAAGACTGGCACCACCACCAGCACAGCTGAACTTTGTCATCCCGAGGATGGGATGACAAAGCCCTGGCTGCTCCCACTGTAGGGGAGGGAGAGAGGAGGAGAATGGCAACAGTGGGAGAGCGAGGCAGATGCTGGGTGAGCAGGCAGGATCTGGGGGGCCGTTTCTGGCTGTCTCACCCTCCTGGTAACAGGGTCATAGGGACCCAGCCCTACTGGGGTAGCACTGCAGGATGAGGAGCGATGCACAGCTCTTCTGTGAGCCAGGCCACTGCCACTGCCGGTTTTAGCTACATTTAATGTTTTAGTGGCAGTTGACGAAGTGCTAATTTTCACACTGAAGAGGTAAACATGCCAGCACTTTTACCAGAAGGGTATCACAACTGTTGTCAGGTTACGGTGCAAATGGTCCAACTGTGCTGCTGTTGAAAGCAACGTTTGGAAGAGACCTCCCGTTTCTGTGCCTCAGAGACACAGGGCTCCCTTTCACCAAGGCTGATGTTTGTTTGCCGAGTAGCTTTATTGTGCTTTAGTTCATCATCATGCTGGAATGCAACTACGGAGTGCTCAGCACAAGAGGAGCTCATTGTGGTCCAAGGTCGGAAGTGTTATGACAATATAAAATTAATGCTAATTCCATCTCTTTTCTAGGACACAGAGTACACATGCTGTAAGTGTAAAGCTTTGGGAGATGTATGCGGCAGCTCCCAAAGGCAAGACAATTTTGTCCACTATTTGTCAGGTGATTAAATGCAACCATGTTGAAACTCCTCTCTAATTAAGTTCTGAAGTTGATGGGAATTTGGTGCAGAGAAATATTGGAGACTAAAACTCTTAAGTAAGTTTAACGCCTATGTGTTATTTTATGACATGTCAAGAAAATGAGGATGCAAAAATTATGTCTGCATAGGTTTGTAAAAATCCATTTTTTTCTGTTCTGGCCTTCTCTCACTCCACAAAAAGACATAAAATTTTATGGTTTTATTTTATACTCCTACTTTGCTAGGCCTCAGTTTCTTGAGAATCTTTAAACTATCAACAACATGAAAATAGTTGTTTAATCCGCAACGATATTGGAAATAGGTGGCATAGAAACACACTCTAAAGTGTGTGCACACTCTAAAGTGTGTACTCTATTATTGTTTAAATTCCTATTTGATTTTCTATTTTGTTTCCCTGTTTTATTTTTTTCCATTTTTGCACATAAGATTGTTGGTTGTTGCCATGGTAATTCTAATTGATTCCTTTCTACTGTTTTTGCAGCCTTTCAGAAGAGAAGCCCTTCTTTATGCCCATTTTAATTACTGTAGAGCAAATTATAATACCAACTGCTATTGAGGTCTATAATGTGGCACTATCTTCAACATAGTCTTTTGTCTAGATCCCCAAATTCTTGTTATGACTAACTCTTGCATACAGAATAATATCTGAGGTAAAGGCCTTTCTTATCTATCCATACAGGTAGGAAATGTCTTCTTCTGGGGCTCAGAGCCGTCCCCATTTTCAGCTGTAATTATGTCAACGCTCTTTTCTCTCTGAGCAAAGCAAATCTTGTTTCCACTAATATCTCTTCAGCATGCTACTCCAAACACACTTTTACTAACTTGCAGTTTAATCACCTACCTGTGCCCTGACACACCCTGGAAATTTCTCTCTCTTTCACCAACCATAAAATATTGATTTTCATTTTTATGGCTCCTTCCAGTTTTACCCGCCATGTTTTACTTCTCCACCCTCCAGAATTCAGCTTCTTCCTCTAATCTGCCCATAGTAGTAGCAGCCTTTATTGTCTGTGACTGACACATACAAATAAACATTTTCACATACTTCCTTATACTCGGGAAGAACTTTCAGTAAACATCTAAGGCTAATCTTCATTACAAATTTAGTGATAAAACTAGGGACATTTTCAAAAACCTCTGTAGAATTGTCCTTTGTCATTCATGGTTTTAAAAATGCAATTGAACATGAATATTTTCATTTTGGTAATATTTCAGGCATCAAATAACAGAAGGGAAACAGAACATCTTGTGTGTTGTGCTGCTGTCCACACTTTGCAATCTATTGTGGTTAGTTAAGGACTAGCATTCTAGCTTTGTGTAATGTATACACAGGCATACATAATTATATCTACTAATAAATATGTATGTAAGTATATATCTAAAATATATCTCTATATGTCTGGTTTTAATTTTTTAAAGTTCTAGTTGAAGTATACATTTACATTTTTTTATCTAAGGGGAAAAAAAATACAACAGGAAAGTTATAGTTTTCTTATTGTTCTCCATAAAAATACAAATAATAGAACAGGATTCCTAAGCAGAAAAGCCTAGCAGTTTCTTGAAAAGAGGTGATAATAGCAGTAGTGAAATAGCACCAAAAGGTGTGCAGATGGCTTGGATAACAGGCAGCAGTTTTTTCATTATTTATTGTCTCAGAAAGGTGAAACAAAATCAAGGGAGTCTCAAGACAGCTCTGCAGACTCCAAACCAAACCAATACAGAAACCAGTTCTTTGTCTCTTTGCTAAGCTATGCACTTTGCCTGTCTCCAAACCCATCAACACAATTTTATGTTTGCTTTTCTCTTTACCTGTATCAGACTGGTGCAGCTCCATTTCAGAGAAGTGTCTACTTGGCTTTCATATCCTCAGCTCTATCCCTGAATTAGCATCACCTCTCCTGTGCCACAGCAGCAAAATGGTAGCTTGCGAGCAGTCTGCGAAGGGAAGTGTGGTTAACTTCCTTGTGCATGTTACCTCATTGAGAAAATTCAGGACTCCCTTGTCACTTCCCACTCTGAGAGCACAGAGCACGACAAACCTCTTTTTGTGGCATATTGAGGTTTTGCTGCACTACGACCCCTCTGGTCTTGTTATCGTCTGTTTCTGCTGCAGAAACGCTCCGTGGCCAGTTATTGTATGGACTGATTAGAATAGGGAGTGATGAAGCTTTAACACCATTAGTCACATTATTGTTCAATATGTGAGGATAATTCTTTTTAGATTCACAAAAGTTAACAAAGGGCTTTTCTAAATAGAGCTTGAAAGTCTTAAAAATAAATCTGAGGCTTTAATGCTGTGTAATTATCTTGTCTATTATCTCATCTGCCACTTAATCTTTCATGCTTTCTCCTGATCTTTTAACTACATGGGGAGTTTTGCCATTTTTAAAAAACATACCTCTTCAAACAAATTCTGGGCATTTTTGAATTTGTTTTCTTCTGAAGCTTCACAAAATTCACTTGAGGGAAGCTAGTTTTGAATCTTCATACAGAGAAGATCACTGGCTATTTTAAACTTGAAAATAGTACCTAATTATGTTATTGCATAAGAGTTCCTGAATTCAAGGCAAAAATATTTTTCAACTTGCCTAAAGCACAAAATGGTAATTCTATTACTTTCCTGTGTTAAGTTGTATACATAGTTTTTCTGCCAAGACATAGCAGCATTAAACTGACTTTGGAAGGTACTTTTGCAGGGATGAATTTCTAGATTTATCTGAGGAGTGAAGACATGAACTGGTGCTGATTTCCACAAAGGATTAGATGCATTGGTTCAGCAATATTGGCTTAGAGCCAACATGCCATCCAAGAACCATAATTTGACTTCATTCTATGTTTTAGTGCATTTTTCAATCATATTTTATGATAGGTAGTCTGTAATCAGAGAGAACTTCATCAAAGTTGTTGTTAGAAGTGGAAGGGGCCCAGTACTTTGTTCCTGGCTTATTTTGACAGGGTAACTCTTCACAACTGTGTACCGGGTGAGATGGTAGAGGGAAGATGATTACCTTCTGCTTGCCATTTTTGTCCTGATAATGAAGACTAGAGATGATTAAATGTTTAGACAGTTTATTCAACAGTCTCCCAGTCCAAGACCACCCTCACAGTAAAAAAAAATTGTCTTATGCTTAAATGGAATTTTGTGCATTACACTGCATGCCTGTTGCCTCCTATTCTGTCACTGGGTACCGCTGAGAAGAGTTCAGCTCCCTCTTCTTCACCCCCTGCATCTGGTAGTTATAAGCAGTGGTGAAATCCCCCTGAGCCTTCTTCTCTCCAGGCTGAACATACCAGCCTTTACTCATAGGAGAGATACTCCAGTCCCTTCATCATGTGCACGGCCCTTCTCTGGACTCTATCCAGTAGCTCCATGGTGATTTGGGGTTTGGAGTTTTACTGTCCTGACAGAGACCGAGCCAAGGCATGCAGATCAACAGATGGTTCTCATTCCTCTGCAATGGCTTTTGTGAAACAGGCAGCCTGTCCCCGGAAGAGAAGAGCAAACCCGTCCTGCCTCCCAGCCGTGGCCATGGGGTTTGGGGTGGAGGAGTCAGGCTGCAGTTGTAGGGAAGTGTTGGAAAAAGGCTCGGAGGGCTGTGACTGGAGGATGACAGGAGCCTTTTGGGTATGGAGGCAGCAGCAGGAGGCAGCAGCAGGGAAAGGGCTGTCAGCATGGCGTCTGTCCATGGCACCTGGCTTTGCTTCAGGACGGGCAGACTGGCTGATGGACAAGGGGCTTGGAGACAGCCTGGCTGCAGTGTTCGGAAGGGGGATGCTGGGAGACTGTAAGTGAAAGGGGCTCTGTTGCAGCACGTACATTAAAGAAGTTCACGGCATACTCCAAGGTGTTTGCCCCTTTTGCTTTCTTACACTGTTGAGACCCTAGTAGAAAGCATGGCCTACTGTGGTTTGTGCTTTGATTTTTAAAGATACGTGCTCTGAAAATCCCTGAATCTCCATGCAAGGTCCATGAACGCCATCAGCCGTGCTCTCAGCGCCAGTATGTTGGAGTGGAGGACGGGTCCATCCGCAGGGCTGGCCGGGCGCTCCCCTGCAGCCTGCTGGGTGGAGGCGTTGGAGGTCCTTGGAGCCGCTCGGTGCCTCCCCGCAGGCCCCCTTCTCCCAGCGTTGGGCTCGTTGTTGTTGGGCCTTGGACGCAGGTTGTAGCGCCGCTGCGGGGACCTGCTGCGCACCCTCTGCCTGGCCGCCGTCCTCTGCCGGCGGGCGGACGAGCCGACCACGTATTCCTGGTAGTCGTCGTCCGCCCTCACCGTGTGCAGGACGCGGCTGAAAGGCTGCCTGCAGAGTGGGCACGCCGCTCTCGAGGCAGCCCACTGCTGGATGCAGGCGAGGCAGAAGGTGTGGAGGCAGGTGTCAATGTAGGCCGCGTGGTGCACGATGTCCAGGCAGATGGAGCACCATCCGTCCGCCGCTGCCTCCTGCCGCCCTGCCCGCTGCAGCTGGCTCGTGCTGGCCGTCGCGGTAGAGCCACTGCGCTGCAGAGCCCCCTTGGCGCCCGACGCCATGTCCTGCCAAGAGATGTGCAAAGCACCTGAGTTCTTCTGGTGGCAGGAGCGAAACAGCAACAAAAGCCCTAGAAAGTGGTAAGAGAGGGGAGGTGAGAGCGTCTCCTTGCAGGCTGGAAAGTGGCCAGCCAGCCCCACAGGCTGCCCTCCCCATGTGCCGGCCCCTTTGACTCCCCCCAAGCATGCTCACCCTCCATTGCAAGAACCCCCCACCCCCTGCCCTGCCCCATGGACAGCCAGTGTGAGCCGAGCTAGCACAGGGTACCTGCAGGAGGTGTTCAGGGGAAGCGAAGGAACTGTTTGGGAGCCTTCAGAGGCCCCCGCGTCCTTCTCAAGTGCGCAGCCCTGGGACAGCCTGCACAAAGGCAGCTCTCCAAGCGGAGGTCCACGGTCCTGCTGGAGGTTGCACACTGTGTGTGTGCACTGGCAGGAGATCTGGACCAAATGCACCAGGACAGCGCCTGCAGCTGTGGAAGGACAGTGAGGTTGGGGCCATCACAAATGCCCCTTGGTGACATCACGGGAGTCTCTGGTGTTGTGCACCCTAACCATCGTCCAGCAAGGATGGCAGACACTCCAAAGGGGGAAAGCCCCTGCTTCATGGGATGTGACCGTTTTCTGGTGGCCCATTTAAGGTCTGACATTTAAATTCCAGCTTGTCAGGTCCTGTGGTGAGAGTCTGGTGCCCTTGAGCCATCTCTTGTTCAGGGTAAAACAGTGCTGGTTCCCTCAGCCTGTCCTTAAAGGAGAGATACTCCAGTGCCTTCACCATGGTCATGGCCTTTCTCTGGGCTCCATTCAGTAACTCTATGTCTGTCCTGTACTGGGGAGGCCAGAACTGGACATAGCAATCCAGGTGTGACCTCAGCAGTACTGAGGAGAGGGCAAAGATCACCTCCCTCCACCTCCTGGCATGTCTTCTCCTAATGCAGCCCAGGAGACCATTGGCCTTTTGGTGCGTTTTGCATTTTGGTGTCCCCCAAGAGCTCCAGGTGCTTTTCTGCAAAGCTGAGATGGACCACCTGCAGAAACACTGCCAGGGGCCTTGCAGGCTGCCGGGGGTCTCAGCCAGCAAGTCTGGGGGAGTCCCTGTGGGATGTGGGGCAAGAGTGTATGGGGCTGCCCAGAGGTTACAAAAGGATGTTGCTGAAGAGCTTGTGGAAATGTGCAAGGCTGGTGCCGGCATGTCTGGGGAAAAGCTTAAGAGCGTGAGACTGAGGTGATTCCAGCAAGATGGAGAGGGGAAGCAGCACAGTCAACAGCCAAAAGACTGTTGAATTTTTTTCCCACATTGGCACACTGCTGGCTCATATCCAACCTGGCGTCCTCCAGAAGCCCCAGGGCGTTCTCTGCCAATCTGCTGTCTGCCCAGTTGGCCCAGAAATTGGTGCATGGCGTTGTTCCTCCCTCAGTGCAGGGTTTGGCATTTCCCTTTGCTAAACTGCACAGGGTTCCTGTTGGCTCATTTCTCCAGCCATTTAAATAAAATTGTTAAAACAGTTGATTTGGAAAAATGTGAGTGATAAGGCAGTGGTAAGAATATCTAGATTAAAAGGTATGATAAGGTGGGGAAATAGTAACATTTCCGGCACGGGAGACCAGAGGGAAAAGGAACAAGAATGTAGAATTTATTTTTCATTCTTGTCATAGGCAAAATGGTGGAGGGGATTGGGATCCAGCCATATTTTCTGCAGGGTGAAACTAAGCAATAGTACTAGTATTTCATTGCTCTCTTTAACATTACTCCTGACTTTGAGGGTCTTCCTCCACCTCACATTTGGCCTTCAGAAAACACAGACATCACTAGACACCAGACCTCCTGTTTAAGGGTCTTTGTTAGACTTCTGCTTCTTTCTTCTGTCTGAAACAGGAGAACAGCTGATTATGGCCTACATGCCATTGGGTCTTTTTTATGGGATGACAGAAACTCATTGAGCGCTACACTGTTTTGGAAAAAAAAAGGCAGGGATGTGAAGGATCAAGATCAAGAAGGACGTGGACCTGTTGGAGCAGGTCCAGATGAGGGCCATGAAGGTGATCAAAGGGCTGGAGCACCTATGCTATCAGGACAGGCTGAGAGAGCTGGGGTTGTTCAGCCTGGGCTCTGGGGAGACCTTATAGTGGCCTTCCAGTACCTGAAGGGGGCATTCAAGAAAGCTGGGGAGGGGCTGTTTGCAAGGGCATGTAGTGACAGGATGAGGGGCAATGGTTTTAAACTAGAGCAGGGTAGGATTAGATTAGACATTGGGAAGAAGTTCTTTACAATGAGGGTGGTGAGACACTGGAACAGGTTGCTCAGAGAGGTGGTGGAGGTCCCATCCCTGGAGACATTGAAGGCCAGGCTTGAAGAGGCTCTGAGCAACCTGATCTAGTTAAAGATGTCCCTGCTTACTGCAGGGGGGTTGTACCAGATGACCTTTAAACGTCCCTTCCGACCTAACACATTCTATGATTCTATGATTGTATGATTTTATGATTCTGTGATCTCAGTCAGTTGCAGCACATACATTATGCCACCTGTTGCTCCTAAATCTAACACCTACAGTTTGGGTGTTACAGATTTGTTTTAAATCCAGTTGTACCAAACTCTTTGCTAAACAAAACCGAGTTTTGGTCTGGGTCCCATATCTAAGAGCTAGCAGTCCAGACAACAGTTAAGATGTCCTGCAGTGAGGATCATGCCTTCCAAGTCAGGGCTGATGCACACAGGAAGGGCTCTGTGTAAGAAAGCTGTTACGAATGAAGACAGAAATATTTCAGCTTTTAGAGTACAGTCTGTCACCTCTCATAACTGTAAATTATCAGCTGATATGTTTTATATTAAAAAAATAAGTAACATATATACAAGCATGGTAGTGCAATCTTTGATGAGCGAGACTGTCTTCACTGTGAAAAAGGGTGCATTTTGGGTTAAAGCACCACAAGTTGACCATTTAAATATAAAATCCTACTTGAGACAAAGCATTTTGAACCTACTACCTAAATTGTGATAAAGGCAGCCTGTGTCATGTCTCCTGAGGGACTATACATTTCGGCAGATTATTTGTCTTAGCTCAACTAAAATTAAAGCACTGGTTTTGCAATAAAAAAATCAATGTTAAAAATTATAGAACTCCAGGTAGCACACAGCACAACTCTAGCTTGATGACAGTTAATAATCAGGATGGTTTAAAGAAGTTTTCATAAAAAGGTTTATGATAGAAACTCAGGATGAGGGAACTCCAACAAAAATGATGAAAAAAGAAATTTGACAAAAAAGGAGAGAAGGAAAGGGAAATCAAAACTGAAATCTCGAGTTTGGGTTTGTGTGTGTTGTTTTCAGAGGTGTTTTGTTTTGTTTTGGGGGTTTTTGTTGGGTTTTTTTGTGTTGTGTTTTTTTTTTCTAAAAGCTAAGACATGTTAATTTTTCATTAATGAAGATTTTTGACAGGGGACAGAAGTTCTCACTAGTTCAAATAATAGGTTTAACCCCACCCATCAGATGTACCTTCAGTCTTCAGATCCTCCCATTCTATTATCACAGCATGATCCTTTTACAGTTATAATTTATGCAAATTAATATGATTAAATACAATGTACATCAGTGACAGTGTTAGATTATACCTATAGCACCTGAGTCATTCTGCGGTCTGTAGCCTGTAGTGAATTCTCGAACTAGGCTTACAGTCTACCATATATTTTGAGGTTTAAACTTCATGAAAACAAACTTGAATGATAGCTACTGACAGGGAAAAAGCAAACCTTTTTAAAGTATTGTTATAAACACTGAAAGATTTATGCAGGCTTAAGGTTGAACCCAGATCTATTTCTAAATAATAAACATCTATCTAGAACAGTGTTCTAGGTCTCTAGGATGTTCTTGCTTCAGAAAAAAAACCTTCAAATTTTGAGGTTTATTTCTGAAAAGCATTTAGGTAATGTATAGAATTCCTTGTTTAGAATTTGGCATGCATCACATGAAAACACATATTTGATATTCTCTCCCTGAGGGTATATAATAACAATGTCCCAGAGAGCTACAAGACCATTTACTATCTGTATTCCAAGAATATTGCAGTTGAGTATTAAGGTGCCTTATTGCATGAGCAGTGGCCTCATAATAGGAAACCAAATTGCTTGGCACATGCAAAGGTACCAATCACTTTGGAATGACTTACAAATGACTTTTCATTTTGTCCTGGAGCTGCAAGCAGAATGTTGCAGTTGCCAATTGAATAAAAAAATTTATCATCACTTTGTCATGGTATCTCAAAATTTGTTAAGTTACATTGGTTGTCTGTCTTGTCAAAAACTTCTTGTCACTTAGGTGGTACGTAAAAAAAATCCAGATACATGAGAGGGAGCTAGCTTTAAAAAGAGGAAAAAGGGGGGAAAAAATATGAAATATTTTTGGGTACTACAAGCAGCTACTGAGACACACCACTAATTCTTGTAGTTTTGCAATAACAGTTTCCTATCTTTTTTAAGTAAGTACTCTGTACAAGTGCCATACAATCAACAGGGGAAACTGAAATCAGCAATGAGGGAAACAAGGTCATAAAGTAGGATGAAATATATCACAATAGTGAAAAAGATTGTTTCTCACTTTGCTAGTTTAAACAATATTCAATGGTATATGCAACAAAAATGTATTAACATTTGGGGATTAATTATAATTTGTATTTAAAATCTTAAAATGTTTGAAAAACAGCTTGTAACAGTCGAGTGTATTGAAAGTAAACATATCCCTGCAGGAGATTTCAGCTCAAATGCCACAATATTGTATTACCACATGTGAGACAGCATGTTAAAATGGGTACACACAAAAATGAGACTGCCTGGTCTGCATTTGTTGTTCGAATTGAATGAAAAAATAAGAGAGAGAACCAGCAAAAGTGCTGCAAATAAAAGGTATTTTTACTGTGCAAGTTTTTACAAAGGAATTTTAAAAATATGGGGTTTAGTCTGACAGTATCCCTTTCAGTTTGTGAGATCAGGCAAAAAACTTCTTACACCTACACATCCTTGTAAATATCAGCACAGATTATGCTGCCCTGAAGGGTGGCAATGGTAAGATAAGTAGATTTTCACTTGCAAAAATAGTGTTTTTTCCACTTTTGATTCTCCAGAAGTTTCAGAGAGAAATGTTACATTTTAATTTTTTTTCACCAAGTAGAGCACACTCTAAAAGAAAATGAGAGAACAGTATTTTCTTTTCACAGTGGGCTACAAAGACAAAAACTCGAACTGATCTACACAACTCTTATACAAATAGCTTGTATCTTAGACGTGCTTAATTCAAGAAACCTGCTGTCAATTACAACAGAAAAACTCTTGCTAGCTGTAAGAGAGGTCTAACATCTACTCAGAGTAATATCTGCCTTATCAAGTGATCAGATCATATTCATTCCTGTTGCTAGAAGCATCAAATTGTTTCTCAAAGTAATTGAAAGCAGTGCTTGGTGTTTATAAATGTCAAACTGTGTGTATAAATATCAAGTCCCAGTGTGTTTTGTGCACGAAAGAAAATTTATTTGTGGACAGATACAAACCTAAAAAATATACAATTTTTTTATGGTTTAATATTACCCAGTGTTTAGGGCTTTATTTCATGGCATTGGTCTGCAATGCTTACTTAATTTAAATGCAGTGAGATGTTTTGGTGAGGCCAGCAATGAGATCTGGTTGGGATCCCTTTGCTTTTTCTTGTATATGTATCTAGAAGTCTTTTACTTTTTTTCTGTTGGTATAGAAAAACTGCAAAGACCTGTATCTTCACTAATTTTGCTGTCATCCTCAGGTGACCCAATGCCTATCCATGTAAATTAATTATGTGGACAACATATTCTCAGTGATGCATCTGTATCCTAAACCGCTGGCCAGATGATAATGCAGTTCTATTGTTTTGACTGAAGAGGTACTTTCCCCTTCAGTTATGTCAGTACCACTGCTAGTAGGTCAGTGCTTTAAGTCACATAATGTAGACAACTCAAGTTATATAAAAAAATCCTTAAATATAATGAGAAGAAGTTTCTTTATGTTATCGATTTGTTCTTTGGAACATTGGCAGAGGTTTCTTGTAACACTTTTACACATAGAGTTGGATCACGTGTAACTATAATCTAAAATCTCAAGTGACAGCCCAAGACAATAATGACAAACAACGTATATATAGCACAGGCTGTCTTTGAATTGCCTCTCACAGCTGAAGGATACCCAATGGTTAATCAAAATTGGATCTTCCACTTTATATGCACTTCCATGATAAAATTGCAGCTGTATGCAACTAATTCTCACACTTCACCTTCTTTCTTAAAAAAATTAGGTTAATTTTTCTTTTAATTCATAGTGTAAAAAATTCCAAATGGGTATGCCAGTCTTTACTACAGCCTATGCAGACCAGTTTGTGAGGCAACAAGCTACATGATGCTATCCTTTCAAAGAGGTATTTATACTCTGTGTTATATTAGTCATTGTAGGAATTGGTATAGTTAAGGAAAAATTCAGAGATAAATAATTCTGCAACTCTACAGTTCACTAAACTATTCTGCAGAGCAACGCACAGCCTTATTTACAGTCACTGAGTCTGTTTGATGAAGGACTTCCCATCACAAGCTTAGCACAGAGCGTACACAGAAAGAGCCTGGATGGACAGGGACAGTGGGAGCCTTCTTAGTGCCCTAAGCAATGTCTGATGGTGCAGGAAGCGTCTGGATTCACAAAGCTCCTTGTGATTGATGTACCATTTAAAGCTTCCCCTTCCGTGGGTCATAAAAGAAATAGGATATTTGTACAGTAAGATAATTTTCTTCTGATAAGTTGACCCACTTTTTTTTAATAGGGATGGAGGAACGTTATTCACTACCTTTAGATCTGCTTAAGATAGCTTAATATCTTGTACATCCCTCGGGTCTGGTGCTAGTCCAGCTGCAGAAAACCTGTTTTCTTTGGCATGCCATAAAAGAGCTTTGGCCTTTTCTTTCTGCTTTTTACGGGAATAACTTTTCTTTGTTTTTCGATTAGAGTGAGAATTGACTGGACTATTCTTCCAAGTACATCTTCAGTTATCATTTCAATGCAGTGCTTAGTTTATTCACCAGGGGTCATCAAAGGTCTGGATTTTCTTTGTCTACTGAGGTGAACTGAATGATGACATTTCACAGCTTTCTTCAGGACTAAGAAATGTTTGTGTTCCTCTTACAGCCCTACTGCACAGTCTGCGATAACTATACAATGCACTCTGAAGACTATTCAGATATTACATATATACAAATATTTAAGACCACAGTGGTTATTTGACAGTCTGAGCACTTAGTCTGAGAGTCACTTTTTTACACACTATTGTTATTCTGTTAGTGAGTTTGAATTTCCCTTGTACGATATTTAAATAAAATTATTAGCAAACACAGGAGCAATAACAGCTGTTTGTTCCTTGCAGATATTTGTAAAAGCAAATACAGGATAAAATGGAAAAACTTGCATTAAGTACAAATCTGGTTTCTCTCTCAATTCTGGACTGTTTAAACAGCAGAGAAATCAGACTTTCAGACCTGCCTATGTTATAGCCTCTAACAAAGGCAGCGACAATGAAGAAATCTTCCTAATGAAGCACTTCTAGTAACTATTTTTTAAGCATTGGGTAAACTGCATACTGTTGGGAATAAAAGATGCAGTACAACATAACTCATGTTATCTACGGGCTTGTGTCACTAAAACACTATAAGTGCTTATTGTCCCGGACAAAAGTTGTTGATGCTGAAATATCCGGTCAAGTGTGCTCCCCATCAGCTTCAAAGACTTTTGGACATGATTAAAAAGTTTACTTCACTTTGCCAGGCACTTCAGGATTTACATGAGTCAGTGAGAGGTAAGTTTCTGTTTCATGCTTGCATTATCATGTATCTTGAAAGAGATGCACTCATATTAAAACTCATCCTGTAAGGAGAATTTTTCTCTCCTTTGTAGATTTTTGATTTCCAGAGACAAACTGGGTTCATTCTTTATCCTGTTAGTGGGTCACTGGAGCACTGATAAGTTTTCTCTTCTTTACCCTATTTTAAGTGCATCTGCAAGGACTTTTACCATTGGTATTTATGTTACATTTGTTTGAAATTGACCGGTGTTCAAAAATATTCAGGGGAGACTTGACTGCTAGAAACATTTACAGATAGCTAAGCCAGAAAAGTAAAACTTAGTGTTGCCATTACATCCAGCAAGATGCCTCAAGAAAGAGACATCTAAGACAGCTACATCATTGGCTGAGAGGGAATTCTTACAATCATCTTTTTTGCACTTTTGTGCTCTTATTTGTAACACATTCATGGCAATTACTTATTCACACATAAATAAATAAATATAAATTAATATTATATAAATTAATAAATTACATATAAATGCATATAAATTAATTACATCGAAATGCTTGCCACCACTTTAGGTTTCTATCCTTATCTAGCTATATGTTTTTTTGTCTACATATATCACTAAAATCTTCAAATCCTTTTATGACAAGAAGCTTGATAGGAAAAAAAAAAATTTAAAGAGTAAGATAGTTGGCCTATGTCCTGTGTCCAAATTTCTTCCATAAAGAAAAAAAAGATGTGTCATTGCCCTAGGAGACTCCCTTCTGATGGGAACAGAAGGCCCAATATGCAGACCGGACCCACTTCTTAGGGAAGTCTGCTGCCTCTCTGACGTGTGGGTTAAAGATGTAAAGAGAGAACTTCCCACCCTGGTACAGTCCTCAGATTATTATCCATTATTGATTTTTCAGGTAGGCAGTGATGAAGTTGCAACTAGAAGTCTGAGGGCAACCAAGAGAGACATCAGGGCCTTGGGATGACTGGTTAAAGGATCAGGAGCACACATAGTATTCTTCTCTGTCCTTCTAGTTGCAGGGAATGATAAGGGAAGAAACAGGAAGATCCAACAGATCAATACCTGGCTCTGAGCCTGGTGTCACTGGCAGAATTTTGGTTTTTCTGATCATGGATCAGGCTGCGTGACACCAGGCCTGCTGGTGACAGAGACGGTACACCTGTCTCAAAGGGGGAAAAGGATGTTTTCATGAGTGTTAACAGGGTTCATTGAAAGTGCTTTAAACTAGATTTGAAGGGAGGAAGGATAAAACCAGCCTCACTAGAGATAAGCCTGGGGGTGGTATGCCCATGTTTAAGGGACAATGTGCTAGCAAGGTTCTCCGTTTTGCCATCTCAGTGGAGGTGGGGGATGGAGATCCATGCAGCAGCAAAGACTCAGGGCTTGTTGATGTGTTAGAAACCATGGAAGCACCTGAGAACAGTCATGTAGGAATTAGGGTTTCTCCCTCCAAAAATGTAGTGGGACCAATAGCCCAAATGAAGTGCATATACATCAATGCATGCAACACGGGCAACAAACATGAGGAGCTGGAAGTCATTGTGCAGCAAGAAAATTATGATATAGTTGCCTTCACGGAAACATGGTGGGATGACTCGCACAACTGGAATGCTGCAATGCATGGCTATAAACTCTTCAGAAGGGATAGACAAGGAGGGAGAGGAGTGGGGTAGCCCTTTATGTTAGGGAGCGTTTTGATTGTCTAAACCTTAATGATGGCAACAATAGGGTTATGTTTATGGGTAAAAATAAGGGGGGAGACCAGTAAGGCAGATATCATGGTGGGAGACTGTAATAGACCACACAACCAGGATGAAGAGGCAGATGAAATATTCTATAAACAGCTGGGAGAAGTTTCACAATTGCTAGCCCTTGTTCTCATAGGGGACTTCAACTTCCCAGATGTCTGCTTGAAATATAATACAGAAGAGAGGAAACAGTCTAGGAGGTTCCTGGAGAGTGGAAGATAACTTCCTGACACAGCTGGTGAGTGAGCCAACTAGGGAAGGCACTTTGCTGGACCTCTGTTTGCAAACAGAAAAGGACTTGTGGTTGATGTGATGGCTGGAGGCTGTGTTGGGCATAGTGATCACAAAATGACAAGACTTTTTAATTCTCGGAGAAGTAAGGAGGGGAGTCAGCAGAACTGCTTCTTTGGACTTCTGGAGGGCAGACTTTGGCCTGTTCCCTTTGGAGGCAGTCCTGAATGGCAAAGGGGTCCAGGAAAGCTGGATATTTTTCAAGAGGGAAATCTTAAAGGTGGAGGGGCAGGCTGTACCCACATACCAAAAGATGAGCTGACAAGGAAGAAGACCAGCCTGGCTGAACAGAGAGCTTTGGCTGTAACTCGGGGGAAAAAGGAGAGTTTCTGAGCTTTGGAAGAAGGGGCAGTCAACTCAAGAGGACTACAAGAATGTCAGGAGGTTATGCAGGGAGAAAATTAGAAGGGCCAAAGCCCTACTATAAGTTCATCTGTCTGATGCTGTAAAAAGAAAAAAAAAGAAAAGTTTCTATAAATACATTAGCAACAAAAGGAGGGCTAAGGAGAATCTCTGTCTTCTATTGGATGCAGGGGGAAACATAGTGACAGAGGATGAGGAAAAGGCTGAGGTACTTAATGCCTTTTTTGCCTGTCTTTAATAGTAAGACCAGTTGTTCTCAGGGTACCCAGACGCCTGAGCTGGAAGACAGGGACAGGGAGCAGAATGAAGCCCCCATAATCCGAAGAGAAATGGTTAGCAACCTGCTACACGACTTAAACACACACAAGTCTATGGAGCCTGATGGGATCCACCCAAGGGTACTGAGGGAGGGCAAAGTGCTCACCAAGTCACTTTCCATCATTTTTGAGCTGTCCTGGCTAACCGGGGAGGTCCCAGTTGACTGGAGATTAGCAAATGTGATGCCCATCTACAAGAAGGGCTGGAAGGAGGATCGGTGGAGCTACAAGCCTGTCAGTCTGACGTCGGTGCCAGGGAAGGTTATGGAACAAATCATCTTGAGAGACAATACATGGCATCTACAAAACAAGCAGGCAACCAGGACCAGTTAGCATGGCTTTATGAAAGGTAGGTCCTGCTTGACTAACCTGATCTCCTTCTATGACAAGATGACCCGCTAAGTGGGTGAGGGAAAGGCTGTGGATGTTGTCTAACTAGACTTTAGTAAAGCCTTTGACACAGTTTCCCACAGCGTTCTCCTGGAGAAACTGGCTGCTCATGGCTTGGATGGGTATATGCTTCACTGGGTAAAAAACTGGCTGTTTGGCCAGGCCTAAAGTGCGGTGGTGAATGGAGTTAAATCCAGTTGGTGTCCGGTCACAAGTGGTGTCCCCCAGGGCATGGTGCTGGGGCCGGTTCTCTTTAATATCTTTGTCAATGATCTGGATGAAGGGATCGAATGCAGTAAGTTCGCAGATGACACTAAGCTGGGCGGGCTTGTTGATCTGCTTGAGGGTAGGTTGGCTCTGCAGAGGGATCTGGACAGGCTGGACCAATGGGCTGAGACCAATGGTAGGAGGTTCAACAAGGCCAAGTGCCGGGTCCTGCACTTGGGTCACAACAACCCCATGCAGTGCTACAGGATTGGGGCAGAGTGGCTCGAAAGCAGCCCAGCAGAAAAGGACCTGGGGGTGTTGGTTGACAGCTGGCTGAATACGAGCCAACAGTGTGCCCAGGTGGCCAAGAAGGCCAACAGCATCCTAGCCTGTTATCAGGAATAGCGTGGTGAGCCGGACTAGGGAAGTGATCATCCCCCTGTACTCGGCACTGGTGAGGCCCCACCTCGAGTACTGCGTTCAGTTTTGGGCCCCTCGCTACAAGAGGGACACTGAGGTGTTGGAGCGTGTCCAGAGAAGGGCTACAAAGCTGGTGAGGGGTCTGGAGGACAAACCTTATGAAGAACGACTGAGGGAGCTGGGGTTGTTTAGCCTGGAGAAGAGGAGGCTGAGGGGAGACCTTATCGCCCTCTACAACTACCTGAAAGGAGGTTGTAGAGAGATGGGGGCTGACCTCTTCTCCCTGGTGACAAGTGATAGGACGAGAGGAAACGGGTTCAAGTTATGTCAGGGGAGGTTTAGATTGGATATTAGGAAACATTTTTTCACTGAAAGGGTTATTAAACATTGGAACAGGCTGCCCAGGGAGGTGGTGGATTCACCATCCCTGGAGGTGTTTAAAAAAAGGGTAGATGGGGCACTTAGGGACATGGTTTAGAAGTGGCTTTTGTCAGGGTAGGTTAAAGGTTGGACTCGATGATCTTAAAGGTCCCTTCCAACCTCAGCAATTCTATGGTTCTATGATTCTATAAAGGCAGCAATTAGATATCTGAAGACCCTGATGCCAAGAGGCCTTGGCATCTCAGGTATGAAAATTTACTGTTTATAAATTTAATTTTTTGCAACTTTGAGCTGCGAAAGTTGTGGATAGGGAGAAGGCCACGAGCCATTGGTATATCTGCACTCTGCTCACATCTTAGCCTGCCTCATTTTATACCCGAAGAACTTCTACAGACAGTTATATGTGCATGCCAGGCTGCAGAATCAGGCTTACCAAGTTCACCGTAGTGTCAGTCTCCATCAATACCAAAGCTGCGTTGCATCATTTAACAGATACGTCTGTCCAACTTGGGTTATGGTGTCTGCTTCTTCTGTTAAATCTGTTCATTTTATGCATTAAGAGTCCATAATTTTGGCTTGAAAGATTCTTCTCAAGTTTTAAAGAAAGAGGAAGGGTGAGAAGATTTTCAGTGCTGTAAATCTGCATTCTGTGATCTTTTGCACATCCTTTACTTGAAGTGCCGTATAATCCCCCTCATTAAGTGCTATACAGTACCGGAATTCATTCATCTGACTGCTAATTCCTGACAAATGTGTGACTGCACATTTTCACATGCATCGTATATCCTTACCTTCCTTTCCAGATAACTTTGGATCTAAGGTTGTAGCGGTGTGCTCTCACCTTTTCCCCATTTTCCCCCTTTTCCCCACCCCCCGGCTCCTGCTCAAGCCATGGCCATTAGCGGCAGTTCTTACTAGTTGCACTTGAACTTTGGGGGATGGCTGGCAGCACAGCCAAAACTCTGTCTGGAGTGCGGACCTAGATATTTTGTTCCCTTGTGAATATACGTCAATTATCTTACTCTATAAATAGAGGACAGCCCAAGAGCCCATTTGAGCTCTCCTGCATGGCAGCAGGCTGCACACCAGGATCTCCCCTTGAGTGGTGACGCTCACTTAAGGTTCTACTCCTCAAGGCTCGGTAAGTGACTAACAGCATGCTAAACTTTGAAATCTAGCTAAGTGATATAAAGGATTGATTGCACATATATAATCCTTTAGACATAAACCGTCGACCAAGTCTGAGACTAGGATTGGATCCAGCCGCACCTAGACTCCTCTCTGAGAAGGAGTTTAGAAAGCAAGGGGGTCCTTTCTGAACCTCATGACTCAACAGGAGGGTCTCCCTGACAGCTTGTCTGACCCTGGCCTCTATGCAGTCAATAATCAAGTGTACCCTGACATCAAATCTCATAAAACACTGTCGCATTCACTACTAACTTTGTTGAATCATTGTTTTATGTTAAGAAATATTCCACTACTAGTCTCTTACGAGTGAAGTTAATCAGTCCGCCTGTGACAAAGATGTTGGTGAACTCTGACAAATCTTGGGTATTCATAATGTGTTTAAAAGTAATTTTCTGGGGCATTTGCTTTCAAAAGCATTTAGGCACCTATCTGCTTCTTGAGTTGACTTCCAAGGCAGAAATGCATTTAGAATTGAAGATTAGTAATTTATTCATTAAGTTGTAAGTTAAGATAGTCAGTGCAGCTGGTACCTTTCCCAGCTTGTGCTTTTGTTCCCTCCCAAATGTCCTCTTTGACTGATAGTTTACTGTTAAGGTATGGCAATTGTATTTCTTTGCTTTTAAGCAATGCCTCAGTTAGAATCTGCTCATGCTTCCATTAGATTTGTTTTTTTCATAAACAATTTTTAGTTCTGCTGTTTGCAGCACTGCAGGGTCCTTTGTTATTTGCTTACAAGCTGATGGAGTCTGTGTTTTAAAAAACCGTTAATCAGGAAACTCAAAATGTCTTTCCTAATTTGCTGTTATTATGCCAAGCATTGTTTGTGTTAACTCTGTGTAAGCAAGTTTTTGATAATAAATCCAATGGAAAAAGTGAGAAGCAAGAGACTGGAAGTTTGATACCAAACGCTACACTGAAGCTCATTGCTTTTACTTCAAAAGTACTTGCTGTACCTGTATGTAAAACCTTGACATTGTTAATTGGTTTTCCTAGCATGTAATAATATTTCAAATTATTCCAGGGATATGATATTCAGAAATTTGATAAAGGCTGTCAAATGCTTGCTTCAAACCCAAATGTCTGTGGTGTGAGATTTTTGCTGTTCAGTGCTCTCTGTTATTAATATTGCTAGGGTGAAGATGCTCAAGGTCAAAAATCTAGCCTGCCATTCACCTCAGCTACTTCCCTTATTCTGCTTTAAAGACTTTTCCTGGCACTATACTTAGGCAAAATGAGTGGTTTTCCTGTTCTTATTGTCAAAAGCTCTCAGCGCTTTCCTAATCTTGATCTTGAGCTTCACCTTCAACTTTCCAAGATTTTAACTTCCTATTTTTATTTTTACTTCCCTGTGACTTGAGACAATACACTTGTTTGTTCTGGATGTTTAAATTCTTTTATAGAAGGATCACAGGGTTTTAGGGTGCTGGGTTTTTTTCACGTTGGGCATTTTGTATTACTTTAAAACTCTGTTTGTTGCTTTCTTGTTTAAGGTCTTTCCAGATCTCCCTGTTGTGGTAGATAGTGCGTCTTGCCCATTAAAAACTTACTAAGCAAGATTTTACAGCTTTACAGCCAAAACTTTATGTAACCTCTTTAACACCCTACGAATACAATTCATTGGTCTCTGATACAAAGTTGTGCCTCCAGGAGATGTTCCATTCAGAGAACAAAGAGAAGAGAAAACTAAAGTTGAGAAAAAATTAAAAGAAGTTTCCCCCATTGATACAATGGAGGAAAAATTCGATATGCTTGAGCTTATGGAGAATGAGATTAAAGATGAACATATTTTAGCTGGAGTCACCAGCCTACAAACAGGAGTCAAGCTTATAAAGTTGCTCAGTGGGAGGAAGCTGCCTGCCTGCTTGTCTGAAAACTCTCACCCAGTTTTATTTCATGGAAGGGGAAGGAGTAACACAGCACACTGAGTTATAATTCACAGAAAAAAACAGGTCTTGGCACCTTTATCAGGGTGCGCTAGCCACATTGTTTGCTTCTCCATCCAGACGAAGTTGTACTTGTGTTTTCTGTCACCACTGCCTGCTTCCAGTTTACCCAACCAGAAAAGTCCCTACTTTAACATCTGTTTCTGATTGCACTGGATCTGCCCTGCCTTCTTTTGAGAGTGTCCTGAAACCCAGGGCACTCCTCAAATCCAGTAAAGATTTTGTTCCATATTTTAATAACACTATATTTTTAGGATACAGAATTGTAATTAATAATTCTGAATACTGATGCAGCTTGATATTCAAGTTTGACTCGGGGATCCTGACAAAACCTTTCTGCCATGGGTTGTTTATTTCAGGGATTGTCCAGGGCAGACCTTGAGATGCGGTGTCTGCCTGCCACTTGATGACTTGGGGTTGACAAGCGAGCCAAACACAGACTTTCAGTGACAGCAAGTAGGTCCACCCCGGATTCCGCTCTGAAAGAGTTGTTCAGGGCCACTCTCTGAGGTGCTCTAGGAAGAGCCCATTAGAACAAAGCAGCATTGTTTGGGCCTATTGTGGTTATAATGATATTAGAGCAGAGCTATACCAAGTGAGCTGATGGTTTGTTTTATTTTTAAAGGAAAAATTAGGTATTTTTCACTTATAACAAAATGGTAGAAACACCTCCAGCCTACACAGCTTTAAGGCAGCTTGCATTCCTTCTGAAGCTCTTCACACATTAAACTGTGATCTGTACCAGTGCATTTTGGCATCTTAACCATAGAGCAAGCCATAAAATCATACCAGAAAAACACTTTGAAAAAACTATCAATAATTAAGTCTTACATGAAAAGATAAAGTTTTATTGTTTTCTCATTTTTTTCTTCTTTGTGTTAAGTCAGCTATGACCCAAAAATGCCAGTATGTGGATTAGTAAATAGCTTCTTGAATAACCATTGATATACTGTAATCTTCTGGTATGAGGTAAAAGATTCTACAATTCAAAGACGGGAGAGAATTTTTATTTCACATTTAGATGTATTCCAGTACTAAATTATTCAGGGATTTTAAATCTCAGCATTAATAATTTCTGGTTTGTTTTGGGCTTTTTCTTCTTTGTGATGTTTCCTCAAAAGTGGGGGAGTTTGTTGCTTTTCAAATCTCTTTCTTTGCTTTCCCAAGTAATTTTTTTGTCCCCTTCTCACAAGGAAATTGAGCAGTCTGATATAATAAGGACAGATCACAAAGCGCAGGTATTAAAAGGTTTAAGAGTAAAGTGAAAGAGCAAAGTATAAAGGTTTGATCCAAAGATCCATTATTACACAAACTCTCTGTGATTTCAATAGTCTTGTTTTTCTGTTGGAAACTGTAAGTATGGGAGGGAATTAAGATTTGGGTTTTGCACCAAGAAAAATCATTTAAGAAAAACAGGGAACTGATGTAATTACATTCAAGTGGTTTAAATGACTAAACATTAAAAAACTGTAAATAGTGTAGGAAACAGAGTAGAAAGCAACTATCATTAGGGAAATGCCATTGCTATTAAACTAGACCAAGTCTAGGGAAGGATTTAGTGTTGGGGCTTAGTCAGCATGAGTTATGCTCACAGACCAATGGTAGTAAGTACCTCAGAAATTTCTTTGAGGCTTTTGCCAGTGAAAAATAAAAATCTTTTGTTGCAACTTGAATGATGTCCTCCATGGCTGAGAAAAATATATTAAGTGTGCTTGGTCAACATTTGCAAAAATGCGCTTATGAATAGTTGCAACTGTTCAAAAACTAAAACAGATATGAAAAATAATAGGCTTTATTGTTTTGAGATAACAGGATAAAATAAAAATCCAGCATTTCTTGGAAGTTTTGGAATGGGGTCAGAATGTATAATGAAAGAACTGTGAAATCTGGACCCAGTTTTACTACAGCTGATCGTGACTCAAAACAGCCAGAAATTTCAGGAAAAAATTATAATTTTCCAATCACTTGTCATATTAGAGATTTTTATCTTTGCATTCTCTTCCAATTGCAGCCATTCTACAAATACATACAGCCAGTTTGCACTGCTTTACAGTACAAACTGTACAAGAATATGCCTGGAATTAAATCTAAACAGCTCTTAGAAAAAATAATTGTGTTAAATCCTGCTCCAAGATGCATGATTCGAATATTCATCAGCATCTACAGCTCTTTCTAAATCTCTCTTACAGAGATTTTGGCACAACGAGGACTCATTAGATTTGACATTTGCATTTTCAAATCCTTTTAGTTTGCAGTTAATGAATAATAGACAAAGATGAAAGATGCCCAGTGCAAATAGTTTCTCTCAGCATTTCCAAGAGAATTACTTAGACATAGCATTATTATCATACTGTGATCACAAAAATGGGATTAATGGTCAGATATGAAGTATATGAGTCATGAAGCTTTCTTCTGATGCTTGCTTCACTGGCTGTTTTCCGTTGGTATTACATATGAAAAGAAATAGAAGGTAAGGGATCTCTATCTAAGGATCTACTGAAAAAAAAGGACCAGTAAGAGAGGCGTTGGTCTCTGAGATTAAATTACTACAGTTTTGCTATGTGCTCTCTTTCTCAGCTGAATTTAGGAACACATAATCACGTCAGTCCAGATTTCACTGCAGTTGCACTGTGGAAATGAGCCCATTTTGTCCTCACTTCATCTCACTTTTTAGGACTGCTAAGCAATAAATTTCTCACTTCGTTCACTTTTAGGTCACCTTAAACTGCCGTGTGTTCCTGTGGCAGGTTTTCTTTTGGAAAGCAAAGAACATGACATTGGTGACAAATTTCTATGCATCTGCTTGCAGATAGTTTGGAGTTTCTTTTTATCCTCTCTATCTTGTTATCCGTAACATCATAGAGAACATTCTCAGAGCAAAGTACAACTGCTACCTGACATCTTAAAGACTGGTGGTCTATTCATCTAAACTGGTGGTTTATTCATCTAAATATTTTTAGAGTAGAAAGGATGTTCTTTTGAGTTCTTAGAGTCAGTGGTCCAAGGGAGTGGGTCTGCATACACTTTCCAGCACAGTCACCATCTGAGGCTGAATGCCTGATTTTGACTCTGCTAATACTGATCTATGTTAACCTAGTTCCAGGGACTTCAGAGAAACTTCTGTGGGATGATAACTGCCCTCATTAAGCAGGGTCATACATGATCAGTACCAGCTTAATATGGAAAGGAAAAAAAATCCTGTGAGCTCATTTTAAGATATCTCATAAAGTTTGACTGTACTTTTCCTTCTACTGCTCTAATCTATTTTAATTTCTGTGAAAAAGAAAACTAATCTTTCAGTCTATCAGTACACATAGGTACCATATTAATTTCACAAATCTTTTTTATTAGTGCAACCTTTCAAACATCAATAAAGCACACAGCACATTTCTGCTAAACACACGCAGTCTATATCTTCCCAGTGCAAGCACAGAATTAATTCCATGGGAACAGATAGAGTGACACCACTTCAAAATGAGGGTAACTTAGCTCAAAACCAGGACCATCAAACAAAAAGACGGGAAGTCAGCAAACAAAATTAGCATTGTGCAGCAGTACTTCGGACTGAGAGGGTCAGCAAATTTAGAAAGATCACATACCAATTAGGTGAGGCACATCAACAGTTTCGGGAGCGATGGCACAGTTTATTGGAATCCTATGACTCAGCAAGGTTATTTGGATTGGCATAAGATTGGATTTTTTTTAAGAATTTGTATATTTTTGCATGCCTTGTGCAACTGCCACGTGTGTTACCAGGGCTGTTGCTCTGAAACAGATAGGGGCATTACTCTCTGTTTTGTTGATGTGTACATCTTTTTTCCTGGTTTTATGTAAAGTAATAAAATCCCTTGAATGGTAGAAAAGGCAAATGTTTGCAGTTGATCTGCTGCTGGAAACGTGCCTGTTGCTAATTTCATTTTTTGTTTTCAGCACACTATTAAAGTAACTCAGTGGCCAATATCAGCTCAGAGGGAGCTTTTGTTCTCTTTGTTGTGAATGCTTTTGAAGTTGTTTAACAGAACACAGAGTAAGAGTCGCTGGAGTTCAAGAAGGCATGAGGAAACTTTTCCTGACATTCCCAAGAACATTCTAGAAACCCAGGACCCCAAGGGAACAGGCAGGTATGGGGCCTTGACCCCTCCTCAGCAAATGCAAAGCCTATGCAGAGCCCTCTGTGCCTTTTTTCAGTGCTCTCCTCTTGCTGCAGCCAGATGGATGGGATAAAGCCTCAAGGTTGCTTCACTCATTTCGTGAGCATTTTAGCCAACTGGTCTTACTGTTTCAACATGTTATTCCATAACAGAACCTATTTACCTTCACTGAAGAGTAGCTGATATGCTCGCCAACATCCCTGAATTTTCCCCAGCTTCAAACCTTGTAGCAACATGAGTAGCTCCTAAAAGATGGCTTTGTTATTTTTAGAGCTGCTTGATGGTGATGACCTTGTATAAAGACACCGAGTCCAGAAGATAATCTGGGTAATCGGTGTTTCCAATGTATTCTCACTTAGTAAATGCAGACTCACAAATGGGAGTCATCTTTGCTCTGAATCACGTCTGGAGCTTTGAATTTTTATTTTTTTTTTCCAAGCTATGGCATGCATGTATTTTCAGAGGCCACCACGTTTATGCTATGCAAAGAATTCATTGAGAATGTGACCTCTTGGAGAAGTGTGGTCTGGCATCCTTTTTCAACATGTTGTTTCTGGAGTGCCCTTACACCCCATTACATTTTGTCACTGTGCAAAGATGCGTGTTTGGAATTCCCAGGTACAATTTCCAGGATTAATTACTGGAGACTGTAAGGAGACTTGGCAAAGCAAAGAACCTTCTGATTCTTGCATGTAAAATGCAACCCTGCGGCAACAGGACTTTACACACTTATGGAGGTTAAATGACGTACAAACAGGTGACACACTTCTAACAAACTATCTGCCATTTTTCATCAAATGCTTCATCTCCTTTGTTGAAAAATAAGAGCCTATTTCAGGAGCTCAGAAAATGTTGTTGCACAGAAAGCTTATGTTATCTGAGACCTCTGGGTCAATTATTAACATGGCGTCATGTCAGGTGCTCCTTGTCCCCTTTTTCTCTCACTCACTTCTGATAATTAGCTGAAACTCAGCGTTCAAGAATACTGCCTTTGTTAAATGCCTGCAGGATGAGGTAAGACTATAGGATTAATTCCAACATTTTACAGATCCACACATAGTCTAGCAGGGAGCAGCCTTGAGAGGCAAAAAAGTGTATTACTCATTTTGTCTCTCCTTTCCACTCAAACCCAAATATATGAAATTTAGATGAGCTTTTACTGTGGCACTTACTAGGCCTGATTGGGTATTCATGCTCATGACATGCTCTCTCTCTATAGATTTTAACAGAATCACTACTTATTCACTTCAGTGCAAATGGAGCCTGAATTAAAGTTAATATTTCAATGTCACTCTTTTATAGACTTTTTGATTATCCCCTGCTCCAGCAAAAAACTGGAAGAGAGGATGACAAGTGTTCTTCCCGACTTTGGGGTGAGATTTTTCCCTACTTTCTGTGTAGAGTGAGCTTGGCAGTGACTCTTGGGGTACTCAGTAACTGCTACAGCAATACCAAGGAAGACTGCCTACCTGGTATCACTTCTTGCTGAAAAAACTTGAGACAAAGAATACAGAGGAATAATAGAACAGGAACAAGTGAATGCAAAATTCTCCTTTGTGCTATAGTTTGTGCAGTCAGTTATGTCAGGAAAGTGTGGATGTACAACACTGCTGTGCCAAAATGTTAGCACTTCATGACCACAGCGACTTGCTGTTAATGTGTGCATCTGGTACAGTGCCATTGACAATCTGCTCAAGGGTTTTCGTGGAATCAGAATAGGGCTCTCAAGTGTTGTGAGCATACAATCAAGGTGAGTAAGACAAATTTAGAAGGCAACAAACCACCACTGGAAGGTCTTCCAGATTATAAGCAACCTACATCTTCCAATAAGTAGTAGTTTCTGGTTTTGGTGATGTTTGCAATGGCTTGACCTGGACTGAAACTATATAATTCATAGTCTTATAAATGTTACTGGCAACTACCACTCCAAATTAAGGTTAATGGTGTATTCTCCTCATGTTTTAGGAAAGAGCTTCAAGACCTTTGAAAGAAAAAAGATTTTATGAATTCCTGCATGTCCTTCCTGTGTCTCTGTATGTATATAGTTTATAGGTATACTGTACTATGATTGCTTTTATTATTTCTTCACCATTTTTTCCTGAGAAATTAATGCTCATGAGCCTCTTGAATCAACATTTAAAATTAGCTTTAATTACCTGTGATCAGTTCCCTGCTACTGGTAGCTTGCTATAATGATACTTCTGTTTGCGATTGAAACCAAGTTATTAGGACCCTTTCATTGCAGGTTAAATGTTTGTTACTGTTTTCAAGTGGAGAACTAGGTTATATGTCTATCTTCTCCTTTTCCCTTTGATTCTTTAAAGACTTAAGTGTTTACAACCCACTTCATCCTCACCAGAGCAATGATGCCTCCTATGACACAGCAGGCCACATTTCACATACTAAGCAAGCAAGCAGATGTAGTTTTTCCATTCACAGGACCACTGTTTCCCAGTGCATCTTGGGAAGAGAAGCATAACACTACTCATTGAGTTTCGGGTTTTCTAACAGCACTCTGAGTTCGATTCCACAATTACTTTAAACTGTATAAAGTAATCGGATAGAAATTCCTTGCCTGCCTGTAGGTGATTTAGTTGTAGTGTGTTTTGAGCAAATTGGCAAAAAACATCTGAACATGTCAATGGCTTCTTTTTGCTTTTAGGTTAAACCCAAACTTCAATTCAAATTTAGACTTGAGTATGATTCTTAGGCAGGATATACAGCTTAGAGCAACATCAGTTATCCTACTTATTTTTTTCTGCAAGCAGAGAGGGGTAAATTTACCCTTACTCACATTTGTGCATCCCCAAAATGAGTAAAATGTTTAGTGGGCTTTGTCAGTAAGATTTTCTGAACAACAGAAGAGAAAAGATACTACAGGAAAAGCCTTTTTCCTCTCCTTTCATGGTATTGATTTTAGCATAAAAGAGTCCCCCAAAGCCGTTAAACACAAAGAAACAGCAGTATTAATAATAAATATTAGACTGTCCAGCGGGAATTAATTTGATGCAATCCGTTGTATTCATTGGGCAAAAACCAGATACTAGGCTTCTCCTTCAGCTTTTCCCTGGTACAGGTGGTGAGAATTACAATGAGCATCTTTGGCTTTGCTCAATAACCATGATCCTCCCAAGTCTAGTATAAAACCCAGCTGGTCAGCTTCCTGAGTATCCTCTCATTGGAGGGATTCTCAGGTGGCACAGAGTCTCCAAAGTCATTGATCTGTGCAGAGAGCATGTCTGGGACATGTGCAGGCTGTGGTCAGCCCTGGGCCACACTGGTCTCCTGTTGCTTCAGCAAATCTGTTGCCATCGGAGTGCTCCAGTTTGCATGACCAGCAAGCCCAACACTGTCGACCCCCTCGGTCCAAAGGAGCATGAAGATCACTTTTAGTGATAATTTCCCTGAAGGCCCTTGTTTCTTTGCTAAAAGCCTTCATCGTGCGTGATGACCTGAACAGTAACCTTGCATACAGACATATTTCATACAGTGAAAGTAAAAACTCCATCAGTAAGGCATGAAAAACTGATCAGACCAAGCAGTTCAACTTGATCCTGTATGTTAAATGTCCTGTTGGAGGTCACACAGCGATGTGAAAGTTAAATGAGGAACAATGGGATTGGCAAACTCAATTATTTTTGTCCTTTGAGCCATTGAGCATAGCTTCATTGACTGTCCTGTTGGGGTTAGGGATCAAAGAAGAAAGTAAAAAGGAAATGCAACATAAGCCACTATTACGTAAGTCCCTTTCAGCTAAAACCAAACAACAGCGCCCACCTTTATTCAAACTAGGTTTGCTCAGCAATGTATATAGCACTCTGTTTCCTTGAAGACTTACCAAGCTGAAAAGCCCAACTGCCAGCACCAATTCTGCGTCTACCAGTCCCTACAGTGAAATAGGGCTTGTGAGTAATTGAGACACACAACTTCAAGCAGCAGGAAAAGTGTAGCAACGAGTGAGAGTACCACAGTGGATTTGAGTGCCACTGTTCTATTTCTGGTTCAACCTTTAAGCAGCATTTCCATCAGTTACGTAGTCTCACCTTATTGTAAATATGGGTTCAGCTTTGGCTTGAGTAATTATGACAGAAATTACCGGTATTGTGCAGATTCTATTTCAGCAGGTTCCCTAAAATCAGTTTAATCATTTTAATACAGTTTCTATTCAATACATACCTACATCACAAAATTGCTACCATATTTAATGCTTTTGTGGACTGTCTTAACAAAGTCACAGAAGAGAAAACTGGCGTTGAAACTAGACAACTTTTACCAGGATTCTTTGACTTCTAAAGAGGAATTGAAAAAAAATGTGTATGATAGAATGCAGCTTCCACAGACTTTAAGCTTCCAGGGTAAAAAAAATCTCCATTTTGCAGAAATGTTTTGACTCCTCATTGGGGAAAAGCCAAGTTGATCATGAATAAAGGTTTAGTGCAATAATGGTGCCACCTAACACTATTCCCACTTCCTTGATGGATAAGCTGGCCCAGTATTACTGCTTTAACTTTTGCCTAGGATCATCACTCAGGCACTACTAATTTAACTTCCATTACAGCAAAGTATCTTTCCTCTTCTTCCAACCAAAAGTAGATACAGCATAATTACAACTGTCTGCTATGCAAAGCAGTGGGTTAACAAGTGAAATCATAATGCTGCCAGTCTCATTTTTGTGATTGTAAATATGTCAGCCACAGTTCTAGCAGCACGTTTGTGTTTTTCCAACAGATGTATGCTGGAATTTTCAGAGACTTTTCAGGGAATGAGGAGGCCAGGTCATCCTGGCTTTCATGAGCTTAATGAACATCCTTGTGTCCATTCCTGGAATAGCTGAAGTGGGATGATTTACATGTGTAACCAATCCCGCAGCATGCCCACTGATTGGCAGGTTCAAGTCCATTTTTGGTCAGAAGGGAAAAATGTGTGATATTGAGGAAATGGTTATATTTTCTTCTGTCTACCCAGATGTAATGTTTTATCCTGTGTACCTAGTTGCAACCATGCATGAGGTTTGCATTTTCTAGCTATAACAAGGGTATGTTATGTTGGACCTTTTAACTGGACACATAGAAAGGCGTTCTTTGTTACAGTTCAGTGAACTAGCCCATCTCATTTGTGAATCATTAATGATACTGACTGCTGGGTAAATTTACTTTGGTCGTAAATCTATAAATGGCATGGGAAGATGTGGTAGAATGGTTTTTCATACTTAGCTTCTAAATGAGAACATTATGGTTTCAAGGAAGGTAGAGGAAAAATATAAATTAACATTTTGGGAGGTGACACAGCAATCTTACAAAGCTAACATTTTTCGTTCTGTAATATTAACTCTACCATTCTGTTTCCTGTAGCTATATATTGCAGTGAGTGAGTATACACAGCCATGCAGAAGTTGTCCACTTTAAGACTGTCCATTATGTAAGAAACTTTTTAAAGCTGCGTCTTGAGGAGGCTTATTTACAGCGGTTTATAGACAGAGTTTAAAAATCAGGTAATTCAAAATGCATTTGATGTTACTTGGGGTGACAAAGTGATCCGAGGTAGGAAACAGCAAGTCTGAACATGAAGAAGCATTTTCCTGAGGATCATGACCTAGAAAAATGGACAGTTGTGTTTTCATACAGACATAGTCACTCTAAATTCAAATACAAGGTATCTTGTAATTAGGTGCAGTAAATACAAATGGATTCATATTCAGAATGGAAGAACGCTGTTTGTTTCTTTCCTCTCTTATTGAAGGAGATAGATAGCTGTACAGCAAACAGAGCTTTGTTGAACTATTTTCCATTAGGACAGAGTTGGTACAAATTCAGGAATACATGGTGGCTTTGGTGCAGGTGGGTGGGACAATTCCTATAACTACACACAAGCAATGGAATAACAACCCCCCACCCCCTCCCCAACTACACCTCCCAAATTTCCATCTTGTGAGAAATTCTGATGCTTCAAAATGGGGTTTTGTCCTGAAATCGGAAAAAAACAAACACCAACATTTTATAGAATAAGAACTTCAGGCAACTTTCTTTCAGAAATTCTGTTCTCTGGAAGAATATAGCTGTCACCTAATTTCTTTACTACACTATTTTGCTATAGGAGGGTTTGCAGGACATAATGAAAAACTGATCTAGCGCAGACACCCAGAGAAAAGCACTTGGCTTTGAGGTATTTCAAGCCATGTTACTCCCCATTGCATACGGAACTGGTATACTTCTCATTTTAAGGGCTCTACCTACATCAAAAAGAAAAACTGAATTATGAAACATTTGGATTCAGCAACTCTCAGTTCTTCATAGATTAATTAACAATATTTGTTAAGCCATGAGGCAAGTTTCCTACGTTAAATTAAGATGTAACGTAAATAAGAACGCACTGGGCAAAGTTCATTTTTAGTAAAGTTCATATGCATACCAATCAGTGAATTTGGGCTTACTAGCTCATGGTTGACTCAGAGCCAACCTTGCTAATAATTTCATAGTAAAATCAGGTTAGACCATTATTTTCAAAGGTCTCTTTGCAAATACGTAACAGGATTTTTTTTGCCCTTAATTAATTTATTAGTTTGTATTTTGTCCTTAGATTTCTAGCCTAATTTATGGGTGTAGTAAACGGTAGCCTCTTATTTCCTAAGCATGCTAGTTACTTAGGAAGTGTTTTGGACAATATGGACATTAGCATGCATCAACTCCTGTCTCTATCTTTTGTTAGCGTTTTGCCTAATGCACAGTAAAAATAGAGCTATTTTCCTTATATGAAATGCTCTGAACTAACTTCTTAATTGCTTGAGTAAGTTACAAACAATAACCATACAGAAAAGTAAAATCCTTTTATGTGTTGTATTGTAGGACCACATGAACAAAGAAACTAATAAAAATTATCACAGCACAAAAATGTAATGAAATGTTCTTCCTTAATTGTGTCTCCACCCAGGCTGTAAACACACACTGAGGCATTCATTTATCTTTACAAATCTCTAGCCTCACTATAACAATAATTAAATCCAGACTTAGAACTCTGACCCAAGTGTTTTTTAGAAGAAAACTGAGATTTTTTTTTCCTATTTCTGTTTCTAATTGTATTAATCCATACAAATACTAGTAGTTTTATGGTGAAGAACAATAGCTGCAGCAGTCTTCTTTAAAGGCATCTCACAATAAGACGCTCTATTGGTGACGTCATTGAATTATAATTTTCCAGTTTTATTTTGTACCATGCACATACACCTTTCAATTTTACCTTTTACATAAAAAAGAATTTTATGAGACAGGACTAAAATAACTTATGATTAAATGAAAAATAACTGTAACAAATCATGAAATTATACATACTGGTAGAGAAAAAAGTGTAACTCATTCTTTTGAAAATTTATTTTTCATGGTATGCAACAGATATATCTTTAGAGGAAATATAAGCCAGATATACAGAATGGCAAATGGAGTTCATATGTGTGTATGTAAGTACGTATAAATATGTAGAATACTCTGTAAGGTTTAGCAAAAACATACTCCCACTTTCACTCCTCAGCAAAGTGCTTTGTGTAAAAAATATTACACAACATGCTGCTTTCTGTACATAATAAAGGGATTTTCTCCTCAAATAAAACCCCACTCAGCTAATTTTAAATTGTGGTCTTTTTCTTTTGCTTTATCTGTTCCTAGGAAATATTAAAAATAAAAAAAAAAACCCAAACCAAAAACAACAACAAAATTTCACAGAAACAACAAAGTGCTGTTCAAAAAATCTCCTATAAAATTACACAGGGAATAAACAGTTAAAATGTAATTTTTATACTCATTCACACATCTTCAAAAAAAGTTGAAAACAAAATACAATGTGACAGATGGCCTTAGCTCTGCAATACTTCAGCATCCAGTATTAGCAAACCATAATGCCTCTATGGATATCTGTATATATATGTGCATATATATATACACAGAAAGGGAGATCCAAATACACACATGCACTCGCATACACTCACACATGTACACATGTGCTTTGAAACTATATTTTAAACTCCAGTGTAGACCCATTTCTAATGCAGATATAAATAGACCATTTGAGTCTGAAAACAAGATAATTGCATAAAAGAATGATTGTAAAGAATTTCATTAGAATATTGTTTAATGTCCATAGTGTAAAATAACTCCATCTCTTAGATATGGATCCCTTTAGAAAGTTAACAATCCAGCAAGTAGAATAAAAACACAAAAATCACTGAGGCACAAGTATTTGCATATAAGTCAGTAACTAGCATTACGCTATGTATTTTCACAAGCACCATTTTTCATTGTAACATTTGACAAACACAGTTCCCTATTTAAATATGCAAAACTCATGAGACAAAATGGTACTTTTTTATAACATTTTCCTCAGTGATATAAGCTGATCCCCCAAAGTCAGTCTGACTCCAAAGAGAATAATGAAATAATCATGAAGAATCCTCTTTGTCTTTGATACAGAAGTAAACAAAGGCGTACCCTTTTACAAACTGGTAGCCCACTCTCATGTGCTTGATTTGACTGTAGTCTAGCTCCTTCTTTTTAAGATTAAGGCTCATAGAAAGTTGTAAATATATATATTATATTTTTTTTTATATATATATGAAAAAAAGAATGAATGAATGACTTGCAAAAGTGTCTTTTTCAAAATGTAGCTGATGAACGCCCAAATTATGAATATCCTTTTTGAATTCTGTCTTCCCACTTTCCCTTTGGTCATGATCTGTCAGGATGTATAAGCCGCCTCTCTATTGGACAGTCTGAACATTCAGACACTAGAAAAAATATTTCAAAATATTTAAAAGTCAAGGTGGTACAGATCTGAAGTCAGCAGCAATATTTCAGTTTTGTACACAGCAACTGACAAATTCGGGACAACCAACCAGTTAAAAGAACCTTGAAAAGGATTTATATATACAAAAGTATATATGTACATATAGATGCGTATGTACACACTGGGCCTGAACCTGCTCTAGTTGATTTCAGTGGGACAAAACATAGTCCTACACATTTGAAATTGAAGAGTTCAGCATGCCTATTTACTCCTGCTGAACCAAGTTATGCATGTGGAGTGACCACAGAATGGGCTTTAGGACAGCACAAATTTAAAGCTTCATTAAAAAGCAAAACTCACTGTCAATGCACTGGGACAGATCATACATTAATGCAAAAGGACTGTCTTTTTGCCTGAGTCTGTGTAGCTGCGTAGGGAGGCCTGATGTCATTTATCCCAACAAAAACCACATATAGTAACAACTAGGCCTACCATCGCAAGCTGAAGCAGAGCGACACATTCACTTGTGATGTGAGAAGCAGAATAAAAGGGGAAAGAATTTAGTACAGAATTATCTGTATTTAAGCCATATTACTTCTTATTGTACATCATTTATATGCATGGTTTATCTATATATTCTTTGTATTTATTGGATGAAAATCTCTCCATCAAGTATGTAAGCACATATTCCTCTATGTAAGAATATACTTCATGAATATAAACATCAAAAGATTGACAGTGTTTACAAACATCTGGACATAAATTCATTTATGCAACATAATGGCAAATAAAATTATGAATTTGACTCAAACTGCACTCAACAACTCTCAAAAGCATCTCAGGATAAGAAAATGCTTGTATAAACATTTTTTTAAATTCATCTTTTTAGAGGAGTGATTTCAGAAGCATAGTTGTGGTCTAGCCTGTAAGAACGAACTTTGGATTTTTGCCCTTCTTATTAAACCAGGTCGTGAGCATATTAAGATGCACACTACACAGTATGAAACCCAAAAAATGGATAAACAGGGATTAATAACCTGGGTTTTTACCCAGTCTTACACAATGTAAGGGTTGCTCCTTACATTGATACAGGATCACAGTGACAACACATCTCCACTGCAAAATACTGTTTTAACTCATACCCCTGTAGCTTTCATGAAGGGTAACCTCATTTGCTTGCATCCTGGACTAAATTTGAGGACCAGAGCCTGACATTGAGTAGAAAAATCAAAACCATCAAACCAGTTCAGTTTTACAACTCTAAATAATCAGAGGGGACATAGCAAACTTAAGAGTAGCTCTTTTTCCTGAAAACGTGGTATGGGAATGAAAAATATTTGGGCAACAAAAATTAATTGAATCAGTACAGATTGCTTTTAAAGATATCTGTGGAATTTAAGGAAGAATCTTTCCTACAGGGTATTTTAAACCTTCCTACAGAGTACTATAGCACATACAGCGATAAAGCTCTACAATATAATTAAAAATCAAGAAAAAGTTAAAACATACTTATTCTTATCTAGCAGCTCTGCTAAATATAGACAAAGTCCATGTACCTTCTCATGTAGTGCATTTAACCCTTCTTACTCATTGCATAAAGCACTGGGTCAGAAGGAGAACCGGAAAAACAGCAATGGCCATATTGTATGGCTTGAAATACGGAGGGAAGGAAAAGACAGCTAAACCAAGGCCTGTAAGAAATCCAGTACTGATGATCTTTGGCTCCAAAAAGAAGCCGCACCAATGCCTCCAGTGGGTAGGGGCAGGATGTGTGTCTAATTTCTCTCCCTTTTTGATGCTGGTGTGTGTTTAACTTTGGAAGCATCACATGCGAACAGGTTGTGCAAAGAGCTGTGTGCCTTTGAAATGGTTTTAGTTCTTTTCCCCTTGTTTTTTTTTTTTTTTAAAAAAAGAATTTTCTAAAGCTGTGTTCTTCAGTAAGTCCACCCATTCAGCTTGAAAGGATTACAGCCAACAAGCAGTTTTCTTATTCAGTCTGTGAATTCCCTTTGAGAAATTAAAAAGAAGAAAGAACAAAAAAAGTAGAGTTGCTGTGCCACAGATGAAAAGAAACGAAACAATTGCTAAAGTTTTGGCAAAGCTTGCTTTCTCCAAACATTCTCCTTCTCAGTTGACTGCTTGATGAATGCTCGGTGATTGCTTTTTTCCTCTCCATTATGTATGTATATCAACCCATATCCCCATACATACGTGGCAGTTTCATGGAGAGAAAAATTTTGCAGAGAAATATCAAAAGGGCAAGATGAAATGGAATCAAGTTCTTGTAACTAGATTTATACTACTTTAGCTCTCAGTGTAGACAGAAGACAGCTGGCTAGAACAACGATCCACTGCATTTACTTGTAGGAAACTGCTATCCTCTGGCATGCTGTGAGCTGAATCGCCAAAGATACCTGTGGAGCCTGCTGGAAAGTCATAAACTGGGAAAAAATACAAGAATAATTAATTAACTAGGATAACTATATCATGGATAATGTTCTAATACTTATACAGAGAACTGGAAATGACTTTAAATCAAATACACAAACAAAACAAACAAGCCAACACATTTATGAAATTAATAATAACACAACTTACTGCTTACCAAGGGAGGAATTTCAGTTCTGTCAGAATCAAGTCTGAAGTACAGCAAATTTCATCACAATTAGCACTTGCCCATTTAATGGGTGCTAAAATTGTGATAATTTAAAAAATAAACTTCATGCTTGCTTATCAAATTTCATCATACCAACATATGATAACAGGCAATAAAATATTGTAGAACTTTGCTGTAAAGCAGACCCTGGCACAGAAATTACTAACTTCTACAAGCGATAGCAGTAAGCACAAGAGCAGCTGTTTGCTCCCATCTTTTGGATTACCTCTTTACATACTGTGAGATGGCTCTTTGAAGCTACAGGTGCACCGGCTTTTTAATGCACTACTGAAGGACCAACACATAAAAGAGATTTCATAGAACAATAAATGTTAAGTGAAGTCATCCTGTGTAGAGGGACAATAAAAGACTTGGGCATCAATTGTGCTCAGGCCCTACGACCAGGCCCACTGTCTTGTGCTGATCCTCTGCAGAGGGGTAACTTTCACCCTTTCAGAGCAGCCTGCAAGACCCTTACGAACTTTTCATCTAGGCAGAGACTAAGATACGTGTGCACAGAAAAGCATGCACCCAGGCAGTTCTCGTTATGGAAATGTGAATAAGTAAAATTAAAGACTGAGAAAAATCAAATGTGCATAAAGCAAAATCAGTGGTTTGAATCACTCAGGTCCCTGATACAATACTTACAGCAGAGAGAAGCGGCTGTGTGAATATCACATGGGGCTCCATGGACTGTACTTCAAAGCAAATACATGAGCTAGTGACTGTCTGACTCCCAGAGGTTAGAACCTTGAGAAGCCCTCAACAATCTGCTGTCTGCACACAGGCCAGATGCTACTGTGACCCATGGGGACTGTCTCCCAATGCCAACCGCTCCCCAAAGGTCTGAAAACCACCTCTTCCTTGTGAAGAGTCAAGTCTGTCATGACAGGTCCTAGTCACATACACGGCTCGAGTTGATCTGTCAAAGCCCACAAACTGTACACAACCACCCACAAAGTCCCCAGCTGTCACTTACCTGTAATACCAGAATGAGCTGAAAAAGTTCGATGGAAAATGCCAAGTCCTGCCTGGCCTGCTGATGTGGGAACTAGGCAGTCTTCAAATGGAGGAACCACATTGCAAGACTGTATGTTCTTCTGAGTGTCAGCATAATGTGGAGGGCAGAAAGTCTGAAGCTGCCCATAAAAACCTACAACAAGGAGAAGAAAGTCGTCAGTAAAACACCTGGACAGACACAAGGGATAGCATGTGGAACCATGGCTGGGAGAATGACAAAAACCTTGACTGCAGTAGCACCAGGACTTAAATTATTTTGCACCAGTAAAGCAGCTTTGATATGAAGCTCCCTAAGACCTTCTCCAGTTGCTACTGATTCCAAACCCAATCCACTTCATGGACATCTGACTCCAGCATGACTTGTGAGAGGCACTGACTGCTAGAAGCTGAAATTTTTCAGGAAATTTCTCCCTGTACGCTGCAGTCCTGCTGTCTGGTACTCTCCAGATTTCACAATGGGCCGCTGCCTGAAAAATCTAAGAAAATGCTTAATTCAGAATAAAGGAAGATCACCCAAGTAAGGTCTGAATAAAATCTGAGGTCTGTCACTGACACCAAGACAGCTGACTGATAGTGGGGACATGCATATGAGACTCAGAAGGGCTGCAAGCTGATGATCCATGGGGCCTGCTCATCGGTAGCAACGAGTCCACATGGAAGAGAACCGAGACTACTGTGTGACATGACATAAAAGACCCCACCAGTGTTTCCATTCTATATGTTGTTTTTTGTTCCTTAAGTGATATCTGAGAGAGGCATATAAGCACTGAGTAGAGTCACATTGAAGTCCATGCTAAAATATATATTTATATAATCAAAACCACACTTCTTGGTAAAATAGGGATGTGTATGCAGCCTAAGAGGCACTGACACATGTTCTGCAGTCGGTTGGCCTGAAGATTTTTCTCATGGAAGCAAGGTCTTTTCTCCTCCTTAAAAAACTGCTGTTAAGTCTAAGTTTTGGAGATTTTGCTCAGAGTCTGAAGGGTGGCTTTTATAGGTAAAAGACTGTGGTATGCATTTATTTCTGTTTTCTATAATATGTTCTTAAAGTATACATCAGAAACAAAACCATTATAAATTCAGTATTACAATATATACATATTTTTCTTTTAAGAAAGAATCGAGTTCCCCTCTGCCAGTGCTGGGGCTCCTTATTCTCACCGCTCTTTTTCCATGCATAAAGTAAAAAGTGCATTACCTCCAAGGTGTTACATAGAAATTGTAGGCCTTGACTGTCCAAAAATAGGACCAGGAGTGAAAACAGTTTCTGAAGATTTTATTCGCAAACAGTTTATTGCCTAAGGGCTGGTGTACTATTCTCTTAATGAACAATACGTTGTCATAAGTCATACCAAAAAGACACTGTGAGAAAAATGACCCCCTACCTCAGAAAGCATCTTAAGGAATTTCCTGTGTCTCAAGTTTATTACAGAGACATTACTGTCAATAGAAAAAGCTAACGTGCAGGGCTGTCCCATCTGGCCAGTCTAGTTGACCAACATCCATATGACAAAGTCCTTCCAGCTGAATTTCCATTTAGTGTAGAAAGATCAATACAAGGAAACAACAACAAAACCTTCCCTACATCCTTAAAACATCAATATCAGGAAAAAAAAAAGGAAAAAAAGGGGAAAAGAGGGATTGAAAAACATCTTTTAATGCATCTTCTGTATATAAACTCCATACTGCAGACACTACCTTACAATTCAAGAATGACTCCCCTCTCCTTAGGCATTTGTTTATTGTCTTTTGGATATTATAAAAAAGGAGGAAACCTTGCTATTTTCAGTGATCAAAGATTTGATTTTAAAGAGCATTTAGTACTATCAGGGAATAAGGAATCCTAATCTGGGTAGCTGCAGGGACAGCCAGCTCAACTTCATCTTTTCACGTGTTCAGGAATTAGCCTCAACACATCCACACTGTGTAGTTAGGAAAGCATATTTATACCAGACATTCAGATTTCATGCCTGGGATCTACTAATGTCCATGAGCAGTAACAAGCCATGAGCAGTAAGCAAATCAGTTCACAGGATTAAAAGCTCATCTCCCTCCCTAAAAGTAATGGGATGTTTGGGTGAGCAGCACATGACGGAAGGCCTTTGGATGCCATTTAACAGGTCAGAAAGGATCAAGGAGCTATCCCAGAGGATAGGAGATTATAAGGAGAGAAGACCCTTTGATGGCAAGCATGAAACATGGAATCACAGCCTATCGATATTTGAGAGGCACGTGTCTAAATATCTTGGGTATAATATGACACCTGAATGTAACTATTGGCCTATTGGTTCATTACTAGTAATTAGTAATGCCTTGCATGGGGCATCTAGTTTTGACTTATGAATAAGAAGTATTTGAAAAATTAAAATTTTATATTTGTGCAGTTCCATGCCCCAATGCAAACAAACCTTCCAAGCTCAAATCCCTTAACAGGGATAGTCTATGTTTAGAAACATGTTATGAACATAAAGCACTTGGCCAACTTTTTCTGGATTGTGGCTAGGAGCTAGGTGTATTTCCATTAAATTTCCCGTGGAATTGTGCACATGGGACTGTTATTTGCTAAAGTTGCACTGAGTGTTTACATACAGATAATGCATTTCATAAATAATAGGGATGGAGAAAGGAGAAGAATGCAGTGGAAAACATGCTGTATCACTTTATGTGACACAACTGATTTTCTGCCAAGTGGGAGGAAGGATGCATGATGTAGGATTTTTATGATTCTAATTATTTTTCCTTTGAGACTCATTTCTATGGTCTCCGGGAGGAAACATACAAATGTTGGCATGCATAAGATGTGCTTGAATTGAAACAGAAATCTCAATATTTAAAATATCAGAATAGGCCAGGACTATGGACAGGAAAAGACAGTCCGAACCTGTGCCCAGAAACTCAGAAGAGACCTTATTGGGGGAGGGCTAGGTAACAATGATGGGTGAAACATAGCCTTTGCATTTTATTTAGTAGTCTTGCAAGATACTTCTGTGTACACATAATGAGATAAATGCCTAACTTACACATACATAACAAGAGTTTAGATCAGGCAAATAGTTACATGAAAGAACATCCAAACAGTTGTCACTGTTGTGTCCGAAAACCTTCATGAAAAAAGAGTATTTTGACTTGATATAAAAGAAAGAAATGCGAGTGGGCTTGGGGTGTGTGTGTGTGTGGGGGGGGGGGGGGGTGAGAGAGTGAGGGGTGGGGGAATAAAATGAAAAAAAAAAGAAAGAAAAATAAAATGTAGAAAGATGATTCCTCTTCCACAGCAGGCACGATTTGCAGACTCTGTGCTCACTCTAGAGAGGCTGAACACTCATAGATTTCATTGTCTTTTGCAGGGGCTGCGGGCACTTTGCAACCTAGCTGTAAGATGATGGTTTCAATCTTTCTTTTCTTTTAAAGTTTAACTGCAACAAAACTAAGTCAGGCTGCAAAGCATGTTAGGAATTTACAACCAATCAATCCTTAAATGTTCAGTTCTGACATTCAAGAATCAACTGTAATACAATAAAAAAATAAAATGAAAGAAAAAACAATAGCCGTGCAAAACTTGATCTAGAAGCTACATAGCTATTGACAATTCTTGCCTCCTTTAAAAAAGCTTTTAAAATCAACTTTTCTCTCAACCAGCAACAGGACATACCGTGCAAGTTTACTGTTGAGTCAGACTAGTTACCAGAAACAACCATTTCAGTCTACAGTGGTCTGAGCTCTGAGCCAGCTGGCAACACCCTTCAAGACACATGCTGAAATGTCCTTTCACATCGCTCTGTGCTCATTCTCTATTTGTGCCTTTCTCACAGCATTCTGTTCCTGATGCAGAACAATCTGGCAGTAACTTTGACTATTGCTAGCTGAAGTCTGGCAGGAAAACTAGAAAAACTCAACCTTGGGGTTGAGCTATTGTGAGTCATATCTTCTGTGTCTGCTCGTTCCCTTCTTAAGCAAAAGAATATTGTCTAGCAAAGTCTTACAAGCTTTGACCCATTGGTACATTAACATATTGCAGACAGAACCAGGGAAGTGCACAAGGCACTTTGATTAACTGATAAACTCCCAAATAATTTTTTAAGATGGAAATGAGCACAGAAAACTCATTCAACTTTACTAGATACATGTTCATTTCATGATTCAGTGTCATAAATATCCATCTTATAAAATGCAGAGCCATAAACAGAACAGAGCATACACCATTCTTTTCCCCTCAATTATTTAGCACTATTCTGAATGCCTTTGTCCACCCCTACCAGTTAATCAGGTCACCGCGTAGAGGTCTTTGAACTGGAGCCCAAACATGATATATCAAAATCTCCTAACTTGGTATCAGGAGCTCTTCCCTTTATTCACATGGTGCCATCCCCAAGATAATCTACACTACTGCTAAACATAGGATAACATGAAACCATATGCAGTTCAGGCCCTATACCCTGACCGTAGCTGGCCCCTCATTTGAGATCATCTGTTAGAGAACTACCTGTAGCATCAGTTTTCTGTGTTTTCATGCAGCACTGGAAAAATAAAAAAGGCAAACAGGCTGGCTAATGAAGTTCCAGCAACTGAACCTTTCTTCTCAGGACTGTAACTAACTGAAGTGTACCAGTTGCTCTCTTATTAAACTAAAAACACACCCACCCACAAGGGTACGTCAATTGCCTTTCTTTGAATCAGTACACTATAAGCAAGCTCCATGATGTCAAGATACAGAATAAACAGTTATTTTTCTGGCATGATAGCATTATTTCCTAAGGAAAGTGAAATATTTTTATATATGATAAAATAGCTGAATACAGCAAGAATCTCTTCTGAAAGCGAGAAGCTCTTGCTCTTTATCACAGACATAGCCTCAACCTGAGAGATGCTGAGCATCTGAAAATCCCAGGCACACTGCCCATCTCAAATTCACAGCTGAAATCATGGTCCACATGAGTTTGTGACAGAGTCCTGATCCCACTGAACTGACGTGGACAAAGATTTCATGGCAGTTATGTAATTAATGACTACCACAGTTGTAATTTCCATGAGGTAATAAGTTTCTGATGGACAGTTATCTCCTCCTCAGTCAGCTCTCTGCCTGGCACCGCAAAGAGAGAATATTTTCTCAATAAAATCATTATAACTGCCATTAAGAAATATACATCATGGGTGAGTAGTCTTTACTGCTAGGGTACATAAAAATTCCAGCTGTCTTTGGCCTGAACTACTTCAAAATAGTGTTCACCTGCAGTCTATTTCTACAGTGTCCACAAGGTTAATTACACTAACATCAGGTAATTATTTGGTACCATCTGAGTGTGAAGAACAAAAGAAAGAGTAAAACAGAGATATGAGTCACGTATTGCACTGCCAGATGAACTTGCAAATATGAAAACCTAGAAATGTTTCTATTTCTTTACATCTGATTATTTTTACTTAAAAGATAACTGTTACTAGTAGAGCTGCCTGTATGGATACCTTAGTATAGCTAACTCATCTCAGCTGAAAATTTTTTTAAAGAAATGGCAACTTTTTTTTTTTTAGTGAATATTTTGCATGACTTTTTTATTTCTACCATTACTCAGCCAGCACTGGTCATCAGCTTAACTCACAAACGTATATGACATGAGTTACAGGCACAATTTTAAAGGACAGTCAGATTTTTAGTGCAAAAAAATTCACAGCATCAGAAGCATCCAAAATCAAGTCAGCTATGTCCATGCCCAAAGGAGCTTTGCCTCACTCTATACTATAAGCACAAGCAGCTTGCTCACTGTGAAGGAGGAGTTTCTGTTGCTGTTATTTTCTTTCCTACCTCATGCATCTCTTCTGACTTGTCTCAGAGTAACACCTTATTCTTGCGGCTGCTTGTGTGCTGCAGATGCCTGCGTCTTCAGGTGCCTCTGCTGACATCCCTGTAGTTGCTCTTGGCTGAAAAGACTCACCAGTACAATACAGGTCCTGGGCTAATTGCTGCAGATTGCCAGGATCTGTACTGTCTTCTATTCCGTCTACAAACACATAGTACAATGGCATACAACAGTGTCAAGGTGGGAAGTCGTCACTTCCGTCTCTAGCACAGGATAGTTTCAAATTTACTGCCTATGGTAATCCAATAAAAGATACTACAGTCTAATGAAAGGAAAAGATCTTCGCTTCTGCAGCTCAGTGAGTATTCTAACATCATCGCTTCCAAACATCCCATGCAGCAAGGGAAACTGTGAATTTCACAAGAGGAAGGAAAGGGAATATTTAGTCTAATATTAACCAAGGCAATAAAAAGCCCTCTTTGACATTACTGTGTATCTGATGCTGAAAATCACTAAGAACAAATAATGAAATAGGAACTGTAGACAATATTCTTCCAAGAAAAAGCAGTTTCACAATACCAGTAGCTATTAGATATAAGAAACTTGTCAGTCTTAGATCTCCTGCATCATTTCTTTCTAAAGGACAGTGCTCAGAGATCTCCACGAGCTTTTAAGATGCTCAGGCTTTCAGTAAGGGAATCTGTTTAGACCTTGTTTTCTTCAAAAAGCTTTCAGGCATGAAACTCTTTTTTTCTCAGTACAGCCAATTTAAATGGAGCTGACAAGTTTAAGACTACACATTGAGACAAAAATGTCACCACTGTTTGGTAGTGGACTGAGCTAAGTGGCTATAGCTATGGCATTTTAAATCATGAAAAGGCAGGTTATGAACTACAGGAGACAGAAACCAACAGAGCTTCTCACAGACACTTCTTATACACCAAATAGTCCAGGCTGGTGCTATAACTCCATGGTGTTTTTCCACATTATAATGATGTGACCAAGGAAGATATTGCTGCTGGGAAAACATGACCATGAACTCTTGAAATGTTTGCTTTTGAGAGGGTGAGTTTATGCAAGCCTTTCAGGCACACAGGACAGACAAAGCTTTCAGTGTAGCACATAGGATTGAGACAGCTCTGCTCCCTTAAGGAGGGAGTACATTCTGACAAAATGCCTCTTACAGTGACAATAGGTTACTTAATCTTTGAAAGAATATTCAATACCCAAATATGGCTACTGTATTGAAATGTATTATATCTTTCAATACTAACAAAAAAATAAATTAAAGATCAGCCCATATTGTCTTTCTACCAGTTTTAAGTGCAGAGACCTTTATAATTGCAACTTTGAGTTGCTATCTATAATTCCTGTCAGCAATGTTTATTTTCAACATAGGTTTTGCTAGGACAGGGAGGCAAACACAGTAATGCTAATGTGGGACTAAGTCAGGTATGGGTTTAAGCTCCAAGCCCTTGAGGTTGTCCATTTTTTGATCCACTAAGAAGTTAGTATTAAGCTCTATCTTAAATTTGGATGTGGAACGGGGCCTCAGCCCATATGTGACATTCATCCAGATGAGAGTCTCTATTGGGCCTCCTTCTTATAATGATTTTAACGACCCTTGTCTTTTGTCCTTTTAAATCCTCTTTGGACTGTAGGAGAGGGAGATGGGAACACAGTAGCATCACTCTGGCCTGCCCTAAAGAGAAGATGCCCAAGTAGATATGAAGGTAGCCGCATCAGACAGTGCAAGTCCTGTGTGGAGCAGCAAGTAATTCGAGGTGATCTGTGAGCCTCTGGGGGATAGGATTATTTGGAAACTGTTCAATGTTGGAGCAACTGGTTGTGATCCCAGCTTCTACAATTACTGAAGCTGCCATGGCAATGAGAAGAAGGTGGTGATAAAGCCATCTATGCATTCAAAGACAATTTTTGTTCCAGACAGGAAGACATACCCTAATGTCTGGACACCTTTCTGGAAGATGAGTTCTTGCCAAATATTCAGCAAAAAAAGGAACTGAGTAAAATATATTGTACTGTGGAAATAGGAAGGCTATTCTGATCCCTTCACGGCCCATATGCTAGGAATTTATTGGACCTGCTCTGGCATGTCTTCGCATATGTCATACGACAATGACCACTATATTAGTAAATTTCACCCTCTACTCTCTTGGTCCTAGATTATTAGTGAAACTTTAATCAGAGAATAGAAAAAGTCAACAATAACATCCATTGGTAAATTTCATGGTCTTCTAGTACTAATCTGTGTACAGGATTACCAGTTCCTTGAAGAAAAACTCCTGGCTCAGATCCTGCTCACGTGTGGTCCAGTACGATAAGAAGAACAAAACAGGACTGGCACCTTCTTTTCTCCCCTTCACACTCATGAACTCTGGGAAATGCCTCAGTGTCCTGTCTCATCCCTTTGCCAAGAGAGACTGCTTCTATCAGTGGAAGAAAATAAAAGAAGCCTTGGTTTTCTCAAGATGTTTCCTATGATGTCTACAGTGATCATTCTCAGGAGGCCTGATCAAAAAGCAGAATCCCAAGGCCCACGAAAGTCCAGTGTGCTATGTACCTTGTGTATGTAAGTATGGCAAACCATATATTTAAACCATTGAGAGGGAACAGCATTACTGCTGTTGACACAATTCTGAAATGTTAAGGTAATTACCATCCAGACTCCATACCAGCTAGAAAAAAAACCCCAACAACCCAACATTGTTGTCAGCTGCTGTTAGTTTTCTTCTTAGCTACAGAAACTTGTACTTGATTGAACAAAGAGGGAGACAGAAGTCTTGTAGAAGCTGTTTACATAGTGCAAGTGGGAACACAGCTGTAAGAGGCATGCATGTTAATAAAAGAAGAGGTCTCTATCACTCCACAAGTGCAAGGAAGAAAAATATTTCACCTCTTGAAAAGCTGGTAATACTTTATATGGAAAGTCAGGAGTGATTATAAGGATAACATTAGAAAATAACAAGCAGAGGCCATCACAGAATTATTTGCAGTTCTATTTCAACAACAGCTCTGAAAATCAGTCTGAAGAGAAACCAGTAACTCCATAGTAAGATGAAGAACAATTAGGTAAGCTAAGAATTTTAAGGAAGTCTAATGGGAGGGGCCTAAAGGCTATTCCCCAGACTCTTTCCAAAGGAAAGGTGCCTTAAAAATACCATTGAAGCACTTAATTTGAAGCCAAGCAGCAATGACAAACAACTAACATCAGTGATGAAGATTATTCCTTCTTACCTTGGATGTGGAGGCTATTTGGTTGAAAAGAAGGGTTTGCTGCTGGCTGGTATGTCTTCAGAGGCATTCCTGCAGGCTGATGAAGGTGGGGAGGTTGTGGAGTCTGTCTCTGCATCATGTGATGTGGAACTGAAATTCTCTGGGGGCTGATGTGGTGAGGAGAAGGGGCCGGAGCAACAAACCTAGGAGTTCAGAAGCACAAAACTGTACAATCCCCAATAGATAAGAGCTAAAGACTGTTTCTACGTTACTTAGATCACTATAACATTTAGCAGTTCGCATAGATACAGACTTCCAAAAGAACAGTGTGCAGCCCAGATACAGAGAAGATATATTTTCAAATAGAGACATATCATTACATTTGACAACTGTAAAATTAAAAGGTTGAATTGCACCCTTATCATGGAAAACTCCTTTTAACTTCTGTGGGTGCGTTAATGGGAGGAGACACCTCATAGGAGACCTGATTTCTGAGGCATTGCCATCTGTCTCATTGTAAGGCTTTGTACCAGCTGTATCTGTCAATAAATAGCTGTCCTTCCTCACTGGAAGTGAACAGTCAGTTCTGGTCATTGGAAACTGAGGAGTTAGATTTTATGTTCAGGTCCAGGTTCAGTTTCTAGAAATGTATGTACATTACATAGAGCTATTTGAAAATAAACAATCTCAGGTCAATATAATGTATATAAAGGCAAGTGTTAAATCGTGTCCAGTTGGGCAGAGTCTGACCACATCAAAATGTTGATCTGGACTCAAAGCGTAAACTTAGAAGCCTGGCAGAGGAGGTGAACCATTCAGACTGAAGCCGGTGGTGCAGCTGCCACAAAGGTTCATTACTTCAGTGTATGTTTTGCACAGCTCTGGCACTACTGGCACTACAAGGATGCACACTACTTCGAGCATTTTACATGAGGGTTTTACAGACTTTGTAAGTTTAACTTTTGTCTACATTTCCTTAAAATTGTGTGCCTCAAATAGGTGCTACAGTCATTTTTGCAGATGGAAAGCTGAGGTTCTACGAGCTACGGTTCATGTCCCCAGTGACCAAACTACCCACGAGACCTAGATCTGGTCTAGGTCCCACTAGACCTGGGAGGACGAGAATAAAGCATGTGTTTCACAATAACAGTAGAGAATACTTTTTAAAAAAAGATAAATCAGTAGCTATAATGTAATAAAGATATCAGAGGTTTTTAAAAAGTGCTACAACTACCTGGTTATATGTCTCCTGAGTAAAGACTGGAGCTAGTCTTTTGTATAGCACTCACACAGAAAGACTGTTATTTGCTGACAGAGATTAAGAGCAATGCACAGACAGTCTGTTACTACTAGTATTATTTTTAAAATAATAGGATATCATCCTCTGTGTTTTCAAAATTCATTTGTGAAAATTAATCTCTGAAAAATGGTTTTAATCAGCAACCAACAACAGGGGGAAAATCCTTTTCAAAACTCAAAGTGAAAAGCACAGTTTTACAGATTTCATATTTGATTTAACATCCAAAAAACCCTCCCAGTAATAATGCACTACTTTGTGTAGCCAGACAGGACTCCTTTTTAGTTGACTTTACGGGTCTTTATAATGATTTATTAATCACTTCATGAATTCCTGGCTTACTCATATGCGTGACTATAGTTATCTACTTTTACTTCCCTTCTGCCTAACAAAAGAGAAACTTGGACCGTCTCAGTCCAGATTTGTCCCTGAGCAAATCACAGTGCGTTACCGGGGGAACTGCAAATTTAATTTTGTTCCTGAAACAATCAGGACCAGCTTGTCACCACTCGGAAACTGCCATCAAGAACTGTGGCCAAGCCCTGGAGCTGATGTAATCAGGAATCAGCCAGATTTGCAGAAAGATGCCCTTTCCTGTGCCTGCTGGATGCAAAATCAAAGCAGGAACATTTCTGGAGCCACTGAATAGCCTCTCCCTTTCCAATAGCAGCTAGGAAAAAGTGTCCTGGTGGGGAATGACTAAATTTGGAAATAAGCAAGATAGATGACAAAGTTAACAAAGCTTACCTGTTCTGATAAAATTAGTTAAAATGGCACATATATAGGGGTATTGTTAATGACCAGTACTGGTAGCAGCTACATGGAAAAAAGATTTTATTCTAGCATTTAGTGATTGGAGCTAGCCCAAATGTAAACTACATGCACAGTCTAAGCAATGTGTGGAAAAGGAAGGGAAGAGGAAAGCTAATAGTATACTATATTTATGTAGTACAAATACTATATTTATATAGTATTTGTAACTATTCATATAGTTTATTTCAGCATGGTTGGCCACCTGTAAATGAGTCTTTGGTGTGCTGGGGAAGCAACCTTTTATGTGTTTGTAGGTCTGATATATACAGGGTGTTTCTTCACCTATAATCTCAAATGCTTTGAGACTCCTTGATTAAAGAACTGGCTGTGCTGAATTGTCTGGGTGTCAAAGGACTGAAGGGGTTATTTTTGTAGGTGGAGAAAATACCAAGAACTGGGTGGCAGAGAAACCCTTTTTTGTCAAATTTCCTAACAAGCAGAACTGCCATTGCAGTCCAAGACCGTGGACTTCTAATCCTTTTTATTGGGCTGCAACAGTTTGGGAACACATCCAGATGTTGTGCAGTTGACATAGCCAGCAGATCAGGCTTTTATCTTATTACAGTTGAAGTTTTGGCTGGACAGAGGACAAAATCATAAGCTCCCAGTAGCAAGCTGGTGTCAGCAATGGTGTCCTGTATAGTGCTGCACTTTCAGACCATGTTAAGTGAGGAACAATTTATGCTTGCTCTCTCTTGATTGCCTTTGTACTTCTTGGCAAATCCACACAATCTGGGGTGATGTCTCCCTTCTCTGCTTTAAACATCTTTTGTCATTGTGCTTTGATCTCACATTTTGGTTTGTCTCCACACTTTATGCTGTGTGCTAGTGACTTTGTAGCTCCTCAGTCCACTGTCAGTGGGGGAAACAGTCTGTTGTAATACAGTATTCTGTAACCCAACATATTGCACTGTTAGTCCAGCTAGCTATCAATGGCAATCAAATAAACATGGTTTAATAACACTTGTAAGGAAAGCATAGCTTTTGCCAAGCCCAATTTTGAAAAACTCATTTTGAAATTCCGAACGCACTCATTTGACCAAAATAACAAAACCCCAAATTTTTTACCAACCTATGATATAACATATGTTTCTCTGCAATGATTTTTCTGTTGCAAATTTTTTTTAAAGGAAGGGAATCTTCTCCCATAACACGAATATTTTGGCCAACAGACAAAAAAATCTTTGTTGATAGTTTTGTTCAGCCACCAAATTTGCACTTGTCGAGCTCTGCTCACACTCTGCACAGCAATGATCCCACAGCAGATTTCTATCCCTGTGATGTCTCGGCGGAGTAGACTGCATGTGCCAGTATACTTTAATTTTAGATCTTTCTTTTCAGTCATTAATACATGACTAATAATAATTTTCATGGTTAAGCTATAGAAACAGAGAAACTGCTACTGCAGCTCAAACCAGTGCTCCATCTAGTCAAAATAAGGGATGGTGGGAAGAAAGAACAGTTGCTCTGGCAAGGACGACATGCTCTTTGGTGAGAAGGAGAATTTCAGTGAAATTGAAAGTGGAATTTAAGGAAGGAAGCTGTCGGTGGCCACCTCAATATACAGATTCCCTGGAGACAGAGATATATAACTTTAAATTCTCTCTCAGCATTTTCTGTGGCTGTATTGTACTAGGGAACTGAGTTTCTTGCAAATGCAAAGGAAGGAAAAGAGTGCCTTTGTAAAAAGGAGAAGCGTGGAAAGAGTCTGGAGAAAAAACACAAGCTTTGCTAGATTGGCTCTGAAAGGAGGTTGTAGCAAGGTGGGGGTCGGTCTTTTCTCCCAAGTAACAAGCGATAGGACAAGAGGAAATGGCCTCAAGTTGCACCAGAGGAAGTTTAGATTGGATATTAGGAAAAATTTCTTCACTGAAAGGGTTGTCAAACATTGGAACAGGCTGCCCAGGGACGTGGTTGAGTCGCCATCCCTGGAGGTATTTAAAAGACTAGTAGATATGGTGCTGAGGGACATGGTTTCGGGGTGGGCTTGGCTGTGCTAGATTAACAGTTGGACTTGATGATCTTAAAAGTCCTTTCCGACCTAGGTGATTCTATGATTCTATGGCTCAGGTTCAGGCTTAGACTTGCTGCCACATCCACTCTTAGTGTCTGTCACTTATACGTCTCATTTGCTCACTAACAAAAAAAGTGATAATGTCTTAGCAGATAATCCTCTGAAGGGTCCCATGCCTGGAAAGAAATTCCTGTACTGATTTCAAAACCACACTGTTAAGGTCTTTAACTAAAGACTTTCTTCGACACAGCCCTTTTTATGCCACATACAAAGGGCTTTGTAATATGTGAAGACTGGATGTCTCGACTCCTTGGTTAGAACTACTCAGAGGCTTTTGCTTCTGGAAGTCTGGCTTGGAGCTACTTATTATTTTACAGCAAAAGCATAAAAGGAATATAACCAGACACTAAAATAAGCAAAAAGAACCACTGTTGCAGAACTTATTATAGCATTACAGTAATGCTAAACTGAACAGTTCAGCACTAAATCCTTCTTTCCAGCTTTACCGTCTCTAGAAATTCCTGTCAAGCCAGGATGCATCATGCTTCCGAGACATAGCACTAGCTCTGGCTCAGAGAAAGGTGAAAAATCATCTGGAACACCAAGTCCAAATGAAAAATTCTGTTCTGGTCTCACATCGGTTAACAGGACACTTCTTGCACAAAAGCAAGTCTTAAAAAGCAAAATGTATATGTTGGGTAATCCAATAAATAATAAAAAAATAATAATTTCAAGCATTTGGCACCATCAGTTCTGGGGCACTGAGCTGCACGTTAACTATGCCATATAAACCCAAAATTTTTTATCTGGGTTTTAATTAGATTGTTTATTCTGCTTTCTTGAATGCCCATGTCTTCTTTTATTCCAAAAATTAGTGAAAAGGAAGCCAAGTTCATAGTCCTTTTTATACATACGCTTTTGGGTACCATTACCATTTGGTACCATCATTGACCAGTTGCAATATTTCATTATGGGGAGCACTGAAAGTTTGTATCAAAGAGCTGGAACAAACAAAAAAATGTAAATCTGCATTTTCATTATGCACATTCTCTCCTTTCATAAATGAAGTTGCTTCTTGGATCCAAACTCTCTATCTGACTTGCACTTTGTGTACATTGAGTTTTGTACACAGAATGAAAGCAGAGTAAGATGTGTCCCATGTTTGGTTCATTTTCTCACATTAATAAGGCATAATGAGGTCCACACTCTGCCTCCCATCACCTAAGTGGAGAAAGATGTAAAAGAAGCCCTCCAATTATTTCTCTGCCCCACCATGGTACCTGAGGATGTAGGGAAAGTGCTTATTTTCTTCTCCTTCTGTCACTCACAAACCTGAGTCTGCTGTCCGAAATGTGGGGGGGCACACGACTGGCCCCCAGAGTCACCAAAGCAGCCAGGCCAGCTTGGACCAGCTTCAGTCCAACAAATCCAGGCTACTGCAGGGGCCAGTGCTGGTCAGCCAGTCCTGGCTCTGAAACGACCCCAGGCAGACACAGCGCGTCAGGAGCCACACAGCATGCAGGGAACAAATCCCCTCTCGCACCCCTAAATCCTGCAGTCCTCTCAATGATGAGACTGGGAGAAAGAGGGTGATTCACACCTTTTGAAGGTGCTGTCTCTGGCACTTTGTGTACTTAAGCGTTGGTTTGTTCACTTCACATTTTCACAGCTATCATCACATCCATGAAGTGATGTAAATGACAGCCTACTCACAGGGTCCCAAGGCGAGCGGACTGTATTAGATTTAAGATGCATATTCTGAATTAGTTTTTCTTTTAAACAATTCCCTTAATTTGTAGTATATGTTCCGTAGTCAAACCAACACTGCTGTAATGCTTTTTTTGTTTTCTGTATTTCAATTGCCGTTTGTCACACTACATAAATGAAGATACTGGCACCTCTGTTTTAATTCAAAGTAGCTCCACGTATGGGAATTAGCACTTAAAGCCTTTTTAGAGAGAGTCTATACAGTTAACGCATGAGAAAGGAGTGTATCACACTATCTTTTTATTATTATTGTTCTGTAGAGTACTAGTATAGTATCCTGATAGTATAGTAATCCTGAGGTCTGTAACGCATTCAGGGACTTAGTGAGTTAAGTCATACTCTAAATGTGTCTGCTATGGTCCTACACCAATAACTGCCTTAGAAATGGGCTAATGAGAAGATCACTGTCCTTCATCATGAAATTTTTACCTGTAATAACCATTGATCTGTCCCTGCCTGTCACCTCGTGCTCTGGCAGTTGTTGGATATAGGTGTTGGGACAGTTCATGCACTGGAGAGAAAACTGTACTGGGGAGGAAAGAAAAGCCTCTGGGTCAGGCAAGAGAGCATGGGCAGCCCCAGAGTTTGTACAGAGGGACAGAGCCAAGGAAAAAGGTTAGGACTGTGTAGCCAGAAGTGTGGAGGAAGGATCAAACCACTAGATAAGCTCCGAAGATCATGAAACAGCAAGCTTCATCTCACACTGGTGTACAAAAACTCAACAACTTCCAGTGGCTCCAGAACTAGATGAATTCATATGTGCAATCTGAAATCAAAAAAGCACTTCTACCTGTCGTCAGTTCCCTGAGCCATCATGTTCTTCCATCTTCCTGATACAAGGCAGAGTGAGTACTGCTTTCCTCCAAAGAAATTATGCTCATTTATCAGTAACTGAAATCTAATGAATGTTCTTTTCAGGTTTATAATTGGATACTTTTTGCTCTCCAAATTACTGGCATTTTTGTCATTCAAGGAAATTAAACACTTTGAAATACATTAATGAAATACAGAAATTTATCATTTAGAGCACTGAAAAACAGGGAGATTAACAAAATAATGTTTAAGTATCCATATACCTATAGTAAGAATTCAGTATTTTGTGTGATGGTGTTTCTTTCTGACATTTCCACTGAAAACCTATTTGCTTAGGCCTCTTCAGTCTTGTGATCTAGTAGACTTCTGGTTCAATGAACCAAGTGGAAATCTATAATACCATATGCTATATAAATAATTGGAAAGATTGTCGAAAATGGTTCAGGAATGTATAAACATGAAAATCAAACCACTTTCAAGCAATTTGTTTTCACATCACTGAAATATCTAAAATCATTGAACCAGCAAAGGTCAAGGAGTTTGTCCCTAGCCAGCATAAAATAAATCCTGACTGTAAATCAAGCTCTCAAACCAGTGAACTAAAAATTCTTTAATTATCTATTCGTCTTAATAAAACGCCAAGAAAAAAATATACCAGGTTCCTACAGAAATGCTTTGTATTGAGAGAATATCGACAGAATATGACTCTCCTACCACAAGCAAACAGAAACATGAATCTCAGGGCCTCCATTCTGTAACGTATGGTTGGGCTCTCCTGAAGTTTAGCGTCCCAGATAGTATGACATTCCTAGGTCCGGACGTCGGTGGAGATCAAGAGGAGGTTGGAGGAAGTCCCCGAATCACAGAATGGTTTGGGTTGGAAGGGACCTTAAAGATCATCTAGTTCCACCCCGCTACCATGAGCAGGGACATCTCCCACTAGACCACGCTGCTCAAAGCCCCATCCAGCCTGGCCTTGAACACTTCCAGGGATGGGGCATCCACAACCTCCGTGGGCAACCTGTTCCACTACCTCACCACCCTCGCAGTAAAGAATTTCTTCCTGATATCCAAACTAAATCTACCCTCTTTCAGTTTGAAACCGTTACCTGTCATCCTATCATTACAACCCCCGATGAAGTGTAATGGAGATGCATGGAAAGCGTCCCTGCCTAGGCTGGGATAACAGCCCCTTTCATCTCTCCTTCCGCTCCTAAACCCATACCCAGAACAACCGTTACCCAGGGGCTGCCACCAGTGACTTTCTGCACAGTGACAATTCAGTTTCTACCCACCCTGGTGGCTCTGAAGGCAGTCCTGCCCCAGGCTCTGTGTGGGAAAAGCAGGGGCTGGTCTTACCTCTCTGAGTCCGCAGATGAGAGAAGAGGTAACTGTGGGGAAGGATGGAGAGGACTACCCTGTACGTTACGTCCTGGGGAAGGGCGGCTGCTGGGGTGGGACAAGGACACTGCCCCAGCTGCTGTTCCACTTCGACTTGTCTGTGTGCTGGGGAACACGGCTGCTGAAAGCAAAAGGAGAGAAATAACCCTCATCAGGCAGGCGACAGCATTAACTGACCAAATACTAATGGGTAACACCACACCAAAAGCTGTAGTGCCAATTCTTAGCAACTGACTGTATTTTCTCAAGTGTTATTTTATGTCTGAAGGGAAGAAAAAAAACCCCCACATTAAAAAAAACACCTAAATAACCTTTGCTACTCCCAAATGCCACCTTCATAAAATTAGCCATGACATAGCTGTGCTCCTTGTCTTGGGAATTTTGTCTGAATAAGGCTGAAAATTTTCTGTAGCTTTCTGTTGTGGAAGAGGTGGCAAACAGTGCCTAAGATATATATTTTTAGAGCTAGTGAACAGAAAGCACAGTTTCATAAATAGTGAAATACTTTCTACATTTTCCTCTCAGCTGCAAAAATCCCCAATTTCTTAAAAGGTCAACCCAAACTCAAATATTGCTGTTATTGTCTCCAGACTCCCTAGGAATTTAAAACTAACATTAACAGTTTCATCATTTTCTATAAGCTTGCTCTTGTATACATTCCAAATAAGGAAACGTTCTTGATGATTAAACAAAAAGCGACACAGGACTCCATCCTCCTAAATAGTTGACCCCAAATCCTGTAACCTCATTTTCAGAAGTTCTTTGTATCAGGCAGTCAGAAGCTAAGACACTGATTACTAAATCCTTCTAAAAATCCCGCTACTCACTTATTTTTATTGACATCTGTGTCAGGTATCTTATATCAACGTTGAATGGCAGCCAAATACATGCTCTTAAATATTTTATGAACCCCGAGAATGAACTAGATAGGTTGTCTATGACATGAAAATGATGTCTCACTGTTTGGCTGTCATATCTTCCAGTCTCTTTATAAAAAAGTTTTGTTTAGCCTAGTTTACAGAATAAAATTCTACCTATAAAACTTATGTTATGTTAGTGAATATGTTGGAGCTAATGATTCAAATTTATTGACAAAATCCTAGAATTTAAACTAGTTCCCCAAAGGGCATTGTCACTTGTAAAAGATCCTTCTAGGCTAAAACACCTGCATGGATGCTGCAGTCCTAGCAGAACACTACTTTAGGAGTAACCCCACCATAGATCGTCTCCAAGAAAATGATTTCACAGGTCACAATTTTGAACGTTGCTACCCAAGATTAAAAGGGTAAAAAGTCCACTCATCTCCCAAGTCCTCAGCCTATTTCTGGAAAGCCTCTATTTAGCCTCACAAGTCAGCCTTTGTGACATACTAGCTATTCACCAGACTAAGGCAGAGTTAAGGAAAGGCTACGGAGTTTAATTATGCTGTAGCCTTATTAAAGAGCAGTCCTGGAATCTTTCAGCTGGTGGAAATGACAGAGAGTGCAAGATGACAGACAGGAAATCACTTTGTGAATAAAAACACCTAATATAGATGCTGCAGAGGTAATGTAAAAGTTTAGGCAAAGCTGGCATGAGCCACACATGCGCAGGCAAAGATGGAGGAGTGGAGGCTGCCCTGCTACGTGGCCAGGAGGACCAACAAAAATGCCTGTGTATATCCTTGGCACTAGCATCTCCTGTTTCCTAATTCTTATATGGACCAGAGCCTCTTAATCACAAAGTGTCAGAAAGCCTCTGACACTAGAAGGCTTCCCAAACCTTGAGAGGTACAGAGGATGCAGATCCCACAGGGAGATGAGACATCACCTATGCCAGCAGAGTGACTCACTAAGAAAGGGCTGAGGAAGAAGCCCCCCTAAGACAGGGGAAGGCAGCTTTTGTTGTTTTTTTTCCACTTTGCTCATGCACACCAAAAGTCAGTCTCTCCGCACCCGTCTCTCAGAGTAGCATCAAGACAAATGCAGGGGGGGAAACAAAGAAATGACCTTTTGAACTTATTATTTTAGGCTTACATGCAGCGTGGAAGAAAATACTGGAAAACAACCAAATGCACATTCTGGCAGAATAATCAGAGAGAATATTTAGCAAATTAGTACATTGCAAAGGAAAACCCTGATTATCTAAATAAAAACAGAGACTATTTAAGTTATTACTTGCAAATATAGGGTAACTTTCATTTTTCTATGTGAAAAACATTAAAATGTATAAGAAAAAACAACGACTTAGTTTCCCAGTACTGTGATCTTTGAGTTTAAAATGAGGTTTTTTTTGAGTCAGTGGTTGATTAGGAGTAAAAAGGCTGGACTATGACTGGGTTTCCAGCATAAGGTAACAACAGGTGTTCTTCCTTGTCATACCTGTGCTTCTGCCACAACCATGATAAGGATTTCAGGCACGTATTTTCTAAGCTATGCTTGCACATTTCTAGCTGGTTCAGGCTGCAGTGGTAGCACAGGTTCCTACAGCACTGCCCAAGGCCTGGTGACTCTGTCCCCTCGAAAAGGTTATCTGCAGCCAGGCACAAGCAACGATCTGTCCTTTCTCTGCACTGGAGCAACCTAAAGCCCACTGCAATATTCACCCTCATATCAGTATCTGCTACGGTAGTACCTTTTGGCTAGGTTTCCTAGCAATTTCTCTGTATTTTTTTTCTGTTTCTGATGAAGAGACAGTGCACAGTGTAAAGGAAGAGCTAACCATGGCAGGGACTAGAGGGGCAGGTAGGGTATTTAAGAAAAAGCATGCATGTTAGCTGCAAAAACACATTTCTGTACACGGGGTATGCTACATGATCACAGCATGACAGAGGAGCCTACCTGGTCTCCCACAGTGCCTTGTAATGAAGCCTCGAAGAGCAGCACCATGAATGATGGTGTGGGAGACAATATAACACCCGCAGGCAGTGCAACACGTGTTTTGTCAGTGCTGCTTCTTCATGCATAGGGGTACTGTTGCTGACAAAAGCACCTCCGTGGGCACCTAATGAAGTGAAATTGCAATGCTGGCAGCTGCTTCCCAGTGGAAATGCTACTATTAAAACTTCCTGGTGTAGACACGGTGTTGGTTCAAGCTACTACCTGAATCTTGTAAATACCAGTTGAAGGGAAGCATAGTCTGCCACTGGCAGTCTACTGGCAGTCAATAAATATAGGCAGTGACAGGTCATTTCGCTAGTAGAGCTAGTCTTACGAGACTGGCAGAAAACGTTGGACACTAAGAAAGTGCCAGATAACTTGACGACTTTTTCTTGGGAGCTGTGTGTGTGGCAAGCTATTCTAGTGGTTTAGCTGTTAAATGTGAGCTACTTCCTCAAAGTGCTGGCAGGAAATATCTACACAAAGGAATGTCTTTTCAGTGCCTGATCCCGTTAAACACCTGATTTGAATGGTATGAAACAGACCAAATGTTCGTGGCAACCAGCATGCTCGCTGACTCCAATATAGCACCACTAGGCAGGTCCACACTGAAAGATGCAGAATTAAGTGCAAGTATTACTTAACAAAAAGGCTTCCTACAACAAGGCTTTTCTCCCTATCAATACAAGATAACTAAAACACACTTCCAGTAATTTTTTAAAGATTCAGACATGCTGAAAAAAACCACCCATCCAAACCCAAAAAATCCCCCAAACCAAAATGAAACAAAGAATTGTTGACGCTGTTCATCTGTATCACTTAAAAAACCCAACCTACACCACAATTTGCAACAGGGATATAACCTGTTAATTCTGAATGTGAACCTTGGACTGGATTACACACACAGAGAGTGAAGAGCCATGCTTTCATTTCTGGAATCTCATCACAAATCAATTTATCAACACATAAGAATTTTCCATGAGAACATCTCTGCAAAGGTTTCTCTATGAGCAGTTAAATTCACATGCATTCTTATAATGCATAGGAGCAAATTAGGTGGTTGGAAGAGAAAAAGCTGTTTCTGAATAAGATTCCTTTAAAAAAAAGACAGAAAAGAAGCATTAAAAAAGTTACAGAATCCAAAGCCTAAAAAAAAATTTTTTTTTTAAATGAAGCCAGAAACCTGTAGTTTCATGGAACATTTTTTAAATGCAGAAGAATCACCCTCTTCTTTGCAAATTACCACCAATGGTATAATTTACTATCTTGGATTTATTACTGTCAAATCAGCACTCTTGTCAATCTACTTCTGCCGCTAAAATACCTCTCCTCTTACTACTGCCAGCAGGAATTTGGAGTGGGGCTGAGAATTCTTTCCATATAGAATAAGATAGTGTGAATGTTCCATTTTGTAGCTTTTTTTTAATTTTTATTTGTGTTTTATTTATATTTATTCATTTTCATTTATTTTTATTTATTTAATAGTGTTTTAATTCCTATATTTAACCTTCCATTTCTATAAGCAATATTTATGCCGCCCTTGAGAACAAGGGATTTACTCGTGCATGGAAGGAAAAATCTGAAATGCTCTTTGCACTTGGGAGCATCACCTCCTTATATTCTCCCTCTCACCTCCCCTAGGGAGCCCATACTTCCCTACAGGATTCTGTGGCCAGGAATATGTGGGCGCGTACTGTCCTGCTGTGTTAAGCCATAAGTGGTAAGCCCAGCAAATGTAAAACATGCTGCCTGTGTTGCCTTGATCCTGCCCAGCTCATCGGTAAATCTGAAGACTTTTTGTCTTCAGTCCAGTGTGCATGGAACTTAAGAAGCCATCAGGCATTAAGAAGTGGAGCAGAAGTCAAAATCACACTATGCAGATAATAAGCCTGTCTCCAGAGTGGGTCTGTCATATAGACCATCTCCATTGATGGTCTCTGTATTTTTCTTCAGATGTTCTGCAGGTAGATCAGAGATACTGAAGGCATCCAAGTACTGGAGGCACCTAGAAAACTAGAGAGTTTACAAAGTCTGCCCACTCAAGAGGAGGCCACAAAGATGATCAGAGGGCTGGAGCACCTCTCCTATGAAGACAGGCTGAGAGAGCTGGGGTTGTTCAGCCTGGAGAAGAGAAGGCTCCAGGGAGACTTTATATTAGCTTTCCAGTGTCTGAAGGGGGCCTACAAGAAAGCTGGAGAGGGACTTACAGGGGCATGTAGTGATAGGAGAAGGGGTAATGGCTTCAAAAGTGTAGGTTTCGATTAGATATTAGGACAAAATTCTTTACTCTAAGTGTGGTGAGGCACTGGAACAGGTTGCCCAGAGAAGTTGTGGATGCCCCGTCCCTGGAAGTGTTCAAGGCCAGGCTGGATGGGGCTTTGAGCAGCCTGGTCTAGTGGGAGGTGTCCCTGCCCAGGGCAGGGGGGGTGGAAATAGGTGATCTTTAAGGTCCCTTCCAACGCAAACCATTCTATGATTCTATGCTTGGTTAACTTTAGACCTGTAAATGTAATTTTGTGTTAGTTTTAAGCAAAGGACCTGTCATGTTACCTCACTGTATTAATAAGATTATACTCAGTTCAGATTTCTTTTATGAAGTCATAAAAGCCACAATAAAAAACATTTATGCAGTCTTTATTCTTAAGTAATAGATACATAATCAAAAAGATTTAATTGTATTTCATCTAAATATATCTGTGTTTGCAGATTCTGTACTTTCACGGTACAGAGAAATGGTGATCATTAGAGGCATTGTTGTACTATGGTAAGTGGAAATGGATTAACATCTAAATGTCTACTTTTGCCATCTCTTACATATTTTTAATAGTTTGCTTTCAAACATTTATTCTGTAGATCTCTTAGGAAAGGATAAAACCTACCTTTGCTTTAAATGTGCATAAACGATAAGAAAAGTAACCTTCAAGTGAGAAAAGTTTGATTTGACAGCATTGGAAGAATGGAAATCTATTCCTGTTTCTACTGGAAAAATAGCACAGACACATTTCAACTAATATGCTGTCTCTAACAGTTCCCAGTAAACACTACATATTTTATTTTTCAGAAAAGTCTCAAAGTTTTTCTTTATGTTTAGAAAAAATGTTGTTTTCAGAGAAGTTGAAAGGTAGCTTCTCTAAAGCAGGACACTAAGCTTTCATACGTTTTGCTTTTCTCTCCTTGGGGCATGAATAATTTTCATGTTGCTATTTCAATAAAATAATTCCCTCCCTGTAGGAGTTATCTCACTTATTCACATAGTATATTATTATGTAGCAGCTCTGATGAGTAGTTAATGAAACAATTCATTTCAACTGGATTGGGTGGCTGTCAAAATGAAGTGACATGGTTTCATCTGTACCTAACATAATACCCTCAGTTAATTGATGTGAAACAACACAAGCAAACTAGGAGAGATTTGTCAAGTTATAGATGGCTGTGAACACATGTAAGGGAAAGCAGTTTATTACTTACAGAGAAATTAATGCTGATAAAAGTATGTTGCGTAATACTATAAATATTACTGCACAATAGGAAGCAGTGCCAAGTAACAAAAAACCAAAATAAATTATTATATCAAAGAACATCCATAGCTACTAATGGTGTAAACCCCAAGTATTGAAAGACAAGGTGTGAATGAGATTACAAAAAGTAATGCCACAGTCTCAGAAGCTGTCTATGGGACGTCGACTGCAGACAATTGCCAGCTAAGTGCTGGCTGGAGGCAACGGCTTTACTTGCCTTAGGATCCTGACAAGCCATGGGGCAGCAGTTTGTTCAAGCTGCTAACAGCCTAGGTTTAGATTCACACAGCAACCAGAGTTTGACACTCAATCATAGTCTGGAAGACAGACTGGTGAAAGGGCTGAGGGCTCAACAGATTCCAGTGGAAATCTCTGTGAGAATGTCCTCAGTTTCTTGAAAACCTGGTCTCAAATCATCTGGCACGCTGTCCCCACCCAGCTTCCATCCTATCTAGGGGTTTGAAAGCAAAAGGAAAAGCAGAGTCTTGTATTATCGCTCCATTTTGCACATTACACTGGGTAATGCCAGTAAATTATTTTTTAAATCTCAGCATTCCTCACTATCAAGCTCCCTCTCAAAGTACACTATAAAATAAGCAACTGTAACCAACACCACATCGCCAGAGGTTCCCTGGCCAAAACCAGATCTTTAAAATCTGAAATTTCCTTTAGCTTTCAAATAATAGATGCCACACTCAGCCTATACTCAGAATAGGACATTTAAAAGTTAACAGCATACAAGTAATACTAACTACTTAATAAATTAGGGTACAGTCAATCACAGCTTTAAATTTCCTTATTTTTGTCATAGAAACAGACATAATCACCAACTAGATTGCAGCTCACTACAGCCTTGACATGTTATAGAATTGATAGGTTTACAAGCCTCTCAGTAGAGTAAAACCACTTATTGAAGTGGCCACTTCATATAATGCCATTTTCAGCACTGCAATTCTTCCACTTCCTACCTCTCGTTCTCAATTAAAAGTTGAACTGCGGAAAGATGTAATGCATTCTGCTTGAAAGTTAAAAACAGATGTCTTACAACTACTAAAATACTGCATTAAAAAATGTTAACATCCTGCCCATCATTGTCTTGAGCTTTGAGATGTATTATCACTCATAACTTAACAAATGTTTCAAATTTAGCTGAAATGTGAACAACAATTGTACATTTATCCAGGTATGACAGAGTTAGGTATTTTAATGTGAAAATCTCAGATACTTAACTGAAACAATAAATTAGGATTATCACATTTATAGCATAAATGTGTTTATCGCTGTATTTATACTCTTAATATGAGAACTCCTAATGCAGCATTTAAGTTCAGTAATGTAGATCTATCGGAAAACTATATGATCCATGAATAAGGAAGAGGAAAAATACTCCTTTGATTTTAAATGAAGCGTAATGAATTCCAGATGTCTACAAGGAATGGTAGAAGTGAATTGCTAGCAGAAGTCAAATGCCTATAGAGCAAAAATATTGCTCTTTGTTGCAGTAGGTCTTTTCATGGATAAAATATGATTTGTCCTGCCTCCCTTCAAAAATTGTGTAAAAATCTGTTCAAAATCTATCTTTTTATATTACTTTGCAGATTCTATCCTTGTCACGAGATTGACATCAATTTTAGAGTACATCTTTCTCTGCAAAATCATCCCTAATCTTAAGTGAGCAATAATAAGGCAGGCTGTTTATCTGTCTTTTTCTATACCTGGGTAAATATCGTGAGCAGGCCCTGGAGAGTGTCCCATGGTATTATCTGCAGCATCATGCGGTGACGGGGGTGGCTGGAGGGGCTGGATTGTGAGGCAGTCAGTCAGGATGTCCTGGCCAAGCTCTAAGCTCGATCGCAACTGAAACACATACGATAAAAAAGGAGAGATGATTATAATATGGACAAAAAAAAAAAGGAAATAAATCACAAAAATCCTTAAGATACTGAAAAATTACAATGAAGAAACATTGAAGGCTTAGAGAAAGAAATGGAGCACAAGCAGAATTCTTCTCTGTTAAATCCTGGTTAACATCCTTCCATTTAGGAGGCATTTTTCAAATCTGAGGAAGGAAACTCTTCAGATGCTCAACAAGACGGTACTCAGGAAGAGGGCTACTTGTACAAATAGGACCTTAGACAGATGGACTTAGGCGTGTTCTCTTGTCACGCACTGCAAAAGAGAGAAGAGCGTCCCGATTCATGGATAATGGAGACTTACCAAATGTCTGACATCTCTTACATCAACAGAAGGATACTACAAAAAAACGGAAGTATTTTCCTCCTGGTTTAGTGCCCTGAGCTGGCTCACTGAAGGACCAGAAAAGCAAAGGTGCTTGTGGCAGTGGAAACGAGGGACTGGGAGTGAGCAGACGGGAGTGGGATCATTCAAGATGGTCAGCATGGAAGTGGTATCACTCTATATGGTCTAAAGATGTCTAGCGACCACGTTGTTAAAGTGACTAGGATTGTATTTGTTTCACATTATGGCTGAACTGATCTGAAAGTGAGTGCTCTGTCACTGACTAATCCCAGCTGCATGCACAGCCACTTGCCTGGTACCTGATCCACCAACAGCAAGTCTGTTTATCTGGCTGATCCAGCAGAAAATTCACACTGCAAACAATTAATAAACAAATTCATAAGAAGAGTTTTCCTTTGGATGAAATTGGATGCACAGTCTCATCCTGAGGCTACAATACAATACCGTGAAAAAATACAATTAAAAAAAAATACCCCCAAACCAAAATAAGGATAAGGAAAAAAGCCTGCTGCAGCACCCTGACATAAAGCTGTCCTAGCTGTAATGCAAAACTGCACCCTGAGGTTTATGGCAGATGGATGCTGCTGCAGGCTGCTGGGATTGCTGCCTGTCCTACCCCCCTGCCTCATGTTACTGTTATATATAAGAAAAATTTGCCTGTTCCTTACGGCCATCTCGACTCACAGGCTGGTGTATTCATTCGAAAGCATGAAAAAGGAGGGTCTATGCTCATATGCATGTGGGCCACTGCAGTGGCTGAGATGCAGATATACATCCTGTCCTATCACCCATGCTGATGAAGAGATGGTTCATGCAGCACGATGGACAGAAACCTGACCTAGTGCAACAGGATTTGCTGCACCCATGCGTCAGAGTCCCAAGAAGCAAATCTCACAGATGCCTTCTCTCTGATGCCATGAAAGGTGAGCAGGTAACAGTGACTAGTATATAACCTAGCACCTCTAACAAACTCCTAAGGGGAGGAAGAGCAACAACATGAGAAATTTCTGTCCATCCTGTACTCAGAAATGAAGTAAGAAGAGGCAGTGATTCTGAATGCAAATGTAGAAAGACCCATTGTTGTGCCACAAGATGCTGATAATCATCCAAATGACTTTTGATGATCAGATGTGCATTAGTATAGAACTGTTGCAACTGAGTGGAGAGTTGGTCTTATGCATCATAAGCACCTGAGGTAGGGTGACTGTAATAAAGAGATACAACACAGCCTATGATACCTATGCACAGACTATGCATGCTGCAGATTATTCCTTCTCTTAAAATATATAGTGATTCATTATTAAGCCTGAAGGTACACTACCTTTGTGAGGTATATTTGTTATTCTAGAACTTGCTGTTCTAGAATTGTATGGGATTGATGGTGGGAGGCGACAGAGAAAGAAGGTGGAAAGGGAAAAAGGGAAAAAGAAAGGGAAAAATACCTTGACAAATGCTTTTCATTTCTTATCCATATATTTACAATCTATTATAAGTACAAATGTTTCTTCCAGTGGTTGTCTGCTATTATCCACTAATTATTCTGTTTTTACTGCTATCACTAGTAACTTTTGATTTTTCATGAAATTAAGTGCATGTGAAATTAAATGCCAGATATATCCAGATTCAAATTCTTACAATTTACATTATTAATCAGCATTGTGTGACTTTACATTTCTATGGAGTCTAATATGAAAATAAATATGGAAAAAATCTGACTTCTATAACAAAATCAGGAGAAATAATAATTAACCGGATTTAACTGCTGCAGCCTGTTGCTTGCTTTGCTCTAAAGACAATGCATTTCTTTTCCAGCCTAGACTGTAGATTTATCAACCCGCTGTAAAAGACAGCTGACAATCTCTTTGAATTCTGTATAAATCATAACCCAGCACAAATCTCCCAGCATCCTGGCTCCCGACACCTTGCTTCCCTCATGATCACTCAGCTGAGCACCAGCACAAACATGCTGAGACTGAAAACTTGACATGTATTTTTGAGAACTACAAGGTTAGAAAGTTACCTTGCTGAAGGATGAAATCAGTAGCTGACAATTTTGCTATGCTGAGCACAGAAATTTTCCGTGTGCTGTAATGTAGCCTAAATTTATGCCTGACCAAGGTGCAAATTGACAATCAACTGCTCATCTCACTTATAACTTCCATGAATGAAATATTTGTTCTAAATAATATATTTTCCATTTTAATAGCTCAGTTGTACAGTAGACTTGTGAAGTTTTGTATTTGGAAATCTGAGACATTCCCATTATCACAATGTGGCAGTTTTTTCTAATACACAAAACCAATTACTATCAGTCATGACTTACCATTGTTTTACTTCTGTGACAATCAACTAATGTTTATCAGCTTTCAGAACAATGGATGGAAATTCTACTCCTGTGCACTTTAGGTATGATTAAATAATTACTCAAGATTAAATGACACAAGAACTAGTAATGACACAGAAGTAATTAGAAGGGAGTAAGAATCTACATTCTTCAATTTTCAATTTCAATATATCTGAGTCCGAGAACAGAGAGGTCCTATTGATTTGATGCATGACAAAATTTCAGGGAAAGTGTCTCCTTAAAAGAAAAGATCATTTGCTTTATATTCCTCTAACCAATGCGTGTTTTATCTGAGATCTGCATGTTTTTGTACAACCCGGCTAGTTTCTTCAGCATTATTCCTGTTCAACAGAAATCAGACACCATCAAGGAAAACATAAGAAAAGTGTGCTTGTGAATACACTTAGTCAGAACAGAAGTAGTTTAGGATTTCTCAACCATTATTAGTTTGTTTCCAACCCACATAAAATAGGATCTTAGTAACTTCAAAACCTTCCTATATGTACTCATATTAATTCTAGTTAATCAGCAAAGCTCAGACTCCTCCAGTCATTCAAACATGTCACTTATGTCATCAAATCACAGCATTTTACATCTTGCTTTTGTGAAAGCAGGCTTAATGGACTGCACATATGCTGTACACCTTGTAGAGTATTTCCATATGTAAGGCAGACATTGGTTAGAGTCTGTTTTGATGAAGGTTAGATCTGTGTTTGCCATGCCAAAAAAACCAGAAAAAAACCACTAAATTCTGCTATGTTTCATTGAGAGGAATTGTTTTACATGAACTGTAATAGCTTTACAAATGTGTTTTTCTTTACGTTGTAAAGCTAAAGAGGAATTTCTGCTATTTACATAGTCTGTGTATTAAGTTTACTAAGTGCTATTTGTCCAGTAGAGAATAAGCCAGTAGTCTTCCACTCATTTTTATTGTCCGTAAGTTAAGCAGTCACTGGGAGAGGAAAGCATGACCTGTCCACATAGAGCTACATATTGTACTAGTTTTTCTGAAGAGGTAGCCAGGACTTAGTATTTTCTTGTACAGTTAGAGTAAAATTACGTCCTGTTAGCATCATGACATTAACAGCACACAGATGTGACCACTAGAAAATTACAAGTTCAATATGAAGCCATGCTATGTGACAGAGTTTTTTATAGGTTTTTATTACATATAAAAATACACTCATATTATAGGTTTGCTTGCTAGATCATCCCTTTACTCCCGCAGATCAGCTTCAAGGTCCGGTGCTGTCTTGCACAGTACTAAACTTTTTTGACAACAAACAATAGAAGTTTACCCTTGCTGAAAGTTTACACTTGCTAAGTGTCCTAGTTCTTGCCTCTGGAGGCTACAGACATCTCGGGCAGACAAACAATGCAGACAGAAGGATTTCCTCAATAACTTTTGTTTCCAGTGAGTCATCTGGGCAGGATTTCCAGAGAGCCATGGCATTCCTTATTCTACTAATTGTCTACCGCATCTTTCAGATATGCATGCATGCTATTTTCACCTGCTCTTACATTCTGTTTCAATTAAATGAATTGAAAACACAATAAAACACAATAAAAATCAAGCTAAACTAGCCTATGTGCACAGTAGGGATGTTAGGTTCTGTACAAGAAATAGTTACTTTTGCTCTTCTCAAAGTGTCACCACAAACATTTGAGTTCAAATACAAAAATGGCTTCCATCTTTGCGACCTAGCGTAAATCAGGAGAACACATCTCCTGAAAAAAGTTTTTTTCAGCCTCTCACATTTTAATGAAAAGGACCTGGAACCTACACAGTCATCTAACTTTGGCAAATTTCAAGTCAAGAAGAAATTCTGATTTTGAAGCAATACTACAAGAAAGGAATCCTACCTTTATTATATATAGAACAGAGAGTTTTCTTTTGATTGGTATTATTCTAATATGAGGAATAGTTTGGTTATCTCCTCATTAAAATGATTTAGAACACTATTTAAAGGGGAAAAACTGCAGCTGGGACAGAGCTGAAAGGAAAGTTTGAATAAAAAAATCAAACTGAGAATCTCACTTTAAAGAAGGGAAGTACAGTTTGAGTGAGATGTATTGTAAGTTGCCATTTTCTGAAATAAACAAAAGAGCTTGTTCGGTCATACTTCTGTTGAAAACTGTTATTATTTTGCTCTACATACTTGGAAGTAATGTGTTTTAATGTAGAAGGCTCCTAAGGATGCTCCTTGTTTTCACAAATTTTGCTTTCATTTTTTTTTCTCATTCTACTCATACAACTGGAAAGCATCTTGTCATACAACTGTATGCAGATGCGCGCACGCGCACACACACACATATATATATTACCTATGAGTCTTCCTATTTCATTCTCTTCTTCTTGCAGTTCTAAGAGGCTTGTAGCTGGTTTTTGTGTGAACAGCAATCTAGGAGCTGAGCTGTGCCACTCAAAAGGCAGGAAATAATAATTCTTTTCTGCCAGACTGATTTGGAGATAGCTAGTATATGATGTTGCTACACATCAGCTTTTCCAAATAAATGCAGCCTGACAAAGAAACCACTTGTACTGCAGAATGATTTGCTTTCCCTTTTGAAAATAAAGCTGTTTGGCAAATTTTCACATCAGGAGTTGAATAACGTGGAACTCATCCACCTGGTACTTCATTTACCACAACTATCTTTTTCTTACTGTCACAGGTGACCAAAAATCGCCATGAAAATCAATAGATAACATCAGGAATTATTAGTACACAGAAACAAAGATTTTCCGATTTCACATTATTTTTTAAACTCTACATCACCCTTTATATAACACTGGCCTTCACGTTAAATATTTGACTTTGTGTTAATCTCCACTGGAACTTAAGTTCATGCATGTACCAGTTCCTCCAAGGAAATACCCCTCTGTTGAAAATAATACCTTGATTAGAGCCTAAGACTAGAACTTTGGCAGCTTTCTAGTAACAGCTCCAGATTATTAGCCTTCAGGCATATGATTTTTACTCCTGCAAAGATTCCTTAGGACATCCCTGTAGAGTTTCATCCACTGTCTGTGAGTTGTCTGTTTAGCGTGTGTGTTTTCTGGCTAGATGGTGATGTGAAGTGCTGGCTGGGCTTGACCTGACAATTTTCGGAGTTCCTACAGCCTCCCATTTGTAAAAATTGTAAAAATTGTAGAATTTGTAAAAACCCAACCTGAAACAGAAATGCCCATTTCTGTTTCAGGTTGGGTATTTTCTTGTTGTTAAAGACCTAATTCAGCTTACAGTGTAGTCTCAGAAATAACAGTGTCAGCAGACGGGGCAGAGCTCTTCAGCACGAGGAGGAAACAAATGGGCAGATGAAGGCCCTCCTAATACGAGGACTGCCAGTGAAGCCAGTATATCATTGCTTCAGGAGAAGTACTAAGGACTCCAAAATCAGTCCCTGCCAGTGCAGGCCAGCTGCCAATACCCACCTCCAGCAGTGTGAAATCTGCATGCCAACGATGGTTTCACAGGAGGTCCCAGCCTGAACAGGGACACTCAATGAGGACAGTTAAAGACTTGAAGGGTGTTTGAGCTGCTGTCAGGGCACTTAACTGCAGCCTCTTAGGCATCCTTTACACAGCTTCAATCTTGCTTGCTGGTGATCATATACTGGTGATGCTTAAGTAGCATCATGTACGGGATAGCACATTTAAAGCCCAGACTGAAGTGTGACTGCATAATGAGAATCATAGAATTATAGAATCATAGAATCATTTAGGTTGGAAAAGGCCTTTAAGGTCAGCAAGTCCAACCATTAACCTAGCACTGCCCTGCCCACCACTAAACCATGTCTAAGTGCCATGTCTACGCATCTTTTAAATAACTCCAGGGATGGTGACTCAACCACTTCCCTGGGCAGCCTGGTCCAATGAAGAAATTTTTCCTAATACCCAAGCTAAACCTCCTCTGATGCAACTTGAGGCCATTTCCTCTTATCCTGTCACTTGCTACTTGGGAGAAGAGACCTTACTACAACCTCCTTTCACATACTTATAGAGAGCAATAAGATCTCCCCTCAGCCTCCTTTTCTCCAGGCTAAACAACCCCAGCTCCCTCAGCCGCTCCTCATAAGACTTGTGCTCTAGACCCTTCACCAGTTTCATTGCTCTTCTTTGGACATGCTCCAGCACCTCAGTGTCTTTATTGCAGTGACGGGCCCAAAACACAGTATTCAAGGTGTTGCCTCACTAGTGCAGAGTACAAAGGGACAATCACTTCCGTAGCCCTGCTGGCCACACTATTATTCCTGATACCAAGTCAGGATGCTATTGGCCTTCTTGGCCACCTGGGCACACTGCTGGCTCATATTCAGACATCTGTCGACCAACACCTCCAGGTGTTGGTCCTTTTCCGCCAGTCAGCTTTCGAGCCACTCTTCCCCAAGCCTGTAGCGCTGCATGGGGTTGTTGTGACCCAAGTGCAGGACCCGGCACTTGGCCTTGTTGAACCTCAAACCGTTGGTCTCAGCACATCAATCCAGCCTGTCCAGATCCCTCTGTAGAGCCTTCCTACCCTCAAGCAGATCAACACTACAGCCTAACTTGGTGTCATCTGCAAACTTACTCACGGTGCATTCAATCCCCTTGTCCAAATGATTCATAAAGATATTAGACAGAACTGGTCCCAGTAATAAGCCCTGGGGAACACCACTTGTGACCACCACCAACTGGATTTAACTCCATTCACCACCACTCTTTGGGCCTGGCCAAACAGCCAGTTTTTTAACCAACAAGGAGTACACCTGTCCAAGCCATGAGCAGCCGGTTTCTCCAGGAGAACACTGTGGGAAACCATGTCAACGGCTTTACTAAAGTCTAGTTAGACAACATCCACAGCCTTTCCCTCACCCACTTAGTGGGTCATCTTGTTGTAGAACGAGATCAGGTTAGTCAAGCAGGACCTGCCTTTCATAAAGCCATGCTGACTGGTCCTGGTTGCCTACTTGTTCTGTCTGTGCCACATGCTGGCACTCAAGATGACCTGCTTCATAACCTTCCCAGACACCAAAGTCAGACTGACAGGCCTGTAGTTCCCCTCATCCTCTGTCCGGCCCTTCTTGTGGATGGGTGTCACATTTGCTAACCTGCAGTCAAGTGGGATCTCTCTGGTTAGACAGGACTGCTGGTAAATGATGGAAAGTGGCTTCGTGAGCACTTCTACCAGCTCCCTCAGTACCCTTGAGTGGATCCCATCAGGCCCCATAGACTTGTGTGTGTCTAAGTTCCAGCCAAAGCTCTCTGTTCAGCCACGCTGGTCTTCTTCCCAGCCAGTTCATCTTCTAGCACATAGGAATGGCCTACTTCTCCCCCTTTAAGATTTCTTTCTTGAAGAATAGACAGCCTTCCTGGAACCCTTTGCCCTTCAGGACTGCCTCCCAAGGCACTATGTCAACCAGGCTGCTAAACAAAGAAGGGTTCCTGCTCTCTCAAGCCCGCCTTCATGCATAGGCTGTGGCAGGGAAGTGAAGACACACAAATGCAGAAAAGGATATTGTTTGCTACCAAAAATGAACCTGAAGAATACAAAATGCTACGGGCATGCGCTGACAGCTGTTTACAGATTTTGAGACAATTTGGATTTTTTTTATCATGTGTGTAAAAGCAACGAGGGTGACGGCACTTATTCCTTGTGATGCACTTTTCAACACATCATGCTGCTGAAGCTCACAGGAGTACCTGCTCAGGGCAGAAACCAAGTGCAAGGAGGAACCATGATGTGAAATAGCAAATGTTAACATCAGAGTGAACGAACAATCCCCTGGTTATAACAACTGCCACCACACCATGAAAAACATAGTGGGGTTCCGATGTTTCTTCTTCCCTGGAGAGCAGAGCTCTACGTGCACCAGTGGCAAAGCATGTCGTCCACAATGGAGCTTCCTTGTGAGGCACGACTCCTGTATCCCACCACAGCGCACATCACTGCTGCTGCAGCAGCTGGGGCTGGGGGGGTGTCAGCCACAGCCAGTCCTCCATTGCATTCAGGGTCTGTTTTCCTGTTTCTCACTGACCACACTCAAAAGAACTGGTCATTCGTAGTCTCAAAAGTTTTCCAACAAATTGTATGACTAAATTCCTTAAACACTGCTGCCCGTTCGTAATCCCTTTCTGCCAACATCCCTTTCAGGAAAAATTGCTGCACGCCATGGTGCCTGATTTATATTTCATTTTGAAAACAGGAAGTAAAGGGATTAAAGTTGGGGATTAAAACACTTACTCTTCACTGCATTTTTTCTGCAGAATAGTTTCTTCGTTGCCATGGGCACTGCTTACTGACCCTTAGTCCCTGAATGCACTTCTTTTTGCATTAGTGACATCTTTTAAATAGACTCCATAGAGAACAAATGAGGGAAAATATCCTTATGTTCAACTGCTCTCAAAGCAAGAAAATAGATTTGCTTCCCTTTCAATCCATTCTCTCCCTTTTGCAGTTTTAACAGTGAAATCTGAACTAAGAGTTTGAACAAGGGCAAGCGAAACCTGAAAGACCCAGAAGCAGACTGGGCTCATACTGTCAGATTTGGCTGCTTGCTGTCTCCGAGGCAGGTGTTCACAAACAGAGCAGTTTCTCCAGATTAATATAGTCACATAATGGACAATGTCACTGGTAACTAGCTTAGTGCCCCAATAACCTGCTGAAATACTAATGATGTAATGCTCTAACCCTCCTTGACTCCCTCCTTCCACATCAATTAAACATTCTGAGTGAGAAAAAATAAAGTTAACTTATTTTCCTAAGAAACGCAGTAAGCATTGTTTCCTGAGTCACAAAAAAGCCTAGTTCAAATACTGAGAAATGAAAGGAAAAACTGGAAATAAGTGTTGCGAAATTAAATAAACCGAAGATACTAGCTAAAAAGAGTCACCAGACATTGTTTTCTATTCACGTTCTCCACTAAATCTAAATGCTGGTGTAAAATTTTGTTTATGCCAAAATCTTTAAACAAATTGGTAGCTTCATCAATTGTGCAGGAAAATCAACATGTGTTTAGAACAAAAAAGCCTACTTCTACTATAAAACAATATAAACAATGAACAATCAAGAAGTGTGCAGCCCTGTAAGAAGCCAGAGCTCTGTATTATTTTGCTGAAGGAATAATGTATTTGCTGACACGACCCACAAAATACAAAGGTAAACTATCTCTCAAATCTTGATAGAAAACTCCATGCTAACCTGTTAATGAAAATACTTGTATGTCTTATTTCCAGAGAAATACTGTTCAATAAGGGTATATCATGCCTTTAAGCACTTTGGTTTTTTCCCATTTCTCCTAACATTTCCATTGTAAGGTGGACAGGTTTATATACATTATACATAACAGAGCTCTAAGAGATGAACTGTTAGAAAAGGAATATAAAATGACTAGCCTTCAGAAGAATTCAGTTATTGAGATCTGTCTCTAAAGGTGGAGATTTTATATTGCCTTTTTGCGAATATGGGGGTGGCACAGTGGCAGAAGAGCAATACCTGCAGGATCATTATTAGCTGTGCAAGGTGGCTTCTGTGAAGCTCCCTCAGCTGAGATGGGAACCCTGGTCAAGGTCAGCACAGGCCACTCTGCAAGGCAATTCCAGGAACTGCTTTGGTCAGACGACCCATATCCTTATTTCATTATTTCCAACACGCTCCACAGCTAGTGTGGACTGCTCTGCTCTACTAGACTCTACTACAGTCCAAAGTAGGAATGCATGTGGCTGAGGTGTCCTACAGCCTGCTTCATCTCAGGAGTGCAGTGTAGCACCTTTTTTCTTTATTGTAATCAGGAAAAGTATTCTGAAAACTAGCCATCGCTAGCTGATTGGTTTTAGAAAAAGCAATAAATGCAACATGGAAGAAATCATGCACAAACAGCAGCAGGATTAGAGAGGCCCTGATTGCCTGTCCTTTATTTCTCCTCACAATAACAACTGAAAAGATCTCTTTCCAAACAGATTTCAAAGGAACAAATCTTGGAAGAGTCCATCTTCATTGGGAGAATGTTTTGACAACTTCCCAAAAGCACCATTCAACCATGGTTTTAGAATTGACCAAGCTGTGTCAAAAAGGAAGATGAAATAACCAAGCTGGAAGTCTGTGCACATATCCCTTATCTTCTGAGGTCTCACCACCCTTTTCATTCCTTAGTGATTTGGTAGATGTACCATATACACTACAATTCCAAAAAAACCTCCCCAAGGTGTAGACAACTTTCAGAAATGTCCTTTGGACTGCCTTTCCCAAAGCTCTGCCTCCATGATATTTGCTTTGTGGTAGAGACAGTACAAAAATTCTGTCCTGGAACAAGTACAATTGCTGTGTTAGAATAAGACTAAGTACAAATCAAATAAATAAATAAGAAGCAAAATACAGTTAAGCCTAAACACTGCATGCTTTAGCTGATCTATGCTCCTCAGCATAGTATTGAAAAATCCAGTAGAGACCATATACTCTGTTATGCACCTGCTGAGGTGTTAAGCTATCAGGTCAGCTGAATACATGCCTGGTTTCATCCAGACCCATCTGAACGAGCTGAGATGATGCAGGTTTCCAGGAGACAAACAGCTTTCAGAGGCAATTGCCAGGTAAGCATTCCATATCTCAAAGCTTATCTGTACAATGTATCTGATCCATAACTAATTTACACAACAAGATCAATGACATGGTCTGGGCTCTGTTAACACTGCCAACGAATCAAAGAATGATCATCTGGAAGATGATATTATTTGGTATATATTGTCTTTCAGTTCAAGGCCCAGACTAAGAGTTGTCTTGGTTACCTGTACTGCTCAAATTATTTTTTCCTTTTTTGCACAAAGATGGAGCTAACCAGTTGGATTCTTACCTATTGCACTGTCGTTTAATTAAATGGAAACAATATTTTAAATATTTTTTTCTTTTTGGCAGGATACACTGGCTTAAAGAACATGACAACAGTTGTTCATTGGTATAATTATTGATAAAATTAAAACTGTATCTAAAAGCATAGCCATTGCATTGTTCAGATGATAAGGTAAATGTTACCAAACCGATCTTGTCCTTGCTAAACAACTGTATGAAATCAAAGCAATCTTTTTTTTATTATCTCTTATCTGTTTGAAATGCATTTTTTTAAAAGAGAAAGCTTTTAAAAAAGGCAGTAGACGTTGCAGATGTTCATGACAAGATCTACACAAAGCCAGTGGAGGGTCTATTCCATTCACAGTGAGACTTGTATTGTAATACTTAAAAATGAATTAAATATTTTCTTAAGATTTACAAATACAGATTTCTTCAGCAAGACTCCTGCAGAAATAACAATTTTTTGTCATGGTATACTTGTATGAAAAAGATAATGTCCTTATACTTGTAAAAGGCTAAGTGCTAGCTTGCACAACAAACAGATCTTCATGAAGAGCAAAATGGTAGTATTCACCTTTTTTCATATTACTGGATATGTAACAGTGCAGGCTCTGTATTTTGTTAATGGTATGTTGCATAATTTCGTTTTCACAACTTCAATAAAAAGACTTAGAAACTAAAGGAGCTATGGATTCATATTTTCAAATACAGTATCATCAGTTCATGGATGAAAGAAATTTGCTGTTTACTGAAAACACAAAGTGTAACCAACTGAAAATAAGCTTACTTGTGTCAAGTAGTGCCCTATTTTTTGACTAGTCCACAGGCTGACTCAAGGAACAAAATTACTTGGCCCTGTTGAAGGTACCAAAGCAATGCGCTCATCTGGAGCTTTCCTTATTACAACTGCTCTACAGATGAGAGCTATAGGATCTATAAGCATAATGATTCATCCTGACTTCACGTAGGTAATATTTCTACCATTAACAGCTGCATCTAATATTATAGGCTGGCAATTTTCAGAGGCAGCCTGTACTCAGAACAAAAAGTATCAGTGTACAAATGGTTTTCAGATATTATGAAGTCAGAAAATAGTGTTAGTGTTTTGTAAGAAGAATAAATAATATGAAGATTAGCTAGAGCAAGTATCTGCCTCATTCATCCTTCTGTTTTCCTAACCTTTTCTTCTGATTCACTGCACTTCCACAAAGCAAGCCAAGTAATTATATTGTTTTTACTGGGTATTTGAAACAAGAAATCAAATAGCAATTTTAACTCATGAATTTATCCTCCTTGTCCTTTCATTTCAAAAATCCTGCATGTTTACCATTGATTCTGCGAAACAATCACTTTAGGCTGTTACAGCCCCTCTTCATATGAAAGCTGCTAGTTCAGGAAGTGACTCAGCTAAAAACTGGATTTCTGTCCTTTGTAGAGTTTCCCAAAAGGGAAAAAAAAAGCACTCATTTCTCTTTCTGGTCCCAGTCTGCCTTGAAAATGCACAAAGATTGAAAAAGCTGATCAGTTGTTAGGTAATTATTGATGTGAGATGAAAAGAAAAGCTAAATGGTTCATGAGACCCTAAATTAACATGAGGTCCAAGCTAGATAAAGATTAGCAAATACACAGCATGTCAAATGTTTAAGTGGCATTTACCTGTATGTTTTCTATGCTTTCTAAATTGACACTGTAGTTGAACTCTGCAGATGGAAAAAAAAGAAACAGGGTGAAAGGTGAGAGAATATAGGAGTATCTGGGGTGGAAGAAAGTCCTGAGGCTGGTTTTACCACAGCATACGCACCTCAGCCACCTACAGGTGTTCAGTTTGGGGTGCATACCCTAAAGACAAAAAGCTACAAAGGTGGAAGATTGAGTAAGAAAGGAAATTGAAACAGGAAAGGATTATAAAAATAGAATGAGAGAAGGAAAAAAGCAGGAGAATACATAAGTTAAGGCTATGCAGCCTGAAAGTTATTTTAAAGCATCAATTTAGAAGCAGATGCTTCTTCCAGATCAGGCCCAAGATCCACACAGACTGCGTTAAGTTATGTACACTGTGTCCACTAGTGGCTGGCATTTCAGGAGAAAGGGTGAGAAACCTCAAATAAGCACTACAGAATAACCATGTTTTTACCTAATCTATTTAGGTAGATGCTGACTTCTAGCCTGAAGCACGATCTTGAAGCACCGATATCCCTTGCAAATCTCATGTTTATTTTTTAACCCTGTCTCACTGTCCACAGAAATATCCATTTCCTTTTGAATCCCCTACAGCTCTTATCTTCCATTCTAGGTTGTGGTAATAAATACCACACGGGAACTGTTCAACTTACAAAAAAAATTTCTGAAGTTTGTTGTCCTTTCAAAGTTGAAAGGAGGACATGACTGAGAAGAGGACAGGTTTTAACATGTCCAGGGGCATGCTGTGCATTAGCATTCCTCTCAGCATCACCTCATGCTCTCCTTTTAGGTGCTGCCTAGTTTTCTGTCACTGACTTCCCCGCTTAGAAGGAGCTCCATCCATCTTCCCTGATGGAAGATGAAATCCAGGCGCAGTCAGTGATTTTTAAAGTAAGATAGGAATCACTGCTTTTTATCCCACCAATATATTTTAAAAGTACAGACTGAATACTACGATGCGTAGAGACTATACCTAAAATGTTTGCTACATGTTTTCAGCATCTGTTCCCAGGTGTTTGCATGGGAAACAGGCAAACATGTTTGGGTACATGTTTGCCCTCACGTTGATGAAGAATTTTACAAATTACACAAAGACTATTAAAGCAGGCATGGCGCTCTTTACTCTTCTGCTTTCCTTTGAAAAGTAAATGAAATTTTATTGTACTATCCACTAACTTGCTTGCATTAAATATATTTGTGCCGGGATCTTGGTCTACAGTGGCTGCCTTACAAGATTTGCAGAAAAGGCATTTTTGCCTTACATGGTAAGCCATAAACACATATCAACAAAAGTTACTTAAAATACTTCAGAGATGGAAATTTATCTGTATCAGATTGCATAATCTGGCCCCATCTCAGAGGGCCAAGGAAAGGGCCAAATCTTTAAAGACAGATCGAGAAAATCTGGGCTGAAGACTCAATGTAATGTTTAGCACAGCAAGTAGCTGATTCTGCTGTTATGAATATACTTCATGCAGCTATTTTAAGCCTATGCAACATCAGAGACACATTTGCAGGTACAGTCTTGGAGAGCCATCAACTTAAGACACCACAATAATGTCACTTGGTGTGTAGGGGGAGGTTAAAAGGAGGATTAAAATCAGTCAGGCAGGATATATTAAATGAATCCATGACTAACAGAGTATGACACAAAAGGGTTTCATTCTTTTCAACAGAACAGATCCCTAGGGCTGGAAGTATTACTCCACTGTGCCTTTATCACCTTGGAATTTTTATGGTTATTCTTGATGAATTCACATTTTTGTAAAGACTTTTTTGACATTAAGCCAATTTTCACTTTCAATTAAAGTCATAAATAACCTTAATTCTGCATTAAAAGCTTTATTGTTTCTTACTTTTTATTATTATGACTGCCAGGAAATATTTCAGATACCAAAGCATGATGTTAGTTAGCAATTATAAGTTCTCAAAGGTCCAGTAACTATGCTGTACCTTGTAAACATTATACATTGCAAACTTTATCCATGCTTTAAATATCTGGCTTGATAGATGCCACAATTTTTCCTTCCTTCTTGTGGAGGTTTGGCTTATTTCCCCTTCCATATATCAACGTATCTCAGGTGACCAATGAGCACAAATAAATCCTTATCAAACAGGGATGAAAAAATAAGCAATTTTAAGTCTAGATTGTGCCCATAGAGAGTGAAGCGAGGAGCAAAAAGGTCCAGGTTTAAACTGTTCAGCACAAAGAAGGAATGAAACATGAGCAAAGTCAAATAGTGAATGAAATGCGGGAAGGAAAATCCCACAATCTGTCAAAATGAGAGAGGGGAGATAACACATTATTTCACTTTCAATGACAGTAATGCTACAGTACAGTTTAAGACCTGTATTCAGGTCCATTACGCCAGTTTTAGTTGAGGCATCACACACAAATTTCTCAGAATGCAATGTCTTGCAGCATATACTTTAGATGCTTGTAGAAGACAGTGTCGGGGTGACTGAGTTGCCCTCCTGGGACAGGCAGGACAGGGCTCACTCCTTTGGCAGTCCTGCCTGTGGGCAGCGTGCACAGGAGCAAGGGAGCCAAAGTACCGCTTATTAAGGTGAAAATGAACTCTCAGTGACTTTGTCTCTGACACAGGAGTGGGCACTCATGAGTTTCAAGGAAATTCCTCAAGAATGCTACAGGCCAGTTCCTCAGAGGCTGACGTGCAGGTCTCTGCTGCCATGTTCTCCTTCAACAAACCATTGCATCAAAACTCACTCTTCAAATTTGTATAATGCAGCTTTAAAGACTGACACTTAGCACTTCCAACACTGTACAAAGCAATTTTTTTGCTGCTTTCTATGAATGGCTGTGCATTTAATTTTAAAATTTTCAAACCGTAACTCGTTTTACATGGGGCTGACATCTCGAAGTCTTATCTATCCCTACACCAGTTCATGCATGTTCCCCTTTTATCAGAACCAGTTTCCTTTAAAATGAAAGCTTAGATTTTTTTCCTGAATGATCTAAATAACCTAATGAAATAGTGCCAGTGATTAACAGGAGACATGATGAAAAATGCTCAGAAAAAAATAATCATTCCCTTAGGTCACAACTCAGCCCTTTAAAGATGTGCTTATACATATAAACTGTTGATTCATGGACTTGACATCCACAGGGAACTGGCGTTGTGAAATTTCTTAGTATTTGGAAGTGTCTGGCATATGGAAATACAATTTAGAGCTTAATCTCAGATACTGTTCATCTGCCCTCAAAATCCATCCTTCCACGTGAGACTGGCTGTGTAAAATGGATTTTGTATTACTATGCATTTATCAAGTGGCAGAACTTTAAACCCAAAAATTTCTGTTTTAAAAAATTATTTCTGATTTTCCTTATTATGTATGTTTAGTGATTAATCATCACATCAAAAAATAAAAGCATTAAAGCAGGCAGCCTCATTAAGTCAAAGATGAAAGTATCATCTATATAAGAATCATACCCATTATTTCCCATTAATGGTTTTTCTAGTCTGAAATCAGCACAAGTACTTGAAGAGGCATTGAAACATCTAATATCAGAACACCGACTTTTCCACATAAACTTTACACCAGTCAACACAGTAGAAAACTTACCTTTTTCCTGACTTGCTGGTCTTTGGAAGAATGGGCTTTCACGTGCTTTCTCAGGGAACTTGGATCTGTGTATCGTTTAGTACATCCTGGAATCTGACATGCATAAGGTTTCTGAGTCGAAAAGAAAAAGGATAAAGCAGCTGTTATATCACACAGTACTTTAACTCACGAGAATCCCCTTCGAGGCTTGGGATGCTGCAAACCGCATTACTGCAGAACACAAGTGTTGCACGTTACTACAAGCAGAATGCTCAGTAATTCATTAGAAAGGGAGAGGAGGAAAGTGTGGCTTATAAGGAAGATAAACCACAGGAAAGCTTTCATTATGGCACCTTTGATTGTTACCTTTTTTTTTTTTTTTTGTAATCAGTGCAATGAATATTGCTAGTTATACTCACAATTCTTCCACCCTCAGAGCAATCTTTGACTTAATCAGAAATTACATTCTTTAGTGAATCAGGTAAAGAAACTGCAGTAAAGGCCCAGATAGACTGTTAGGATTATAGAAGAATCTGCTTCAGAAAAAGAGAAAAAGTGTTAGTTACAAGAGAGTTACGAAGAGAGCAAGCAAAAACCAAAGCAAGCATTGAATACTGAAGTTACTTTGATACACACAAATACACACATTTCATTGTGAAGTACAAGACAAACTCCCTCAGCTCACATTTTCTAATAGCATGTCATATTAGAAAGATACCAGTGCTGTAATACCTTTATAGTTTTTCTTAAAAGAGAGCCCCAACAAATCTAACTCACAAAACAAATAAAAATCTCTACAAATATCTCCTTCTGCCTGTTCTAACCTATCTGTTTTCCCTGAAGACTTGCAGGTCCACAAGACAGAGTATTAAAAGAACATTAGGTTCAACTGTTTGCTGAAATTAGCTATTTTCCAATTTAGCCATTTATGTTTCACAAAGAATTTCTGCAAACACCTTGTACAAATTATTAATTTACCAGCCATAATATTGACTATTCAAAATGGATAATTTAAATTTTGTGACAGCCATTTAATTCAAATGGCATTGTTCTTGTTTTCTTTCTGGACTTCTGCCCTTTAGAAACTGTTTGTCTCTGACGAAACACAAACTTTTGGTATGAAACAAAAGTTTTTTAAACATATCTCAGCTGTGACTGAAATTCACAACCAACAATTTGTTGGCAGGATTTTTTTTCTATTTACAAAACCATTCTTCCTCTCTTGACTTTCTGGTACACGCCCCAACCTTAAGTTTAACCGAGTTTCTGGCGGAGAACAGCAGTTATTATCACAGATGGCTTCTGTGTCTGCGCATAATGACTGCAGGTCACCTAAGTGGGAGAAAGCTACTGCCTCTACCTGCAGCAAAGCCCATGGAGCTGTGGCCTTTTTATCAAGCAGTTTGGCCCATCTTCGTCCATGCTTACACTACTGGGTCACTTCTCAAACAGCGTAACCAGCCTCATCAGACACTTCTCCCTCCCATCTTTAAGGTTATGGGCTACCTGCTGCCACCAAGCTGGAGGAAAGGAGCACACGGTCTAATGTACAGGGGACTGCAATGGGACTTCTGCTTCCTTACAGTGTCCAAGTGTGTCCTCTGGTGCTTGGCGCGGTCGCTGGAGTTGCTGAATGCTTTCTGGCAGCCAGGGTGCTGACAAAGGTACGGCTTTTCACCCGTATGGCTCCTTAAGTGAATCTTGAGATTTTCTAGTCTGGAAAAGGCTTTCTTGCAACCCTCAAACTAGAAAAAAGAAAGAAATGATTTGAAAGGAGAGCACACACAGCAAACTGCAACAGCAAACACCGAGCAGGAGGGTGGAAGGGCTTGCAGAGACCTCCATCTTGCTACAGATGGATGCCTCTCCGGAGCTGAGGAAAGTCTGGCTCCTCAGTGTGGGTATTGCTGCAGGGCTTGAACCATTTACACCACAAGAATGTATTTACCCTTCCTGCACATGGCTGAATTAGGAAACTATGTCCTACTCCCATTTCACAGATGGGACACTGAAACCCAAAGAGACCCGTCAGATCAGATTGTGGCACCGCTCAGCCTGTCTGGGAAGCCCAGCCCCAGCTGATTCTCCCAATAGCACACAGAAAGCAAAATGGTCACTGTGGGGTTTCCAAGTCCTGCGCTAGCAACCCTTCTTGGATATTAGCAACTGAGCCAAACACAGGCATCTCTCAGTACCAGCCCAACACACAAGGCAACAACAAGATCATGCAGGGAAGTATCAGTCTGCTCTGCCATGACGATGGAGGTGGAAAAAGTAAAATTATTTTTGAAATATTTCTTTACCTTTCTGCCCTAAGTAAATGTATGAGGTACTAAAAATAATGGGAGCCCATCATAATAGGATTTAATCCTTACAGGCAACTAATAATCATGTGGCACAGTATTTCTAATAAAATTCTGCATCTGCAGAGAAATCTATGTTTATATAAGCAGAAAACCAGTTCTTCTTCTATCATCTTCCCAGAGTATACTTTATCCTAAGGGAAACAAAACCCATCAGTTCTATTTAACACTTGCATTTTTATGTACATTTGATTTCAATTAGACTTGAATATTTGTAAGTATTAGTTATAAGTACAGGGTTTTTTAATTCTATCAATCAAGATCAATTTATCTCATAGTTTCAGCTGCTGTATGTTCCACTGTGCAACATCTAAAGCACCTGCTACATAACATTCTAGTTTGCAGTTCTTGTATACTTGCAAAAAAAATAATGCATTAAGAGATGTCCAACATTTCTAATGCTAACACAAAATCTTCCACCATTTCTCTTCCTACTCATTTTGCTCACTTGAAAGGAAACAGGCCATTTTTCATTGATGTTAGAATAACACAAATACATTTTATAATATATTATTCAGTGCATGTATATTTACACAAGCACAGGTAGGAAAACACTGACACAGTTCTGATCATAATTATCAAATTATCAAAAGTCAAATCTGTAAGACCCTCAAAAAGAGAAAAAACATGATATAAAATTTTCATCACCTAATTTTAAGCACTTCAGTTTTTTGGATCAATGCAAGAGAGAGTTACAATTTTAAAGAACAAAGTGCAGGGAGAAAATACAGAAAAAAAAAGTTTCAGCCTCCCCAAGAAAACTGGGGAGGCTGAATTTCTGTGCAGCAGTCCCTAACAACTTCTGTTTAGTTTTAGCAACAGAGGGAAATACAGGCTCAATGTTGCCCAGGAAAACACAGTATGCAGGAGAAAATGCACGTCACTTATAAAATAGCAATATTAAAATTAACCTTAAGAAATTAAACTTGAGAAAAGGGATGAACCATCCCCACTATATCCTAAATGTAATTTTATCTTTCACACACATAAATTTCAGAAAATTTCTCAACCCAGGAAGCTTTTTTTATATATCCCATCCCTTTATCCAAAGCAAACCCACAGTGCTTTTCAGATTATCCAATTTTGATCACTAATCATTAGTTTATGCTTTTACATATAGTGTTGCCTTTATGTTTATGAGGGTTTAGTGTGCAAGCATCGCATTGTTGCAAGTGCAAAAATATTTTTACTTTTAGGAAACTGTTATTAGAAAATATTCCAGGATAAATAAATAAAAAAGAAAAAAAGAAACAAGATTTATATTACAATTGCCTGTATAAAAGTACCACATTTCTTTAGGAAAACTTAAAGAATGGAGAAAGAATAAAAAACACAAGAGCGAAAAGACTGATATAACAAATGGCCTTTGAAAAGCAAAATAACTCAAGAGCAGCTCTGTTAAAATAACAAAGAAACCTACTGATTAGCCCGTCTTAGGCAGACAAGTTATTATTTCTTATTAAGTTTATAAAAGAACAGCCATCCATTCTAATGACAGTAACTAAGCTGTACGTAAGTATGAAATAAATTGTATTATCTCAAGCAACCTTCAATTTCATAGGGTAAAAACTCAGCATAGTGAAAAAGTTCTAAAAGCAGGCCCTCTGGTTTATTTCACAAGTTATTAAACTTTGAATCTTCAAGCATGCAAACAAAATGAAACATGTCTAAATAGTTGTTTGTATGATTGTAAAATTAGCATTGAATTTAACTGGGCAAAAATATTTTAACTGAGCAGAACTGGGGAATGCTATCTTACAAATTTAAAAATTGTTATTTCTGAAGACTCCTGTGGTTCTGTTCATAACTTGGAAGCACGGAAGATAGCTTGAAGCTCCCTCCCCCCTCTGCAGCCCTAAATCACTGTGTGTCATGTTCGCAAGGCTATATATAGTTCTGTATTGTGGAAAAGGTCATTCTAGCAAAACACAGAAACTACAAGCCTGTATCATTAGAAAGACCATCTTTACACAGAGGTTAATAAATGTTTACTCTAAAAAACAGACTTTTTGAAACCTTGGGAATCTCTGATGTTTAAGATGAAAGGAATGAAAAGAAATTCTTTCCAACAATGCAGAACACACATTCTTTCCTGATAACCAGATTTCAGTGAAAGTATTCCAGAGAAGACATGATTAACTATGGGGGAAAAATGTCAGGTAGATGGTAGTTTTATTTTGAAATGTGACTCTTCATAGTTTCTAAGTTATTAACTGTGGTAGAAGAGGAGGATGTAACACCTTCATTACAATAAGTCACTGAAGTACATGGAATGCATTTGGCATTCTGAAGCTGTTCAACACTCCTAAACACACTCACGATTAAAACAGATTTTTTGGAATATTATGTGGAATTAATTGTGTAATGTTTTCCTAAACTACAATGCAGAAATCATAGTTACTGAGCTTTTATTTTTACTGTTGCATGCACACTGAAACCGCTAAGTAGCTCATAAAGAAAACTTCCTCTCTGTACTTCTTAACCTTGGGAGTTATTTTAAAAACATATTCATTGGAGTATCCATATCCGTGTTTACTTTATCTTTTTACGAGGATAATTGTCAAAAGCAAGAAACAATATATTTACAGTGAAACATGTCAATAAAAATCAGAAGCAGTGCTATGACTTTAAAACCCTCTTGTTCTCATGAATGTGCTGTTCATGTTTGTATACACAGAGATGGTGTTCATCCCATAAAATTACACTATAATTACATGGACTTATATAAAACAATCTGTGCAGCATGTAAATCCCTGCTGGCTGCACCATGCACTTCTGAGCCCTGTCTGGAATTAGGCAGCAACCTTCATTATGGAACACATTCAGACCCTTACACTGTAGGAACAGCATAGTAATACCTGTGTGAATATTTTAACGTTAGTAGCAGATAGTCAGTGGCCAAGTGTTTAAGAAATTACACAGTTTTCACTGTAAAAGGAACTGCTCTGATTACCTCAGCTGATCATCAGTGTAACGAAGACTGAAGACCTTGCTCTGGCAAACAACATCAGTCTGAGATCTGATCCATTCACAGAAAAGTATCTAGTCGTGGTTTTAAAAGTCAATGACAGACAGCCCAGCTTCCTCTTAATCCAACTATTCCCTAGTATTATCTGGTATTAAAAATCTTCACTTTTTCCTATCTGAATTTGTTTTGCTTCAGCATCTAAATAGGGTATTTTCTTTTGTCTTTTTCTGCTATATTAATGTGGTAAGTTATGTCAAAGATAACTTCTGATTCTAGGTATTTTCTGTTATTTAGTTACTTAACTTTCTCCCAAATAATTTATATATCTATATACACTATATATATATATATACACACTATATATATATACACACTATATATACTATATACTATACTATGTACTCTATATATATATATAAAATTTGCTTTCTCACTATAAACAACACATTCTCGGACCCACTTTTGAAATGTTGGTTCTAAAACCAAAAGAAATAAAATTAAATACTCTTAGAAATATTGACACCTGAGCAATATTTGATTCTACAGTAATGTTTCCTCCAATATACAACATAATGTTACTGTCTTATTCTGATACTCTCACATTTAGACCTTTATTATCTTTTTTTTTTTTTAATTTGAATCAGTTTTACACAGTGATCCGCAAATATTTTTCAGCATCACTGTATGTGGGGGAGGATCATCTTTTATTTTTTAAGTGTGAAGGATAAGCATTCCTCTAGTCTCTTGCCATGTGTGGGGAAATATTTATGGGATATTACAATGAATACATTTCATTATCCAATCTGGTCTCCCTGTAATGTTACGGGGAGAGAGCCGTTTTTCCTTTTTTAAATTTGACTTTGTTGAACATTACCTTTCCTATGTCTGTCTATCTGTCCTATGTCTACCTGTCAATTACTTTTGAATGCTGTGATATGCTGACCAAGTAGGTTCTTCTAGATCAGCACCAAGGCAGGCGGTATGACAAGCACAAAGTATCTTTCCCCAGCTTTGGATTTATCACACGAACAGATGTAAAAGGTGTTCTTTATATGGCTTTCTAACAAGAATGATGCATTTCAAGCATTAATTAATAGTCTTTTAAAAAGCATTTCCCTTCCTCAACAGCATTAGCAGGGTGCTGCTCTCCAAGAGATGTAAGGGCTTTCAAAAAATTGGGGCTAAGACCTCATATGAAAACCTTTTAAATGGCTTTTTATTCCCTCAGCCTCTCCTGCCTGGCAATCTTGTGAACACCACATAATTAGTGTCAGACATCATTCAAAATGCTGACATCAGGTGCTCACCAACAAGGAGGCTGCATGCCACAGCTGAGATTTAAAAGCCCAGGTTCATTTCATGTGAAATAAGTGCTTTGCTTTTAACCCTTAAAGAGTTTAAATGGGGAAAAATGTAGCATTTAGAGCAGCACTTCATTACAGAGCAACCATTTCTATCTAAACAGAATACATTTTGTGACATGGTGACTGAATGCCTTGGTGGATGCACAGAAAATGTAAGGCTATATTTTCCTCAAAGCTATGCAAAGGCTGGGATTTATTTTCTGCTTTTATAGTTAAACTTACGAAATGATACAATGTCTTGGAATTCTTTGCTCCAGTAAATAATGACAGACTATGTTTATATATGTTGCCTATGATTATAGTAGATGATTTTTTGCCCAACCATTCAATAACAATTTTGTCTAAAGTTTACTGAAGTCAATGGGTAATACTCTCTGTTTTTCCTCTTAAAAAAAGGCAGTTCGGTCCACTGCCATATCGTCACTTCAGGTATTTCTGGTAGATTGCACTAAAATTTTACAATCCAGTATTGCGTAAGTATAAATGCAAAAAATGCAAAGATAATTACAGACCATGACAAAACCTAAAGTAAATATTGTTATTTATTGTCTTTGTACTTCCTACTTTAAGCTAAAAGGCTTATTATACTCAACAGATGTACAAGAAAGTTCATATTATGAGTCAGATGTAAGACTTAGGGGAATAGTCAGTGCTTATGGCCATAAGGCTCATATTTTAAGAGCTTTTGACTAAGGAGCATGTAATGCTTTTTTGTGTTTGTGTGTGTGTATAGAACAAGATTAATAAACTATATCCTAATCTGATTTCAGTTTTCCAATACATCCATCTCTTTGGGTATATTTTAAGTAAGAAAAGCTACATATGCTTCTGTAAGTGAAAAATTCAGTGAAATCAACCGGGGAAAAAAGGATATATTCATGCAGAACACAAATTTACACTTTGATCAACATATGGGAAATCAAATTGGGCTACTTTTTCAGACAGACACACAAGAGAGGCTAGTCTCTTGCATTCTCTTTGAACAAAATCTCACTTTATCAGTTACGCTGTACACGCTTGGCTGAGTGTTTCCACATGGAGACACATTACTTGAGTTGATCGATAAAATTTAATTTGAATCTCCTTTCCAAGGAGACCAGTATTCACAGAGAACACTCTGGTGTCGGTTCTGACAGGACAAACTGGAACAGTGGATTAAGGATGCCACTAAATCGCAGTAAAGGTGGTAGGAAAACAGGTAAGGAACTGTCCCCACACACTCTACTCTTTTATTGTGAGAGCTGTCCTTACAGATGGCGCTTTTAATTTACGTGTTCTTATTGAACATATCATGATCATTTCTCCTATATTCCAGAGATCCTCATACTTCTCACATTCTAGAGATCCGCACCGTTACTTTCTAGGTAACACCGTGCCTAAAGACACAAATACCTCAGCTGAAATGAAGCACAGTACATTGAATGTTATTTATCCCCTGAAATAACGGTGTCAAGAGATTCACTCACCATGGAAATGTCTCTTGTTTTCATTAGTTTTAGTAAGTATGGCCATTTCGGCCTTGGAAGCTATTTCTGTTGCTGTAGAGAAAGTAAATATTATGACAAATCCCTTCAAAAGAAACTATTACTGAACATATCAGCTGCTACTGATTCAAAAACCGTATGGTACAGAAACCATTAGAGGAAGAATGAACAATTTGGGAATTCTTTCATTGCTTCCTTTTGGAAGACAGGGCTCCTGACTTCTTCTGGTTTTTCTCCTTTCTTTCTCTTCCTCCTTGACTTTTCTCAAAGGTTGTCTTTGATCCTCTAGTAACTGAGGTCACCATCTGTATTCATGCAGTTTTCTCTACTAAAAGTTGACCCAGTTCTAAAATTGTTCACTATTAAAGCAGCTACTATTATTGCTAAACCCCAGAAAAGTCATCTAGATTTAAATACTTCTTCCTTCTAGTAAACTTGCAAGAACTAAATAACCTTTCATCACATAAAAAAAAAAGTTATTTCCTTGCAGGTATGTATGCAGAAACACTATCTTCCCCTCCAACACAAATTCAAACATGTAGCTACATCTTATTTCTGTAGTTCAAATCTCTATAGGTTCTCATGCCAGAGATATGATATAAATTGAGACCATGGGCTTTAAAACATGGAGATGAGAGAGTGTACATCACATTCTCACTGGGAAGATGATGTTGTTTTACAGCATTTTGCTCTTTGTGAATTTCACAAGGGACTAAATTTTGATCTCTATTACAGGGGGAAAAAAGCAGTAAAACATCAGGGAACTTCTGAAACCACTGCCCAAATGGGAAAGAAACAAGTCTAGAGGGTTCTTCCTCAACGAACTCTGTGTCCAAATACAGATTATTCACAATTCATTCCATTTTCTATAAAGAGAAAGATAACAGAAATATTTATACACAGAAATAGGAATATTCCATTCTGTCCCATCCCATCCCATCCCATCCCATCCCATCTATAAACACGCAAACTGTGACTGAAAAATTCAAACATGCAAGCTGTTCTACAAATACTACTGAAGTATTTCTTCTCACAGTTATTTGAAAATGTATCACTTGCTTGCCATCTTTCAGATTAGAGACAGGAAGGCATTAAGATGATCCTCTAGCCTAGAGTATTGGTAAACTCTCACACTTACAGTACATAGCTCATGGCTGACACTGTAGAACTTTTAGCACAGCTTTTTACAGACCTGGGTATGAAGTTCTTTCTACCCCCAGCATACGTACACAAAGCCAGCTGCTATCTGGCAGAGGCTGTCTTAGTAAACTCCATGTATTATTTACACAGCCAAAATCCGTTTTTCTTACAGATTTTTCTTTTTATTGAAAAAAGCCATATAGATCACTGCCAATAGCAAAATAGGCAGTGAGAGCGCCATTTGATCTTTCATGAGTGCAGCAATTTGCCTAGAGGAAATATGCTAGAATACAGTAGAACATGTCCATAAACACTAACTTTGAGTCCAAAGAAATTATGTACTTAAGTTATCCTGGACAAAAAAAAGTTTGAATGGCTCCAATTTGGCAAACCAAAACTGAACTAAAGGGCTTGGTTAAAGAGATTTTATTGAAGCACAAGCATAAGGCCTAATTTAATTAGTTGCTTGTTTATGTAAAGTGCTGTTCAGTTTGAAATGCCTGAGACAGAAAAGCACTATGCATACAGGAGGAGGCATCATTAGAAGAAAAAAATATGCTTGGACAAACCTGAACTTGCATTTAGAAGTTCAAGGTTCACTGGAAAAATGCCCAAACAATATACTGAAAAAGGAAACTATCTTATTTTTAATACAATATTTACATACCTGTTGCACTCTTTTTTCCCCACCAAATTGGCTCAATCACATGTAAATTCTTGCATGAACATAATTTTAATTTAATTATATAAACAGAACATTTTACTGTTAAAATAACAGAGGATTAAACTGTACTGCTGTTTGAATTTCTAATAGTGTGAGGTGTACCTTTTTCCAAGTAAGCTGTCTCATAAGGATACACAGAAGCATGCTGTTTGTTTTCAAGAACCAAAAAGTCTTAGATTCTCCAAAATGCAACAAAAACCTTGTCAGGCAACAGTATCTCTGGCAAATTTTATATGATGGAATTTATTTGAAGTTTTTCCATCAGGGATGTAAAGTTCTTTGAATGTGTCTCGTTGAGTTAATGAGATGTTCGAGCCACTCAATCCATGGTGTATTCATGGTCCACTGAGTTAATACTGTAGAAAAGACTGCTTCTGTTACACTCTGGCAGAACCAAGAAATATTCAAAAAGATGGAAAAACCTCTTGGATAACAGTTCTTTTTAATTTTTTCTCTGCATTATTAACAATTTATAAAAGCACATTTGTGAACTAACCAATCTCCCTTAGCTGGTGAATAAATAATAAGAAAATTAGAATCATGACACAAGTCTATGAAAAAATTAAGGCTAAAAATAGAATTTTTTTCATTTTAAATTCTGCATTTTGACAAAAAGAATCTATTCTTTTCCATATTTAAAGAAAATATGTTATCATAGCATTAAGTCCAAAGAACAGCCTTCCCAGCCTTCTTCAGCTCATTTTTCAGGATGAGGGAAACTTGAAAACATACATCCTTTTCATTGGATGCAAGACCTCTGCTTTTGTTAGAGGGTTTAGTTCTGTTTATTCATGGAATAATTCAGGTGTTTCATGTATGAAACAGAAAAAGGAATTTAGCTGCAATGTCAGAGCCACAATGCTGTTTTAAGGAAAAGTCTATCACTGTGCAGTTGTAACATTTCATTTCATAGAAGACAGTCCTTTTGCACAGTTAAAGGGAGAGGGCTGGAGGAAAGAGCTTTCTTCTAAAATGATCTGTTCACACACACATTATTTTTTCCCCCAAAGGATTGATTGCTGAATCATAAAACAGAAGAAATTACACCTGTATTGTCAAAAGTACTCTTTTTAAATTAAGAATGGCATGTAACCAACTCCAGCATAGGAACTTCAGATGTCTAATTAAATGAAATGTATAGGTTCTTTTTTCAATATACTTAGCATTTGCCTTTTAAATAACATTTTGAATGTTATTTTATCAATGAATCCCTCCAATGTCTTTATGAGAAAAGATGGAAAACATTAGTCTTGTCCTACACAAAGGACCTGAGGCCAAACATACAGTGGAATGGATATGGTCATGCAGTGGGAATGAATACATATAATTAAGCTGAGAAGTCTTACCTCTGCCAGTAATAGTATTTTATAATAAATGCACAATGGTGACCAAAATATTATGGGGGTTGTGGTCCCAAGATAAATCTCCTTTTAAATAAATTATTCCAAAGTTTTATTCCTTGCATTGCCTTTTAGTAGATTTTTTTTCATGCATAATCTCTGCATCTTTATAGCTATGGCTATCCACTATACTTGGATGCTTGACTATAAGGATTACTTGGCTAACCTCTAACTGTACTATTAAATTCAAATTTCCATCTGCTTGGGGAATAGACATGACACATATTAGTTTTTTCTACCTCCATTTTGTAATACTCACTCTCTACCATGATAATGCCATGTCATTGATTTTTCGTAGGAAATTTTAATCTGACATTTTTACACAAGAAGCAAACAAGGGCATGTTACCTTGTGATATTTCTAACTATTGGGAGTCATGTAAAGCATACAGAAGTTACACTCATGCCTATGTTCATCAGTAAATATTCAGCATTTTCTAGTATTTCAAGTGGTTGTCTTGGGTTTACAGTTGTATCACATTCACTTGGATGGTCTGAGGCATCCAGAGAACATTCTGTAGTGTTTAAAATCCACCCCACATACCACAAAACTACATAACTGGAAAATAAAAAAAGAAAAGATCGTATTATAATGTTCATTTTATGAATTTCATAACTTTCAAAAACTACTCAATTGAAATTTGGCAATTTTCAAAATAAATACGCTATTGCAAAATAAAAATTGAAGTTTTATACTGCAAGTGTGAAAATCATGTTTAGATGATTTGCTTTCTTCCTAATTCAGCTGAGGCAATTTGCTGATTTTGACATGAACCTGTTTATTGCTTTTGCTAGCCCTTAGCTGCATTTCCCAATAAATAAAATATGCTTCAAAAATACTAGCTCAGAAATAGCAGCAACAATCCTTACAGACACCAGTGTGACATCACTTGCCAAATAGTTTTCCTCCAAATAAAAAATGAGAAATAACCACACTAGTTTTAAATCAGATTAATTGATGCTTTATATAAAAGTGTTCAGATTGGTATCTGTATGGCTACTGAAAAATATGGAACAGAAAACTCCACAAAAGTTGCTATTCAGCAAAATTGTAAGCAAATGAAAATAGAGCAAATGGGAATTCTTAAACAATCTTAACATCACTGTATTACTGCCAGTCCATGCTATAATAGTTCTGTCATAATAACCAGGTCACAATTCTGCATTCCTTGAATATGCACCACTTCCACTGAAGTCAGTGGGAATTTTGGATATGCAAAGAATGTAGAATTAGTTTCTTAATCCTCAGGCCACAATCCATGATAATTATAGTGCCTCAACTCATAATACTGCTGGCTGAAAAGCTCTTTTAGGGCACTACCAGTAGGATTCTGCTGATTTAGTGTAAAAATCATATCAAGACCTTGCCTCTGCACTCTCATCTATAATCAGTAAATTAAACTAAGCAATCAAAAGTTTAGAGTGAAATGCATTTTGAGCTGTTTAGCAATGTAGCCGTACCCCTTCTTCCCCATTTGTTCCCTGTTAAAGGGGAAATCAATAACAACTCAGCATTTAAAACCCTAGCTTTCCCCTGTTCTGAGCAGAGCTACTTAGGCAGCTCTCCTTTCATGGCAAAGCACAGGAGAATATTCACCTCACAGCTGAAGAGAGATGGATTGCAGAAAAGAACAGTTGTGGAAAACAAGGCAAAAGTGCTTGCATTGTAATCAGTGGGAGTCCATCACAATAGCAAACAGCCAGGGGATGTCTCCTTCTTACCCCACAAGTAAACCATATGCAAATTTCCAGCAACATTCAAAACCCACTTCCCAGCTCAGTACATGTTTTCTATTCTTGGCTGCTTAGCACCCTCAGCCTTTTTCAATTAGGTCCTGTTTGTTTAGTTTAACAAAAAAAAAAAAAAAAAAAAAAAGCAAAGCAGCAGTCTAAAGAAAGGATTAAGCCCCTGTATCTTATGGAGAAAGAACATAAATTAGAAATTCTTTTCGAATCTGGAGTATGCATTCTTTAATCTTCCGCCCTGCTGGGAAGTGTAATAAGAATAAAGGCAGAAAGAAGCTTTTTTGCTTCATTTGATTTGTTCAGCTGAAAACATGCTTTTGACTATCTGCAACTAAATCTCACAATTCACGACAACTCAGACAACACTCCCACATGGTATAAGCCTGTGAGTTAAAAAGAGAGCTGGGAAAGCTTACAGAAACCCACCTGGTGAGCAAGCTCTCCAGATTCAAATGGGCAAGTCAGAAGGCCATATGGATGTGAAGCAAGCAAGCCATGACTGTGAGAAGATGGTGACAAGAGTTTAGGTGCTGGCAATGCAGTTGTTCAGTGAGATGTGGCCTCAGAAGGAAAATAAATTTCAAAACGACCAACAGATCTGACTCATGGGTATGAGTTAGCTAGGGATGAGAAAGGCAATGGAAGAGGCCAGAGGTTGGAAAAGGTAAAGGGTTGGTTACTACTTACTCTTTCTTTGCAGTAGAATTAACTGAAATCTAATGATTGTGCTTTGAATTTAAAATGAAAATTAAGAAAATTTAATGAAAAAAAATAAACAGAAGTCAAAAGAGAATGCTAAAAGCTGCAATCACCTTGCCTGTATGTGCCACGTCAACCTGTGAAAGATTTTTACTGTGATCCCATGCCAATAAAAATGGCAGCAAGACAAAACTCTGGAAGTTATTTTCCTCCTCTTGGTGCAATGTACCCAAGGGCAAAGAACCAATACATACAAATACATACAAAAGGAAAGAAAACAAAGCTGTTGTTCCTCCCCTTCCTCCTCCCTGTTAACATCAGAAAAGACGCAGTAAGGAAGCAGCCTGATCTTCAGATAATGGTTGGGGTTTACAGCTTTCTGACATCCCATTTAATGTCACCAAAGCTCATCTCCCAGTCCCAACAAGCTGAGTTCACACTGCATCACCTGCGACTCAAATTTCTGCGTGCAAGGAAGCCTAGCCTCTTCCAGACATTCCTCACAGCAGATAACGTCTGGCATCAGCAGCAATCGTGAGGGGCAGTTGTGAGGGCAGTCGGGGCTATATCTCAGGCAAGCCCTGGTCAGAATACGACTGTGTGCCTGGGTTAGGCCATACCTGCAGTCAGGACAAGCAGAAGTCACAGCGCTCAGACTGTCACCAGTGAGTTAAGGCTCATGCCTGAGATGACAGTGCAGTGCAGAACCTGAGAGTACAAATATTAGGGCTGGACCTTGGTTTGGAAGCAGACAGGACCACAGCTCTATCACCAAATGTGTCTGGGGACCAGGAGAAGGATGAGGGGTTCAGAGCAAAGTCTGAGCACACAGGACGCCACCTGAAGGACCAGGCATGGCATGGAGCTGGACCACACTGACCAGTTGTAAAATTGTGGTTGGGGCACAATATTTTTTTCTAAAGAGCTCAGCAGTCAACAGCTTGTGCTTAAGGGCAATGGCCACCACAGGTCTTTTCTGACTCACTACAGGGTTGTTACTCCTCCTGACACACGGACTGGGCAAACAGGTTCAAGTTCCCAAAACCAGAAGGTAAGGTAACGCAAAACCTACGTAGATCCCCTTGAGAAGCTGCACTCATTTAAGTCACACATAGAGGGTCTTTTGGTCCCATCTACTGAGATGCTACTTTATGCAAACAAAATCCTTGTGACAAAAGGCCTGTGGTGAAGGGACCACGAGGGATTAATGCAAAAGAGTTCCTCTGGGGCAAGCCAAAAGAAGCTGCTCATGTCTGGAAAATTTAATACGGAAAAGTTGAGGAATACGCTAATAAAGATACTGTGGTGTTGATTATTTTTTATTCTCCGTCTCTCTAATAGAGTTAAATCATTCACACAACATTCACATCTCACAACCAATCTTCAAAATACAAAGACATCTACATAGTTTAATAAAGCAAGCACCTCCTTACTTCATGTCAGGCACAACTCAGAGGTGTGCTGAACCCTTTTCTTTCCCTGGGGCTCTTGAGAAAAGTGGCACGGCAGTGATGTAGAAAGAGAATTACTACGGAATTTAGGAATAAACCAGTTTCTCTGCTGTATAGTACAGATCCTCCAATACATCTAGCAATGCACTCTTCCCCTGAGTGTGTAAGTAGATGAATCTGTTATACATCTTACACACAAGTGGTTCTTACCATGAAAACTGGGGCTTAAGCTGCAAGGGCAAGAAAGAATAAATAGAGGAATTCAGTAATAAATGTAGGGTGTTAACAGAATAATCACAAGCCCTGATGAATCTAATAATTTTTTTCCTGTCATGCAACAGATGTCATTTTTGAGGGAAGTCTTGAAGGTTTTACAGACTTCACAGAAGCAGAACACTTTGGGAATAAATCCAAGGCTAGGATGAGAGAAGACAGTCCAGAGCATGCAGGGCCAGGCAGATGAATGAGATGCATAAAATATGGGCAGGAAGAAAAAGAAGATTGGTGAGTATGGCATATTACTAAAGATAAGTACATATGCCCATTCCTCAAGTGAAGTGTTTGTTCCATGAGTAAGTTGTGGGACTTTCATTTATTTATGAGGTATGTCTGGCACCACAATGGTTTGTGGAATACCTGGAAGACATTTTTGATAATAACAGATTAATGACTGTGTCTAAATTTTAATGCTCATGGGTACGGCCAAAAAAGAACAAAATCCAAAATACCTGCAGATTCAGAGGCACGAGTTGGGGATGAGCTGTGCAAAGGATAAGAAGCTTTGAATTTCACTGAAGAAAAATAAAACGATGACTCAGTAAATAACAATCCTTAGAACACACCACCAGTGCATGAAGTTAAGGGGTTTTTTTGTCCTCTCCTTGGTGCACATTGCATTCTTCTTAGTATGTATTTCCCCTTGGCAGCTTAACATTTACCTCATTCACTGTGAATTATTACAGCATTGAATAGTCCTTGAAATGAATCCTTTCCCACTGTGAAAGGATGTCTTAGAGAAGCTACAACAGATATTAGAGTTATTTTCACATGTTTGGCCAAAATCATGGTAGTTGGTTTTTTTAACTGACAATAAAAACTTTATTTTCTATCTTAATGGTCTGTACCATTAAGACAAAGCCAGATGATAAAAATACAGATAAGTGCACAACACAAAGACTAAATGAAAATGAACAGCAGATGAAGGTTACATGAGCTAATGGAAACAGAGAACTAACTCTGAGCCTGGATTTATGCCCACCTTCTAATCAAGGGCAATGCTAAAAATGCATGTTGATGTGCACCACAAAACCAGTTGAAAACACAGCACTTTATCTACCTGCAGTTTCTGTTTCAAAATAACTTTATGTTTACACTAACATTGAAAATGTCAACATCTGGCTGGAGAGATGTCCAAATGCAGGGTGAGCAAATCTGGTATCTGCATTGTATTATATTTTAAGGCAGATCAGTAAATCTGATAGGCGTTTGTTATTGATAGCTTCATACAGATCCCTGCTTATCTTCAGATAACAACTTCTCTGTTATAGTGTGTGGGAAGGAGGGCATGGTGAGTGAGGGGAAAACTGGCATGGTTTCAGAGACGTGGAAGAATCAAGAAACTGAAGTGACTGGGCCATCTCAGATCCTGCTGGACTGAGCACTTACTGACTGTAGTCACACCAGCAGCACCGTGAAAAAACATCTGTGACTCTGTATTCTGTTCTTCCCTTTGCATCCTATGTACCAATAAAGCATTCAACCCAGCGTGATTTATCTTTGAAAATCATCTGAGTTTCAGACCTCAGAGATGACTCAAGGAGGGCTCAGTGGAAGTTTTGGTTGTACTGCACTGAAAACTTTTATTTCCTCTAGAAAACTGACCATTTGCAGAAAAAGTGAGGGTTTCATTTATTTATTTTTATTTTCATAGTTAGTCAGAGCCCAGCAATGAAGAAGGATGATGGTAATGATGATATTGCTGGTAAGAAAATGGTGCTACTTATTTTTTTTGGTGTCCACTAGTGTTTGCTCATAAGAAGGCCCCACATCTAATCACCTTAGCTAGCCCTGCTCGCAGTGACCTTTTGATGTTTATTAACAGCATACGCTGTAACTCCAAACCCAACATACGTTATGAGATCCTGATGTTAAGGCTACGCCCCTATAGTGATTATACTCTCTTTACAAAGACTGTATAGATCAAACATTAAACACTCTCCATTAAGTGCATGCCAGCTGTTACTCTGTTACTTTCATTACTTTATTACTTGACTTTGGTTGCTTTGTCCTACAGTCTGAAAACCTAGGGAAAACATGAATAAGTCTTTTGCATTTAGCTAATTCAACATACATATATATATACACACACACACACTTACCTGAAGCATTGCAAGCCACTATTGTCCATAAAGGTCTAAAGGGCTCTTATGAAGATTTCCCTTTGATTTCTGCTTCAATTTATAGTATGAACACTGTTTGAAAGGCTCAGTTGTTTCCTTCAGTGTCCTGATGTCCCACCAAACAAAACTGAATTGATTGAAATACAGCCCATTGATGCTTTTGTATCACTATAGAAGCTGATGGCAACCTTCCACCCCTTTTGCTGAATGGCGTAATTGGCCTGCCAGAGAGGATTTGGGATTTTAACACGTTCCCTGTTTGGCTGAGCTAACCAATTATTCTGCAGTTGCTATCAAGGCTGCAGAGTTTTCTTCATTGGGGTTATTAAGCTTGTCAAAACTAATTTGTCACCACAACTGCTGACCCTCATTGCCTCCGACAGCAGCACAAATGTCAAACTAAACAGGCCTTTGCATTACACGAAAGTAAATGACTGATCAGAGCCCACCAAGCATCCTGACCGTATGCCACAGTCTGGCCTTCTGACCCCATGAGAGGTGGAAACAGAATCAGCTAAATGACATGGGGTCGCCAAACAACACTACTAATAATTTTGTAGAGTAAGTGAAAAAACCCTCACACAGCTAAAGTGAAAGAACACGCAAAAGCAGTATGTGACCTGCAATGATGATGATAAAGTTTTGGGTTGTTTTTAATTAAAAAGAGGCAATGAAAGTCACTTACTCTGAAACAAAATTTTGGGATAGAAGTTACCAGCTGACTCAGACTACATTTTTGGAAAGCTGCTCAGACGCAGCAGCTGGCAGTGAAGCACTTTGAGCCCAATCCAGCAGATCATTACTGTGTAATCCTCTGGGTATTCTTGACCACCTGAGTGACATCTGAATCAGGCCTGCGGCAGGTTCTTCATCTGATGTAATACTAGCCACAAAGTACTCAGTATCAGCCCACACTTCCTGCAGTGGGGTAAAGTCTGTTCCAGAAACATCCGCACACACTTAGAATTTGCTTCACCAAAGGTGCGGAACCTTGTAACGGAGTTAATCCCTAAATTGTTTTGGTGGCAAATAATTCGTAACCTGATTTTAATTTTTCCTTCACTGTTGCAATTATATTCAGTTTACTGGGGAAACCTGGAGTTAGCACCATGTCCTCAGTTGTTATAGGGTATCTGACAGGAGAATAAACTTGCAAAAATAAGGGAAAAGTTTCAGAGGAACGCTTTGTTTCAGCACATTCCTAACCATTCAAGGCACCAATTCTGGAAGGCCCTTTATACCTAATAATCTGAAAGGTCCTACTTGGTTCAATTCAGATGGGTTGTACTGCTGTAAGCTCATACCATGAATAAATCTTCGCAGTGTGAGGACCTTCACATGTATGCTACCCTGCAGTACAAGAAAAGTTCAGTACAAGAAAAGTTCTGTAAATACAGTGACTACGAGAGGTGTTCGTTTTTCTCCCTAGAAGTCTCCAAATGCCCTCATCTTTTCTCTGTACTTTTTGTAAAGCAGTATTTTTCTAAGCCTTTGGAAAGTTACCTCTTTAATGAAAACAGGCAGATGCAATATACCTCAGCAAACAGGATCCAGTCAGAAGAGACAATGGCTGCTGTTGGGTTTTTCGGCTATGTGAATTACACTTATTTAAACAAGGCTGAGTGACTTACGGTTCTTCAGCAATGTAATGACTTTGAACACCACTGTTCCCATTTAAGAAAGAAAAACTAAAGAAGGAAGTGGAAAAGAGACAAAGAAGAAAGAAATGGAGAGTAGTGCTGCACAGGATCCCAGGATTTTGTTGAGTCCTAATGATGTCATTCAGTATTTAATCTCGGTGACAAGAAGGTTTTTTCCCCCTCCTTTCAGCAAGAAAGCAAATTCAATATTAACAAAGCCCTGTATCTGAAGCCAAGATTGGATGTGAATCTTAAGTTGTTCCTAGCTTTCTCCATCCCTTCCCCCGGACATAGAGAGTAGCCACAAGTAAAAAAATATGCTTAAAAGTCCACATAATTATTTTGAACTTGTTTCTAACATATATTTGGGATAGAGTCTTACAAAAAGGCTAACACATAATTATTTTGAGCTTGTTTTTAATTTATATTTGGGATAGAGTCTTACAAAAAAGGCTAAAAAGGCTATTACTTTCATTGGCAGAAAAATAATGGCAATGGTCATTGTGTTATGAATAATTGGGGAACTGCCAAATATTGCAACTTGCCAAGCATTACAAACAAAAGCTTTTAAAAATACACACATTCTTTGACTAGCATCTTTTGTTGTTAAAATCAGGCATGGGTGAACCAACCAGAATAGGGGATAAGGAAGTAAGAGTAGAGAAAGAAACGGGTATGACAGCCTTCATATTCCTTAACTACTGGGGACACACTCATCATTTAAAACAAATTGCATTGTTTCTTGATGCTTTTATTTCATGGAACAACATTGACATTAAGAGTTGGTATATGCAGAGAAAGGGGAAAGATTTTTCTTCCCTTTTGTTTTACTTGATGGTCAGCATCCACAGGCAGCCAGATAAACTGTTGCTCTCATGTGAGTACATCAAAATTTTACAGACTCCGTGTTTTTGGATGGGTCCAGTAAATATCCAAAACTAGTATTCCTAGTTTACATCATTGAAGTATCTGAATTTTTTATGATTGTCCACTAGCAGCCTAAAGTGGACAAAGTCCAATGCAAAATAGTGGCTAAGTACACACGAACTGTTCCACAAAGGTTTCAAGTCAGGAAAGCAGCTCCTTAAACTGCAAAGTGGATTTTTTTTTTTTTTTAAGGATTCCCTAGAAAGGAATAGAAAAAGAAAGCAATTGGTGTAATTTTTATTCTCTGTAAAACAAAGAACTATACCCACTAAATGCAGATTTGTACCATACTAAGCTCAATTTACCTTATGTCATCAACAGGTGTCAGGGACTGACAGTAGGTGTCAGAGAGAAAGAAGAGGAAAAGATGCACCATGTCAAAGATGCACAATAAACCACCTACATGCCAGTAATCCTCAGTCACCCTCTCCTAACTCCCCTAATGTGCCCAAAACACGCAACTGTTCCAGGATCCAACAGGAACGAATCAGAGTTGTTCAGATTACCATAGCAATTTTAACCGGAAATCTGGGACCCATGATTCCTGAAGGCATAGAGGATAGCAGCAATGAAAAGAAATCTTGACAGCAGCTTTTCAGACCAGTCATTTGTCACAGAACTAGGCTTACCAAGTTAAATCTCAAGGTCAATTTGCCATTGCCTAACTAACATTCTGCAATGTAGAAACACTCTTGTTTTCTGTTCGTATGGGGATAAAGAACATTTTTCAGTATTAAAACTACAGATTCCTAGAAATACATCCCCTTACGTGGCATGTGGATCCAGCTACTACAGGAAATCCATGTTTTATACATTTCAAAATGGACCGAAGCTGACTGAAAATGCAGAGGTGTGAAAGACAGTGCAGTCCAGCTACACATAAACACTGGGACTTAGGTTTTAAAGTATTATTTCTAGTCAAGTTTAAATCAGATCTCTATTTAATCTGAACATTCTTGTAGTCAGCATACTTTAGCACAAGGGTTTATAAATAGCTGATTTCAAAGTGACATACATGAGTACTCAGGGAAAAAAAAACTTTTATCTGAATATTTCTAAATATTTGTGCTGTCCATACAACAACATAGACAATTTTAAGTAATAAAATATAGGTTGTGTACCCAGTTAGAATCATATCTAAGAGATTTAGAAAAAAGGGCTCAATGAATAAGCTTACAATCAGTATGCAGACATGAGTTGAGTTGTGAGTCACTGCTACTCTCTTTTATGCAGAGAATGTCACCAGTGAGAAATTAAAGCAAATAAGATGATAAAAAAATACCTATAAAAGAAGTGGCATATTGCATTAATTTTAATGAAATATAAATACCTACACAAGTGAGGAACACCGAGAATCAAACCTGAAAAATGCATAAGAAATATTATATAATATTCCCATATTACAAAATACATCTGAGACTACAATGTGCCACAGCAATGTGCTGTTCTATGAATACAAAAAAAAATAGATGTACTTAAAAGCTATTCTGTACTTAGTTCTAGCTATATAAGAAAAACTATATCAAAATGTGCGTTTTTCAGAATTATCAAATCATTTCGTTGTGACCCGCACTGAAAAACGGTTAAAGATCTTGGTGAAAAATTTGTCATTAAAGAGACACTCTTTGCTGGGTTAAAAACTGGCTGGATGGCCGTGCCCAGAGAGTTGTGATTAATGGGGTGAAATCTTCTTGGCGGCCGGTCACCAGTGGTGTCCCTCAGGGCTCAGTTTTGGGGCCAGTTTTGTTCAATATCTTTATCGATGATCTGGATGAGGGGAGTGAGTGCACCCTCAGTAAGTTTGCAGATGACACCAAGCTAGGGGGGAGTGTTGATCTGCTTGAGGGTGGGAAGGCTCTACAGAGGGACCTGGACAGGCTGGATCGATGGGCCAAGGCCAACGGTATGAGGTTTAATAAGGCCAAGTACCAGGTCCTGCATTTCGGTCACAACAACCCCAAGCAACGCGACAGGCTTGGGGCAGAGTGACTGGAAAGCTGCCCAGCAGAAAAGGACCCGGGGGTGCTGGTGGACGGCCAGCTTAACATGAGCCAGCAGTGTGCCCAGGTGGCCAAGAAGGCCAACAGCATTCTGGCTTGTCTCAGGAATAGCATGGCCAGCAGGAGTAGGGAAGTGATGGTGCCTCTGTACTCGGCACTGGTGAGGCCTCACCTCGAGTCCTGTGTTCAGTTCTGGGCCCCTCTGTACAAGAGGGACATTGAGGTGCTGGAGCGTGTCCAGAGGAGAGCTACCAGGCTGGTGAGGGGTCTGGAGACCAGGTCATATGAGGAGAGGCTGAGGGAGCTGGGCATGTTTAGCTTGGAGAAGAGGAGGCTGAGGGAAGACCTCCTTGCCCTCTACAACTACCTGAAAGGAGGCTGTAGAGAGGTGAGTGTTGGCCTCTTCTCCCAAGTGAATAATGACAGGACCAGAGGAAATGGTCTGAAGCTGCGGCAGGGGAGGTTTACATTAGATATTAGGAAGAGTTACTTTACTGAAAGAGTGGTCAGGCACTGGAACAGCCTGCCCAGGGAGGTGGTTGAGTCACCATCCCTCGAGGTATTTAAGAAACGTCTAGATGTGGCACTTCAGGGCATGCTCTAGTGGCAGAGATTGTGCGTTGTTTGGTTGGACTCGATGATCTCAAAGGTCCTTTCCAACCATGAAGATTCTGTGATTCTGTGACATGTTTTGCACCTTCAAACATACCAGCACAAACCAGCAGACTATAACTTTGATTCAAAAGTATACTTTGCCAGTTAATTTAACCTAGTGATTTTTGTATGCAAATGTTCTCACTTGATTGACACATATGGATGAATTCAGTGAGGTAAGGCTGCTGGTGTGTACAGCTGCCAGCCAGAGAACTCCAACTTTAACTGCTCAGTGCTGCCTAATGGTTTGCTAATTGCTCCACCAAGACTGCTGATGGATGTGGTGATGTCAGTGTTCCCCCAGCCACAGGCAAAATCAGGCAGTTTAGTTTATATCATCAGTATTTAAGCGAGATGTTTTTCAATAATTTGTCAGTGGATAACAACCTCAGTGGAGCTGTCTCAAGCAAATGACATGGTCAGAAGAGCCCTTCATCAACTTTTTGGCGGGTGTGAATTTACAGCTTCATCCACGGGCATTAGTCTGACCATTGGCAGGTTATCTTTCCACATACGGTAAAAAAGAAAAGGAGCGAAAATGAGGGAAGATGAGAAATCTGCATGAGCACTTGACAACAGGAGCTTCATCACCAATTTTCAAAGTAGCGAAATGAGCTATGGCATAGCATAGTTACCAGACAACTCTTACCATGTCGACTACACAACTTGAAAAATCTCCCAGACAGTTTTTCAGAGATACTTATGACCTGTCACCCCTCAGGCACAAGCATCTCTGAGTTCTGAAAAGCAGGTCTTCAGCATTTAAATTTGAGCACAAGCAAGAGTGACGTACTCTGATTTAGTAGTTCCTTGACTATTTCTGCTTACTAGTTTCTGCTTACTAGTTTTACAACATAATTTCTCCACACAGCAGTGGAAGAATCCAGGCCACAGTGAAGGAGCACTGCCTGTGACTTCTGTAGGGCTAGGGTTTGACCACAGTCTCCCTGTTCAGCCCGATAACCACAGCGCCCGCTGATCTCCGCTGTTCCAGTACTCCTCCCTTCCTAAAGATGAAGTAGACTGATACACTTTTAACCTGCATACATGGAAATTAATTTACTAATATTCTTTTATTGTTTTTCCAATTGTCTTACAGTATCCACACCTCATCATTATTTTCCACTTTAATTGTACAAATTTCCATGTTAATTTTAAAATTGTTTTGCTAGTGATTAACATGACTAAGATTTATCAGACTGCCACTACCTATTGAAATTCTATGCTTTTACCATAGGTTTTGTGTTTGACAACTAGCCCTTCTCCCTCTTGCATTCTTTAGCAGCCATCGAGTCAGCTTTAATTTTGGTTTTCTTCTACTTTAAATGAAAGGAGAATGCCGTTAAGGCAACTTGAAACCTTTATAATTTTGGATTCCAGTAAGAGGTTAAACACAACTATTGGTTGGGCACTAAAGCTCAGAGCAGACGTAAAAAGTAAACAAGATCCCAAACGAGGTTCCTTAGAAGAAGGGGAGAAAGAGAAACAAATGTGCAACCACAATTTAAATCAGAGTTAGGGCTTTCTGGCATAGATATTTTATCCATCCGTGATGAAAGACAAAACCATGGTTTCTCATGAAAAACATGCAGGACATGTATCAGAACAATGCAATTTTGTTTTCTTACTCAATTTTGTAAAATTAAAAGTATTCTGTAATGTTTTTAAAGTGGGCCATTAATCATTAACTGATTATCACAGCTGAGATAAATATGCCTGTGAACCAAATTGATAATGCAATGTAAACATACTGGTTTTCAAGAGACTGACATCTGAGGCATCATTTTGATTTTTTTTATCAACCATAGCCTGAGACTTGGATGATAGACTAAATTATGTGATTTGAAAAAAATGTAAGGCACATGCCTTTCTAAATCCTCCATTTTTATCACTTTATTTCCTTATTAAGTGGGATATACTTCAAGTTTATAAGGAAAATCTATAATTTCACATTTCTGCTACCTTCAAGTTATTCTTCCCCATGAAACAACTTGGACTTGATCATCACTATTGTAATCAGCTTGGTATATGTGTTCTCTATAAAGGTATTAGTAGGTTGACATAATCTAAGGGCACTGTCAGTTGTATATTGAATATTGTACCAATGTAAGGGTCAGTTATATTTCCACCAATGTGTGATTACATCGTAGCTAAGCATCCTTCCTTAATAAATGATTTTTTGTTATTGTTATTTAACAGTACCTGCAGGAAAAAAAAGAAAAAAATATTACCTCAGCTCTGTAATTAAGAGGTGTCCACAACTGAAAACGTTCATGCCTCTGAATTTACAAACAACAGATTGCAATGCTGAAGTCAAACATAATATGCAAAATTCTGAGGTCAACACAACCAAATAAGAGGTCTTGAGCTCCCTGACTGCTTTGGCAGGTTGGTATTTTTAGGTACATAGAAGCCAGTAATAAAAGTTTCTTCAAACAGCTTCCTCTTTGGAAATGAAGAAAACACGCAACTACAAGTGTGCTGATAACAAAACACTAGGGAAGAGGGAAAAGATGCAAGCACTGCTGCATTCCCAGGAATTTTGTGATTTCAGAAGCAGTTCTTATTTCTATTCCAAAACTAGAAAGAAAACTGTTGACGTTTTCCATGTTCAGTCTTCAAATATTTATTAGTAATAAAAGACTATTGTTGCTGTAAAGATTACATAATTTAATGAAATGGAAGGCCTCATGTTATAATTGTGATCGTCTCCAATTAGAATTACATGTCTTTTGAAAACGTATGTCCTAATCTTTTCTACAGTTTGTTTGAAAGCATAACATTTTACGCCTTTGACTACAAGTCAAGAGCAGATTTGCAAAACTGATTACTAATGCTTATGTAGTCTACAATAATACTAAGTGGTTTTTGTTAATCTTTATTATCTAGGAATTCAGTCCTCATCGTTATGTAAATAACAAAAAATGTTGCTGTTATACTCAACAGAAATTGCTAGGTTTTCTTTGATTCACCTTTTACCATTAACGAGGGCTGCCTTTGACAGACAGTGCATTTCAAAGGAATGCTATTCTAGTGAAAACTATTTAATAGCTACTGTTGATGCAGCATTTAGTGAAAAATGGTATTTCTTTTATTACTAGCCGACAGAATTGGCTTATGCTCAATCAGCATTATAAACATCATCGTGAAAAACATTTTTTTCATCAGTGGGGAGGTCAGAAAGTTCACAGAGAATTTGGAAAAAGATTGCTGTAATTGTTAAAAGAACAAGTCAGAATTTTTTTCATATATGGAAAGCTTGAGTGCAGACTGCAGGTGAATGAGTTCTTGGAATCTCAGTTTACAGGATTTTAATATGTCTGACATAAAAAAACCCAAGAATATAATAGCAAAAGAAACTAATTTACCGAAACAATTTCACCTTCACTAGGGTAAATTAACTGCAGCCTCTTTACTTGCAAAATAAAGTGTGTATTTTTCCAGTCTTTTCAATGTCAAAAGACAGCGGGAAAATCAAGATTAAAACAACAACATTAACTTTTCAAAAACAGGGCTATAATAACTTACAAATATTTTGTTTTCCTCCATTTATATTGTGTAAGAAATGGGATAATAAAGACTTAGGATAATTTTCTAATTATGGCTATTTAGACCATAGAGATGGATTGCAAATCATTGTTTTCTCTCTCTAATGAGAAGGCAATGGAGTATTTACTTGAAGTGGGGCTCCCACTAACAGGAAACGCTGTTATACGCTGTTGATCAGGTACATTTCAACTAATAAAATCACTACCTTAAGGATGAATCTATACGGAAAAAAATACAGCACTTTGCAGACAAACTGGGCTACATCTTAACAAGCTAGTGCTGATGATGGAAGAAATGTAGTCTTGTTCTTCTAAATAATGTTCTCAGTTTTTCTTATTCACCACTACCTCACTGATCCCCCATAGATACACTTGAAGAGTTTGCTCCTGAAAAAAGCTTCTTCCGAGGTCTATGGTTGTGGATACTCAGGTCATAAACAGATGGTTGAATTTTGTAAAACCTGACTCAGTTTACAGCCTGATTTGGATGGACATTATCTCTAGAAAAACTCACTTTTCTTTAAAAGTGAACTGAGAAGTCTCTAACTACATTAGAGATTCCTCAAGGGTCAGTACCAGGGCAAGTGCTTTTTAACATCTTTGTCAGAGACATGGACAGTGGGATTGAGCGCACCCTCAGCAAGTTTGCCGATGACACCAAGCTGTGTGGTGTGGTAGACACGCTGGAGGGAAGGGACACCTGGAGGTGCGGCTATGCAAACCTCATGAAGTGTATGGTCCTGCACCTGGGTGACGGCAGTCACAGGCGCAAATACAGGTTGGGTGGAGAATGGCTTGAGAGCAGCCCTGAGGAGAAGGACTTGGGGGTGTTGCTTGATGAGAAGCTCAACATGAGCCAGCAATGCACGCTTGCAGCCCAGAAAGCCAACCGTATCCTGGGCTGCATCAAAAGAACTGTGGCCAGCAGGTCGAGGGAGGTGATTCTATCCCTCTACTCCACTCTGGAGAGACCCCACCTGGAGTACTGCATCCGGCTCTGGAGTCCTCAGCACAAGAAGGACACGGACCTGTTGGAATGGGTCCAGCAGAGGGCCACAAAGATGATCAGAGGGCTGGAGCACCTCTGCTAGGAGGACAGGCTGAGAGAGTTGGGATTGTTCAGCCTGGAGAAGAGATGGCTCCGGGGAGACCTTATAGCAGCCTCCCAGTATCTGAAGGGGGCCTACAGGAAGGATGGGGAGGGACTCTTTATCAGGGCCTGTAGTGATAGAACAAGAGGTAATGGTTTTAAACTGAAAGAGGGAAAATTTAGATTGGATATTAGGAAGAAATTCTTTACTGTGAGGGTGGTGAGGCACTGGAACAGGTTGCCCAGAGAAGCTGTGGATGCCCCATCCCTGGAGGTGTTCAAGGCCAGGCTGGATGGGGCTTTGAGCAACCTGGTCTAGTGGGAGGTGTCCCCCACTAGCAGGGGCACCCCCAGGTGCAGGGGGGTTGGAACTAGGTGATCTTTAAGGTCCCTTCCAACCTGAACCATTCTGTGATTCTATGATTCTATGATTTATGTGGCACTGCTGGGAGGAACAAGCAGCAGCATTCCTGTTCGTTGCTGCAAAGTATCCTGTGTGAAGAAAGTTATTTAGAAATAAAAAATGGGAACAATAATTTATAGGCAATACCTAAGAGTGACAGGTATAGCCAGTCAGAGAGTAGGACAGGTGTTACGATGTCCTGTTATCCTTTCAGACTTAATGCAGCAGGACGAAGCGCAACATACAGCACAGAAAAAGGTCTCCTCTCCAGTTTCCTCTTGGAAGCCCAGTGAAACATGGACTGTAACACGTATCAATATAGTTCCTACCAACACAGAATTTATTCACCTTTCTAAAGTACTTTGGAGGCAACAATTTCTCAATTTTTTTCCATGCTGGCATAGCCTATGGTTTGGTTTGTTAAACTTGGTCGCCATTTTTTTCCAAGCAGAGATCGGTTTGTACTACAATTCCTAACTGCAAAGAGTGTTGGTGTATTTTGGGGAAAGGTAAAGCAAACACTAAAGAAACTTCTGCCATTAAAGCCAAAAGAAAGACACTGTCAAAGAACATGATATGCTTAGTTCCAGGGCCATGACAGCCACTGGTTCAGACTGGATCAAACCCCACAATTTTAGTCCTGATTTTAAAAATTCTCTTGGTTGATGGGAAGAAAAGCATGAACATGTGTTTCATATTTTGCTAAAACACAACAAATGTTATTCTTAAGCTTGACTATGATGAACATAACAATCCAGAAGTGTATTTCTGCTACTAAAACCTATTTTAAATTGTTTTAACTTACTTCTTACAAAAAGTTTAAATCCTTTTGATTTTATACTTATTTCTTGGGGTTTTTTGTTTTGTTTGGTTTTGTTTTTTTTTAATTACTGCAACATCTCCTTTCTCATGACAGAAAGAATTGAGCCTTCAAAGGACAAAGAGCAGATGCTGCAGAACGACAGGGGACACCACCACATCAGCTGATAGAGAGGAAGACCATGATCATAAATCAGAACGGGAGGAGGCTGATAACATCATCATACCTGTTGCAGAAATATCCCACCATGAGGCAGGAAACCTCCTCCCAGAGTAGACAGAGTGCTTGCGGCCACATGAACAATATTTTCTGGGAATAAGAAGCTTTATGATCTGGATGCTTTGTATTTTCCACATAAGTGAATACAAGTTTGGCATTGTTGAAAACTTCATACGTTGAGCATACATCTCAAGAAGGTTTACAGCATTAGTGGAAGTTTAGCAGCCCTAGGAAACAAACATGCCCACAGCTTTCTGTAGGTTTTACTTCTTTTTTGCAGTTACGGGAATCGGGAGCTGAAACAGCCCTCCCCACCCTACCACCACACCTTTGGCAGGGAAAAATGGTGTACAACATCAGGATGCCCGTGACTAACCTGTATGTGTTGGCTCCACATTGTGATGCTGCTGCCTATGCACTGGCAGCAAAGGATGCTTTTGTAAACAGCTCAGCTTTTGGAGAGTCTAACACAAACAGAACGGAGGTGCTAATGCCTCTGCTCCTTACTGTGAGTACTATATTCAGTTATTTCACTGTTTCATCGCTCAGAGAAATCTCCCTTCCTTTCAGAAATTATGGCCTACTTGTTTGTTTCATTCAAACCCATGAAAACATAAGGACATAGAAATCTTGGTAAATTCATACTAACAGTTGCCATTTTTTAAATTATCAAAATCATTCTTATGATGAAGAATTTGATACTTGAGCACAGTATCCGAGCAGTAATTACACATACTAAATCACTGAGTTGAAGATGTAAATTTCTAGATAGTTATAATCAGTCAAATGCAAACGATAAATGTGAATAAGTGAAGGCTCAAAATGATAAATAATGTTGTTCACAAAACATAGACTAAAAACCTAGAAAATTCAGAGTTAAGGTCAGAACCGGCAAAATAACTTGAATCAGATACAAATAACAGCAAAATTTACTGAACATGAGCTCATATAACTAAATATCTCAGAAATGTATTAAACATACAAATGTGGTGAGAGGCACACTGTCCCACTCAAATGAAAAAGATAAGAGACCCTCCCTTATTTTCTAGGATCTTCTAGGAGCTTCATAGATATATGAGTCTGCAAGATAAATCTCTGTGATCTTTGAATGCATGGAGCTAAACTGAAGTCAGTCTAGCCTATTCCTCAAGAACTTCACTATGCGAAGTTTCTTCAAACTATTAATTATATAAGAGAACATAATGTGCTCTCACAAGCGAAATGCTTCAAGTTTATAACAAAATGTTTCCAGCACAATACGTTTTTGACTTCTAGCATAGGGACATCTTATTCAACAGCAGTTTAACTCTCACCTCAGCCACCAGTGAAAAATTCGGGTCAATTGTTTTAACAGGATATAACATCTGTGCTACTTAGACCCCTGAACATAACATGATTGTACTTGATATCAGAAAACAGAAGGGTACTTTAAAAGACTGGTGTGGGTGTGCATCAGTTCAAGAAGAAATACTTCTTAATTCATGTTCTGTAATCAAGTCTATTGAAAATGGGCTCACAGAAAAAGTACTAGTGACCCTATCTTCTATCTGAATATGTACAGACTGCCTGGCTCTGTTGCTCTTCTTTTTCTTGCTTGCTTTCTTTCAGAATTTTATTCTTGCTTCCCTGTAACCGGCTTCCAGCAAATCAGCTAATTAAATACCACAGTGGTGACAGTGAATTTCAATGAGTACTACGTGATTACTCCATGGACTCTCGCCAGCCTCCTAGCTCAGCCGACAGACAAGTTCTGTGCTGTTCAGCTGAAGCAAGTTCATCGTGTTTCTGCATATACTGCCTACTGACCCAGTAAAAAATGGGCTGGCATTATACTACATGCTGTACGAACAGGGTAGCCAATTGTCCCTGCAAGTTCTTGCAATAAAGAAAATGAGCAATAAAGGAAAAGGTATGGCACGTGGAATGAAAAATACCAGTGTTGCAAAGTTGTCAATGTCATGATTTTCATTTAATGAAAACACTTCAGTGAGAGGATAAGCTGAAGAGAAAGAAAAGTGAAGGGAGGCGAAGAATGTAAAGAACAACAATGGAGGTAAAAAAGGGAAGACTGAAGGAAACTTTTGATTTATGCAGAGCAGAGAAAACCCAGGGAAAATTCTCTGTTAAAAGATTCTCTTTTTTAGCTGTTTCAGCAGATGCTTCTATCAAATTGAGTATTTGAATGTTACTTTTTCCTGAACTAGATTTGTTTAAATTGTTTTCTAAACTGGATTTGGAGAAAAACCGTTATGCAGCTTTGTACCCCCAAAAGTGGTGATGTATATCCACTGCAGGAGTTATGTTTAGATGACACAACTGAGGTAAAGATGACCCTGTCTGAGCCGTGGTTTATTCCCATGGTCAACACGGAGGTGGAAGACCTAGAGAAGATTTACCTGGAGACCCTGCAGCCCTCTGATATGAGATTTCTGTTTCAGACCCTGGGAGGTGTTCACAACCAAGGCCTTTTATAAAGTATCATCACAGATACACCCAAACATCCATGCTGCCTACAGTTTTTAGATGTGATTTGCTGTTCAACAGCACTGTTTGAGAGCACCTCTGTAAATCTTTAAAACAGCAGGAAAACAGGAATTTACGGAGACAGCGTAATCAAGACAAGAAAAACATCCTACTCTCAATTTCTTGGTCAGATCCCTGGGCATATTTATGAAGCTTAAAAACACAAACAAAGAAAACACTCTACAATTAAGGGTAAATTATCCTCAAATTTCTAATAAATTGATATATATTAAATTCCAAAGAATCAATGCTGAAGTCCCAGGTACGTTATTATACTACGAAATCGTAATATTTAGATACTCTGTCTGCCATTAGAAGGGGCATAAGTATGAGTAGGGAATAAACACAACTTTAAAATTCAGAAACGAGAATCCTCTCAGTCAGAAAGCACACGCCCTTTCCAGGGCTTGAATTTTAACACTTCTGACTAAGGTCTAGATACAAGTCATTCTGGAGCTGAACAAATGAGATCTTAATCTTAAATTCTTTCTTCTTCTTTGCAGTACAACTAAACAATGTCCCCTTGATTTGTTCTTTGGAACGGAAATACAACTTTGAACAGCTTCTCTAAATAAATGCCTGAGGAGTTACAGAATTAATTTTTTCACGTGGTCTGCTTGTGAGCATTTTGTCACACAGATACTATTCTCACCCTTGCAATTATTGTTTAAAAAGAGCTCCCATGCCCCTGAACAGACAAAATTAGTGCTCTTATTGGTATTCCTGCCATAAGACACTCACTTACGTTCCTTATGGTGATTCTCATAATTTTGAAAGCAACTTGCTAAGTTGCAGTTTTTCTTTCTTCTAACATATTGCACATGAAAGCAACAGGTTTATTAACATTGGTCTGTCCAAAGTATACAACTGCTAGCAAAAGCAATTTATCATGCACACCTTATCAATTCACAGTAATGTTTTCACTGTAAATGATGCTTTGGATATAAAGATATAAAGATATCTTGATATAAAGATAAGTGTTATTGGTCAGTATCATATGTCAGTACTGAGTTATTTTAGGCAAAGAGAAGAGTTTTGTTGCTCTTTGTTCAGGGTATATAGACTCCTTGAGAGGCTAAATACATCTAGCTTCTGCAGTCATGCTCAGTAAAATAATCTTCAGAGACTTGCAATTAATTTCCTGTGTCATTAATATTATACGATAAGGAGTTCATACATGATGGATGCTTCTTTGTCTTAACAGAATTCAGAGTATAACTGAGACAGAGTGAAAGAGAAACACTGTGGTTTTATTTTTGGCATATTTATGAAACATTTGTGGAAAAAGAGGGTCAATATAAACCCAACTTAGGGTGCAAACAGTCCACATGAATGGAGTACTGTCTTCATGGATGGAAAAAGTCAGTGATACAGGTCTAACTTTGGCACAAACATCCTACATTTGGGCACTGTGATTTAGCAGAATCAGCCCTGGAATGATTACAAGAACAGACTCCACATTTAGTCATTCTCAAAATACCATGTGTGAGAACAGCTTTCCATTTGGTATCCACCAAGGATCAGCCTTTAAACATTCAGAAGTTTTGTTCCAGTACCCTGCTGTTCTAAATCAGTGATACTGGGGTCATGTAAAAGCCTGAATCCTAATTTCAACTGCAATACAACTGATTTGTTGTTTTTTTTAAAAGTTATTCTGAATTGTCCTCTGTGAGTTCATTACTATTTTACAGAATAGCACACTTTCATTCCTTTGTTTTGTTGCAGAGCTATTGTATTTACTTGCTAAGGCAGAGACAGAAAAGAACATGACATTCCAAAATGCATTCTTTCCCATGATTTGTTCTGCCTCTAGCAGCATGTGGTGAGACTACTCTGAATTTTAATACAACTGCATAAACAACAAAATAAGAACGTTTACTATAGTATCCGGATGGATAAAAAAAGAAAAGGCTAGAACATGAATTACAGCCCCTTCCAGGAGCATCTCAATTTGCTATTGGTTCTTGCAGTGAAATTTTTAAACCCTTACGAGCTGACATGCTCTTTAACACTAACAGGTTTATTGCATTCTTCTTTTTCAGTGTCTCTTTACAGAATAAAGACAATCTTTTCTTTTGTCTCTGTGGGCCTCTCCTTCTACTCATGTTACAAAACTGATTCAGGAAATAATAAAAACATAAATCATACAAAAGCTCCAAGCAGATGAGGAATTTCTCTTCTGGACAGACTTTGTTGATGGTACATTACATGTGTAAGTTTGAAGTACTGTAGTGCTGAAGTACTGTTTGGATTCCCAATACTGTTAGCATCCCAAGAATCTCTCCAGTCACTACCCAAAGCATAACTAAAAGAACGCTTTCATCCAAACACTAATCTGCTTCACTGCCATCAGTGGAAATGCATGGCTTTTCCTTCTTACACCTATGCTGAGGGTGCCCTTCTGTTTCATATTTTTAATGTCTATAAAATTAAAAATATCAACTCCGTTCTTCAGCTTAATTTTATTCATGCTACGTATACATAAATCAACATTTTATTTATCATAAGAAAGAAAAGACAAAAACTAAAGATGGTATTTCTAAAATGACATTGTGAGGTCTAGTCTCTGGTTAAAAAATAAAAGCGGCTTGCAACTGCAAGACTTATAAATATGTAACTGTGCTTAAAAGTAAGAAGTATTTCAATTAGGAGCATAATTTGTAATCTAAACTGAATAATGCAACAAACTCCTACAGTTTAGCTTAGTGCTAAATATCCACTGTCGTATCTCGGCCTAGAATTATAATTTTAACACAATTTTATCCTCAGTCCATTTCAAATGCTATAGTTTGGATTTAGATAAATCAGAGTGAGGAGACATTAAAGTAGCTACAGTGCTAAAGACAAGTGTCCAGCTTGAACATAGGAGTATGGGATGCGGAGTGAACAGCACAGTACAAAAATGTATTTCCCATACAGGCAGACCAGTAGAGTGCTTTTGTAAATAAGTGCCCTCATTCACCAAGATGTTCCACACAGATTTTATTTTTTCTTTTCCTCCTCTCCCCATAGCACTTTGGGTATTGCTTTATGTGCCTGTGATTACCATGCCTTACCTTCCTATCTACCCTGCCTCACCTCTTCAGCCCTGCTGACAACTCCAGCTCCCTCCCACCACCTGCCCTTCGCCACTGGTGGGACAAATGGCAACCTGTGGCATAGCAAGGTTGGAATAAACCACACTGACTGGACAGGGTGTCGCCACCAGTCTGAATAAATGCTTTATAACTGCCATTCCCTTGACAGAAGTAGCAGTTTGGGCTCCTCATGTGTCCAGTCACCAATTTTCACACAAGCTAACAGAACTTCAGATGTGCTTCATGACAGACCCTGTGTCCCCGGTCCTCCTCTAGATGTACAGAAACTGCAACAGAGAAGCTTTTCTTCTACTGAAGAGAAGAAAGAAGGAGAGGAGAAGGAGAGAGAGAAAGACACAGAGAAAGACAGAAAGAAAGAAAGACAGAAAGACAGAGAGACAGAGAGAGAAAGAGAGAGAAAGAGAGAAAGAGAAAGAGAAAGAGAGAAAGAGAAAGAGAGAGAAAGAGAGAGAAAGAAAAAGAAAGAGAGAGAGAAAGAGAGAAAGAAAGAGAGAGAGAAAGAAAGAGAGAAAGAGAGAAAGAAAGAAAGAAAGAAAGAAAGAAAGAAAGAAAGAAAGAAAGAAAGAAAGAAAGAAAGAAAGAAAGAAAGAGAAAGAAAGAAAGAAAGAGAAAGAAAGAAAGAAAGAAAGAAAGAAAGAAAGAAAGAAAGAAAGAAAGAAAGAAAGAAAGAAAGAAAGAAAGAAAGAAAGAAAGAAAGAAAGAAAGAAAGAAAGAAAGAAAGAAAGAAAGAAAGAAAGAAAGAAAGAAAGAAAGAAAGAAAGAAAGAAAGAAAGAATGAGTTGTGGGACCATGTGGATCAGAAGTTCAGTCTGCTTTCAGATTCATGAAACTTCACTTCATATATGTATCAGCAATTTGACTTTGTATATGCATCAGGTCTAACCATCCTCCTATATTTAGGCTGCATGCACCTTAAAACCACTTTGGTTACCTGTAGTCTATAGATCTTTATCCTCTGAATCAAGCCCAGACAGTTATGAACAGAAACAGGCATTTCTTTTATGGAGCTATCCAACTGTGGTATAAAATCTCTGTATTTCTTGGAAACCACAATGCTCATTGGCAAAATATTTCATCACATCTTTATCCTCATAGTCACATTAATGACTCATTTAAGGTTGGCTTCCATAGGTTCAGCTTACCTAAATGAGGTTTTTACTTCGTCAGCTGAATTTTGCTTGCTGAGTAACGCCAAATATTTATTTGTACAGATAACTGCAGGATGTGATTTTGCAACATTTTAATACTCTTTCCAGCTGTGTTCTTTCAGTCTCCCTTCTCACCGTGAAGAAGTCCCATGCTCTGCCTCATTTTCTGCGCTGCAACGTGCGTTTTCAGAAACGTGTACAGCATTTCACAAGCATTTTCTTTCATGCCATGTTCAAGCTCTGTATCATTATAACAAGTGGCACATTGGATTTCTTCAGCCAGGGTTGGCCTGGAAAAGCTATTTCAAGGAATGTGCCCTTTCCAGGGGATGACAGAACAGGTGGCAGAAGAAATATGGAAGGTGCCTACAGAGAGCATTTCGTTCACGTACCTGCCAGACAATGTGAACTTGCAGCTTCCGCTCAAAGTACTGCTGACTGGCATTCAGCACATTTTGTCAAAGGCCTTCCACCAGATCTACTATTGAGTAGCTTCTGCTGGCAATTTAGTCCAGAAATTCACTGTAATACTGTTCTTACTGGTGCTAGGTTTGCCTAACAAACCTCCCTTCCTGTAAAGAAATCTCTATATCCATGAGGGACAGAACAAGAAGAACAGATTGATCCTTTTGGATAGCATTTTATGCACTTAAAGAATTTATACCAGCTTTACACTCTTCTTCAGTCCTCCATTCCTTAGCTAAAGCCCTTGCATGTTGTCTAGGTTGTGTTTTCTAAATCTCTGATCATTCTCTTCCTGGACTCGAGGGGTAACACTTTTCAACTGGTCCATGTCTACTTGAACTGTATTGTGAAAAAGGACAAATTGCCATTGGACCAAGAAAAAGATAAGGATGGTGTCCCACTTCTTAGAGACAATACTTCTACCTACAAGTCCCTGTGTCCTAAGAGTCTCATTTGCAGCAGAGCAGCATTATTTAATGATATTCAGTTTGAGGACCATTATTGTATTTTTATTTTTTTTCCCCTGAAAATCTGTTACATGGCCAAATGTTACCAGAACCCTATAAGGTTCATTATTCCTGCCTAATTCCCTGTATTTATTCTTATGGAATACCAATTGAAAAAAAAAAATTCAAGATAGCTTTGTATTCTGATCCTAATCCTTCAAGACACACAGAGTCTTCCAGCTTCATCTGCAAACTGAATAAGCATGTCAGACTGCTAAGCAAACTACTGACTAGACATGACAGATCACTGTGAAACCCCGCTCAAGATACAACCCTCTCTCTGACACAAATCGTTGGGGGCTGCTGACAGTGTACCTCTGGCAGGATTACTCAGCCTGTCTGGCATTCACCCTTCAGCAGTTCTATGATTACCTTTCTCCAATGCTTACAATATGTATCACATGGAAGCATCAAAAGCTTTCATAAAGAACAGTCACAGCATCTATGAACTCATAAGTATCCTCTTACAAGTGGCTTAGGAAAAAAAAAACAAACTAGCACAACAAATAGTTGCTCTTTAGAATGAAGCCGTGCCTTTAATAATAGAGCAGATATTTGAGAACAAGGATGATGTCATGGACAACTCTTTGCTCAGTTGAGAGAATCCAAATTATTTCTTCAGTTGTCTGACTGCAGTTCTTATTTGCACACAGTGACTCACAGATAAAGGAATTTGTGGAGGGAGGAATCACTTGAATCATGCAGCCTGACTCGGCATCATCCATAGAGCTACTCACTGTATTTTCCTGAAGTCTCAGCTCAACTGTATTTACATGTCTGTAGTGATAACCTCTGCTGCCCCCTTGTCTGTCTAGTCTGCTACCACATTATTCATGCCATCAGGATTTTTTCCTACCTCAACATCAAATGCCTGAGTAAATACAGAGTGACCAAGTATATGAGTCAAGTTCTCTAAACTTCTTTTTTTTTAAGAAAGAATTTTTAAAATTAAAAACTCAGATGCTTAATATCCACTGAGAAAACCCAAACACCATGTACTGAGGACACTTAGTTAAAGAAAACTTTCTGTAGACAGCAAAATGTCATTTGATTGGCCCACTAAGATTTCTGTGGCAAATACGTTCATGCCTGTTGCCTCTGACGGGACCTTACAATGGTATGTGAGACTGGAATGGATGTCATTAGTCATGTTTCAGCATAAGTGAATGTGATGACATACAGTTTTAAACCTGCATTCGTTTACGTATAGGATTTTTTGGTTTGGTTTGGTTTGTGGGTGTTTGATATTTTTTTAATTTTATCTGAAGCTTCAAAAGCACATGGACTGAAAATGTAAAAGCAAAATTGTTTTTCATCTTCCTTAGTTTTGGTGCTCCCTGGTCAAACACTGGTACACTCAACCCTGCAAAATTTTGCCCTAAGCACCCTCAGGTTATATCATAATACACAAAATACAACAGAGGTACACAACACTGGGGGGGGGGGGCGGTTCAAGCGGGTGCCATACACCGTACGTCACAGCGACTGACCCTCCGCAGGGTCTGGGAAGCCCAAAGGACACGCCGCCCAGCTGCAGGGCTACCCCCCAGGCGTGGGGATGTGGTGACTGCAGGAGGGGCCCCGGGCTTTGTGGTCCCTGGGGCGATGCCATAGCCTGTGATTACGGGCTGGCCGGCCCTCCGCAGCAAGCCAGCCAGCAACGCAGAGCAGCGCTGGTTTCCCTGGAGTGAATCAGACATTCAAAATACCCAACTTCTATTTCTGTTGTTTGGGTGGTTTTGTCTTTTTTTTTTTTTTTTTTTAAAAAAAATAAAAGAAGAAATCTCAAATGAGAATGTGAAGGACGGAGGCATACCTGGGCCCACTGAAAGGACGAAAAAAACCCGGGGGCACTTCATGAAGCAGCACAGCTTGCCCCAGCCGTGGCGGGACAGCTGCCTCTCTCAGCCTGCTCTCTTAACCATCCTTCCCATCAGGAACCTCAATATAGCCTTCACGTCTGGGGTGGGCAAAATTTCTCCTGGGTGGGTGGATGCATGACCTCTTCAGGTAGCAGACTCTAAAACATGGGCGCACTATAGTCAGTTACATTTTGGTTTAAAACAACCACTGACGGGAGAGTAGAAAAGGCTATTTCAGCAACGACATTCTCTCTTTTGTGTTTCAGCCTTGCATGCTGGGCTGCAAGTTTTGAACATTGCGGCTGTATGTCATGCTTCAACCAGGCTGGTCAGGAATCGTTACCAAAAAAGAAACAGTCAAACAACGCCAACTAGCCAAAACAAGAGCTTTTCACAAGAATAAGCAGGTCTGACTAAATGCTTATGTGGAAACCCCTTTTTTCCAGTTGTATATAGCTTCATAGAGCATTTTTCCACTTTCAGTTTGAAACTATTTACTATTAAATTATTATACATGTAAATGGGAACACCAGACAATGTGTTTAAAAGTTTAAGAACATTTAAATTTACTGAATTTTAAATGTTCCACCTAAGCTCTAGATGCAGCTGTACAGCTAAACCATATAATCCACCGTGGTCTGATACAGACCATAATGGGTTTTGTACTGAATTCTTTGCGTAAAGAATATATACTTTTGGCTTCTAAGCTACATTTCCGGGTCATACATAATATTGGCTAAACTGTGTATGCTCTGTCATCTCAGCCACAAATTGTGAGTGGGCTAATCATAGCGACTGTGCTGCCGTAGGTTATGTCTGGCAGAGAACATGACTAAGAAACCAGTTCTGGCCTGGAAAGTCAACAGGAGGGATCAAACAGCAGACAGACAGCCCCCATCCCTGACTTAAGTACAGGCCCTTACCCCGACATAGGTGTGGACCAAAACACTAGCTTAACCACTGGCTATATTTGGCAAAGATGTGGACATAGGAACCACACCCCGAGCCAGATCTCTCTGCTCAAATCTAGTTTCCAGGAGGAGTGCATCCGAAGAGGCTGGGCTGCTCTGCTGTGCCCAGACTCGCAGCATTTTTTCCACCTGTGCAAACTTTGCTGAGGAAAAGCAAATGCCAAGCAAATCCCCTAGCTTGGCAGCACTGTCACGACTTAACTGGATTGTAAAATAGATTAAATAATAGCTGCTACACAAATTGCAAGCGTGGACTGAGCATGCACTAAGTTCACACGATGCTGCTTCATCCTACATGAAAAGAACAGCACCAAAAAACTCTTAGAAAAATCTTAAGAAAGTGCTATCCCGATGAGGAAAGAAATTCCACATAAAAAAGGAATGCAGTGCTGCATGATACTGTTACACCGGAGCTCTTTTCAATTCCAGCAAATAAGTCTGAACCTGCAAATTTCATTACTCTATTTACTCTGTGGGCCAGAGATGTACTTACCAGGCTCACGACACATGAAGACTTGTTAGGTTCCTGACAGACATAAGGAAACACTCAAACTCTAGAAGCTATAGTTCTAACACAAAGTTAAGATTGATTTTCAAAATGCTAGATAGCATGCAAGAGATAAAATTAATGCATTGTACTTACAATTCATACATGTGCAGAAGAAGCCAAGTTTTATTTTAGATTTAAATTTCAACAGCATCCTGTAAGTCAGACTTTTTAACCAGTCTTCACCAATTTATCTTGATTTTAATTATCTGTGTTATTAAATATCTAATGTTCAACTCCATGCATGCATGTATGTAGTAAATTACTGATTTGTACTTGTTGCTAAGCCTTACAGTACAGCATATATAAGATACAAAATTAATTAAGTCAAACAATATGTGTTTGTAAAGCTAACTAAGATACAAAAATAACACCCCACCCCAAAGCCAGCTGAATACAGGCCTCGGCTCAAGAGTTATGTGCTATCTAGGTCTTGCTTCCAGCCACCCCTTCCTTCCTTATGGGAAAACCCAAGGTGCAGCTGGGAGAAATGTTCTGGGATCACACCCAGTTCTCCACAGGGAACAAGGGTAATTTCCCATTTAACATAAAGGGTGTGCAGCTATCAAACTTTGGAGTTTTGCTTCACCAGGGGGCACCAACATCTGTGCCCACTGCTGTGATGACACGTACTGGCCTCAGCCTGCCCTGGGGCACCCCTGAGCACATCAGGAGGCTGTGGGAGCCAGCCGCCCTAGCGCCTTCTTCCTTGTGTCTTCCTAGGAAGGACTCCCATCCTTCTCCTTCCCCGTTGCTGTCACCGGGCACATTGTTACCTGTTGCTCCAGCTCAGCCTCTCTCCTCCCACACTGGCCTAGTCAGTAAGGACAGAATCTGACTAAAACATAGGTTTACAGGCTAAATCCTCACACAGCAGGTACTCTGTTAGCACATCTGTCAGTAACTGTTCACCCTGAGACTCAGGGAAACAATCTTCTAATTAGCTGGTCATTTTACCTTTTGATACAAAATAAATGAAATAAAGATCTCTTGTTACCGCTTTTTTTTTTTCTCCTCAAGGGATTAAGCACAGGCGAGCTGGGTGACCAAGTTAAGCCTTTCTAAAGAAATTGGTGCTTACGTATTCTGCAGAGAGACAGCAAAATCCAGGCTGTGAAAGATTACAATGTGGGCTTGCAGCATTATATTGCAGCCCCCAATTTAAGCACAGACCATCCTTCCTGAGAGTTATGTGGTTCTGCGCATACTTTAGAACTCCCACACAAGGCTGTGCTAAATCACTCTCTCCTTACAAAGTGAAACATTGAAGAATACTGCCACTCATTATTTGTCATGTTTCTTGAGGTTTTTGATGACTACGCTGTTGTTCAAAGCCATTACAGTCCCATCACCAGATGGCAGATGGTCACATAATACCACCGCCACACAGAAACACTTAAACACTTGAAGGATTGATTGAGGTCTCCATGGTGGACAATGTAGCTCCGGAAAGCTTCTCATATATCATCTGCAGCTACAATTCTCAACAAGCAACACTTCTATTGTTGAAGAAATAGCACACATGAGCTTGCTCTTATGGTCATATTATCTAGTCTTGAGTGCCGGGAGGGATACAGACCAGAGCTTTTTCTCTCTCTTCAGGAAATACGGTGCCATTCAAACAGTGGTTTTGAGTGTTTCAGTGTCACATGCTCTCTTACTAAGACTATGTGTGCCTGAGAGAAATACGATATCCTAGGAAATAAAGAATCATGCCATCTTCGAATGATTACTATTTTTCAATAGTATGACCATTTGACATGATGACTGTAAATAGATAGACTAGCACATTTAGTCCATTAAAACTAACCAGATCTCAGATCTTCTACATAATTTTTTTCCCTAGTAGTAATAGTCATTAACTGAATCTGAACAGTTTGTCAGAGAGAACACGATCAGATATTGAAAGCACAGGTCAAAAGTCAAAATCTCATCAATCCTCGCCTTGCTAATTAAATGTGATTGGATATCGAGCAAGTCACTTAGTACTAAATCCAACCAGGGACACAAATACCTTAACAATTTCAATGCTAAGTTTTGGACTTCTCATGTTGCATGCAATGCACAGGGAAAAGAAGGGAGCCAAAGCATCAGCTGCCATTGCATCTTCTGTCAGGCATACACAGGTATCATTGGTCTTCCCAAAAAATGCCAGCTTGGCTGAGCCCTCAAGTAACAGACAGAAGAACATCTATTTTCCAGTCTTTACTGGGAGTCAAGAATGAAAACAGGGCTGAGGCACTCAGCTCTGTCAACACCAAATACCTGCAACACAGCCTAAACCAGAAAAGCAGGTGACCATGGCACTGCAAGGTCAGGAATTTGGACATCTCCAACTTGTAAAGAGAAGCAGCTTCCTTCCTGCCTCTTCCTCCATTCTGGTGCTTGAAGCTGACATTTCAGGAGTCAGGCTTAGGAGTTAACTCTCCAGTTATTTAGTACGACGGTGACTGGCAGAAGCCAGTCCTGTGCATGAGGTTTTAATTATCACTGCATTACAATTGAAGAAGTCATGTATAAAGAAAACTGCAAATATTTTCCATATAAAGGAAGAAAGGGCAAGAGGCACATAACCCCCCCCAAACTTTCCTACAGTGGCTACTTTACACGGACAAGTGGTAAAAGATTAAATTATGTTTACACAAAGTGATACCAAGAATAGCGTAGCTGCAGTTTCCCCACTTAAAAGCAACAGAACTCTCAGCTATTTCTACCTGAAATAAAAATTCCAACTTCTAAAACAAATTCTCTCCCAAATCTATCCTTCCATGACAAACTGTCCTTTCACCTGACCTATCAAAAATGCAGGTGGATACCAAAAAGTACATGAAGATGGGAGACTACAGAAGCTGTTCAAAATAATAATAATCTTCCTCAACTTAGAAGGGAAGCAGCAACTGGACAAAACAGTTTACATGCAGTTTTTGACACAGTTTTTTCTGTCTTCATGTAGAAAAAACCTTTTACTTCTGAACTGCGTACAGTGATTAAAAACTTTGTTACAGTTAACTTATCACAAATGTCCCTGAAAATACGTGAATGAAACCTTTGGGAACCCATAACCCCTCCCAAACACACACAGACACTTGCAAAAGGCACACACATTAAACAAGATAACATGAAAAATGGCAATTTACAACCAACCTATCAGAAATTTTTCAAGAGGGGAAAATTACTTATAAAATAATGATCGGACAATTGGAAACTATTAAAAAAAGATATTATTTATTGTTCTAAAAAAATTTGGTTTCAGCATTAATTTAATTTAATTATTTAATTAATTTAATTATATTAATCTGTCTCAAGCGTAACAAATGTTCTTTATATCAAAATTTTTATCTCAACCTTTAATTTTTGGCTTCATTACCGTAGGTTACTTTCCCTTTTCAAATGAATATTTCACCTAATTTCACTTCCTATTTCACATTTTAACTTAATGACTATTAATAGATCTATTTTCCACATTTCTGAGATGGGAAATACAATTTAAGTCAGAAACATTCTTGTAAAAACAAGCCAAAATAACTGTTTTGTGACTCATTGCAGTTATTGATCCCTTTTCTGCACTAGAAAGGACATAGGACCATTGAGCCCTTACTTTAGGGAGCTGGATGTTTACCCAGTTCCGTATGGGCTCATACCTTTTAATGAGGCAAGCCCCCATTTAGTTATCACTAAGAAGTACAAAACCAACTGGTCAGTATGGGTTGCATGTTCCCTTTCTGCCCCCCTCTACAGAGGGATTTGGAATTAAAGAACCGAGCTTTGTGACGAGCTGTAAAGACTCACATTATGCTGCAGCGTCCCCCAAATCCGCCCTTGTTGCAAGTGATGGCAGCCCTCAGAAAACTGTAAATGCCAGCCTGAGCCTTCCAGCACTTTAAATCTGTTGTTCTAATTAGTATGAAACAAGTTTTACAAGTTGGCAGCAGCAGCAAATTAATAGTGGCTGCATCACACCAGCAGTAAACAAGGAACAAGAAAAGATGCAGAGAAAACCTGTGCCTGGGTATTTTTACACCAGCTTGGACTGGAACTTTTTTAGAAGAAGAGTCGTCTAGAATAGAAAATGCACATGTTAAGGACTCTTTTCCTTTTAGTTGCGCAGTTTCTCAGTGCTAAAACACTGAAGCATCAGCATCCAGATTAAGAAGTCACAAGAGTCTGGATAGTCCTGTGGGCAGTGTAGGAGCAGCGTCCTTGCGGGCAGTTATTTTTGTATCGTGCTCACACAAAACTACAGCAACAGGTGACCTCAAAAAGTTCACGGCAGCCAACATCTCCTCTACCCACCTATTTGCTGCAAAAAGTTATCAGAGACATTGCAGAGAGCTCAAGATGTCCCAACCAACAACCGGTTCAGGATCAGACGAATCACCCCTTCGGAAATGTCTGTGTCTGCCTGGGTGTCTCCCTCCACCAAATGTGGAGAGCCTAGACAATTTGCTGAGGAGAAACGAATCCCACCTCTGGAATTCAGAAATTACAACAGGGCAAGAAGAAATGCAAAGCGCTGCATGACACAGCCCACATCCTCACGTCGGCTTTCTCCAGCATCTGTGTTCATACAAGAGCTCTGGTTGCTAACAACTACAGATTTCGAGTTACACAGGCAAATAAAACTGATAAGCAGGTTTTAAAGCATACTAACCTAACAGGTTTCTAGGAAAGATTCATCTACAAACAGTGACCCAACAGGGATTTCAAAAATCACTCACCATACATTTTTACTTGTTTTGGAGAAAGGCCAAAGCGCACTTATTTTTGTAGCTTAGGAAGAATATCAGTATTATTTCTATTTGCACATGAAGTTGCTATTCAGAACATATTTTGAGAGTTATTGTATTTAGCTTATTTCAAGTTTGCTTGATACATTACAAATACATTCAAATTTGAAACAGTGTTTAAAACTTAAATAAACTAATACGTAAAGCCTAATATGGTCGAAAAACCTGTGTATTAACTTCAAATCACACTGAGAAACAAATGCTAGAGCCCACTAATGTTTAGTACTTTCCGAGCCCTCCCTTCATTCTTCAAAATGTAATATAATTTTGGTACTGTAGACTTTGGTTAAAATTTTAAATAGCAACCCTGTTTTCTTTATTATTCACTGCTTCAAATATATTTTAGGCAAGAACAAAGCTATATAGACAAACTTTCCTTTTATAACAGCTGAGTGTCTCTGCTGAGAAACCAAATTTAGTGCAGACATCCCTCACTTCTGAGAAAATGAAAGAGAAATCCAGCTTTTGGGCTGTTACACCCCTGCCCATACAGGTAGTTATTTTACAAACTTTATTGTTTCAGTTATTGCTGACAGGCTGGTACATTTGTGCGTGCACTTGAGAACCGAACAAGTTCTACTTCACTTTAGATGGAAAGACACTATGTTAACTTACTGGGAGCCTGGGCAGGCACAGCACTCACTCAGACTGGTTACCACACGGTCGAGCCCGACGGCTAACTGGCTTCCTGCTAAATCCAGTCTGCTTCCCAGTGATAATAACCATGTTTTGGGGAGCCTGGGGAAGTGGAAGCCTGTAATTGCTGGTGCTCAGATCCCTGGCTGAAAGCAAGGGCGGCTGGAGCAGCACGGTAGCTATGGGACTGCGGGACTCAAGAAGAGCCTTGAGAATTGCTCCAGGCTTTCCAAATCTGAAAGTGAGACTTAATAAATCATGTAGATAAAGAGATCTCTCGTAACGTAATTATAAGCAAGAGTATTTTCTTTTGGAGGTGATTAACATGCAGTCATCCTCCAGTTTTGACATTCCATAAATATTATTCCTTCAGTGATTGTTTCTCTTGAAGTTCAAAGGAGAGTTACATAGCTTGTTACCAAGCAATAAAGATTACTTTTGTTGATACTCATGGAAACCTCTTATTACATGAGTCAGTGGAGGTTTACAACTGAATAAACAGTTAAGAAAACTGGAAAAAGAGATAACATCTGATGAAAAGTGTGATGCCCAGCCATTTACTCATGTCTTACATGAAGCATCTATTTACAGAGGAAATAATGATGGAATGTAAAAGTGAGTAGATCCTATTAGATGAATTGTTTAGGTACATCCATCAATGTAACGGCATTGTATTGAACAGTCCCTAAAAAAAAGGGTTTAAAAAATAAAAGCATCCCTTGAGTTTTTTACAAAATGAATGACATATTCTGATCAGAAAGCAAGCCCCCTTTTGCACACAGAAATCTGTATTTTGCTGCTCTGTGAGCTGCTGCTTTTACTGTTATGCTGAATCACTATCTTTTTATACCTTTAGTCTTGGCCTTGAGGACCAGATACGGACTTTAGCTTCAACAACAAAGGTTTATGTTAATGGCAGAAATAACTCAAGAAATATTTCCTGACAACTATTTGATGTCATGTTGTGAAGTACCAGGATCTTTTTCCTCACTCAAGGAATAAAAAAATAACTTGCATTATGCTAAGAAAGTCCTTACAGAAAACAGAAATCCCATTATGGAAAATTAGAAACTGAGACACTAAAAGACTGTATTTTTCACAAGATTGGGTATATTCTGATCACTGATGATTTTTATCATGATTATTTTACTGTTGCCTCATGTTTGAATTAGCTTCCTTTAGGCGGAAAGGCCAAGAGGGTCACCTCTTCTCTGGCGTATTCATTTCTATCAGCCCCGATTGTAAAACTGTTCCATCTGATCAACCAAAAGACTACACTGGTTTCCTAGACGGCTTGAAGTCAGGAAAGTTCAGTTACCTTCATAAAACCTTGTCGTGTTATCGATTAAATCATGTTCATTCCTCCTTCTCAGCTCCTCCTGCTTCTCTTTTCATGCATGCAAAAGCAGTAAACTTCTTCTAGCTATTGTAAAGAGTAATAAAATTCTGTTATGCTTAAAACAGCATAATAACTCTGCCAGAATTATTCTTTATTTTCATAGCTGCTAGCACAACAGGCACTGGAATGACTGACAAAATCAATGCAACATAGACAGACACCACAAAGTGTTTGTACTTCTGCACACACAGCCTTAGCTGAAGACCGGGAGATGTGAGTCAGCAGCTCCTACAGTAGTTTTCAGCCTAATCTAAGCATTTATGGCCAGTACTAAGCAAGAGCAGCAATTCTGCACCAGAAAGGGAAGAGAAGGTGTGGCTGAATGGCTAAATATTTACCCCCTTGATGTCTGCACCAACACATACGTATGCAGTAAATCTGTTTTTTAGAAGACAATCACATTTGCACTGTGCATTATGGACACACAGGGCTGCAAGGAGACGGCTGTACTTCTGGCTTTCAGTGGAATAGGGCTAATCTCATCCCACCCACAAAGTAGAAGGCAAAAACAAATAGAGAAAACAACTCAAACTGCTAAATACAGATGGTGACATTAGGCTAGAATGGCCTGCTCCTCTTGAACGTGAACAATTTCTTCAATTCCATAAAGGTGCATGTGTACAAATAGCTCAAAAACAAGTACTTTTCCTTCACAGCTTATTGATACTCATGCAACAAACACTTAAGCATGTGCTTCACTCACATGCCTCAGCAGACTTCCTGAACAGGGCTGCTTCCCTGAATCTGAACCATGGAAAAATACTTATTTGCACATGAGCAAGCACATAATTATTACTGTTTCTATCTTTCTGACTTGCTGCAATGGTTATATTTTGCCTCCATGGTACTGATAGAATAAGAAGACACCCTCTAAGATACATAAACAAAATACAAGAGAGAAATACAATATCTGAATAGAAGATAATATCTAGTGTGCATATGTCTATGGTGGTATTTTTAATTAGAAATTCAAGTTTAAATAGTAATAGAAAGTTGAAAAAGAGTAATAAGGACACAATTCACCAGACCACTAAAAATAACACAACAGTCGCACAACAGAAGTAAAAATATGTATATAATTCATGCCTAATATGTTATCAGGGAAGTCTGGAAAATAAACAACCTAGAAATAGTTTTTATCTATGATTGTGCATAGTGAAGGTTGATTTGTGTGGCATGTAGCAAACCATTCCTATATGTAATTCTGGTAAACTACTCTAAGGCTTTTCTAAATGAAAAGTAATTTTTAAGCATAAGCCAATATTGCTTCCTTGTTCTAGCAGAGCCAGATATTCTGAGATAATGATGACAGGATATACTTTCAGATATCCATTTGTAGCTCAGAAACTGCACAAATGATGTCAAAATGTCCTCAAACCTAAATAAAAACCACGTAATTTCCAGTTGAATCCTGCTCTCCTGCAGTGTCTGTATTAGCTCACCTGGATCAGCCAGAAGGAGCTGGGAAGCATTATGCACACAGGAATCGGCTCTGGATAGGGAGAACAGACAGATGTGGCCTGGAAAACTTTGAAGGGAGAACTGTCTCTCAGAGCATCCTGTTCTCTCACCACATTTTTAGGCAGAAGAAGAATACAACTGTTGCTCCACCCTTTTAAATGTTCTTTCTGCATTCACTAGGCTTGTGTTGTTCTGGGATTACAGCAACGCTGGCCCTTTAAACAGGGCACACAGAAGAAGAGCAGGGTATTCACGCTCTTCCCATACAAAAGCACACACCTCACAGGGGTCAGGGACAAACTGGCTTGGAAACTTGTTAGCCTTTTTTGGAATGACAGAATAAATAATGTTTAATTATTTTTTTTTAAATATTTGTTCAACTGTGCGCAATATCAGCAGGTCTCTGACATATATTGATTGGTTCTTTTAACATTACTTTCCCATTCAATGAGGTAACAGTGTTAGAAGCAAGGTACTTTTACACAAAATAGTAATTTCAGTTGAGGAGAGTCTGGAAAGTTCTTCAAATGTGAAAAAGCTAAAACATCTCCCAGTTTACCTGTAACAACAGCAGTAACAACATGAAATTTCATGGACAAATGTATCAAAGGTAAAAATTTTATAAGTGACGTGACAGAAATGAGCAATGGTGGTATTTCCAATACACAGACCTGGTTAAATATCCTGCAGAAGCAGCACGCCTGAGTAACAGTAATGTGTCTTCACCTTCTTGGGAGACCGCAGGAGGCAGTTTGAGAATTAAGATCCGGGGGGCCAGCAGCATGCACGTACACACACCTACACAACCATGCACACACACCCCATACATACAGTGGAGCTTGGAAAGAGATGTGGGGGGAAAAAACCCGGCTGCTTCCTTATCCTTTTCTAAACAGTCATTGACAGCTGATTATATTTGCAAAACAAGATGAATGTATACTTTTACAAAAGTTAAAAAAATAACATCACTTTGTCCATCAGGTAGAAATAGCTACTTACCAGTATTGCACAATTTAACTCAGGTGAATGGAGAAGGTAAAAAAACCAAACAATGTTGAGCATTGATGGAATATAGTAAGTATGGTCTTTGCTGGCTGGGGAGAGAACACAAGACTGGAGTATGCTTAAAGAGGCCACCTCTTTAGGAATCTACTTCCCGGGCTGTATTTAGGGAGTGTGCCTGGAAGCTCAGGTGGCTGTGGGTGTTACATGGTGCTATACACAACCAGAGTAACTGTTTGGCTTTCTCTGGCAATCTGCCTCTATCTTCTGAGGAGCAGAAGTAATCTGCAGCGAGAAGTCTTCAGCCATGAGGAGCAATGCCTTTCTGCAGCATCCAAAGTGGACATCATGGCCAGTGCAGAGCCCAAAGACAGCAAAGCAAGTTCAAGAGCAACACTGGGACAGTGTTGCAAGTGCCAAGCAGCTCAGCCCCTCAGATTTGAGAACCAGGCTTTATTAGCATGATCTTATTTCTGATCTGATGTGGCAAAACTGGCTGCGGATGTGGCAGGTTACTGCTCCTCATTGCACAGGGTGGAAATACCAAGCAGTGGTCCAAGCTGAGATCTCAGCTCTCTCAAATCAATGGCTAAATACACAACTGATTTGGGAGTTTGCGCTGCTCTGCAAAATTGACTGTCCCTTTATTTGTAATTTTGCTTCTCAGTTTCTTAATATGTTGTCAGGCAGTGGTCTTCTCGTTTATTCTTACTGAATACTCTAACGTGCAGTAATGTTTCCTTGGGCTGCCAGTACATTCCATCGCATATGAGGAAACAAACTGAAGATAATGCAGTTAGAAAACGCTTTGGTGTTCAGTGTAAAAATTTTTGAGTATCCAAAATAGGGCTGAGGTTTATATATTTTATATGGATGTTTTCATAGTACTCATGGGGATAAACTTTCAAATATTAGCATTCTGAATGTTAATTTTCTGACCCAGCCAACTTCTTTCATGCATGTGTGAATAGACACAAGCAAAGACTAATATTTATAAAGTTTACAGCACCACTTGAACACCAGTTGAGCAATTCCTACTTTTTAAAGCATGATGGGACCATCACCTGTGTCTAGACTGGTATCCTAAATAACACAATACACAACCAGTAATTTCTTGAGTATAGGAAATTATTCATGCTCACTTGTTAAGTAAACTTTTAACTACGATTTAAGTAGAAAATACGTTTTAAGAAGACATCTAATTTCAGTGTTGATGTTGGAAATCAGAGGGGAAATTAATTCAAATAATGATATAAATAAATAATTTTCCCCTTCAATTTCCAAATCCATTCAGTTTAGAAGTAAAAGCATAAGTCTTACTTTAAAAAAGGTAGAATTCCTCATGGCATATTATTTATTTGCTACCTAATATTGACTTACAGCATTGGATGTGTGCCACAGCAAAGATGTGAAAGTGTCAGAGCTCACTTTCCCACAGCAGGGTTTGTTGATGTTACTTTTGCCATCACTGCAGGTAGGCACTGAAAAATGTCGCAGATGGTACACAAAGAAAGTGGCTTTGAGTTCTGCTCTCACAATCCAAGAGGACATAAAAAGGAACAGAACTATGCACCCACACTCTGCTTCACAGTACTAGTTGTACAGAAGGAGTCTGAAATGCATAAATATCAGTCGCATTACTGGGCCAAATACATTTGCGGTGCTTACAGATGCAAATATCATGGAAGCTGCGGATAAATTGTTGGCAAGTGAAATGGCAGCGAATACAACTGGAACACTACAACACCTTTCAGGGAAGATGCTCAATGGATACAACGTACACCCTTAGAAACAGACTGATACAGGGAACATTATCAAGAAACCATAAAGCTAAAGATGGACAGGACAGTTAGGGCCTGTACTGATCCAGCCATCCTATAGGCAGCCTGGAAAAACCTCTACAGAAACTGAACTAACACCACTTACAGGATGCTAAGGGAAAGCAGAATAGGACTCTTTGTCCTCCGTCAGATAAATCCCATCTCCTTTCATGGTACAGCACCAACCTTCTACAAGAACACTGAACATCATATTAGAGTTTTGACTATGAGAATCCACATATTTAGCCCCTCAAGTCAGGATTTTGTAATAATTCATTCCTAAATTAGTGACAAATCTCTCTAAGCTACATAGTCCATATAAACCCCTTAAGAGAAAACTTTTTCCGGCAAAGACAAAAACAAGGCAAGATTTTCCATTTACTGCCAAGAAGCAGAACAAATAAGCAACACATCCTTCAGTGAATGACATTTACTCAGTGTGTCTGGACTTCGCAACAGCACAAGCAGTTAAATTAAACAGAATGTTTAATTTATATTTTTTACAAATTTATAATTAATTTATAATTAATAAATTAAAGAATTATGTATTATAATCTCACTTAAGAGATATACCAAGTGATCACGCCTACAAAAAAGGTCTTTATATGCAAACCTTCTGTCTCGTATGTCAGTAAATAAGGAAGGTCATCGTGTCTATTTAAAGTTCTATCAAATGACAACAGAGCGTACTCCAGCTGAAGATTTGTACACCTCTCTACATTGTCATCACGCATCCTAAGAAACCATGTGACTAAAGCAATTCAATGTAATCCATTACAAGGCAAACAAGAAAACAATTACAAAAATACCTGGTGTTAACAGCACATGATTTTAATTTGTTTGCATGGTAAACATACAGCCAAATTCTTCCCTTGGATTTGCACCTTCATTACGATTTACCTCAACCGATCTAAACAGTATGGTATTTTTAACATAAATTTAACCACTGAAACTAAGAATGTCACATCAGAGCCATATATCACTCAAACCTGTGTAACCGTAATTGAAGTGAATGGGTTTATCAGAAATATCTGAGATTGGTTCCATGCTGTCAAAAAGCTAAACAGTCAATTATATGACTGAAGAAAAAAAGCCCCAATAACCCATAGTAACACAGCCTGTGGTATCTCTGACACAGTTCACATGTGTACCTTGGGATCATTTAGCTTTTTCTTGAATATTTAATATCTATTTTAAGCATTGTTTCAGAGGTCAAAGCATTTTAAAATTATCAGACTGCAACTTCACCTTTTAGGTAATGATAAAACATAATTAAACCATGCCTAAAAAGAAGGTATTTCCACAAACGTTAGGATATTTTCAGAAGAATAATATTGTAACTACAGAGAATCAGGCATGAATATCGGCAGTGACAGACTACAGAAAGCTGTTATCCCTCCTGAACAATTGAAACACTCTTTAATAGCACGCTGTAGTCCACGTATTTTATTTGCTTGAAGCTTTTTAACTGCGTGAAATTTTAATTTCTTCAAGAAAATTTATTTTATATCTCTATTTGAGCAAGACTGAATAATATTTTTCTTCAGCTACACCATGCAGGACTAGTAATACAATACAATGCTTACAGTTTGGTCTTAAGTTCTTGGAAGTATTTGCTATTTAAAGGATATTTAATTTAGTACTTTGTTTGATTGATTTAGTAGAAAAGCATTACTCTAACATCCAAAAGCTGAAACTACACAAATAAAAATTAGAAAAAGGGTACATTTTAAACAGTAAATGTAATTAAACATGCAAACAAGTTACCAGTATAACCTCCTGCCTGAGGTTTTCAAGATTAAATGTCTTTCTGGAAGGGCTATTTCAATTATCCACAAATTGCCGGTCAAAGCTTAACTATATAAAATATAAAAATCCCCAGTAGACGGTTGGGCCAGATTATGTAACAGACTGTTTTTACTTCAGCCCAGTCCCACTAACATTATCTCTTAAACCAAAGTTCCTCTCACCAAAAAGAGAGATGTGTCCCTTTCGTCCTACGGTCTTGAAATATTTACTCATTCATTTGAGAGTCTGCTGCATTGCTTCACACCTGTGAGTTACAGCTGCATCACAGAGACAGCACTTACTCAGCACATCAGCTGCACATCAGCTGAACTCTTAATCTCACTAAAAAATCCTGTTTGTGGACTGCTTCCAGGTTTCACTGACTGTTAACAGGAATGGGTCAGTTCATGACGTGGTAAAGACTTAAGGAGAGTAAGAATTTTAAATATTTGGGACATAAAAACATAGGGATTAATTTCCAACCCCCTCTATGCTTTCAGATTTTTACACTCTTATGCCTTCTGATGTTAAAGTATTTTTTTTTTAGACCATTGGAGTGTACTACACACTAAGCATTCTGAAAATGTAACTCAGCGTGTTCCCCTTTAAAAAAAAAAAGACATGTTAGGCATTAAGGAATGCAATTCAACAGTCATTTTCTCTTTTGCTGAGTTCAGGCATTTCTGGTTTCTCCCTACTTTGAGGTACTATTGCAGACATTCATTTTAATGCTGCTGCTGCTTTAAGTGAGACCTTTAGAAGCAGGTACGTACATACACTAGCCACACTAGCAAAAATGTGCTAAAAGCACCCAGGTTCTCAGTTTACATGTTTCTAATTTGATGTTGCAGCTTAATTTGCACTGAAAATTTTCCAGTGCTGTGTATGGTCTTGGGAGCGTGTGATTAGATGTGCATCTTTACTGATGTATCCCATTAGAGTAAAGTGTACCTTGGCTTCCTCCTCACATAACTGATACAGCACTTAACCAGGTATTGGTAGAAGTGAAGAATACTATAGCCAATAGCTACAATAAGCTGCCCTTTTTTTTTTTTTTTTTAATAACAGCTGGCCATTCGATAGTGTCCGAGATCCCTCCTACAGTGGAGAATCCCCAGCCAAGGGAAAACTGTAGACCTTTCGTCCTGTCATCTTGTCTAAAGAACTGCCTCAAAAGCACTTCATGAGACTAAAGAGCAAAAGATGCTTGAGCATCTAGTCCATTAGCTATTTTATTAACACGGCAGAAAAGACTCTCTTACACATAGGTAGAAAAATAGTGTTAAAATATAGCATTGCCTCAGAAATAGCATAGGGTTACATGAAATGTCACCAGATGGCACTATTAACATAGTCTTCAAGTACTTTTAAGCATGTGAGCAAGCTTTTAGCCTTAAAGAAAGCATAGCTATTTTTTTATTGTTGTTGTTTTTGGTTGTGAGGTACACAGAAGAAGTAACTGCAGACATGAGAGCCTGGGGGACAAAGTCCCTCCCAGAGAATTAAGCAGTAGGAAAGAGACAGGCTATGACTCTTGGGTGCAAATCTTACACTGCTTACAACTCATTCAAGGGAGTTGCACTTGCAAGGCAAGGCTTCCCCCAGCTCACTGAGGACCACAGACCTCTGAGTCCTTCCACGGGGAGGACGGCTGTCCTCAGAGGCACGGTCTGTTGTCAGGTCTGTGTCAGCAGGGTGGGACTACCGTGTACGCCAGTGCATCTGTAATGTCATCGCTTTTGCCCATATGAATAAAACCTCAAACTAAGTACACACAGACTTTCCTTCCCCCTGTCTCCTAGGAGAGACCATATTCTTTTCACTCTGAAATTCTAACAGTGACCAAGAAGAAGGTATATGCTAGAAACTCATCTAAATTTACCCAACTTTTGCAGTGATGTGAGGTGTACAGCAAACCTTCCCTTAAAGTGACATAACCTGGTGCTGCCATTCACTGTACAGGAAATTAATGTACTTTAAAAATTTGGAAGAGATTCTGAAAATTATATATCCTGTTCTTTGCATCACTTGCATAATGAGTCCTAAATTATTCTGTTTATGGAGATGGAAAATTATAGAGCTAAACATGTTCAACTGGATGGTGTAATGAAAATATTTCAGAGAATTCAGATTTTTGTCTTAAGCCATGTTTGTTCCTGTTTTAATATTTCATAACCCTGAGCCAGAAAGACTGAAGAGGAAAACATCATTGAAGATCCTGCAAGTACACGTGGCTTCTTCTCCTTGTCTCTTAAACACTTTTGCATAGTGGACTCCTCAGAAAGATACTCCTGAGCAACAAAGCTTTGAAAATAAATTTTTTTTAAATCCAGACTGCTATATACAGTAATGAAGATGTTCCATATCTCTATGGAACACTAGCCACTGGTCTCCTGAAAACCATCATGAAGAAATACCACGTTACTACCTCTGAGTGGAGATTATTCTACATGCATCAGATTTACTATAGAAATCCCGAATCTTCTGACAATCCTCTCAAAGAATGTGCTGAGAGGTATAATGAATAACTCTTTGCATTAGAAAGATTCACAGGACTTTGATCAGTGTCCCAGGAAGCATCAGGTCACCATGAACTGTACAAGCTGATTAGGGTCAACCATCGTCAGTCTTCGTGTAAGCACTGCTGTTGTCGATTGCCAAGTCAACCATAGCAAAATATACTCAGTAATAACCGTTCCCATCTGATGTGCTGACGAGGAGTTTAGCTACTTAATTCATATTGAAGTAATTGGACACTTTTCATCTATCAATCTAATTCCACAGAAAATGAAATCAAGCCATAGTATCTTGATAAAAGAGACTGTAATTACTTGCACGTTGGTGGTTCATTTTGTTGCTGGTTTCATAGGAGAAGCAAAGGACTCATCTGAAATTAGTTGGAAAATTTTTGTATTTTAAAAGTCTGAGTCAGCAGCCACGTGCATTTTAAATTAAAGGACACAATTCTTCTATTTTCTCATCTTTCTTTTCCATTCCATAGTCAGCCTATGAGTTTAGTTACTGAGAATGAATTAAACAGATGAAATATTAAAAGAACCCTGAATCTACTCATCTTCTTCTTCTCCCTCCATTAAAATGATCCCGTATTTTTATTGTATTTGGTCTTGTACCTACAACGTGTTACTGTATACATCACACTGAGAATACACAAACCCGTGCAAACAGTCCTGAGAAATGAGTAAGGCGCATGTCCTGTAGAGCTCCTTCTCTCTCCCTGGACTAGGCACTTAAGAGATCGCAAACCACTGCAGCAAAGCACGGCTCTTAGTCATCCTGAGAAACTGAGGCCAAGGTGAATGCTATGCTTTGTCAGGAAACTTAAGAGCCACTCAAGAAGTTCTTTTCTCTGTCAGCACTTTATCTGTCCCAGACCGGCAATCAATTACATGATGCCACATGACAATGTCTCTTTTTTAATTAGAAACAGTCCAACCTAAATAGAATAACCAAGATAAAGCTGGCCACAGCTGTGCCCCCATAAATCAATATTCCAGGAGATGAAGAGCAAGACTGTGAAGCTAACAGAGTAGCCTGGAACAACCAGGACACAGCTGATAGGATACAGCCCCAAGGATACAGTGGAGATCTTCCTTCAGTGCTCAGTCCTAATCCCTGCTTGCCCTGAACCAGTCTTCATCCTGTATTGGATAGGAACCACTGGTCCTTACTGTTCTGTTTTGGTTACTGCTTTTTAAACATTTGCCCATGGTCTGCTTAGGTTTCCATTCTAGCCCAAGTCCAAATCTGCTCCTCAGATTGCTGGTTTCAGCCACTGGATGCCGGATGCTCTTGACGAAGATTTTGAAATAGTGCATTTCTTCACTTCTTTGATCTAGACCATAATTTAACCTGATCATAATACCCAAGGCTACCCTTGACCATTGCCTAGGTCTGACCACTAGAATTGACTACGTCTATTGCCAACAGAGACACTTCAGTTATTTTAACTTTAGGGACAAGATGAAAGTTACTTTTTTTTTTTTAAATGGGAAAAATGCACTTTTCTCTTGCCTCCCCTGTACTCAAAAACACCTGGGTTAATTCTGCTCAAATCTGAATAAACACTAAGATTATAAGCACAAATGATAAATGCTGTTGATGTATCCACTCCGGAATGCATGAAAAAAGATTCCGTTTCTTGCTGTATTCTGCTTTCCTCTGTATTCTGACATTTTTTATTAGATCCACCTGATGTTTGTGTAGATAACCGCCACTGCAAAAGACCTTTGAAGTGCAAAATAAAGCCAATTATATTATAGAAGCACATGGCAGTCTGATCTATAAGATATGGGGATGTCAGTTTGGTAAAACAGAGAGTTTAAAAAGAAACAGAGACCACTAAAAATGGGATCTGCCTTTCACTGCAAACAGAATTCTTATGTGTGTCACATCATCCAGCTGCAGAAAGATCTAAGATTTTGGAGCAACAACACATGCAATGACACATGCCCTGACATAATTATAATAACGTTGTTTTCAACGCATGGAAACTTCTGGGGCAAAAGAGTTGCAGGCTGCTTGTGCCTTTCCTTAGGAATTGGACTTTTAACCTGATGGCTGGACGTTTGTGTTTGTTTTTTTTCCTGTGGAGTGCTTAGAACTATTTAATACTTTGTTGCTTGCAATGGACAAGTCACTCTGTTGTTAACAGATGCCTTTCCTATAGGGTACCAGATGTCTGACACTTCCCACCACTGTTACACAACTTTTCAACTGGGATAAGAGAGGCCTGTTCATTTCTAAACTGTTTAAAATTAGACAGCTAAAAACGATGACTTATGGCCAACCCTTCAGGTGGCTCGGTCCTGTTGAAGTCAAGGGCTTTTGAACTTCAGCTTCAGTTCACTGGAGCCAAGGAACACTGTCTTCACTCAGCATCTTACTGCAAAGAGCAAAGCATCGCTTGGTATGCAGCTCAGAGACTTCAGATTGTTCATTTACCTAACTGTGAATTCCTATTTGTGAGTCAGAACTGTTCAGCTTGAAAGCTGCTGTAATTAAGCTGAGATGCCATTCAGTGACCTTGGCATAATCCTAATGAGATCTAAGTCACAGACAACAATTACTGGAAAAATAGAGGTACGGTTCAAACAAAGGAGAAAGTACTAACATTTTCCATGAGCAAGATCAATGTATTTTACAGCAGAGAAATATAATGAACTGCTTTATCAGCTAAGTCTCTTTATCCACCACAAAAAGTGGCTTGTACCTGGATAGCCCATCTGGCAATAGAATCAGGCAAACAAATTACTCTAGGAGATGAATTGACTAAGGCCTTTACAGCCTTTCTTTCAACGGACAGAACACAATGCAGCAAGCCTTTTAAAAAACTCAGGAGTCAATACTACTCCGGAGTCAGCTGAGCTTTGTAGGTACTGTTGCATACTGGCAGGTGAGGAAAAGCCACGTATCCATGCTGCTGTCCTTCCCATTGATGCTCTCCTGCCACAGTGCGAAGACAGGTTTGTGCTCTGTTTGAGCGGTGATCAGCCTTTGAAACACAGACGTATTTTCTTCTACTTAGAACTAACTGAAAAATGCATTTTGGAAGAAGGGTACCATTAGATGGGTTTGTACAGCACTGAAAAAGCGTCCACGCTTAAGAATACTTTTATATCACTGATGGCAGGTTTTATATTAAAAAAGAAAAATATATGTTTTTTATCTTAATAGAAAAAACAGTTGTTAAGCAGATACTCCAAGATTGGTATAAAAAACTAATGACGCCGTTGAGCAATAACAGCCATTTTTATTAGAAAAAGTCAAATGACAGGACAGCATATGCTGCTCTGTTATTCTGGCCTTATTCAAAATGTACAAATCCAGTTGGCAATTGGAATTGCAATGCAAGTTCAGCAAGATGAGCGTCTTGTTTACAGGTGTATCACAGTCAGCTTTAGTTATTCTTAGACGGTATGCTGATACCTGGGACTTGATTTCTGTTCATATATTTCTGAATCATCCAAGTTTCTCAAAAGAAACCTGTTATTTCTGTAATATAATTAGTATATTGCAACTTGATTATTTGTAGTGGGCTAAACCTGTGTTACTTTTCAATACACCTCTAGAATTCTAATTGATGTTCTGACATCCATATGCCATATGGTATAATTCCTCAAACAGAGGAGAGAAAAACTTGTGATACTCCCCAACATGTGGGTATTCTGAAAAATTACCACTTAAACCAACGGATATCCACAGTAAGGCTAACATATTTTTATTACCTCAAACTATGAAGACCATATACTTGTCGAGTAGCCAAGATTGAGATATTTTGTTTACTGTTCTAACAGGCAGCGAATGGAGCCAGCGTGTTTTACACAAGAGATATTTTATGAAGAGATATTTATAAAAAACAAAAATTGAGCTTTCTGAAATTGCAGTTCTCAAAAATTAAAATGTCTGTTTACATGCACCTTATGAAGCAAAACTAAGCAAAACAGGTTTTAAACAGCTTCTTTACATGAGAGCGTGTTCATAATTAGCTCCAGATACTAACACATGCACTTGTGTGGAAAGCCAACAAGGCCAAATGTCACATTTCCTGGGATGGATCCCCCATGAGATAGATGTATGGGCCATGTACTACACACCTGCATGCCTGTCAGCATGCATCTCATTAACTTTTCTTGAATAATGAAACAATGGCATGATAAAATCATGCCAAACAATGTCAAACAATGGCATGATTTTTTTTCTAGCTATTACAATATGCTCCAGAATTTTCCAGTAAAAAAAATAGGGCTAATCTACAAAAATTGCCAAACACTTTTAAAAACTGGGCTTATTGAAAACCAACCAGGATGTTTTAGGATCCTGCCAGCTCCTTCTCATACACAGTCAGCAGGTACACTTGCAAGCCATCAAGATACTAACACTTTGCAAGTTACTACCTGTTAGTTGAGTAGTAGTATACCATATATATATAATCAGTGTATCCCAAATGCAAAATAAAATGCATGTCTGACCTCAGGAGCCGTAGTGTTCAGAAAATATGATTTACCATGGCTTTGCAGGTGGCCAGTATCACGCAAAGCTCTGGAAATAGAGTCATTTGAAACTGAATGCCCATATCTGTAGATTACCTCATCTTCTGACACTACAAAATCTTGTATATAATTATATTAGCAAATAAAGAAAACCACAGTATTTTTTCCTCACTTATGAAGTTGTTCATCAGCTCTTCGTATCAAAAACTCAAAGAAGCTTAGATGACCAAACATTGCTACCAACTCTGGTCTGACCAGAACCAGAAGACAGAACCTCATAACAGAGCATTTTATCTTATCCCTCAGGCTAATACAAATGAAAATACTCACAGAAAATAAATAAATGTAAAAAAAAAAAAAATAAATACAACACACTGAGCCTGCTCTGTACCAGGGACGGGTGTGTTTCATTTACTGTTTTAACTTTCCCAAAACATATGTGTCTTTTCTACACAGGTCAAATACTTCACAACTTCCTGTGTAACTTTAAGTAACACGTCTAAATTATTTTCTTCATCTGCATTTGTTTTTGAAGTGGTGACTGTTTGGGGAGGAGGGTGTTATGGCAATGACACAATGTTTTATCAGATCATGACCTTGAAAAAATTGAATTACTGCAAATTTGTAGAATGGACAATTATTTTTCTGGGACTCAAGTCAAAACATTTGACTTTGTAAAGATTTTAATCAACTTAAAAAGAAAAGCCTATCTGTTAATAAATTAGGTCCATGGTTCAGTCAGAGAAATTGAATTTTGTCTAAACTTTTAACTTCAGAAGGAAAAACATGCAGTTTCTGGAAAGTCTACTGACTTCCAAGCAAGCCAAAATACTGAATGAGTTAATGCAAAGAACCCCAAATACCATTCAAAAATTGGAAGAGTTCAAGCTATTTAATTCATCTTACTCTTACCATATAATGGGATTTTAAAAAGTAAGTTTTTTTAAAAAATAAAATGCCTTTCAATAAAAATGAAAACTCATGGAATACATAATACCACAGGGTATATATATCAAGCCCATAGTAATGAGTCAGATTCTAAAACATGGACAGAACGTTTCTTGTATCTTCCCCAGTGTCGCTCTAGAGGTAAAACAGAATAACTAAATTCGTTTTTTTTCTTCAGACCTTAATAAAGATGACCTCGTTGTTTGCATGGCTTATGTCACTAGTACACTCTCAGGATCACTAAGACTCTACCTGTATGGTCTTACATGGAGAGAGATGACTCTTGCCTGCAGTCTGAGCTTGCTGAGTAGACGCCAGAAGAGACCCAAATACCACATATCCATGATTAGTGTGGTGGGCTGCTCTCACTGCACAGATTTGCACAAGAGAAATCTTCACAACTAATACAAAATTGACTTAATCCTGTCTATAAACGTTGAAAATCGGAAAAAAATATGCAAATTGCACATATGCATAAAATGAGAATAGCTAAAACTGAGGTATTGTCCTCATGACATATGATGTAAAGCCTGCTGGCCTAGTTTTCTTCTTATTTGTGACAGCATGTCAAAGCCATGCTACACACCCACGTCCTTCCTCCCCATCCTCCAGAGAAACGAGCGGCAGCAGCAAGAAACACCCCATGCAGGCAGCAGGTTGTCTAAAAAGACACATCACAGCATCTGCTTCCAGTCTCTGCCACCAGCATAGTCTGTTACAGAAATGATCTGCATCCGTACATCCCTAGACATGCTCTCTGTATCCCACCTGAGACATGATTCCCTCATTACATCTAAAAGGGAACGTGCAGCTGCCTCACGCTGCTGCTGCCTTGCCTCATATGCTCTGAGCCATGAAAGGCCTCATCCTGCTCAGTTACTACATACTACTGAAGGGAAAAACATTATCTCAAGATAAGGCCCGAGAGACAGATAACCTACTAGCTTTTCTCATTTTCTGGGAATATAAATAGAGCACAGTTTTGCCTCACTGTCCTTCTTTTAAAAGACTTCATTTTTACTGCAACAACTGCTCATAGTTATTCATCCCTACCAAAGCAGTTCATTCCCATCTTTTGTTCCTCTTCAAAAACTCCTAAAATCTTTGAGCTAAAATTGTATCAGAACTTCACAGTCATGGAAATCTCCAGGGGCTGGATGAACATAGTCCTCCCTCCTATAAGCAATCAATAATTCTCCTTATTCAGCTCACTTTATTCTTGTCTCCCTCAGGTTCAGAGAGTGGACAGGTATGCCATTTCCTTGCTGACAAAAAATCCATTTTTGCTTGATGGTCAGTCACACCAGCAAAATACAGCACAAACAAGAAGGATACTAACATTTTACCTTCATTTCTTCTGCAAAACCCATGGTGATGGATTCAGTAACCCATCTCTTCTTACATAATGGAAAAAAATACCCACATACTCGTATCATGACAGAAGTATAAGAACTAAAGTTTGTGAACAGAACCTGCTACGGTGAGCTCATTTTTTCTGTCCTCTAAGCCTTGCAAAGACTATCTGCAAAATATGACCACTATGTATCTTGCACTGATAAGCATAAAAGAAGTGAAAAAATTAACTCCAAAGCTTTTCACTGTGGGTGGCTGAAAGAAAAGGGGAGACGATTAGTTTCCAAAGAGGTCATTACCATTTTTCAAGATATGTGATGATTCAGACTCAGTATTCGAGATAAGTGTTGCATTCAGCGGCCCTTCAGCAACTCTTGACAAACAGAAGCTGAAGTAGAAGACCTCTGCCTTCAGAGGAAACCTCAGCTCTCAGAAATACGCATGACAGACTTTTGAGAACCTTATCACAATTAAAGCAGATCAACAATCTTGCAGATGGCTTCCTTTTAATTTGGAATCAAACCCTTCACTGATTCACTGAAATACCAGGCTTCACAGAGCTTCATTTAACTGAGTTTAACAGTCTGAATTTAACTGGTGATATGTTGTATATTTTCACTCTGCCTGCAGAACTATCATTTATAATGATTTCCACAGTATTTGCTCAATCTGTAGGTCTCTTTCCTGTTATGTGATAATAGACCTGTTCGCTGGTGCAGACATAAAATCGGTGTCACAACTTAACAGCTCACATTGTTAATTTACACAATGGATTCAGACCACGTTTGTCCAGGCATTGAAAAGCCAAGAGTCCTTGTGAGTCAGTTAGAGCTGAGCATCCTTGTTTCTCAACAGTGGATCATTTTTAAAAACGGACTCTCAATAACCTCAGCAGTGTCAACATAAATATTCCTTAATTCAGTTTATGCATAGCCCACTCCTTTAAACAAACAAAGCAGACCTCATGTTCATGCCATCTACCAACTTCTGTAACAGATTACCATCAAATACCTTAAACAAGGTTCAACTAGTGTGTCTGAATCACTTGGAAACTGTAAGATCACAGGACTGAATCTTTGTCATACCAGTTATGTAAAGCCACTGGAAAGAAATCCATGCATTTTTGCAAGCAGGCAAAGCAGGCTTTTCATGGAACAAAAGAAGCCTTGTCTTTTTATTATGTGACGACTCCTAATTAGAATCAATGATTTTTTATTGTCGGCCCAGATAAGCTTGTTTGCATAGCTGTGAACAGAAATCTGAATGTTACTTGGAAAATACATCCATCAACAGTACAACAGACCTTGAAGAAGAACAGTGGCATTGCTTGATGTTTACATGTGATTAACCTTAGAGGCAATTCTGCGAATGTTAAACAGTAAAGAATATAGTAAAGAGCCAAAGCAATTTAATTTTGTTTGAATGTATTTATAGAAATGTACCAAGAGTACCCTTAAAGGCACGCTGTCATCTTTTCCTTAAGCTTGTGCCAGTTGATGACCAATAGAAAGCATTCAAAGAGGGAGAAAAGAGAGGGAGGGAATTTATAACAACTCTTTGTATCGAGCACACTGCTTCATGGACAGATGAGCAACATTACATTTCAACATTTCATGCAGAAACAGCTTTTAAAAAAGAACTTCTTACTCCAGTGACATCTCTCTAAAATGATTCACTTTGTAATGATGTGCGTAAATTCCCAAGAGCCGAGTACTCATGGAATAAAGTTGCTATATATCCTTAAAAATGATGGCAAGAAAGTAACAAACCTAAATCAAAACAGTCGTTAGCAGACAGGAAGAACAAGCACTCTGAGTAGATAAAGGCCATGTCAGAAAACAATCACTATGTGGCTACACCAACATTTAGCAAACCCAGATGCACTGAACCACCAAGCAGAGTCCCATGGCAGTTCTAGACAAAACAGTCACAGCATCCTCACGAGCTCCTCTTCATGAATTTCCTGTTCTCAGCTAGTTCAGCACTCTACACAGACACAGACTGCACCATCACTGTGACTACTAGAAAGACCTCTGTAAAAAGACCTCCCTGTTGTCTTGTCCAGAAAGGTTTGTTCAGCAGTTATTCAAGCCCTGTTAACACAAGATCAACAGCAATTGCGTTTGTGTAACGGAGGACTCCATTGCACTGGCTGTATTGGTAATATCCTTGTCCAAGAAGCCTATTTCAACCTTTTATAGGGACAGTCCACTATAATGATGTTCTGAACAGTGCTTAATCCTCTGGTCCAAGTCCTTTGGAAACCCACCCTGGAAGTAGCTATCTGTAGAAGTACATAAGCTTTTAGCATCTGCCAAATACCACCTCAGCTAATTGGGACTACAATGGCAGTGAAACAGAATTGCTTCTGGGATCAGAGTGAATCAAGCTGATTCTTGTCTTCCTCGGTGTTTGGGCTACTGTGCCTGCGGCTGAGGGGAGACCTTATTGCTCTCTACAGCTACCTGAAAGGAGGTTGTAGCAAGGCAGGGGTTGGTCTCTTCTCCCAAGGAACAGGTGATAGGCCAAGAGGAAACAGCCTGAAGGTGTGCCAGGGGAGGTTTAGGTTGGATATTAGGAAAAATTTCTTCACCGAAAGGGTTGTCAAGCACTGGAACAGGCTTCCCAGGGAAGTGGTTAAGTCACCAGCCCTGGAGGCATTTAAAAGATGATGTGGTGCTGAGGGACATGGCTTAGTGGTGGACTTGGCAGAGTTAGGTTAATGGTTGGACTCAATGATCTTAAGGGTCTTTTCAACCTAAATGATTTATAATTCTATGTAAATATGTGTATAAACCTGCACTCAAGACATGTCATTGAAATCAGCAGAATCACTGAGCTATGTGTCACTGACTTCAGGATTCTTCCCGGAAGAATCTCACTAAAGTCTACAAGACTATTGCTGTGCAACTTACCCCTTAAAAATTGACAGGACCAGTCCCTTTAAAATTTCCTTTAAAAATTTCTTTAAAGGAAAGGAATTCCTAAAAATTCCTTTAAAGATTCCTTTAAAAATTAAGTCAGTAAAATTATCTTAAACTAAATCTGAATGCTGAAAAAAATGTCAAAGAACACTTAAGCATGTCCAAAGGCTTCAGTACATATTTGCATTTGGTTGGCAACATATTTAACTAGTGCAATCATATGTGCACGAAAAGGTATGTGGCATTTTTCCATTTCTTAATTACTCTGTAGAAATGATCCAGTAACTGTTCTATGATGCTTAATTCTCGACATTTATTTTTAAAGCCTATGTTCACAGATAAACCATCAGACTTACGTGTCTGGGAAGTTCTCCACAGAGCACCGGAAGCATTAGTTAAACCTCTAATACTTAGGAAATCAGTGTCAATCACCTGAATAAAAGCCAACAGTGTGTTCACCATTGCTTAAAACTGTATTTCCTTTCTGAAGAAGTAACAATGCAATGCACAGTATACTCTATTAACTAGTTCCCTATACTTCTCTCTTTCTTGAAGACGGAATAATGTTTTCTGGGAATGGTTTCTGTCTGTATCTGGTGTGATTGTATCATAACTTGCATCTTCTGTTTTCCCATCAGATATTATTAGGCTTTTCTATCAGTAAATGGATAGCTTCATAATTTACTCACTCTGTTCCTGATACAGGTCCAGCCATCAACCAAATAGGGAGGCTGAAAACGCAAAGTAAAACTGGCAGAAAACAGCAGAAGTTATCTAAAAGGATTTTATGGCTTGGAGAATAATCCAAATTCCAAATACTTCACACAGATGTGCTCCAAACCCACAACTTCAGCATTAGCTCCCTAGCTTTGAATTAAAATAATTTTCTAGTTTAAAACCCTAGTATTCAAAAAAAACAAATCCAAAATAAGCAAACAAACAAAAACCCTAACAAAACAAAGAAACAAACAAAAAAACCCCCCACAAAACCAACCTCTAAATTTTCTGCAATTGAAATTTTGGAAGATACAAAGTTTGGTTTGGGATTCCACATTTCAAGTAGGTGAAATTTTTAAGAGTGCTTCATTTTTTTAGTTTATCATTTATTTATAGTTTGGTACAGCAATGAAAAAAATCTCAAAAATGTTCCATTAAAATCCTGCTACAGGGAAATGAAAATAAATAAAATATAACCTTTGTGCCTATCCACAAGCACAAAGAGGTAATAAATTAGAAACTTTTCCACACAAACATAAGTGTTTGTGCAATTAGGAATGTTCACTGTTATTTTTGGATACTTGACAGTCACATTCTGGATTACAGTGAAACTAAAAAGATGCCTGTTTGAAAAAGTTCATTAAAAATCTGCCTTAAATTTTTCAAATATCTAAGCCAAAAGGCAAGAAAAGCTGGTTCAAATACTTAACAGTAAAATGAAATTATTCATTAGAAGAACAAGAATAAAATTAAATGTTTCATAAACTTTGTTCTGTAACATAAAATATGGTCTCTGGCTGTCATTTTTCACTGTCATTGGTTCTACATCTGCATGTAGAAAGGAGCTTGCTTTGCATTTTTGAATGCATAAAGAGATGCTTTGGTTTTAAACTTGGATACCATAAGCCTTCAGTTGCTTCCTGAACGCAAGTGGAAGTTGTGCATTTTAAGCGGCGACAGGAAGAGCACATAGCATTACATTTTGAACTATGGGTGCATTATGTATATCATACTGAAAGAATAATATTAAAAGAGCATTAGCACTATTGCTGAGAAGTAAGATTTATTAGCTTGGGCTCGATGCCATCTATGTGATCACATGCGTTTGAGCTGTTTGTGGAGGCACACCCACAATTCATAATTTGTTTTTCCTTAAACAGCTAAAACATCATAACCAAAACCAGTAGGTTACTAAGATTGCACAAACTTCTGAGAGTTAGGAAGGCTTAGCTTCATGGCTGCAAATTAAAACTCAGCTTTTCTGTGTCTATACACCATGTTATAGTCTAATTAATCGTACACCTCTGCCTTTTCTGTGGTTTTTCTGTTTCAGTTAGTTTATTGAATTAGTGAAAAAATGGGCAACAGGTAACTATAAACTTGGAATTTTCTAATTTCAGCAACTTGACTCTACAATTAAATTACTGTTCCTTTAGCATTGTTTAAGACTGGGTGCTCAATTGCTACTTTAGCATAGTGAAAAATTCTTCTGCAAGCATGTAAGCAAAAATAAATTCAAAAATGTTTCAGTTTCTATTTTGTCAAGACATCAGTGCTATGTAGGGTTTGATACGGTCTTTCCTTATCATTAAGAAACAGTGGCATGTGCTGTACATAAAATGCATAGTATATGCCATATATAACACACCACATGAAGGCACACTGCTAAAGCCTGAAGATGGAAAAAAAAAATCCCCATCATTTTTATAGAATGCATTTCTGGGTTTAATCAAAATTTCATCTTGAACATCATCTTCCAAGTGCATGTTCTTCAAATAGCACACACACACATCTATCTAAATACTCATCCTCAACCCAAGATGTTCACTTGTGTCTCGAAAAAGCATTATACATGTGTTTTAAGTTTTATGTTCTTTTTTTTTAACCACATGTTCTGTCTTACTTGCTTCGTAGACTGATGTCTTGTGGGATAATTTCAGATATTTAGCAGATGTTAAATGGATATTGCTTCAAATTTGACAGCAATACTAGCAATTTTATTGGTTTAAATCACATCAAGCAGCTGTGATAAAAAGTGCAGTATATGTACTATCCTATACTTCAAAATACTATTGGCATTGTGTTGAAGCATAGCTAGAACTTACAGAAAGGAAAAAGTTTGAATTCAGTTTCAAAAGGGGAAGCATTCCTAGTGTACATGAACGAAACTGCACAGGGAGGGCCTAAAATTTGTCTCTAACAACATGTTGCTGCTATTTACATCAGAATAAATATATTAAGCTTATTGTTTGCATAGCATGAAAATAAAGCTAATCAAGTACCTCCTACTGTAGCTGAACTTGAAAGTACAAAAATACTCACTATAAAAGAAGGAACACTGAGTAGAAAATAAGCTCACAGGTACAGCCAAAGAGAGCAAAAGGTCAGTATTTGCCAGTTGCTACTGTGAAGTTTCCACAGCTACCAGGAATTCTCTTTTTCTAATCCAGAGGAAGTCTGAGGGAACCTCAGATACCATTGTGTGGTAGCTGCTGGCGAACGTTACAGATTTTATCTTGGCCACTGGCATAACTAACTGCTTGCATTTCAACATCAATTTTTCATTCAACTTTTTCTTCTTTAACTTATTCCTATGGAGTACAAGCTAATACATAGATTAATAAATAAATACATCACATTTGAACATGCAATACCTACTTTGTAAAATGAAGTTTAGGAATAGACACTAAATATATATTATCATGTCCTAAATAATTTTTTTTTAGTCTTTAAACCAGGTCACTGAAAAGAAGAATGCATTCCAGATGCTGTAAGTTGAAACAGAACCTGAAAGATGTTTTAATGAACAGTAAGGGAGCCCAATACATTTTAACAGCTATTTAATGAATTCCTATTCCAAACAAGTCAGCTTCAGGTGAGCCTCTTACATGCAGGTACCCTTCAACTTCAAAAATTTCCATGTAATAAAGCAAGGCCAAGCACAGTCACCTACTTTGTCTTCCCATATGAAATCAAATGCAGGACTTCATGCGATTCAAGCTTTTTAAAATTAAAGAAAAACAACAATATGAAACAAATCAATCAGGACCAGTCTGCAATTGTTTTCCACTCCACCCTAGTCACCTTTGTACAGAGGGACAAGTATGTTCTGAGTTTTTGACCTTAAGAATGCTTGACTTTAAGTTTGGATCTGATTATCATGATCGTCACATGTTTTTATGTGCTCCTATCTGATTAATACTCACCCTACAACATTTTAATCTTCCAGAATCAGAGAAGACTGCTCATCCAGAACGAGAAGGAACTAATGACTAGAGTATCGCTTGTAGCTATAGTTTATCACTTGATATTTTTGTTACATAGATAAATAGAAAGTAGTTCAGATGTGGCAAAACAAATGCTGAGGTCAAAGGAATATTCCACTTGGCTCTGATTTTAACTATAAGCACATCAAGTACTGCAATCCTAGTTGTTCTTCAAGTCTCTTCTCAATTATATGATTTCATCATCACAGAGCAGTAACACAGAAGAATAATATGATTTCATGAAGTTCAGCTTATAAGTAGTTGTGCATCTGGTTCCATATTATCTCTAATGCGTTATCAGTTACAATAATACAACTTAGAAGTAATCCTTTAGTAATTGTATTACTAAAACCTTGGAGAACTTGCTGAAGTATCACAGCAATCAATTGGGCTATACAACACAGTATATAATATTACACTTTCAACACTCAGCTGCACAGAAACAAGTACTGCACAATAAATACGCTAACTAGCGCCCACTGCATTATGTGCTTAATGAGAAGACTGTCTCTTGCAAAATGTTAGGAACCATCAACATAGACAATGCTCACACAATGACTAGTGTGTGATGTCACTAAGGTGACTAGTGTAACTGGCTGCCTTTGATTATAGGGTGTCTTGATATGTTACGTTAAGATGGTTCCTCCCAAAGACCTATTACTTCTGCTATAGTCTCTGTAGTAAATCTGGCTGGTTCACATAACAGATGTGTATTTGGCATTTTTCCTTCCCTGCTTGGTCTACTAGACTGCCTCCTATTACTCTGCAAACTGCAGTGGACGTAGACTTTTACTTTATAATGATTTTAGGGAAAGAGGCATCCTACATGTAGAACCAGAAAATAGATTACAGAAGGCCCTAGGTGGACAAATAAAGATTATGAATGGATTCTTTTTGTTTATCACTTAAATGCATAAATTCATACAGGTTTGGTGAAGAGTTTCAGATTTCTTTTGTGTAATTTTTTGTTAATTACAGAAATCATACTTCATTATCATCTTGCCCAAAGTGTTCTCCCTAAGACCTCACTTAAAATCTCAGTTTAAAAGCTTAAATTGTATTGATATGATTGTAAATTTCACTGCTTGGTGAGAAAAGAATTAAGTTCAGCTGAAGTACAGTTTCCCAAATATATTGAGAGATTTCCAGACCACGGCCCCTTGGCATCAGAAAGTCAAATATATTTTTCCAAATTCACACTATTTGTGAAATAGTAAAGGAAGGAAGCAGCAAGCTGTTTCACTCAAACCCTGCTAAAGCATGCCATTTCTGCATGCTTGTCCCAAGAAAGGGGATTTACACCCACATTATGAGGGTTATCATGTCACCCTGAATATTTCTACATTTTGTTACGTTTCTAAACGTGTAAGCAAGATAAGCACGTGGCTGCCGCTTCTGATATGCAAACTTCTTGGCACTACCCAGGAATACTTGCTGAAGTTCAGAAAAATTAATCACCCTTTTTAATGTTTATGAAAGCAGTCACTCTTTCAGAAGCTAATATAGACACCTCTCATTTTTTTTTGTGACACAGTGTGGCACGTGCTTTAGTTTAGGTTTAGTAATCTCAAAAACATTATCATATGAAGTACCTTATCCACTTTAACGTATTTATCACCAGTGAACGATGATTCCTTCAAAGCTAAGGACGCCTCAAGGAGGACTCATAACCATAAGAAGGTGACTGTAAGCATCCTTTCTGAACAGGCAGGGTGGGGAGTACAGAGTGCTACTAACACAATGTTTTCCCCAGAATCATAATACTCCTACTGGAAACACCCTGGGTGCTTGCATTACTCTTTTTTTTCAGGGCTTTTTCACCATTCCTGCCCTTTTCCTTCATACTGTTTTCTGTCCTCACTCATCTGCTGATGTCTGTCTCTCTTTATTTTTCCCATATGCTATTCCCTTGAAAAATCACTTTCTTGACTTCTAATAATTCTTTTTTCTCCTTCTCTCTTTCCCCACAAAGCTGCTGAGAAATCCCCGAGGAGGAACTGAAATTAATGGTACATTCTGATCCAATATATCTGGAGAGCAGAAAAGAGAATATTAGGGAATATAAAAAAAAATATTCAGACAGCAGAGAGTCTGAGTTCATGCTCAGGTGTGACAAAAGGGAAGGATAAAGAGTCTTCCTAGTGTTGTGACACAATCTCTACCGAGTGCCTTAAATTCAAGAGAGAAATCTGGGAAGATATCTGCTCTCCCTGAAGGAGATTCATCCTGGTGGAGGGAGGTGATTCTCCAGAGCAGAGATGATTACTCAGCTCTGGAGAGACCCCACCTGGAGTACTGTGTCCAGCTGTGGAGTCCTGTGTCCAGCTCTGGAGTCCTCGGCACAAGAAGGACATAGACCTGTTGAGTGGGTCCAGAGGAAGGCCACAAAGATGATCAGAGGGCTGGAGCACCTCTCCTGTGAGGACAAGCTGAGAGAGTTGGGGTTGTTCAGCCTGGAGAAAAGATGGCTCTGGGGAGACCTTATAGCAGCCTTCCAGTATCTGAAGGGGGCCTACAAGAAAGCTGGAGAGGGACTTTTTACAAGGGCCTGTAGTGATAGGAGAAGGGGTAATGGCTTCAGTCTGGAAAAGGGTAGATTTAGATTAGATATCACGAAGAAATTTTTCACTATGAGGGTGGAACAGGGTGCCCAGAGAAGTTGTGGATGCCCCATCCCTGGAAGTGTTCAAGGCCAGGTTGGATGAGGCTTTGAGCAGCCTGGTCTAGTGGGAGGTGTCCCTGTCCATGGCAGGGGGGTTAGAGCTGGATGATCTTTAAGGTCCCTTCCAACCTAGACCACTCTATGATTCTATGAAAGGCGAAAGAAAAAAATTTCCTTTATCTACTGTACAAGCAAACATCTACATCATGGTAAGAAAATTATTCAACTAGTCACACAGTGAAATAGACTCCTAGCACCCATTTATATTTCACAACATATAAACAAATATGTTTTATTTTCAAGTGAATAATAATCAGCATTGATTCCTAGAAATTATATATTCATTGGGTTTTTTCAGTTATGCTAGGGACTGGAAACAACACTGCTAAGGCTGCTTTCTGCTGACATTAAATAAGCGCTTAGTAAGGGTAAGCTAATTGTCATCCAAAATACAGACTATATGTAAAACCAATCGACAATCTGAATTACAGAGATTACAGATGGTTCACTGAAGACTAAACATAAACTGATTCTACGGTTTACTGGCTAGATTGTTACCCCATGTGATTACACACGTGAGACTGACTTGCAGTGACCCTAAGAAAAACAGCAAGAAAAACATGACTTTGGGGGTTGAATGCTCACTGCTAGAATCTGTGAACAGAGAAATTGTTATGTGTTTTATTCCTACTGTATTCATGGAAACAGGGCTGTGGGTCTGGTTTTTGTTAGTAATGAAACAAATAACTGCTTTCAAAAATACCCAACTCTTCTCAGTTTCTCATGGTAACATTATGCAAGATCCTGAAAATTCCTCAAGTCAAAAAGGAGTAACACGACGCAAGAAAATTTTAGGATAAATTGTGCCATTTATTCTACAGCACTTTTCCTACATGTATCATTCACACAGGTACTTAAGAACTTACGGTACTTAAGTTTTGATTTATGAAGGTCTACCATGTCACTTTTGCAGTCTACAGTAAAAGTTTATAAATTTAGAAAATAAAATTTTGTCTAATCCTATCTGTTGGTACATATGAAATTAAAGAATACCTTTCCTTTCTGTCTAGGTGGAAAGATGAAGCAATCATTCATTCACACAGACTAGCTAAAAAAGCACACCATTAACTAGAAAAAACAAAGGCAGAATTACAACTTCTCTATATTTCCGTAAGTAATAGCCTTTTATTCCTAAGAGAGACAGAATTCAGACTTACTGTGCATTTGTTTGGCTTCTCTCCTGAGTGGACTCTCATGTGAATCAGCAGTTTATAACGGGCATTAAATGGCTTGTACCTTCGTGGGCACCCTGCCCAGAAGCAAGTGAAGTCCTCTCCCTTCCTCTGGTCTATATGGATCTTCTCTATGTGCCGCACAAGTTCCTCTTGCTGGTCATACAGCGCACCGCAGTCGACCCAGCGACAGCCATGCTTGCCATTGAAATCATCTATCTCACCATCTTCGTCAAGCAGGGAGCCTGGGGCAGAAGGAGGCACAGGCAGCAGCTGAATGCGACTGGGGAGGCTGTGTGGATGCTGGTGCTGGTGAGCGTGGTATGGTGGTGGTGGCCCTTGTGGAGGAGGCAGTGGCAACAGGGGTGGAGGAGGCATGTCGACCGCATGGCCTGAGAAGTCATCCAGCCGTTTGTTTTTCAGGACACCCACCACCTGGTTGTCCATGGGCGGCACACCCTGCTGGATCACCATGTTACTTGTGGTGGCCATCTGCAAGCTGGCTTGCTCCAGCTGTTGCATCCGCTGGTACTCACCAGCCCCATTCTCAGTGTACCCTGGGAAGGTGACGTTGCCATTAGCCATGAGAAGGCCTTTCTGAGCAGCTGGAATAGAGCAATTTTGGGGTATACAGCTTCCTCTCACTCCCAAAAAATGTCCATAGACTTCAGGCTGTGGGGAGACGTTTGCTGGTGATGTCCTGGAGCTGTTGATGTAGGCCACCAGAGAGGTTGGGGATGTACGGATGATTGTATTGAAGTCAATGCCAATGCCGTCAGACAGAGGAGACAGAGAGAGTGCTCTCTTTTTGGAGCGGGCTGATTGAGACCGGGATGAGGAATGGCGAGGACTAGAGTAAGGGGAATGCTTATTTTCCATGCCATATAAGTAGGACGGTAATGAGTTAGAGACACAGTTACTGGACACAGATGTTCCAGGCGAAAAGTTTAGTAAGTCCCCCAGCTCACTGCTGTTTTGTAAACCTTGGTCAGGAGGAACAGAAGGAAGTGTCCTGAACCCATGCAACCACTCTTGCTTTACACTCAAAGTGGACTGACTTTCCGACAAGCTTAACGTCGTAGAGGCCAAAGACTCACATGACAAGAGCGACCTGGAATAAAGGCACAATAACATAAGCAGGCAGTTAGACAATTCAGCAGTGGTTCTTCTATCTTCAGATGCATATAAAATTAAAAGAAAGGCTACATGTGAGAAAAGTTCTTCCTAATCTTAGGTACTCAACTTTAGCACTCTGGGTTAATGTACCAGCAGGCATACACAGGTAATACATATGTAACGAGGTCACTTAGGAAACCAACTTCAAAATCTCAAGATTTTGAAGAAAAGTTGCTGTAACGGTTCTCAACACATCAATGCAGAAATCAATGCAAATTTCTTCATCAGCTGTGGTGTAAATAGGTTTGGGCTTCTGAAGACAAAGCATTATGCTCCTGCCGTGTATGAAACTCATATTGATTTGAGTTGACTATTATTTTTGTTGGCAAAGAATGGGAAGAAAACTGATTAATAAAGAATAAATATTTAACCTGAATGACTTTGCTAATTGTAATGCATACAAATAGTATTCTCTACAGAAATAGCTCAAGTTTATAAATACAGATAATATCTAACTTTACAAACCAAACAAAATAAATGAATAATGTAGAAGAACTGGTTGAAGGGGTTTATTTAGTTTTGATTTGATGATGTATCTGCCTCCAAGTCAGCAATCAAAATTTTTCACAAAAGAGTAAACTTGCTGTTATCACTGTTTTTTCACAGAAATACTATGAAACTTGTTTATACTGCAAATGTCCTACAGGTAGCTTAAAAAAAGAACTCATAACCTCTTAACAATATTGTTTTCTACAGAAAGGTATAAAAAGGAAATACAAGGACATCAGGGCCCCTGATTCATGGCTGCAAATGCTGGGTAGAGGTCAAGTGGATTTATGTCTTTATGTTTCCAGTTCACATCTTGGCAGACTTGGATATCCTGCTAGCCAGTGGTGCTATCAGTATATTCATTTCTATTTTTAAGGGGCTCTAACAGTAGGGAGAATCAGGTATGTACCTAGGTAAACCTGGAGATCTCACAGACACGGAAGCCTGTGCATCTTATGTTTTGGGGGTTAATTCCTGGGTTTATTGTTTCCACAATACATTTTTGAAGAAGCACAGAATTCAACATAAGGAATTTGATTTCTCTTCTAAATCTAAAATGCATTTTTTAAGGTGGTCATGTCAATCACTGCATCTCAGCTTACCACATAAAAAAACAAGACACATGTTCCTCCTAGCATATAAAGACTTCAGGAGGTCAAATTAATTTAAAAAAGACAGCCAATAAGTGATAATAGGTACCTTAAATACCAGGTGTTGAAAAATACTTCCTAAGGCTCTAAGTAAACAGTATATGATTTACATGCAATAATCCAAAGGAACTGTCATGTAGGCAAGGAATAATGTTTTCGTATTTACAAAGGTAAGTTCCTATAATGTGTTATTTATAATTATTTTATTGCATGGTTTTATATTGCTACACACTTCAGATTTCTAAAAGATAAAGTATGCACCATAAAGAAAATTAACCAAAACAAATCTCTTTCTTGATACAGACACAGTTACAGAAAGAACCCTGGAGGAGGCGCTTCTATCAATTTTACTTGCTTCTTTTTTTTTAATAGGGAAGCAAGTTTTGATGTCTGCTCAGGATAATCAATATTGCAGTTGCCTCTGAGTTCTGCAAGATTTTCTTATAGACGCTGCTTCAGGAAACAAGGATCCATGGGACAGATATGTCAAGGCTCATAGTTGCACTGTACATCTGCACCACGGCCCTACTGCAGTGACTGCAGCTTCGGCGGAGATACATGAAACTACTGAATTTAAGAACTGGTGGTAGGCTAAAACTGGGGATCTGAATCACACTTAAACCAACATCAGTCAACCCAAGAGAGCCAGAACAGGTCCTGAACAATGGCTTTGGAGATATTCCCAGTGTGTGGCAATATTTACCGAATTTCCATGATTTTGCTTCGTAAATCGACTTTTCACCTCTGAGATCCGTGGATTATCTTTCAATTAGATCAACGTGGTTGAAATAATTTATTAAAATACTAGGTATAGCCATTCAGGCAAGAGAAATGTATATAGCTTTCCACGTTCGGTTGCAGCCACAGAGATTAAAGCTGACAAACCACAGTGTCTTTGTTATCTCATTCAGCCCACCACACAAGCACTCAGCGAGTGATGGGTTTTTTCCTACTACTTAATATTCCAGCATTTTGCAGCACTTGAGTGTCAACCAACACAGAGAAAGAAAAGTCGGTTTGCAGTGACTTTGGTTGAAGGGCTGGATCGTGCTGGAAGAACAGCCCAGTTGCTGCCGAAGAGCTGGAGGAGCGGAATTGGTGCTTCAGGGCACCGTGGCTGCCCCCTCAGCCCCTTTTTGTCTGGAGGGGAAGGCTGGCACAGGCTGAGGGAGAGAGGAAGCTGTCTGCAGGGGCTGTGTCTGCGCGCGGAGGTGGCTCACAAAGAGCCGAAATGTCACGTTAAGTATCACCCAGCCTTGCTGTGGTGACCCATGGGATAGATGGGTAAGCGCTGCTTCACTCGAGATACGTGCTTTGTGAGGGATGGTTGCTGTGCTGTATCAGAATAAGAAACATCCTGTTCAGGGTGAACGCCAGTACAGGGTACCGATACAGATGTTACATTACTCCATCAGGGTTTAAATGGCACTTTCAAAACAGAGCACTGACGAGAAGCACAATTAGCATGCTGACTACAATTTGCATTGAGAGAAATGAGAAAAAATGGGAGTGCTCTACCAGGTCAATCTTGTGCAAGATTTAGATCTAAAGGGATAATTATTTGTGAAAAAAAAAAAAAAGGATTCAGGCTGCTGGGTCTGTTATCAATGGGCTTTGTTAAAGCCATTCATTATAGGGCAGTTAAATCACGTTAGTATTCTGTGACCCCAAATACAGATCCACGCTTTTCAACAGAGCAAGAAAAGTAAGTAAGGTTTGATTTTTCCATGCCAGGCTATATATATTTATATCTGGAAAATATAAATAAGGGTTTGGTTTTTTGCCGGTTTGATTATTTAAATTTTTATTTTCTCTTTTATAAGCAGGGAAAAAAAATCATGCATCAATATAACAAGTCTATTCTTGTAATGTCAATAATTTTAATCAGACGCACAGTAGGATCAGCGTCATTCAAAAAGCTGCTAATGCCTAACACAAAGGGACATACCCATCAGTGAAGCTGAAGAAAAACTGCACTTTAAAAGTCTCATAACTGGATAAAAATAGAAAGTTGGCCCAGAATTTCAAGTACACATTAAGAAAGAGCCAGACAATCCAAAGAACTTTGGTTCTCGCTTAGGCCTCTAAATTCAAAAGTAACAAAGATTCCAGCTCCCAAAACAAAGAAAATTTCTTTAAAACCCAGCCCACACTGTGACTAAGTAGTTTTCTGGGGGAAAATAAATATACCTCATATGAAAATGAAGGGCCAGCTATACCAATGTGCCAGGTTCTCAGATGGTATTAATTGGCACGTCTGCATATTGCAATCTAAACTGGCTTGAGTTTGGACCAGATCTTTTATGAACTTTTACAAGAGATTCTTGCAATTACATTCTATTAGCCCTCTGTGTACAGAGGCCAGTGTCAAGCATAAGCCAGAATCTTAAACATAAACATGGAAGAGTGAAAATTATGTTTTATCTTTTTGCATAGTCTTTTACTAGCCAAGAACCCCTTGCAGTTTTCTTGTCTGACTTGCACCAAAGTAAACGTCAATATTATATCTGGTTCCAAATAGTGTAACTGAATACTCTGAAAAAGCTTTTGGGAAACGCTGAAAAAAGATGGGGAAGATTTTATCCTTCATGGTCTATATGTCAAAATCTAACGTTTTCTGTAGGAAAACTCCAATTTTGCCAACTTTTTTCTTTCTTCCATCAGTAAAAATCAAGACAAGTAATTTTGGTTTGGTTTTATTGAGCAAATAATTTGGTCTGGATTGAGCTGCCAGAGCACAGTCGTGATGCCTGAGAGCTACAATCCAGGGAAGGCACTCAGCCTATGAAGGAGTATGGAGTCAGTTTAGGCAACCAGTTTAGGCAACTACAGTTTATTGATGAAGTAATTTAAAAAAAAAAAAAAAAAGTGTTTCAGCAATCTGTGTTTCAGCAATCTGAGAAATCTGACTTTACCTTTTAATTGTTTTGCCCTATAAAGTAGTCAAATTGAGTCAATTGCTGAAGTGGACATTCTTCGTGTGACAAACTGATTTTATAACATATTCATTGATAAATCATTAAAAGAGACTCTAGGGACACTAGAGCCTTGACTCTGCCCGAGTTTCAACTCCAGTTTGCCCTTAGTAAATGTTTCTTTAAAATAAAAACAAAAATGTATAACTCAGTACTGACATAGTACACCCAACCACACATTCAGATGAAAATAACAGTGTTTGGAACCGTACAGCCAAACCTAAAACTTACTAAGTAAGTAATAATTACTTAATGATATTTTTATATCATCAGTTTTGTTCTGTCTCAAAGGCACATCTCTGGATTTGTCATCATCTTAGCACTGAATGGTTTTCCCTGACAGGTTGCATAGGAAGCATAATTAATTTTGTAAATTCTCCCAGGGGACTCAGTCTTCACAACTGAAATGACAGAAATGTCACAATCTTATAGTAGAGTAAAGCAAGGTTTTCTCCCAGTTAAATAACACCAATTTTAATTATTTCGAGAATGTTCCTTGGTTTGTAATAAAGTGACATAGTAAAATGTAAACTGTTTTGAGAATAAAGACTCATGTGGCCTTTTGTAAATAAGAACAGTTACATTTCAACTCAGTAGGCGACTGTTGCACGAGTCCCACCAACAAAACTGGGAACATAGCTTCCGAAATAACACACCAGAATGTTTTCTCACTGTATGTTTAACTAATATCCAGGGATATTAGCTCAATGTTATTTGCATGGAGGTTGTCAAATAACTGTTTTCACAGAATCATGGAATGGTAGGGGTTGGAAGGGACCTTCGGAGATCATCAGGGGGTCCAACCTTCCTGCCAGAGCAGGTTGCACAGGAATGCATCCAGGAAGGTTCCCAATATCTCCAGAGAAGGAGACTCCACAACCTCTCTGGGCAGCCTGTTCCAGTGCTCTGCCACCCGGCTTTCCTTTCATTCCTGTTTGTTGACAATATTCATAATGGCAATCTCAAAAGCTATTTAAGCATTTAAAAAATAATTAACAAATATTGGTCTGTGGTTTAGTGATCTAAAAAGGTAACATCTACAGGGAGAGGCCATAGCTTTTATTAAACTACCCATCAGAGCTAGGAAAACTGACAAGTTTTCAGGGACCCAAGTCTAATAGATAAAGCTGACTGCTGGCTCAGTGCAGACTGGGAATGATTGATCTGATTAACTTAATTATGTAAACAATTAAACAATTTGAAAGCAAAGGTTTTTAATGAGGAGAGAGGGACATTAGCAGGGCATTTAAGTTTATTTTGTCTGACTTTAGTATTACTCGACAGGCACCAATGTAACACTCTTAGCACTATGGTAAGCTTAAAAAGGTCTCTGCCCCTGCAGATGTAACGTGGGCTATTTGTGCTTTCATCCTCCATAACATTTCCTCTCCTTAGTACAAAAAAAATAGTTAAGTGACTATAAAAATCTTTATCTAACAAAAAAGCCCTATGAAACATAGCAAATGTGTGTCCAAATTTCACCCATGATTTGAATGATCCAAACAGTATGATTATAGCTGACGTGAGTTAAATTGCGTTGAATTAAATTTCCCATGGCATAACAGAGCATTATTTAGGCCACTTTAATGATCAGAAAGGTTGCATTTAAATTACAAGAGAATTAAAATACCTTCTTTCTAAAGTACCGAATATAAAAAAGTAACTCAGGACCTTGTATCTGATGGAGAAGCCCTCAGGCTGGAAGCATCCATAGACCTCTGTAAGCTAGGGCTGATCTGGTTGCATGCTGTTGAAACCTGATTAGCAAGAGGTGAAACAGGTCCCAGCTGCTGAACTGTCATGGGACTTGCGGTGACTCTTACATTGTTGCAGCTGCCTTCTCCAATGGACTTGTACTCGGGTCCATAACCAAGACCTCCTGAAAATAAACAAGGCAGGTTAGTATTCATCTCCCATTTCTCTATGAACCCGTGATGAGGCCACGGAACTCACATTACTTTGCAAAGCAGGAAAAGTGATTGGTACTGAGTATCTTCAGATGAGGACAAAACACGGGACCAATACAAGGGTTTTGCAAACTTCTCCAAACACAAAAAGCAATATTCTAAAGGAGAATTAATACATTATGCATGTTTAAAATGTGCTGAACTACATAAACTAGAGACCAGGCATCATAGATAAACATCAGAAAAAAAGCACCACTGGAAGAGTCTGAGTAAAAGACCAGACTTATGACTGATTGGCCAAGTCATAAGCGCGCCCTTCTCTGAAGAAGGAGGGAAGAGAGAACCCAAGGAGGCTGCAGGAACACTGTCGTGCCTTGAATCCCACCAAACCCCACAGCTGCAAGCTGTTACAAGCCATTCCATCATTCCTTCCACGAGCCATCCAAAAAGCAAGGGGACTGCAGGCATGCATGCAAATTGCAGCCCCGGCAGTAGGTCTGGCGTGGCGAAGCGCACTCGCAGGCTGCATAGTTTCCTCGGCAGGAGAGAGTTACAGCTGGAACCCAGCATTCCTCAGAGGAGTGGGGAGAGGAATTTGAGCTGGATCAAGCAGAGAAGCATTCTGGACTTTCTTTAAAAGGCCACAATCTGCTCTTAATCACTGCTGCCATGATTCAAAACTGATGGCTATTACACAGTAGCACGAGATGATTATAGAGGTAGCTGGCAAGTGGGCTGGATCTGCTAAATGCTCTGTGTACTTTGTGTTCTGATTAAAGGCCACAGATGGTGGTTTACAAGATTCCCTGCATTAAAACATATCAAGATGAAAAGGTTAAAATGCAGGGCGTAATATGGAAGTTGTTGGATATCTAGCAAATCCTCATCACAGCTGGAAATCAATAATTGTACTATTCACATTTCTAGCTGCTTCCCTGTCTTCAAACTACTCCCTAAAGCAGGATAGCAACATCAGTACAAATAGTGAAAAGTACTTCAATTTAAACCATTTTTACATTAAATCTACTTTTGACTTGGTTGTACAACTCACATACTAGTCTTTCTCAGGGGTGTTCAAATGGGTTGTGAACTTCACGCAGAAGTACATTAAGGCATTTATGTCCCTCACAGTCCAAAAAATCCAAATCCTTCTATTTCATCCAGATCAAATAGGATTATCTTAAAAATTCACAATTCACCCTAGAGATTTCAAATTATAACTTTTTTTTTTTGAAAGAGAACAAATAGATATGTTTATTCCTGTTTCAGAGGTCTGTGCCTCTTTTTCAAATTATTCTTCTTCTCTTCTCTGACTAATTAGTAGTATCTCACATACGTGAGGACCACATGCATGATTCTCAGTCCACTGGGATCCTAAGTGCTTTGTAAATTCATGTACAGATGTTACAAGTTGATTGCATGAACCACCAGCAAATTGTACTCCTTGGGATGAAATACGGCAGCCCTTCAAGAAAAACAGCTTACTCATTGCTACTACTTTGAAACATAACTGAAGAATATAGATCTGGCTGAAAACTCAAGGGTAAGGAAAGAAAAAAACCCCATCTAATAACCTATCCTGAAAGTTAGCTGGAAGGACTGCAAATTTCCGAGGACAAACATGTAAGGAGAATTCCTTGTACCACACTCAACTCCACAGTTCCAGAAATAAAGCTTTTAAGCTTTGTAGGATTACTGTCTGCTCTCACTAAAGATGCCCAATTAAATCAAGAAGGCATTTTATTTTCTTTCCTCCGAAGCAGTTAGTAGTTTGAACTCTAGACTAAAGCTGAATTAGTGGCTTTTATAATGTTACAGAGTGCTAAAATGGAATCAGCATGCAAAAATTAGGCAAAAAGCATAGGTTGCCCCTGGTATTAATATGAATGCTACTCCTCTTACCAAAAGGCTGGGTGGGGTGAAGTTAAAAACTGGCCCAACACATTCACATCATACAAAATATATAATACTACATAATATGCCTATATGCGTGTGCATATTACATATGCTCAGTCAGTTATTTTTTTAAAAAGTGTCTTTAGTATATAGAACCAAAGGCTTTCTGCACCAAAGCACATAAAAGACAGCGAAGTGTGCTATAGTAACATGAGAGATCCAACTGATTTTGACACTGAAACACAGTTGCAATTCCTGTAGAGCCTATATATATTGACTACTTAATAAGATATAAACCTAATATTTAGCATTGTGAAGAGCAGTTCCACCACAAAAATGTACCAGATATATACTGAGTCTTCCCTGGATGATACCATAATGCCCTTCACTCCTAAGCCACTTTCAACAGGTTTCAATGGTAACAATAATATCTGCTTTATCACATCCAGGAAATAAAAACTTTCATTTAGGGACGGGCCATGTGTCACCTAGTCGGTTCAAATAACAATCTGCAACCATACACTGAAACTGCTATTTATACATGATTAGACTTGAGCTGCTTGGAAGTTACATGCCAGAAAAAAAATACTGCAAAAGCTGAACCAGACAAGGCAGTAGTGTCAAACCAGTACTGTTAAATACAGAACGTTGCCTCCTCAATACATCCTGGTTTCCCTTGCAATTACAGGGTCTGCTTTTATTATCTGTGCATAAACAGCACCTCAGTGATGCTGATAACTGTTAAGAGAATTTGTTGTGTAAGGAGGAAGGCCAAAGACAGTCTGGTTACTGGTCACTGAAAGGAAAAAATAAGAAAAGGAGTACTTCGAGGAGACTATATTATTGGGATGCCAGACAAAAGTAATGCAAGACTCCAGTCCTGATAAACATTTGCCTGGGCATTTCTCTGATGCAGAAGTGGACGGAAAAGGTTTTGTTCTTTTTATCATTGATAAACATTTGCTGTTACGGGGATAAATGGCAATTCTTCCACTTAAGAGGTGTGAGACAGATTATCAAGAAAGAATCTATCATCAGCTCCCTCCATTCAAAGAGACTGCAAAGTAAAAGACAGATGACTGCTATGAAAAGCAAAGTCACAACGTTTTATCAAGTATTAACTTGATCTGAATCAGGTGTGAGCATACAATCTGTTGAGCTAAGTCAGAGCACAAGATGGGAAGCTTGTGCCGACGTCGAGCCAGCTGCAGGAGCACAGACCACATCTGATCTAGCATAAAGTTAAATGGGTGCAACATGGACATCTGACCTGGCATGAGCCTGCTTCTAAAAGGCACGCTGACACAAAATGTGTTCAAATGGGCTGAATAAATGTGAACTGGCAGAATGACTACATTTCGCATCAGCATTTGGCATCGTATATGCACAGTGCAAGAGGAGTCCTCAGTCGGGGTTTGCTGTATCATTGACCCAAACCCTGAAAATTTCAGGACAGTGAAAGGATAACAAGGAATTCCTTAATGTCTTGAATTCACATCAGCTGAGATAACTGGGAACCTGTTTGGAGGACATCAGCGGGTTTTGAATGAGTCTGTAGACTGTAAGAAAAATATGTGGACCTAGTATTTTAAATGAGCAAGAGAAGCAACTTCTTTTCTTATATACTAAGAGAAGAAGTTTATCAGGAGATAAAGATGACAGGAGATAAAGGAGATAAGGTATCAGGAGATACTACAATAAAGGCAACAATAGTTGAGGAAGGGGCATCAGTCCTGAGATGGCTCACCCGAAGAGCTACGGTTGATTGGCATGTCATTTCTTCCAAATAAACATATTGCACATAAATCAAAACTGCTTTTTATCAATAACTACCAGTAATAGTTAACAAGTATAAACAGTAAAAATATTTTATGGAAATATTTTAATTCATTCACTTCCTCATTCGTTAGCTTGCCCATTTTCCCTGTTTATAGTTGGTTAATAGCTAAGCTTCACTCCTCCTTGACATGCAAAAATATTTCACTGCAATCTTCTGAAGGACACTCAAAGAATACAGAAAAATACAACTACTTTAATTTAGGTCCACTGAATTTCAGATGAGTTTCTCTTACTTTATATCACTCCCATAATGTTTGGAGGCAGAGTCCAATATGAAATTATTTCCATTAAACACATTTTCTTTTATCAGACTGAAAACCAACCAATTTTTTCGTCTACTTCTCCAAGTCAAGAGTAGTAACTTTTTAATTCTACCAAGTAACTCAGGTTATAAAATGAAACTGCTTTACCAGATCCCTGAAATTTTAACTATGCTTCCTGTGTATAAATGATAATACGACAAAAACATAAAACAACAAAACCAATTTTAATTTTTTGTCATTCTGAAACACACAACATACCAAATACATAGCACCAGATCAAATTCAGTCATCTCTTCGATCAATAAATTCTGCAATAACTGCGGTATGACAGAAAGCTATTAAAATTACCTGAAAATCTGTCCTGTTGTTACTGTTAGAATAACAGCTAGAAATAAAAGAATTGCAACAACGGAGCAAAAGGTAATTTCCCTAGGGGATTTTCTGTCTGTTCAAATACAGTAATTAAGAGCTTTGGAAACCATCGGTTTTAATGTTTCCCTTGTAACTGGCTTCCAGTCTTGTTTGCATGGATTCTGTATTCACCAAAACAGGGACAAAAGCGCACACCCATAAAAGCATATTGTAACACAGGAAGAGGACAGAGACCAAATCATTAAGTTAAGACTGCGTTAATGTATTCTTCATGTAGATTAGACGCAAATCACATAGATTAGATACAAGTCACATAGATCAGACACAAGACCTTTTCAAACTGAATTTGGTATTTTTCCACAACGTGATGAATCTTCTGGATGATGCAGTCCCCAGCTACCACATACATCTTTGCTCTGCATCACCTTATCTGTAAGGTTGTTGCCACCCTAGATGGAGGGGCTTCAAAGTAGGTGCTGACTGAACAAACTCAAAGGTTTGCTTGGAAGACTTGTTTCCAGATGGGAAATATTCCAATCCGTCTTGCCTTGGGGCTACCAAACCTTTCAGGCTTCCCCTCCACCAATTTTAGTCATATTATTAATGACTGCTAGAGCTAGCACTCGTCCCTTTGTCCTTAAACACAATGGGCACTTTTCTATTGTTTCTGAAGCCAGCTAATAGGCACTACGGCACACCCAACTATGTAGACAGAGACACCAGGAAAAGGCCAGTGGGTATCAGACCCCTTGAAACCCTCTTTAAGTATGTTTCAGTGGGTATCAGAGCCCTTGAAACCTTCTTTAAGTATGTTAAACTGGAGCTTCAAAGAGTAGGGGGGAGAGTCAGAATAGGGGGGAGATTGACACTTCCGTCTATTAGCATAGGATCCGCCAAAATCTTTGTCTGTTTGGGAATTGGGGCTTCTTCACACTGGTATCATCCTCTGAGTCCAAGTCTTTTTTGGGAGACCTTGAGGATTGTAGGTGAACACAAAAAATCAGTCAAAATCACATTAAGTATGAGCAATTTTCATATGGCATGCAATCTGGAATTTTTCAGGGTACAAGAAAATTACTAAACTATGTCTCAAAAAGTTGACAAAATATGATTTTTATTGCAGTCTTATGAAATATAGTAGTTTCTCAACTACACTACACCACACAGAACTATATGTAAGTGAAACAGTGGTTCTCGACCTTTATTTTCTTAAAAAATAAAATAAAAAAAAAAAACAAACAAGGCTTTGTAGTCAGAACATTCTGAAATTGAGATCCACAAAGATGATCAGAGGGCTGGAGCACCTCTCCTATGAAGGCAGGCTGAGGCAGTAGATATTAGAAGGAAATTCTTTACCCTGAGGGCAGTGAGACACTCAAACAGGTTGCTGAGAGGAGTTGCGGATGCCCCAACCTTGGAAGTGTTCAAGGTCAGGCTGGATGGGGCTTTGAGCAGCCTGGTCTACTGGGAGGTGTCCCTGCCCACGGCGGGAGGGTTGGAACTAGATGATCTTTATGGTGCCTTCCAATCGGAACCATTCTATGATTCTATGATCCTATGATCCTAAAACCTCACTGGTTTTAACCTCATGGTTATGATCTTAGTTCATGGTTTTCTTAACACTTACAAATAGCAATGCCTTGCTAGTAAGAAATTTCCTCCAAAGCCTCTGGCTGTGTCCACTCTGAACAGCGAGTTAGACAGACCATTAATCTGACTTGTATTGGCAATTCACATGTTCTTAACTGTTTGCAGAGACTTAATCTTTACAATCAAGGAAAATAATCTGGAGGAAATACACTAAACAGAATTATATGACCACATTGTATTATGAGAAAATATTATGAATGCACTTTAAAAGCTCTCCATGCTTCAAATCTTGGAAAGGCTGTTACCTCACTATCAGAGTCCTCTTGGTAAATCAGCTTGCACTAATTTCCAATGCTATTTCCCATTCATTGTATGAAGTAATCAAGCATGTACTTTCAGCAACTCTACTGTGAGACAAAAGAGACTGACAAAGCACAATGAAAAACAATGTCTCCCTTCAAGTGGAACTAAGGTAAAAAATTAGCCAGAACTGACCGGTGAAAACAATACCTCACAGGTGATTAACTTAGCTGGTTTAAAGCAGACAGCAATGAGATCACCTACTTCTATGGAACACTTTAACCACTAAATTTAAACAAATGAAAACAGTGGTCTTGTAATGACTAAACTAGGAATATATTATGAAACAGTCGAGTTCAGGAAACTTCCAGGAGAAAATGCATACTGTAAAACAAAGATTTTCTATTAGACCTAGAGACATTTAAAATATCTCACGTTAATTTTGAATGTTTTATTTATATCAGGAAGGCCTCCCACTTATTAAAAAGCTATTTTGAAAGCTACTTTATTATCTTATTTTGCATAAAAGCTACGAAGTTATCAGTTAACTACTGCACGGACCAGTAAATGTTTAACTGAACTAAAATATAAATGTTTTAGCTGCAATGGGTAACTCCTTATTTGTTATCTGTGACATTAGATGACTTCTGCTTTTGTCCTTGTTAGGATAATATAGAGTATGTGCTCTTCTATTGCAGAAAACATACAGCTTTACATCTTTGGTTTATGCTACCACTTCTCTATAGTATTAGTTACTCACACAAGCTTCTCTTAAGTTTCTGTCTACAAAACTTAGCCTAACCATTTAGTTTGTTTTTTTGAAAAATTAATACACTGTGCAAACCTCATATTCTTCTCAAATAACTGGTATGAATCAAGAGAAATGCCACAAGTAATGTAATATATTACTGTAAATTAATTGAATGGCAAATGATAACACGTGAAAAAAAAAACCAAGCTGCATGTTTTAAATTTCAGTATTGGCCAGCCCCTTAAAATACCATTACAATACAGACAGCGAGAAAACTATTGTCATAATCAAAATGGAAATATACAGATATTTGAAAGAACAAACGAGAATTGTATTGGAATTAGAAATAATACCTTCCACTTCCAGTGCCACTGGGAAATTACTGTCTGAATCTGTCCTAAATGAACACAGAGCATATATCTGTGTATGTGTGAGCGCAGAGAGTGTTATTTCAACTGACTTGCAACTGGCATGACTTGAAGGGCAAACCAAAAAATAATATTGTTAAAACTTCCTCATACATTATGAATGGTAAGACTCAAATGAAATCTATAGGGAAACACTTTGCCAATTAAACAGTGCTGCACTCAACTGCAAAATAAGCGGATCGATTCCAGCAGTGTTGTTGGAATATGTCTTTGCTGATATCACCTGACTGCAATGCAGAACAGCCAGCCATGGCAGGGCAATAAGAAAACACATTAGAAAAAATAATTCTCTGGATTGTGTAACACTTAATTTCCCACAACAACTTCTAGCACTGTTGAACCTTCACTGCACATTTATTCTTTTCTTCACATTAGGAATACATACTTAGCATTTTTTTCCAGTAATACCTGAAGGTTTTTTTCCTCAATTTGAATTAAAAGATGCTCAGATCAGATAATTTATCTTATCTCAATATCCTTAGTGTTTTAGAAAATACCACGTAGGAGCTTTGCTATCTCTAACCATGGGCACGTGCAGATCCATTACTGAAAAGACTTTATCGTTCCACATACTGAAGCAAGGCAGCATAGCAATGTACCCCCCTGTTTACATGGTAATTTCTGGTTTCTTACTGTGTTCATGGGACTACTATCTAACACAGAGGCAGCCTCTGTTTTGCACACCTTATACTCGCTTCTCCTGTCAGCCTGGTTGTATGGGCAGTGAGTAATGTTGGGAAGAAAGAAGCAGACCCCTTCCTTCCTCCAGACCTCAGGCAAAGGGAAGATCTTGTGCAAGGCATTTGACACTGTCCTACATGACATCCTTGTCTCTAAATTGGAGGGACATGGGTTTGACTGATGGACCACTTGGTGGATAAGGAAGTGGCTGGATGTCTGCACTCAAAGAGTTGCAGTCAACAGCTCGATGTCCAAGTGGTGATCAGTGAGGAATGGCGTTCCTCAGGGCCTGGTACTGGTACTGGTGCTGTTTAACATCTTTGTTGGCAACATGGACCATGGGATTGAGTGCACCCTCAGCAAGTTTGCTGATGACACCAAGCTGTGTGGTGTGGTCAACACACTGGAGGGAGGAGATGCCATCCAGAGAGGTGGGCCTGTGCAAACCTCATGAAGTTCAACAAGGACAGGTGCAAGGTCCCGCACCTGCATCAGGACAATCCCAAGCACAATTACATGTTGGGTGGAGAATGGATTGAGACAGCCCTGAGGAGAGGGACTTCAATGTCAACATCAGCCAGCAATGTGCGCTTGCAGCCCAGAGAGCCAACCACATCCTGGGCTGCATCAAAAGAAGCATGGCCAGCAGGTCAAGGGACGTGATTCTGCCCCCTCTACTCTCCTCTGGTGAGACACCACCTGAAGTTCTGTGTCCAGTTCTGGGGCCCCCAACATAGGAAGGCCATGGACCTGTTAAAGTTGGTCCAGAGTAGGACTATAAAAATTATCAGAGGGCTGGAGCACCTCTCCCATGAAAATAAGCTGAGAGAGTTGTTGAGAATGGTGAAGAGAAGACTTAAGGGAGACCTTAAAGCAGCCTTCCAGTACCTAACGGGGGCCTACAGGAAAGATGGAGAGGGACTCTTTATCAGGGAGTGTAGCAATAGGACGAGGGGTAATGGTTTTAAACTGAAAGATATTAGAAAGGAATTCTTTACTCTGAGGGTGGTGAGACACTGGAACAGGTTGCCCAGGGAAGTTGTGGATGCCCCATCCCTGGAAGTGTTCAAGGCCAAACCCGATGGGGCATAGAGCAGCCTGGTCTAGTGGAAAGTGTCCTTGACCATGACAGGAGGGTTGGAATTAGATGATTGTTAAGGTCCCTTCTAACTCTAACCATTCTATGATTCTAGGATCTTCTGTCTCCTTTACCCACCTACACACGGGGATGCTAGCTCCATTCAGCAGAGCTCCAAGAGTAAGGGAATAAACTCCCTGCAGCTTTAGGCTGCCTTAACTCAAATGACAACTTCCCCCTAGTAAAACCTGCCACCAGCTGTGCAGGAGTCCTAAGCAGAGGAGAGAAGAGCAAGTCGGTTGCTTTCTACTTCCAGCATGGGCCAGGTTTCAGTCTTTGCACTGTAACACATCAGTGCCAGGCTGCACTGCATGTCATGATCCAGCAGGAGACATACGTTCAGCAAAAAAGCATGCAATAAAAGCTTTGTTCAATGTTAAACTGTAATCCCATGTGAGGCTCTCTTCCTAAATCTTTACCGAAAACCCCAGGCATTTGACCACTGCTTCTCAGAAAGGCATCTTTCCTCCTTTAAGAGACGAAAATGCACAAGTGGGATAAAAGCAGAATAAATGCCAACCTGTTGAATACTAATTAAGAACAGGTGTCAAATGTTAACATGGAAAGAACTGCAGAAACTGGCTCTTACAGTATGCAAGCAGGAATGTAAGTAACTCGCAATCACATTCAGTATGTTTTTGTTTCCCCGATAAAGTCCATTGTTCAAGCATACTAAAAGGTAATTTTTTAAACTGCATTGTTCCTGAGTTTCTGAGCAGTACAAACAAACAATTTTCTCTTTTTCCTTGAATTAAAAGCAAGGTACTGTTTAATGTTTTTTCTCCTAAAAGATAATATGAGAACGTTATCCTAGTTGTCAGTTTAACCAGGCAGAAATAACAAGCATACAGCCCACATAACGTATGTATTCTAAGAGGCTTTATATTCAGTTAATTAGTTTAACTACTGCTTTCATGGTTCATTTAAAAGTTTCATGCTTCATTAAATATCAATATATTTTATCACCTCAAAAAACTTTTCAGTAAAAATACAATTGTCTTTTCAAGTGATAATCTTGTTAACTGATATATACATTTCAAGCATGTCTGTCAGACACTATGAAAGTCTGAATTGCTACAGTAGCAGTATCTCAAAGCATTATGCAAATCTCATTCCACACACAATGGAAAGATTTTTTGCCTGAAACAAAAGTACTTTGTTGAAAAAAACAAAATGTTTTTGACACATGTTATTTTCATCATTAACAAAGTTCCCGCACTGATCTCTGGTTGTTCCACCTTCACAACAATCAGCTCAAACACACCTTGGATTCAGTAGTTGTGGCTGTTTTGTCAAAAGTCCTTAAGTTCAGAAAGTCAGAAAGTCATGTCCTTAACGAAGCACAAAGATCAATGAAACTAATACAGAGGCCAAAAGCCAAGTGCAACTCATAAAAAGTAACTTCTGTGGTTAAGAGTACATTTTTTTCTACTATAAAGGTTTGCTTACTTATGCGGAGTATGCATTTTCTCTATTCAGGATATAAGATAACCTCAGAGCAGTTTAGAATAATATTTTCCAGACTGAGAAATTGCTCCTTAGAAGTCCACCTGCATGACTACCACAGCTTCTCTGGAAATTTCTACTACGATCTTCATATGCAATCTTGTTCTATGAAATATATGGTCAGTAAGGTGCATTGCAGTTATAAAATGACAGCGGTTCTTATTATTTAAATGGACTTTTAGAGGAAGCCACTATCAGCATCCTTCATGTTATAGCCTATTTAGATTCCTCAAAAGCTGAAATGTTATTACATCATGGTCCAAACAAAACCATCCACTTGTCTTTCCACTCTTAACCTCTTCAAGTCAATGAGAGGCAAACCCTGGGAAAATTATACAAACAGCCACAAATATTTAAAATATGCATTGTCACTACATGCTTTCACTCCTCTCAAAGCTTTAGACATTTTTCTTTCAATTTTATTCTTTCATTAGCCCAAGGCATGCTAATTAATTGGAATTTCCCAGGTCCTTTGTTGTTGTGACCAAAAAGAAAAGACCAAAAAAGCGCTCATTCCGTCTTGTTAAAGTGAGTCCATCTACCTTCCACAAAGCCAGGGTAGTAAGAGGGAGGATTAAGGCCACTTGAATGGCTTAGGCCCCATAAAGACAACTCCAACCCCTGCCCTTAGCCGTCATCCTTGCCAAAACTGATTTATGGAGAATGACATCTTAACCACAGCTATTACTTTGTGAAGAGGAGGCTGCAGTGTTGGCAGGGTTTGGCATCCAAAGTTGGCTACTGAGTAAGGTCTGATGCGAAGACACAGGAAACCACACTGGCATACCAACGCAATGGTGCGTGTGTGTGTCTGCAAGGGCCATCTGAAGGGCGGAAAGATGTATTCATGGACAAAGGCACAAAAAAGGCAAATGTATGCGTGCTCTGCTGAGCTGAGCACCTTTGTTAAAGGGTGGAAACCCACACAAACGTCCTGATGGAGACTGAAATCTTTTTCAGAAGCTGGTCATCCTAACTGTGTATCTCTCCTCCATACCTCTAAAAAAATCAAGCAATACCCATCTTTACATTAGTTTGTCAGAAGGAATGTGCTATATAGGTAAGAGTAAAGTGTTCAACACTGACTATGATTTTTGAGGACTTCATCCTATTGACTTTCAGTGAGGTTAAATTCTCAAGTACTTAAGTCATTTTTACAAACAGAACCTGGCCTTATGAGCTGCTTAGGTAATTTTTCAAACTTCTGTCGTATGCAGGTGTTCACGTATTCTTCTTCATACAATTTATTGTGTGTTTTTTTTAGTATTCTGGTGTGATTTTCATTAAACTTCGAGGTTCGATTGTCTGCAGTTCAGTCATTGCAATTCCCTGAAGTTAATGTGAATAGGATATAAATCAGCACCTTTTATAGTCAGCTGTAGTTGTGTTTCACTATTACTGAAATACAGGCTCTATTCTGCAGTTTGCTCAACATGCTTGCTTTTGAAGTCCTTCTGATGTGCACTGCATGATAAAGGTGGAAAACAAAAAAGACTCCAGAAGGCTAAACCAGGCCAACTGAGAAGAGTTAAACTGCTTATCACTGAAGAAAACACAATAACCAGAATAATGTTTATACTATTTTACCTTGTATATGACTAGCTCCTCTTCCTCATGCAATATTCAAGAATCAAGTCTGCACAGACAGGCTGAATAAAGAAGAGTGTGGATTTGCAGCCTGGATTTGGGAGAGTTTTCAATGCCTAGATGTGGCAGGTTGACCTTGGCTGGCTAACAGATGCCCTCCCAGCCAGTCTCTCACTCCCCCCGACTTTCAGTAGCACAGGGGAAGAAAGTAAGATGGAAAAGGTCCTGGGTCAAGATAAGGGCAGTTCAACAGGAAAAGCAAAAGCTGTGTGCAGAGGCAAAGCAAAATAAGGAACGTATTCACTACTTCCCATCATCAGGCAGGTGTCCAGCCACTTCCTGGGCAGCAGGGTCTCAGTACATGAAGCAGTTGCTCAGAAAGACAAATGCCATTACCACAAACGTCCCTGCAGCCTCCTCCTTTCCCTCAGCTTTTATTGCTGAGCACAATGTTATACAGTATGGAGTATCTCTTTGGTGGTCAGTTTGGGTCAGCTCTCTGGGCTGTGTCCCCTCACAACCTCTTGCTCACCCACAGCCTACTGGCCTGTCTTTTGTTGGGTGGTGGGGTTGTGGAGAGAAAGCCTTGACACTGCAAACACTGCTCTCCAAGAGCCAAAACACTGGTATGGTATCACTGGTGTGTTATTTAGGGTGCGTTATCAACACTGTCTAGCCACAAATGCAAAGCACAGCACCATATGGGCTGCTATGAGGAAAGTCAACTCCAGCCAGCCAGACCCAGTATACTAGATACAGAAGAAACCCAAAGAAATGTCAGGAGACTGCTCTGGAAGAGGTAAATGTGTGGGGAACCAGCTCAGTGGGGTAGGGAAGGGAAGCATTTCAACTTCAGGCATCACTGCAGACTTCAAATTTACTTCTAAAATCATTATGAGTCAATTTTGAAGAGAGGAATACCTTCCCATTGTGATTTTATTTTAAAATATGTGAGAAAAAGGAAAATCAAACATCAGATAGGTATTAAACATTCAGTTTTTCATTCAAATAATGTAGTTGTAGGATTTCACAAGGCTTGCATTTTCAGGAAAGAAAGTCCCTAGTTCCATAACCAGGGATGTCTTATTTGTTTCAGACAACAGCAAGAACTTTGAATATGAATACTTTCCTATTCACTTTGAATAATTCTTTGAAAGCCAATTTCAGCTTTTAAATCATCATTATACAAAAGTTGTTGCTTTTTTAATCAGCCAGTGTTTTTTCAAAAGTATATTTCTGCCCAAGAAACCCAAGCAAAGAGGAACCCTGAAGACTCAGCCAAAATTGCTAACTGAGCTAAGTGTTGCAGGCACCACAGAAGTGATCCTGTTTCCTCATGCACACCCCTTCCAGAAATTATATTGACTAAACCACCTCAGTTCCTTCCCCTGGTCTTCTCAGGTGGGTATGACTTGGGTGTATAGCGGGAGTTACTTACTCAAGCTGTCCTGAAACAGAGAGGCAGAGGGACGGTAGCTCCCCTCTGCAGAATCAGGACAGTGGGACAAATGTGGTGGTGGCATGAAAAGCTGTGACATAAATTGGTCCTCCCCCAGGACTAAGAGGAGGACCTCAACCACAGCCTGTCCTCTTGGTTACTCCAGGAGGACTTGGTTACTCCAGGATGACGCAGACAGCTCTGCACCACAGATATAGGCATACACTGTAAGGTGACAGCTTATCTCATACAATTTACAAAGAGGGGTAAAAGCTAGGAGGTAAGGCGAGCATTGACTACATTTAGATCTTCTCCATGTTTTTTGCTCTTCTAACCCTGTTATGATCATCACAAAATTTTTAAGTAGGTTAACATCGTGTTTTTCAGAAGGCTGCAGCTGAGCGGCTGGAAAAAAATATAAATATTTCTAAGGTTATCAGTGGGCTAAGGTAGGGTGCTTCACTGAACCCACTATGCAATCTTTATGATATTAGTTTGAAAAGGTACAATGTGATTGGCCAAAGGGATGAACAACCCAACAGCTTGACCACAGGCAGTGACGTAAATCCTCTGGAACAGGGTATCTCACATCATAAAGGTGTGTAAATTCTTAAGTATTTATGGGACTGGATCATAGCTGTGATCAGGGTAAACCTATACATTTTACTAACATAAACAACTAAATCATATAAATCTCCATACCCACACAAAGGTATTCTATTTTAAAAAAATAATGGAAAATGCTTTATTGGGAGTGTGTTTGTTATGATTGTAATGTAACCCCTGGTTTCTTGTTTGCAACTCTTACAAAATTATTTCTTCATTAATTTTTTAAAAGAAAAAAATCTTAGTCAAGCTAGAACATGCTAGGTAGTCACAAAGGAAAAAAAGGAGATTATTATCATTACATTCAAGTCTGGTTTTTAAAAACCCCTTGCAAAGTATTCCAGCGTCTACTTTAAAAGACTCATTTTAGTGATCTGTGGGTAAAGAACTATTCAAATCATTCAGTTTGACCATTAATGAACTTATAGGTTAGTATACGGTGAAGGAATTCATGACAAGAGCAATCATGTGGAAAGAATCTGCTCATGACTATTTGTTCTTGTTTTGCAGAACTCTATTTTTTTTTTTTTTAATCCAATCAACATGGATTGGTTCTTTCCGGTTTAACATACTACAAAGTTTCTTAAGTCTCCCCAGAGACTGAGGAATTCAGAATCTTTCTTGAACCAGAATCCCCAAAAATGAATATAAGAAGAAATGCAGAATGAAAGATTAACAGTGATTACTTTTTTTTTTGCTTGCATGGAATCCATGTCCTAAGGTTTGATGTATGACTGTACAAAATTAGGCTAATCACTGTAGCACTTAAGAGAGCATTTTGATTAGTCAAAAATGGGAATATATTTTTCTTGTATTCTTAAACCTTCCCAATTCTATTTATAAATCAATGCCTCTCAATAAAAGTCAATTTTTATAAACTGAGAAAAAAAAGTTAAAGATCACATTCAACACATTGTTCACCACAGTAAAACATTGTCAGAAGCGTATCTTTTTCCTAAAAATACATACAGCGTTTCACACACATCTTTTTCTTGATGATTCTGCTGAGTTACTCATTACACACAGAATGAGTGATAGAAGGCACAGCATGCCTCAAATGGTACTAATGACTTGACATTTATCAACATTTTTCAACCACAGAGCTGCCTGTAAATGTACTCATGTACATTTTCTTCCACGGTCAAGCTAAGAGGGATTGGCGAGGGTACCGAGAAGACCTTTCGTGCCCTCCACCCTCAATTCCAGGCAGGCTGTCCTATACATTTTGAACTGCCACTTGGTATTTGCCAGCTTACTTGTGCTCATCCCCTACCTGCCATGGGGAGGCAAAACAGAAGGGGAACCTGAAAGGGGTTTTGGCATGGTGAGCCACTTTTGTGAACAGAGCGGGTCTAGACTCACCAAGGGACATCCAGCCCTGGAGCACACTGCACATCTGTAGGCACCCAGTGTGGACAGGCCAGCTCCTTAACTCAAGTTAAACAACAAAAAATAAAAGCTTTTTCCTTGTTTCTCGCTCTTGCAGGCAAATATCAGCACTATTCTTCCCATATGCAGACACTGGAAAAATCTGAAACCCACTAAAAAACTACTACAGCTGCAAACCTTATTTTGATGTATTTATTCCTAATTTCTTTACCTAAAACCGCAAAAGCTGGTATTCACAAAACCTTCTTTCCATGGTAGCTTATAATCAACTGATCATTACCTATTTAAAAACCAAAAAGTCTGTGCAGTACCTTTACACAGTTTTGCATGGTGCCCACAATAGCAAAGCAGACCGTTTTGTTTGTATACACAATTATACCAACTAATTATATAATTAGTTAATGTTTGCACAGCGCTTTAATATATACCAGCATTTTTTTTCAAGAGTTGCTTGTGTTCATCAGCTGGCAATGTAAGAAAACCAAGAGGAGGGTGTCTCAGCTGCAATCTGCGGTGAAAGAACCCAACTAAATGTGACCACTGGAGACACGCTGTCGTGGTTTATCCACTGCCGGCAACTAGGACCACACAGCCATTCACTTACTCCCTTTCCCCCCGTAGGATAGGAAGAAGAGCGAGAAAAAGCACTGGGAAAAAAAGAAAAAAAACTCGTGGGTTGAGATAAAGACAGAGAAAGAGAAAAATCATAACAACGGTAAAAGACTGTACAAAATAAACGGATGCAACACAAATTGTTCTCACCATTCAACGATTGCCCAGCCCGTCCTAATCAGCGATCATGGATCCTTGCCCGCCAGCCAGCCCCCATTTATATACTGAATATGACCTCTGTGATATGGAATATTCCTTTCACCAGCTTCTCCTGTCTATACTCCCTCTTGGGTTCTAGGGGAAGCTGAAAAAGTCCTTGACTTACTGTAAACATTACTTAGCAACGACTAAAACAGTACCTGTTATCGACATTATTTCCATACTAAATCCAAAACACAGCAGCTACTAGAAAGATGATTATCCTGACTGAAACCAGGACACACGTGTTGCCCAGTCGAGCTCCCTGCCTAGAGCAGCCCTCAGCAGCGCTTGACTATGAACTTTTCCCACACCTGCACTGTGCTCAGTCCCCACCTCTAATTCTGCAAATATAAGATGAACTTTTCAAAAAGTGCCTCTTTTCGAACACTCAGAACTCAGGATCAGTCAAAGTGCTGAAGGTTTTAAAAACGCCCATTAATGAAATGTGCAAGCAGCTATAGCAAATTCAAGCCCATCATCGCATAGCCAGCATTTTAAGACTTCATTTTTCTGACAGGCTTTTGTGAAAACTACAAGAAACATGAAAAATTCAAATGCTCTCTAGGTGCTTTTATACCCCGAACACTGTAAGAGTAAGAATTGTACAAGGTGTGATAACACTCTGATTTTTTTCTGCAGGGTACGTTTTTCTTTATGAGTTTAAAAGGAATAAACCAGGGTTGGGTTTTAGTTTCTCTTTTGTCGTGGGATTTTTTTTGGCTTTTTTTTTGTTTGGTTGGTTTGGTTTTTTTTCTTGTAATGCAGAGATTCTAGCCTGTTTCACTGTCTTTCCTTTACTCTTGGCTTCCATATAGAAATTGTCATGCTTTTTTTTTTCAGAAGTCTACGGAGGATGAGAGTGCAATAAGCTGGGTCTGGAAATTTTGTCTTCAGTGGCCTGTCTTACCCTTTCACATATGAGGCAATCACAATTTGTATTTCAGAGGAGAAAAGACGCAACAAGCAGTACTAGACCTATACGGCTATGGTCTTCTCAGAGCATAGTGTCCAACAGCAGGACAACGAACAGTCCAACAGGACTGACCCTACAGCGTTTGGTGTAGGCAAAGGCAGACAATAGTGAAGTGAAAGTAAAGAAAGTACAGAAAAGAAAGTAAAGCAAAACTGCATTTTCCTGGTGAAAGCTGTGACCTTTGCGGCACAATGCTTCCCAGGTCTCTCACGCAGGAAGTACAGCTTTGCAAAACTTCTCAAGTAACCAGAATGTCATTTACACAGATTTGGTCCTTGGTGTTCCCCTTGGCTTGCAGCAGGGCAATTAGGAGCATATTCCCTTTGTCAAGCTGGAAGAATTATATTGTGGTAAAGTAAACATGGGGCACGTACACTATGTTCTCCCTCTTTCTCCCACAGGTATCCCTTCACACACTTTCAGCTCCAACACCCAAATGAATTTCAATCAGTATCGGTCTTACCAGAAGTAAAAGGCAAAATAATAAAAGAAATCTGCATGAAAGATTACAAGAAGATTACCTTCTTGCGCAAGAAGAAGACTTCCATTATTCACACGGCAGACGTTTCACGCTGTAGCTATACCTGCTTTGTATCTATGTCTTTCTGTCGCTGTATGTAAAGTATGTATTTTTAACACTAGAATGTTGTTTATCATGAGTGCTGTCACAGTAGCTCTTCATTACTCTATAAAGAAACTGGAGACTGGAGGGAAATTTGAACAGTGCTTCGAAAGGTCCAAAAATAAAAGGCAGCAATGATGGGGAAATAACCAGAGCACAATGAGGACGGGAGGAGACAGACGGGAAGCAAGAACACAATCACTGAGAGATGAAAAGCAAGAGTCATACTTAATCACTGCCCTCCACCTCATCTAATTTCACTGCATCTGTTAAAGGACCACTTCCCCAAAGGGGCTTCTGACATGTACTACCAGTTTGGGGAAATGACAGGTACCAACCCGTGTCTTTACTGAGTCTGCCACGGGCACTACTTTAGAGCTCCTACTACTCGTCCTTGCCAGGAATTCACCCTTCACATATGACTACAGGCCTACTGCAAAGAATCATGTTGTAAAATTTTGAATAGGACTCAGCAGCATCTGGAAAATGTTTATTAATATTCATAGACCCCAGGTACATTTCAGACAAAAAGAGACACATCGGAGGCATATCACAGGTAATGGGGAGGTATGGCCACAGGCACTGTGCAGACATTAAGACACTTCTGTAATTTGCAGTTGTACATTTTTTTGTACAGTAAAAGCAGCAGATTTTGGCAGATACCACATTAGCAATGACTCAGAGTACCTAGAAGAGGCATTGCTAGTGAGAAAGCAGCAAAACTGGAGATCAGGGAAAGAAACAGCAGTTTTCCACAAAAGCTAACTGACATGAAATACAATACAGATATGTCACTACATGTGTGGGATTATTTTTTTTTTCAATATAAGTGGGAAAATCTAACTTATGTCCTACTGCAATACAAAAAAAAGCAGCTCGTGTTTTTTCACTTTGGTGATGAGAGTATTATCACAAATACACAGCAGTAATCAGTGGCCGATATTTTCCTGGTCACAACTTAAATAGCTACACTATTTGATTAACTTGTACATAGGAATAAAGTAGGTTTGCATCTTGTATTCAGCCACTTTCCTTCCAAAAGAAAAAAAAAAATCTTATTTTTTCCTCTTATAAATATCAGTGCACAACGATAAGAAAATCTACAAATCTAAATAGGTACTTCAATCTACAGAATATTAAGACCAAATCTGTGAAAACAGATTTACAAACCCGCACAAGAACTGAAGCCAATCTGAATGTGTACTTATAATCAACACCAGTGCACAATCACTTGCTACACTTGATTCAAGAGCAGTGTTCATAACAGAATTATATCCATATCTGAATTACACCTTCAAATTTCAATCCCGGTTGCCCTACATACGCTGTCATTTTCTTCTTCTGTGGTCCAGACTATGATCCTTTACTCCCATTAGCCCGAAACTTTACACAGTGTAGTATTTAGTAGGTGAAAGGGGTTCAGAATCTGTCACTATTTTCTGTATATCACATAATAATGACGTCTGTCAAAGACAAAAGAGTCAGGCAGCAGCATTAACGGTCCCACTGCTCAGGATTTGGCCGGAAGGGTACACAGGATATCAAAAGTGGTCTTCCAGCAGGCCTCACGGTCCCAAAATGAACAGCATTTCTCTTACATTCTTTAAACATTTCCTCTTATTTGAAAGCAAACTCATTTTCTAGCTACATGCTTAAGCAAATAAATAGCCAAACAGTCCTCTTTTGCTGTCAAAAGAATCAAAACACTCACAAGAAACAGTATGGATTGTGTTAGGAGATACGTTTCACTAATTAATTGACACCAATGCTGGGTCAGTAGTTTTTTAGAAGAGCATTTATTTGTGAATGCTGATTGACAGACCAATTACAGTTTGGTTTGTTGGAACTTGAAAGCCAACTGCAGATTTATTAACAGGTGTTCAAACAGTAGTACACAATAAATGTAAGTTCAATTTATATCAAATATGCTACTGCTGAACTCTTGACTTACCCTCTGAAATAAGCCACTGAAAACATCTCAGGAGGACAGAACAAGGATGTTAAAGTGTATGTTATGCAACTAAGAACTATATTTAGCCACCAAAGTCAGCCATGATGACAGCTGCTTGTCATACTATACTGGTATTTGAATAAAGAATGAATTATAGACTCGGGCAAATATTAAAATTTATTCTGGGTTTTCTCAAATGCCTTTTTAGTAAGAGTATCTATTTTCTTTTTACCTTTCTAAGTAAAAATGATTAAACTGTACATAAAGATTTTAAATTTTTTCTTTAAACATTTGTTCTCAAAACACTTATTTAAGACATTTCCAAAACATTCATGGTAAAATTCTCAGGAACCCCAAAGCCTTTTCAGTGACCAAGTCTCATTCAAGTCTCAGAAACAGATAGAATGAGACAAACCGTATTCCTAACCTGTACAGTAAAGCTAAATTTTTGGTTTAAAAGGCAGGATATAACATTAATTAAAAGCAGTCTGTTTAGCCTTAAACTGCTTATTCAAGTAACAGTAAAGAAAAGAGTCAAAATAAAGAAAAGAGCCAAAATAAAGAAAAGAGCCATTCAGGTGAAATAAAGAGAAATACTTTTCATCAAAATGGTGAGGATATGAGGATACTGAAAAGCAGACAGAGAAGCTTTTTATCTCTGTATCTCCATCTTCTGTCCAGTCAATACCACATACCACTCACGCAGAGGAACCCGTACAATTTCATTGCTGCTCTACAAGATCATCACTCTTGGTGTTCATGACCTACAAAATTTGAATACGTTAAAATGTTAATAAAACATAATCCAGCCTAAAAACTCACTCTCCATTTGAATGGAACCCCTTTTTGGAAATGGCATGATAACATACATTCAAAGCAGACAATGCACAGAGACAGCATTCCAGAAACCTTCTTGGGACTATTCAGCAGAGCCATACCACTTACAGACCACAGGCTCAGAAATCATAGCTGCCAAATTTAATCACTTACATTTTTAGTATTATCTTTGACTATCTAAGAAAAGTGAAGAACACTTTGGGGTAAGAAGTGACTTTAAAGCTTGCCATTTCCAATTGGCATTTGCCATTTCCAATTTGCAAGCTCTTAATACTCATCAGTGGTTTTTTTAGTCACACTGCAAATTTTAATCTACTGAGTTTTTTTAATCTACTAGTTTTAATCTAGTGTTAAATATCTTAGTAATTAAATCTTCAAATCTCGAGTCTGTAAAGGATTTTTACCAAATATAAAGTAGGAATCACCCAAATTTTTTTTGTAAAGGCAGAAGAGCCTGGATTCTCCTGCAGATGAAACAATACCAGTTCCACAAGACTGCAGGGAAGGAGCATTATCCCACAGCTCTGTTGGAGACACAAATATAGCTTCTTTAGTGGGAGAGAGATTTTAATCTGATGGAGTTTATTTCCTTGCAGGTGAGACACGGGAATGGTCATGGTCAAGCACCTCCAATGCCTTCTCTCTTTTTTTTTTTTAACAAAAGAGGCAGAAACGGCAAGGAAGTTGTAAGTACATGCTTTTCCATTTTCAAGTACTGCATCCACTCACCATTGTTTAAATATCTTTATGTCTTCATATTCATCACCAATAAAAATCTTTATTTTTTAAGGCTTTATTTCATTAAAAAATAAATAGTACTAATGCAAAGTCAGTCAAAGCAGCCTTTCCTGAGCACAGAGGAATGCCTCCTGGATGAAAATAACATTTTACCCTATTGATCTGCCCTCAAAGTAGCAGGAAGCTCTGCAAAATAATTCTGACCCTGCAGCCAGGAGTTACATCAATGTGCAAAGTGATCCTTTATTAGAGCCCAAATATGAAGTTCTGAATACACCACCGATTTCAACAGGAATTTGGCTGGAGCAATATTTGGTGTCATTTCAGGGAACTAAATTCACGAGGCTTTTGGATGCATTTGTAAGGGGAAAGCGTAGTGAGGAAAACAGAAGTTTCCTCACCATTGCACACAGCTACCGTGGGTCAGCCAGGACACCAGTTCTTCCCACTGGATGAAGTTCACCCACTCCAAGCACCAACAGGAGACTCATGCCCTGGAAATGTCCCCTTAGACACTATCCGCCTGCCATGTGAACACCTGCAGGGCAACCTGTCCTGTCAGAATTATTTCCAGAGCTCTTACAAAGGGAAACGTTATGCAGCAACTGCTTTGTTGTAATAACTAAAGCTGGGGAAGGCACATCTCTCCTGCTGACCTCTCAGCTCAGCACTGTCCTGAGACAGAACTCATGGTTAAACTGGCAAACCCGAAGAGGTGGTGGTCTCTGCTCATGAGAGCATAATAATCCACTGTAGACAGACTCTCTTCTCATTATTACTTGAAACTTTTTATACAGGAAGATAAAAGTTGGCAGGTTTGTATGAAACAGATGCAGTGAGTCACTTAAACCAGCATCAGTATTAGTATTACACACGCTTGTATGCTTTTTCATGACAAACACTTGTTATTGTCACAAGAGCCAGAGCTACAGTGACTGACTGATGGTACGTTTCTCACACACACCAGCCCTCTTCTACTGTCAGTTGCCCATATAGAGGCCAAAAGAAGATGTCCAATTTTAAGGTGAAATTTTACAGAACTCGAGACACGTGTTTCCAAAAAAAAAAAAGAACAAACAAATGCTCAAGTATCCAAACTGTGTGTTTATATTGTGAAACAATACATGCTAAAACACACCCATATATGAAATTTTAGTCAATCACATGCTGGCACGCACATCATCTGAATGTAGTTTGCAAGCAAACAGCTGTACGTTTGCACAAGAATAGTTTTCATCTGCAACCAAGCTCCCAAATTAAAAAAATTTTAACGCAACAGTTTAGGTATATTTCTGGTTACAGATGTAGGAAGACACTACGTTGAAAAACACAGGACTAGATCAGTTAACCCAGTTGCAAGAGTGAACAATCAAAGATGCAAACATTTTTCGTTATTTCAGAAGCATCTCAGCAACCGTTTAGTCCTGAAGGTCAGTCTCTAGAAAAATCGTGTGTAAAAATGTACAGCCTTGTTATAAAGCAAGCAGGATAATCAACTGCAATGATTGCCAATTTATGCAATTTAAAATATCCTGTCAAAAGAAACATATAGCAGTGCTCTTGTTCATTCATTCATTCATTCATTCATTGAAATCTGAATGATATGTATCCACAACATAAAAAAAACCACACCTAAGTTATTCAATTAGCAAAGCATTTGCTAATCTCCTAGCTGCCCAAATACTGGGTCTGCCTGAGCAGACAATAAAATTCATGATAGGAGTTGAATGGAACAACTTCCATCACAGAATAGGGTAATTGCTCCAGAAAGGAATTCCTTTTTCTGATCATCTTGTCATGAAGGGTTTTAAAATGCCTTTTTTTCATGAAAAAAACAGCAGTAGCAAAAGTGAACCATCTTCTGTTTCAGCCTATTAATGTGTCAAATGGTTGGACTAAACAGGGATAAATTTTTCTATACAGACCAGGGAGAACCACATAAAACACTGATTTTATCAACTGCACGGTATCTGTAGAACTGACCATATAAAACCCCAACGAACTGAGATTTTAATCACAGGAAAATGTTCCTTTTCATCTGTTTAGAGCCCCACAACTGGAGAATATTACCTGGACATGTGTTTTGTTTTCACAAGGCCCTGTGTATCAGCTGTATCCTGTATCAAAACACTGAAGGAAAGGGCTCAGAGAAGGGAAAAGCTCATTCCCTGCTCCTGCCCCAGTCCCTCCTGCCTTTCATGATGTGAGACACATTCCTTATATCCCCTTCCCATTCTGGGGGAACTATGGACCTGACTTCCAACTTCTAGAAACAAGTCAAGGGTTAATCAGCTTCAGCAGCAAATGTAGCCCAGTGACACGCAAAACCTACTAGTCCTAGCTCCTGAATCTCTCTAGAACCACCAGCCACAAAACAGCTGAAGAGCATGCTTCCCACCTGCAGAATTTCACATTGGTATAAAATGGCAATATTTGACTTAGCCCCATAAATATGATGGTTAAACTTCTCTAACTGTTCACCCAGTTTCAAAAATTGTCCATCTTTATGAATAACCTAGATTTTTATTTTAACACAACGAACAGCAAGTGTTTACTGGGTTTGCAAGATCAACTATCAAAGATAAATTAGGAGACCAAAAACCCAGAGCCACCAGAACTGAAGATGCTTCTTTGCTGAAACACAGAAGTAGTGCCACTTTACCATCGAACAAGTTTCACTGGTAAAGTCACAGCAGTCAATAATGACTATTTTGCCATAATTCTGTTTACCAAACAAGTTTATCATGGGAGATAAAAGAGAAAAAACACACTTGGCTGTTGCAATTCATATTAATACAGTTTAAAAGACTACAGTAAGCATTTCATGCCAGTATATTTGTTCTGGTACCTTACAGTTAGTACCACATTTAAAATTTGTTTGTTTGTTTGTTCAAGAGAGAATAATCTCCCCATTTCCTTATTCACTACAGACACTTAGACCACACCCATCACTATGTATTGTATTTTCACCACTGTCATTGTGACTTGCGTTGCAGTAATGCCCAGAGGTTGCAGTAGCGATTGTGTCTGTCACAGGACAAACATAAAATAAACAAACTCTTCAACATGAATCCAAACAGAAAAGAGAGAAAAACAGGTAGAGTTAGAACAGGGGGACATAGAGCTAAAATGGGACACAATAGTTCAAGAAGCTCCATCAGCAAGTACCACTGCAGAAACCAAAATAGAATTCTGCCACGCTGATGCAAACACCCTGTTTTGACAACAACATCAACTGAGCCGTGTTTTTACATCTGCATCTCTCCATTTCCTGACCAGTGCCCCATCTGCTGCCCCCAACACATATTGATCTGGTATCTCAAGTCCGCTGAAAAGACGATTTACACTCTTACAACTATCAGTGAAAGACATGCTAAGTACAAGGTAACACGCGATGCCTGCAAACACCTCACCAGACTGAGATGAAATTCACCCTGGAAGGGATAAGTGGTACAGAAACACAGACAAAGGAATGCATGCAGGCTATTTATAACCCAGTTAGAAACAGGTCAGATAGATAGATACACTTTAAGACAGCTTATTGTCCAAGCTAAGCTGAAGTTCAAGCACGTAAGCACAGCCCTTTAAAAAAATCACACTGATTCCCCAAGCTCTCTTGAACTCTGAGACAGAACTAATTACCAAACTCAGATTCATAAAGACCAGCCATAAGTAAAATAGAAAAGAAAAAAATGTCATTGGTGCAAACTATTCCTGCTTTTATTCACAATGTCCTGCTTTTATTTAATCATAGAATCACAGCACCTCTCAAGTTGGAAGGGACCCATAAGGATCATTGAGTCCAAATCCCTGCTCCTCGCAGGACTAATCCAGGTATTTACAACTGTGTGAGAACCCTGAAAGTAAGTGAAAGACCATTTTTGCACTTTATGTAGAGAACAAATGTCAGAGGAGCAGCTCCTCTTCTCATTGTTTTCTGTGGTTGAGGGGTAGGAGTGATAGCAGCTAAACCAAAGCGAGCAGCTGGCATGCTTTCTGTTCGCCACCATCACACACATCTGCAGCAGTGGAGACGAAAGGACGAAGCACATTACCATGGTGAAGATCATGTTATAGCACTGCTAGGAAAGGCAATATAGTTCAAGGACACAATGGTAATCTGCAAAAAAGCCAAGTCCATTTGCAAAATTCAGAATTTGTACCAGGCTGCTTTTTGGCCTCTGGCTCCTCCACGTAAAGGCACAACCAACCTGTTCCCTCTCTGTAGGTGCACATGCTGAAATCAATTTTGCATTTGACACCTTCAGGTAGAGATGTCAATTTTTTACAATTATACATTTATATAATGTATAATTTTATAATTGTAAAAATAACTTATCCCAAATTTGCCAATGAAAAGCACAGCACATTTAACTGACTTACTCATATGCACACCAAAATACTGAAATCTTACTTCACTCAGAGGCAGAGGTGGCCTCAATGCAGTTTTCAAAAATTTCCAGGTACAAAACTTCCAGAAATTTCAAATTTAGACTGGATTTTTATTCCAAATTTCCCCTATAAAAAGATGGCTGAAACATGCATCTCTCTGTATGAAAACAGATTTTGTTAGTGCCACCTCCTGGTGATAAAACAAAACTGAAAAATCATGCGCTAAGATGAAGATTCTTAAACAAAGTATAGTGAAAATATAATAATTTGGCCTGTTTTGGTTTGCTTGCTTATGATGGCTTGACATGAGGCATCAGGTTTTCCTCTCGGCAAACCTGGAGGGCAGATACAAAATTCTTTAGCTGTTTTTAGAATGACATAAGTGCAGATGCATAAGCATCCTTTAGTCAGTAACAACAGAGAAAAAAAAGGAAATGCTACAATTATGGAACAGTCACCCTCTCAGGAAGGAAAATCTGCCTTGATTTTATCCTTTGAGAATTTTGCTGGGGAGAACATTCAAAGGCATACTGATATCTCCACCAGAGGTTGCCCGTGGGGTGGTGAGCTTGGTGTAGCCTCCTCCATCCAGCGTGCCAGTGCTTTCTTTGCAGCCTTCCAGCCGGAGATACTCTTTGGATGCTATTGACAACAGCAAGATGTCATCACGGTAAAAACAGGTGTCATAAAGCTATTGATAAATACACCCCATCACCTTCAACTGGTTTGCCTCAGTCTGAAAGAATAATATTTGGTCTAAGAAAATTGTAAGACATGAGCTTTACTTAAATCTACCTGTTTGCTATACTGTATTTTGGAGAGTTGCAATTCATTTAAAGCTCACTGTCCAGGCCCACAAAGCAGAGAGTAAAGGTGTAAGGCTGGGTATGAGAGAAGCTGAATTACACTCTTAACACAGAATGGCTAAGTGTTGGCAATATGCCTAATATTCTTGAGGGATTTTACAGTTCCTGTGTAAAGTAGATTCTTTTTGGCATTAACCCTAACACTCTTCAGAGAATTTTTATAAGTTGCCTGGGGCCTTTATAACACATAGTCCAACATGCATTCTGGTATCACCAGCTGTTTTTATTTTCTTAAACATTTTGTTCTTAAAAAAAATTCTGAATGCTTAAGATAAAAACTGTAAAAGTACAGAGTCAAAGTCAATGTAAATCATTGCCTTCCATCATTTGTGTTCAAGAGTTGCCAGAACAACACCATTTGTGTTCAGGAGTTGAACCATGCCTGAAACAGGACAGACAGGGAAAAAAAACTTTAACCTGAAACAAGCACTTAAAAGGAATGAAGTATACCTCTTGTATATTATATGAGAGGCATACCAAGAACCACAGTGAGCCTTCTCAAACACGACCAGGATGGCTGGTCATCCAGCCCCTAAAATGAAATGAAGAATTAAAATTGGGGAGTCTCATGTGCTCAGCTGTGCCATTTTGGAAAGTCCCAGATCAGACAAAAGAATGCACCAAGACCCATCCCCACTGTCTTCAGAACAGATTTCCCCAACAACTGCTAGAGCTGCAAGTAATGAGTTCCTTGCCTTGATGGATCCTGTGGTGTTTTTCAAGCGTTATCAAGGCCACAGAAGCATATGCAAAGCCGGAAAATGTGTCACACTGGATAAAAATAAGATCATTATCACTTAATCACTTTGCTGTACCTAAACATCATCAATAACCAGGCTTTAAAACTGCTAACAATTGATTATAGAAAACAACTAAAAAAGAAAGTAAGTCTTGAGTCAAGTTTTCTGCATAAAGAACTGCACAGAATACTGATGAACATCTTTTTTCAGACTGCGCCAAGTGACACATAAAAACAACAGTACTAGAGAGCAAAATAAGTATGTTCAAGAGTTTTCAAGTGTGGCTCAAGCTGCTTACTGATTAACACTTCTGCGTATAACACTCCTCACAGACCTGTGCGGTTATTGTTCAAAAGTGAAACAAGGCTCTCTCGGCAACTGGAAACAAATGACCCTGACCGAGTTCACAGTTCCCACACAGCTTAGCAGCGATGGAGCTGCTGCTTCTTCTGGGAAAAATAAAAAACAAATTCCAGTCCCGAGATTTAATGTCTGTCAGCTATTTCCAGGATAAGGAAGAGCCTCCATGATCTTCAACAGGAAACATGTTCATCAGACACAGGAACATTAGCTAACTGACTCATTTTACTAGAAAATTTACAGTCATGTATGCAAAAATATAGGAAATAAAATACACAATGATTTTTCATGTCAAGGAACATCCTAACACTGCAGGAACCACAGAAATGGAAGATGACTCCTGTCTTTTCCATGGCCCTGTAAAGGAGAACAAAAGGGGTCCATGTCTATCTGCATAAATTTCTGCATTTCTTACTAACAATGTCCAGATTTGTTTCTTCAGGTCCCGCCTCAAGTATTTTCATGTCAACTCTTCACAACTATAACATAGTGTTATTCACATACCCACATGTAGAGCAGTCAGGGTGGAACAAAAGGCCGCCGGACTGGTTTCCAAGGCTTGAACTCCCCACATGTGCAGTGTCACCTGCTGCCAGGGAGCATGGGGGATGCAAGGAGACGGCTACAGCTCTCATGACGGAGAATGGCTCACAATTGCTAGGAAGTCTTGCCAAACATACCAGCTCAAACCACAATCACAATAAGCAAGACCAAAAACCAGGCTGACAGGCCGCCTTTCCCCTCCCCAGGACCATGCGGGACCACTCCACTGGGTTATGAGCATGGTGGCTGGGAGCGCAGTAGTTGCACCACCTCCAATAACAGCACCTCAGCACAGAATTTCGATCACAGTGAAAATTTCCATTGGCCAAATCCAAGCTGCTTTAAGACTACAATATATTGTCTTGCAAGAGAAGAAAATCCACTCCTAAATTTTGAATGAACTGCCATAAGCATGTTAAGTATGATCACAGTGATTCAGACCAAGGATCCAACTGCCCCAGCAGGGCCCTCACGCAGTGGGTGCTAATGGATAATGCTGAAAGGAAAATGCAAGGTGTCCTCCCAAACTCCCACAGACACCTTCTGCAGCTATTTACACCTGTAAGGATATGTTTATCTTTAATACTTCTTGATGGAATTCAAAAACTTGTTTTCATTCACTAAATAAGAGCAACCAGTACAGATGTTGAACATATTGGTCCTTCCAGAAAACATGTTGTTTTCAGAAAGATTTGGGATTTTTATTAGTACATGAGACGTTAAGACCACTTAGGATATGCCTGAACACAATCCACCTCATGCTCACAAGTCCATCCTCTCCCAGAGGAGTGAATAAGACAAGCAATAACAACAGCTACTAGGTTTTCTAGAAAACATAATACTATTCAGATACGTTAAAAGTGCAGATATGCTGGTAATAAATCTTTGGATACATAACTTTTGGGCATCACTACATTTAGATCACAGTTGTAATTTGAAGTATTTGAAATTTACACACTTTGAAAAAAATTACCTTCTTAATAGAACACTCAGTAGAAATCTGGATTTTAAAAATTATATTATTTTTCGCTATAAGACTTCTGACAAAAGATCTGCATTGATAAGAGAAGTTGAAGACCAGTACTGTCTGGGTTATGGTCTTCTGTCTTCCTTCACTGTTCTCGCGCTTTTCCCCTTTTTGATCATTCTTGCCTGATGTCTCTCTAGCTCACTTTCAACTCAGCAGATACTGTCAGTAAAGATCTCTTTCTAGGCCTGAGTAAATCTAAAAGGTGTGAAACCATTTATTCACAAAAAAATGTTCAAATACACTTACAAAACAAAATGAGAGTCTACAGATTTCCAATGCCAAATACATGTACTGTTACGCCTACACTTTGCACCTAATTTCTATGTGAAAATATCTAATATGGGTGCACAAAAGTGTACACTCCTAGCAAAAAAAAAAAAAAATCACTGTACTAGTACATTTTTCTGTACTGAAAAAAACCCACCATTATACTATTTTCTTTTCATATGCACAACATAGTACTAGAAAGCATATTATAACATCAGTACCACACAGGAGGTAAAGTAACCAAGTCAGAGATGTACACCAGTGCATGTTCAGACTTTCTTTTATTCTCCATACAGTAAAACAGCACAATGTGCTTCCGTTTCTCATCATCCACAAAAGCTTAAGAGTTTCTGTTAATGTGACCTAGGTGTCATCCTTTCTAAAAATCATCTCCTTTCAAGGTTTTGTAACATTATACAAGATAAAGAGAGCCTTCATGCAAAGTAAAGACTCTCTGTGTGTTGTGGTTACTGTAGATTATTACTATTTCCTTTTTGTGCACTGAGCACCACCTCCTGTCAAAAAAAAAAAAAAAAACCCTCTGTAAAAAACAAGGCACACAACTGGATTTCCCCAAAATATTCGGTTCTTTCTTCCATCCCAAACTGAAGCTCATGGGTTTTTTTATAAACCGTTTTATCTATTATTGAAAAAATGCATGGGAACTATTCCAAAACCACCAACAAGTCATTTTATTGTGTATCTTGCTGCTTTTACTATCCCACGTGTTTTAAAGTAAAAAAAACCAAAAACCAGTAAAACCCAACTTTGAATAGTGCGAACCTCTATAACTGGTACTGAGACAACTTTTAGCAGTTGTTGTCTTCTTGAGGTGAAGGTTTAACTAAAATAAGTACCTACTAAAAGACATTTCCCTCCATGTACCTGCCACTAGAAAAGGACAAAATATGAAAGAGCTGCACAAGCGTAAACTACATGAATAGTTTTATAAGGTTTACAGTCTTATTTACATACATGGTATGCTTTATACAGCACAGCAACATTCAAAGTCTTAGAAAATTATCTGGACATGACCAGGTGAATAAGACTTAGCTCTTCCATAGTGGATACGTTCCCAGCATGCATAATCTTCAACTGTCTAAGTGGTCTTTCTAATAACAAGAACTTTAAAGAATGAGGAATTACTAATCCCAATCCATAAAAACACATAATATGAAGTCCATCATATCATCTGAAGTCCACAGTACCTTGTCTAACCAGCACTGTTTATACATAAGCTTCTCTAACACCAGCATTCAGCTGAATTCTCTACTTGCTATCCCACAAAATAGCAGACCACTTTACATATGTGAGAGCTAATCAGGCCAAGAAGGAAAGATGGGAATTACAGCAGCTAGGAACAGGGCAGTCAGGTACAGCAGATCAAAATCCCCAAACCGAGGACATTAAAAGAGGTGACAATCTCTTCTCCCCGTGGTGCTGCTCTGCAACACATGCTGCAGGTGGATTAGCTGGTATGTAGAGCTATTTTAGAGATCCCAGCATGGATTCCCTGGTTTTAGGCATATAATTTTGAAGACAGCAGGAACCAGGCTCTACCTGTAGTGAAAGAAAGTTCCTCCAAAGCTCATCATGTGAGGAGTCCACCTCTCTTCCCTGTAGCAGAAGCTTAAAGTTATACGCTGTGAACTACACCCACCACCACCACCACCAAAGCAAAGCGAGCACCAGATCGGTGATCTCAGAGGTCACCCAATGAATATGTATACGCATTACCACTGGTCTGACTCAGCAGAGCACTCAAGCATGCAGTTAACTTTCAGCTTGTTCTGAAATTATACTGGTTTCAAGCTTACAAGCCTTGCTCAAGAGGGATGGACCTCCTAAGGTTTCAAAGGGAAGTAGTGGAGAAGAACAGAAAACAGAGAGAAGCAACATACTTGGAAAAAAATGGGAAATCTCTGTCTCCTTTTCTGCACTTTCACTCAGATATCTACTTTTCTTGGTATTTAAAACCATTTAATTATTTTCTATAAATTAAATTCTCATTTCTACGTATATTCAGTTTTGGAATTATGATACCAGAACTCCAAAAGAGAATCCCCATCTCCAGCATATGCAAAGTCAAAAAGTACTGAAAAGTTAAAAGTTCTGTTTTTACTTCAAAGACCCAAGAGCAGACAGGTGAGTACTTTCTCATAGGCAGATGAATCTCTGATGCACAAGCACGTACTCACAGAGGACCAGCCTCCAAATTTTGTGAGGGCTACGCATCATTATTTTCTACAGCATAAACAGTGGTTCCAAAAAGATGGATTACAAATCTATGGTTGAGACATGCTCCAAAAGTGCTTTACAGCTTGTCCAGCCTAAGCACCCTAAAAAGCATGACTACATTCCTGCTTTCATCAGTAAGCAGCTGTTAGTCACCAGTGGAAAGCTGTGTTCATGCATCCAGGAAGGAGTATTTCTGATAGCAGTCACAAAATTCTGGTGCTACAGAACATGAAATGACTGTCTGGATTTGTTGAGTCAAGAGGTTAGGTTAGCAAAGCAAAGTCAGACTACACTCTTTATAAAGAATCTTAGGACAACTCAGGTATGCTGAGCAACTGCTGTGTAATACAAACGCCCCAGGAATAATCGAACAGTGAATTAACTTTTGTGAAAAACAGCAAAACATTTTGTTTCAGTATCTCTCCCTTCGTAGTAAGAGAGTGGTAAAGAAGAGACTGGATTCCATCTACTAAAACCAATACCATCTGGGTATGTGATATTGGAGAAGAAATGCTATTACTAACAGCAATAGTAAAAGGAGTCTTACCTTCACCTGTGCCTGGGGAGAAAGAATTTCCAAAATCTTGCTGTTTTGGCTTTAAAGACTGTGGGGCTGGCAGTCCTGGGGCCTGTGAGACTTGTAACAAAGGCTTCCCATTTGTAACCACTTGTTTCCTGGGACTTAGAGCAGGAAGGTGAATAGTACTGTCAGTGATGTTGCTCTGAGGAGCTACCCCTCCTCCAAGGGGCATCCTTAAGTGCAGGCTGGCAGACAAGTTTCCAGTATCTGGGCTGCTATTTGAAGATGGGTAGGGCGTTCCTACATGAACTCTGATAGGTGGGATCTGCTGTCCACTGATCATCCTAGGTCCATGAGGAATACCTGTTGTCCGATGGCTCATACTGCATGAGCTCCCATTCATTTTTGAGAAGTTAATGTAATCAAAGTGTGTTTTTACAGACCCATAGCTATGACTGATATCAATCCAAACTCAGTAAGTAATCCATTGTGCATTACGCCTGTTTAAAAAAATACATAAATAAAAATAGTTGATGTTACAGTAAATAATACATGAAAGAGGACTGCACAAGACCGTTAACTTTGTGGCATTACTGATTATAAGAAACAAAGTATAAGCACTGCATGGTCTGTCAGGGAGAAAGAACAAAGCCAAGCAATGACTTACAGCTCTAACAGGGAGAAAACCTGCCTCCTCAAAAGCTGAAGTCTGCAATAAGGTCAGCTGCCTTCACATTAGCTAAACCAGACATGAAATTAAGTGAATACTGACCAAGTGCAAGAAGGCAGCCAGGAGCGACAAGACTCTCTGACAAGGAGTTGTCATTAGGATGAACACAGCTATCGCCCCTATTTCTGCCATCTCCTTTGTCTATTAATTAAAATTGTGCTGAAAAGCACACGCAGTAGGCCAGTACTATGCAGATACAGTCTAAACAGGAAGGAGATACCAGTTCATATTCTAAAGCATGTGCATACAAAAAAATGAAGAGGGGCTAGCAAAACCATAGAAATGCTTCTTCAAACTCTTGTGGCACTTCAGAGTGAATAGAATAGAAAAGAATTGCAAGAAAACACAGCACAGAAGTATTCATAAACATAACTGCAATCACATCAAAAGTGGATGCTTATTGTAAGCCTACAGATATGCCATAATTTAAATGTAATCATACAGTAGCAAATTTTCAAGGACATCTTTCAAGTTATACCAGTAATTTTTGAACTCTGACTTTTTGTCACTTATGTTTTCCTTTATTTAAATCTCAGAAGAACAAGACTAGCAAGGCGAAGGGTTTGAGAGATCCTTTCAGCCACAACCTACCCCAAGGCAGAATCAACTAGATCTAAACATTTCCTGACATAAAAAAGATTTGTAGGCAAAAGCCGCACTTGTCAGTGTAAATCATGGAGCTAAAACGGCGCACAGATGGGGTAATTTCAGCTCTAACTCAGCTGAACAGCACATGCACAACTTTCATCACTAGGTTCATATGTTTAACATTAAGCACATGCTTAAGTAGTTTGTTCAATCATAGACTCAGTGCCTAATTAACTTGTTCAGGCAAACAAATTAAGTTGACAGAAATAAAACCAAAGTACGGCTTCAATTACAGTTTTCATTCATGTATACATTAAGGTTTTAATCAAGTATTATGATCTTGCTGCAGCAAAACACTGAACCGTAACTTTTACCTTCAGCTCATGAGATTTTCAACACTGAAGCCAATAAGATTATAACCAGTATATACATGATTGATTTTAATGTAAAGCCTTCACACTTAACCCTTTGCTTACTATGATTCTGCAATGTATCAATTTTCTCCATCTGTGAACTGTCAAAAAACCCAAAACAAAACATCCCTGTTTATTTTGCAAAAAACGCATTCACAACACGCTTCCAGATTAAAGTAAAAGCCATCTAAGTGTCTGTATAGACATACATACATAGATATTCACACACATTCTTCAGCTAAAACACACCAATTATGAAAGGCCTAAGCATATTATCTTCAAAGGCAAGAGCAAAATCCCTACAGACGTTAATGAGACATATGCCCTAACCACACTTAAATGGCCCTAGAAGATTTATTCTACATAATATTTTTCATTGTTATGTTTTTATATTATGGGAATAAAACTGCAAAGCATAGCAATTAAAAGCAATATTATTTATTTTCATGCCTGGCTGAAGCATAAATCACTCTCTGCAATTCAACCAAGGACAGGGAGAGCTGAATGTTCTTAAATTCCCAGAGTTTGTTTTAAAAGCAGAATGTACCTTGCCCTAACAGAGGTGACTAGATCCTTAGAAAAGGACATAGAAACAAAGGCAGTTGTTTTGCTGGCAAGGCTATACATCATGTCATTCTAAATTGGCTTCAAATAAAAATCGTTCTTGCCCTTAATTCTTGTCTGCAATTTTAACTACATTAGAAAAGTGCTAATATAATGAAGAAAAGATTATATTTGACAAACACATTAGCTTTACTCCACAAAAGCACCTTTCATTTAATCAACACAAGAATATTTCTACATAGCTTACAGAGACCTACCAGCCCTGTAAAATCCAGGTCAATATACAACTTATGTTCTTAGTAAGCTGGTCTCCTTTGCTATTCTTCTCTGGTAATATTATATATCACAATAAGTAACAGTGTTCTATGCTGTTGTTGTCTCAATTTTATCACTGGTTATTGCTGGGTTTTTTACACTTGAAGAAAGGCCTCTGGGCCTGTAACTTTTGTCCTCATGCTGGTAAGCTATATTTTGAACTGAATGACCTGAAAGTTCAAAACAACCTTTTTTTTATGAAAGCAGAAACAAGTTAGGTGATTCCTCCACATTTTCTTCGTGTAGTCTCCTTCCTGATTCTATTGTGAAAATGTATAACATTACATTAACGTGCAAATCAGTGTTTCCTTTCTTTAAAATATTAAAGCACCTTGGAGAGCGTAACTTTTCTTTTTTTTTTTTTTAATTATTATGTGGTATTTTCAATATTACTTACTTGCTCAGGACTGTCTTTTCACTAACTAGATTTGTTTAGCATCAGCTTCCATCATGCTGTCAGGACCTTCTCACATCAAAGTCACAGTGGCCAAACTGATTCAAACCAAACCAATGGATTACCTAGAGCTGCATTAAAGTATATATAACTAACTACATGTCAACTGGACATGAATTATATTCTAAAAGTCTAACTGGCTCTTGCATCAGATCCATAAATAGCTCCTGATTATAGTTACCTGTAATAGTAAAAAGGCATGATACATTTCTAACCGAAGTGATCTTAGAAGTTGCAGTAATACAGCACCAATTACAACAGCTTATTTAGAAATAAGCTTAGAAATCCTGAATTGGATTGAAGCTTAACGTACTAAGTTCAAACACAACAAAAATACAGAAAAGAATACTATCCTGAAACTGAATGGCCGTGCTGACAAATTATTTTGTTCTACCAAAGGAACACAAGCACTTGCCACCTTTTAATGAAATATTTCTGTCCATCAGTGGGATAATGTAGTGACCTTTTCATGCTCCCACGGATGTTAAAGGAAATACAATTATGTCCACTGCTTCTGAAGTCTCTTTTTTTTTTTTTAAGCTGACATTACTCAAAGCTCTATGACTCTGCATCTATCAATAACAGCATGACAACATAATTACTCAAAATCCATAACAATGATTCACAAATTCACTTTCAGAAAGCCATGTAGTAAAATTTAGATTCAAGCTGAAGCCCTGGAAAATCCGAACACTAATCCTTCAGGAAGCAAAACAAAAGAAGAATTCACAAATCTATGCCTGCAACACAGTATGCTATATAGTCTACTTTCACAGTGCAGTTTTGAAAAATAATCAGAGTTGGCTTACTGCTTCACCCACTGAAATAAGAGGTAAGATACATTTCAACTTCAATAAAAGCTGAATTACTCCACTGCAGAGATCAGTTTAAGGAATTGCAATAAATCCAGCTCAGTCACTTTTGTGACACTTTCACAAAAGTAGTTATCAGACACTGGCACTTCGCGGATAGCGTAGCAAGCACTATCCCAAACCAAAGGAGAAGACTGAAAGACAATGCACTGAACAGTCCCTCCTTTCTATCCTTCCACACTTCACCTTTACAATAGCTACCACACACTCCAGAAAGTAAAAATGAACCACAACCCCCACCCTTGGGACTCTGCACTCCAAGGCTGTGAGCACCTTCCCTCATCCCCACCACGAGCAGGGACAGCCAAGCCTCTCTCCACCTTCCCCTCCACGATCTCCTTGGCACAAGCTGAGGAAAACATTTACTTCCTACCAGGGCTGAGCTACTCCGAGGCCACCCAACAGGGTTACCTCCCCTTAAGCTCTGCTCTCCCCTGCCAGCCCTTCCCTCCGTGCATGGTCAGGGTATTTGGAGCATCACCCACCAGTGGCACCATGGTGAAGTACTCAGAAGTCACTGCCTCTCCTGACATCAAACTCCTGATGAGTCAACCTGGGTGGACTCAAGGACTGGGACAGAGAGGGGGAAAGGACAGCCACCCAAAGCCATAGGGATGCCTCACCTCAGCCTCACTGACCACTCAGTGTCTGCAGAAATGGGGCCTTGGAGGCTCCTGAGGTTTTTGTGTCTCACAGCTGCTTGCGACAAGGACACACCCTAACGTAGGTGTAAGCCACCAAGTTAACAACTCATTTTCCAAAAAGCGCACAGACACAGAGGAAGTGCTGGTATTACAGCTTTTGTACAGTTATCTGGCTATAGCTCGCAGACCGAAGCATGGTAATAAATTCTTCTTGGAAAGGATAACCACACAGAGATTTAACTAGGAAAAAAATTAATAGCTGTGGTCTTGAAATTAGGCTTGGAACAATACGTACGTTAAGAATCACTGCTGCAATAAAGGAAGACAATGTGGCTTCAAGACTGAAATTACAAAATAAGCTTTCCACTCAGTTTATAGAGAATCTCTTTCCCACCCTCCATGCCAGCCAGCATCTCAGAAGTAATGTACTACTGAGAATAATAAATACCTCACATTACCATCCACTATTTTGGTCATTTGTATCCATTTCTTGACAATTGTACTCTTGGACTACCACCGGGGGCTTCATTCCAGACAGCGGCACTCTGATAATATCACATTTTTCTCAGGCCCAGGTGGTCAGCCAAGGAAAATTAGAAAAGGGTCACACAATCTGAGAGCTTCTAGTTCTCAAACACCAGCTGAATGCCTTCTTCATACAACATCAACAAGGAAAGCAAATGAAAGTTCAAGGAGGTCCTCTACAGCACTATGAGACAACCAGCCCCCAAACATGATTGAGTTTCTCAGAGCTAACATAATGAAATATACTAATTACTTATTACTTGCATCACTATAATTCCTAGGAAGATTAGTCACAGAAAGGAATGCCTTTGTGCGAGGGGCTGTACAAACACAGAGCAGAGCACAATCACCGATACTGCTGCAACTGCCATCAAAAGGGCAGCCGTTATCAGTGGACAGGATGATGTATATGCTAGTATAGCTGTGACCAAGCATTTTTACTGTTCTGACGGAAAAATCTTCTCAGGTTTTTATTATGGTAATTAAGACTTCCTAAGCTTTTTCTCTATTAGGACTGTAAGTGTCAAGAGCTGTGCTACTCCAAGTGGCTGCTGTAACAGAACAGCATGAGCTTTCCAGGAGCAACGCTATTCTCATTAGGGCTAGCTACGAACCTCGGATGAGCTGCTTGAAAAAGCCAGTAAAAGTCTAGCAGCACTGGGTGCCAGAGTTGGAGGCACACTCTCTGACAGGCAGTGGTCTTGAAATTAGGCTGCTGCAGCATCCTTACCCACTGACCAAAGGCTCCTGCAAGCCCTGTCTCGTGCACCTTTTACTCACAGTGCTGCCCTGCTAGCTTTGCCTACAATGACTTTGGACTTTTGAGGAGTGCAGCCACAGTTGCTAACGTTGCAGCGTCAGCAACCCTGAGAGCTTCAGTGCCAGCAGGACATGGGAAGCCACCAACAGTGTCCCCAGGTGAGCCAGTGGCAATAGAGAGGCAAAGGCACAGGGCCATGGGCACCTGCACTGCCCCAGTGCCCTCACTGTGACTGCCACTCGTGGGTCAGTGTCGGCAGCCACCACATGCTGCCAGGCAGATGGCCCAGGAGATACCCAACACCACTCTTATCACACCCATGGCTCATCCCACAGACTTTGCAGCTAAAGCATCAGCAGCTTCTTCCAGGGCCAAAAGCCAACCCGGGTGTCGGGAGCGGAGAACACACCTGAAAGCCAGGAATTTCAAGCGTATCACGTTTAAGAGCCTGGAGTTATTCCCAACACACAGGCCCGCAGATGAGGCAGAGCCGTCACCTTACTGGGCACGACATGCCTGGCTTTCGTTGCCCGTAGGGACGCTGCCCGGATGGCGGCCAGCTCCGGGCAAGACACCGCTGGGCATCGCGGCCGCGGACTCCGCGGTGCAGCCCCGCGGGCCGCGCATCGCTCCGGTCGGCGCCCCCGACCGCCCCGGGGCTCCTCGCCCCGGCTCCCCCGCGCCGCCCGCACCGCTCACGCTGCCCTCTTCCGCGCCGCTCCGCGCTGCCCTCCGGGCAGGCTCTCCCCTCCGCAGCCGCCTGCCGCCAGTACCTATCGCCGCTGATTCACCAGCGAGGTGACAAATCTGCCGGGCGGGTGCCCGTCCCCTCCTGCCAGACAGCGCTGCGTCCTCATCCCCGCGGCGGGCTCCCCGGCGAGGTGAGTAACTGCGAAGTGACTTCACCGCAAGAGGGTTTGTTTTGCCTTTTCTACACACACACGCACGCACACACGCACGCACATACCCGCCGCCCCTCCCCGCTCTGACACGGAGCCCGGGAGCCGCCGACTCACCCTCTCCCCGCCCGGGGCCGGCGGCGGGGGGCACGGGCAGCGGCGGAGGGGATGGCGGAGGGGACGGGCAGCGGCGGAGGGGACGAGCCACCACACCACCACCCCCCCGGCTCCACACACACACACACACACACAGACACAGACACACACACAGGGGCAGCCGGGACGGGGCGCGGAGCCGCCGCACACGCCCCGCGGCACTCGCTCACCTCCCGCCTCCCGCCGCCGCCTCCGGGCCGGGGCCGCACGGCGGGCAGCGCGCAGCCCCGCGCAGAGCCGCGCAGAGCCCCGCCGGGCCGGCCCGTGCCCCGCGGCTGTCATGTGCCCGCTGGCCACGCCGTTTAACCCTTGCGTGCCGCCGCCGGCCCGGGGCGGCGGGCAGGGACTGGCAGCCGCGCCGCGCTTAACCCCCGCCGAGCGACGCTGAACCCCCGCCGGGCGCGGGGGACGGCGAGGTCCCGCCGCCAGCGTGCCCCATCGCGCTGCCTTGCTCCGTGGGGCCCGGGGTGGGAGGGCTTGCGTGGGGGGACGACTCTATAGAGGCTGGGGGGGGTCTGGGGGTTGCCCAGAGGTTGGAGGGGATGGTTTGAGGGGGACCGTGTAGGGGCAGCGGGGGGAGCTACGGGGCTGCTGGGGGGGGGATGTTCAGGAGCTCTCCAGGGGCTGGAGCGGGGCCTGGGGGTGCATGCGGGCCTTATAGGGACCTTAAGGGGGCCTGCATGGGACCTCTCTGTGGGGCGTACGGGAAACTCTAGGTCAGGGCAGAGGAGCAGGTAATCAAGGGGCACAGTACCTTAGGGGTGAAAGAGAGGATGGGGGCGAGAGCTGATGCCTGGTGGCGCTTTTCCTTAGAAATGTGGTGCAAAGGCAGGAACTCTCCTCAACCATAAGGTGGGGATCCTGCTCACAGGACTAGAAAAGGGACAAGGAAAAGTTGGAAGGAAAATATTCAGGCAGCTCTGCTGCCTCCATCACCTCCACCCAGAAAGGCCCTGGGGTAATTAGTCCCCAGGCTGATAATCAGCCTTTTGCAGAAGCAGTTGCAGCCCAGAGGTACATGCCACACAGAGTACCCACTGCTCAGGAGGAGTCTCCTACACGTGGAGGGCATGGACCAGGAATTGGAGCATGTTGGTTGTTTCAGTTTGAGTCAGTTTAATTCCCCTCTGCTGTAACTGGGGAATTGAAACTGTAAATAAGGTGAAAATAAGCAGCTGAAAGGCCAGAGAGCAGCAAATTGCCCTATTACTCTAAGGGGGACAAACACGTGCCCCTCGTGGCAGGGCACCTGGTCAGCAGAGAAGTCTCTGAGCAGAGGAACTCACCTGCACGCGTGGGCAACAGGAGAGTGCAGCATGCTCAGGCCCTTCACGCAAAGCAAGATCAGCCCAGCACTTAGAAAAGATGTTAATCACAGTTCTCCAAGAACAGGAGTGACACCATGGCTGTCCTGATTGCTTCTTCCAAGGAGAAGGGGAGCCTGTATCCCTGCTGTGCTACAAGAGCCATTGAGTGGAGGGTTGAGGAGGGGGGACCCATCGTGGTGTACCCAGATCACTGGTCTCGTCAGCCTTGACCTCCTTAGCTGAATAAGCTCTCCTGAGCTACAGCTCTTTTGCCATTCGCTCATACTACATCAAACTGATGTGACTGTGAAGTCAATGAGGAGACAACATTGCAGCCAGAAAACATAGTGGAGATGGTGAGGCTTCAGGCTTTCTTGTAAGGTTACATTGTTTTCCCATCTTTTCGTTCCTAAGTGTATGGATGCTTAGGCAGTGAATCACTTCTAAAGAAAATTACTATATATAGTGTATTTAAAACAAAAGTATTTGTAAGCTGTGCCTCACTTTAAAAGGGCATTAAAAGAACTGACAACTGAAGAAGGGGTTTTTACCATGTTAAAGCACAGAATTTACTTGTGAGTCCAATGAGTTAAAATATCCATTTTGTTTACCGTCTCTTTATTGGTACCATATGCCAGGTTTTTTTGCGCAATTATATTTTAATTGGAACTCATCACTAAAAATGTCAAGGATTATCCCTGGACTGACACAGTAGCCACTGTAATGATAGTGGTAGACTCACATTGCAAATGACTAATGCAGGTTTACCAACAAAAAAAGGCTCATTAAAAAAAAGGAAATTGTCAAAATACTCATTGTAATTCAAATCCACTAAAGCAACTAAATAACCAATGAATTTGCTTTGAATAAATTGGTTTAAATAAACACTGATGGCGTTGCCAGAAACCAAATCTGACAGCCATTAAAAAAAAATTATTTTCTTTATTGAGTCATTTTATCTATGGGAAGCAAATTGCCTCAACTGAAAAAAAATAATGATGGATCCTAGCAATGTACCACCTTGAGAAACACATAGTCTAAAACAGAAGGTAAAGGCAGCCTTTGCACACAGGATAAGAGTTTTTGCTGTCATGGTTGGAGCCCTCTGAGAAGTATCTTGAGCAGGGAGCAAAGAAGAGATGAAGATCTTGTATTTACATAATGTAAATCTACATAACATACGTACACTTACATCTCGTAACATTAGACACTGCAACTCACATCTAAAGATCATCGTTAATTTTTGATGTGCTGAAGAAGCAAGTGAAGTTTATGCAAAATAAACCAGATAAGACTATTAAGTATATTAAATTTGAGCCCATCCAAAGTTTTCTTAGAGGGTAACACCATTGCATGTTCATACCTGTCATACACCATTGCATGTTCGTAGCCATCAGTATGAGCCCGTACTCATTCCACACAGAAAGCATCCATCTTGATGGTGAAATGGCTATGCCTTAGTCCTACAGAAAACTACTACTTTTTATTACATTAAACTTGTTTTTCTTTATTGCAGATTTTCTCCTCTGTAGCTAATACCATCTATCTAATGGAGGTAGTGGATTCAGAAAAGGACACATTAAAGTTCAACTGTGTCAGAATCCACAGCAACATCTGTGAACTTGCTCTGTCACCCAGTGAAGTCCTGATGGTACAAATTGTTTTTTGTCACTTCAGTCCCAGTTAAATTTTCTTAGATCAGTAAAATCTTTTAGTTACCTCTCAATGGAATGTATAGTTACCTGCTGTATGAGGGCACAGTGAGCCTTTAAATTAAGCCTTCAGTTTATGAACTGTCGAAGACAGAAACATTTTTCCAAACATTTTTTTGAGAAAAAAAAGTTGTCTCTTCTTTTTCTCTGTCCCCCCACCCCTCATAGGCTGTTGGAGTAACACAGTCTCCAACGGTTCCATTCCAGCCTTTCTAGCCTGATTCTGGTTGTATTATACCATTGGGTTTGTTGTCCAAAGGAGTGTTACTACCACGCATGCTGGAAAAGACACACCTGCTCATATAAATCCTTATCTCCTTTGTCCTAAAGAAGACCGTCTTTCTGGGTGAGCCCTGAAAGGAGATGGTGAGTTGCTAAAAATGTCTGAAAAGAGCTCATTCCATGGTGAGAGAGAAACTGCATGAAGAGATTATTTATTTTGTTTGCTGGTCTTTTGGAGGGCTTTTTGAGGAAGGGAATGACTCCCTGGGCAGAGATGAATAATTTATGGAAACTCCAATTATTTCCTTCAGCAGCCAGAGGAAAGCCATTGTAGCAGAGGGAATAGAGAACAAGGAACATGGCAACCTGAGGATACAGCTGGTTTTAGTTTTCCTCATCTTTCACTTCTGTGTACCAGCAGGAGCAGCAATACTCAGTTCTTAGGAGAGAAAACCAAGTAGCAAGATTATAAGACAAATTAATTTTGTTGCATTTCTGTGGCAAGACAGAAAAAATATTTTGGACCCCAGTACCTTGGAAACAGTGTCACGCAGTTTAACTGGACAAGACCACCTTTGAAATAAAGAGAAACCAAGAGAGTAGCTAGAATACGATGACATCAGTTAGAAGAAACTAACAGAACTAGAAGGGTTTGCCTCTTGGTGCCTCAGACATACAGACTAGAATAAACCTGAGTTTGAACATTCACTTCTCAGATGCAAACAGATACGCAGATGCTTTTTCAAGATGTTTTTGTAGAAACTAATAAAAAATATCTTGCTAAGTAACCATTTTGGTCTAATTCCTTAATTTTTCCTCAGATCTTCCATTTTGTATCTATTCTATTTTCAGTTACTGTGTAACTGAGAACAACATTTTCGGTAGTGAAGGTGACATGACAAAAAAGTAATCACTGAAGTCTATCTGAATAATAATAATAATAAAGTCTATATGAATAATATATTCAAATATCATAGAATTGTGTTTCCTGGTTTAGCTGCAAAAGCAAGACTTGCACCTGCCCCTTCTTAGCTTAGACTGACTCCCTGGCAAGAAGGTGCTCTGCAAGGGTGGTCTGTTTCCCATCGTCCATGGTCCAGCATCTCAGGGCTGGTATCTCTTTCTGTTCAGTATGAGGGTACGGCAGAGCAGATGGGATCTGGAGATCACAGGTCTGGAGGAACAAATCAGGTATTGTGGGCGTGAGTTCTGGGGCCAGGTCCTTTTCATTCATCTTTCCAATCAAAATGCACAGCTTGCATTTAACTGCTCCTCAGGTGAGACCAAGGATGCTGTCTGACACCATCATAAGGGACACAGAGCTTTGTTTTCTACGTAATGCTATTTCCCATTTCCATATCCAGATTTCATAAATAATACTTCCATAGCGTGTTTTACTTGCTACACAGGAGACAAGGCAATATATTTCTCCTCCCCTTCATAATACCCTAACACTATGAGAACACAGTGCTAAGATTTCCAAAGCTCTTAACAGCATCTAGAGAGCCTTACAATAAATCAGTTCCTCTTCTTGCAGCTCCAGCAACTCACCCTGCCCTGCGATGTGAAAAGATGTGTAAAGACTGTTCCATTCACTTTTTTAAATATAAGCTGACAGGTGGAGAGAATGCTGGCTGTGGAATAAATATGTAAAAATGTATGCATTCTGCTTACCTCCTCAAAGAAAGAGAGTTTTATTCTCCAGTATTCTTACAGAGACAAAACTGCTGGTGGTAAAAAGGATTCATTTAACTAAAATGTAGACCAATTATATGTAATACAAACATAAGTGCAGAACTGTTTCAGAAGAATGCAGTCACTTTGTGTAACGGCTTGTGGTGAAACCAAGTAACTGTTTAAGGTCAGAAACTAAAATTATTGGATGAAAATTAATTGCAGGAGAGTTCTAGGTTCCTCCAATGCACTGGAAGGAACTGAGACTGGTGAGTGGAATAAATTCTCCAACTCTCATAAAATTTAATCAGGGAGAAGACTTAATAGCAGCAATGCAGGTTAGCTAATGTAGTCAGATACCAATAGTTAACTGACACTTTTCACTAGGTATTTCATACACTGGGGTTCAGGTCACAAGGTGTGAATATCACATACATCAGCAAATATTGTTGAATGTGAAGAGAACGGAGGGACGACATTTGCCCAGGAACCTCAGTCTTCATGCCTGAACAGAATTTCAAGTCAAATTGAGTTTGATGTGCATCAAATTATAGTAAACGAAATGTGCCTAATTTCCATTCAGAGAGTATAAGAGATTTCAGTATCAAGAGCTGGCATGACATCCGTTCCATTCCCTTGTATCTACTGATGACTGACACTGCTAGAAACAGCACTATACGTAGGACGCTAATTGAGAGTGAAGTAAGAAGCAAAGAAGGAAATTTCCCACAGTCCACCTAGAAACCTTAGAAGAGAATGCCGCGATAAAGTGGAACTACTGTTTGTCCTACAGTAAGACCTTCTGATATTAATAATGATTTCTTTTGTAGGCCCCAGCAATTTAAGATTGAACAACAGATAAGTGCAATGTTGAAACTCACTTTTCTTGTTTGGGAGAGCCAGCCTTTTATTAATCACTTCTGTGGTATGCACATACCGCTGTAATTTTTATCCTACTCTTGTTTTATGTGTACTCACTTCAACACTGATTTTCAATGTTGAATTATACTTCATACTCTGTAATGGATACCTACATGTATGCAGTTATCCTTCATCACTGTAGTACCTTATTTTTTCCACACAAGGAACTAATGTAGTTCAGAAAATACTGGTGGAAAGCACATTAAAAAATAGGTCGTTAATCAATCAAACGTTGAACAATTCACCCCAAACCTGCAATACCCTCATGCATGGCTGTTCATGGAGAGAACTGTTTCCTCTTTCCATGTAATGGGCTTCCCATGGCAATACTCTACATGCAACAGCAACAGCTTCATGGATGTGCCTCCCCCAAACCCTTCTCTAAATTCCATGTCATCTTTGGGAACAGGCATGCTGACTGATGGAGGTAGCCCCATATCTTTAGAATTCTGCCTGCTGACAGCAGGAAAAAGTTCTTATGCTCCTTTCACACCGTCTAAAATATGTCCAGTCTGACTGTGCCCATGTAGCATGGGTTTCATTCCAAGCCATAGAAAGGAGAACAAGAGTGGGCTCTCACTTCAGTAAACTGATTTGAGATGACCAGTCACCTTTCCTGTATTTAAATACAATAGGAAAGGAAGATGTGTGCACAATGTAGGTCACTACAATTAGGGATGCTGTATCATCCAGTCTGGTAGACGACAAATTTTAAAATTACAAAATTAAAATTTTTGGTGGTTTAGGGGTGGGGAGAGGTTATCCTCATTATAAATAAATATTTCTTGGGCTTGTCCAATCAATGCTAAAACCCAACTAAAAGGTGTGTTGACTTGTCATGTTTCTACCATGTCTTTAAGAAAATCACCGAGACTCCCTTATTTTCCTTGTTTAGTATGTGTTCACCATGGGAAGATGTGCAATCTAAAAATAATGTGAATAATTTGATGCTACCCTTTTTTTGTTAAATTTTACATGCAATTCATTCTGATAGATTAGAAGTCTAACTTTTTCCTAGGATCATATATTTCACTGTCAGAATTTGTTTTTCTCATGTCTTCTGATTCTGCACAGTTGAATATACTTCCTAAAAGAATATTTCCCTATTTGAGGTCAGATAAAGACTCCTTTAGTCTTTACTGACATTAAATCAAGGTACAGATATAGGGCCAGTCACACTGTATTCTCAGCAGTTTGTGTTTAGACTTACGTTAGAAAAAGGAAGGATGTCTACACACTAGCCAAGCGTCAAACTTTTTTTTGGCCAGACTTCCCTGACTCCATTTGCACAACACGTACACGCTCATATTCCCAGCCCTGCTCATGTAACTGTATACACTTATCTTCACATTTAATTACCTCAATAAGTACAGGGGTATAGTTGATTAGAAACTCAGACCCTGAGTCTTGCCATGATTTTGTGTAAAGCAACACTAACAACTTCTCTCTATTTATCCATTTCACAAATGGGTATAAAACCAGCCATGGTGATCTAGTACTACAGTCTTTACTTAATTCCTTTTGAGTTTTGTATTCTAAGCTGCGATAGTGTATGTTACACAAGCAACATACAACTCTTGCTAATCCCCTATTATACTACTTTGTACTTGTTAAAAGGACCCTAAACAGTAAGAAGTAAAAACAGGTCACATGCTCCACTCTTCTGTGTCTCAGAAGTGATCAAAAATCCACAAATGCACCTAAATTTATTACTAAGCTATGGCTTATTTAGTGTGACATCAGTAAATCTGGTGTATTTTTAATCTAACACTGTAGTATTCTGCACTGCACAATTGCAGAAACATAGTTTCTGTAAAAACCTTGAAATTAGACAAGTGTCTTCTTTCATGATCATTTCAAAAGTACAAGAAACTTTTAGAAACCCGTTATCTCAAAATTCTGTATTTTTTCCAGTCCCAAAGGCTCATAGCTTGACTGTGGTTTAGCATGTTTGCATTACAGCAAATGTTGCAGATTAGATCCCACTATTTTAGTTTCTATTTTCAGATTTCTACAACTATGTTCAAGCTATAACCCTGAGAGGCCATGGTGGAAAATAATTACCAAGACTTCTAGGCAACAGCATGAAACCAAATGCTCAGGCAGTGAACTTGAAAATGTATCTTAGGCACTTCAGCTTTTGAATGCTTCCTGCTGCATTTTTACTTATTATTTCTTACACTACATGAAATTCTACTCTATGATATGCCTATGCACTTCACTAACTTCTGTGAGCCTGACAGTACAAATCCATCAGCATAAGTGATTTAGGTACATTTCCATCCATTTTCTCCACTGCTAAAAACATACTCATCCTCCTGATATGCTGCTTTTTTAGGTATTATTTCATTTATTCTGTAAGGACACTTAAAGATCCCTTTTAAAATCTCTTAATTCAAAGCATAAATTACTAATTTTCTGTGCTCTGTAACTGAAGGGATTTGCATTTCCACAAAAACCTCTGGCACATACACACATATATACACTCAAGAATCCAATCAAAAGTAATCATATCAATGTCTAATGCAAACCTATACCCATTAAAATAAAACAATATTGCATGTCAGTAATAACTGGCAATACGTATGAATGTTTTTGTTGCATTGCATTGCTCACGTGTTCTTTTTTTTCTGGAATTTTCACAGCACTGCATGTTACTGTTACATGGAAATGTTTCCAAGACCTGAAGAAGTACTTGAATTGGTTTGGATTGCAACAGAAAAATAAAAAAAAAATTAATATTATTAATATTAAAAATATTAGTTTTAATATTAATAATACTAAAAAATGTTTAGCTGAATTACAGCCATGATTTTCTGTACTTCACAAGGTAGAGATGCTAGTAAAGAAGGAAAATACAAAAAGAAATGCAGTCTAGCTAGAAAGCATGGGTGAACTGAAGGGCTTTCCTCAAGCTAATGATTTTTCAGAGCATATGCATTTCTGTATTGGCACAAATCAAAACCTGACCTCTCAAGCAGATGCTCATTTAACTTTCATTTCAGTGCCATGAATACATGCATAGGTGGTTCTCAACTCAATGTTATAGTGGTTGGGAGAGGGAAAACTTCTGCATGCCTCTTCAGCCAGCTTTTCTCCTTTGCCAGGTATATTTGTGCTGATTTGGGTTCCTCAGTCCATGGAATATATTTGCCCAGTCAGGACAGTCCTACAGGCCCTGATATTATTGGGAAGGAAATGAAGTAAGAAAAAGGCACACAAACATGATAATGAGGCACTGGGTCTTATTTACTGAGCGCTTGGCATCACATTTTTTCGCTCAGGTCTTACTGGAGCTCCCGAAAACTGTACCGTCAAAGACCACACCACCTCAGGGCTTAATAGAATGAAATTTTACTCTCCTTTCTCTCTGCTTTGGATGAGGTATTTTGGAAGTTCGCCAGCTATTAAAGTTCAATGGTGAATCTTTTAAAAATTACAGGTTAAACTAATGTATTAGTAATATAAACCAAATGGAATGCCCCCCCAGTCACCTCTGTCTTCAATTGCTATATTGTAATCACAGCTCCTAAGATCATTTCTGTTACATGACATAATAAGATTATTAGGTAATTTCTTAGGTTCCTATAATTATTCATCTGAAGACAGAGCAGCTGTTGTAACATAGTTTCACTCTGAGATTAATCTGCTTCTTACTATACACCCTTCATTGTATGGACAACAGAAGATGCTGATAGCTCAAATAACAAGTATAAAATCAGTATATTTCTTTTTGGCTGATATTCATAGTATCATAGAATCATAGAATGGTTTGGAAGGGATGTTAAAGATCATCTAATTCCAACCCCCCTGCCCTGGGCAGGGACACCAACCACTAGACCAGGCTGCTCAAAGCCTCATCCAGCCTGGCCTTGAACACTTCCAGGGATGGGGCATCCACAGCTTCTCTGGGCAACCTGTTCCACTCCCTCACCACCTTCATAGTGAAAATTTTTTCCTGATATCCAATCTAAATCTACCCTCTTCCAGTTTGAAGCCATTACCCCTCATGATATCATTACGTGCCCTCATAAAAAGTCCCTCTCCAGTTTTCATGTAGGCCCCCTTCAGGTACTGGAAGGCCGCTATAAGGTCTCCCCAGAGTCTTCTCTTCCCCAGGCTGAACAACCCCATATCTCACAGCCTGTCCTCATGGGAGCGGTGTTCCACCCCTCTGATCATTTTTTTATAAAATTTTTTTAATAGAATGTGTTGGGTTGGAAGAGATCTTTAAAGGTCATCTGGTACAACCCCCCTGCAGTAAGCAGGGACATCTTTAACTAGATCAGGTTGCTCAGAGCCTCATCAAGCCTGGCCTTGAATGTCTCCAGGGATGGGGCCTCCACCACCTCTCTGGGCAACCTGTTCCAGTGTTTCACCACCCTCATTGTAAAGAACTTCTTCCTAATGTCTTATCTAAACCTACCCTGCTCTAGTTTAAAACCATTGCCCCCGTCCTATCACTACATACCCTTGCAAACAGCCACCTTCATGGCTCTCTTTTGTCCTGCTCCAAGCATGACAGACTCTGGAGTCACCTTTCGTTATTACAAAGTCGCTCTATTCAAGTATCTTTTTTCAAGATTCTGCATGTCAATATATGCAGGTTTTTTCTATATTCTAAAGCAGATCAACAAGCAGGGGACTTTATTAGTTAGAGTCACAGAATCACAGGATGGTTTTGGTAGGAAGATCACGTAGTACAACCTCCCAGCCATGAGCAGGGACATCTTCAACTAGATCAGGATGTGAAACCTGACCCTGGACACTTCTAATGATGGGCATCTACAACTTCTCTGGGCAACCTGTTCCAGTGTTGCACCACCCTCATTGTAAAAAATTTCTTCCTTATGTCCAATCTAAATCTACCTCTTTCAGTTTAAAACCATTGCCCCTTGTCCTGTTGCTACAGGCCTTGGTAAAATGTCTCTCTCCATTTTTCTTATAAGGCTCCTTTATATATTGAAAGACTACAATAAAGTCTCCCACAGCCTTCTCTTCTCCAGGTGGAACAACCCCAACTCTCTCAGCCTGTCTTCATAGAAAAGGTGTTCCAGCCCTCTGATCATTTTTGTGGCCCTCCTCTGGACTCACTCTAACAGGTCGCTGTCCTTATGTTTGGGGCTCCAGAGCTGGACAAAGGACTCCAGGTGGGTTCTCACCAGAGCGGAGTAGTGGGGAAGAATCACCTCCCTTTTGATGCAGCCCAGGATACAGTTGGCTTTCTGGGCTGTGAGTGCACATTGACAGTTCATGTCCAGCTTTTCTTCCACCAGTACTCCTAAGTCCTTCTCGGTGGGGCTGCTCTCAATCCCTTCATCCCTCTACCTGTATTGATACTGGGGGTTGCCCTGACCCAGATGTTGACCTTGCACTCGGCCTTGTTGAACCTCATGGGGTTCACATGGGCTCACTCCTCAAGCCTGTGAAGGTTCCTCTGGATGGCATCCCATCTCTCAAGCAGATCAACTGCATGACTCAGATCCTTGACACCATTTTACTTTACATCACAGAAGGCCTGAATTTCATCACAGACTGAGGTCTGTGGCCATTTTAGAGGGCCAGAATCGAAAAAAGTCACACCAAGAAGGAAGCACAAATGTCCAAGGGGTCAGCTATACGTTTTCTGACTATGCTTGAGCAGGCCTCTGAAATTTACGTGCCTCACATTCCCACAGGGAAATCACATTGGTATGGCTCAATTTGTCTATCTGGGCTGTTGGCTCTTTAAGGCAGGAATACATCTTACTACATGTCTAGAGTTTGAGCAGGGTCACTCTGTGAGGTGGTGAATCTCTAATCCCAGGACTCATGCATGAGAAAATAGAGTTCACGCTGTCTCTCCAAGCACTGGCTGCAGAGCCCCACCAGAAGCAAAGCTGGGGCTTCATCAGCTCACAAATTAAGAAGGTGCTAAGTCAAACACCATAAGGCCCTAATCTGGCAAGCCTGTATGTGCTCCTGTAGTATAAATTTTTAAAAGATTAATGTAGGATGTAGACAGAAGCATGAACTGGGCTTTTTTCCTAAAGCTTATTTCAGTAGTTTACAAACAGTGCTCCTAAAACAGTGTCATGGGAAAAGAAGCACCATACCTCCCCTTCACCCCCTGCACTCCAACACTGCATATAAACACTTAAAACCCTAATCTGAAAAATAAACCCATTATTAAATATAATCACCTTGCTGCTAAGTGAGGGCTAACACTTGACAAATGCAATCATCCAAATGTTGAAACTGCTTTTTCAAACGTACTATCAACATTTTTTTCTGATTTGAAACACTTATTTTCACCAAAAATCACAGTAAAAAATGTCACAGACATCTTGGAAACTGCAGATCAGCATAAAGCAGGAGAAAATCAGAAATTGAAGACTGTGTGAGTTTTGTCCTAACTTAGAGTTCAGGGTCCATCTTTGAAAAGCAGAATGACCCGGAGTACTTTTTTTTTTTTTCCTGGCTCAGAGAAGTTAAGTCAAAACACAATGCTTGCTAATGTCTTGCTCTCACAGTTACATGGAATCTGCCTGTGAAGAATACATGCCATTTTTATTTGTCACTGTGCAAACGGGCGCGAGGTATAAATACTGTTTATAGACAAAGAGACTTCAGCCTTCATTCAGTGTTAGTGTGATGGTATTGCAAAAGAGCATTGTAGTTGTCTCAGAAGTGGGTTTGCAGTGACCTCTGTAGGACAGACCTGAGACAGGATCCATTCATGCTCCAGACTCACTTTTGGAAAGTCATATAATCGTGCTGGACACAGCTACAGCTTCTCCAGCCTAATCACAGTGCAAATCTTCTGCCTATCCATACCAGGATAAGAAACTGCTGACCTTCAGTCCATGATAGCCCAAGTAGCTGACAACTCTACTACGACACTGTGGTAGAGACCTCTCTTCTGGTCCCAGGAGCTTTCAGACACGTAAGTACCAGTTGTGACTACACTAAGATTCCTGAAGAATAATTTCTGTGAAATGATCTGTTTTGCTAAGTTTCAAGGTTTACAGCATGCAGATATCCCCAGGTAACCAGGCTCTGGCTCAGCTGTCACAGGAAGATACAACCACCAACCTCATAACATTCACTTCAGTTTGCCTGTTGGGATTATTTCTTTAGTAACTGTGCTGCAAGACAGGGAGAGTTTGTGCAGGATAAACAATATTTTGATCTCTTGAGTGCCTCTTGAGTGTTTTTAACAGAGCAACAGTGTCTGTTCCTTCACATAAAAATAAATGGGGAGAAGGCAAAGGTGAAAACGTTGAGTTATGACTCCACAGACTTCCAATCCCAGTCCCAGTTTCTAAACCAAAGAGACAAAATCAGTTCCCATGTGCGTTCTTAGGCAAAAGCTCTTTGACTAGTTCAGAATTTGTAGTCCTCACTGATGCCGACAAACTGCGGCAAATGGTTATTTTTCACAACTACCCTATGCAGCAGCACAGCCTCAGGGCTGATCACCTGGGAAACGGCATTGCAGCAAAGCCCAGCCACATCCTTGGCTGTACTGGCAAGGGCACAGACAGCAGATCCAAGGAAGTTATCCTGCCCTGCACTTGTGAGGCAGCTCTGGATTGCTGGATCCAGTTTTGGATCCCAAACACCACAGGGAAGACATGGATACAGTGGAGCAAGTTCAGCAGAGGCCCCCAGCCCTCTGTCAGCCTCAAAAAGGGATGGGAGATTTGGGGAGATCTGTTGCTTCTTCAACTTCATAGAATCATAGAATTGTTTGGGTTGGAAGGCACCTTTAAAGGTTATCTAGTCCAGCCCCCCCTGCAGTAAGCAGGGACATCTTCAACTAGATCAGGTTGCTCAGAGCTCCGTCCAGCCTGATGTTGAATGTTTCCAGGGATGGAGCACATAAAACCTCTCTAGGCAACCTGTTCCAGTGTTTCACCACCCTCATTGTAAAAACTGGCTTCCTTGTATCTAGTCTAAATCTACCCTCTTTCATTTTAAAATCATTACGCCCTGTCCTTTCGCAACAGGCCCTACTAAAAAGTTTGTCCCATCTTTCTTATAAACCCTCTTTAAGTATTGAAAGGCTGCAATAATGTCTCCTCGAGTCTTCTCTTCTCCAGGTGGAACAATGCCAACTCTCTCAGCCAGTACTCACAAGAGCGGTGTTCCATCCCTCTGATCATTTTTGTGGCCCTCCTCCGGTACAGGACCTTGCAGTTGGCCTTGTTGAACCTCATGAGACTCATATGGGTGCACTTCTCGAGCCTCTCGAGGTCCCTCTGGATGGCATCTGGTCCCTCCGGTGCATCAACCCCACTGCTCAGCTTGCTGTCATCTGCAAACTTGCTGAGAGTGCACTCAATCCCACCATCTCTGTCACTGATGAAAATATTAAACAGTACCGGTCCCAATACAGACCCCTGAAGGACACCACTTGTCACTGATCTCCATCTGGACATTGAGCCATTGAGCACTACCCTCTGGATGTGACCATCCACCTAATTCTTCATCCAACAAACAGTCCACCCATCAAATCCATACCTCTCCATTTAGAGAGAAGGAAAGACCTTAGAGAAGTCCAGAAAGATGGCATCTGTAGCTCTTCCCTTGTCCACTGTGGTAGTCACTCCATCATAGAAGGCCATGAGGTTGGTCAGGTAAGGCTTGTCCTTGGTGAAGCCATGCTGGCTGTCTCAAATCACCTCCCTGTCCTCCATGTGCTTTAGCATGGCTTCTAGGAAGATCTGTTCCATGATCTTCCCAGGCACAGAAGTGAGGCTGACAGGTCAGTAGTTTCCAGGGCCCTCCTTTCTAACCTTTTTAAAAATGAGTGCAATGTTTCCTTTTTTTCAGTCACCAGGGACTTCACCAAACTGCCATGACTTTTCAATATCATGGAGAGTGGCTTGGCAACATCAGCCAATTCCCTCAGGACTCTGGGATGCACCTTGTCAGTTGAACATGCAACTTATACATGTTCATTTTTCCTCAGGTGGTCTCAAATGTGATCTTCTCATACAGTGGGAGGGACTTTGCTTCCACAGTCTCTGTCTTGTGGTCCATCCACTCGAGGCGTATGGAAAGCGAGGTTGCCAGTGAAAACTGAGGCAAAAAAGCTGTTGAGTACCTCAGCCTTCTCCTCGTCTGTTGTTACCAGTTTGACAGTCATGTTCATTGGGGTATGCTTTCTTTGACCTTCAGCTTCCTCATGGTAGGATACAGAGAAGGCAGAACCAAACTCTTTTCAGAAGTGTGCATCAATAGATGAAAAGCAAGAGACACAAGCTGGAGCATGTAAAGTTCAGACTAGAAAGAAGCAGAATATTTTTCACCATGAATGTGGTCAAATACTCTGGAACAGAGAGGTTGAGGAGTCTGTCTACCTGTACAAGGCTGTGAGTAACTTTCTATAGTTGACCATGGCAGGTGGATAGAGTGATCTCTAGATGCGCTGACCGGTTTCAGCCACTTGTGGTTCTTTGAAATGGCTTGCCCAGAGAGGTTGTGGAGTCTCCCAACTGGAGATATTCAAAAGCCATCTGGACACAGTCCTGGGCAACCAGTTCTAGGTGGCCCTGCTGGAGCAGGGGCATTGGACCAGACAACCTGCAGAGCTCCCATCCAACCTCAGTAATTCTGTGTGATTCATAGGGCAAATCAGTTATATATCTTGATAACAGAAATGACAAATAAATTTCTTTTTCAAACTTAAGCCTCACATGGTGATAAATTGCCTAATGCTCCTGATGAAAATGTCTCTAGAGTGGTGAAGTACCAGTAGTAACCAGGGTAAAGCTTTTTAACAAATTTCATGTCCTACGTGAGGGAAAAAAAATATGCCAGTGAGCAATCCTTATCAGATAATTTTGCCATTGCTTTCAAGAGGGCTAGTATTTTAGATAAGCATCTCTGAGAGCTTATGTTGTAATTTACTTCTGCTATCAGACCTCGATCAGGTTGTTCAGACATTTAGTACTCTGCGCACAAACTCTAAGACATGGAATGTCTGACTTTTCTAACACCTTTTTCCTTGTGGTCATTGAAAAGGTTTTGTGCAAATGTGTATCTTAATCCTTCTGTAACTAAAAAAAAAAGCATACTGAGACACTTAGCTGGGTCTTTTTCTTGCCAGTGACCTGAAGCAATTTCACTCTAGTTTAATTTTGTTAAAATATGTAGTATATCGCCAGTGTGAAGTTACACACCACACTTTTATGATTTGCAGAACTCCATCACACAGCAATAACCATATCTTTGTAGAGCAAGGACAGCAAAAGCAACAGGGGCTATTTACCATGAATTAATTTACCACAAGATGTCACCAGTGTCAAATATAAGAAAGCATAAAAAAACTTCATAGGCTTATTATTCAGGAACTGTATTTGCCAATGTCCTGGTTCCGGCGGGGATAGGGTTAATTCTTCCTGGTATTCCATGCCATATGAGCCATGCCCACCCTGAGCTGCCGGGGGAGAGGGCAGGACGCCCAGGAAGTCACCACTTGGAACCGGGCTTGGAGCGGGCTGGCACTTGGAACCGGGCTTGGAGCGGGCTGGGGCGTTCCGGTTGCAGTCGGTGAGCGGCGGGGAGTGGCCGTTCCGTAATCGTGTTTGTATATGCCTCTGTCCGTGTGATTGTTGTTGTTTTCTTGTTCCCTTTGCTGTTCTGTTAAACTGCCTTTGTCTCAACCCAAGAGTTTTGCCTTTTTCTTCCGATTCTTCCTGTATTGGGAAGGCCCGAGCTAGCGGCACGTGGCTCTTTGTTGCCGTCTGAGGCCAAACCACGACAGCCAAGCTGATTTACAAAATGCACATCCTGTCAAAATCATCACTGTTGTAAAAATTGGGCCTGCTAAAGCAAGAATTTTTATAATTCATACAAGTGATTGGTAGTACACCAATGCATAATTTTTCTAAAATCTCATCTACCACTGTTACCTGTTTACTATGCCAAAATGATCATAAATGTGGTATTTGTTGTTTATGCCTCTTGCTGGGTATGTGCACATTGCGTCAATGATACTGTTGCTGTGAATAACACTAGAATAACTAGAATAACACTTGAAATGGAAGTTCAGGCACGTGAGAGGTCTTTGTAAGCTAAGAGGAGAAACAGATTTCCACCTGCCTCCAACTTTAAGTAAAAACGTTCTCTTAACTGCATTTTGTGTCTTTGAAAATTTACCTTCACAATGCTGTGAAGTGAAACAAGATTATTTTTTTCCAGTACCTGAAGGGGGCCTTCAAGAAAGCTGGGGAGGGGCTGTTTGCAAGGGCATGTAGCAATAGGATGAGGGGCAAGGGTTTTAAACTAGAGCAGGGTAGGTTTAGATTAGACATTAGTAAGAAGTTCTTTACAATGAGGGTGGTGAGACACTGGAACAGGTTGCCCAGAGAGGTGGTGGAGGCCCCATCCCTGGAGACATTCAAGGCCAGGCTTGATGAGGCTCTGAGCAATCTGATCTAGTTAAAGATGTCCCTGCTTACTGCAGGGGGGTTGGACTAGGTGACATTTAAAGGTCCCTTCCAACCCAACACATTCTATGATTCTATGATTTCTCAGCATGCGAGGTAGCTAGAAAAAGATCAAATCATGGGGCCTTGTAAATTCATTGACTCAGCATTTCTAGATGACTGGTCTGATCTCAACTAGCAAAGCTGTGAGGATACTTGCTGAGTACCACTACTTTGATGGGAGAATGCCAACAAAGATTGTGAGCTCATTTGCTGAGCACCATTACTTTGCTACTTGAAAGTCAAAGGGGTTTAGGATGTTGTGGTGGTGTGTTCTCCCCTTTACCCCTCTCATCAGTGGCCGTTCTTATGAGTTGCACCTGTCCTTTGGGGGATGGCTGGCAACACAGTAAACACACTGTCCAGAGTGGGGACGTGGGAACATGACTGTAAGTCAATTATCGTACTCTATAAATAGAGGAGAGTTCCCCTGCATGGCAGCTGGCTGCATGCCAGGATCTCCCTTTGAGTGAGGACGCTCACTTAAGGTTCTACTCCTTGATGCTGAGAGATTCCTTGCAACAACATTCTCAGTAAGTGACTAACAGCATCCTAAACTTTGAAATCTTAGCTAAGTGATATAAAAGATTAATTGTGCATATATAATACTTTAGATATAAACCATTGACCGAGTCTGAGACTAGGATTGGATCCAGTCGCACCTAGACTCCTCTCTGAGAAGGAGTTCAGAAAGCAAGGGGGTCCTTTCTGAACCTCATGACTCAACAGGAGGGTCTCTCTGACAGCTTGTCTGACCCTGATCCCATGCAGTAAATAATCAAGTGTACCTTTCCATCGAATCTCGTAAAACACTGTCGCATTCACTACTAACTTTGTTAAATAACTGTTTTATGTTAATAAATATTACACTAGTTCTCTCTTACAAGAGAAGTTAATCACTTTGCACTGTGACAGATGTGCATGGTTATTCTCTCAACAACTCTACTGCCAGCAAGCTGGTGTTATGTCAAGACAAAATATGTAATGTTCTTCTTGGATTGAATTATCAAATGTCCCTAAATTCACGAACATGTGAAGCATGAGCATTGCCTTGTGGTCAGGTAGAGCCTGATGTCCTCCCCTGTGCTTTATGTCCAAGGGACCGGGTGAGGAAGGCGAGCAAGAAACTCTGCTGGGGACATCTCCCCACACCCTGCAGAAAGGGCCAAATCAGAGCTTCCCTCTGCAGGTACAGTGTGTGCGTCTGGGCAAGAGGCCAGGGCAGCAACGCCGGTTGGCCAGCAAGCCGCTTGCAGAAGAAGTGCAGACGGTCCCTGCTGGGACAGGGGCCTGACCGTGGCCGAGAGAAACATGGGTGGGATGCGGGGGAAGAGTGGCATCCGTCAGGGAGGCAAAAGCAGAAGGAAGAGCAGATCAGCCCCATGTCTGTGTTGGACCCTGCAGCTCCCCAGCTGCAGCCACCGGGCAGGCGGTGGCAGGGCGGACGCCCAGCACCTTGCCCTGGCAGCAGGACTTTCCCTGGGCCCTGCTTCCCCGGCACCAGCGAGCCGCAGGTTTCCACGGCTGCCCGCCACCTCCCCGAGGCCGGGCGTTTGCTCTGCAGGGGCACAGGGGTCCTTTGCCGCCTGCGTGGGAGGAGGGGAGGGGAGAAGGGCCCGGGGCAGAGGCCGGGCGGTCAGAGGAAGACGCACAGAGCCTGCTCTCACTCTTTACACCCCGGAGTAACGCTGCTTTTTGCCACGGTTTCTTTGCAGAATGGGATTCCCAGAGGCTTTCGGTTTCTGAAACTTGGCCTGCAGAGCAACTGGGGAAAACCGTGTATCGAGTGCGGGTGCATGGGAAGATCGTGGGAAGGAAGGCCGTCGGCCGGACGCCTGTGTAGACCTTCTTCCCTCAATAAAAATTAAAGCAGAAAACTGAGAAACAGAGCAGAGGGATGCGGCCGTTAGTCTGGTGCAGAGCAATGTCGTTTCAGAGGCCCCCTCAAAGCTGCCAACTTCTGCCTTTCGCAGGCTGAGGCCTTCCTCAGGCTTTCCGCTTTCTCTCCACCAAGGAGATGTTTCCTAACCGAGCAAAAGGAGACGACGCTCCCATAGCCTTTCCTTGCCTAAGGTCCTTGGTGAAATCCTTTGGCACGAGGAACAAGGTCATGGGGAACAGGAGAGGTGCCTGAGGACTGGAGGAAGGCTGACATCACTCCAATCTTCAAAAAAGGCAAGAAGGAGGACCCAGGGAACTACAGGCCGGTTAGTCTCTCCTCTGTCCCTGGGAAGGTAATGGAGCGACTCATTCTGGATGTCGTCTCCAAACACATAGAGGAACAGGAAGTTATTGGAAGTGGTCAGCATGGATTTACCAAGGGCAAATCATGCCTGACCAATCTGATAGCTTTCTATGATGTTATAACGGGTTGGCTGGATGAGGGGAGAGCCGTAGATGTCATCTACCTTGACCTTAGCAAGGCTTTTGACACTGTCTCCCATAACATCCTCATTAGGAAGCTGAGGAAGTATGGGCTAGACGAGGTGACAGTGAGGTGGATCGAGAGCTGGCTGAGTGACAGAACTCAGAGGGTTGTGATCAGCGGCACAGAGTCCAGTTGGAGGCCTGTAACTAGTGGTGTCCCTCAGGGGTCAATACTTGGACCAACTTTGTTCAATATATTCATTAATGACCTAGATGAGGGGACAGAGTGTATCCTCAGCAAGTTTGCTGATGATACCAAGCTGGGAGGCGTGGCCGACACTCCAGAGGGCCGTGCTGCCATCCAGCGTGACCTGGACAGGCTGGAGAGCTGGGCAGAGAAGAACCTAATGAGGTTCAACAAAAGCAAGTGTAGGGTCCTGCACCTGGGAAGGAAGAATGCCAAACACCAGTATATGTTAGGGGCGGACATGCTGGGAAGCAGCTCCGAGGAGAAGGACCTGGGGGTCCTGGTAGACAGCAAATTATCCATGAGCCAGCAGTGTGCCCTTGTCACCAAGAAGGCCAATGGCATCCTGGGCTGCATAGGGAAGACTGTGGCCAGTAGGTCGAGGGAGGTCATTCTCCCCCTCTACTCTGCACTGGTGAGGCCACAACTGGAGTACTGTGTCCAGTTTTGGGCTCCCCAGTTCAAGAGGGACAGGGAACTACTGGAGCGAGTCCAGCGAAGGGCAACCAAGATGATTATGGGACTGGAGCACCTCCCTTATGAGGAAAGGCTGAAAGAGCTGGGACTCTTTAGCCTGGAGAAGAGAAGGTTGAGGGGGGACCTGATTAATGTTTACAAGTACCTAAAGGGTGGGTTTAAGGAGGACGGAGCCAGGCTCTTTTCAATGGTTCCCAGCGACAGGACAAGGGGCAATGGGCACAAGCTAGAACATAGGAAGTTCCATTCAAATACACGGAAAAACTTCTTTACAGTGAGGGTGACAGAGCCCTGGAACAGGCTGCCCAGGGAGGCTGTGGAGTCCCCTTCTCTGGAGATTTTCAAGACCCGCCTGGATGCAGCCCTGAGGGATGTGCTTTAGGCAATCCTGCTCTAGCAGGGGAGTTGGACTAGATGATCTCTAGAGGTCCCTTCCAACTCTGAAGATTCCGTGATTCCGTGAGGGCCATCCCTGCGTCTCACCCCAGGCAGGAGTCATCGGAGCCTGGCAGCGTTGGGGGTCAGGATCCCCAGAGCTCATGAGCTCCCCCCCCATTCCCTTCAGGGGACACCGTGCATCTGGGGACTGGGTCTAGTGGGGGCCCACATGGGGTGCAGCCATGGCTGGGACCCTTGAGGGGTCTGAAGCTCCAGCGCAAGGGCTCCTGCCGCAGTATCACAGGCCCTGCAGTTATTGCTCCAGTCCCAGGACATGTCGCTTCTAGTGTCTGGCCATACTGTCCACGGGCGTCTGTCACAAACCCAAACCAACCTATTGATTCGGGGAATTTCTCCGCATCTAATGGACTTGCCTGTGAGCAACCTATGAACTCCTGCTTCTCATATAGGAAGAAAAGAAACACTAACACATCTCTCCGGCGAGACAGCCCTGATCTCTTGGCACACCTCTCCCCACAGCCTGCTCCACGCCACCCATTTTCTTCCCCTCTCTCCTCCCGCCCTGCTTCCTGTGGCCAGCAGGTGGAGGGAGGTCATCCTCCCCCGCTACTCTGCCCTGGTGAGGCCGCACCTGGAGTACTGTGTCCAGTTCTGGGCTCCCCGGTTCAAGAGGGACAGGGAACTGCTGGAGAGGGTGCAGCAAAGGGCTACCAAGATGATTAGGAGACTGGAGCACCTCTCTTATGAGGAAAGGCTGAGGGATTTGGGTCTCTTCAGTCTGCAAAAAAGACGGCTGAGCAGGGACCTTATCAACACTTCTAAATACTTCAAGGGTGGGTGTCAGGAGGATGGGGCCAGGCTCTTTTCAGTGGTGCCCAGCGGCAGGACAAGAGGTCACGGGCACAAACTTGACCATAGGAAGTTCCACCGAAACGTGAGGAGGAACTTCTTTACCCCGAGGGTGCCAAAGCACGGGAACAGGCTGCCCAGGGAGGCGGTGGAGTCTCCATCTCTGGAGACATTCAAAACTCACCTGGACACGATCCTGGGCAACCTGCTCTAAGACGACCCTGCTCTGGCAGGCGGGTGGGACCTGATGATCTCCAGAGGTCCCTTCCAACCCTATGATTCTATGATTGTATGATTGTATGATTCCTCTGGCTCGGCCCTTGGAAACTGCTCCGACTGGAACCCGCAAGTTCCTGCTGCTCTCCAGCACAAGCCGTTTGTGGGCCCCTGCTGCAACCACGGTGCAGGGTTCTGAGCCGCCTCTGGCAGAGCCATGCAAGAGCCCAGCCCTCGCCTCGCTGGGACCCCCGGCCCCGTGCTGCTGCTGCTGCTGCTGCTGCTGCTGCTGCTGCTGCTGCGTCCTGGTGGGTCTGTGGTGAGGAAGAGAAGCCGTGGGGGCTGTTTCAGAGAGGGCTCTGGCCCTTGTGCTGCAGAGGCCCTGGGAAGAGGTGGGGGCTGTGGAGGAGGGCAGCTGCTCCCCTCTCCCCGTAGACCGCCAGGCCTCTGAGACGCCTGCCCAGGGGCGGGTTGGTGCTATGGGGGCCGGGGGCAGTCGAGGTGAGAAGCAGTTGTGCTGCCCTGCTGCGCCTGCTGCTGTTTCGGTCTCAGCACAGCGGGGATGTCTCCCGGTAGGCTGCCCAAAGGCTGTCTCCTGGCCAGGGCCTCGGCTCTCGTGGCATGGAGGCAGTGCAAAACAGGGCTCTGCCTGTTTCCTCCCAGAGGGGTAGCCCCTCTCCCGAGGAGCAGGGCACCAGCTGGAAAGGGCCAGCACGCTGCAGCTGCAGTGCTGGAGAAAAGGAGAGTGGCCACCAAGCCCGGCCCCACAGCACTGTGAGCCACTGTCTCCCACCTGGAAGGAGCTCGTGCTGTCCTGGTGGCTCTTGGCTCATGGCAGGTGTTCCCTTGGCCACATTTTGGTGGCTGTTGCCTGAGTGTCCACCCCTGGGCAGGCAGCATTCCTGCAGTGGAGCAAGTGGGCATAGGCTTGGAGGAGAGCTTCGTTTCTCCCCAAGATGAAGAGGAGAAGGGCTCCTCCAAGAGCACAAGGGGCATTAACAGCCCTCTGAAGGAGAGCAGCAGACAGCAGACAGTCTCTCCTGGAGACATCAGCTGGTGGATAGGACACACAGAGCCTAATGCAGGGCTGGTTGTTCCGGAGGGGGAAGCTGTCAGGAGCTGTAGGCATAGTAAAAGCCGCGAGGCTTAGAAACCTGCCTTGAGCGCAGGAGAGTCTGAGCTCTGCCCGAGTGCTGTTGAGTTCAGCCTGAGAAAAGGAAGCGATGTTCCTCATGACTGTACCAAGCCTGCTTGGCTTAGCCGGGACCCACGGCCCCGCAGAACCAGCGTCATCAAGCCCCAAGGGAGCCCTGGGGCCACCTGCCCTGCATGCCCATGTGGAGCTGGGTACCATGTCCACGTCTTTGTGGGATCCTGGAGTAACCAGAGGGTACACCGGTACGGTAGAGGCCAAGAGGCCAAAGCCTCATCTGTTCTCCCTGCCCAGGCACGCCGTCAGCGCCCTGCCTGCGAGGGGAACCTGCCAGGCCCTCTGTGGCAGGGCTGCCCCCCTCTCCGGGGCATAACCCAGCCCCCTGCCCATGCTTTGTGGAGGGAGTGCACAGGACCAGTGCCACCTCCCGCAGGGGTCTGGCATACGCCCTGAAGGGCCGGCCACCTAGAGAACAGTCCGCAGGCTTTTCTCCAGTGTCGTTGAGCAAGGTTGGTCTTCAGCATTGCTTATGGTCTGGCCACAGCCCTGGTCTCCCTCGGTGGAGGGACTGTGGCCGGTGGGGGGCCGTGGCAGGGACGGAAGCCCAGAGGCTTCCCAAGGCCCGTCTTCTGGACAGGGCCTCCACACTGGCGGCTCCCCCCGCTCTTCGCTCGCAGGGCGTGGAGACAGTGCACAGCAGGGCTCCGTCTTTGTCCTTAGAGGTGCTCACTCTCATCATGGCCCGGCAAGGCCCTGCAAGCTGGCTTGTCCCAGAAGGGGATATTGGGGTGTCCTGGGTGCTCGTGTGTCCCGTTGAGGATGGAGGGGCGCAGCAGCCCCTTGGCATGTCCCTGGGGCCAGTTTGGTGGCTGAAGCTCCCCATGACGATGTGGAGCCAGAGGGGCTGAGTGGGCCAAAGCCCCGTGCAGCCCCAGCCCGTGTCACCCTGAGCCACCGAACCCTCCTTGCTCCATGGGACACCCCCATCTGGCATGGCAGGCCCTGCCCAGGCAGGGGGAAGGCAGGGGGCCATGCTCGCTACACACCATGTCCCCGTGCCACCACACGAGATCCCCACTGCCCTCGGGGCAGCCTGTGCCCCCCTGTCCCAGGAACCTGCCTGGTCCACCGAGAGCCTATAAAGCACACAGCAAACACCCTCCTTTCTCGACCCAGGCTGCGGTGGGTTGACCCCAGCACACCGATGCCCAGCCAGTCCCCAAGAAATGGCTGCGTTGGAAAGACCAAAGGCCCAGGATTTATTGCGGAGCTTGACGATCCATGGTGTGGAGCAGCCTTTGGGTCCCTTTGGCTTGGCTCTCCTTGCTGTGTCCCCTCCCAGCCTCTCGCCCAGCCTCAGCCCACTCGCTCGGGGACACACAGAGAGGACCAGAGGAAGCCTTGGCGCTCTGCAGGCACTGCCCAGCACCACCTGAAACATTGCTGTGTTTTCAACACTGTCTGCTCACAAATGCAAAGCACAGCGGCCAAGCGGGCAGCGGGGTCTCTCTCCACCCCCCCACCCCTCCTGCAGTTCCTCCTCTGACATCACAGCCACGACCTCAGACCGTGCGGGGACAGGCTTTGTGAGGTCATGCACCGTGGGCTATAAGATGTGGTCTCGCGGTGTGCTGCTGGCTGTGTGCCTGTGGCAGGCGTTCTCCTCACGGCTATCTCCAGGAGGGATCTGCCCGCACACACACCACTCCTGCGGCTGAAGGAGGCCACCTAAGCTTGCGGGAGAGCTTCGTTGCTCGCGAGGATGGGGAGAAGAAGACGGGCCAGGGGCAGCCGGGCAAGGTCTCGGCAGGCTCAGGGCACCAGACAGCCCAGGCCCGCACGCCGCAGGCCTGCAGAAAAGAAGCGTAAGTTCAGTGCTGCCTTTCGCCCCGTGTTTGCACCAAGTCTGCCTGGCTCGGCCGGGAGCCACGGGCCTGCACACCCAGCCTCATCCTGCCCCGAGGGAGGCCTGGGGCCACCTTGTCTCCCGGTGACCATGACGGAGATGGCTACCGTGCCCGTGTCTTTGTGGGATACTGCACTAACCACGGGGTAGGCTGGGACTCGTGCCAGCCCCCCTGCCCAGGCACGCCAGCAGTGCCCTGCCTGCGAGGGGATCCTGCCCGGCCCTTGTACCCCACTCCCAGGCTGCGCCCAGCTGCCCCCTTCTCCAGGGCAGAACCACGGCCCTGCCCCTGCCCCCAGGGAGGGAGGACCGGCGCCCGCCTCCCTGCAGGGATCTGGCACGCGTTGGACCAGTGTCCTCAAGAAGGGTCCTCAGGCTTTTCTGCGGTTTCTTTGCCCAGGGTTGGTCTTCGGTCTGCCAGCGGCTGTGGACGCCGTCCAGAGATGCCTCAGCACAGGCATCTCCACCCTGTGAGTACAAGACGTGCGCAGTGGGGACACGGAGACGAGGGGTGACAGTGGGTCAGGGCGAGCAGGGGGAGGCTGGCGGTGCTCCCCGCCAGCAGACCCTGTCTCCTCCAAAATTCCTGCTCCTTGGCTTGGAAGAGAAAGTCCCCTCGTGCAGGGCTCTGCCCTTGGCCACTGCTAAGCCAGAACTCCCTCTTTTTCAGGAACGAGATCGTCACCTCGAACGTGAAGAGGATCTTCACGATCCTTTTCTTGTTGAACCTGGCTGCTCTTGGTGAGTATTCCTCTGCTGCCAGCGGAGGCACGGAGGCAGGGAGCGCGGGCTTCAGCGTGAGGCAGAGGAGCGAGTGGGGCCTTTCCAGCCTCCCACGTCTGCAGCTCAGGGAGCTCCCAAGACGCTCCCTACGCGCAGAGCGGGGAGGGGAAATGGGGCGTAGCTGTGGGGCGGCCAGCGTGCCCGGGAAGCAGGGCTGTGCAGAGCCCCGAGGCCCAGGGAGAGAGAGGCTCCCTTCTTGGAGCCGCAACCTCTCTCTGCACCCTTGCCCCATGTCCCCAGCCAGCCTCTTGCCACCGTGCTGGGGGAGGAGACCGCGGGACTCCAAGCATTGTCAGAAACCCTCCTAAAACAACTCTCTCTTGCTCATGTGAATTACAGTTGGTTCCTGCTGCGGGATCCTGCAGCTCATGTGGATGCAGGGGGCAGAGGATGTGGCACAGGTCAGTGACTGCTGCTGTGGGACAGGAAAGGCCCACGGAGGAGCCCTGCTGGCGGTGGGTGGGGAAATGGCCCAGCACTCCGCTTCCAGGCAGTGACCCAGAGAACCAGCAGCAGCTTCTGCCGTGCCTTCCTAGAGCCACCAGCTCTGGAAAGCCCCGGCAGCTCGGGGACTCAAAGGGAGAGCCTTTCTCTTTCAGGTGCCGCTGGGGCAGGCATCAGCCAACCTGTGGTCCCTACGGTAAGAGCCCTCTCCTCTCTCCTCACCTGCAGCACCTTTGGCGGGCTAGCGGCAGATGAGCCCGTGCTATTTGCCTTCCCTTGCACTGTGCCCAGGGCTCGTGCCTTTCGCTCCTGCCTGGGCCTTTTGCTCAACCCGGACGGGGAGGGAAGCGCTTACAAACCAGGGAAAGAAAAGGGGGCTCGAGCGCCCCTCTCTCTGCTCTCCCTGAGCTTGGAGGCTCTGGGAGGGGCTGGGCAGCGCTCTGACGAGATCTGCTTTCCTGGTGACTGCAGGGAACAATCCCCAGCAATGGAACTCCTGAGGAAGGAGATCAGGCGCCTGGCTGCAGAGATTGATGCTAGGAAGGAGGTGATGCTGCACTTTGGGAAAGAGGGCTGGGACGGGCAAGGCCCTTCCTGGGCCACTTGGTGGGCTTTTCCTGCTCACCCCACACAGCCATCCCCAGCCAGGGGCTGCTGGTCGAGCTTCTCCGCTCTAAAGCCCCTTGCCCTGGCCAAGGGACCTGTGGTCATTTCCCCTGCTCCCATGTGTCTTTCCAGGAAGTTTGGCAAATGGGAGAGGCAATGTCTGCAAGCACGCAGATGTCTGACTGGGCTCTGAAAGAGGCAGGTACGGATGGACGCAGGCAGGCAGGGCTCTCATCGCACTGAACTCCTGCTCAGTGCTCCCAAAAGGAGGCTGCGCTGCAGACTCTGCTCGACAAAGCGTAGGGAGATTGAACGAAACCACGGTGCCCAAGAGCGTGACTGTGGCAGAGCTGGGCCCAGCCCTGCCGTCGGACCCCTCGCTGGTGCCCCTGGCAGCATTTCTGCCCTCTCCCTCTCCGCTGAGCTTTGCTGGGGAACAAAAGCGAGCGGACGGGCTGTCCACGCAGCGCGGCCTCGGCTTGGGTCTGCAGCTCTTCCCCAGGGGGCTTGCTGTCTCCCAGCACCCGCAGACCTTCTCTTTGTGCAGCCGGGAGGGGCGTGGGGCACGGGGATCCCCTCCTTCTCCTGGGGCACCTCCAAGCGTGCGCTGCTGGCTGTGGGGCTGGCAGGCAGCCTTAGTAGTTGCCTGCAACCACCAGGTGCTCTGAGCCTGGGCCTTTTGCAGTCACCTGCGCTCTTCTCCCTTCAGGGGCTGCCGTGGACCTGCAGAGATCGTCCAGCAGCTCTGCAGGACTCTGCAGGGTGTTTTGGTTCCTGTGTGCTCCAGCCCCCCAGGACACCTTTGTGCAGGTACAGGAGCAGAAACCGTCATTGCTGCTTCTCTTGCCTCTTTGAAGGTGTGGGGCAAGTCCTGGGGCATCTCCCCTCAGGCCAATGGCGTTGCCCAAGGCCCCGGCACCGGGGCGGTGCCAGGCACCTGAGGTCTCCCACAGGGCTTGGCTCCCTAGAAAACAGCAGTTGCCCTCAGAAAGGGGCTGCGCTGAGCTGAGCTTCCTGCCCACCCTCCCTGGTCCCTGCTGGGTGAAGATACTTCTCCTTCGGGACCCCATTTCCCTGCCACAGCTCTGATTGTCCCTCTCCCGCGGGGGCAGTGGAGGGGGTGGGAGGCTGCAGAGCTGCTGGCTGCAGAGCTCCTGTCCGCTTCCCAACACGCCATTCGTTTCGAGCACAAGCACAGCCCACAGGGGCAGTGCCGCCTGTGCTCCTGGCTCCACAGGAGCACAGGGGCCCCGTCATGTCCTCCTGTTCCCATCACGCCCTCACGTTCCATCCTCTTGCTCTCCGCTTTCAGCCGGATGCCTTGCCAGGATACTACCGGCCTTTCCAATGGTCTCGGAGCAAGCGGCTGATCCGGTCCCCCACACAAATACAAGCGACAGCCATCACCAGAGATCAAACCTCAAAGATGGCCTCTGCGCTGGGGACTGTCAGCAGTGCCCCCCGAGATTTCATTGTCTCTGTAAGTCTCTGCCGGGCACTGGGGGTTGGGATCTGGCCACGGGCAAAAGCTCTAACGGGGACTTGCTGCTCTCTGCGCATCTGCCGAGATTCTGCCGTTCCCTGAGGGGACATTTCAAGGGACGTGCCGGGTGGTATCACCCCTCCTAAGGCTCCCTCGGCACCTTTTGGCCCAGCACCTCCGGGCCCCTGAGCAACACACAAGGAGGACACTCAGCCCCACCGCATCCTGCGCCAGACCGCACTGGAGCCGCAGGAGTGGGGTACAGATGACGGGCGCGGGTCTGGCATGAGTGTTTCCTGGTGCTCGGGTCATGACTGACTTCCTCCCCTGTGCTTTATGTCCAAGGGACCAGATGAGGAAGGCGAGCAAGAAACTCTGCTGGGGACATTCACCTACACTTTGCAGAAAGGGCCAAATCAGAGCTTCCCTCTGCAGGTACAGTGTGTGCGTCTGGGCAAGAGGCCAGGGCAGCAACGCCGGTTGGCCAGCAAGCCGCTTGCAGAAGAAGTGCAGACGGTCCCTGCTGGGACAGGGGCCTGACCGTGGCCGAGAGAAACATGGGTGGGATGCGGGGGAAGAGTGGCATCCGTCAGGGAGGCAAAAGCAGAAGGAAGAGCAGATCAGCCCCATGTCTGTGTTGGACCCTGCAGCTCCCCAGCTGCAGCCACCGGGCAGGCGGTGGCAGGGCGGACGCCCAGCACCTTGCCCTGGCAGCAGGACTTTCCCTGGGCCCTGCTTCCCCGGCACCAGCGAGCCGCAGGTTTCCACGGCTGCCCGCCACCTCCCCGAGGCCGGGCGTTTGCTCTGCAGGGGCACAGGGGTCCTTTGCCGCCTGCGTGGGAGGAGGGGAGGGGAGAAGGGCCCGGGGCAGAGGCCGGGCGGTCAGAGGAAGACGCACAGAGCCTGCTCTCACTCTTTACACCCCGGAGTAACGCTGCTTTTTGCCACGGTTTCTTTGCAGAATGGGATTCCCAGAGGCTTTCGGTTTCTGAAACTTGGCATACGGAGCAACTGGGGAAAACCAGGATACACCTGCATTTATCGAGTGCAAGTGCATGGGAAGATCGTGGGAAGGAAGGCCGTCGGCCGGACGCCTGTGTAGACCTTCTTCCCTCAATAAAAATTAAAGCAGAAAACTGAGAAACAGAGCAGAGGGATGCGGCCGTTAGTCTGGTGCAGAGCAATGTCGTTTCAGAGGCCCCCTCAAAGCTGCCAACTTCTGCCTTTCGCAGGCTGAGGCCTTCCTCAGGCTTTCCGCTTTCTCTCCACCAAGGAGATGTTTCCTAACCGAGCAAAAGGAGACGACGCTCCCGTAGCCTTTCCTTGCCTAAGGTCCTTGGTGAAATCCTTTGGCACGAGGAACAAGGTCATGGGGAACAGGAGAGGTGCCTGAGGACTGGAGGAAGGCTGACATCACTCCAATCTTCAAAAAAGGCAAGAAGGAGGACCCAGGGAACTACAGGCCGGTTAGTCTCTCCTCTGTCCCTGGGAAGGTAATGGAGCGACTCATTCTGGATGTCGTCTCCAAACACATAGAGGAACAGGAAGTTATTGGAAGTGGTCAGCATGGATTTACCAAGGGCAAATCATGCCTGACCAATCTGATAGCTTTCTATGATGTTATAACGGGTTGGCTGGATGAGGGGAGAGCCGTAGATGTCATCTACCTTGACCTTAGCAAGGCTTTTGACACTGTCTCCCATAACATCCTCATTAGGAAGCTGAGGAAGTATGGGCTAGACGAGGTGACAGTGAGGTGGATCGAGAGCTGGCTGAGTGACAGAACTCAGAGGGTTGTGATCAGCGGCACAGAGTCCAGTTGGAGGCCTGTAACTAGTGGTGTCCCTCAGGGGTCAATACTTGGACCAACTTTGTTCAATATATTCATTAATGACCTAGATGAGGGGACAGAGTGTATCCTCAGCAAGTTTGCTGATGATACCAAGCTGGGAGGCGTGGCCGACACTCCAGAGGGCCGTGCTGCCATCCAGCGTGACCTGGACAGGCTGGAGAGCTGGGCAGAGAAGAACCTAATGAGGTTCAACAAAAGCAAGTGTAGGGTCCTGCACCTGGGAAGGAAGAATGCCAAACACCAGTATATGTTAGGGGCGGACATGCTGGGAAGCAGCTCTGAGGAGAAGGACCTGGGGGTCCTGGTAGACAGCAAATTATCCATGAGCCAGCAGTGTGCCCTTGTCACCAAGAAGGCCAATGGCATCCTGGGCTGCATAGGGAAGACTGTGGCCAGTAGGTCGAGGGAGGTCATTCTCCCCCTCTACTCTGCACTGGTGAGGCCACAACTGGAGTACTGTGTCCAGTTTTGGGCTCCCCAGTTCAAGAGGGACAGGGAACTACTGGAGCGAGTCCAGCGAAGGGCAACCAAGATGATTATGGGACTGGAGCACCTCCCTTATGAGGAAAGGCTGAAAGAGCTGGGACTCTTTAGCCTGGAGAAGAGAAGGTTGAGGGGGGACCTGATTAATGTTTACAAGTACCTAAAGGGTGGGTTTAAGGAGGACGGAGCCAGGCTCTTTTCAATGGTTCCCAGCGACAGGACAAGGGGCAATGGGCACAAGCTAGAACATAGGAAGTTCCATTCAAATACACGGAAAAACTTCTTTACAGTGAGGGTGACAGAGCCCTGGAACAGGCTGCCCAGGGAGGCTGTGGAGTCCCCTTCTCTGGAGATTTTCAAGACCCGCCTGGATGCAGCCCTGAGGGATGTGCTTTAGGCAATCCTGCTCTAGCAGGGGAGTTGGACTAGATGATCTCTAGAGGTCCCTTCCAACTCTGAAGATTCCGTGATTCCGTGAGGGCCATCCCTGCGTCTCACCCCAGGCAGGAGTCATCGGAGCCTGGCAGCGTTGGGGGTCAGGATCCCCAGAGCTCATGAGCTCCCCCCCCATTCCCTTCAGGGGACACCGTGCATCTGGGGACTGGGTCTAGTGGGGGCCCACATGGGGTGCAGCCATGGCTGGGACCCTTGAGGGGTCTGAAGCTCCAGCGCAAGGGCTCCTGCCGCAGTATCACAGGCCCTGCAGTTATTGCTCCAGTCCCAGGACATGTCGCTTCTAGTGTCTGGCCATACTGTCCACGGGCGTCTGTCACAAACCCAAACCAACCTATTGATTCGGGGAATTTCTCCGCATCTAATGGACTTGCCTGTGAGCAACCTATGAACTCCTGCTTCTCATATAGGAAGAAAAGAAACACTAACACATCTCTCCGGCGAGACAGCCCTGATCTCTTGGCACACCTCTCCCCACAGCCTGCTCCACGCCACCCATTTTCTTCCCCTCTCTCCTCCCGCCGTGCTTCCTGTGGCCAGCAGGTGGAGGGAGGTCATCCTCCCCCTCTACTCTGCCCTGGTGAGGCCGCACCTGGAGTACTGTGTCCAGTTCTGGGCTCCCCAGTTCAAGAGGGACAGGGAACTGCTGGAGAGGGTGCAGCAAAGGGCTACCAAGATGATTAGGGGACTGGAGCACCTCTCTTATGAGGAAAGGCTGAGGGATTTGGGTCTCTTCAGTCTGCAAAAAAGACGGCTGAGCAGGGACCTTATCAACACTTCTAAATACTTCAAGGGTGGGTGTCAGGAGGATGGGGCCAGGCTCTTTTCAGTGGTGCCCAGCGGCAGGACAAGAGGTCACGGGCACAAACTTGACCATAGGAAGTTCCACCGAAACGTGAGGAGGAACTTCTTTACCCCGAGGGTGCCAAAGCACAGGAACAGGCTGCCCAGGGAGGCGGTGGAGTCTCCATCTCTGGAGACATTCAAAACTCACGTGGACACGATCCTGTGCAACCTGCTCTAAGACGACCCTGCTCTGGCAGGCGGGTGGGACCTGATGATCTCCAGAGGTCCCTTCCAACCCTATGATTCTATGATTGTATGATTGTATGATTCCTCTGGCTCGGCCCTTGGAAACTGCTCCGACTGGAACCCGCAAGTTCCTGCTGCTCTCCAGCACAAGCCGTTTGTGGGCCCCTGCTGCAACCACGGTGCAGGGTTCTGAGCCGCCTCTGGCAGAGCCACGCGAGAGCCCAGCCCTCGCCTCGCTGGGACCCCCGGCCCCGTGCTGCTGCTGCTGCTGCTGCTGCTGCTGCTGCTGCTGCTGCGTCCTGGTGGGTCTGTGGTGAGGAAGAGAAGCCGTGGGGGCTGTTTCAGAGAGGGCTCTGGCCCTTGTGCTGCAGAGGCCCTGGGAAGAGGTGGGGGCTGTGGAGGAGGGCAGCTGCTCCCCTCTCCCCGTAGACCGCCAGGCCTCTGAGACGCCTGCCCAGGGGCGGGTTGGTGCTATGGGGGCCGGGGGCAGTCGAGGTGAGAAGCAGTTGTGCTGCCCTGCTGCGCCTGCTGCTGTTTCGGTCTCAGCACAGCGGGGATGTCTCCCGGTAGGCTGCCCAAAGGCTGTCTCCTGGCCAGGGCCTCGGCTCTCGTGGCATGGAGGCAGTGCAAAACAGGGCTCTGCCTGTTTCCTCCCAGAGGGGTAGCCCCTCTCCCGAGGAGCAGGGCACCAGCTGGAAAGGGCCAGCACGCTGCAGCTGCAGTGCTGGAGAAAAGGAGAGTGGCCACCAAGCCCGGCCCCACAGCACTGTGAGCCACTGTCTCCCACCTGGAAGGAGCTCGTGCTGTCCTGGTGGCTCTTGGCTCATGGCAGGTGTTCCCTTGGCCACATTTTGGTGGCTGTTGCCTGAGTGTCCACCCCTGGGCAGGCAGCATTCCTGCAGTGGAGCAAGTGGGCATAGGCTTGGAGGAGAGCTTCGTTTCTCCCCAAGATGAAGAGGAGAAGGGCTCCTCCAAGAGCACAAGGGGCATTAACAGCCCTCTGAAGGAGAGCAGCAGACAGCAGACAGTCTCTCCTGGAGACATCAGCTGGTGGATAGGACACACAGAGCCTAATGCAGGGCTGGTTGTTCCGGAGGGGGAAGCTGTCAGGAGCTGTAGGCATAGTAAAAGCCGCGAGGCTTAGAAACCTGCCTTGAGCGCAGGAGAGTCTGAGCTCTGCCCGAGTGCTGTTGAGTTCAGCCTGAGAAAAGGAAGCGATGTTCCTCATGACTGTACCAAGCCTGCTTGGCTTAGCCGGGACCCACGGCCCCGCAGAACCAGCGTCATCAAGCCCCAAGGGAGCCCTGGGGCCACCTGCCCTGCATGCCCATGTGGAGCTGGGTACCATGTCCACGTCTTTGTGGGATCCTGGAGTAACCAGAGGGTACACCGGTACGGTAGAGGCCAAGAGGCCAAAGCCTCATCTGTTCTCCCTGCCCAGGCACGCCGTCAGCGCCCTGCCTGCGAGGGGAACCTGCCAGGCCCTCTGTGGCAGGGCTGCCCCCCTCTCCGGGGCATAACCCAGCCCCCTGCCCATGCTTTGTGGAGGGAGTGCACAGGACCAGTGCCACCTCCCGCAGGGGTCTGGCATACGCCCTGAAGGGCCGGCCACCTAGAGAACAGTCCGCAGGCTTTTCTCCAGTGTCGTTGAGCAAGGTTGGTCTTCAGCATTGCTTATGGTCTGGCCACAGCCCTGGTCTCCCTCGGTGGAGGGACTGTGGCCGGTGGGGGGCCGTGGCAGGGACGGAAGCCCAGAGGCTTCCCAAGGCCCGTCTTCTGGACAGGGCCTCCACACTGGCGGCTCCCCCCGCTCTTCGCTCGCAGGGCGTGGAGACAGTGCACAGCAGGGCTCCGTCTTTGTCCTTAGAGGTGCTCACTCTCATCATGGCCCGGCAAGGCCCTGCAAGCTGGCTTGTCCCAGAAGGGGATATTGGGGTGTCCTGGGTGCTCGTGTGTCCCGTTGAGGATGGAGGGGCGCAGCAGCCCCTTGGCATGTCCCTGGGGCCAGTTTGGTGGCTGAAGCTCCCCACGACGATGTGGAGCCAGAGGGGCTGAGTGGGCCAAAGCCCCGTGCAGCCCCAGCCCGTGTCACCCTGAGCCACCGAACCCTCCTTGCTCCATGGGACACCCCCATCTGGCATGGCAGGCCCTGCCCAGGCAGGGGGAAGGCAGGGGGCCATGCTCGCTACACACCATGTCCCCGTGCCACCACACGAGATCCCCACTGCCCTCGGGGCAGCCTGTGCCCCCCCGTCCCAGGAACCTGCCTGGTCCACCGAGAGCCTATAAAGCACACAGCAAACACCCTCCTTTCTCGACCCAGGCTGCGGTGGGTTGACCCCAGCACACCGATGCCCAGCCAGTCCCCAAGAAATGGCTGCGTTGGAAAGACCAAAGGCCCAGGATTTATTGCGGAGCTTGACGATCCATGGTGTGGAGCAGCCTTTGGGTCCCTTTGGCTTGGCTCTCCTTGCTGTGTCCCCTCCCAGCCTCTCGCCCAGCCTCAGCCCACTCGCTCGGGGACACACAGAGAGGACCAGAGGAAGCCTTGGCGCTCTGCAGGCACTGCCCAGCACCACCTGAAACATTGCTGTGTTTTCAACACTGTCTGCTCACAAATGCAAAGCACAGCGGCCAAGCGGGCAGCGGGGTCTCTCTCCACCCCCCCACCCCTCCTGCAGTTCCTCCTCTGACATCACAGCCACGACCTCAGACCGTGCGGGGACAGGCTTTGTGAGGTCATGCACCGTGGGCTATAAGATGTGGTCTCGCGGTGTGCTGCTGGCTGTGTGCCTGTGGCAGGCGTTCCCCTCACGGCTATCTCCAGGAGGGATCTGCCCGCACACACACCACTCCTGCGGCTGAAGGAGGCCACCTAAGCTTGCGGGAGAGCTTCGTTGCTCGCGAGGATGGGGAGAAGAAGACGGGCCAGGGGCAGCCGGGCAAGGTCTCGGCAGGCTCAGGGCACCAGACAGCCCAGGCCCGCACGCCGCAGGCCTGCAGAAAAGAAGCGTAAGTTCAGTGCTGCCTTTCGCCCCGTGTTTGCACCAAGTCTGCCTGGCTCGGCCGGGAGCCACGGGCCTGCACACCCAGCCTCATCCTGCCCCGAGGGAGGCCTGGGGCCACCTTGTCTCCCGGTGACCATGACGGAGATGGCTACCGTGCCCGTGTCTTTGTGGGATACTGCACTAACCACGGGGTAGGCTGGGACTCGTGCCAGCCCCCCTGCCCAGGCACGCCAGCAGTGCCCTGCCTGCGAGGGGATCCTGCCCGGCCCTTGTACCCCACTCCCAGGCTGCGCCCAGCTGCCCCCTTCTCCAGGGCAGAACCACGGCCCTGCCCCTGCCCCCAGGGAGGGAGGACCGGCGCCCGCCTCCCTGCAGGGATCTGGCACGCGTTGGACCAGTGTCCTCAAGAAGGGTCCTCAGGCTTTTCTGCGGTTTCTTTGCCCAGGGTTGGTCTTCGGTCTGCCAGCGGCTGTGGACGCCGTCCAGAGATGCCTCAGCACAGGCATCTCCACCCTGTGAGTACAAGACGTGCGCAGTGGGGACACGGAGACGAGGGGTGACAGTGGGTCAGGGCGAGCAGGGGGAGGCTGGCGGTGCTCCCCACCAGCAGACCCTGTCTCCTCCAAAATTCCTGCTCCTTGGCTTGGAAGAGAAAGTCCCCTCGTGCAGGGCTCTGCCCTTGGCCACTGCTAAGCCAGAACTCCCTCTTTTTCAGGAACGAGATCGTCACCTCGAACGTGAAGAGGATCTTCACGATCCTTTTCTTGTTGAACCTGGCTGCTCTTGGTGAGTATTCCTCTGCTGCCAGCGGAGGCACGGAGGCAGGGAGCGCGGGCTTCAGCGTGAGGCAGAGGAGCGAGTGGGGCCTTTCCAGCCTCCCACGTCTGCAGCTCAGGGAGCTCCCAAGATGCTCCCTACGCGCAGAGCGGGGAGGGGAAATGGGGCGTAGCTGTGGGGCGGCCAGCGTGCCCGGGAAGCAGGGCTGTGCAGAGCCCCGAGGCCCAGGGAGAGAGAGGCTCCCTTCTTGGAGCCGCAACCTCTCTCTGCACCCTTGCCCCATGTCCCCAGCCAGCCTCTTGCCACCGTGCTGGGGGAGGAGACCGCAGGACTCCAAGCATTGTCAGAAACCCTCCTAAAACAACTCTCTCTTGCTCATGTGAATTACAGTTGGTTCCTGCTGCGGGATCCTGCAGCTCATGTGGATGCAGGGGGCAGAGGATGTGGCACAGGTCAGTGACTGCTGCTGTGGGACAGGAAAGGCCCACGGAGGAGCCCTGCTGGCGATGGGTGGGGAAATGGCCCAGCGCTCCGCTTCCAGGCAGTGACCCAGAGAACCAGCAGCAGCTTCTGCCGTGCCTTCCTAGAGCCACCGGCTCTGGAAAGCCCCGGCAGCTCGGGGACTCAAAGGGAGAGCCTTTCTCTTTCAGGTGCCGCTGGGGCAGGCATCAGCCAACCTGTGGTCCCTACGGTAAGAGCCCTCTCCTCTCTCCTCACCTGCAGCACCTTTGGCGGGCTAGCGGCAGATGAGCCCGTGCTATTTGCCTTCCCTTGCACTGTGCCCAGGGCTCGTGCCTTTCGCTCCTGCCTGGGCCTTTTGCTCAACCCGGACGGGGAGGGAAGCGCTTACAAACCAGGGAAAGAAAAGGGGGCTCGAGCGCCCCTCTCTCTGCTCTCCCTGAGCTTGGAGGCTCTGGGAGGGGCTGGGCAGCGCTCTGACGAGATCTGCTTTCCTGGTGACTGCAGGGAACAATCCCCAGCAATGGAACTCCTGAGGAAGGAGATCAGGCGCCTGGCTGCAGAGATTGATGCTAGGAAGGAGGTGATGCTGCACTTTGGGAAAGAGGGCTGGGACGGGCAAGGCCCTTCCTGGGCCACTTGGTGGGCTTTTCCTGCTCACCCCACACAGCCATCCCCTGCCAGGGGCTGCTGGTCGAGCTTCTCCGCTCTAAAGCCCCTTGCCCTGGCCAAGGGACCTGTGGTCATTTCCCCTGCTCCCATGTGTCTTTCCAGGAAGTTTGGCAAATGGGAGAGGCAATGTCTGCAAGCACGCAGATGTCTGACTGGGCTCTGAAAGAGGCAGGTACGGATGGACGCAGGCAGGCAGGGCTCTCATCGCACTGAACTCCTGCTCAGTGCTCCCAAAAGGAGGCTGCGCTGCAGACTCTGCTCGACAAAGCGTAGGGAGATTGAACGAAACCACGGTGCCCAAGAGCGTGACTGTGGCAGAGCTGGGCCCAGCCCTGCCGTCGGACCCCTCGCTGGTGCCCCTGGCAGCATTTCTGCCCTCTCCCTCTCCGCTGAGCTTTGCTGGGGAACAAAAGCGAGCGGACGGGCTGTCCACGCAGCGCGGCCTCGGCTTGGGTCTGCAGCTCTTCCCCAGGGGGCTTGCTGTCTCCCAGCACCCGCAGACCTTCTCTTTGTGCAGCCGGGAGGGGCGTGGGGCACGGGGATCCCCTCCTTCTCCTGGGGCACCTCCAAGCGTGCGCTGCTGGCTGTGGGGCTGGCAGGCAGCCTTAGTAGTTGCCTGCAACCACCAGGTGCTCTGAGCCTGGGCCTTTTGCAGTCACCTGCGCTCTTCTCCCTTCAGGGGCTGCCGTGGACCTGCAGAGATCGTCCAGCAGCTCTGCAGGACTCTGCAGGGTGTTTTGGTTCCTGTGTGCTCCAGCCCCCCAGGACACCTTTGTGCAGGTACAGGAGCAGAAACCGTCATTGCTGCTTCTCTTGCCTCTTTGAAGGTGTGGGGCAAGTCCTGGGGCATCTCCCCTCAGGCCAATGGCGTTGCCCAAGGCCCCGGCACCGGGGCGGTGCCAGGCACCTGAGGTCTCCCACAGGGCTTGGCTCCCTAGAAAACAGCAGTTGCCCTCAGAAAGGGGCTGCGCTGAGCTGAGCTTCCTGCCCACCCTCCCTGGTCCCTGCTGGGTGAAGATACTTCTCCTTCGGGACCCCATTTCCCTGCCACAGCTCTGATTGTCCCTCTCCCGCGGGGGCAGTGGAGGGGGTGGGAGGCTGCAGAGCTGCTGGCTGCAGAGCTCCTGTCCGCTTCCCAACACGCCATTCGTTTCGAGCACAAGCACAGCCCACAGGGGCAGTGCCGCCTGTGCTCCTGGCTCCACAGGAGCACAGGGGCCCCGTCATGTCCTCCTGTTCCCATCACGCCCTCACGTTCCATCCTCTTGCTCTCCGCTTTCAGCCGGATGCCTTGCCAGGATACTACTGGCCTTTCCAATGGTCTCGGAGCAAGCGGCTGATCCGGTCCCCCACACAAATACAAGCGACAGCCATCACCAGAGATCAAACCTCAAAGATGGCCTCTGCGCTGGGGACTGTCAGCAGTGCCCCCCGAGATTTCATTGTCTCTGTAAGTCTCTGCCGGGCACTGGGGGTTGGGATCTGGCCACGGGCAAAAGCTCTAACGGGGACTTGCTGCTCTCTGCGCATCTGCCGAGATTCTGCCGTTCCCTGAGGGGACATTTCAAGGGACGTGCCGGGTGGTATCACCCCTCCTAAGGCTCCCTCGGCACCTTTTGGCCCAGCACCTCCGGGCCCCTGAGCAACACACAAGGAGGACACTCAGCCCCACCGCATCCTGCGCCAGACCGCACTGGAGCCGCAGGAGTGGGGTGCAGATGACGGGCGCGGGTCTGGCATGAGTGTTTCCTGGTGCTCGGGTCATGACTGACTTCCTCCCCTGTGCTTTATGTCCAAGGGACCAGATGAGGAAGGCGAGCAAGAAACTCTGCTGGGGACATTCACCTACACTTTGCAGAAAGGGCCAAATCAGAGCTTCCCTCTGCAGGTACAGTGTGTGCGTCTGGGCAAGAGGCCAGGGCAGCAACGCCGGTTGGCCAGCAAGCCGCTTGCAGAAGAAGTGCAGACGGTCCCTGCTGGGACAGGGGCCTGACCGTGGCCGAGAGAAACATGGGTGGGATGCGGGGGAAGAGTGGCATCCGTCAGGGAGGCAAAAGCAGAAGGAAGAGCAGATCAGCCCCATGTCTGTGTTGGACCCTGCAGCTCCCCAGCTGCAGCCACCGGGCAGGCGGTGGCAGGGCGGACGCCCAGCACCTTGCCCTGGCAGCAGGACTTTCCCTGGGCCCTGCTTCCCCGGCACCAGCGAGCCGCAGGTTTCCACGGCTGCCCGCCACCTCCCCGAGGCCGGGCGTTTGCTCTGCAGGGGCACAGGGGTCCTTTGCCGCCTGCGTGGGAGGAGGGGAGGGGAGAAGGGCCCGGGGCAGAGGCCGGGCGGTCAGAGGAAGACGCACAGAGCCTGCTCTCACTCTTTACACCCCGGAGTAACGCTGCTTTTTGCCACGGTTTCTTTGCAGAATGGGATTCCCAGAGGCTTTCGGTTTCTGAAACTTGGCCTGCAGAGCAACTGGGGAAAACCGTGTATCGAGTGCGGGTGCATGGGAAGATCGTGGGAAGGAAGGCCGTCGGCCGGACGCCTGTGTAGACCTTCTTCCCTCAATAAAAATTAAAGCAGAAAACTGAGAAACAGAGCAGAGGGATGCGGCCGTTAGTCTGGTGCAGAGCAATGTCGTTTCAGAGGCCCCCTCAAAGCTGCCAACTTCTGCCTTTCGCAGGCTGAGGCCTTCCTCAGGCTTTCCGCTTTCTCTCCACCAAGGAGATGTTTCCTAACCGAGCAAAAGGAGACGACGCTCCCATAGCCTTTCCTTGCCTAAGGTCCTTGGTGAAATCTTTGGCACGAGGAACAAGGTCATGGGGAACAGGAGAGGTGCCTGAGGACTGGAGGAAGGCTGACATCACTCCAATCTTCAAAAAAGGCAAGAAGGAGGACCCAGGGAACTACAGGCCGGTTAGTCTCACCTCTGTCCCTGGGAAGGTAATGGAGCGACTCATTCTGGATGTCGTCTCCAAACACATAGAGGAACAGGAAGTTATTGGAAGTGGTCAGCATGGATTTACCAAGGGCAAATCATGCCTGACCAATCTGATAGCTTTCTATGATGTTATAACGGGTTGGCTGGATGAGGGGAGAGCCGTAGATGTCATCTACCTTGACCTTAGCAAGGCTTTTGACACTGTCTCCCAGAACATCCTCATTAGGAAGCTGAGGAAGTATGGGCTAGATGAGGTGACAGTGAGGTGGATCGAGGGCTGGCTGAGTGACAGAACTCAGAGGGTTGTGATCAGCGGCACAGAGTCCAGTTGGAGGCCTGTAACGAGTGGTGTCCCTCAGGGGTCAATACTTGGACCAATTTTGTTCAATATATTCATTAATGACCTAGATGAGGGGACAGAGTGTATCCTCAGCAAGTTTGCTGATGATACCAAGCTGGGTGGGGTGGCCGACACTCCAGAGGACTGTGCTGCTATCCAGCGTGACCTGGACAGGCTGGAGAGCTGGGCAGAGAAGAACCTAATGAGGTTCAACAAAAGCAAGTGTAGGGTCCTGCACCTGGGAAGGAAGAATGCCAAACACCAGTATATATTAGGGGCGGACATGCTGGGAAGCAGCTCTGAGGAGAAGGACCTGGGGGTCCTGGTAGACAGCAAATTATCCATGAGCCAGCAGTGTGCCCTTGTCGCCAAGAAGGCCAATGGCATCCTGGGCTGCATAGGGAAGACTGTGGCCAGTAGGTCGAGGGAGGTCATTCTCCCCCTCTACTCTGCACTGGTGAGGCCACAACTGGAGTACTGTGTCCAGTTTTGGGCTCCCCAGTTCAAGAGGGACAGGGAACTACTGGAGCGAGTCCAGCGTAGGGCAACCAAGATGATTATGGGACTGGAGCACCTCCCTTATGAGGAAAGGCTGAAAGAGCTGGGACTCTTTAGCCTGGAGAAGAGAAGGTTGAGGGGGGACCTGATTAACGTTTACAAGTATCTAAAGGGTGGGTTTAAGGAGGACGGAGCCAGGCTCTTTTCAATGGTTCCCAGCGACAGGACAAGGGGCAATGGGCACAAGCTAGAACATAGGAAGTTCCGTTCAAATACACGGAAAAACTTCTTTACAGTGAGGGTGACAGAGCACTGGAACGGGCTGCCCAGGGAGGCTGTGGAGTCCCCTTCTCTGGAGATTTTCAAGACCCGCCTGGATGCAGCCCTGAGGGATGTGCTTTAGGCAATCCTGCTCTAGCAGGGGAGTTGGACTAGATGATCTCTAGAGGTCCCTTCCAACTCTGAAGATTCCGTGATTCCGTGAGGGCCGTCCCTGCGTCTCACCCCAGGCAGGAGTCGTCGGAGCCTGGCAGCGTTGGGGGTCAGGATCCCCAGAGCTCATGAGCTCCCCCCCCATTCCCTTCAGGGGACACCGTACATCTGGGGACTGGGTCTAGTGGGGGCCCACATGGGGTGCAGCCATGGCTGGGACCCTAGAGGGGTCTGAAGCTCCAGCGCAAGGGCTCCTGCCGCAGTATCACAGCCCCTGCAGTTATTGCTCCAGTCCCAGGGCACGTCGCGTCTAGTGTCTGGCCATACTGTCCACGGGCGTCTGTCACAAACCCAAACCAACCTATTGATTCGGGGAATTTCTCCGCATCTAATGGACTTGCCTGTGAGCAACCTATGAACTCCTGCTTCTCATATAGGAAGAAAAGAAACACTAACACATCTCTCCGGCGAGACAGCCCTGATCTCTTGGCACACCTCTCCCCACAGCCTGCTCCACGCCACCCATTTTCTTCCCCTCTCTCCTCCCGCCCTGCTTCCTGTGGCCAGCAGGTGGAGGGAGGTCATCCTCCCCCGCTACTCTGCCCTGGTGAGGCCGCACCTGGAGTACTGTGTCCAGTTCTGGGCTCCCCGGTTCAAGAGGGACAGGGAACTGCTGGAGAGGGTGCAGCAAAGGGCTACCAAGATGATTAGGGGACTGGAGCACCTCTCTTATGAGGAAAGGCTGAGGGATTTGGGTCTCTTCAGTCTGCAAAAAAGACGGCTGAGCAGGGACCTTATCAACACTTCTAAATACTTCAAGGGTGGGTGTCAGGAGGATGGGGCCAGGCTCTTTTCAGTGGTGCCCAGCGGCAGGACAAGAGGTCACGGGCACAAACTTGACCATAGGAAGATCCACCGAAACGTGAGGAGGAACTTCTTTACCCCGAGGGTGCCAAAGCACAGGAACAGGCTGCCCAGGGAGGCGGTGGAGTCTCCATCTCTGGAGACATTCAAAACTCACCTGGACACGATCCTGGGCAACCTGCTCTAAGACGACCCTGCTCTGGCAGGCGGGTGGGACCTGATGATCTCCAGAGGTCCCTTCCAACCCTATGATTCTATGATTGTATGATTGTATGATTCCTCTGGCTCGGCCCTTGGAAACTGCTCCGACTGGAACCCGCAAGTTCCTGCTGCTCTCCAGCACAAGCCGTTTGTGGGCCCCTGCTGCAACCACGGTGCAGGGTTCTGAGCCGCCTCTGGCAGAGCCACGCGAGAGCCCAGCCCTCGCCTCGCTGGGACCCCCGGCCCCGTGCTGCTGCTGCTGCTGCTGCTGCTGCGTCCTGGTGGGTCTGTGGTGAGGGAGAGAAGCCGTGGGGGCTGTTTCAGAGAGGGCTCTGGCCCTTGTGCTGCAGAGGCCCTGGGAAGAGGTGGGGGCTGTGGAGGAGGGCAGCTGCTCCCCTCTCCCCGTAGACCGCCAGGCCTCTGAGACGCCTGCCCAGGGGCGGGTTGGTGCTATGGGGGCCGGGGGCAGTCGAGGTGAGAAGCAGTTGTGCTGCCCTGCTGCGCCTGCTGCTGTTTCGGTCTCAGCACGGCGGGGATGTCTCCCGGTAGGCTGCCCAAAGGCTGTCTCCTGGCCAGGGCCTCGGCTCTCGTGGCATGGAGGCAGTGCAAAACAGGGCTCTGCCTGTTTCCTCCCAGAGGGGTAGCCCCTCTCCCGAGGAGCAGGGCACCAGCTGGAAAGGGCCAGCACGCTGCAGCTGCAGTGCTGGAGAAAAGGAGAGTGGCCACCAAGCCCGGCCCCACGGCACTGTGAGCCACTGTCTCCCACCTGGAAGGAGCTCGTGCTGTCCTGGTGGCTCTTGGCTCATGGCAGGTGTTCCCTTGGCCACATTTTGGTGGCTGTTGCCTGAGTGTCCACCCCTGGGCAGGCAGCATTCCTGCAGTGGAGCAAGTGGGCATAGGCTTGGAGGAGAGCTTCGTTTCTCCCCAAGATGAAGAGGAGAAGGGCTCCTCCAAGAGCACAAGGGGCATTAACAGCCCTCTGAAGGAGAGCAGCAGACAGCAGACAGTCTCTCCTGGAGACATCAGCTGGTGGATAGGACACACAGAGCCTAATGCAGGGCTGGTTGTTCCGGAGGGGGAAGCTGTCAGGAGCTGTAGGCATAGTAAAAGCCGCGAGGCTTAGAAACCTGCCTTGAGCGCAGGAGAGTCTGAGCTCTGCCCGAGTGCTGTTGAGTTCAGCCTGAGAAAAGGAAGCGATGTTCCTCATGACTGTACCAAGCCTGCTTGGCTTAGCCGGGACCCACGGCCCCGCAGAACCAGCGTCATCAAGCCCCAAGGGAGCCCTGGGGCCACCTGCCCTGCATGCCCATGTGGAGCTGGGTACCATGTCCACGTCTTTGTGGGATCCTGGAGTAACCAGAGGGTACACCGGTACGGTAGAGGCCAAGAGGCCAAAGCCTCATCTGTTCTCCCTGCCCAGGCACGCCGTCAGCGCCCTGCCTGCGAGGGGAACCTGCCAGGCCCTCTGTGGCAGGGCTGCCCCCCTCTCCGGGGCATAACCCAGCCCCCTGCCCATGCTTTGTGGAGGGAGTGCACAGGACCAGTGCCACCTCCCGCAGGGGTCTGGCATACGCCCTGAAGGGCCGGCCACCTAGAGAACAGTCCGCAGGCTTTTCTCCAGTGTCGTTGAGCAAGGTTGGTCTTCAGCATTGCTTATGGTCTGGCCACAGCCCTGGTCTCCCTCGGTGGAGGGACTGTGGCCGGTGGGGGGCCGTGGCAGGGACGGAAGCCCAGAGGCTTCCCAAGGCCCGTCTTCTGGACAGGGCCTCCACACTGGCGGCTCCCCCCGCTCTTCGCTCGCAGGGCGTGGAGACAGTGCACAGCAGGGCTCCGTCTTTGTCCTTAGAGGTGCTCACTCTCATCATGGCCCGGCAAGGCCCTGCAAGCTGGCTTGTCCCAGAAGGGGATATTGGGGTGTCCTGGGTGCTCGTGTGTCCCGTTGAGGATGGAGGGGCGCAGCAGCCCCTTGGCATGTCCCTGGGGCCAGTTTGGTGGCTGAAGCTCCCCATGACGATGTGGAGCCAGAGGGGCTGAGTGGGCCAAAGCCCCGTGCAGCCCCAGCCCGTGTCACCCTGAGCCACCGAACCCTCCTTGCTCCATGGGACACCCCCATCTGGCATGGCAGGCCCTGCCCAGGCAGGGGGAAGGCAGGGGGCCATGCTCGCTACACACCATGTCCCCGTGCCACCACACGAGATCCCCACTGCCCTCGGGGCAGCCTGTGCCCCCCCGTCCCAGGAACCTGCCTGGTCCACCGAGAGCCTATAAAGCACACAGCAAACACCCTCCTTTCTCGACCCAGGCTGCGGTGGGTTGACCCCAGCACACCGATGCCCAGCCAGTCCCCAAGAAATGGCTGCGTTGGAAAGACCAAAGGCCCAGGATTTATTGCGGAGCTTGACGATCCATGGTGTGGAGCAGCCTTTGGGTCCCTTTGGCTTGGCTCTCCTTGCTGTGTCCCCTCCCAGCCTCTCGCCCAGCCTCAGCCCACTCGCTCGGGGACACACAGAGAGGACCAGAGGAAGCCTTGGCGCTCTGCAGGCACTGCCCAGCACCACCTGAAACATTGCTGTGTTTTCAACACTGTCTGCTCACAAATGCAAAGCACAGCGGCCAAGCGGGCAGCGGGGTCTCTCTCCACCCCCCCACCCCTCCTGCAGTTCCTCCTCTGACATCACAGCCACGACCTCAGACCGTGCGGGGACAGGCTTTGTGAGGTCATGCACCGTGGGCTATAAGATGTGGTCTCGCGGTGTGCTGCTGGCTGTGTGCCTGTGGCAGGCGTTCCCCTCACGGCTATCTCCAGGAGGGATCTGCCCGCACACACACCACTCCTGCGGCTGAAGGAGGCCACCTAAGCTTGCGGGAGAGCTTCGTTGCTCGCGAGGATGGGGAGAAGAAGACGGGCCAGGGGCAGCCGGGCAAGGTCTCGGCAGGCTCAGGGCACCAGACAGCCCAGGCCCGCACGCCGCAGGCCTGCAGAAAAGAAGCGTAAGTTCAGTGCTGCCTTTCGCCCCGTGTTTGCACCAAGTCTGCCTGGCTCGGCCGGGAGCCACGGGCCTGCACACCCAGCCTCATCCTGCCCCGAGGGAGGCCTGGGGCCACCTTGTCTCCCGGTGACCATGACGGAGATGGCTACCGTGCCCGTGTCTTTGTGGGATACTGCACTAACCACGGGGTAGGCTGGGACTCGTGCCAGCCCCCCTGCCCAGGCACGCCAGCAGTGCCCTGCCTGCGAGGGGATCCTGCCCGGCCCTTGTACCCCACTCCCAGGCTGCGCCCAGCTGCCCCCTTCTCCAGGGCAGAACCACGGCCCTGCCCCTGCCCCCAGGGAGGGAGGACCGGCGCCCGCCTCCCTGCAGGGATCTGGCACGCGTTGGACCAGTGTCCTCAAGAAGGGTCCTCAGGCTTTTCTGCGGTTTCTTTGCCCAGGGTTGGTCTTCGGTCTGCCAGCGGCTGTGGACGCCGTCCAGAGATGCCTCAGCACAGGCATCTCCACCCTGTGAGTACAAGACGTGCGCAGTGGGGACACGGAGACGAGGGGTGACAGTGGGTCAGGGCGAGCAGGGGGAGGCTGGCGGTGCTCCCCACCAGCAGACCCTGTCTCCTCCAAAATTCCTGCTCCTTGGCTTGGAAGAGAAAGTCCCCTCGTGCAGGGCTCTGCCCTTGGCCACTGCTAAGCCAGAACTCCCTCTTTTTCAGGAACGAGATCGTCACCTCGAACGTGAAGAGGATCTTCACGATCCTTTTCTTGTTGAACCTGGCTGCTCTTGGTGAGTATTCCTCTGCTGCCAGCGGAGGCACGGAGGCAGGGAGCGCGGGCTTCAGCGTGAGGCAGAGGAGCGAGTGGGGCCTTTCCAGCCTCCCACGTCTGCAGCTCAGGGAGCTCCCAAGATGCTCCCTACGCGCAGAGCGGGGAGGGGAAATGGGGCGTAGCTGTGGGGCGGCCAGCGTGCCCGGGAAGCAGGGCTGTGCAGAGCCCCGAGGCCCAGGGAGAGAGAGGCTCCCTTCTTGGAGCCGCAACCTCTCTCTGCACCCTTGCCCCATGTCCCCAGCCAGCCTCTTGCCACCGTGCTGGGGGAGGAGACCGCAGGACTCCAAGCATTGTCAGAAACCCTCCTAAAACAACTCTCTCTTGCTCATGTGAATTACAGTTGGTTCCTGCTGCGGGATCCTGCAGCTCATGTGGATGCAGGGGGCAGAGGATGTGGCACAGGTCAGTGACTGCTGCTGTGGGACAGGAAAGGCCCACGGAGGAGCCCTGCTGGCGATGGGTGGGGAAATGGCCCAGCGCTCCGCTTCCAGGCAGTGACCCAGAGAACCAGCAGCAGCTTCTGCCGTGCCTTCCTAGAGCCACCGGCTCTGGAAAGCCCCGGCAGCTCGGGGACTCAAAGGGAGAGCCTTTCTCTTTCAGGTGCCGCTGGGGCAGGCATCAGCCAACCTGTGGTCCCTACGGTAAGAGCCCTCTCCTCTCTCCTCACCTGCAGCACCTTTGGCGGGCTAGCGGCAGATGAGCCCGTGCTATTTGCCTTCCCTTGCACTGTGCCCAGGGCTCGTGCCTTTCGCTCCTGCCTGGGCCTTTTGCTCAACCCGGACGGGGAGGGAAGCGCTTACAAACCAGGGAAAGAAAAGGGGGCTCGAGCGCCCCTCTCTCTGCTCTCCCTGAGCTTGGAGGCTCTGGGAGGGGCTGGGCAGCGCTCTGACGAGATCTGCTTTCCTGGTGACTGCAGGGAACAATCCCCAGCAATGGAACTCCTGAGGAAGGAGATCAGGCGCCTGGCTGCAGAGATTGATGCTAGGAAGGAGGTGATGCTGCACTTTGGGAAAGAGGGCTGGGACGGGCAAGGCCCTTCCTGGGCCACTTGGTGGGCTTTTCCTGCTCACCCCACACAGCCATCCCCTGCCAGGGGCTGCTGGTCGAGCTTCTCCGCTCTAAAGCCCCTTGCCCTGGCCAAGGGACCTGTGGTCATTTCCCCTGCTCCCATGTGTCTTTCCAGGAAGTTTGGCAAATGGGAGAGGCAATGTCTGCAAGCACGCAGATGTCTGACTGGGCTCTGAAAGAGGCAGGTACGGATGGACGCAGGCAGGCAGGGCTCTCATCGCACTGAACTCCTGCTCAGTGCTCCCAAAAGGAGGCTGCGCTGCAGACTCTGCTCGACAAAGCGTAGGGAGATTGAACGAAACCACGGTGCCCAAGAGCGTGACTGTGGCAGAGCTGGGCCCAGCCCTGCCGTCGGACCCCTCGCTGGTGCCCCTGGCAGCATTTCTGCCCTCTCCCTCTCCGCTGAGCTTTGCTGGGGAACAAAAGCGAGCGGACGGGCTGTCCACGCAGCGCGGCCTCGGCTTGGGTCTGCAGCTCTTCCCCAGGGGGCTTGCTGTCTCCCAGCACCCGCAGACCTTCTCTTTGTGCAGCCGGGAGGGGCGTGGGGCACGGGGATCCCCTCCTTCTCCTGGGGCACCTCCAAGCGTGCGCTGCTGGCTGTGGGGCTGGCAGGCAGCCTTAGTAGTTGCCTGCAACCACCAGGTGCTCTGAGCCTGGGCCTTTTGCAGTCACCTGCGCTCTTCTCCCTTCAGGGGCTGCCGTGGACCTGCAGAGATCGTCCAGCAGCTCTGCAGGACTCTGCAGGGTGTTTTGGTTCCTGTGTGCTCCAGCCCCCCAGGACACCTTTGTGCAGGTACAGGAGCAGAAACCGTCATTGCTGCTTCTCTTGCCTCTTTGAAGGTGTGGGGCAAGTCCTGGGGCATCTCCCCTCAGGCCAATGGCGTTGCCCAAGGCCCCGGCACCGGGGCGGTGCCAGGCACCTGAGGTCTCCCACAGGGCTTGGCTCCCTAGAAAACAGCAGTTGCCCTCAGAAAGGGGCTGCGCTGAGCTGAGCTTCCTGCCCACCCTCCCTGGTCCCTGCTGGGTGAAGATACTTCTCCTTCGGGACCCCATTTCCCTGCCACAGCTCTGATTGTCCCTCTCCCGCGGGGGCAGTGGAGGGGGTGGGAGGCTGCAGAGCTGCTGGCTGCAGAGCTCCTGTCCGCTTCCCAACACGCCATTCGTTTCGAGCACAAGCACAGCCCACAGGGGCAGTGCCGCCTGTGCTCCTGGCTCCACAGGAGCACAGGGGCCCCGTCATGTCCTCCTGTTCCCATCACGCCCTCACGTTCCATCCTCTTGCTCTCCGCTTTCAGCCGGATGCCTTGCCAGGATACTACTGGCCTTTCCAATGGTCTCGGAGCAAGCGGCTGATCCGGTCCCCCACACAAATACAAGCGACAGCCATCACCAGAGATCAAACCTCAAAGATGGCCTCTGCGCTGGGGACTGTCAGCAGTGCCCCCCGAGATTTCATTGTCTCTGTAAGTCTCTGCCGGGCACTGGGGGTTGGGATCTGGCCACGGGCAAAAGCTCTAACGGGGACTTGCTGCTCTCTGCGCATCTGCCGAGATTCTGCCGTTCCCTGAGGGGACATTTCAAGGGACGTGCCGGGTGGTATCACCCCTCCTAAGGCTCCCTCGGCACCTTTTGGCCCAGCACCTCCGGGCCCCTGAGCAACACACAAGGAGGACACTCAGCCCCACCGCATCCTGCGCCAGACCGCACTGGAGCCGCAGGAGTGGGGTGCAGATGACGGGCGCGGGTCTGGCATGAGTGTTTCCTGGTGCTCGGGTCATGACTGACTTCCTCCCCTGTGCTTTATGTCCAAGGGACCAGATGAGGAAGGCGAGCAAGAAACTCTGCTGGGGACATTCACCTACACTTTGCAGAAAGGGCCAAATCAGAGCTTCCCTCTGCAGGTACAGTGTGTGCGTCTGGGCAAGAGGCCAGGGCAGCAACGCCGGTTGGCCAGCAAGCCGCTTGCAGAAGAAGTGCAGACGGTCCCTGCTGGGACAGGGGCCTGACCGTGGCCGAGAGAAACATGGGTGGGATGCGGGGGAAGAGTGGCATCCGTCAGGGAGGCAAAAGCAGAAGGAAGAGCAGATCAGCCCCATGTCTGTGTTGGACCCTGCAGCTCCCCAGCTGCAGCCACCGGGCAGGCGGTGGCAGGGCGGACGCCCAGCACCTTGCCCTGGCAGCAGGACTTTCCCTGGGCCCTGCTTCCCCGGCACCAGCGAGCCGCAGGTTTCCACGGCTGCCCGCCACCTCCCCGAGGCCGGGCGTTTGCTCTGCAGGGGCACAGGGGTCCTTTGCCGCCTGCGTGGGAGGAGGGGAGGGGAGAAGGGCCCGGGGCAGAGGCCGGGCGGTCAGAGGAAGACGCACAGAGCCTGCTCTCACTCTTTACACCCCGGAGTAACGCTGCTTTTTGCCACGGTTTCTTTGCAGAATGGGATTCCCAGAGGCTTTCGGTTTCTGAAACTTGGCCTGCAGAGCAACTGGGGAAAACCGTGTATCGAGTGCGGGTGCATGGGAAGATCGTGGGAAGGAAGGCCGTCGGCCGGACGCCTGTGTAGACCTTCTTCCCTCAATAAAAATTAAAGCAGAAAACTGAGAAACAGAGCAGAGGGATGCGGCCGTTAGTCTGGTGCAGAGCAATGTCGTTTCAGAGGCCCCCTCAAAGCTGCCAACTTCTGCCTTTCGCAGGCTGAGGCCTTCCTCAGGCTTTCCGCTTTCTCTCCACCAAGGAGATGTTTCCTAACCGAGCAAAAGGAGACGACGCTCCCATAGCCTTTCCTTGCCTAAGGTCCTTGGTGAAATCTTTGGCACGAGGAACAAGGTCATGGGGAACAGGAGAGGTGCCTGAGGACTGGAGGAAGGCTGACATCACTCCAATCTTCAAAAAAGGCAAGAAGGAGGACCCAGGGAACTACAGGCCGGTTAGTCTCACCTCTGTCCCTGGGAAGGTAATGGAGCGACTCATTCTGGATGTCGTCTCCAAACACATAGAGGAACAGGAAGTTATTGGAAGTGGTCAGCATGGATTTACCAAGGGCAAATCATGCCTGACCAATCTGATAGCTTTCTATGATGTTATAACGGGTTGGCTGGATGAGGGGAGAGCCGTAGATGTCATCTACCTTGACCTTAGCAAGGCTTTTGACACTGTCTCCCAGAACATCCTCATTAGGAAGCTGAGGAAGTATGGGCTAGATGAGGTGACAGTGAGGTGGATCGAGGGCTGGCTGAGTGACAGAACTCAGAGGGTTGTGATCAGCGGCACAGAGTCCAGTTGGAGGCCTGTAACGAGTGGTGTCCCTCAGGGGTCAATACTTGGACCAATTTTGTTCAATATATTCATTAATGACCTAGATGAGGGGACAGAGTGTATCCTCAGCAAGTTTGCTGATGATACCAAGCTGGGTGGGGTGGCCGACACTCCAGAGGACTGTGCTGCTATCCAGCGTGACCTGGACAGGCTGGAGAGCTGGGCAGAGAAGAACCTAATGAGGTTCAACAAAAGCAAGTGTAGGGTCCTGCACCTGGGAAGGAAGAATGCCAAACACCAGTATATATTAGGGGCGGACATGCTGGGAAGCAGCTCTGAGGAGAAGGACCTGGGGGTCCTGGTAGACAGCAAATTATCCATGAGCCAGCAGTGTGCCCTTGTCGCCAAGAAGGCCAATGGCATCCTGGGCTGCATAGGGAAGACTGTGGCCAGTAGGTCGAGGGAGGTCATTCTCCCCCGCTACTCTGCACTGGTGAGGCCACAACTGGAGTACTGTGTCCAGTTTTGGGCTCCCCAGTTCAAGAGGGACAGGGAACTACTGGAGCGAGTCCAGCGTAGGGCAACCAAGATGATTATGGGACTGGAGCACCTCCCTTATGAGGAAAGGCTGAAAGAGCTGGGACTCTTTAGCCTGGAGAAGAGAAGGTTGAGGGGGGACCTGATTAACGTTTACAAGTATCTAAAGGGTGGGTTTAAGGAGGACGGAGCCAGGCTCTTTTCAATGGTTCCCAGCGACAGGACAAGGGGCAATGGGCACAAGCTAGAACATAGGAAGTTCCGTTCAAATACACGGAAAAACTTCTTTACAGTGAGGGTGACAGAGCACTGGAACGGGCTGCCCAGGGAGGCTGTGGAGTCCCCTTCTCTGGAGATTTTCAAGACCCGCCTGGATGCAGCCCTGAGGGATGTGCTTTAGGCAATCCTGCTCTAGCAGGGGAGTTGGACTAGATGATCTCTAGAGGTCCCTTCCAACTCTGAAGATTCCGTGATTCCGTGAGGGCCGTCCCTGCGTCTCACCCCAGGCAGGAGTCGTCGGAGCCTGGCAGCGTTGGGGGTCAGGATCCCCAGAGCTCATGAGCTCCCCCCCCATTCCCTTCAGGGGACACCGTACATCTGGGGACTGGGTCTAGTGGGGGCCCACATGGGGTGCAGCCATGGCTGGGACCCTAGAGGGGTCTGAAGCTCCAGCGCAAGGGCTCCTGCCGCAGTATCACAGCCCCTGCAGTTATTGCTCCAGTCCCAGGGCACGTCGCGTCTAGTGTCTGGCCATACTGTCCACGGGCGTCTGTCACAAACCCAAACCAACCTATTGATTCGGGGAATTTCTCCGCATCTAATGGACTTGCCTGTGAGCAACCTATGAACTCCTGCTTCTCATATAGGAAGAAAAGAAACACTAACACATCTCTCCGGCGAGACAGCCCTGATCTCTTGGCACACCTCTCCCCACAGCCTGCTCCACGCCATCCATTTTCTTCCCCTCTCTCCTCCCGCCCTGCTTCCTGTGGCCAGCAGGTGGAGGGAGGTCATCCTCCCCCGCTACTCTGCCCTGGTGAGGCCGCACCTGGAGTACTGTGTCCAGTTCTGGGCTCCCCGGTTCAAGAGGGACAGGGAACTGCTGGAGAGGGTGCAGCAAAGGGCTACCAAGATGATTAGGGGACTGGAGCACCTCTCTTATGAGGAAAGGCTGAGGGATTTGGGTCTCTTCAGTCTGCAAAAAAGACGGCTGAGCAGGGACCTTATCAACACTTCTAAATACTTCAAGGGTGGGTGTCAGGAGGATGGGGCCAGGCTCTTTTCAGTGGTGCCCAGCGGCAGGACAAGAGGTCACGGGCACAAACTTGACCATAGGAAGATCCACCGAAACGTGAGGAGGAACTTCTTTACCCCGAGGGTGCCAAAGCACAGGAACAGGCTGCCCAGGGAGGCGGTGGAGTCTCCATCTCTGGAGACATTCAAAACTCACCTGGACACGATCCTGGGCAACCTGCTCTAAGATGACCCTGCTCTGGCAGGCGGGTGGGACCTGATGATCTCCAGAGGTCCCTTCCAACCCTATGATTCTATGATTGTATGATTGTATGATTCCTCTGGCTCGGCCCTTGGAAACTGCTCCGACTGGAACCCGCAAGTTCCTGCTGCTCTCCAGCACAAGCCGTTTGTGGGCCCCTGCTGCAACCACGGTGCAGGGTTCTGAGCCGCCTCTGGCAGAGCCACGCGAGAGCCCAGCCCTCGCCTCGCTGGGACCCCCGGCCCCGTGCTGCTGCTGCTGCTGCTGCTGCTGCTGCTGCTGCTGCTGCTGCTGCTGCGTCCTGGTGGGTCTGTGGTGAGGGAGAGAAGCCGTGGGGGCTGTTTCAGAGAGGGCTCTGGCCCTTGTGCTGCAGAGGCCCTGGGAAGAGGTGGGGGCTGTGGAGGAGGGCAGCTGCTCCCCTCTCCCCGTAGACCGCCAGGCCTCTGAGACGCCTGCCCAGGGGCGGGTTGGTGCTATGGGGGCCGGGGGCAGTCGAGGTGAGAAGCAGTTGTGCTGCCCTGCTGCGCCTGCTGCTGTTTCGGTCTCAGCACGGCGGGGATGTCTCCCGGTAGGCTGCCCAAAGGCTGTCTCCTGGCCAGGGCCTCGGCTCTCGTGGCATGGAGGCAGTGCAAAACAGGGCTCTGCCTGTTTCCTCCCAGAGGGGTAGCCCCTCTCCCGAGGAGCAGGGCACCAGCTGGAAAGGGCCAGCACGCTGCAGCTGCAGTGCTGGAGAAAAGGAGAGTGGCCACCAAGCCCGGCCCCACAGCACTGTGAGCCACTGTCTCCCACCTGGAAGGAGCTCGTGCTGTCCTGGTGGCTCTTGGCTCATGGCAGGTGTTCCCTTGGCCACATTTTGGTGGCTGTTGCCTGAGTGTCCACCCCTGGGCAGGCAGCATTCCTGCAGTGGAGCAAGTGGGCATAGGCTTGGAGGAGAGCTTCGTTTCTCCCCAAGATGAAGAGGAGAAGGGCTCCTCCAAGAGCACAAGGGGCATTAACAGCCCTCTGAAGGAGAGCAGCAGACAGCAGACAGTCTCTCCTGGAGACATCAGCTGGTGGATAGGACACACAGAGCCTAATGCAGGGCTGGTTGTTCCGGAGGGGGAAGCTGTCAGGAGCTGTAGGCATAGTAAAAGCCGCGAGGCTTAGAAACCTGCCTTGAGCGCAGGAGAGTCTGAGCTCTGCCCGAGTGCTGTTGAGTTCAGCCTGAGAAAAGGAAGCGATGTTCCTCATGACTGTACCAAGCCTGCTTGGCTTAGCCGGGACCCACGGCCCCGCAGAACCAGCGTCATCAAGCCCCGAGGGAGCCCTGGGGCCACCTGCCCTGCATGCCCATGTGGAGCTGGGTACCATGTCCACGTCTTTGTGGGATCCTGGAGTAACCAGAGGGTACACCGGTACGGTAGAGGCCAAGAGGCCAAAGCCTCATCTGTTCTCCCTGCCCAGGCACGCCGTCAGTGCCCTGCCTGCGAGGGGAACCTGCCAGGCCCTCTGTGGCAGGGCTGCCCCCCTCTCCGGGGCATAACCCAGCCCCCTGCCCATGCTTTGTGGAGGGAGTGCACAGGACCAGTGCCACCTCCCGCAGGGGTCTGGCATACGCCCTGAAGGGCCGGCCACCTAGAGAACAGTCCGCAGGCTTTTCTCCAGTGTCGTTGAGCAAGGTTGGTCTTCAGCATTGCTTATGGTCTGGCCACAGCCCTGGTCTCCCTCGGTGGAGGGACTGTGGCCGGTGGGGGGCCGTGGCAGGGACGGAAGCCCAGAGGCTTCCCAAGGCCCGTCTTCTGGACAGGGCCTCCACACTGGCGGCTCCCCCCGCTCTTCGCTCGCAGGGCGTGGAGACAGTGCACAGCAGGGCTCCGTCTTTGTCCTTAGAGGTGCTCACTCTCATCATGGCCCGGCAAGGCCCTGCAAGCTGGCTTGTCCCAGAAGGGGATATTGGGGTGTCCTGGGTGCTCGTGTGTCCCGTTGAGGATGGAGGGGTGCAGCAGCCCCTTGGCATGTCCCTGGGGCCAGTTTGGTGGCTGAAGCTCCCCATGACGATGTGGAGCCAGAGGGGCTGAGTGGGCCAAAGCCCCGTGCAGCCCCAGCCCGTGTCATCCTGAGCCACCGAACCCTCCTTGCTCCATGGGACACCCCCGTCTGGCATGGCAGGCCCTGCCCAGGCAGGGGGAAGGCAGGGGGCCATGCTCGCTACACACCATGTCCCCGTGCCACCACACGAGATCCCCACTGCCCTCGGGGCAGCCTGTGCCCCCCCGTCCCAGGAACCTGCCTGGTCCACCGAGAGCCTATAAAGCACACAGCAAACACCCTCCTTTCTCGACCCAGGCTGCGGTGGGTTGACCCCAGCACACCGATGCCCAGCCAGTCCCCAAGAAATGGCTGCGTTGGAAAGACCAAAGGCCCAGGATTTATTGCGGAGCTTGACGATCCATGGTGTGGAGCAGCCCTTGGGTCCCTTTGGCTTGGCTCTCCTTGCTGTGTCCCCTCCCAGCCTCTCGCCCAGCCTCAGCCCACTCGCTCGGGGACACACAGAGAGGACCAGAGGAAGCCTTGGCGCTCTGCAGGCACTGCCCAGCACCACCTGAAACATTGCTGTGTTTTCAACACTGTCTGCTCACAAATGCAAAGCACAGCGGCCAAGCGGGCAGCGGGGTCTCTCTCCACCCCCCCACCCCTCCTGCAGTTCCTCCTCTGACATCACAGCCACGACCTCAGACCGTGCGGGGACAGGCTTTGTGAGGTCATGCACCGTGGGCTATAAGATGTGGTCTCGCGGTGTGCTGCTGGCTGTGTGCCTGTGGCAGGCGTTCTCCTCACGGCTATCTCCAGGAGGGATCTGCCCGCACACACACCACTCCTGCGGCTGAAGGAGGCCACCTAAGCTTGCGGGAGAGCTTCGTTGCTCGCGAGGATGGGGAGAAGAAGACGGGCCAGGGGCAGCCGGGCAAGGTCTCGGCAGGCTCAGGGCACCAGACAGCCCAGGCCCGCACGCCGCAGGCCTGCAGAAAAGAAGCGTAAGTTCAGTGCTGCCTTTCGCCCCGTGTTTGCACCAAGCCTGCCTGGCTCGGCCGGGAGCCACGGGCCTGCACACCCAGCCTCATCCTGCCCCGAGGGAGGCCTGGGGCCACCTTGTCTCCCGGTGACCATGACGGAGATGGCTACCGTGCCCGTGTCTTTGTGGGATACTGCACTAACCACGGGGTAGGCTGGGACTCGTGCCAGCCCCCCTGCCCAGGCACGCCAGCAGTGCCCTGCCTGCGAGGGGATCCTGCCCGGCCCTTGTACCCCACTCCCAGGCTGCGCCCAGCTGCCCCCTTCTCCAGGGCAGAACCACGGCCCTGCCCCTGCCCCCAGGGAGGGAGGACCGGCGCCCGCCTCCCTGCAGGGATCTGGCACGCGTTGGACCAGTGTCCTCAAGAAGGGTCCTCAGGCTTTTCTGCGGTTTCTTTGCCCAGGGTTGGTCTTTGGTCTGCCAGCGGCTGTGGACGCCGTCCAGAGATGCCTCAGCACAGGCATCTCCACCCTGTGAGTACAAGACGTGCGCAGTGGGGACACGGAGACGAGGGGTGACAGTGGGTCAGGGCGAGCAGGGGGAGGCTGGCGGTGCTCCCCACCAGCAGACCCTGTCTCCTCCAAAATTCCTGCTCCTTGGCTTGGAAGAGAAAGTCCCCTCGTGCAGGGCTCTGCCCTTGGCCACTGCTAAGCCAGAACTCCCTCTTTTTCAGGAACGAGATCGTCACCTCGAACGTGAAGAGGATCTTCACGATCCTTTTCTTGTTGAACCTGGCTGCTCTTGGTGAGTATTCCTCTGCTGCCAGCGGAGGCACGGAGGCAGGGAGCGCGGGCTTCAGCGTGAGGCAGAGGAGCGAGTGGGGCCTTTCCAGCCTCCCACGTCTGCAGCTCAGGGAGCTCCCAAGATGCTCCCTACGCGCAGAGCGGGGAGGGGAAATGGGGCGTAGCTGTGGGGCGGCCAGCGTGCCCGGGAAGCAGGGCTGTGCAGAGCCCCGAGGCCCAGGGAGAGAGAGGCTCCCTTCTTGGAGCCGCAACCTCTCTCTGCACCCTTGCCCCATGTCCCCAGCCAGCCTCTTGCCACCGTGCTGGGGGAGGAGACCGCAGGACTCCAAGCATTGTCAGAAACCCTCCTAAAACAACTCTCTCTTGCTCATGTGAATTACAGTTGGTTCCTGCTGCGGGATCCTGCAGCTCATGTGGATGCAGGGGGCAGAGGATGTGGCACAGGTCAGTGACTGCTGCTGTGGGACAGGAAAGGCCCACGGAGGAGCCCTGCTGGCGATGGGTGGGGAAATGGCCCAGCGCTCCGCTTCCAGGCAGTGACCCAGAGAACCAGCAGCAGCTTCTGCCGTGCCTTCCTAGAGCCACCGGCTCTGGAAAGCCCCGGCAGCTCGGGGACTCAAAGGGAGAGCCTTTCTCTTTCAGGTGCCGCTGGGGCAGGCATCAGCCAACCTGTGGTCCCTACGGTAAGAGCCCTCTCCTCTCTCCTCACCTGCAGCACCTTTGGCGGGCTAGCGGCAGATGAGCCCGTGCTATTTGCCTTCCCTTGCACTGTGCCCAGGGCTCGTGCCTTTCGCTCCTGCCTGGGCCTTTTGCTCAACCCGGATGGGGAGGGAAGTGCTTACAAACCAGGGAAAGAAAAGGGGGCTCGAGCGCCCCTCTCTCTGCTCTCCCTGAGCTTGGAGGCTCTGGGAGGGGCTGGGCAGCGCTCTGACGAGATCTGCTTTCCTGGTGACTGCAGGGAACAATCCCCAGCAATGGAACTCCTGAGGAAGGAGATCAGGCACCTGGCTGCAGAGATTGATGCTAGGAAGGAGGTGATGCTGCACTTTGGGAAAGAGGGCTGGGACGGGCAAGGCCCTTCCTGGGCCACTTGGTGGGCTTTTCCTGCTCACCCCACACAGCCATCCCCTGCCAGGGGCTGCTGGTCGAGCTTCTCCGCTCTAAAGCCCCTTGCCCTGGCCAAGGGACCTGTGGTCATTTCCCCTGCTCCCATGTGTCTTTCCAGGAAGTTTGGCAAATGAGAGAGGCAATGTCTGCAAGCACGCAGATGTCTGACTGGGCTCTGAAAGAGGCAGGTACGGATGGACGCAGGCAGGCAGGGCTCTCATCGCACTGAACTCCTGCTCAGTGCTCCCAAAAGGAGGCTGCGCTGCAGACTCTGCTCGACAAAGCGTAGGGAGATTGAACGAAACCACGGTGCCCAAGAGCGTGACTGTGGCAGAGCTGGGCCCAGCCCTGCCGTCGGACCCCTCGCTGGTGCCCCTGGCAGCATTTCTGCCCTCTCCCTCTCCGCTGAGCTTTGCTGGGGAACAAAAGCGAGCGGACGGGCTGTCCACGCAGCGCGGCCTCGGCTTGGGTCTGCAGCTCTTCCCCAGGGGGCTTGCTGTCTCCCAGCACCCGCAGACCTTCTCTTTGTGCAGCCGGGAGGGGCGTGGGGCACGGGGATCCCCTCCTTCTCCTGGGGCACCTCCAAGCGTGCGCTGCTGGCTGTGGGGCTGGCAGGCAGCCTTAGTAGTTGCCTGCAACCACCAGGTGCTCTGAGCCTGGGCCTTTTGCAGTCACCTGCGCTCTTCTCCCTTCAGGGGCTGCCGTGGACCTGCAGAGATCGTCCAGCAGCTCTGCAGGACTCTGCAGGGTGTTTTGGTTCCTGTGTGCTCCAGCCCCCCAGGACACCTTTGTGCAGGTACAGGAGCAGAAACCGTCATTGCTGCTTCTCTTGCCTCTTTGAAGGTGTGGGGCAAGTCCTGGGGCATCTCCCCTCAGGCCAATGGCGTTGCCCAAGGCCCCGGCACCGGGGCGGTGCCAGGCACCTGAGGTCTCCCACAGGGCTTGGCTCCCTAGAAAACAGCAGTTGCCCTCAGAAAGGGGCTGCGCTGAGCTGAGCTTCCTGCCCACCCTCCCTGGTCCCTGCTGGGTGAAGATACTTCTCCTTCGGGACCCCATTTCCCTGCCACAGCTCTGATTGTCCCTCTCCCGCGGGGGCAGTGGAGGGGGTGGGAGGCTGCAGAGCTGCTGGCTGCAGAGCTCCTGTCCGCTTCCCAACACGCCATTCGTTTCGAGCACAAGCACAGCCCACAGGGGCAGTGCCGCCTGTGCTCCTGGCTCCACAGGAGCACAGGGGCCCCGTCATGTCCTCCTGTTCCCATCACGCCCTCACGTTCCATCCTCTTGCTCTCCGCTTTCAGCCGGATGCCTTGCCAGGATACTACCGGCCTTTCCAATGGTCTCGGAGCAAGCGGCTGATCCGGTCCCCCACACAAATACAAGCGACAGCCATCACCAGAGATCAAACCTCAAAGATGGCCTCTGCGCTGGGGACTGTCAGCAGTGCCCCCCGAGATTTCATTGTCTCTGTAAGTCTCTGCCGGGCACTGGGGGTTGGGATCTGGCCACGGGCAAAAGCTCTAACGGGGACTTGCTGCTCTCTGCGCATCTGCCGAGATTCTGCCGTTCCCTGAGGGGACATTTCAAGGGACGTGCCGGGTGGTATCACCCCTCCTAAGGCTCCCTCGGCACCTTTTGGCCCAGCACCTCCGGGCCCCTGAGCAACACACAAGGAGGACACTCAGCCCCACCGCATCCTGCGCCAGACCGCACTGGAGCCGCAGGAGTGGGGTGCAGATGACGGGCGCGGGTCTGGTATGAGTGTTTCCTGGTGCTCGGGTCATGACTGACTTCCTCCCCTGTGCTTTATCTCCAAGGGACTGGATGAGGAAGGCGAGCAAGAAACTCTGCTGGGGACATTCACCTACACTTTGCAGAAAGGGCCAAATCAGAGCTTCCCTCTGCAGGTACAGTGTGTGCGTCTGGGCAAGAGGCCAGGGCAGCAACGCCGGTTGGCCAGCAAGCCGCTTGCAGAAGAAGTGCAGACGGTCCCTGCTGGGACAGGGGCCTGACCGTGGCCGAGAGAAACATGGGTGGGATGCGGGGGAAGAGTGGCATCCGTCAGGGAGGCAAAAGCAGAAGGAAGAGCAGATCAGCCCCATGTCTGTGTTGGACCCTGCAGCTCCCCAGCTGCAGCCGCCGGGCAGGCGGTGGCAGGGCGGACGCCCAGCACCTTGCCCTGGCAGCAGGACTTTCCCTGGGCCCTGCTTCCCCGGCACCAGCGAGCCGCAGGTTTCCACGGCTGCCCGCCACCTCCCCGAGGCCGGGCGTTTGCTCTGCAGGGGCACAGGGGTCCTTTGCCGCCTGCGTGGGAGGAGGGGAGGGGAGAAGGGCCCGGGGCAGAGGCCGGGCGGTCAGAGGAAGACGCACAGAGCCTGCTCTCACTCTTTACACCCCGGAGTAACGCTGCTTTTTGCCACGGTTTCTTTGCAGAATGGGATTCCCAGAGGCTTTCGGTTTCTGAAACTTGGCCTGCAGAGCAACTGGGGAAAACCGTGTATCGAGTGCGGGTGCATGGGAAGATCGTGGGAAGGAAGGCCGTCGGCCGGACGCCTGTGTAGACCTTCTTCCCTCAATAAAAATTAAAGCAGAAAACTGAGAAACAGAGCAGAGGGATGCGGCCGTTAGTCTGGTGCAGAGCAATGTCGTTTCAGAGGCCCCCTCAAAGCTGCCAACTTCTGCCTTTCGCAGGCTGAGGCCTTCCTCAGGCTTTCCGCTTTCTCTCCACCAAGGAGATGTTTCCTAACCGAGCAAAAGGAGACGACGCTCCCATAGCCTTTCCTTGCCTAAGGTCCTTGGTGAAATCTTTGGCACGAGGAACAAGGTCATGGGGAACAGGAGAGGTGCCTGAGGACTGGAGGAAGGCTGACATCACTCCAATCTTCAAAAAAGGCAAGAAGGAGGACCCAGGGAACTACAGGCCGGTTAGTCTCACCTCTGTCCCTAGGAAGGTAATGGAGCGACTCATTCTGGATGTCGTCTCCAAACACATAGAGGAACAGGAAGTTATTGGAAGTGGTCAGCATGGATTTACCAAGGGCAAATCATGCCTGACCAATCTGATAGCTTTCTATGATGTTATAACGGGTTGGCTGGATGAGGGGAGAGCCGTAGATGTCATCTACCTTGACCTTAGCAAGGCTTTTGACACTGTCTCCCATAACATCCTCATTAGGAAGCTGAGGAAGTATGGGCTAGACGAGGTGACAGTGAGGTGGATCGAGAGCTGGCTGAGTGACAGAACTCAGAGGGTTGTGATCAGCGGCACAGAGTCCAGTTGGAGGCCTGTAACTAGTGGTGTCCCTCAGGGGTCAATACTTGGACCAACTTTGTTCAATATATTCATTAATGACCTAGATGAGGGGACAGAGTGTATCCTCAGCAAGTTTGCTGATGATACCAAGCTGGGAGGCGTGGCCGACACTCCAGAGGGCCGTGCTGCCATCCAGCGTGACCTGGACAGGCTGGAGAGCTGGGCAGAGAAGAACCTAATGAGGTTCAACAAAAGCAAGTGTAGGGTCCTGCACCTGGGAAGGAAGAATGCCAAACACCAGTATATGTTAGGGGCGGACATGCTGGGAAGCAGCTCCGAGGAGAAGGACCTGGGGGTCCTGGTAGACAGCAAATTATCCATGAGCCAGCAGTGTGCCCTTGTCACCAAGAAGGCCAATGGCATCCTGGGCTGCATAGGGAAGACTGTGGCCAGTAGGTCGAGGGAGGTCATTCTCCCCCTCTACTCTGCACTGGTGAGGCCACAACTGGAGTACTGTGTCCAGTTTTGGGCTCCCCAGTTCAAGAGGGACAGGGAACTACTGGAGCGAGTCCAGCGAAGGGCAACCAAGATGATTATGGGACTGGAGCACCTCCCTTATGAGGAAAGGCTGAAAGAGCTGGGACTCTTTAGCCTGGAGAAGAGAAGGTTGAGGGGGGACCTGATTAATGTTTACAAGTACCTAAAGGGTGGGTTTAAGGAGGACGGAGCCAGGCTCTTTTCAATGGTTCCCAGCGACAGGACAAGGGGCAATGGGCACAAGCTAGAACATAGGAAGTTCCATTCAAATACACGGAAAAACTTCTTTACAGTGAGGGTGACAGAGCCCTGGAACAGGCTGCCCAGGGAGGCTGTGGAGTCCCCTTCTCTGGAGATTTTCAAGACCCGCCTGGATGCAGCCCTGAGGGATGTGCTCTAGGCAATCCTGCTCTAGCAGGGGAGTTGGACTAGATGATCTCTAGAGGTCCCTTCCAACTCTGAAGATTCCGTGATTCCGTGAGGGCCATCCCTGCGTCTCACCCCAGGCAGGAGTCATCGGAGCCTGGCAGCGTTGGGGGTCAGGATCCCCAGAGCTCATGAGCTCCCCCCCCATTCCCTTCAGGGGACACCGTGCATCTGGGGACTGGGTCTAGTGGGGGCCCACATGGGGTGCAGCCATGGCTGGGACCCTTGAGGGGTCTGAAGCTCCAGCGCAAGGGCTCCTGCCGCAGTATCACAGGCCCTGCAGTTATTGCTCCAGTCCCAGGACATGTCGCTTCTAGTGTCTGGCCATACTGTCCACGGGCGTCTGTCACAAACCCAAACCAACCTATTGATTCGGGGAATTTCTCCGCATCTAATGGACTTGCCTGTGAGCAACCTATGAACTCCTGCTTCTCATATAGGAAGAAAAGAAACACTAACACATCTCTCCGGCGAGACAGCCCTGATCTCTTGGCACACCTCTCCCCACAGCCTGCTCCACGCCACCCATTTTCTTCCCCTCTCTCCTCCCGCCCTGCTTCCTGTGGCCAGCAGGTGGAGGGAGGTCATCCTCCCCCGCTACTCTGCCCTGGTGAGGCCGCACCTGGAGTACTGTGTCCAGTTCTGGGCTCCCCGGTTCAAGAGGGACAGGGAACTGCTGGAGAGGGTGCAGCAAAGGGCTACCAAGATGATTAGGGGACTGGAGCACCTCTCTTATGAGGAAAGGCTGAGGGATTTGGGTCTCTTCAGTCTGCAAAAAAGACGGCTGAGCAGGGACCTTATCAACACTTCTAAATACTTCAAGGGTGGGTGTCAGGAGGATGGGGCCAGGCTCTTTTCAGTGGTGCCCAGCGGCAGGACAAGAGGTCACGGGCACAAACTTGACCATAGGAAGATCCACCGAAACGTGAGGAGGAACTTCTTTACCCCGAGGGTGCCAAAGCACAGGAACAGGCTGCCCAGGGAGGCGGTGGAGTCTCCATCTCTGGAGACATTCAAAACTCACGTGGACACGATCCTGTGCAACCTGCTCTAAGACGACCCTGCTCTGGCAGGCGGGTGGGACCTGATGATCTCCAGAGGTCCCTTCCAACCCTATGATTCTATGATTGTATGATTGTATGATTCCTCTGGCTCGGCCCTTGGAAACTGCTCCGACTGGAACCCGCAAGTTCCTGCTGCTCTCCAGCACAAGCCGTTTGTGGGCCCCTGCTGCAACCACGGTGCAGGGTTCTGAGCCGCCTCTGGCAGAGCCACGCGAGAGCCCAGCCCTCGCCTCGCTGGGACCCCCGGCCCCGTGCTGCTGCTGCTGCTGCTGCTGCTGCTGCTGCTGCTGCTGCGTCCTGGTGGGTCTGTGGTGAGGAAGAGAAGCCGTGGGGGCTGTTTCAGAGAGGGCTCTGGCCCTTGTGCTGCAGAGGCCCTGGGAAGAGGTGGGGGCTGTGGAGGAGGGCAGCTGCTCCCCTCTCCCCGTAGACCGCCAGGCCTCTGAGACGCCTGCCCAGGGGCGGGTTGGTGCTATGGGGGCCGGGGGCAGTCGAGGTGAGAAGCAGTTGTGCTGCCCTGCTGCGCCTGCTGCTGTTTCGGTCTCAGCACAGCGGGGATGTCTCCCGGTAGGCTGCCCAAAGGCTGTCTCCTGGCCAGGGCCTCGGCTCTCGTGGCATGGAGGCAGTGCAAAACAGGGCTCTGCCTGTTTCCTCCCAGAGGGGTAGCCCCTCTCCCGAGGAGCAGGGCACCAGCTGGAAAGGGCCAGCACGCTGCAGCTGCAGTGCTGGAGAAAAGGAGAGTGGCCACCAAGCCCGGCCCCACAGCACTGTGAGCCACTGTCTCCCACCTGGAAGGAGCTCGTGCTGTCCTGGTGGCTCTTGGCTCATGGCAGGTGTTCCCTTGGCCACATTTTGGTGGCTGTTGCCTGAGTGTCCACCCCTGGGCAGGCAGCATTCCTGCAGTGGAGCAAGTGGGCATAGGCTTGGAGGAGAGCTTCGTTTCTCCCCAAGATGAAGAGGAGAAGGGCTCCTCCAAGAGCACAAGGGGCATTAACAGCCCTCTGAAGGAGAGCAGCAGACAGCAGACAGTCTCTCCTGGAGACATCAGCTGGTGGATAGGACACACAGAGCCTAATGCAGGGCTGGTTGTTCCGGAGGGGGAAGCTGTCAGGAGCTGTAGGCATAGTAAAAGCCGCGAGGCTTAGAAACCTGCCTTGAGCGCAGGAGAGTCTGAGCTCTGCCCGAGTGCTGTTGAGTTCAGCCTGAGAAAAGGAAGCGATGTTCCTCATGACTGTACCAAGCCTGCTTGGCTTAGCCGGGACCCACGGCCCCGCAGAACCAGCGTCATCAAGCCCCAAGGGAGCCCTGGGGCCACCTGCCCTGCATGCCCATGTGGAGCTGGGTACCATGTCCACGTCTTTGTGGGATCCTGGAGTAACCAGAGGGTACACCGGTACGGTAGAGGCCAAGAGGCCAAAGCCTCATCTGTTCTCCCTGCCCAGGCACGCCGTCAGCGCCCTGCCTGCGAGGGGAACCTGCCAGGCCCTCTGTGGCAGGGCTGCCCCCCTCTCCGGGGCATAACCCAGCCCCCTGCCCATGCTTTGTGGAGGGAGTGCACAGGACCAGTGCCACCTCCCGCAGGGGTCTGGCATACGCCCTGAAGGGCCGGCCACCTAGAGAACAGTCCGCAGGCTTTTCTCCAGTGTCGTTGAGCAAGGTTGGTCTTCAGCATTGCTTATGGTCTGGCCACAGCCCTGGTCTCCCTCGGTGGAGGGACTGTGGCCGGTGGGGGGCCGTGGCAGGGACGGAAGCCCAGAGGCTTCCCAAGGCCCGTCTTCTGGACAGGGCCTCCACACTGGCGGCTCCCCCCGCTCTTCGCTCGCAGGGCGTGGAGACAGTGCACAGCAGGGCTCCGTCTTTGTCCTTAGAGGTGCTCACTCTCATCATGGCCCGGCAAGGCCCTGCAAGCTGGCTTGTCCCAGAAGGGGATATTGGGGTGTCCTGGGTGCTCGTGTGTCCCGTTGAGGATGGAGGGGCGCAGCAGCCCCTTGGCATGTCCCTGGGGCCAGTTTGGTGGCTGAAGCTCCCCATGACGATGTGGAGCCAGAGGGGCTGAGTGGGCCAAAGCCCCGTGCAGCCCCAGCCCGTGTCACCCTGAGCCACCGAACCCTCCTTGCTCCATGGGACACCCCCATCTGGCATGGCAGGCCCTGCCCAGGCAGGGGGAAGGCAGGGGGCCATGCTCGCTACACACCATGTCCCCGTGCCACCACACGAGATCCCCACTGCCCTCGGGGCAGCCTGTGCCCCCCCGTCCCAGGAACCTGCCTGGTCCACCGAGAGCCTATAAAGCACACAGCAAACACCCTCCTTTCTCGACCCAGGCTGCGGTGGGTTGACCCCAGCACACCGATGCCCAGCCAGTCCCCAAGAAATGGCTGCGTTGGAAAGACCAAAGGCCCAGGATTTATTGCGGAGCTTGACGATCCATGGTGTGGAGCAGCCTTTGGGTCCCTTTGGCTTGGCTCTCCTTGCTGTGTCCCCTCCCAGCCTCTCGCCCAGCCTCAGCCCACTCGCTCGGGGACACACAGAGAGGACCAGAGGAAGCCTTGGCGCTCTGCAGGCACTGCCCAGCACCACCTGAAACATTGCTGTGTTTTCAACACTGTCTGCTCACAAATGCAAAGCACAGCGGCCAAGCGGGCAGCGGGGTCTCTCTCCACCCCCCCACCCCTCCTGCAGTTCCTCCTCTGACATCACAGCCACGACCTCAGACCGTGCGGGGACAGGCTTTGTGAGGTCATGCACCGTGGGCTATAAGATGTGGTCTCGCGGTGTGCTGCTGGCTGTGTGCCTGTGGCAGGCGTTCCCCTCACGGCTATCTCCAGGAGGGATCTGCCCGCACACACACCACTCCTGCGGCTGAAGGAGGCCACCTAAGCTTGCGGGAGAGCTTCGTTGCTCGCGAGGATGGGGAGAAGAAGACGGGCCAGGGGCAGCCGGGCAAGGTCTCGGCAGGCTCAGGGCACCAGACAGCCCAGGCCCGCACGCCGCAGGCCTGCAGAAAAGAAGCGTAAGTTCAGTGCTGCCTTTCGCCCCGTGTTTGCACCAAGTCTGCCTGGCTCGGCCGGGAGCCACGGGCCTGCACACCCAGCCTCATCCTGCCCCGAGGGAGGCCTGGGGCCACCTTGTCTCCCGGTGACCATGACGGAGATGGCTACCGTGCCCGTGTCTTTGTGGGATACTGCACTAACCACGGGGTAGGCTGGGACTCGTGCCAGCCCCCCTGCCCAGGCACGCCAGCAGTGCCCTGCCTGCGAGGGGATCCTGCCCGGCCCTTGTACCCCACTCCCAGGCTGCGCCCAGCTGCCCCCTTCTCCAGGGCAGAACCACGGCCCTGCCCCTGCCCCCAGGGAGGGAGGACCGGCGCCCGCCTCCCTGCAGGGATCTGGCACGCGTTGGACCAGTGTCCTCAAGAAGGGTCCTCAGGCTTTTCTGCGGTTTCTTTGCCCAGGGTTGGTCTTCGGTCTGCCAGCGGCTGTGGACGCCGTCCAGAGATGCCTCAGCACAGGCATCTCCACCCTGTGAGTACAAGACGTGCGCAGTGGGGACACGGAGACGAGGGGTGACAGTGGGTCAGGGCGAGCAGGGGGAGGCTGGCGGTGCTCCCCGCCAGCAGACCCTGTCTCCTCCAAAATTCCTGCTCCTTGGCTTGGAAGAGAAAGTCCCCTCATGCAGGGCTCTGCCCTTGGCCACTGCTAAGCCAGAACTCCCTCTTTTTCAGGAACGAGATCGTCACCTCGAACGTGAAGAGGATCTTCACGATCCTTTTCTTGTTGAACCTGGCTGCTCTTGGTGAGTATTCCTCTGCTGCCAGCGGAGGCACGGAGGCAGGGAGCGCGGGCTTCAGCGTGAGGCAGAGGAGCGAGTGGGGCCTTTCCAGCCTCCCACGTCTGCAGCTCAGGGAGCTCCCAAGATGCTCCCTACGCGCAGAACGGGGAGGGGAAATGGGGCGTAGCTGTGGGGCGGCCAGCGTGCCCGGGAAGCAGGGCTGTGCAGAGCCCCGAGGCCCAGGGAGAGAGAGGCTCCCTTCTTGGAGCCGCAACCTCTCTCTGCACCCTTGCCCCATGTCCCCAGCCAGCCTCTTGCCACCGTGCTGGGGGAGGAGACCGCAGGACTCCAAGCATTGTCAGAAACCCTCCTAAAACAACTCTCTCTTGCTCATGTGAATTACAGTTGGTTCCTGCTGCGGGATCCTGCAGCTCATGTGGATGCAGGGGGCAGAGGATGTGGCACAGGTCAGTGACTGCTGCTGTGGGACAGGAAAGGCCCACGGAGGAGCCCTGCTGGCGGTGGGTGGGGAAATGGCCCAGCACTCTCCATCCAGGCAGTGACCCAGAGAACCAGCAGCAGCTTCTACCGTGCCTTCCTAGAGCCACCAGCTCTGGAAAGCCCCGGCAGCTCGGGGACTCAAAGGGAGAGCCTTTCTCTTTCAGGTGCCGCTGGGGCAGGCATCAGCCAACCTGTGGTCCCTACGGTAAGAGCCCTCTCCTCTCTCCTCACCTGCAGCACCTTTGGCGGGCTAGCGGCAGATGAGCCCGTGCTATTTGCCTTCCCTTGCACTGTGCCCAGGGCTCGTGCCTTTCGCTCCTGCCTGGGCCTTTTGCTCAACCCGGACGGGGAGGGAAGTGCTTACAAACCAGGGAAAGAAAAGGGGGCTCGAGCGCCCCTCTCTCTGCTCTCCCTGAGCTTGGAGGCTCTGGGAGGGGCTGGGCAGCGCTCTGACGAGATCTGCTTTCCTGGTGACTGCAGGGAACAATCCCCAGCAATGGAACTCCTGAGGAAGGAGATCAGGCGCCTGGCTGCAGAGATTGATGCTAGGAAGGAGGTGATGCTGCACTTTGGGAAAGAGGGCTGGGACGGGCAAGGCCCTTCCTGGGCCACTTGGTGGGCTTTTCCTGCTCACCCCACACAGCCATCCCCTGCCAGGGGCTGCTGGTCGAGCTTCTCCACTCTAAAGCCCCTTGCCCTGGCCAAGGGACCTGTGGTCATTTCCCCTGCTCCCATGTGTCTTTCCAGGAAGTTTGGCAAATGGGAGAGGCAATGTCTGCAAGCACGCAGATGTCTGACTGGGCTCTGAAAGAGGCAGGTACGGATGGACGCAGGCAGGCAGGGCTCTCATCGCACTGAACTCCTGCTCAGTGCTCCCAAAAGGAGGCTGCGCTGCAGACTCTGCTCGACAAAGCGTAGGGAGATTGAACGAAACCACGGTGCCCAAGAGCGTGACTGTGGCAGAGCTGGGCCCAGCCCTGCCGTCGGACCCCTCGCTGGTGCCCCTGGCAGCATTTCTGCCCTCTCCCTCTCCGCTGAGCTTTGCTGGGGAACAAAAGCGAGCGGACGGGCTGTCCACGCAGCGCGGCCTCGGCTTGGGTCTGCAGCTCTTCCCCAGGGGGCTTGCTGTCTCCCAGCACCCGCAGACCTTCTCTTTGTGCAGCCGGGAGGGGCGTGGGGCACGGGGATCCCCTCCTTCTCCTGGGGCACCTCCAAGCGTGCGCTGCTGGCTGTGGGGCTGGCAGGCAGCCTTAGTAGTTGCCTGCAACCACCAGGTGCTCTGAGCCTGGGCCTTTTGCAGTCACCTGCGCTCTTCTCCCTTCAGGGGCTGCCGTGGACCTGCAGAGATCGTCCAGCAGCTCTGCAGGACTCTGCAGGGTGTTTTGGTTCCTGTGTGCTCCAGCCCCCCAGGACACCTTTGTGCAGGTACAGGAGCAGAAACCGTCATTGCTGCTTCTCTTGCCTCTTTGAAGGTGTGGGGCAAGTCCTGGGGCATCTCCCCTCAGGCCAATGGCGTTGCCCAAGGCCCCGGCACCGGGGCGGTGCCAGGCACCTGAGGTCTCCCACAGGGCTTGGCTCCCTAGAAAACAGCAGTTGCCCTCAGAAAGGGGCTGCGCTGAGCTGAGCTTCCTGCCCACCCTCCCTGGTCCCTGCTGGGTGAAGATACTTCTCCTTCGGGACCCCATTTCCCTGCCACAGCTCTGATTGTCCCTCTCCCGCGGGGGCAGTGGAGGGGGTGGGAGGCTGCAGAGCTGCTGGCTGCAGAGCTCCTGTCCGCTTCCCAACACGCCATTCGTTTCGAGCACAAGCACAGCCCACAGGGGCAGTGCCGCCTGTGCTCCTGGCTCCACAGGAGCACAGGGGCCCCGTCATGTCCTCCTGTTCCCATCACGCCCTCACGTTCCATCCTCTTGCTCTCCGCTTTCAGCCGGATGCCTTGCCAGGATACTACTGGCCTTTCCAATGGTCTCGGAGCAAGCGGCTGATCCGGTCCCCCACACAAATACAAGCGACAGCCATCACCAGAGATCAAACCTCAAAGATGGCCTCTGCGCTGGGGACTGTCAGCAGTGCCCCCCGAGATTTCATTGTCTCTGTAAGTCTCTGCCGGGCACTGGGGGTTGGGATCTGGCCACGGGCAAAAGCTCTAACGGGGACTTGCTGCTCTCTGCGCATCTGCCGAGATTCTGCCGTTCCCTGAGGGGACATTTCAAGGGACGTGCCGGGTGGTATCACCCCTCCTAAGGCTCCCTCGGCACCTTTTGGCCCAGCACCTCCGGGCCCCTGAGCAACACACAAGGAGGACACTCAGCCCCACCGCATCCTGCGCCAGACCGCACTGGAGCCGCAGGAGTGGGGTGCAGATGACGGGCGCGGGTCTGGTATGAGTGTTTCCTGGTGCTCGGGTCATGACTGACTTCCTCCCCTGTGCTTTATCTCCAAGGGACTGGATGAGGAAGGCGAGCAAGAAACTCTGCTGGGGACATTCACCTACACTTTGCAGAAAGGGCCAAATCAGAGCTTCCCTCTGCAGGTACAGTGTGTGCGTCTGGGCAAGAGGCCAGGGCAGCAACGCCGGTTGGCCAGCAAGCCGCTTGCAGAAGAAGTGCAGACGGTCCCTGCTGGGACAGGGGCCTGACCGTGGCCAAGAGAAACATGGGTGGGATGCGGGGGAAGAGTGGCATCCGTCAGGGAGGCAAAAGCAGAAGGAAGAGCAGATCAGCCCCATGTCTGTGTTGGACCCTGCAGCTCCCCAGCTGCAGCCGCCGGGCAGGCGGTGGCAGGGCGGACGCCCAGCACCTTGCCCTGGCAGCAGGACTTTCCCTGGGCCCTGCTTCCCCGGCACCAGCGAGCCGCAGGTTTCCACGGCTGCCCGCCACCTCCCCGAGGCCGGGCGTTTGCTCTGCAGGGGCACAGGGGTCCTTTGCCGCCTGCGTGGGAGGAGGGGAGGGGAGAAGGGCCCGGGGCAGAGGCCGGGCGGTCAGAGGAAGACGCACAGAGCCTGCTCTCACTCTTTACACCCCGGAGTAACGCTGCTTTTTGCCACGGTTTCTTTGCAGAATGGGATTCCCAGAGGCTTTCGGTTTCTGAAACTTGGCCTGCAGAGCAACTGGGGAAAACCGTGTATCGAGTGCGGGTGCATGGGAAGATCGTGGGAAGGAAGGCCGTCGGCCGGACGCCTGTGTAGACCTTCTTCCCTCAATAAAAATTAAAGCAGAAAACTGAGAAACAGAGCAGAGGGATGCGGCCGTTAGTCTGGTGCAGAGCAATGTCGTTTCAGAGGCCCCCTCAAAGCTGCCAACTTCTGCCTTTCGCAGGCTGAGGCCTTCCTCAGGCTTTCCGCTTTCTCTCCACCAAGGAGATGTTTCCTAACCGAGCAAAAGGAGACGACGCTCCCATAGCCTTTCCTTGCCTAAGGTCCTTGGTGAAATCTTTGGCACGAGGAACAAGGTCATGGGGAACAGGAGAGGTGCCTGAGGACTGGAGGAAGGCTGACATCACTCCAATCTTCAAAAAAGGCAAGAAGGAGGACCCAGGGAACTACAGGCCGGTTAGTCTCACCTCTGTCCCTGGGAAGGTAATGGAGCGACTCATTCTGGATGTCGTCTCCAAACACATAGAGGAACAGGAAGTTATTGGAAGTGGTCAGCATGGATTTACCAAGGGCAAATCATGCCTGACCAATCTGATAGCTTTCTATGATGTTATAACGGGTTGGCTGGATGAGGGGAGAGCCGTAGATGTCATCTACCTTGACCTTAGCAAGGCTTTTGACACTGTCTCCCAGAACATCCTCATTAGGAAGCTGAGGAAGTATGGGCTAGATGAGGTGACAGTGAGGTGGATCGAGGGCTGGCTGAGTGACAGAACTCAGAGGGTTGTGATCAGCGGCACAGAGTCCAGTTGGAGGCCTGTAACGAGTGGTGTCCCTCAGGGGTCAATACTTGGACCAATTTTGTTCAATATATTCATTAATGACCTAGATGAGGGGACAGAGTGTATCCTCAGCAAGTTTGCTGATGATACCAAGCTGGGTGGGGTGGCCGACACTCCAGAGGACTGTGCTGCTATCCAGCGTGACCTGGACAGGCTGGAGAGCTGGGCAGAGAAGAACCTAATGAGGTTCAACAAAAGCAAGTGTAGGGTCCTGCACCTGGGAAGGAAGAATGCCAAACACCAGTATATATTAGGGGCGGACATGCTGGGAAGCAGCTCTGAGGAGAAGGACCTGGGGGTCCTGGTAGACAGCAAATTATCCATGAGCCAGCAGTGTGCCCTTGTCGCCAAGAAGGCCAATGGCATCCTGGGCTGCATAGGGAAGACTGTGGCCAGTAGGTCGAGGGAGGTCATTCTCCCCCTCTACTCTGCACTGGTGAGGCCACAACTGGAGTACTGTGTCCAGTTTTGGGCTCCCCAGTTCAAGAGGGACAGGGAACTACTGGAGCGAGTCCAGCGTAGGGCAACCAAGATGATTATGGGACTGGAGCACCTCCCTTATGAGGAAAGGCTGAAAGAGCTGGGACTCTTTAGCCTGGAGAAGAGAAGGTTGAGGGGGGACCTGATTAACGTTTACAAGTATCTAAAGGGTGGGTTTAAGGAGGACGGAGCCAGGCTCTTTTCAATGGTTCCCAGCGACAGGACAAGGGGCAATGGGCACAAGCTAGAACATAGGAAGTTCCGTTCAAATACACGGAAAAACTTCTTTACAGTGAGGGTGACAGAGCACTGGAACGGGCTGCCCAGGGAGGCTGTGGAGTCCCCTTCTCTGGAGATTTTCAAGACCCGCCTGGATGCAGCCCTGAGGGATGTGCTTTAGGCAATCCTGCTCTAGCAGGGGAGTTGGACTAGATGATCTCTAGAGGTCCCTTCCAACTCTGAAGATTCCGTGATTCCGTGAGGGCCGTCCCTGCGTCTCACCCCAGGCAGGAGTCGTCGGAGCCTGGCAGCGTTGGGGGTCAGGATCCCCAGAGCTCATGAGCTCCCCCCCCATTCCCTTCAGGGGACACCGTACATCTGGGGACTGGGTCTAGTGGGGGCCCACATGGGGTGCAGCCATGGCTGGGACCCTAGAGGGGTCTGAAGCTCCAGCGCAAGGGCTCCTGCCGCAGTATCACAGCCCCTGCAGTTATTGCTCCAGTCCCAGGGCACGTCGCGTCTAGTGTCTGGCCATACTGTCCACGGGCGTCTGTCACAAACCCAAACCAACCTATTGATTCGGGGAATTTCTCCGCATCTAATGGACTTGCCTGTGAGCAACCTATGAACTCCTGCTTCTCATATAGGAAGAAAAGAAACACTAACACATCTCTCCGGCGAGACAGCCCTGATCTCTTGGCACACCTCTCCCCACAGCCTGCTCCACGCCACCCATTTTCTTCCCCTCTCTCCTCCCGCCCTGCTTCCTGTGGCCAGCAGGTGGAGGGAGGTCATCCTCCCCCGCTACTCTGCCCTGGTGAGGCCGCACCTGGAGTACTGTGTCCAGTTCTGGGCTCCCCGGTTCAAGAGGGACAGGGAACTGCTGGAGAGGGTGCAGCAAAGGGCTACCAAGATGATTAGGGGACTGGAGCACCTCTCTTATGAGGAAAGGCTGAGGGATTTGGGTCTCTTCAGTCTGCAAAAAAGACGGCTGAGCAGGGACCTTATCAACACTTCTAAATACTTCAAGGGTGGGTGTCAGGAGGATGGGGCCAGGCTCTTTTCAGTGGTGCCCAGCGGCAGGACAAGAGGTCACGGGCACAAACTTGACCATAGGAAGATCCACCGAAACGTGAGGAGGAACTTCTTTACCCCGAGGGTGCCAAAGCACAGGAACAGGCTGCCCAGGGAGGCGGTGGAGTCTCCATCTCTGGAGACATTCAAAACTCACCTGGACACGATCCTGGGCAACCTGCTCTAAGACGACCCTGCTCTGGCAGGCGGGTGGGACCTGATGATCTCCAGAGGTCCCTTCCAACCCTATGATTCTATGATTGTATGATTGTATGATTCCTCTGGCTCGGCCCTTGGAAACTGCTCCGACTGGAACCCGCAAGTTCCTGCTGCTCTCCAGCACAAGCCGTTTGTGGGCCCCTGCTGCAACCACGGTGCAGGGTTCTGAGCCGCCTCTGGCAGAGCCACGCGAGAGCCCAGCCCTCGCCTCGCTGGGACCCCCGGCCCCGTGCTGCTGCTGCTGCTGCTGCTGCTGCTGCTGCTGCTGCTGCGTCCTGGTGGGTCTGTGGTGAGGGAGAGAAGCCGTGGGGGCTGTTTCAGAGAGGGCTCTGGCCCTTGTGCTGCAGAGGCCCTGGGAAGAGGTGGGGGCTGTGGAGGAGGGCAGCTGCTCCCCTCTCCCCGTAGACCGCCAGGCCTCTGAGACGCCTGCCCAGGGGCGGGTTGGTGCTATGGGGGCCGGGGGCAGTCGAGGTGAGAAGCAGTTGTGCTGCCCTGCTGCGCCTGCTGCTGTTTCGGTCTCAGCACGGCGGGGATGTCTCCCGGTAGGCTGCCCAAAGGCTGTCTCCTGGCCAGGGCCTCGGCTCTCGTGGCATGGAGGCAGTGCAAAACAGGGCTCTGCCTGTTTCCTCCCAGAGGGGTAGCCCCTCTCCCGAGGAGCAGGGCACCAGCTGGAAAGGGCCAGCACGCTGCAGCTGCAGTGCTGGAGAAAAGGAGAGTGGCCACCAAGCCCGGCCCCACGGCACTGTGAGCCACTGTCTCCCACCTGGAAGGAGCTCGTGCTGTCCTGGTGGCTCTTGGCTCATGGCAGGTGTTCCCTTGGCCACATTTTGGTGGCTGTTGCCTGAGTGTCCACCCCTGGGCAGGCAGCATTCCTGCAGTGGAGCAAGTGGGCATAGGCTTGGAGGAGAGCTTCGTTTCTCCCCAAGATGAAGAGGAGAAGGGCTCCTCCAAGAGCACAAGGGGCATTAACAGCCCTCTGAAGGAGAGCAGCAGACAGCAGACAGTCTCTCCTGGAGACATCAGCTGGTGGATAGGACACACAGAGCCTAATGCAGGGCTGGTTGTTCCGGAGGGGGAAGCTGTCAGGAGCTGTAGGCATAGTAAAAGCCGCGAGGCTTAGAAACCTGCCTTGAGCGCAGGAGAGTCTGAGCTCTGCCCGAGTGCTGTTGAGTTCAGCCTGAGAAAAGGAAGCGATGTTCCTCATGACTGTACCAAGCCTGCTTGGCTTAGCCGGGACCCACGGCCCCGCAGAACCAGCGTCATCAAGCCCCAAGGGAGCCCTGGGGCCACCTGCCCTGCATGCCCATGTGGAGCTGGGTACCATGTCCACGTCTTTGTGGGATCCTGGAGTAACCAGAGGGTACACCGGTACGGTAGAGGCCAAGAGGCCAAAGCCTCATCTGTTCTCCCTGCCCAGGCACGCCGTCAGCGCCCTGCCTGCGAGGGGAACCTGCCAGGCCCTCTGTGGCAGGGCTGCCCCCCTCTCCGGGGCATAACCCAGCCCCCTGCCCATGCTTTGTGGAGGGAGTGCACAGGACCAGTGCCACCTCCCGCAGGGGTCTGGCATACGCCCTGAAGGGCCGGCCACCTAGAGAACAGTCCGCAGGCTTTTCTCCAGTGTCGTTGAGCAAGGTTGGTCTTCAGCATTGCTTATGGTCTGGCCACAGCCCTGGTCTCCCTCGGTGGAGGGACTGTGGCCGGTGGAGGGGCTGTGGCAGGGACGGAAGCCCAGAGGCTTCCCAAGGCCCGTCTTCTGGACAGGGCCTCCACACTGGCGGCTCCCCCCGCTCTTCGCTCGCAGGGCGTGGAGACAGTGCACAGCAGGGCTCCGTCTTTGTCCTTAGAGGTGCTCACTCTCATCATGGCCCGGCAAGGCCCTGCAAGCTGGCTTGTCCCAGAAGGGGATATTGGGGTGTCCTGGGTGCTCGTGTGTCCCGTTGAGGATGGAGGGGCGCAGCAGCCCCTTGGCATGTCCCTGGGGCCAGTTTGGTGGCTGAAGCTCCCCATGACGATGTGGAGCCAGAGGGGCTGAGTGGGCCAAAGCCCCGTGCAGCCCCAGCCCGTGTCACCCTGAGCCACCGAACCCTCCTTGCTCCATGGGACACCCCCATCTGGCATGGCAGGCCCTGCCCAGGCAGGGGGAAGGCAGGGGGCCATGCTCGCTACACACCATGTCCCCGTGCCACCACACGAGATCCCCACTGCCCTCGGGGCAGCCTGTGCCCCCCCGTCCCAGGAACCTGCCTGGTCCACCGAGAGCCTATAAAGCACACAGCAAACACCCTCCTTTCTCGACCCAGGCTGCGGTGGGTTGACCCCAGCACACCGATGCCCAGCCAGTCCCCAAGAAATGGCTGCGTTGGAAAGACCAAAGGCCCAGGATTTATTGCGGAGCTTGACGATCCATGGTGTGGAGCAGCCCTTGGGTCCCTTTGGCTTGGCTCTCCTTGCTGTGTCCCCTCCCAGCCTCTCGCCCAGCCTCAGCCCACTCGCTCGGGGACACACAGAGAGGACCAGAGGAAGCCTTGGCGCTCTGCAGGCACTGCCCAGCACCACCTGAAACATTGCTGTGTTTTCAACACTGTCTGCTCACAAATGCAAAGCACAGCGGCCAAGCGGGCAGCGGGGTCTCTCTCCACCCCCCCACCCCTCCTGCAGTTCCTCCTCTGACATCACAGCCACGACCTCAGACCGTGCGGGGACAGGCTTTGTGAGGTCATGCACCGTGGGCTATAAGATGTGGTCTCGCGGTGTGCTGCTGGCTGTGTGCCTGTGGCAGGCGTTCTCCTCACGGCTATCTCCAGGAGGGATCTGCCCGCACACACACCACTCCTGCGGCTGAAGGAGGCCACCTAAGCTTGCGGGAGAGCTTCGTTGCTCGCGAGGATGGGGAGAAGAAGACGGGCCAGGGGCAGCCGGGCAAGGTCTCGGCAGGCTCAGGGCACCAGACAGCCCAGGCCCGCACGCCGCAGGCCTGCAGAAAAGAAGCGTAAGTTCAGTGCTGCCTTTCGCCCCGTGTTTGCACCAAGCCTGCCTGGCTCGGCCGGGAGCCACGGGCCTGCACACCCAGCCTCATCCTGCCCCGAGGGAGGCCTGGGGCCACCTCGTCTCCCGGTGACCATGACGGAGATGGCTACCGTGCCCGTGTCTTTGTGGGATACTGCACTAACCACGGGGTAGGCTGGGACTCGTGCCAGCCCCCCTGCCCAGGCACGCCAGCAGTGCCCTGCCTGCGAGGGGATCCTGCCCGGCCCTTGTACCCCACTCCCAGGCTGCGCCCAGCTGCCCCCTTCTCCAGGGCAGAACCACGGCCCTGCCCCTGCCCCCAGGGAGGGAGGACCGGCGCCCGCCTCCCTGCAGGGATCTGGCACGCGTTGGACCAGTGTCCTCAAGAAGGGTCCTCAGGCTTTTCTGCGGTTTCTTTGCCCAGGGTTGGTCTTCGGTCTGCCAGCGGCTGTGGACGCCGTCCAGAGATGCCTCAGCACAGGCATCTCCACCCTGTGAGTACAAGACGTGCGCAGTGGGGACACGGAGACGAGGGGTGACAGTGGGTCAGGGCGAGCAGGGGGAGGCTGGCGGTGCTCCCCGCCAGCAGACCCTGTCTCCTCCAAAATTCCTGCTCCTTGGCTTGGAAGAGAAAGTCCCCTCGTGCAGGGCTCTGCCCTTGGCCACTGCTAAGCCAGAACTCCCTCTTTTTCAGGAACGAGATCGTCACCTCGAACGTGAAGAGGATCTTCACGATCCTTTTCTTGTTGAACCTGGCTGCTCTTGGTGAGTATTCCTCTGCTGCCAGCGGAGGCACGGAGGCAGGGAGCGCGGGCTTCAGCGTGAGGCAGAGGAGCGAGTGGGGCCTTTCCAGCCTCCCACGTCTGCAGCTCAGGGAGCTCCCAAGATGCTCCCTACGCGCAGAGCGGGGAGGGGAAATGGGGCGTAGCTGTGGGGCGGCCAGCGTGCCCGGGAAGCAGGGCTGTGCAGAGCCCCGAGGCCCAGGGAGAGAGAGGCTCCCTTCTTGGAGCCGCAACCTCTCTCTGCACCCTTGCCCCATGTCCCCAGCCAGCCTCTTGCCACCGTGCTGGGGGAGGAGACCGCAGGACTCCAAGCATTGTCAGAAACCCTCCTAAAACAACTCTCTCTTGCTCATGTGAATTACAGTTGGTTCCTGCTGCGGGATCCTGCAGCTCATGTGGATGCAGGGGGCAGAGGATGTGGCACAGGTCAGTGACTGCTGCTGTGGGACAGGAAAGGCCCACGGAGGAGCCCTGCTGGCGATGGGTGGGGAAATGGCCCAGCGCTCCGCTTCCAGGCAGTGACCCAGAGAACCAGCAGCAGCTTCTGCCGTGCCTTCCTAGAGCCACCGGCTCTGGAAAGCCCCGGCAGCTCGGGGACTCAAAGGGAGAGCCTTTCTCTTTCAGGTGCCGCTGGGGCAGGCATCAGCCAACCTGTGGTCCCTACGGTAAGAGCCCTCTCCTCTCTCCTCACCTGCAGCACCTTTGGCGGGCTAGCGGCAGATGAGCCCGTGCTATTTGCCTTCCCTTGCACTGTGCCCAGGGCTCGTGCCTTTCGCTCCTGCCTGGGCCTTTTGCTCAACCCGGATGGGGAGGGAAGTGCTTACAAACCAGGGAAAGAAAAGGGGGCTCGAGCGCCCCTCTCTCTGCTCTCCCTGAGCTTGGAGGCTCTGGGAGGGGCTGGGCAGCGCTCTGACGAGATCTGCTTTCCTGGTGACTGCAGGGAACAATCCCCAGCAATGGAACTCCTGAGGAAGGAGATCAGGCACCTGGCTGCAGAGATTGATGCTAGGAAGGAGGTGATGCTGCACTTTGGGAAAGAGGGCTGGGACGGGCAAGGCCCTTCCTGGGCCACTTGGTGGGCTTTTCCTGCTCACCCCACACAGCCATCCCCTGCCAGGGGCTGCTGGTCGAGCTTCTCCGCTCTAAAGCCCCTTGCCCTGGCCAAGGGACCTGTGGTCATTTCCCCTGCTCCCATGTGTCTTTCCAGGAAGTTCGGCTAATGAGAGAGGCAATGTCTGCAAGCACGCAGATGTCTGACTGGGCTCTGAAAGAGGCAGGTACGGATGGACGCAGGCAGGCAGGGCTCTCATCGCACTGAACTCCTGCTCAGTGCTCCCAAAAGGAGGCTGCGCTGCAGACTCTGCTCGACAAAGCGTAGGGAGATTGAACGAAACCACGGTGCCCAAGAGCGTGACTGTGGCAGAGCTGGGCCCAGCCCTGCCGTCGGACCCCTCGCTGGTGCCCCTGGCAGCATTTCTGCCCTCTCCCTCTCCGCTGAGCTTTGCTGGGGAACAAAAGCGAGCGGACGGGCTGTCCACGCAGCGCGGCCTCGGCTTGGGTCTGCAGCTCTTCCCCAGGGGGCTTGCTGTCTCCCAGCACCCGCAGACCTTCTCTTTGTGCAGCCGGGAGGGGCGTGGGGCACGGGGATCCCCTCCTTCTCCTGGGGCACCTCCAAGCGTGCGCTGCTGGCTGTGGGGCTGGCAGGCAGCCTTAGTAGTTGCCTGCAACCACCAGGTGCTCTGAGCCTGGGCCTTTTGCAGTCACCTGCGCTCTTCTCCCTTCAGGGGCTGCCGTGGACCTGCAGAGATCGTCCAGCAGCTCTGCAGGACTCTGCAGGGTGTTTTGGTTCCTGTGTGCTCCAGCCCCCCAGGACACCTTTGTGCAGGTACAGGAGCAGAAACCGTCATTGCTGCTTCTCTTGCCTCTTTGAAGGTGTGGGGCAAGTCCTGGGGCATCTCCCCTCAGGCCAATGGCGTTGCCCAAGGCCCCGGCACCGGGGCGGTGCCAGGCACCTGAGGTCTCCCACAGGGCTTGGCTCCCTAGAAAACAGCAGTTGCCCTCAGAAAGGGGCTGCGCTGAGCTGAGCTTCCTGCCCACCCTCCCTGGTCCCTGCTGGGTGAAGATACTTCTCCTTCGGGACCCCATTTCCCTGCCACAGCTCTGATTGTCCCTCTCCCGCGGGGGCAGTGGAGGGGGTGGGAGGCTGCAGAGCTGCTGGCTGCAGAGCTGCTGTCCGCTTCCCAACACGCCATTCGTTTCGAGCACAAGCACAGCCCACAGGGGCAGTGCCGCCTGTGCTCCTGGCTCCACAGGAGCACAGGGGCCCCGTCATGTCCTCCTGTTCCCATCACGCCCTCACGTTCCATCCTCTTGCTCTCCGCTTTCAGCCGGATGCCTTGCCAGGATACTACCGGCCTTTCCAATGGTCTCGGAGCAAGCGGCTGATCCGGTCCCCCACACAAATACAAGCGACAGCCATCACCAGAGATCAAACCTCAAAGATGGCCTCTGCGCTGGGGACTGTCAGCAGTGCCCCCCGAGATTTCATTGTCTCTGTAAGTCTCTGCCGGGCACTGGGGGTTGGGATCTGGCCACGGGCAAAAGCTCTAACGGGGACTTGCTGCTCTCTGCGCATCTGCCGAGATTCTGCCGTTCCCTGAGGGGACATTTCAAGGGACGTGCCGGGTGGTATCACCCCTCCTAAGGCTCCCTCGGCACCTTTTGGCCCAGCACCTCCGGGCCCCTGAGCAACACACAAGGAGGACACTCAGCCCCACCGCATCCTGCGCCAGACCGCACTGGAGCCGCAGGAGTGGGGTGCAGATGACGGGCGCGGGTCTGGTATGAGTGTTTCCTGGTGCTCGGGTCATGACTGACTTCCTCCCCTGTGCTTTATCTCCAAGGGACTGGATGAGGAAGGCGAGCAAGAAACTCTGCTGGGGACATTCACCTACACTTTGCAGAAAGGGCCAAATCAGAGCTTCCCTCTGCAGGTACAGTGTGTGCGTCTGGGCAAGAGGCCAGGGCAGCAACGCCGGTTGGCCAGCAAGCCGCTTGCAGAAGAAGTGCAGACGGTCCCTGCTGGGACAGGGGCCTGACCGTGGCCGAGAGAAACATGGGTGGGATGCGGGGGAAGAGTGGCATCCGTCAGGGAGGCAAAAGCAGAAGGAAGAGCAGATCAGCCCCATGTCTGTGTTGGACCCTGCAGCTCCCCAGCTGCAGCCGCCGGGCAGGCGGTGGCAGGGCGGACGCCCAGCACCTTGCCCTGGCAGCAGGACTTTCCCTGGGCCCTGCTTCCCCGGCACCAGCGAGCCGCAGGTTTCCACGGCTGCCCGCCACCTCCCCGAGGCCGGGCGTTTGCTCTGCAGGGGCACAGGGGTCCTTTGCCGCCTGCGTGGGAGGAGGGGAGGGGAGAAGGGCCCGGGGCAGAGGCCGGGCGGTCAGAGGAAGACGCACAGAGCCTGCTCTCACTCTTTACACCCCGGAGTAACGCTGCTTTTTGCCACGGTTTCTTTGCAGAATGGGATTCCCAGAGGCTTTCGGTTTCTGAAACTTGGCCTGCAGAGCAACTGGGGAAAACCGTGTATCGAGTGCGGGTGCATGGGAAGATCGTGGGAAGGAAGGCCGTCGGCCGGACGCCTGTGTAGACCTTCTTCCCTCAATAAAAATTAAAGCAGAAAACTGAGAAACAGAGCAGAGGGATGCGGCCGTTAGTCTGGTGCAGAGCAATGTCGTTTCAGAGGCCCCCTCAAAGCTGCCAACTTCTGCCTTTCGCAGGCTGAGGCCTTCCTCAGGCTTTCCGCTTTCTCTCCACCAAGGAGATGTTTCCTAACCGAGCAAAAGGAGACGACGCTCCCGTAGCCTTTCCTTGCCTAAGGTCCTTGGTGAAATCCTTTGGCACGAGGAACAAGGTCATGGGGAACAGGAGAGGTGCCTGAGGACTGGAGGAAGGCTGACATCACTCCAATCTTCAAAAAAGGCAAGAAGGAGGACCCAGGGAACTACAGGCCGGTTAGTCTCTCCTCTGTCCCTGGGAAGGTAATGGAGCGACTCATTCTGGATGTCGTCTCCAAACACATAGAGGAACAGGAAGTTATTGGAAGTGGTCAGCATGGATTTACCAAGGGCAAATCATGCCTGACCAATCTGATAGCTTTCTATGATGTTATAACGGGTTGGCTGGATGAGGGGAGAGCCGTAGATGTCATCTACCTTGACCTTAGCAAGGCTTTTGACACTGTCTCCCAGAACATCCTCATTAGGAAGCTGAGGAAGTATGGGCTAGACGAGGTGACAGTGAGGTGGATCGAGAGCTGGCTGAGTGACAGAACTCAGAGGGTTGTGATCAGCGGCACAGAGTCCAGTTGGAGGCCTGTAACTAGTGGTGTCCCTCAGGGGTCAATACTTGGACCAACTTTGTTCAATATATTCATTAATGACCTAGATGAGGGGACAGAGTGTATCCTCAGCAAGTTTGCTGATGATACCAAGCTGGGAGGCGTGGCCGACACTCCAGAGGGCCGTGCTGCCATCCAGCGTGACCTGGACAGGCTGGAGAGCTGGGCAGAGAAGAACCTAATGAGGTTCAACAAAAGCAAGTGTAGGGTCCTGCACCTGGGAAGGAAGAATGCCAAACACCAGTATATGTTAGGGGCGGACATGCTGGGAAGCAGCTCTGAGGAGAAGGACCTGGGGGTCCTGGTAGACAGCAAATTATCCATGAGCCAGCAGTGTGCCCTTGTCACCAAGAAGGCCAATGGCATCCTGGGCTGCATAGGGAAGACTGTGGCCAGTAGGTCGAGGGAGGTCATTCTCCCCCTCTACTCTGCACTGGTGAGGCCACAACTGGAGTACTGTGTCCAGTTTTGGGCTCCCCAGTTCAAGAGGGACAGGGAACTACTGGAGCGAGTCCAGCGAAGGGCAACCAAGATGATTATGGGACTGGAGCACCTCCCTTATGAGGAAAGGCTGAAAGAGCTGGGACTCTTTAGCCTGGAGAAGAGAAGGTTGAGGGGGGACCTGATTAATGTTTACAAGTACCTAAAGGGTGGGTTTAAGGAGGACGGAGCCAGGCTCTTTTCAATGGTTCCCAGCGACAGGACAAGGGGCAATGGGCACAAGCTAGAACATAGGAAGTTCCATTCAAATACACGGAAAAACTTCTTTACAGTGAGGGTGACAGAGCCCTGGAACAGGCTGCCCAGGGAGGCTGTGGAGTCCCCTTCTCTGGAGATTTTCAAGACCCGCCTGGATGCAGCCCTGAGGGATGTGCTTTAGGCAATCCTGCTCTAGCAGGGGAGTTGGACTAGATGATCTCTAGAGGTCCCTTCCAACTCTGAAGATTCCGTGATTCCGTGAGGGCCATCCCTGCGTCTCACCCCAGGCAGGAGTCATCGGAGCCTGGCAGCGTTGGGGGTCAGGATCCCCAGAGCTCATGAGCTCCCCCCCCATTCCCTTCAGGGGACACCGTGCATCTGGGGACTGGGTCTAGTGGGGGCCCACATGGGGTGCAGCCATGGCTGGGACCCTAGAGGGGTCTGAAGCTCCAGCGCAAGGGCTCCTGCCGCAGTATCACAGGCCCTGCAGTTATTGCTCCAGTCCCAGGACATGTCGCTTCTAGTGTCTGGCCATACTGTCCACGGGCGTCTGTCACAAACCCAAACCAACCTATTGATTCGGGGAATTTCTCCGCATCTAATGGACTTGCCTGTGAGCAACCTATGAACTCCTGCTTCTCATATAGGAAGAAAAGAAACACTAACACATCTCTCCGGCGAGACAGCCCTGATCTCTTGGCACACCTCTCCCCACAGCCTGCTCCACGCCACCCATTTTCTTCCCCTCTCTCCTCCCGCCGTGCTTCCTGTGGCCAGCAGGTGGAGGGAGGTCATCCTCCCCCTCTACTCTGCCCTGGTGAGGCCGCACCTGGAGTACTGTGTCCAGTTCTGGGCTCCCCAGTTCAAGAGGGACAGGGAACTGCTGGAGAGGGTGCAGCAAAGGGCTACCAAGATGATTAGGGGACTGGAGCACCTCTCTTATGAGGAAAGGCTGAGGGATTTGGGTCTCTTCAGTCTGCAAAAAAGACGGCTGAGCAGGGACCTTATCAACACTTCTAAATACTTCAAGGGTGGGTGTCAGGAGGATGGGGCCAGGCTCTTTTCAGTGGTGCCCAGCGGCAGGACAAGAGGTCACGGGCACAAACTTGACCATAGGAAGTTCCACCGAAACGTGAGGAGGAACTTCTTTACCCCGAGGGTGCCAAAGCACAGGAACAGGCTGCCCAGGGAGGCGGTGGAGTCTCCATCTCTGGAGACATTCAAAACTCACGTGGACACGATCCTGTGCAACCTGCTCTAAGACGACCCTGCTCTGGCAGGCGGGTGGGACCTGATGATCTCCAGAGGTCCCTTCCAACCCTATGATTCTATGATTGTATGATTGTATGATTCCTCTGGCTCGGCCCTTGGAAACTGCTCCGACTGGAACCCGCAAGTTCCTGCTGCTCTCCAGCACAAGCCGTTTGTGGGCCCCTGCTGCAACCACGGTGCAGGGTTCTGAGCCGCCTCTGGCAGAGCCATGCAAGAGCCCAGCCCTCGCCTCGCTGGGACCCCCGGCCCCGTGCTGCTGCTGCTGCTGCTGCTGCTGCTGCTGCTGCTGCTGCGTCCTGGTGGGTCTGTGGTGAGGGAGAGAAGCCGTGGGGGCTGTTTCAGAGAGGGCTCTGGCCCTTGTGCTGCAGAGGCCCTGGGAAGAGGTGGGGGCTGTGGAGGAGGGCAGCTGCTCCCCTCTCCCCGTAGACCGCCAGGCCTCTGAGACGCCTGCCCAGGGGCGGGTTGGTGCTATGGGGGCCGGGGGCAGTCGAGGTGAGAAGCAGTTGTGCTGCCCTGCTGCGCCTGCTGCTGTTTCGGTCTCAGCACAGCGGGGATGTCTCCCGGTAGGCTGCCCAAAGGCTGTCTCCTGGCCAGGGCCTCGGCTCTCGTGGCATGGAGGCAGTGCAAAACAGGGCTCTGCCTGTTTCCTCCCAGAGGGGTAGCCCCTCTCCCGAGGAGCAGGGCACCAGCTGGAAAGGGCCAGCACGCTGCAGCTGCAGTGCTGGAGAAAAGGAGAGTGGCCACCAAGCCCGGCCCCACGGCACTGTGAGCCACTGTCTCCCACCTGGAAGGAGCTCGTGCTGTCCTGGTGGCTCTTGGCTCATGGCAGGTGTTCCCTTGGCCACATTTTGGTGGCTGTTGCCTGAGTGTCCACCCCTGGGCAGGCAGCATTCCTGCAGTGGAGCAAGTGGGCATAGGCTTGGAGGAGAGCTTCGTTTCTCCCCAAGATGAAGAGGAGAAGGGCTCCTCCAAGAGCACAAGGGGCATTAACAGCCCTCTGAAGGAGAGCAGCAGACAGCAGACAGTCTCTCCTGGAGACATCAGCTGGTGGATAGGACACACAGAGCCTAATGCAGGGCTGGTTGTTCCGGAGGGGGAAGCTGTCAGGAGCTGTAGGCATAGTAAAAGCCGCGAGGCTTAGAAACCTGCCTTGAGCGCAGGAGAGTCTGAGCTCTGCCCGAGTGCTGTTGAGTTCAGCCTGAGAAAAGGAAGCGATGTTCCTCATGACTGTACCAAGCCTGCTTGGCTTAGCCGGGACCCACGGCCCCGCAGAACCAGCGTCATCAAGCCCCAAGGGAGCCCTGGGGCCACCTGCCCTGCATGCCCATGTGGAGCTGGGTACCATGTCCACGTCTTTGTGGGATCCTGGAGTAACCAGAGGGTACACCGGTACGGTAGAGGCCAAGAGGCCAAAGCCTCATCTGTTCTCCCTGCCCAGGCACGCCGTCAGCGCCCTGCCTGCGAGGGGAACCTGCCAGGCCCTCTGTGGCAGGGCTGCCCCCCTCTCCGGGGCATAACCCAGCCCCCTGCCCATGCTTTGTGGAGGGAGTGCACAGGACCAGTGCCACCTCCCGCAGGGGTCTGGCATACGCCCTGAAGGGCCGGCCACCTAGAGAACAGTCCGCAGGCTTTTCTCCAGTGTCGTTGAGCAAGGTTGGTCTTCAGCATTGCTTATGGTCTGGCCACAGCCCTGGTCTCCCTCGGTGGAGGGACTGTGGCCGGTGGAGGGGCTGTGGCAGGGACGGAAGCCCAGAGGCTTCCCAAGGCCCGTCTTCTGGACAGGGCCTCCACACTGGCGGCTCCCCCCGCTCTTCGCTCGCAGGGCGTGGAGACAGTGCACAGCAGGGCTCCGTCTTTGTCCTTAGAGGTGCTCACTCTCATCATGGCCCGGCAAGGCCCTGCAAGCTGGCTTGTCCCAGAAGGGGATATTGGGGTGTCCTGGGTGCTCGTGTGTCCCGTTGAGGATGGAGGGGCGCAGCAGCCCCTTGGCATGTCCCTGGGGCCAGTTTGGTGGCTGAAGCTCCCCATGACGATGTGGAGCCAGAGGGGCTGAGTGGGCCAAAGCCCCGTGCAGCCCCAGCCCGTGTCACCCTGAGCCACCGAACCCTCCTTGCTCCATGGGACACCCCCATCTGGCATGGCAGGCCCTGCCCAGGCAGGGGGAAGGCAGGGGGCCATGCTCGCTACACACCATGTCCCCGTGCCACCACACGAGATCCCCACTGCCCTCGGGGCAGCCTGTGCCCCCCCGTCCCAGGAACCTGCCTGGTCCACCGAGAGCCTATAAAGCACACAGCAAACACCCTCCTTTCTCGACCCAGGCTGCGGTGGGTTGACCCCAGCACACCGATGCCCAGCCAGTCCCCAAGAAATGGCTGCGTTGGAAAGACCAAAGGCCCAGGATTTATTGCGGAGCTTGACGATCCATGGTGTGGAGCAGCCCTTGGGTCCCTTTGGCTTGGCTCTCCTTGCTGTGTCCCCTCCCAGCCTCTCGCCCAGCCTCAGCCCACTCGCTCGGGGACACACAGAGAGGACCAGAGGAAGCCTTGGCGCTCTGCAGGCACTGCCCAGCACCACCTGAAACATTGCTGTGTTTTCAACACTGTCTGCTCACAAATGCAAAGCACAGCGGCCAAGCGGGCAGCGGGGTCTCTCTCCACCCCCCCACCCCTCCTGCAGTTCCTCCTCTGACATCACAGCCACGACCTCAGACCGTGCGGGGACAGGCTTTGTGAGGTCATGCACCGTGGGCTATAAGATGTGGTCTCGCGGTGTGCTGCTGGCTGTGTGCCTGTGGCAGGCGTTCCCCTCACGGCTATCTCCAGGAGGGATCTGCCCGCACACACACCACTCCTGCGGCTGAAGGAGGCCACCTAAGCTTGCGGGAGAGCTTCGTTGCTCGCGAGGATGGGGAGAAGAAGACGGGCCAGGGGCAGCCGGGCAAGGTCTCGGCAGGCTCAGGGCACCAGACAGCCCAGGCCCGCACGCCGCAGGCCTGCAGAAAAGAAGCGTAAGTTCAGTGCTGCCTTTCGCCCCGTGTTTGCACCAAGTCTGCCTGGCTCGGCCGGGAGCCACGGGCCTGCACACCCAGCCTCATCCTGCCCCGAGGGAGGCCTGGGGCCACCTTGTCTCCCGGTGACCATGACGGAGATGGCTACCGTGCCCGTGTCTTTGTGGGATACTGCACTAACCACGGGGTAGGCTGGGACTCGTGCCAGCCCCCCTGCCCAGGCACGCCAGCAGTGCCCTGCCTGCGAGGGGATCCTGCCCGGCCCTTGTACCCCACTCCCAGGCTGCGCCCAGCTGCCCCCTTCTCCAGGGCAGAACCACGGCCCTGCCCCTGCCCCCAGGGAGGGAGGACCGGCGCCCGCCTCCCTGCAGGGATCTGGCACGCGTTGGACCAGTGTCCTCAAGAAGGGTCCTCAGGCTTTTCTGCGGTTTCTTTGCCCAGGGTTGGTCTTCGGTCTGCCAGCGGCTGTGGACGCCGTCCAGAGATGCCTCAGCACAGGCATCTCCACCCTGTGAGTACAAGACGTGCGCAGTGGGGACACGGAGACGAGGGGTGACAGTGGGTCAGGGCGAGCAGGGGGAGGCTGGCGGTGCTCCCCGCCAGCAGACCCTGTCTCCTCCAAAATTCCTGCTCCTTGGCTTGGAAGAGAAAGTCCCCTCGTGCAGGGCTCTGCCCTTGGCCACTGCTAAGCCAGAACTCCCTCTTTTTCAGGAACGAGATCGTCACCTCGAACGTGAAGAGGATCTTCACGATCCTTTTCTTGTTGAACCTGGCTGCTCTTGGTGAGTATTCCTCTGCTGCCAGCGGAGGCACGGAGGCAGGGAGCGCGGGCTTCAGCGTGAGGCAGAGGAGCGAGTGGGGCCTTTCCAGCCTCCCACGTCTGCAGCTCAGGGAGCTCCCAAGATGCTCCCTACGCGCAGAACGGGGAGGGGAAATGGGGCGTAGCTGTGGGGCGGCCAGCGTGCCCGGGAAGCAGGGCTGTGCAGAGCCCCGAGGCCCAGGGAGAGAGAGGCTCCCTTCTTGGAGCCGCAACCTCTCTCTGCACCCTTGCCCCATGTCCCCAGCCAGCCTCTTGCCACCGTGCTGGGGGAGGAGACCGCAGGACTCCAAGCATTGTCAGAAACCCTCCTAAAACAACTCTCTCTTGCTCATGTGAATTACAGTTGGTTCCTGCTGCGGGATCCTGCAGCTCATGTGGATGCAGGGGGCAGAGGATGTGGCACAGGTCAGTGACTGCTGCTGTGGGACAGGAAAGGCCCACGGAGGAGCCCTGCTGGCGGTGGGTGGGGAAATGGCCCAGCACTCTCCATCCAGGCAGTGACCCAGAGAACCAGCAGCAGCTTCTACCGTGCCTTCCTAGAGCCACCAGCTCTGGAAAGCCCCGGCAGCTCGGGGACTCAAAGGGAGAGCCTTTCTCTTTCAGGTGCCGCTGGGGCAGGCATCAGCCAACCTGTGGTCCCTACGGTAAGAGCCCTCTCCTCTCTCCTCACCTGCAGCACCTTTGGCGGGCTAGCGGCAGATGAGCCCGTGCTATTTGCCTTCCCTTGCACTGTGCCCAGGGCTCGTGCCTTTCGCTCCTGCCTGGGCCTTTTGCTCAACCCGGACGGGGAGGGAAGCGCTTACAAACCAGGGAAAGAAAAGGGGGCTCGAGCGCCCCTCTCTCTGCTCTCCCTGAGCTTGGAGGCTCTGGGAGGGGCTGGGCAGCGCTCTGACGAGATCTGCTTTCCTGGTGACTGCAGGGAACAATCCCCAGCAATGGAACTCCTGAGGAAGGAGATCAGGCGCCTGGCTGCAGAGATTGATGCTAGGAAGGAGGTGATGCTGCACTTTGGGAAAGAGGGCTGGGACGGGCAAGGCCCTTCCTGGGCCACTTGGTGGGCTTTTCCTGCTCACCCCACACAGCCATCCCCTGCCAGGGGCTGCTGGTCGAGCTTCTCCGCTCTAAAGCCCCTTGCCCTGGCCAAGGGACCTGTGGTCATTTCCCCTGCTCCCATGTGTCTTTCCAGGAAGTTTGGCAAATGGGAGAGGCAATGTCTGCAAGCACGCAGATGTCTGACTGGGCTCTGAAAGAGGCAGGTACGGATGGACGCAGGCAGGCAGGGCTCTCATCGCACTGAACTCCTGCTCAGTGCTCCCAAAAGGAGGCTGCGCTGCAGACTCTGCTCGACAAAGCGTAGGGAGATTGAACGAAACCACGGTGCCCAAGAGCGTGACTGTGGCAGAGCTGGGCCCAGCCCTGCCGTCGGACCCCTCGCTGGTGCCCCTGGCAGCATTTCTGCCCTCTCCCTCTCCGCTGAGCTTTGCTGGGGAACAAAAGCGAGCGGACGGGCTGTCCACGCAGCGCGGCCTCGGCTTGGGTCTGCAGCTCTTCCCCAGGGGGCTTGCTGTCTCCCAGCACCCGCAGACCTTCTCTTTGTGCAGCCGGGAGGGGCGTGGGGCACGGGGATCCCCTCCTTCTCCTGGGGCACCTCCAAGCGTGCGCTGCTGGCTGTGGGGCTGGCAGGCAGCCTTAGTAGTTGCCTGCAACCACCAGGTGCTCTGAGCCTGGGCCTTTTGCAGTCACCTGCGCTCTTCTCCCTTCAGGGGCTGCCGTGGACCTGCAGAGATCGTCCAGCAGCTCTGCAGGACTCTGCAGGGTGTTTTGGTTCCTGTGTGCTCCAGCCCCCCAGGACACCTTTGTGCAGGTACAGGAGCAGAAACCGTCATTGCTGCTTCTCTTGCCTCTTTGAAGGTGTGGGGCAAGTCCTGGGGCATCTCCCCTCAGGCCAATGGCGTTGCCCAAGGCCCCGGCACCGGGGCGGTGCCAGGCACCTGAGGTCTCCCACAGGGCTTGGCTCCCTAGAAAACAGCAGTTGCCCTCAGAAAGGGGCTGCGCTGAGCTGAGCTTCCTGCCCACCCTCCCTGGTCCCTGCTGGGTGAAGATACTTCTCCTTCGGGACCCCATTTCCCTGCCACAGCTCTGATTGTCCCTCTCCCGCGGGGGCAGTGGAGGGGGTGGGAGGCTGCAGAGCTGCTGGCTGCAGAGCTCCTGTCCGCTTCCCAACACGCCATTCGTTTCGAGCACAAGCACAGCCCACAGGGGCAGTGCCGCCTGTGCTCCTGGCTCCACAGGAGCACAGGGGCCCCGTCATGTCCTCCTGTTCCCATCACGCCCTCACGTTCCATCCTCTTGCTCTCCGCTTTCAGCCGGATGCCTTGCCAGGATACTACTGGCCTTTCCAATGGTCTCGGAGCAAGCGGCTGATCCGGTCCCCCACACAAATACAAGCGACAGCCATCACCAGAGATCAAACCTCAAAGATGGCCTCTGCACTGGGGACTGTCAGCAGTGCCCCCCGAGATTTCATTGTCTCTGTAAGTCTCTGCCGGGCACTGGGGGTTGGGATCTGGCCACGGGCAAAAGCTCTAACGGGGACTTGCTGCTCTCTGCGCATCTGCCGAGATTCTGCCGTTCCCTGAGGGGACATTTCAAGGGACGTGCCGGGTGGTATCACCCCTCCTAAGGCTCCCTCGGCACCTTTTGGCCCAGCACCTCCGGGCCCCTGAGCAACACACAAGGAGGACACTCAGCCCCACCGCATCCTGCGCCAGACCGCACTGGAGCCGCAGGAGTGGGGTGCAGATGACGGGCGCGGGTCTGGCATGAGTGTTTCCTGGTGCTCGGGTCATGACTGACTTCCTCCCCTGTGCTTTATGTCCAAGGGACCAGATGAGGAAGGCGAGCAAGAAACTCTGCTGGGGACATTCACCTACACTTTGCAGAAAGGGCCAAATCAGAGCTTCCCTCTGCAGGTACAGTGTGTGCGTCTGGGCAAGAGGCCAGGGCAGCAACGCCGGTTGGCCAGCAAGCCGCTTGCAGAAGAAGTGCAGACGGTCCCTGCTGGGACAGGGGCCTGACCGTGGCCGAGAGAAACATGGGTGGGATGCGGGGGAAGAGTGGCATCCGTCAGGGAGGCAAAAGCAGAAGGAAGAGCAGATCAGCCCCATGTCTGTGTTGGACCCTGCAGCTCCCCAGCTGCAGCCACCGGGCAGGCGGTGGCAGGGCGGACGCCCAGCACCTTGCCCTGGCAGCAGGACTTTCCCTGGGCCCTGCTTCCCCGGCACCAGCGAGCCGCAGGTTTCCACGGCTGCCCGCCACCTCCCCGAGGCCGGGCGTTTGCTCTGCAGGGGCACAGGGGTCCTTTGCCGCCTGCGTGGGAGGAGGGGAGGGGAGAAGGGCCCGGGGCAGAGGCCGGGCGGTCAGAGGAAGACGCACAGAGCCTGCTCTCACTCTTTACACCCCGGAGTAACGCTGCTTTTTGCCACGGTTTCTTTGCAGAATGGGATTCCCAGAGGCTTTCGGTTTCTGAAACTTGGCCTGCAGAGCAACTGGGGAAAACCGTGTATCGAGTGCGGGTGCATGGGAAGATCGTGGGAAGGAAGGCCGTCGGCCGGACGCCTGTGTAGACCTTCTTCCCTCAATAAAAATTAAAGCAGAAAACTGAGAAACAGAGCAGAGGGATGCGGCCGTTAGTCTGGTGCAGAGCAATGTCGTTTCAGAGGCCCCCTCAAAGCTGCCAACTTCTGCCTTTCGCAGGCTGAGGCCTTCCTCAGGCTTTCCGCTTTCTCTCCACCAAGGAGATGTTTCCTAACCGAGCAAAAGGAGACGACGCTCCCATAGCCTTTCCTTGCCTAAGGTCCTTGGTGAAATCTTTGGCACGAGGAACAAGGTCATGGGGAACAGGAGAGGTGCCTGAGGACTGGAGGAAGGCTGACATCACTCCAATCTTCAAAAAAGGCAAGAAGGAGGACCCAGGGAACTACAGGCCGGTTAGTCTCACCTCTGTCCCTGGGAAGGTAATGGAGCGACTCATTCTGGATGTCGTCTCCAAACACATAGAGGAACAGGAAGTTATTGGAAGTGGTCAGCATGGATTTACCAAGGGCAAATCATGCCTGACCAATCTGATAGCTTTCTATGATGTTATAACGGGTTGGCTGGATGAGGGGAGAGCCGTAGATGTCATCTACCTTGACCTTAGCAAGGCTTTTGACACTGTCTCCCAGAACATCCTCATTAGGAAGCTGAGGAAGTATGGGCTAGATGAGGTGACAGTGAGGTGGATCGAGGGCTGGCTGAGTGACAGAACTCAGAGGGTTGTGATCAGCGGCACAGAGTCCAGTTGGAGGCCTGTAACGAGTGGTGTCCCTCAGGGGTCAATACTTGGACCAATTTTGTTCAATATATTCATTAATGACCTAGATGAGGGGACAGAGTGTATCCTCAGCAAGTTTGCTGATGATACCAAGCTGGGTGGGGTGGCCGACACTCCAGAGGACTGTGCTGCTATCCAGCGTGACCTGGACAGGCTGGAGAGCTGGGCAGAGAAGAACCTAATGAGGTTCAACAAAAGCAAGTGTAGGGTCCTGCACCTGGGAAGGAAGAATGCCAAACACCAGTATATATTAGGGGCGGACATGCTGGGAAGCAGCTCTGAGGAGAAGGACCTGGGGGTCCTGGTAGACAGCAAATTATCCATGAGCCAGCAGTGTGCCCTTGTCGCCAAGAAGGCCAATGGCATCCTGGGCTGCATAGGGAAGACTGTGGCCAGTAGGTCGAGGGAGGTCATTCTCCCCCTCTACTCTGCACTGGTGAGGCCACAACTGGAGTACTGTGTCCAGTTTTGGGCTCCCCAGTTCAAGAGGGACAGGGAACTACTGGAGCGAGTCCAGCGTAGGGCAACCAAGATGATTATGGGACTGGAGCACCTCCCTTATGAGGAAAGGCTGAAAGAGCTGGGACTCTTTAGCCTGGAGAAGAGAAGGTTGAGGGGGGACCTGATTAACGTTTACAAGTATCTAAAGGGTGGGTTTAAGGAGGACGGAGCCAGGCTCTTTTCAATGGTTCCCAGCGACAGGACAAGGGGCAATGGGCACAAGCTAGAACATAGGAAGTTCCGTTCAAATACACGGAAAAACTTCTTTACAGTGAGGGTGACAGAGCACTGGAACGGGCTGCCCAGGGAGGCTGTGGAGTCCCCTTCTCTGGAGATTTTCAAGACCCGCCTGGATGCAGCCCTGAGGGATGTGCTTTAGGCAATCCTGCTCTAGCAGGGGAGTTGGACTAGATGATCTCTAGAGGTCCCTTCCAACTCTGAAGATTCCGTGATTCCGTGAGGGCCGTCCCTGCGTCTCACCCCAGGCAGGAGTCGTCGGAGCCTGGCAGCGTTGGGGGTCAGGATCCCCAGAGCTCATGAGCTCCCCCCCCATTCCCTTCAGGGGACACCGTACATCTGGGGACTGGGTCTAGTGGGGGCCCACATGGGGTGCAGCCATGGCTGGGACCCTAGAGGGGTCTGAAGCTCCAGCGCAAGGGCTCCTGCCGCAGTATCACAGCCCCTGCAGTTATTGCTCCAGTCCCAGGGCACGTCGCGTCTAGTGTCTGGCCATACTGTCCACGGGCGTCTGTCACAAACCCAAACCAACCTATTGATTCGGGGAATTTCTCCGCATCTAATGGACTTGCCTGTGAGCAACCTATGAACTCCTGCTTCTCATATAGGAAGAAAAGAAACACTAACACATCTCTCCGGCGAGACAGCCCTGATCTCTTGGCACACCTCTCCCCACAGCCTGCTCCACGCCACCCATTTTCTTCCCCTCTCTCCTCCCGCCCTGCTTCCTGTGGCCAGCAGGTGGAGGGAGGTCATCCTCCCCCGCTACTCTGCCCTGGTGAGGCCGCACCTGGAGTACTGTGTCCAGTTCTGGGCTCCCCGGTTCAAGAGGGACAGGGAACTGCTGGAGAGGGTGCAGCAAAGGGCTACCAAGATGATTAGGGGACTGGAGCACCTCTCTTATGAGGAAAGGCTGAGGGATTTGGGTCTCTTCAGTCTGCAAAAAAGACGGCTGAGCAGGGACCTTATCAACACTTCTAAATACTTCAAGGGTGGGTGTCAGGAGGATGGGGCCAGGCTCTTTTCAGTGGTGCCCAGCGGCAGGACAAGAGGTCACGGGCACAAACTTGACCATAGGAAGATCCACCGAAACGTGAGGAGGAACTTCTTTACCCCGAGGGTGCCAAAGCACAGGAACAGGCTGCCCAGGGAGGCGGTGGAGTCTCCATCTCTGGAGACATTCAAAACTCACCTGGACACGATCCTGGGCAACCTGCTCTAAGATGACCCTGCTCTGGCAGGCGGGTGGGACCTGATGATCTCCAGAGGTCCCTTCCAACCCTATGATTCTATGATTGTATGATTGTATGATTCCTCTGGCTCGGCCCTTGGAAACTGCTCCGACTGGAACCCGCAAGTTCCTGCTGCTCTCCAGCACAAGCCGTTTGTGGGCCCCTGCTGCAACCACGGTGCAGGGTTCTGAGCCGCCTCTGGCAGAGCCACGCGAGAGCCCAGCCCTCGCCTCGCTGGGACCCCCGGCCCCGTGCTGCTGCTGCTGCTGCTGCTGCTGCTGCTGCTGCTGCTGCTGCTGCTGCGTCCTGGTGGGTCTGTGGTGAGGGAGAGAAGCCGTGGGGGCTGTTTCAGAGAGGGCTCTGGCCCTTGTGCTGCAGAGGCCCTGGGAAGAGGTGGGGGCTGTGGAGGAGGGCAGCTGCTCCCCTCTCCCCGTAGACCGCCAGGCCTCTGAGACGCCTGCCCAGGGGCGGGTTGGTGCTATGGGGGCCGGGGGCAGTCGAGGTGAGAAGCAGTTGTGCTGCCCTGCTGCGCCTGCTGCTGTTTCGGTCTCAGCACGGCGGGGATGTCTCCCGGTAGGCTGCCCAAAGGCTGTCTCCTGGCCAGGGCCTCGGCTCTCGTGGCATGGAGGCAGTGCAAAACAGGGCTCTGCCTGTTTCCTCCCAGAGGGGTAGCCCCTCTCCCGAGGAGCAGGGCACCAGCTGGAAAGGGCCAGCACGCTGCAGCTGCAGTGCTGGAGAAAAGGAGAGTGGCCACCAAGCCCGGCCCCACGGCACTGTGAGCCACTGTCTCCCACCTGGAAGGAGCTCGTGCTGTCCTGGTGGCTCTTGGCTCATGGCAGGTGTTCCCTTGGCCACATTTTGGTGGCTGTTGCCTGAGTGTCCACCCCTGGGCAGGCAGCATTCCTGCAGTGGAGCAAGTGGGCATAGGCTTGGAGGAGAGCTTCGTTTCTCCCCAAGATGAAGAGGAGAAGGGCTCCTCCAAGAGCACAAGGGGCATTAACAGCCCTCTGAAGGAGAGCAGCAGACAGCAGACAGTCTCTCCTGGAGACATCAGCTGGTGGATAGGACACACAGAGCCTAATGCAGGGCTGGTTGTTCCGGAGGGGGAAGCTGTCAGGAGCTGTAGGCATAGTAAAAGCCGCGAGGCTTAGAAACCTGCCTTGAGCGCAGGAGAGTCTGAGCTCTGCCCGAGTGCTGTTGAGTTCAGCCTGAGAAAAGGAAGCGATGTTCCTCATGACTGTACCAAGCCTGCTTGGCTTAGCCGGGACCCACGGCCCCGCAGAACCAGCGTCATCAAGCCCCGAGGGAGCCCTGGGGCCACCTGCCCTGCATGCCCATGTGGAGCTGGGTACCATGTCCACGTCTTTGTGGGATCCTGGAGTAACCAGAGGGTACACCGGTACGGTAGAGGCCAAGAGGCCAAAGCCTCATCTGTTCTCCCTGCCCAGGCACGCCGTCAGCGCCCTGCCTGCGAGGGGAACCTGCCAGGCCCTCTGTGGCAGGGCTGCCCCCCTCTCCGGGGCATAACCCAGCCCCCTGCCCATGCTTTGTGGAGGGAGTGCACAGGACCAGTGCCACCTCCCGCAGGGGTCTGGCATACGCCCTGAAGGGCCGGCCACCTAGAGAACAGTCCGCAGGCTTTTCTCCAGTGTCGTTGAGCAAGGTTGGTCTTCAGCATTGCTTATGGTCTGGCCACAGCCCTGGTCTCCCTCGGTGGAGGGACTGTGGCCGGTGGGGGGCCGTGGCAGGGACGGAAGCCCAGAGGCTTCCCAAGGCCCGTCTTCTGGACAGGGCCTCCACACTGGCGGCTCCCCCCGCTCTTCGCTCGCAGGGCGTGGAGACAGTGCACAGCAGGGCTCCGTCTTTGTCCTTAGAGGTGCTCACTCTCATCATGGCCCGGCAAGGCCCTGCAAGCTGGCTTGTCCCAGAAGGGGATATTGGGGTGTCCTGGGTGCTCGTGTGTCCCGTTGAGGATGGAGGGGTGCAGCAGCCCCTTGGCATGTCCCTGGGGCCAGTTTGGTGGCTGAAGCTCCCCATGACGATGTGGAGCCAGAGGGGCTGAGTGGGCCAAAGCCCCGTGCAGCCCCAGCCCGTGTCATCCTGAGCCACCGAACCCTCCTTGCTCCATGGGACACCCCCGTCTGGCATGGCAGGCCCTGCCCAGGCAGGGGGAAGGCAGGGGGCCATGCTCGCTACACACCATGTCCCCGTGCCACCACACGAGATCTCCACTGCCCTCGGGGCAGCCTGTGCCCCCCCGTCCCAGGAACCTGCCTGGTCCACCGAGAGCCTATAAAGCACACAGCAAACACCCTCCTTTCTCGACCCAGGCTGCGGTGGGTTGACCCCAGCACACCGATGCCCAGCCAGTCCCCAAGAAATGGCTGCGTTGGAAAGACCAAAGGCCCAGGATTTATTGCGGAGCTTGACGATCCATGGTGTGGAGCAGCCCTTGGGTCCCTTTGGCTTGGCTCTCCTTGCTGTGTCCCCTCCCAGCCTCTCGCCCAGCCTCAGCCCACTCGCTCGGGGACACACAGAGAGGACCAGAGGAAGCCTTGGCGCTCTGCAGGCACTGCCCAGCACCACCTGAAACATTGCTGTGTTTTCAACACTGTCTGCTCACAAATGCAAAGCACAGCGGCCAAGCGGGCAGCGGGGTCTCTCTCCACCCCCCCACCCCTCCTGCAGTTCCTCCTCTGACATCACAGCCACGACCTCAGACCGTGCGGGGACAGGCTTTGTGAGGTCATGCACCGTGGGCTATAAGATGTGGTCTCGCGGTGTGCTGCTGGCTGTGTGCCTGTGGCAGGCGTTCTCCTCACGGCTATCTCCAGGAGGGATCTGCCCGCACACACACCACTCCTGCGGCTGAAGGAGGCCACCTAAGCTTGCGGGAGAGCTTCGTTGCTCGCGAGGATGGGGAGAAGAAGACGGGCCAGGGGCAGCCGGGCAAGGTCTCGGCAGGCTCAGGGCACCAGACAGCCCAGGCCCGCACGCCGCAGGCCTGCAGAAAAGAAGCGTAAGTTCAGTGCTGCCTTTCGCCCCGTGTTTGCACCAAGCCTGCCTGGCTCGGCCGGGAGCCACGGGCCTGCACACCCAGCCTCATCCTGCCCCGAGGGAGGCCTGGGGCCACCTCGTCTCCCGGTGACCATGACGGAGATGGCTACCGTGCCCGTGTCTTTGTGGGATACTGCACTAACCACGGGGTAGGCTGGGACTCGTGCCAGCCCCCCTGCCCAGGCACGCCAGCAGTGCCCTGCCTGCGAGGGGATCCTGCCCGGCCCTTGTACCCCACTCCCAGGCTGCGCCCAGCTGCCCCCTTCTCCAGGGCAGAACCACGGCCCTGCCCCTGCCCCCAGGGAGGGAGGACCGGCGCCCGCCTCCCTGCAGGGATCTGGCACGTGTTGGACCAGTGTCCTCAAGAAGGGTCCTCAGGCTTTTCTGCGGTTTCTTTGCCCAGGGTTGGTCTTCGGTCTGCCAGCGGCTGTGGACGCCGTCCAGAGATGCCTCAGCACAGGCATCTCCACCCTGTGAGTACAAGACGTGCGCAGTGGGGACACGGAGACGAGGGGTGACAGTGGGTCAGGGCGAGCAGGGGGAGGCTGGCGGTGCTCCCCGCCAGCAGACCCTGTCTCCTCCAAAATTCCTGCTCCTTGGCTTGGAAGAGAAAGTCCCCTCGTGCAGGGCTCTGCCCTTGGCCACTGCTAAGCCAGAACTCCCTCTTTTTCAGGAACGAGATCGTCACCTCGAACGTGAAGAGGATCTTCACGATCCTTTTCTTGTTGAACCTGGCTGCTCTTGGTGAGTATTCCTCTGCTGCCAGCGGAGGCACGGAGGCAGGGAGCGCGGGCTTCAGCGTGAGGCAGAGGAGCGAGTGGGGCCTTTCCAGCCTCCCACGTCTGCAGCTCAGGGAGCTCCCAAGATGCTCCCTACGCGCAGAGCGGGGAGGGGAAATGGGGCGTAGCTGTGGGGCGGCCAGCGTGCCCGGGAAGCAGGGCTGTGCAGAGCCCCGAGGCCCAGGGAGAGAGAGGCTCCCTTCTTGGAGCCGCAACCTCTCTCTGCACCCTTGCCCCATGTCCCCAGCCAGCCTCTTGCCACCGTGCTGGGGGAGGAGACCGCAGGACTCCAAGCATTGTCAGAAACCCTCCTAAAACAACTCTCTCTTGCTCATGTGAATTACAGTTGGTTCCTGCTGCGGGATCCTGCAGCTCATGTGGATGCAGGGGGCAGAGGATGTGGCACAGGTCAGTGACTGCTGCTGTGGGACAGGAAAGGCCCACGGAGGAGCCCTGCTGGCGATGGGTGGGGAAATGGCCCAGCGCTCCGCTTCCAGGCAGTGACCCAGAGAACCAGCAGCAGCTTCTGCCGTGCCTTCCTAGAGCCACCGGCTCTGGAAAGCCCCGGCAGCTCGGGGACTCAAAGGGAGAGCCTTTCTCTTTCAGGTGCCGCTGGGGCAGGCATCAGCCAACCTGTGGTCCCTACGGTAAGAGCCCTCTCCTCTCTCCTCACCTGCAGCACCTTTGGCGGGCTAGCGGCAGATGAGCCCGTGCTATTTGCCTTCCCTTGCACTGTGCCCAGGGCTCGTGCCTTTCGCTCCTGCCTGGGCCTTTTGCTCAACCCGGACGGGGAGGGAAGCGCTTACAAACCAGGGAAAGAAAAGGGGGCTCGAGCGCCCCTCTCTCTGCTCTCCCTGAGCTTGGAGGCTCTGGGAGGGGCTGGGCAGCGCTCTGACGAGATCTGCTTTCCTGGTGACTGCAGGGAACAATCCCCAGCAATGGAACTCCTGAGGAAGGAGATCAGGCACCTGGCTGCAGAGATTGATGCTAGGAAGGAGGTGATGCTGCACTTTGGGAAAGAGGGCTGGGACGGGCAAGGCCCTTCCTGGGCCACTTGGTGGGCTTTTCCTGCTCACCCCACACAGCCATCCCCTGCCAGGGGCTGCTGGTCGAGCTTCTCCGCTCTAAAGCCCCTTGCCCTGGCCAAGGGACCTGTGGTCATTTCCCCTGCTCCCATGTGTCTTTCCAGGAAGTTCGGCTAATGAGAGAGGCAATGTCTGCAAGCACGCAGATGTCTGACTGGGCTCTGAAAGAGGCAGGTACGGATGGACGCAGGCAGGCAGGGCTCTCATCGCACTGAACTCCTGCTCAGTGCTCCCAAAAGGAGGCTGCGCTGCAGACTCTGCTCGACAAAGCGTAGGGAGATTGAACGAAACCACGGTGCCCAAGAGCGTGACTGTGGCAGAGCTGGGCCCAGCCCTGCCGTCGGACCCCTCGCTGGTGCCCCTGGCAGCATTTCTGCCCTCTCCCTCTCCGCTGAGCTTTGCTGGGGAACAAAAGCGAGCGGACGGGCTGTCCACGCAGCGCGGCCTCGGCTTGGGTCTGCAGCTCTTCCCCAGGGGGCTTGCTGTCTCCCAGCACCCGCAGACCTTCTCTTTGTGCAGCCGGGAGGGGCGTGGGGCACGGGGATCCCCTCCTTCTCCTGGGGCACCTCCAAGCGTGCGCTGCTGGCTGTGGGGCTGGCAGGCAGCCTTAGTAGTTGCCTGCAACCACCAGGTGCTCTGAGCCTGGGCCTTTTGCAGTCACCTGCGCTCTTCTCCCTTCAGGGGCTGCCGTGGACCTGCAGAGATCGTCCAGCAGCTCTGCAGGACTCTGCAGGGTGTTTTGGTTCCTGTGTGCTCCAGCCCCCCAGGACACCTTTGTGCAGGTACAGGAGCAGAAACCGTCATTGCTGCTTCTCTTGCCTCTTTGAAGGTGTGGGGCAAGTCCTGGGGCATCTCCCCTCAGGCCAATGGCGTTGCCCAAGGCCCCGGCACCGGGGCGGTGCCAGGCACCTGAGGTCTCCCACAGGGCTTGGCTCCCTAGAAAACAGCAGTTGCCCTCAGAAAGGGGCTGCGCTGAGCTGAGCTTCCTGCCCACCCTCCCTGGTCCCTGCTGGGTGAAGATACTTCTCCTTCGGGACCCCATTTCCCTGCCACAGCTCTGATTGTCCCTCTCCCGCGGGGGCAGTGGAGGGGGTGGGAGGCTGCAGAGCTGCTGGCTGCAGAGCTCCTGTCCGCTTCCCAACACGCCATTCGTTTCGAGCACAAGCACAGCCCACAGGGGCAGTGCCGCCTGTGCTCCTGGCTCCACAGGAGCACAGGGGCCCCGTCATGTCCTCCTGTTCCCATCACGCCCTCACGTTCCATCCTCTTGCTCTCCGCTTTCAGCCGGATGCCTTGCCAGGATACTACCGGCCTTTCCAATGGTCTCGGAGCAAGCGGCTGATCCGGTCCCCCACACAAATACAAGCGACAGCCATCACCAGAGATCAAACCTCAAAGATGGCCTCTGCGCTGGGGACTGTCAGCAGTGCCCCCCGAGATTTCATTGTCTCTGTAAGTCTCTGCCGGGCACTGGGGGTTGGGATCTGGCCACGGGCAAAAGCTCTAACGGGGACTTGCTGCTCTCTGCGCATCTGCCGAGATTCTGCCGTTCCCTGAGGGGACATTTCAAGGGACGTGCCGGGTGGTATCACCCCTCCTAAGGCTCCCTCGGCACCTTTTGGCCCAGCACCTCCGGGCCCCTGAGCAACACACAAGGAGGACACTCAGCCCCACCGCATCCTGCGCCAGACCGCACTGGAGCCGCAGGAGTGGGGTGCAGATGACGGGCGCGGGTCTGGTATGAGTGTTTCCTGGTGCTCGGGTCATGACTGACTTCCTCCCCTGTGCTTTATCTCCAAGGGACTGGATGAGGAAGGCGAGCAAGAAACTCTGCTGGGGACATTCACCTACACTTTGCAGAAAGGGCCAAATCAGAGCTTCCCTCTGCAGGTACAGTGTGTGCGTCTGGGCAAGAGGCCAGGGCAGCAACGCCGGTTGGCCAGCAAGCCGCTTGCAGAAGAAGTGCAGACGGTCCCTGCTGGGACAGGGGCCTGACCGTGGCCGAGAGAAACATGGGTGGGATGCGGGGGAAGAGTGGCATCCGTCAGGGAGGCAAAAGCAGAAGGAAGAGCAGATCAGCCCCATGTCTGTGTTGGACCCTGCAGCTCCCCAGCTGCAGCCGCCGGGCAGGCGGTGGCAGGGCGGACGCCCAGCACCTTGCCCTGGCAGCAGGACTTTCCCTGGGCCCTGCTTCCCCGGCACCAGCGAGCCGCAGGTTTCCACGGCTGCCCGCCACCTCCCCGAGGCCGGGCGTTTGCTCTGCAGGGGCACAGGGGTCCTTTGCCGCCTGCGTGGGAGGAGGGGAGGGGAGAAGGGCCCGGGGCAGAGGCCGGGCGGTCAGAGGAAGACGCACAGAGCCTGCTCTCACTCTTTACACCCCGGAGTAACGCTGCTTTTTGCCACGGTTTCTTTGCAGAATGGGATTCCCAGAGGCTTTCGGTTTCTGAAACTTGGCCTGCAGAGCAACTGGGGAAAACCGTGTATCGAGTGCGGGTGCATGGGAAGATCGTGGGAAGGAAGGCCGTCGGCCGGACGCCTGTGTAGACCTTCTTCCCTCAATAAAAATTAAAGCAGAAAACTGAGAAACAGAGCAGAGGGATGCGGCCGTTAGTCTGGTGCAGAGCAATGTCGTTTCAGAGGCCCCCTCAAAGCTGCCAACTTCTGCCTTTCGCAGGCTGAGGCCTTCCTCAGGCTTTCCGCTTTCTCTCCACCAAGGAGATGTTTCCTAACCGAGCAAAAGGAGACGACGCTCCCATAGCCTTTCCTTGCCTAAGGTCCTTGGTGAAATCTTTGGCACGAGGAACAAGGTCATGGGGAACAGGAGAGGTGCCTGAGGACTGGAGGAAGGCTGACATCACTCCAATCTTCAAAAAAGGCAAGAAGGAGGACCCAGGGAACTACAGGCCGGTTAGTCTCACCTCTGTCCCTAGGAAGGTAATGGAGCGACTCATTCTGGATGTCGTCTCCAAACACATAGAGGAACAGGAAGTTATTGGAAGTGGTCAGCATGGATTTACCAAGGGCAAATCATGCCTGACCAATCTGATAGCTTTCTATGATGTTATAACGGGTTGGCTGGATGAGGGGAGAGCCGTAGATGTCATCTACCTTGACCTTAGCAAGGCTTTTGACACTGTCTCCCAGAACATCCTCATTAGGAAGCTGAGGAAGTATGGGCTAGATGAGGTGACAGTGAGGTGGATCGAGGGCTGGCTGAGTGACAGAACTCAGAGGGTTGTGATCAGCGGCACAGAGTCCAGTTGGAGGCCTGTAACGAGTGGTGTCCCTCAGGGGTCAATACTTGGACCAATTTTGTTCAATATATTCATTAATGACCTAGATGAGGGGACAGAGTGTATCCTCAGCAAGTTTGCTGATGATACCAAGCTGGGTGGGGTGGCCGACACTCCAGAGGACTGTGCTGCTATCCAGCGTGACCTGGACAGGCTGGAGAGCTGGGCAGAGAAGAACCTAATGAGGTTCAACAAAAGCAAGTGTAGGGTCCTGCACCTGGGAAGGAAGAATGCCAAACACCAGTATATATTAGGGGCGGACATGCTGGGAAGCAGCTCTGAGGAGAAGGACCTGGGGGTCCTGGTAGACAGCAAATTATCCATGAGCCAGCAGTGTGCCCTTGTCGCCAAGAAGGCCAATGGCATCCTGGGCTGCATAGGGAAGACTGTGGCCAGTAGGTCGAGGGAGGTCATTCTCCCCCTCTACTCTGCACTGGTGAGGCCACAACTGGAGTACTGTGTCCAGTTTTGGGCTCCCCAGTTCAAGAGGGACAGGGAACTACTGGAGCGAGTCCAGCGTAGGGCAACCAAGATGATTATGGGACTGGAGCACCTCCCTTATGAGGAAAGGCTGAAAGAGCTGGGACTCTTTAGCCTGGAGAAGAGAAGGTTGAGGGGGGACCTGATTAACGTTTACAAGTATCTAAAGGGTGGGTTTAAGGAGGACGGAGCCAGGCTCTTTTCAATGGTTCCCAGTGACAGGACAAGGGGCAATGGGCACAAGCTAGAACATAGGAAGTTCCGTTCAAATACACGGAAAAACTTCTTTACAGTGAGGGTGACAGAGCACTGGAACGGGCTGCCCAGGGAGGCTGTGGAGTCCCCTTCTCTGGAGATTTTCAAGACCCGCCTGGATGCAGCCCTGAGGGATGTGCTTTAGGCAATCCTGCTCTAGCAGGGGAGTTGGACTAGATGATCTCTAGAGGTCCCTTCCAACTCTGAAGATTCCGTGATTCCGTGAGGGCCGTCCCTGCGTCTCACCCCAGGCAGGAGTCGTCGGAGCCTGGCAGCGTTGGGGGTCAGGATCCCCAGAGCTCATGAGCTCCCCCCCCATTCCCTTCAGGGGACACCGTACATCTGGGGACTGGGTCTAGTGGGGGCCCACATGGGGTGCAGCCATGGCTGGGACCCTAGAGGGGTCTGAAGCTCCAGCGCAAGGGCTCCTGCCGCAGTATCACAGCCCCTGCAGTTATTGCTCCAGTCCCAGGGCACGTCGCGTCTAGTGTCTGGCCATACTGTCCACGGGCGTCTGTCACAAACCCAAACCAACCTATTGATTCGGGGAATTTCTCCGCATCTAATGGACTTGCCTGTGAGCAACCTATGAACTCCTGCTTCTCATATAGGAAGAAAAGAAACACTAACACATCTCTCCGGCGAGACAGCCCTGATCTCTTGGCACACCTCTCCCCACAGCCTGCTCCACGCCACCCATTTTCTTCCCCTCTCTCCTCCCGCCCTGCTTCCTGTGGCCAGCAGGTGGAGGGAGGTCATCCTCCCCCGCTACTCTGCCCTGGTGAGGCCGCACCTGGAGTACTGTGTCCAGTTCTGGGCTCCCCGGTTCAAGAGGGACAGGGAACTGCTGGAGAGGGTGCAGCAAAGGGCTACCAAGATGATTAGGGGACTGGAGCACCTCTCTTATGAGGAAAGGCTGAGGGATTTGGGTCTCTTCAGTCTGCAAAAAAGACGGCTGAGCAGGGACCTTATCAACACTTCTAAATACTTCAAGGGTGGGTGTCAGGAGGATGGGGCCAGGCTCTTTTCAGTGGTGCCCAGCGGCAGGACAAGAGGTCACGGGCACAAACTTGACCATAGGAAGATCCACCGAAACGTGAGGAGGAACTTCTTTACCCCGAGGGTGCCAAAGCACAGGAACAGGCTGCCCAGGGAGGCGGTGGAGTCTCCATCTCTGGAGACATTCAAAACTCACCTGGACACGATCCTGGGCAACCTGCTCTAAGACGACCCTGCTCTGGCAGGTGGGTGGGACCTGATGATCTCCAGAGGTCCCTTCCAACCCTATGATTCTATGATTGTATGATTGTATGATTCCTCTGGCTCGGCCCTTGGAAACTGCTCCGACTGGAACCCGCAAGTTCCTGCTGCTCTCCAGCACAAGCCGTTTGTGGGCCCCTGCTGCAACCACGGTGCAGGGTTCTGAGCCGCCTCTGGCAGAGCCACGCGAGAGCCCAGCCCTCGCCTCGCTGGGACCCCCGGCCCCGTGCTGCTGCTGCTGCTGCTGCTGCTGCGTCCTGGTGGGTCTGTGGTGAGGGAGAGAAGCCGTGGGGGCTGTTTCAGAGAGGGCTCTGGCCCTTGTGCTGCAGAGGCCCTGGGAAGAGGTGGGGGCTGTGGAGGAGGGCAGCTGCTCCCCTCTCCCCGTAGACCGCCAGGCCTCTGAGACGCCTGCCCAGGGGCGGGTTGGTGCTATGGGGGCCGGGGGCAGTCGAGGTGAGAAGCAGTTGTGCTGCCCTGCTGCGCCTGCTGCTGTTTCGGTCTCAGCACGGCGGGGATGTCTCCCGGTAGGCTGCCCAAAGGCTGTCTCCTGGCCAGGGCCTCGGCTCTCGTGGCATGGAGGCAGTGCAAAACAGGGCTCTGCCTGTTTCCTCCCAGAGGGGTAGCCCCTCTCCCGAGGAGCAGGGCACCAGCTGGAAAGGGCCAGCACGCTGCAGCTGCAGTGCTGGAGAAAAGGAGAGTGGCCACCAAGCCCGGCCCCACGGCACTGTGAGCCACTGTCTCCCACCTGGAAGGAGCTCGTGCTGTCCTGGTGGCTCTTGGCTCATGGCAGGTGTTCCCTTGGCCACATTTTGGTGGCTGTTGCCTGAGTGTCCACCCCTGGGCAGGCAGCATTCCTGCAGTGGAGCAAGTGGGCATAGGCTTGGAGGAGAGCTTCGTTTCTCCCCAAGATGAAGAGGAGAAGGGCTCCTCCAAGAGCACAAGGGGCATTAACAGCCCTCTGAAGGAGAGCAGCAGACAGCAGACAGTCTCTCCTGGAGACATCAGCTGGTGGATAGGACACACAGAGCCTAATGCAGGGCTGGTTGTTCCGGAGGGGGAAGCTGTCAGGAGCTGTAGGCATAGTAAAAGCCGCGAGGCTTAGAAACCTGCCTTGAGCGCAGGAGAGTCTGAGCTCTGCCCGAGTGCTGTTGAGTTCAGCCTGAGAAAAGGAAGCGATGTTCCTCATGACTGTACCAAGCCTGCTTGGCTTAGCCGGGACCCACGGCCCCGCAGAACCAGCGTCATCAAGCCCCAAGGGAGCCCTGGGGCCACCTGCCCTGCATGCCCATGTGGAGCTGGGTACCATGTCCACGTCTTTGTGGGATCCTGGAGTAACCAGAGGGTACACCGGTACGGTAGAGGCCAAGAGGCCAAAGCCTCATCTGTTCTCCCTGCCCAGGCACGCCGTCAGCGCCCTGCCTGCGAGGGGAACCTGCCAGGCCCTCTGTGGCAGGGCTGCCCCCCTCTCCGGGGCATAACCCAGCCCCCTGCCCATGCTTTGTGGAGGGAGTGCACAGGACCAGTGCCACCTCCCGCAGGGGTCTGGCATACGCCCTGAAGGGCCGGCCACCTAGAGAACAGTCCGCAGGCTTTTCTCCAGTGTCGTTGAGCAAGGTTGGTCTTCAGCATTGCTTATGGTCTGGCCACAGCCCTGGTCTCCCTCGGTGGAGGGACTGTGGCCGGTGGAGGGGCCGTGGCAGGGACGGAAGCCCAGAGGCTTCCCAAGGCCCGTCTTCTGGACAGGGCCTCCACACTGGCGGCTCCCCCCGCTCTTCGCTCGCAGGGCGTGGAGACAGTGCACAGCAGGGCTCCGTCTTTGTCCTTAGAGGTGCTCACTCTCATCATGGCCCGGCAAGGCCCTGCAAGCTGGCTTGTCCCAGAAGGGGATATTGGGGTGTCCTGGGTGCTCGTGTGTCCCGTTGAGGATGGAGGGGCGCAGCAGCCCCTTGGCATGTCCCTGGGGCCAGTTTGGTGGCTGAAGCTCCCCATGACGATGTGGAGCCAGAGGGGCTGAGTGGGCCAAAGCCCCGTGCAGCCCCAGCCCGTGTCATCCTGAGCCACCGAACCCTCCTTGCTCCATGGGACACCCCCGTCTGGCATGGCAGGCCCTGCCCAGGCAGGGGGAAGGCAGGGGGCCATGCTCGCTACACACCATGTCCCCGTGCCACCACACGAGATCCCCACTGCCCTCGGGGCAGCCTGTGCCCCCCCGTCCCAGGAACCTGCCTGGTCCACCGAGAGCCTATAAAGCACACAGCAAACACCCTCCTTTCTCGACCCAGGCTGCGGTGGGTTGACCCCAGCACACCGATGCCCAGCCAGTCCCCAAGAAATGGCTGCGTTGGAAAGACCAAAGGCCCAGGATTTATTGCGGAGCTTGACGATCCATGGTGTGGAGCAGCCCTTGGGTCCCTTTGGCTTGGCTCTCCTTGCTGTGTCCCCTCCCAGCCTCTCGCCCAGCCTCAGCCCACTCGCTCGGGGACACACAGAGAGGACCAGAGGAAGCCTTGGCGCTCTGCAGGCACTGCCCAGCACCACCTGAAACATTGCTGTGTTTTCAACACTGTCTGCTCACAAATGCAAAGCACAGCGGCCAAGCGGGCAGCGGGGTCTCTCTCCACCCCCCCACCCCTCCTGCAGTTCCTCCTCTGACATCACAGCCACGACCTCAGACCGTGCGGGACAGGCTTTGTGAGGTCATGCACCGTGGGCTATAAGATGTGGTCTCGCGGTGTGCTGCTGGCTGTGTGCTGTGGCAGGCGTTCTCCTCACGGCTATCTCCAGGAGGGATCTGCCCGCACACACACCACTCCTGCGGCTGAAGGAGGCCACCTAAGCTTGCGGGAGAGCTTCGTTGCTCGCGAGGATGGGGAGAAGAAGACGGGCCAGGGGCAGCCGGGCAAGGTCTCGGCAGGCTCAGGGCACCAGACAGCCAGGCCCGCACGCCGCAGGCCTGCAGAAAAGAAGCGTAAGTTCAGTGCTGCCTTTCGCGCCCGTGTTTGCACCAAGCCTGCCTGGCTCGGCCGGGAGCCACGGGCCTGCACACCCAGCCTCATCCTGCCCCGAGGGAGGCCTGGGCCACCTTGTCTCCCGGTGACCATGACGAGATGGCTACCGTGCCCGTGTCTTTGTGGGATACTGCACTAACCACGGGGTAGGCTGGGACTCGTGCCAGCCCCCTGCCCAGGCACCGCCAGCAGTGCCCTGCCTGCGAGGGGATCCTGCCCGGCCCTTGTACCCACTCCCAGGCTGCGCCCAGCTGCCCCTTCTCCAGGGCAGAACCACGGCCCTGCCCCTGCCCCCAGGGAGGGAGGACCGGCGCCCGCCTCCCTGCAGGGATCTGGCACGCGTTGGACCAGTGTCCTCAAGAAGGGGTCCTCAGGCTTTCTCTGCGGTTTCTTTGCCAGGGTTGGTCTTTGGTCTGCCAGCGGCTGTGGACGCCGTCCAGAGATGCCTCGGCACAGGCATCTCCACCCTGTGAGTACAAGACGTGCGCAGTGGGGACACGGAGACGAGGGGTGACAGTGGGTCAGGGCGAGCAGGGGGAGGCTGGCGGTGCTCCCCACCAGCAGACCCTGTCTCCTCCAAAATTCCTGCTCCTTGGCTTGGAAGAGAAAGTCCCCTCGTGCAGGGCTCTGCCCTTGGCCACTGCTAAGCCAGAACTCCTCTTTTTCAGGAACGAGATCGTCACCTCGAACGTGAAGAGGATCTTCACGATCCTTTTCTTGTTGAACCTGGCTGCTCTTGGTGAGTATTCCTCTGCTGCCAGCGGAGGCACGGAGGCAGGGAGCGCGGGCTTCAGCGTGAGGCAGAGGAGCGAGTGGGGCCTTTCCAGCCTCCCACGTCTGCAGCTCAGGGAGCTCCCAAGATGCTCCCTACGCGCAGAGCGGGGAGGGGAAATGGGGCGTAGCTGTGGGCGGCCAGCGTGCCCGGGAAGCAGGGCTGTGCAGAGCCCCGAGGCCCAGGGAGAGAGAGGCTCCCTTCTTGGAGCCGCAACCTCTCTCTGCACCCTTGCCCCATGTCCCCAGCCAGCCTCTTGCCACCGTGCTGGGGAGGAGACCGCGGGACTCCAAGCATTGTCAGAAACCCTCCTAAAACAACTCTCTCTTGCTCATGTGAATTACAGTTGGTTCCTGCTGCGGGATCCTGCAGCTCATGTGGATGCAGGGGGCAGAGGATGTGGGCACAGGTCAGTGACTGCTGCTGTGGGACAGGAAAGGCCACGGAGGAGCCCTGCTGGCGGTGGGTGGGGAAATGGCCCAGCACTCTGCATCCAGGCAGTGACCCAGAGAACCAGCAGCAGCTTCTGCCGTGCCTTCCTAGAGCCACCAGCTCTGGAAAGCCCCGGCAGCTCGGGGACTCAAAGGAGAGCCTTTCTCTTTCAGGTGCCGCTGGGGCAGGCACCAGCCAACCTGTGGTCCCTACGGTAAGAGCCCTCTCCCTCTCTCCTCACCTGCAGCACCTTTGGCGGGCTAGCGGCAGATGAGCCCGTGCTATTTGCCTTCCCTTGCACTGTGCCCAGGCTCGTGCCTTTCGCTCCTGCCTGGGCCTTTTGCTCAACCCGGACGGGGAGGAAGCGCTTACAAACCAGGGAAAGAAAAGGGGCTCGAGCGCCCCTCTCTCTGCTCTCCCTGAGCTTGGAGGCTCTGGGAGGGGCTGGGCAGCGCTCTGACGAGATCTGCTTTCCTGGTGACTGCAGGGAACAATCCCCAGCAATGGAACTCCTGAGGAAGGAGATCAGGCACCTGGCTGCAGAGATTGATGCTAGGAAGGAGGTGATGCTGCACTTTGGGAAAGAGGGCTGGGACGGGCAAGGCCCTTCCTGGGCCACTTGGTGGGCTTTTCCTGCTCACCCCACACAGCCATCCCCTGCCAGGGGCTGCTGGTCGAGCTTCTCCGCTCTAAAGCCCCTTGCCTGGCCAAGGGACCTGTGGCCATTTCCCTGCTCCCATGTGTCTTTCCAGGAAGTTCGGCTAATGAGAGAGGCAATGTCTGCAAGCACGCAGATGTCTGACTGGCTCTGAAAGAGGCAGGTACGGATGGACGCAGGCAGGCAGGGCTCTCATCGCACTGAACTCCTGCTCAGTGCTCCCAAAAGGAGGCTGCGCTGCAGACTCTGCTCGACAAAGCGTAGGGAGATTGAACGAAACCACGGTGCCCAAGAGCGTGACTGTGGCAGAGCTGGGGCCCAGCCCTGCCGTCGGACCCCTCGCTGGTGCCCCTGGCAGCATTTCTGCCCTCTCCCTCTCCGCTGAGCTTTGCTGGGGAACAAAAGCGAGCGGACGGGCTGTCCACGCAGCGCGGCCTTCGGCTTGGGTCTGCAGCTCTTCCCCAGGGGGCTTGCTGTCTCCCAGCACCCGCAGACCTTCTCTTTGTGCAGCCGGGAGGGGCGTGGGGCACGGGGATCCCCTCCTTCTCCTGGGGCACCTCCAAGCGTGCGCTGCTGGCTGTGGGGCTGGCAGGCAGCCTTAGTAGTTGCCTGCAACCACCAGGTGCTCTGAGCCTGGGCCTTTTGCAGTCACCTGCGCTCTTCTCCCTTCAGGGGGCTGCGTGGACCTGCAGAGATCGTCCAGCAGCTCTGCAGGACTCTGCAGGGTGTTTTGGTTCCTGTGTGCTCCAGCCCCCCAGGACACCTTTGTGCAGGTACAGGAGCAGAAACCGTCATTGCTGCTTCTCTTGCCTCTTTGAAGGTGTGGGGCAAGTCTGGGGCATCTCCCCTCAGGCCAATGGCGTTGCCCAAGGCCCCGGCACCGGGGCGGCGCCAGGCACCTGAGGTCTCCCACAGGGCTTGGCTCCTAGAAAACAGCAGTTGCCCTCAGAAAGGGGCTGCGCTGAGCTGAGCTTCCTGCCCACCCTCCCTGGTCCCTGCTGGGTGAAGATACTTCTCCTTCGGGACCCCATTTCCCTGCCACAGCTCTGATTGTCCCTCTCCCACGGGGGCAGTGGAGGGGGTGGGAGGCTGCAGAGCTGCTGTCCGCTTCCAACACGCCATTCGTTTCGAGCACAAGCACAGCCCACAGGGGCAGTGCCGCCTGTGCTCCTGGCTCCACAGGAGCACAGGGGCCCCGTCATGTCCTCCTGTTCCCATCACGCCCTCACATTCCATCCTCTTGCTCTCCGCTTTCAGCCGGATGCCTTGCCAGGATACTACTGGCCTTTCCAATGGTCTCGGAGCAAGCGGCTGATCCGGTCCCCCACACAAATACTAGCGACAGCCATCACCAGAGATCAAACCTCAAAGATGGCCTCTGCGCTGGGGACTGTCAGCAGTGCCCCCCCGAGATTTCATTGTCTCTGTAAGTCTCTGCCGGGCACTGGGGTTGGGATCTGGCCACGGGCAAAAGCTCTAACGGGGACTTGCTGCTCTCTGCACATCTGCCGAGATTCTGCCGTTCCTGAGGGGACATTTCAAGGGACGTGCCGGGTGGTATCACCCCTCCTAAGGCTCCCTCGGCACCTTTTGGCCCAGCACCTCCGGGCCCCTGAGCAACACACAAGGAGGACACTCAGCCCCACCGCATCCTGCGCCAGACCGCACTGTGAGCCGCAGGAGTGGGGTGCAGATGACAGGCGCGGGGCTGGCATGAGTGTTTTCCTGGTGCTCGGGTCACGACTGACTTCCTCCCCTGTGCTTTATGTCCAAGGGACTGGATGAGGAAGGGCGAGCAAGAAACTCTGCTGGGGACATTCACCTACACTTTGCAGAAAGGGCCAAATCAGAGCTTCCCTCTGCAGGTACAGTGTGTGCGTCTGGGCAAGAGGCCAGGGCAGCAACGCCGGTTGGCCAGCAAGCCGCTTGCAGAAGAAGTGCAGACGGTCCCTGCTGGGACAGGGGGCCTGACCGTGGCCGAGAGAAACATGGGTGGGATGCGGGGGAAGAGTGGCATCCGTCAGGGAGGCAAAAGCAGAAGGAAGAGCAGATCAGCCCCATGTCTGTGTTGGACCCTGCAGCTCCCCAGCTGCAGCCGCCGGCAGGCGGTGGCAGGGCGGACGCCCAGCACCTTGCCCTGGCCAGCAGGACTTTCCCTGGGCCCTGCTTCCCCGGCACCAGCGAGCCGCAGGTTTCCACGGCTGCCCGCCACCTCCCCGAGGCCGGGCGTTTGCTCTGCAGGGGCACAGGGGTCCTTTGCCG